>NC_140508.1:64998065-66198065 GCF_964339955.1 Pipistrellus hanaki
GGCACTGCTGGGTGGGAGATGCTTTGACAGATGTGTTACTCAGGACTCTAGGTTGTACACGAGAGAAACCTCAGCTGAAAGGGTCTCAAGCAAACACCACCAACAAAAAACGTTTATGGACTCCCTGATTCAGGAGTAAAGGCTTGAGGCACAGCTGGATTCTGCACTCCCTGGCCTGGCCCTCATTGCCCATCCAGAGCTCTGATGGGTCAGGCCAGGGTCATATGTCTGTTCCTGTAGATGGAGGCAAGACATCAGCCCCCCCTCCCACCCCCCCCCCCCCCCCAAACACATGGACTAGGACTAGGGGCAGGACTAGGGCGTGACCTTCAGGAGGGCACGTTTCAGGGCTGCAGAAAGGGAGGCTTTCCCAGGGACCCTGAGTGGCTATGGAATGTGTGACCCCTCTCCTCAGGTGGTCAGGGGCAGAGTGGCGCGCTGCAGGTTGGTTTCCTGGCGACAGGAGGCCCCCGGCCTCTCCTCCACACACCTCCTCTGCCCCCTCGCCCCTCGCTTGATGGATATTCCCGGCTCTCCTCCTCTCCACCATCCCTCCTCCTCGGTATCACAAAGGGGCTCCAGATGGCGCGGCTCTCGGGGAGTCTGCCACGCAGAGCTGTCGGGTTCGTATCCCCCTTCTCCCTCCCCTGGTGCATATGCCGGCTCTGGGCCTCTCCGATCCTGTTTCAGGCCCGAGAGAGGGAGGATGCTGAGGGTGTGCATGGCCCCGGGGATGCTGGGAAGTCCTGTTTTATCTGATTGGCCTGGGAGGCCTGCCCTCTGCCTTTCGCCTTCTAGCAACGCCCTGAGCCACACGGGCCTGCCATGGCCCACTCTTCCCGGGACCTAAACCAGGCTCCCTCAGATTTTACTGACCACGCGAACCACCCGGGGATCTAACGGAAATGCGGATACTGGATCAGCAGGTCTGGGGTGGGGCCTAGGATGCCGCCTGTCTGACAGGCTCCCTGGAGATGGGAGGCCCATGCTGCCCATCGGGGGACCGCTCTGAGTGGCCAGAATCTACATCAGGAGAGCCTTCCTCCGCTCACCTCCTCCCAGCTCCCCATCACCAGCTCTCAGAGCGGCCCGCCTTCTCTTAGAGCCTTCGTCACACAGGGAACGTCCCCGCCATGTGAGCCACACGTTATGCTCCAGAAATCTTGTTTTCTGCCGTCTTCTGACTGTCAACAAATCAATTACAGTCCTGTCACGTGCCAGGCACTGGGGAAGCAGCAGTGAACAGACACAGTTCCTTGCTCTCACAGGTCTGACATTCGTGTGTCGGGGGGAGATGGTCAATAAGCAAATAAAATCCTGCAGGTGACAGGTTCTGTGAATGGGCTAATCCAGGGATCTGAATTAGAGGTACAGGACCTTGCCCAAAGACTACCTAGCCAGTAAATGGCAAATTTTAACCTAAAATATTTTTTAGGTTATTTTTATTAAAAAAAATATTTTATTGATTTTTCACAGAGAGGAAGAGAGAGGGATAAAGAGTTAGAAACATCGATGAGAGAGAATCATCGACCAGCTGCCTCTTGCACAGCCCCTCCCCCACCCCCCCTGCTGGGGATATGCCCGCAACCAAGGTACATGCCCTTGACCGGAATTGAACCCGGGACCTTTCAGTCCGCAGGCCGACGCTCTATCCACTGAGCCAAACCGGTTTCGGCCTAGTACATTTTTAGAAGTCCCATCATCATTTGCATCCAAAGCAGTTGGGTGACATGTCATGCATGTGAAAGGCATGGATCTCATACAGGTCAGTGTTCAAAGTTCACCGTGCTTCGTGGAGTCCTGTCCTGTGTAAGAGCCTCAGCACTCGGAGAGCCAGGCTGTCTTTGTCCTCTGAGAGTCTGCGCCCCGATACTCGGTGCTGACTCTGGGCAGGCTCTGTTGGCTCCCTGCACCTCAGTTTCCTTATCTGAGTAGTGGGGGAGAGGATGAAGACAGCAGGAGAATTGGGGGTTTGCATGGAGGCTGGCTTGTGTAAGTGCTCAGTGGCTGTTGGCTGGTATCACTGTTACCATCATGGTTCTCTTCATATTTATTGACGGGGAGAGTGGTAAATAGAGTGAGCATCTTGCCCGGGTTTGCTTAGGACTATCCTGATTTTAAAATTAAAAGTCCTGTATATCAGGAGACCCTTCAGTCTTAGGTAAACCGGGCCAGTTGGTCCCTTTCCTGGAGAAGTGCTTATACGTTAGTGTAGGCCCTGGCTTTAGCTAAGCCTAGATTTGAATCTAGCTCTCCCACTTCCTGCTGTGTGACCTTGAGCAGCTTACTCAGGCTCTCTGTGCCTTAGTTTCCCCACCCCTGCAAAATGGGGAGTGGTTGTAGTACCTCCCTCGGAGGGTTTTGTGAAGTTTAAATGAGATGATGAGTACAAAGGGTTTGGTGAAAAAGTAACATGCGTCTTGTCTGGACTGGAGAGAAGCCGGGGCCATTTGAAGGCCTGGTCCTCCCCTCCCCCACCGCTGGCTTCGGAGTCAGGCTGGCTCCGTCCTCCACCACATCAAAGCTCCTCCTGTCCCCCTTTATGGCTGGGTCCGGGGGGCCCCTGGTCCAGAGGCAGATTAGAGCAAGATCCTATCTGTGTGGTTGGAGGTGCCTCGCAAGGCAGAGGCTGTGGGCCCTTGTTCCGGCAGCCCCCGCCCCTCCCACACAGCCCAGAATACTGACGATGCCGCCTTGGGTTTCAGCTCAGCTGGCCCCTTGATGGTTCCCTTGCACGGGGACAGAAGCCTGTGCATCAGCGGGGCCCTGGACAGGTGGTCAGCCTCTCTGTGCCTCATTTTCCTCCCCTCTGAGTGGGACCGCTCATGCCCCAGAGCCCCTCCCGTCTTGGGCTGTATGGACAAAATGCATGTAGGACAAAACGGGGCCCCCAGAGGGTGGGGATGGAAATAGTTTACTTGGAACCAGCTAATACTTGGAGCACACAGACTCCAGGGCGGTACGACCGTGCTGCTCAGCAAAGGGCTACGGCTTACGGAAGTCGCTCTTAGGGTCCAGACAGAGTGTCCGGTGGACCGGCTCCAGAGGGGTGTGCCAGCGTCTTTCTCCTGAGTCCTGTGTGTGTGTCCTCATGGGGGACACCTCACTTGGTGGCTGTGAGGGGCCTCCATGCAGGAAGCGCCTGCCACCCTCCACCCAGCATGCGGGGAGTCTCCAGAGTTCAATGGAAGAAGATACGTGGGACTTTAGAAATGATAGCTGCTGTGTCTTTTAAATTGAAATTAAACTTTTGTTAACATGAATAGATTTAAGACAGGGTCTTGCACAGATGTGAAAAGATCCCGATTTAATCTTAGCTGGAGGAGAAGATACAATCTCATTTGGTCAGATGATAGGTAATTACTGCAGGAGATAAATTTTATTGAGCACCTACTGAGAACCGAAACCCTGCCGACACTCGCTCTGCTCCAAGTGTGCCCCAGGGCCTGACAGCGTGGACATGTGAGCATGGGCCTACCCAGAATCTGCTTTTAAAATCTGCTTGTGCAGCTGATTCACAAGAACATGGCAGTTTGAGAAATGTCAGTTTGGTGTTATTCACTCCTTTCACAATCACCCTGTGAGGTAGGGTGCCTGAGGAAAGAGGCACGGAGAGGTTCCGTAATCTGCCCAGGCTCAGGCAGCTTGCAGGGTTTATGAGCCTAGGACAAGAGGCAGAGGCAGGATTCGAACCCAGGCAGCCCAATGCCAGAGCCCTATCTTTTTTTTAAATTTTTTAAATTTTTTTAAATTTTCACCCGAGGATATTTTTTCATTGCGTTTAGAGTGGAAGGGAGGGGTAGGGGGAGAGAAAGAGAAATATCGATGTGAGAGAGACAGATCTGTTGCCTTCCACACATGCTCCTACTGAGCCGGGGATGGAGCCTGCAACCGAAGTACATGCCCTTGACTGGGAATCGAACCTGTGGCCCTTTGGTGTGCAGGCTGACGCTCTAACCACGAGAAAACCCGGCCAGGCCAGAGCCCCGCTCTTGACCATCACGTTGTACCATTCAGTGGGTGCCAGCTGAGAACACAGAAAGGGAGTGGATGATTCTGACAGGGGGAGGGTGAGCCTCTGCCTTGCCTTGGCCGAGTTGGACCTTCAGGGAGGAGGAGTTCTTGGTTGCGGTAGATTCTAGAGCAGAGGCTGCTTACCTTTCGGACCTCATGGACCACCAGTTGGTGACCACTGCTCTAGGCATTCATTAGCAGGGAGGTCTGCCACCTGGTCTAGCCCCAGAGCTGGTCAGTAGCAGGTTAGTAGCACCTGGTACTGTCCACAATCTGGGCCAGCTCTTGAATTAGATGTAAATTAAAGAAGAATAGGAACAGTCTCTCATTAGTTACTCAAGTCCTAAATCTTTATTGAGTATCTCCTGGGTGCTGTACTGGGTCCTGGGAACTCAGGAGTGAACAAAACAAAACAAAACTAGTCCTGTCCTGGTGGAGCCGGTGTTCTAATGGGGCCACGGAGACGTCCTGAGAACACCGTGAGCAGGGCCATGCCAGGTTTTCGTGCCTACCAGGATGGAGACAGTGCAAGGAAGGACGGTGGGTGCAATGAAGAGTTGGGTGCTCAGGAAAGGCCTGACCTAGGAGTGAGGCCAGGGATGATGTGCAGAAGCCAGGGATGCGACTTTGGGAGAAGGGAGCTCTCCCAGGAGGAAAGCGCAAGAGCCACGGCTGGGCGGTGGGGAGGAACTGGGTGAGTTTGAGGTGCAGGAGGTGCTGGAGTGGAGGGAGGGAAGGGGCGAGGTGAGGAAGGTCGTTGCACAGCGTGCCAGGCCTGGCGGGTAAAGGTGAGGAGCAGGGGCTTCCTCCAGGTGCAGCTGGCAGCTGTGGAGAGAGCAGGGCAGAAGAGTGCTCCATGTCTGTTGTAAAAGAGGCCAGTGAGGCCAGATTGTGGAGGCTGGACCTTAGGACCAGCAAGACCGGTTAGGTGGCTATTGGTCAGCTGTCGGTGATCAGCGGGTTGGCGATAAAGCTGGCTCAGTCCTGAATTGGTGGTGGAGCGATGGGGGAGGCGAGGCTTTTCAATGGAGGGAACATTACTGTAACCTGGAAGGCTTCCTGGAGGAGGCAGAGACTTTCAGGATGGGCCTGACAGCCTTGGGAACATTCCAGTGTGGGAATCCCATAAGCAAGTTCATGTAAAGGGCAGGAGATAGGCTCATGTGGCTTCTTCTCCAACAATGAAAGGTCACGGAGGAGCTTGGGGTTGTCCCTGGAATTTCAAAGCTAGAAAAGGAATTAAGGGTCAAAGGTTTGGGGCCCCTCTTGAAAGGGAGGCCAGAAGGGAGCTCAGGGAAAGCCAGGACATGCAGGCAGAGGAGTGTGGAGGCTGTTAGCACTGGCCCTGGCTGGACCACAGGCCTGTCGCTGACCCTCCCTGGGCCTCCGTTTCCTTAGGCATCAAGTAGGGTTACAGTGAGGTGCAAACTGAGTGTGCCAGTGGCCTGGCCAGTTGGAACAGAGGGTACCGTTCCAGGGCCCGATGCCCTGTGCCTGGGCCAAGAGCAGCTTGGTTTGCAAGGCGGCGTTTCTGGGTGAGAACAGAGTTTTTTGAGGAAGGCAACGAGGGGGGACAAAAGGGGGCTCTTTCTCTTTTCTCTCTGGGGAGATCACTGAGAGAGTGGGCACACAGAGGCGGGGAACAGAGGCAGAGCTGTGGGCCTCTTTTTTTGGGGGTAGGGAGGGGAGAGGGAGCTAGGTCAGCTGTATGGGCCACTTAATACCCATGAACTTGCAATTAAATGCGGAAGTGGGAGACAAGGGGGTGGTAAAAGGGGATATTGTTCGTAGCTCTAGAGCGGAGGGCGGCTGGAGCCCTGGGGAAATGGCCAGCCTCCAATATGAATGGGCTGCAGTGTCCTGGGGGGAGCAGGGGGCTGTCATTTGGCTCTTTGTCCTGCTCTGCTGGACCCGGCCACAAAGGCCAGCTTGATTCCCATTTGGCTGCTTCAGGGAGAGATTGGGGGGGGGGGGGGCTCAACCCCGTCTTGGCCAACCTCCCGGGGCCCCTGGCAAAGAGGTCCCTTTGGGAACGGGAATGGGGGCGATGATAGAATGTGGGGACTCTCTAGAAATCCCTTCCTCACCACGATCAAACGTTTTCATTCCTAGCATTTTTTTTTTTTTTGTTAAAAAATTGTAGGCATATCTTGTGTGCAAAATTCACAATATTGAGTGTACAGCTTGATGAATTTTCACATGTGATTTATCTTTATAACCATTACCCACATCAGATAGTAAATATCGCCAGCATCCTAGTCAGCATCCCTCAAAGTAACCACTCCCGATTTCTATCATTAAATATCACTTTTGCCTGTTTTTGAACTTTATGTAAAATTGAATCATACTGTATATTCTCTTATGTGTCTTTTAGATGAATTGTTAAAGTATATATATGTACATATGACTATATACGCATATGTGTATGTACATAACAACTGTTATATGCATACCATATATTACTTATATATGTTATTATATAATCATTCCCATGGCTCAAATGAAAAAGACATGAATCATGCAGCATGAGAAGTCAGTGCCCCAAGACTATGGACACAGACCCGTGGTCGGCAAACTGCGGCTCGAGAGCCACATGCGGCTCTTTGGCCCCTTGAGTGTGGCTCTTCCACAAAATACCACGCCTGGGCGAGTCTGTTTTGAAGAAGTGGCGTTAGAAGACGTTTAAGTTTAAAACATTTGGCTCTCAAAAGAAATGTCAATTGCCGTCCTGTTGATATTTGGCTCTGTTGACCAATGAGTTTGCTGACCACTGACACACAGTAAAAAGATCGGTGGTTGCCGGGGATGGAGCACGTGGGGGTTTTAGGGCAGTGGAACTACGCTCTAGGATACGATAATGATGGATGCATGTCATCACGCATTTGTCCAAACCCATAGACTGTGTACTACCAAGAGTGAACCCTAATGCCAAAACTATGGACTCTGGGTGCTAATGATGTGTCCACGTAGATTCACAGGTTGTAACAAATGATATTGGGGGAGGCTATGCATGTATGAGGGGTATAAAGCAAATTTTGGTACCTTCTGCTCAATTTTGCCGTGAACCTAAAACTGCCCTAAAAAAATAAAATCTTAAAAAACACACAAAAGAAGCCACCTCCCAGTTTCCTCCCCAAAGCCAGCCACAGGTCCTGGTTTCATAGGAGCCCTTCAGATCGTCTGTTCATGCTCCTTTTGTTACATACGTGGTAGCTCCTTGTGCTCATACTTCTGCTCTTGGCTTTGTTCCTTTTCACCCTGTGTCACGGATGTTGTTCCATAATAGCACATAGAATTCCACTGGATTTATGCACTGTGGTTTTGTTTGCTTTTAAGCTGGTCCCCTCTTGATGGACACTGAGGTTGTTCTCATGGTTTGCCATTAAAAATGTTGTATGGCAGACACAGGCCACTTCATACCTGTAAGATTGTATAGTTGTAGGAATGGAATTTCTGGGTTCAAGGGTAGTATATACATGTATAACTTATCTTCTTTTTTTTAAAATTTTTATTTATTGATTTTAGAGAGAGAGAAAAACATCCATTTGTTGTTCTACTTATTTATGCATTCATTGGTTGATATGCCCTGAATGGGGATCAAACCTGAAACCTTGGCTTATCAGGGTAATGCTCTAATCAACCCAGCTCCCCAGCCAGGCCCCGTTTGTAATTTCCCATTCATTTTTAATTACATGACAGATATGAATGGAATTTCCTTGTAGAAAAATCAAACCATTCCAGATGAGGGAACCCCCACCTTCGTATTCCTCTACCTTCAATTGGTCTTGTTACTAGTCTGCCGTGCAGCCTTCCAGATCTTTTCCTGTGTGTTCTTGCCATTGACATACACCAATACGGGCCCATGGAAACGAAGGACATGTTTTTAAGTGTGCGCATTTATTCAAATAAAAAGACGCCAAACGGAGGCCACGGGGGCAGGTGCTTAAAGCCACAGGCTCTGGAGCCACGCTCCTGGGTTTGATTCTAGTTCAATGGGCCGCTTAATACCCATGAACTTAATACCCTTACCTGCTGTCTCAGGGTAAATGACTGTGGACACCTAGCATTTAGCAGCTGGCTTTGCTCGCTGACTGTAGTCTGGGTGATCTTTTAATGCTGTTTTACACAGTTTTAGCTCATTCCTTCTAATTTATGCCTGTGGTTCATAGGGTGATTATGATGGAGTTTAATCCATTCTTCTCTTGGTGGCATCTAGGTGGTTCTTTCTTTTCTTTTTTTTTAAAAAAAATCTTTATTGTTGAGATTATTACAGATGTTCTTCTTTTTTCCTCCCATTGCCCCCCTCTACCCAGTTCCCGCCCTGCCCCAGGCCTTTGCCACCCTATTGTCTGTATCCATAGGTAATGCATACCTGCATATATTATAAGATCTTTGATTAATCTCTCCCCCTGCACCCCGCTTTTCTCTGAGAATCGTCAGTCTGTTCCATTTCCATGCCTCTGATTCTATTTTACTCACCAGTTTATTCTGTTCTTTAGATTTCTTATTTATTTTGCCTTTTAGATTCAATTGTTGATAGGTATATATTTATTGCCATTTTGTGGTTCTTCTTTTTCCTCTTCTTAAAGAATACTCTTCTCATATAATACTGGTTTGGTGGTGATGAACTCCTTTAGCTTTTTCTTGTCTGTGAAACTTTATCTGACTTCCGATTCTAAATGATAGCTTTGCTGGGTAATCTTGATTGTAGGTCCTTGAATATTTCTTGCCACCTTCCTTCTGGCCTGCATACTTTAAATGTTTCTTGTCACTTCCTTCTGGCCTGCATAGTTTCTGATGAGAAATCAGTTGACAGTCATGTGGGTACTAACTGCTTTTCTCTTGCTGCTTTTAAGATTCTCTCTTTGTCTTTAGTCCTTGGCATTTTAATTATGACGTGTCTTGGTGTGGTCCTCTTTGGATTCCTCTTGTTTGGGACTCTGTATGCTTCTTGGACTTGTAAGTCTATTTCTTTCACCAGGTAGGGGAAGTTTTCTGTCATTATTTCTTCAAATAGGTTTTCAATATCTTGTTCTCTCTCTTCTTCTGGCAACCCCATAATGCGAATGTTGGTATGCTTGAAGTTGTCCCAAAGGCTCCTTACACTATCTTCATATTTTTGGATTATTATTATTTTTTTTGCTCTTCTGGTTGGGTGTGTTTGATTCTTCATATTTCAAATCATTGATTTGATTCTCAGAATCTTCTATTCTACTATTGAATCCCTGTATAACAAGCATGCCAAACTCCTTTATTTAAAGGAGGCATGTGGCCCACTGGCTGTGAGTTTGACATGCTTGCTATACATTATTTATTTCAGTCAGTGTATTCTTAAATTCTGACTGGTCCTTTTCCATTTTGTTGGAGGTTTCTAGAAGATTCTTGAGTAACCTTATAACTGTGGTTTTGAACTCTGTATCCAGTAGTTTGCTTTCTTCCATCTTTCATTTGTGACATGTTTCTTTGTCTCCACATTTTGGCTGCTTCCCTGTGTCTGTTTCCATGCATTGGGTAGAGCTGCTATGTCTCCTTGAGTTGGTAAAGGGGCCTTGTGTAGTAGGTGTCCTATAGGTAGCTCAGCCTCCCCAGTCACCTGAATTGGGAGCTCTATGTGCACCTCTTTGTGGGCTATGAGCACAGTCTTGTTATAATTGAGACTTGATTGCTCTTGGTGTCACTGGGAGGAACTAACTTTCAAGCCAATTGGCTGTGAGGACCAGCCGAGACACCAGTGGGAGAGCTGCTGTGCAAGAGACACCCCTATGGAGCAGGACTTGCTTCAGTGGAGCTTTGGTGCTCACTGAGTCTGCCCCTTGAGTGTGTTGCTTATGAATATGTAGAGTTGTAATCTTGTGTGGACGGACACTGACTACTGGGTACACTGGCTCTTGGGTCTCCAGGAATGCAAAATGGAATGCAAAGTCAGCCACTTCCTGGAGCCACTCAGCAGGAGGTACAAAGAGATCTGCAGATTCTTCCTCTTTATTGGGTTTGGAAGTGCCCAGATAAGGCCCAGCTTGAAGCACGGCAAGCTGGTGCTGGTGCCAGGTCTTGGGCTTCTTATTGATTGGTTTGGGCCTTCCTGACCCAGCTGAAGCTTGTTTGAGAGATTTTAGCCTGAGCAAGGACAGGCCATTCATTTGAAAAAGCTATTGCCCACAGCTTGGGTGAGATTATAAGTTGGATGAGGCGGGGTCTTAGAGAATCACCAGGGCAGAGCAAACAGAAAGGGCTACCAGTCATCCGTATGATAGACCACAGAAGCCCCAGCCTAGGATCAATGATCCCTGTGAGCACCTCCATCTGGGAGAAAGCTGCTCCGAGTTCATGCCCTGGTGCCAGATAATCCAGTTCCCCTTTTATGCGTCTGTGTTCCCCAGAGCCTCATCCTAGTGCTAGAGCATAGAGGAAGCAGGACCTTGTAAGTTCAGTTTGTGGTGCCGGCCTTTTAAGAGGAACAGCTGGGCCTTCAGCAGCCTCTGTGTCACTGAGCCCCAATCTGCACTGATTTTTACAGCCTGTAGTGCTTACTGCCCTTAGGGACCTCTTTTCCCAGCTCTGGTTCCCTGGGCTGGGGATCTGGTGTGGGGCTGGGACCCCTTGCTCTTCTGATCAGCCTCTGAAGACACCATTTCCCTCCCAATTAAAAAATCAGCCCACATGGGTGGCAGACCAGCCTGTTCTGAGCTTCCGCACCTCCTACCAGCCTCTGTGTGCTTCTTCTTTACTTCTCTAGTAGTAGGACTTCCATTCAGCCAGCTTTCCAGTGGTTCTGGATGATGGTTGTTCTGTATTTTAGTTGTAATTTTGATTTGGTTGTGGGAGATGGAGAGTTCAGGCATTTTCTTACACTGCCATCTTCAAATTTCTCTTTGGGTGGCTCTCGCTCTCTCTCTCTCTCTCTCTCTCTCTCTCTCTCTCTCTTTCAAAATAATTCCTTATTGTTGAAAATATTACATATATTCCCCTTTATCTCCCATTGACTCCCCTCGTGTCCCCCCGCCCCCCATCCCCAGTCTTCAGTACCCTATTGTCTGTGTCCATGGGTTATGCATATAAGTATATAAGGTCTTTGGTTGATTACCTCCAACCCACCCACCCTCCCCCACCTTCCCTCTGAGATTCCACACTCTGTTCCATGCTTCCATATCTCTGGATTCACTCTATTCATCAGTTTATTTTGTTACTTAGATTTCACATATGAGTGCGATCATGTGATACTTATCTTTCTCTGATTTATTTCACTTAGCATGATAATCTCCAGGTTTCTCCCTGCTATCTCAAAGGGTAAGAGATCCTTCTTCTTCTTCTTCTTTTTTTTTTTTTTTTTTTTTTTTTACAGCTGCATAGTATTCCATGGTGTAAACGTACCCCAGCTTTTTCATCCACTCATCTACTGATGGACACTTGGGCTGTTTCTAGATCTTAGCTATTGTAAATTGTGCTGCTATGAACATAAGAGTGCATACATTCTTTCTGATTGGTGCTTTGGGTTTCTTAGGATATATTCCTAGAAGTTGGATCACTGGGTCAAATGTTAGTTCCATATTTAATATTTTGAGGAAACTCCATATTGTTTTCACAGTGGCTGCACCAGTCTGCATTCCCACCAGCAGTGCACTAGGATTCCCTTTTCTCCACATCCTCGCCAGCATTTGTCATTTGTTGATTTGTTGATGGTAGCCATTCTGACAGGTATGAGGTGATACCTCATTGTCATTTTAGTTTGCATCTCTCTGATGGTCAGTGACTTTGAGCATTTTTTTTCATATGTCTCTTGGCCACTTGTATGTCTCTCTTTAGAGAAGTGTCTATTTAGGTCCTTTGCTCATATTTTATTTATTTTTTATTTTTTATTTTTTAAAATATATTTTATTGTTTTTTTACAGAGAGGAAGAGAGAGGGATAGAGAGTTAGAAACATCAATGAGAGAGAAACATCGATCAGCTGCCTCTTGCACACCTCCCACCGGGGGTGTGCCCGCAACCAAGGTACATGCCCTTGACTGGAATCGAACCCGGGACCCTTGAGTCCGCAAGCCGACGCTCTATCCACTGAGCCAAACTGGTTTTGGCCCTTTGCTCATATTTTAATTGGATGTGTGGGTCTTCCTTTTGTTAAGTTGTCTGAGTTCCTTATATATTTTGGATACTATCCCTTTATCAGATGTATCATTGCCCACTGTTCTCCCATACAGTGGGCTTCCTTTTTGTTTTGTTAGGTGGTTCTTTTTCTTCCATATCCGGAGTTCTCAACCTCTGCACTATTGCAGTTTGTGCTGTGTAGTCCTTTGATGTGGGGGGCTGTCCTGTGCATGGCAGGTAGTGCTTAGCAGCATCTCTGGCTTCTCTACCATCCCCACTTGTGACAGAAATGACTCCAGACATTGCCAAATGTAGTGTGAGAAGTACTGCAGCGAGCCTCCTTTTCCAAACCTCTCTCTGCATGCGGACAAGGTCTTCATTATTGCATTCCCATTCCACAGAGAAGGAAAAGGGGGCTCAGAGAGGCTGAGACATTTGCTTGAGGTCACAGTGAATACATGGCAGAATAAGCACTCATGCTTCTTGCAGTTTTTTGGGAACTTCTAGGCTGAGCTGGGTAGTTAGTGGGTGACAGCACAGACCTGAGCCCCTACCCTCACAGATCTAGCGTTTTTGTGGGAGTGACAGTCAGTAAGGCTGTCACCCAATACATACTTGACGTACTATGTGGGGTGTGGTAGGTGAGGGTAAGGAGATAGAGAATCACAGTAACGATGCCACCTGCTATTTGATGATACTTGACATTAGTAATAACTGTTGTGTACTGAAGGTTTCAGTACATTCGTTGTTATTCTAAAGAGTTTCACAAAATTCACTGGGTGAAGTCTTTTGCTAGGAAGTGGCAGAGTTGATATTAGAACCTGGGTTGCTAACCTCATAACCACACTGCAGCCCTGCCTTCATGTCCACTCTTGGTCCCTACTTCCTGCGTGGTTGTGAGGGCGAGAGTAAACATGAAACCTTTTATAGCAATTTGGCAGAGTGATTTCATGCCAGTTTAGCCATATATATATATATATAATATATATATAATATATATAATATATAATATATATAATATATATAATATATATATAATATATATATATATATATATATATATATATATATATATATATTTTAAATTGGGCTTATTGCCTGTCTTTTTACTGTTTTTCTAATCATTTATTTTTATTGCATTGTACAAAAGCATCAATTTCAAATGGGTCAGAATTTCAAGGGAAAAGTTGTGCTTCCCTGCTTAGTTGGAGGAATGCTGTGTTAGGACAGGGAATGTGATGAGAGCAGATCCGGGCTCTGGGTGAATGTGAACTTCCTTATTAATCATCTATTCTGACATAGGTTCTCTTCATACACGCTCCTTGCCCCTCGGGCCAGGACACGCTGGTGGATCTTCTTCCCTTTCAGTGGATGGAGAAATGGAGGCCCAGCCGGCCGGGTTAGGTATTTAGGGTTGGCTGTAGGGCTGGATGCTCAGAAAGGGGGTGGGGGCATTTTTCTTTTTGCTGACCCTGCCTGGGCCAGGATTTTCACTGCCCCTTTCCAGCCTGTGCAGCCGGATAGGTCCTGATCTACGGGCCTCTCCTCTTGGAAGTGTGGTTGGCCAACAGCCTGGAGCCCTGGTTGAGCAGGTCCTAGAGAGAGGCTCGCTTCCCTGGGAGCTGTAGGTGGCTGGGGCCCCTCTTGGGGAACCATCCCAGGTCTCTCATCAGCCCCTCTCTTTGTCTCCGTGGCCATGGCAACCTGGCTGGACACTTGGCACTCCCAGGCCCAGCCCCCCAGCCTCATCAGCCAGCTTCCTCCTCCGTGGAGGCCACTCTGGCAGGCTCCTGCCTGGCTGGGGAAGCTGCCCCCAGCCTCCCGCTGATGAGATTCCTGGGCAGGGCTGGCACTGCCTCGCTGCGTGGGAAGGTCCTCACAGGAAGGGCCCTGCTGGGTCTCCTCTCTTCTTCCTGGACTCTTTGCTTCTGGGCTGGAGCGTTCTTGTTTTCATTCTTCGGCCTCCTTCTGGGGCTCTGTCAACCCAGGACTTTCTTCCCACTACCCACCCGCCTGTTTTTCTTCCTGTCTTCCTGTTTGTGCCTCTGTTTCTTTCCCACTGTCTCCCCCTCTCTGCCTGGCTTCTAATGCATCGTTTAGAGATTGGCCCTGCATCTGAGAATGGGGCTGGCTTGGAGTCTTCTACTGTGGGGCACCTTCCATGCTCAGAGAAAGAGCCACGCTTGATAGGGGCTCCTGTGCAGAGTAGCTGTGGCTCCCGCCCCCACCAGGCCAGTGAGTTCCTGCTGCTCCCAGTGGGGTGGGTGTGTCTTCCTGTCCAGTGAGGGAGAGGAGGGCCTGTTGTCCATGGCAGGACCTTGTGGTGAGGGCTGGGGGTCCTCTACCCCAGGAAGGTAATCTTCCCATTAGTGCGTAAGGAATCCTCCCACCTAATGGGACGGTCCTCCTGGCTGGATCCTCTTGGGAGAGGTGGGCTGCCGAGGCCCCCTGCCCTGACATCGGAGCCAGCCCCGTGAAGGGCTTGGACTTGGAAAACTCAGGATGTTTTGCTCCCCGTGGCCCTGGGAGAGGGCCAGTTCCCACTGTGGGCCGTTAAGGTAATCATTTATTAATGGCCGTAGCTATTCCTATAGGTATGAATAAGTAATGCTTCACAGCGATGCCTGGACTTGTAGGATGCTCGGGGGACCTTACGGGGATCTAGATAAGAGTCATTCCAGTCTGCCTTTGACTGGAGTCCAGAGAGAGGAAATGATTTGCCTGGCGGAGGTTTGCAAACTCATGCCCACGGCTCTGAAAAGTCACACCAGGTGTGAGTCACATCCCCCTCACTCACTACCTATTTTGTTTTTCCACTTTCACTATCAGGAAGGATATGGAGAAATACATATCTGTAATCTCTGTGCCTCAATTTTTAATCTATAAAATGGAGATAATAACATCTTTTATAGATGCTTCTTTTTTTTTTAAATTAAAAATTGAGATATAATTGACGTGCCATAGAATTCACTCTGTTAAAGCATCCACTCCAGGGACTGTTAGAGAGTCACAAGGCTGGGCACCGTCACTGCTTCCTCATCCCAGATCATTTTCATCACCTTGAAAAGAAACCCTAAGCTCTTTAGAAATCACTCTCCTCTCTTTCCTTCTCCTGACCCCTGAAAACCACTGACCTACTCTGTATTGATAGATTTGAACATCTCACATCAATGGAACCATAAATACACAATCTCTTGTGTTTGGCTTATTTCATGTAGGACAATGAACCTTCTTTCAGGCTTCATCTGTGTTGTAGCATGTGTCAGAATTTTAATCCTTTACATGGCCGAGTAATATTCCACCATATGGCCCCGTGGTTGGCTCAGTGGTTGAGCATTGAACTGTGAACTAGGCGGTCACTGTTTGATTCCCCATCAGGGCACATGCCAGGTTTCGGCCGCCATCCCTGTAGGGGGCGTGCAGGAGGTAACTGATCAATGATTCTCTCTCATCAGTGATGTTTCTCTCTCTTCTTTTCTGAAGTCAATAAAAATATATTTGAAAACAAAAGTTTGAAAAAAAATATTCCACTCTCTGGAATAATTGCCATTGTTTATCCACTTATGAGTTCATGGACATTTGGGTTGTTTGCACTGGTTGGCTGTTGGGAATGATGCTCTATGAACATTCGTGTGCAACTTTTTACGTAGGCATAGGTTTTAATTTCTCTTGAGTGTATATCTAGGAGTGGGCTTCATGGGTTTCTTGGGAAGATCAAATGAGTCTATGAAAGTATCACTCTTAGAACAGTGTGAGGCACATAGCAGGTACTAAACATGCTAGCTCCAATTATTACAGAAATAGTGCTTCAAGCCCTTGGGCTTGGTGTTGGGGAGACAGCAATGCTATTGAGCACTTCCTGAGTGCTGAGGGCACCAGGCACCAGTCCCGTGGAGTGGCTACGGTGCACAGAGGAGGAAATTGAGGCACAGCATTCATTGGCCCAAGGCCACACAATGAGGAGATGACATATCCGAGGGAGCCCCGGCGGTCCCGCTGTGAGGCCCAGGTCTCTGACTCCCATGCCTTCCGGAGACTGGGAGAGCACGTGCCCCGGGTCCCGTGTAGAGGGGGCGGCTGCGTCACAGCCCCAAGCAGCAGTTCCTGTGTGGGAACGCGAGCCCGGGATTGCCAGATCTCCTGACTTTTTAAAGATGTTTTCCAACAGGCGGAAATGTGGAGTTTTTGGTATGAAATCACTTGCTTTTGAAAAGTTGGCAACTCGATCATATTTTTCACAAACACTGCTGTTGGCCAAACAAAACACATCTGTGGACCAAAGCCGTGGGCTGCCAGAGTGCACACTCTGCCCCTGGGGTAACTTGTGGGTGGGGGAGGGGGTGTTGTTGGGCTTCGACCTTGACTGCCTGCGATTCTGGACCTTGGGCATCCACCATCCTTGAGGGCTTCTGGCTTGGATCTGTGCCAGTCTCGTTTAAGTTCAGCCCCTGGTTGGCACAGTGGGCTTGTTGAGGGCCTTAGTGGCATCTGGTCCTTTTGGGATCCTTCCCTCTCACCCTCAGGGTCATAAAAACCTGACTTGCTCATACTGGGTGCTCCTTGTACACCCCATTGCCTTTGACTTTGGGAGTTAATTACCTTTCCGTTAACTAGCTGGAAGTTACTTGCTGGAAGCTTCCTGGCTCACCAGAGCCTGAGAAACAGCCTTTCAATACCTAGTTCAAACCCCTGCCACTTCCCAGCTGTGATGTTATAGAACGTTCTGGTGTCTCTGTGTGCGTTTGTGTCTATCTGTGAAACGGAACTGACACACCGGGTCAGGGAGGAACACGTCAACTGCGATGAGCGTGCCCACGGGGCCCAGCATCCTAAAACGGTGACATCAGGTGCCTGTGTGGGCGCGAGACTGCCTGGGCTGGGATCCCAGCTCTGCGATCTAGGAGCGAGTGACCTGTGCCTCAGTTTCCGCATCTGTCATCGAGGGGCAATAATCACAGCGCCGTGGTTGGGTTGATGTGGCACCTAGGACAGCACCTGGCACGGAGCTCGGTCGTGTCAGCTGTTGTTATTATCGCATAGAAACAAGCGACCAGACGTGCAGACACACGCGGCCACTGCCAAGGCTCTGCCATCTGGCAGAAGCAGTGTGAAGGGGACTATTTATCTCCGGGTGCCGTGGATCCCCGTGTTTGCTGCCGGGAGTGATGTGAGTGTGTGTCTGCATATGAATCCACACAGTCTTGGGCCAGTTAACCAGGGTGTTACATTCTGTACGAGCGGCACCCTACGTTCATAGAACATGCACATTATGCCTTCTCTGTCTCTGTCTCCCTCTCACATTCCCTGAAATACATGCATATTGGGGTCCTCAGGCAGTGAACCAGCTGCCTGAGCGGCCAGTGATGCTTAGTTGATTGGGAGGAGGGGAGCGGATGGGAGCAGGTGCTCTCGGGGGCACAGGTGGTGGGCAGAGGGAGGAAGCAGGGCTTGCTGCTCCGGAGGCTGGGAAGAGGCTGGGAAAGTGTCGGATGCCCTGAGGGTTGGGCTGTTGGCCTCGGGTATGAGCTACAGCCGCTGACCCGGCCCCGGGAGGAAAGGCTCGGGGTCCCACGCTCACCCTGTTAGTGTTCGGGACGTGGGTGGGACCGAACAGAACCTGCTTCCCTGGGGGCACGCCCAGCCCTTTGCTGCCTCCCTCCACCTTCCCTTTCTCCTTCTTCCCGGCGTATTGGGCATATTGCAGGCACTAATTTAGGCAAGAGCCCCGTGGAGGCTCGGAAAGGCTGGCTTGCAGAATTAGCACAAAAGAATTTAGCTCTCTGAGAGACAGCCTGGTGACTGAATTTACCAACTCATGTTAAAGTTTTTTGTTTTTTTTTTTCTTTTTCTTTTTTTCTGCCAAACTTAATGACCTTGCAGCCTAATTCCCTCCTTTCTCTTTTGAGCCTGTAAGGAGGGTGTCCTCTTGTCCCCCCCCCCCCCCCCCTTTTTTTTTCTCTTCCATTCCTGGAGAACTTTCTAGAGAGGCCACTGGAGCTTCAGGTTGCTTCTGAAAGAATGAATGGTTTGATGTTGGGTCTTTTTCATGTCCCAGTCCTAGGATGGGTTCAGTAATTTATTCATCGCTCCATTAGCTGATAGTTATCAAAGACTTAGGATGAATCAAGATGTATTCTGAGCATTCTACGTATAGTAACTCACTTATTCCTTCAGCAGCCTTGATAGAGGTATTGTTAATGTCCCATTTTATGGATGAGGAAATGGAGGCACAGAGAGCTTGTGTTACGTGCCCAGGGTCCCAGAGAGAGCAGAGGCTGGGTCAGGATGTGGACCAGAAGTGTGGGTCCGGGGCCCAGGCCCTTCACTCGGGCTCTTGTCTGTACTGCTTTCTTTGCTAATGGGTTAATTCAGCCTGTTTACTGAGCACCTGTTATGTGCTAATACCTGTTCTTTTTGGCCTTTTGCCCCCTTTATTTCATTCTTTTACTTCTTCCACCCCCCCTGTTCATCCATCCACCCATCCATCTACCCATTTACCCACATATCCATTCATCCATCCATCCATCCAGTTAGTGTTGCCTAGAATTTTCTCATCCCTGTACCAGTCTCATGATTTTGTCATATTCCTATACCAGCTGCAACATTATTATATACTATTTTTACTTCATCTGACCCTCCTCCCTTTAAAAAAAAAACTGCAGTCTCATCTCAAGCAATGATGTTCATGAGTCATGGGTTTGACATGGTCACCATAGTCATTAATACCAAAATGAAAATATTCTTGAGTGTTGTCCTCATTTCGCTTCATCCTGCATTGCTGGGCAGGCCTGGGGAAACCCGCCGTGAGGCAGACCCAGAGTTCCCGGATCACGCCAGGCCCAGGGTGGCTGGGGGTTTCGGACACGGCTTTTCACCAGTAGCGTTTACCGTCATGGGGATGGAAGGTCAGGCGAGAACTCAGCAGCTGGCGGTCGGCGGGGGACCTGCCCTCTGTGTCATTGAACTCGGGGAGAGGTGACATTTGATCTGGAAGCCAACCCAGGTTTTTTTTTTTTATTTTTTTTTTATTTTTATTTTTTATTTATTTTTTATTTTTTATTTATCACATAGTTTTGGAGTTCCTGATGGGGGTGGGTGCTAGGCTGACTGGAGAATTGTTCCTGACTGTGTGGGCCTCACATTCAGGGGAGTGTGGGGTGGGTGGGAGACAGGGACTGAGGAGTGAGCACAGTGACCAGGGCTGTGATGACTGGTAAGCTGGGGTGATGGCCTCTGGGGTGGATCTGGATGGGCTGCGTTAGCCGGGGATCAGGAGAGGCCTTGCCAGGAGATGGCATTGCCACTGAGCAATGGGAAGAGGAGTTCTTGAAGAGAGTTGTTTGGACAAAAGGAATGGCAAGTGCAAAGGTCCTGAGGGTGAGGCGGGTGGGAGGAGCAGTGGGCGAGTAGGGGGCGGGCTGGGGGCAGCTCTTTCCAGCGAGGTGAGGCTCTGGGATTTTTCCCAGGTGCGCCAGCCATTGGAGGGCTGAGAGCAGGAGTGGATTTTATCGTTAAGCGACCCCTCTGTGCTGCTGCATGGATCGGGGCAGGAGGGGCAGCAGGCAGACCAGGGAGGAGGCACTGCTGGTGGGAGATGATGATGGCCTTGAACAGGGATGTGCAGAGAAGACAGAGCAATTTAGAAGGTGACTCCGGGGGATGTGCTCATGGCTGGCTGTGGGTGGAGGGACCGGAATCCATGGGGCGGAGGGGGAGTGAGGCCAGGGAGGAGCTGCTCTCAGGAGCTGACCTTGCCCAGCCAGGACCCTGAGGGCGAGCCCCCGTCACTGCCTCCCGCTTGCTGCTGCCGGGAAGACACTGGGGTTTTGGCTGGAGCATTTGAGCTGGAGGCTTGGAGGGAGAAACGCTCTCCCTGTGAGAGCTTGGCGAGGGAGGGGTTCACAAAGCTCAGTGGTTCCCACAGCCTCCTGGCCCGCCACTCCCCTGAGCTCTGCACAAGCGGGTCTTTGTGGGGCCGCCTCCTCCCCTTCCTGCCCATTCACCAGCGGACTCACGTTGTGCCTCTTCTCTCCCCTCCCGGGTGAGAGCTGTGCTGCTGTGACCGACTCATGAGTGAGAGGCTGAGCTTGGGATGGCCCCGAGTGGGTTTGAGACTGACCATCTCTTAGTTCTGTACTCTTTCCACTGGCTTCCTTCGTGCGCCCCCTGTGGCTCAGGCGGAGGCTGGAGAGCACCCCTCCAGCAGCAGTGGGGTGCTTTACTTAAAAAAGGGGAAGTCGCCCAACTGGTGTGGCTCAGTGGTTGAGCATCGACTTAGGAGCCAGAAGGTCACGGTTCGATTCCCAGTCAGGGCATATGCCTAGGTTTTGGGCTTCGTATCCACTGTGGGGTGTGCAGGAGGCGGCTGATCAATGATTCTCTTTCATCATTGATAATCTCCCTCTCTCTCCCCCTCCCTCGCCCTTCCTCTCTGAAATCATTAAAAAAAAAATATATATATATATATATATATATATTTTTTTTTCTTAAAAAGGGGAAATAGAAGCCGCTGAGAAGCTGCCTTTGCAGCGGGGGTGCTTGGCTTGTTTGAAAAGGGGATTCCTGTTTGACATGGGGGGTGGGGTGGGCCTTTGCATCTGCGTTGTGCGTCCTGCCACGGAGATTTCTGAAGGGCATGTGAGGGCTGCTTTCATGACTCATTCTTAGATGAATCCGCTTCGCCAGGTTACGTCATATCCCCAAGCACGTGCCCTGTGCCCTGCAGGAAAGCGCTAGGACACTGCCCGCCGGTGCCTCTGCGGTGAGCGGGTTCCGTGGGGAGGCCTTCTTACCAGTGACATGCATGTCCTCGCCTCACAGAGCACTTCCCACCGGCCTTTTAATGCATCAAGTGAATGGCAGTTCCATTCGGGTGTGGCCCCCACCCCATGGGCCCCTCTCTGGTGTCAGACGCTGGGTTGCTGGGCTCCTGGGGACGCCTCTGGCCGTTGAGTGTAGTCACCACGTGGGCAGTCCTCCTCGTTTGTCTTTGCCCGGGCATTTGCGACTTCCCTAATTTTTAGGTCTCTTAAAAACAAAGACAATAAAACAAACCACAGTCGTATTTCCAGACCCCAGCATCTGGTGGCCACTTGTCATGTGCGACGTTGGGAGAAAGAAAAGTGTTTTGATCATTTTTCAAAATTAGACTTTAAAAATGTACCCGTGGGTGTTTTCTAACATGAAAAGTTTTCTTTCTTTTTTTTTTCTTTCAAAACATTTTGCAACCAGACTTCTTTAGGGGTTTCTTTAATCCTTCCAGCACCTCCCGATCTGCTTATAAAATTCCTTGCAAAAAACGGGGTTTTCTGTTTTAGCGTTTGGAAGGTTTTTTTTTTTTTTTTTCTTTTTCTTTTATATAAATATACAATGTTGTGAGCGGCAGAAAGAACAGGTGAGGTAGAAAGTGCTCGGGCCTTTGAAACATTACATTGTGGATTCTGGTTGGCTGGCCTGGGCAAGCAGACAGTGTCTGTTCCCAGGGTTACAGGATTCTCCCCACCTCTCTTCTGGGAGGGCCTGGGCTGAGGGGGCCACTGGAAACCCATCACTCACCACCGTGGTGGGCAGGGAGGGCGTGGGAGTCCCGTCCACCAGTGATGCCCCCGGGAGGGAATCCCCAGAGGGTCGCCAGCAGGCTGTGGCCAAGCGGGCTTCTGAGAGGGTCTCAGGGTGTGGGATGGGGAATGGGGGCTAGGAGGGTCACGGGTCATCAGCCAGAGATGCTTTGACCACCCCAGTGACCTCTTGTCCTTTCCATGCCTCCCCTCCCCTACTCTCTGTCCTGCCTTTCTTTCCCCTCCCCCCCTTCTCTCCTCTCTCCTCTTTTCCCCTCCCCAGTTCTCTTCTCTCCTGTTTCTTTCCCTTCACCCCCTCTCTCCTCTCTCTCTCTCATCTCCTTACCTCTCTCTTATTCCTTACCTCTCTCTTTTCTCTTTCCTTCCCACTCCCTTTCCTCAAACCCTCTTCTCTCCTCCCTTGAGAATGCTTGTCTCTCACTGCTTTGCTTTCTGTCTCCGTGGCATGGCATGTCTTGGGACACAGTGCTGGTGTCTCTGTAGGATGAATCCAGCAGGGGATTGGTTTGCTTCCTCTGAGGACACTAATTTGTCCTCCAAAGGAGTCTTACCACCTATCCCCCACCCCCCCCCACCCCCCATCTTCAGCGTGGCATAGGCCCCTTTCCCAGGGAACTTTGTGCAAACCTAGATTCCTGGGTCAGCTGAGTCTGATCCCTCTTCCACCGCCCCCTTCTTTGGAGCCACACTGCCCACCCCGCTGTGGCTCCTCCTTCACCTCTGCACAGCCCTGCCTCCCTTCTCTTCCCGCTGTGGGACCATGTCCCCCAGAACCCACCTCATCTGCCCTGTGAGGCCTTCCTCCCGCCAATACCCTCCTCCGAGGGGTCTTCCCTGACCATCATCCAGAAACCCCGCCCCTTCCCCAGCCGTCTCCCCGTCTGTGTGTGTGCTGGTTTGTGGGTAACCTGGCTCCTTCACTACAAGTGCGCTCTGGGCTTCTCTCGTTTCCTGCGTCTTCATTGCCCAGCCCACGGCAGGAGCGCACAGGTATTTGTGAAATATCTGAGCTGGGGCTACTGGATGGGCCCGAATGGCCGGGGGACTGAAATCGTGAAGGTTGATGCTACAGGCCCGGAGAGGGTGACCCGTTGGAGTGAGTTTTTGCTACGGTCAAGGAGGTGAGGGCCTCTTCCCCAGGGTCAGAGGGGACGCCCTGAGTTTGCCTATCAGCAATGGTTCCTGAGCTTGAACCTGGCCTAAACACTCTGCCATCCAGGTGCCAGGCCCCCGGAAGGGGTTTGGGGAGTGCTAGGCCGCCCCAGTGTCTGAAGCCAAGCCTGATCACTATCGAGGGAGGAGTCCTGGAGCCAGTGTCTTGGGGCAGAGTGGCCGGCACAGGGCACCAGCAGCCCTTAGCATCCTAAGCATTTTTATTTATTTATTTATTTATTTATTTATTTATTTATTTATTTATTTATTTTTAAATATATTTTATTGATTTTGTACAGAGAGGAAGGGAGAGAGATAGAGAGTTAGAAACATCGATGAGAGAGAATCATTGATCAGCTGCCTCATGCACACCCCCTACTGGGGATATGCCCACAACCAAGGTACATGCCCTTGACCGGAATCGAACCCGGGACCCTTCAGTCCCCAAACCGACACTCTATCCATCGGCATCCTAAGCATTTTTAATGACTGAATCTTAATGGCGACCTCTGGCCTGCTGCTGGCCTTCACTTATTACTGGTGGAAGCTGGGCAGCCTGCTGCCTGCTGTCCTCCAGCTGGCCTGCTAGATAAGACACTTTCCCGCCCTGGGCAGGGTACTCATAGGCCGATCAACACTTAAATATGTACACCTTATAATTTATATCTCTTTCAAGTCAAAGCTTTAGGAGATTGCCCAAGGACGGGCCCACTGGCGACAGGCTGGGTAGCTGATGGCTGCTGCCTGCAGGGCCAGCAGGGCGGGAGGGGCCGCTGTGGGGGCACATGTCTCCGGGAGAGGAGGCTGGGCATTTCCCACTCACGGCTGCACGCCCAGCAGCCCGCTTGGTTTTCCCTCCTGGTGCGTTTGTGCTTCCTGTGGGCAAGTCAGCTTCTTGCTCCCAGTGAAGGGGTTTCCCCAGGAAGAGGGGAAGGCCTGTGGGTCCCCGAGAGCCCGGCAGTCTGCAGGCCCAGGCTGGCCTCCCCATCACGGAACGATTGGCACCGGAGCAAGGCCTGCAGCCGAGAATCCATGGGAGATGGCCCTGCCGTGGTCACTGGGGGAGTGCATGTGGAGGAGGGGCTAAAGGCGGGCCTCCCCTGGGAGAAGACAACCAGCATCCTACAAATCAGTTGAATTTCTTCCTTTCACTTATTAGGATAATAGTATTCTGGAGATAGTGGCAACTTGGAGTGAGTTCTAAGACTCAGCGCAGAGGAAATTAGATGTTGGTTTCTCTCCTCGGGGGATGCATTGTTTTTCTGATAAAATTCATTGATTGAATGATCTGAGGCCATTCACGTCAGGCTGCCCTTTACAGTGTGATGATAAATAGTATGAGGATAAAGGGGCATTTTTGCAAAAAAAGAACTCGAGAGCCCGTCGTGGTTCTCCGGCATGCCCGTCTGTGATGCTCAGACCACCTCCATTGGAACGCGCTTATCTTGTCTCCTTTGGCTCCTCGCCCTCGCGACGTGAACTTGTCTGCCCTCCAGGTCTTCCCATGTTTACCGCTTTGCTTGGCAGCTGGCTGTTGTTTCCCAGCATTGCTTTCACGGATCTCATAAAATCTAGTATCTTTTGCAACACTTGTCGTTTCCCTTTGCAACTATTGCTCTCGTTTTGTGCTGGCGCGCTGTTTGGGGAATGATTCTAGAAGCAGTCAGCTTGTTTGCAATAGTTTGAAAGTGTGGTGGTACTTGGATACCGGGTGGTGGAGTAGGCACAGAGGAGCCTTGTAGGATGTGTCTCTGGTCTGGAGAGGTTGGAGGGTGGTGGAGGGGACAGACCTGCCTCATTCCTGAAACAAGCAGGGGACGATTGCAGGGTGGCGGGCTCCTGCTTTTCCCTGGGTCCTCTCCAGCTCCTTCGCTGATTCTGCTCCTCCTGAGCTGTGATGGTTGGGGCCATGCTGGGCTCAGCCCGGGGATCTCCTTTCTTCCCAGTGATCTCACCTCATCTCTGGATTCCCATCTCAGTTAACGTCAGCTCCTTCCTTCGATTGCTCAGGTCAGAAACTTGGGAGTCACTCCTTTTTTTAAAAAAAATATATTTTTATTGATTTTAGAGAGAAAGGAAGGAAGAAGGGGAGAGAGAGAGAGAAACATCAGTGTGAGAGAGAAACATCTACTGGTTGCCTCCCACCAGGGGTTAACACCACAACCAGGTCATGTGCCCTGACCGGTAATCGAACCAGCGACCTTTTGGTGCATGTGACGACACTCAACCAGCTGAGCCACACAGGCCAGGATGGGAGTCACTCTGGATCCTCTCCTTCAGCCACCCCAGTGTCCAGTCCAGCACCAAATCCCATCGGTCAGCCTTCAAGCCATTTAATTCTCACCTCCTTCCCTGCCACCACCTTATTCAACCACCAGTGTGCTCTCTACATGCCAATATAGGGTTAGCTCTTTCATGCACTTTGCAGTAGTATCTCCATTCATCTTCGTAAAGCCCTGTTAGGCATGCATTCTTTTCATTTTCATTTTACAGACGAGGACACCGACGTCCAGAGAGGGAAAGCCCCTTGCCTAAGGTCACACAGCAGTAATGGCAGACCTGAGATCTGAACCCATGCCACCTGGCTCCAGAGACTGTGCTTTAACCAACATGCTGGTTTAAATCCTTCTCATCTTTTGCTTGGGCTATTGCAGTACACTCGATCACGTTGCCTCTCCTCCATTCTCTCCACAGCAACCAGAGGGATCTGGTTCAAACCGAAGTCAGACCAGGATACCCATTTGCTCCCTCCCCTCCCCTTGTGATACCTCCCCTGGGGTTCCTCACCACACTCGGAGGAAAAGCCTAAGTCCTTTATTGATCCACGGACCCTCTGAGCACCGTCCTGCCTCTAGTTGCTTTCCCGAGCTGTTCCCTCCCAGACATCTCGATGGCTTGTGCCCATCACCCTTCCGTTTTCTGCTGAAACTTTACCTCCTCAGGAGACCTTCCCTGACCAGCTGTTATTTTAAGTCAGATCATCACAAGCATACTCTGCAAACATGTTGAGAATCCTTCACAGTCCTTCTGTGGGATCTGGAAATGGACACTCGGCCTGAATCTACCTCTTTTCTTTGCTGTTAGCTGACTTGGTGGCCTGTGACGGCACCAAGACTCAGCAGGGGAAGAGCTTGTGAGCGACTGTGTGGCCAGGCTGAGTCACACATGGCCCCAGAGCCCAGGTCTCCTGACTCTTGCCCTCTTGACCTTTGTATAGGATGGGCTCATCCTTATGTAACCAGGTAAGCCATTTAAATGACTTCAGTTTTCTCATCTGTAAAATGTGGATGATGATGGTACGCATCATGGCGGTTACTGTGAAAAGTAAGTGTGTTAACACATGTAAAATGCACAGACTCTGATCTAGTTGTCATTCTACTACTTGTTGGTTGCGTGACCATAGATAAGTTGCTTTACGTCTCTGGGCCTCAGTTTTCTCATTGGTAAAAGGGACTAATGATAAGGTTGTTGAGAGAATTGCATGCAGGAGATATATATGCACACATGTATATCTCAACGAGTGTTAGATCATCATTATTTCACACTAGTCTGATGTTTGCTGTTTTGAACTTTTTTAGGGCATTCTTTGATCTTCAGGACATCCCTTTGGGAAGTTCAGTGCAGATGTCTTATTCCCATTTAGTAGATGGAGAAACTGAGTCCCTTAGAAATTCACTGACTTCTCTGGGCTCTGCAGCAGAGCATTCAGCAGGTCAGTAGCCCCAGCCCTGGCAGGCAGACCACCCATATATTGCTCACGTTTCCATGGGAGACTAGCAGGCCTTCCCCTTTGATGCTAACCTTAAATTAGAAGGGCCCTGGGAGGTGGGGCCTCCCGGTAAGTGGTTGACTTTCTGGCACAAGGAGTGTGGGAAGTGGGGGAGAGGCTTCGTGGACATGTGGCAGGGCTATGTGGGTGGGCATGGCCCTGGCAAAAGAGGCATTCCTAGGGTCTGCTCAGGAGAGGCGGGCATTCTGTCATTACAGATTCCCTTCTCTTTCTGTTGAGCATTTCTTTACTTGCTGACATCACATGATTTTCTGTCCTGGATCTGGAATCAACCAGTTATGTGTTTTGTATTTTTTTAAAATTACAGGATAGATGGTGTTTAGAAACCTAGATCTCTGTGCTGGGTGTGCTCATTGCTACTTTACGTCTGGGGCCTCTCAGTGTATAGAATTAGGAAGTGTGTGTGTGTGTGTGTGTGTGTGTGTGTGTGTATTTAATATGTTTTTTATTGATTTCAGAGAGAGAAAAGGAGAGGGAGAGAGAGATAGAAACATCCAATGATGAGAGAGAATCATCGATCAGCTGCTTCCTGCATGCCCCCAACTGGGGATTGAGCTCAAAACCCGGGCATGTGCCCTGGCCGGTAATTGAACCATGATCATAGGTTGATGCTCAACCACTGAGCCACAAATGGCCGGGCTATGTGTATGTATTAATTCACACATGCGCACATGTATAATTCTGTGTCATTCTATCTATATAGGTATTAAAAAAAAAACTCTAAGTCTTTTTTGATACCCAGTGTGAGATTTTTAAAAAAAATATTTAATTAAAACATTTTTATACACTATAAATGACTTTTGGGGGGTGTAGAGTTTTATGAGTTTTAATACACGTATAGAGTCATATTCCTACACCGCAATCTGGGTAAAGATCAGTTCCATCACCCCAAAAATTCTCCCATGTGGCCACAGAGAGGTCACACTCTCCTGCATCCATAACCCCTGACAGCCACTCATCTGGTTTCTGTCCCTATGGTTTTGCCTTTTCCAGAACATATGTATTCCACAGGAATGGAGCCACATAGCATGCGGCCTTTCGAGACGGCTTCTTTCCCTCCACACAGGGCCTTTGAGATCCACTGCTGTGGTCCTGTGTGTCAGCAGTTCGTTCTGCTTCATTGCTGAGTCGTGTCTGTTGTCTGGGTATGCCACTGTCTATTTATCCATTCCACCCATTGAATTCAGGACACATTGTTCCCAGTTGTTGGCAATTAAAAGTGGAGTTGCTATAAATATTTGTGTAGAGGTTTCTGGGTGAACTTAAGTTTTCATTCATCTAGGTAAATGGCCAGGAGTGAGGCCATATGCTAAGTGGATGCCTCACTTTATGAAAAACTGCCAAATTGTTTTGAAAAGGTGCTGTACCATTTCACATTCCCACTGGCAATGCCTGAGAGGTCTGTGGTTTCACATCCTCATCTGCACTTGTTATTCTCAGGGGTTTTTTTGTTTCTTTTTTTGCCATTCTTAAAGAAATATAATGCTCTCTTACTGTGGTTTTAATGTACATTTCCCTAATGGCCAATGATGTTGAATTTTTTTTTTTTAATCTGCACCCCAGGATATGTTTATTGATTTGAGAGTGGAAGAAAAAAAAAAAAGAGAGAGAGAGAAAGAGAGAGAGGGAGAAACATTGATGTGAGAGAGAAACAATGATCAGTTGCTGTCTCAACCATTGGATTCACAACCCAGATATATGCCCTGACCGGGAATCGAATCCACAGTCTTTTGGTGTACAGGATGACACTCCAACCAACTGAGCCACCAGCCAGGGCTAGAATTTTTTTTTTTTTTTTTTTTTTAGTGATTTTAGAGAGGAAGGGAGAGGGAGAGAGAGATAGAAACATCAGTGATGAGAGAGAATCATTGATCGGCTGCCTTCTGTACGCCCCATACTGGGGATTGAGCCCTCAACCCAGGCATTTGTCCTTGGCTGGAATCGAACCTGGGACCTTTCAGTCCGCAGGAGTCAAACCAGCTAGGACTTGAATGTCTTTTCATGTCCGTATTTATCATCCATATAGCCTTTTTGGTGAAGTGTATGTTTAGGTCTTGGAACCATTTTCTTATTGGGTTGTTTTCTTACTACTGAATTTATGCTTATATTCTGGATATAGATTCCTCGTCAGATATGTCATTTGCAAATCTTTCCTCCCATTCTGTAGCTGGTCTTTTCATTCTCTTGGCACAGCAAAAGTTTTACATTTTAATTGATTTATTTTCCTCTTATGGATCTTCCATTTAATGTTATATCTAAGGACTTTTTGCTTAACCTGAGGCCAAAATGTTTTCCTCTATGTGTTCTTCTAAAAATTTTACGTTTAGATCTATGATCCATTTTGAGTTACTCTTGTATGAGCTGTGTAGGATAGGCTCAGGGTCGTTAATTTGCATAGGAAGTCAGCTGTTCCTGCACCATCTGTTGAAAAGCCGGTTCTTTCTCCATTGAATTGCCTTTGTATCTTTCTCACAAATCAAGCAGCCACATTGGTGTGGGTCTGTTTTTGGACCCTATTCCACACCGTTGACCCATGCGTCTTTACCTTTGGCCCGTACCATAATGTCTTGATTACTGTACCTTTAGAGTAATCCTCAAAGTTAGATAGGTGTGTATCCTCCAACATTATTCTTTTTCAAAATTACGTTGGCTATTCTAGCTCCTTTGCTTTTTATATGTATTTCAGAATTAGCTAGCACAGGGTTTTAAAAATTGGAAAAATTGTCGCAGAAATCTAGATTTCCAACGTCTCTGGGAAAACCGGGAGCTCTGGCTGTGTGTCTGCCCGGCGACAGGGACGAGAGCAGAGTTGCAGCAGTTCCGTTAGATGAGCACTTGTTTGCTCTCCAGTTTGCCGCAATCCGCACCTTTTGTGCCACTCCTGGCCGGCTTCACTTGTCCTCCCTGCCTGCATGGCTTCTGTAGGCTTTGGTGTTTGCAGCCTCTGATGGTGGTGGTGGTGGTGGAATCGTAACGATTGCAGTCAGAGCTGTTTTTGGTGCAGTTCTCAGCCCTCATCTCTGACCTCTCCTCTGATCTTTGTGCCGTTTTACAGATGTGGGAGCTAATAAGTCTCAGAGCGGGAGCTGCTGGCCCCAGGCCATGTAGTGACCCCGAGGCCCATGGCCATTAGATCAGAGTTCACTCTGCATCGTTCTGGCTGCCTGGAGCCCTGTCAGCATCTAAGATGCTCACCTCCCCAACCGCCGGACACTGTCAAGGCTTGCTCTCAGATAGTTGTGACAGGACCTTAAGGAGTTGTTTATTTGCCTGTAGGATCTGTCTGAGGGTCATGCCAGGTGGTAGTGGGTGGGTGGGATGAAGGTCCAGCTTCTTGGTAAAGAGGGACACTCGGGTTAACAGCTTTCTGCGCAGCTGCCTGAGATGGGGATTCCAGTGAGAGCCGGCACACCCTCAGGAGAATGGTAGGGTGTGGTGGGGGGCTGGGGGTGCTGAGGGAGGGCAGGGGGAGGAGGCATCTGGGAGGAGGCATGCAGGCTTCAGGCTGCAGAGTCAGGGAATTGGGAGCTCCGTCCGAGGCTTTTCCATTATCCGCAGATCGTGATTGTCGAATACTTACTGCGTGCCTGCTGTAGCCTCTGATGATGATGGTGGTGGTGGAATCATAACTATTGGGTTTGGTGTCAGAAGGCCTGTGTTTGAGCTGCATGCCCCCCTGTGCTCGTGGACCTTAATTAGGCACGCTGCTTCACTCCCTGGTCCTCCGTTTGCTCCTGTGTGCAAAGGGCTGCTCACCGCGGCCACCTCACAAGGTTGTGAGCCAGTGCAATGGAGTGCGTAGAACAGTGTCTGGTCCATAAGACACACCTACTCTTGCCATTATTATTAGTCCTTGCTGGCTGGACCAGTGGGTGAGAGAAGCACCCTAGGCCCTTTGCACACCAGAGATGGTGACGACGTGGTTCAGAGGCCTGGCATGGAGGTCCGACCCTCACTGCGTGGGATACTTCATCTCTCAGTGCCTCAGTTTTCTTACTTGTGAAATGGGATTAGTGATGGCAGCACAGAGCCTGGCACCAAATCAGTGTTTCCGTTAAAGGCTTGCTATTCTCATTAAAAAATTTTTTGAGGATATTTCCCCCTCCCCCATTTCTTTTTAGAGAGAATGGAAGAGAGAGAGTTGGGTTGGGTCGGGGGGAGAGACAGAGAGAGAGAGGTGAGAGAGATACATCTATTGGTTGCCTCCTGCACACACCTTGACCTGGGCTGGGATTACAACTGAGGTATGCGTGCCATTGTCTGGGAATGGAACCCAGTCACTTCGGTCCACAGGTGGACATCGGCTCTAATCACTGGCTTTCTGTTCTCAATTTGATGTTAATGCTGAATTCTCCCATGTCCCCGTGTAGTGGGCATCGGTTTCCCTTCCTTGGAGGAGAGAGAGGGCTCCCAGAGAAGCAGCGTGACCCACTCAGGGACCCGTGCTGGGCAGGAAGTGGGGCCTGGCCCTCCAGCCCTGGCGCCAGCTGGGTTTGCTGAGGGCTGGTGAGTCACGCTGCTTCAGAGAGGAGCCTGGCCCCATCCCCCCCCCCCCTTTTTATTCTTTTTGCCACCATTGACGCCCCCTCTAAAGTAGTGCCTGGTCTCCTGGCCCAGTTGACAGTTGCCATGGAGTCCGGCTGCCATCCCACCCCACTGTTGCTAAGCAGGCATCTGGTTGCTAGGCACCACCTCCATGGACACCTTGGCTCTCAGAGAGCCTGTGTGGGACTGTCTGAGGGGGCCCAGTGGACACACTGGAACCTGGAAGGTCTGTACTCGTGGGCAGAGAGGTCAGAGCAGCCCCGTGGCCTGAGTCGGGGCTTTCCCCACCTCCAGCGGGGGACAAACGAGGCTCAGGAGAGTGAGGGGACGGTCCGGTGGTGGGTGGGGAGGTGTCCTCTGCACTGCCCTGGGGAAAATGGGGCTGTGCTCACTCTCCGACACGGAGGATGAGTTCCCTCCCCCTGCGGTCAAGCTGCTGCCTGTGCTTCCTCAGAGCCTTGCCTGCCGTGCTTGGAACAGAATCCTGTCTTTAACCGGTGTGATCGGTCCCTGTGTGCCTTTCTGCCTGAGTCCCTGAAGCCCCCGTCTGCGTCACCTTGCCCAGTCCCTTCTCCTTACCTGTTTGCTCTGCTCCAGCCACAGTGGTCTTGCTATTGCTCGGGCACACCACGCAGGCCCCTGCCTCAGGGCCTTTGCACATGCTGTCCCCACTGCCCGGGCCATTCCCCATGCTGCTTTTCTTTTTCCTGTTTGATTTTTCTCCAGAACATTTATCCAGTGTTAATCACACGTGCCTCTCACCCAGCAGCTCTATGAGGGCAGGAGCTTTGTAACTTCTGTTCACGGTCCTAGCTCCAGGACCAGAACAGGGCCTGGCTCCTCATAGGTGCCAAAGCTGGTACCCGCGGAGCGAGTAAACGAGTGCCTTCAAGGAGGCAGAAGCAGCGTGACCTGGGTGGTGGAGACGTGTGCGCAGACGTGTGGTGGCTGGCCTGTAGAGGAGTCAGCCCACCGGCGCTCTGTCTCTCTAAAGCTGGGGAGAAACTGGGTTCTTGTGGCCTGCTGGCCAGTCCCCTCTTCTCTCCCCTGCTGCCCTGCACAGTCGTTTGAGACTAAACTCGGCCTCACTGTGGAAAAACACCTTTGCCCTGCGGCCGACGGGGAGGCCGTGCCTTTTCCGAGCATTTCTGTTTGCACCCATGGGGAAATCCCCGCAGGGATGGCCTGGGCAGTGAGGGCAGGCGGCTGGCCTGCAGCTGTGTCCGGCCCTGGCCTGCGGTTTCAGCCCGGTGGGTGTAGCCACGCTCTGCCCATCCTCGTCCAGCTTCCCTGACAGAGCGGCTTTCACCGAGGCTCCGGGGAGGGAGTGGCATCGCCCTCTGGGTCTCCAGAGCTTCACCCCCCAACGTGGGCACAAGGACCCCGCTTTCTAGATGAGGAAACTGAGGCACAGTGGGGTGAAGTCACCAGCCCAAGGCCACACAACAAGAAAGAGAGGGTCTGGGATTTGAACCTCAGAGACCACACTGCCTTCGTTCTTGGGCCTGGTCCCACAGCAACGGCAGCAGCTTCCACACCTCCATGCTCTTCTTGGGCTCCTCAGCCTCCTGGCCTCAGCTCCCATGTGCCTCCTCCAGGCAGCTGAACACCCCCTCCTGGGTCCCTCACCCAGCCCTGCTTCCTCGCACTCAGCACGGTTGCAGTTGAATCTACATTGTGCAACGGTTTCCTGATGATCTGTCTCCCTTGCCGGGCTGGCTCACACGAGGGCAGAGACTGAAAATGTCCCATGAACTCTCGTCCCCTCCCCCGAAAACCACAGTCTTTCCTGTCTCAGTAAAAGTGACCTTCATCCTGCCCGTGTCTCAAGCCAGGGAGTCGGCTTCTCTCTTTCTCTCTCTCTCTCTCTCTCTCTCTCTCTCTCTCTCTCTCTCTGCACCCATCGGTCTGTAAATCCCTTGGGCTCTGCCTTGAAAATACATCTATAGACTCACCATTTCCCCTATCCCCATGCCACACTCTGGTCTAGTCCGCTGTCACTTCCACCTGCACTGCTGCAGGAGCCTCCTCCCTGGGGGCACCCCGCTCTGCGTCCGCCCCAACTTCAGTCCAGAATCCACGCCCAGCCCGGGGGTCCTCAGCCCACGTGTCACCTCCTCAGTGGTCACTTGCTGAATGGACAAAGAGTCTTTCCCTGAAAGTTACTGCCTTCGTGTGCCTGGCAAGTGGCTGGTGCTTTCCGTGGCTAGTGGCGATCAGGAAGAGGGTTCATGTGGGCACGGGGAGGCCAGTGGGTGGGGCCTCAGCCCTGCTGGACTGTGGTGGCCAAGCGCCGGGATGAAAGGCTTGGACCAATGACGGTCAGGAACCATGACGAAGTGTGTGCTCGATGCTCTGCATCAGTGAGCATGCTTCAGGCTATCTCCTGTTTAAATCTTTTTTAAAAAAATATATTTTATTGATTTTGTACAGAGAGGAAGGGAGAGAGATAGAGAGTTAGAAACATCGATGAGAGAGAGAGTCATCGATCAGCTGCCTCTTGCACACCCCCCACTGGGGATATGCCCGCAACCAAGGTACATGCCCTTGACCGGAATCGAACCCGGGACCCTTCAGTCCCCAAGCCGACGCTCTATCCATTGAGCCAAACCAGTCCCGGCTCCTGTTTAAATCTTCGCAGCTGCCCACGAGGTAGGTAGTTCTGTCCATCTCACAGATGACTAAAACGGAGACCAGCGAAGGTAGCGACTGACTCACGGACACACGGTCGCTGAGCTGGCTTGTTTGATTTCCCCAGACAACTCCTCCTTGGTACGCTGCCCGGCGGCCGGCCTTGGCCGGACGGACGGACGGACGGCAGGGGACGGAGAAAGAAGCCCTCGCCCCGCCCCAGGGGCCTCTTCCTCTTTCTCCAGCAGACACGAAACGATTTGTGTCGCTGTCACCATCCTTGCCGGGTTGCCAACTTCCTTTCAGCTCGACCTGGTGGGAAGTCCCGCACGGGGAAAAGGGGAACTGGGAGGTTTGTTTGGAGCTGACGAGAGAGGCCTCTGGGTCTGTTTGTGGCTGGCGGCCAGGACACTATGTGGGGCACTGGGGTACCGTACCCCTGTGTCACCGCCTTGCCCACGGATGTGTCTTCATTCAGGTATTGATTTTCTGCCGTATTCCCAAGGGCTTGGCCCTGGGCCCTGTCCCACAGGCTGGGACATCGCTCCAGCGGGCAAGGTCCCCTATATCATGGGGGCCAGCGCTGGCCTCCTCACCAGGAGCGTCCCTTCACCAGCGTGTTGACGGATGGGATCCTTGTCCCTGCTTGTGGGGATAGGCACCCGCTGACCCATTCCTGTGCCACCCAAGAAATCCAGCCCAGCTTTCTGGAACCCTGACTTTTCTCAGTGATGATTGGACAGATCATCCTCATAGGAACAGTAAACATGGTTGACACCAACAATGCGTGCTCAGTGCCCCAGCTCCCAGCGGTCAGGGAGGGCTGCGTGAGTTCACGTTGATAAAGCACTCAGTACAGCATCCAGTGGGAAGCACATTTGCAATGAGCAGCAGCCGTGCATGTCTCTCTCTCTCTGGGCCTCGAGTCCTCTCTGCACGCTGGTGGGGCTGCCCCTCTGGCAAGGCTGGAACGGATCGCCTTGGGCATTACTCCGGGGCAGTAAATGGATGCAAAGACTCAATGGTAAGGTGACCAGATGTCCCACTTTTGGCGGGACAGTCCCGATTTCTAACAATTTGTCCCTCGTCCCGCGGCATTTAAATGCCGCGGAACGGGGGACAAATTGTTAGAAATCGGGACTGTCCCCCCCCCCAAAAGCGGGACGTCTGGTCACCTTACTTAACGGGAACCTCCCTAACTTATGCCCCCTGGACCCTGGGATTTCAAGTTTAGAACGGAATCCAAGAAAAAAAAAAAATCCTAAATATGGGGTGGATCCAGTACCTACTTCTAGGTACCGGATGTTCATCGAAGCACCCCCTGTGAGAGCATTGGAAACAACCTAAGTGTCCCGGAATGGGGAAATGGGGAGGTACACGAGCCACACCCACGTCTCCAGCCGCTGCCGAGCAGGAGAAGGTGACACTTGGATTGCGTGCATCCCACAATGGCAGTTGTACCTTCAAAACTCTTCAGAAAACCGCTGACGGTGACACACCGAGGGATTAGCAGTGGGCGCTGTTGGGATGCGTGACTTCCGGTTTTCTTGTGATTTCATTGGTTTTCACGATGAATACACATTTAAACTGGAAGATCAGACTCAGCCAGCACTACCTAAGCATCAGTGTCTGTGGCAGGCCCCTGGGGAAGTGTATTACCGATGCAGGTGCCCGGCCCTTCCGTTCCTCTGAATGGGAGCGGCTGAGTAGCAGGGCCTGGGAGTTGGCTCAGCCCGATCTTACCTGCTTGTCAGGGTCCTGTCTGTCCTCCTGAGCAGCCCTCCCTGACCGTGGCCCCACTCCTGACCTCCGTGCTCTGAGCTTCTACAAAGACACGGGTCCCCTGGCTTTCCCCGGACGGCTCGAATCACATTGGAATGTCCTGGCGGCCCTCCAGGGCAAGTGTGTTTTTTGAAAAGCTCCCTGGTAATTTTGTTTTGTTTTGTTTAGGGACTGGAGTTTTTTTTTTTTTTTTTTTTTTTTTTTAATATTTTATGCATTTTTTACAGAGCAGAAGAGAGAGGGATAGAGAGTTAGAAACACCGATGAGAGAGAATCATCGATCAGCTGCCTCTTGCACACCCCCTATTGGGGATGTGCCGGCAACCAAGATACATGCCCTTGACCGGAATCGAACCTGGGACCCTTCAGTCCGCAGGCTGATGCTCTATCCACTGAGCCAAACCGGTTTCGGCTCCCTGGTAATTTTTATACCCATCCCACTGACCTAAGGATGGCCCCTAACCCAGCTTTTAAGACCAGATTTCTAATTGTGCCATTTAAATGGTAAAGATAACACAAATGATGCCGGAAATGACGAGACATTCAATCCTGTGACAGGCCTTTGGTTTGCCTCCTTGGGCCTGCGAGTAATGTATTGAACCAGGTGCTAGGGATGTAACCACGCACAAGGCAGACAAAAGCTCTCACCCCCCTCCAGCTTACAACGAAGATAGACCATGAAGATATTAGATAAGAGAAGCCCAGATATTAAGTATGAAAGGTCTGTAGTATTAGTGGGTGATCGGTGCTGTGGGCACAGTGAAGCAAGTTCAGGGCACTGGGCGCTGTGGGGTTTTAAGTGGAGCAGTCAGGGCGAGCCTCAGGCGGAGGCGATGTGTGAGCAGAGGCCTGCAGGAGGCGATGTGTGAGCAGAGGCCTGCAGGAGGCGAGGAAACGGGGACAGGTGTTCAGGCACAGGGGACGGCGAGATGTGTTCTCGGGACACCAGAGGGGCCAGCGTGGGAGGAGATGGGGGAGGGGGGCTGGGGGTGTGTGGGTAGGAAGTAAAAGTTGAGTGAGACTTTCCAGGCTGTGTATGGCAGGGAGTGTGGTTTTATGCGGAGAGCGGTAGCCTTGGTCAAAGGGTTTTGAACAGGGAAGCGCCATGCAGTGGTGTGTGCCGACCCGAATGGCCAGGATGTGCTCGGGGCTGGGTCTCCCAGATTCCCTGTCAGGGATTGTAGGGCCAACATCTGTGGCTATCCCTGTGCTGGTGGTGGTGGGGGACACCTGCCCAGGGCCCGGATGGGATCCTCCTGCTATTCATGCCATGTCTTATTTAGGGGAGCCCCTTGCTCCCCGTCCCCTGACCTTTTTGCTTCAGAACTTCAGAGCAGATGGTCTTCCTGTTCGTGCATCTTCTCAGAAGCTGGGCTGGGGTTTGGGGTGGAGCAGTGAGAGCCTGAGTGTGGAGGGCAGCTTGTCCCTTTGTCAGCAGGCCCCACAGAAGCCAGGGCTGTGTGGGTGGGGGCCTGGGATGGTCCGAATGGGTATGGTGCTGTTGGAGCCCGGGGCAGGTGCATGATGACTGTGGGGGCTCAGGAACAATCCTTTCCATCACTTTGCTGAAAAAAAAATTTTTGAATGATTTTTCTCACAGTGTAAGGACACACAGTGAAGTACACAAGTCTTCAGTCTACACCTCCATGGGCTTTTACTGTGCCTCACCATCAGGCAAAAGTCTAGAACATTCCCTGACCTCAGAGGTCACCTCATGCCCCTTGCCAGTCAGTACCCCGCAAGGGAGGGTAAAGACTTAGTCTTTTTGGTTAGAAAAGTAACGGGGACGGGTTTTGCCAGCTTCTCGGTGTCTGAGGACGTGGCGTCACCCCGGGCTACACCTGTTTGTGTCCGACTTCTTCTGCTCGGGCGTGTTTTTCAGGACACGCCGGTGTCGTTGTGTGTGTGTCACAGTGTTTCTTCTGATTGCTGAGCTGAATTCCATTGTGCGAGTAAACCACAATCTGTTCAGCCATTCTCCTGCAGGTGGACCTTTGTGGTTTTCTAAAAATGCGAGCTTTTATTGGTGTTCCTTTCCCTGTGCTGAGCACTTTGTGTTACATGTGATGCTTCTTTTCATCATCAAAGAGCCCTAAGAGAGAGAAGCCCTGATTATCCGGTGGTACACACGGAAAGGCAGAGGTTCAGAGGCTTCTGTGTCTTTCCCTCCTTTCTTCTCTTCACAAGTATTTTCTGGGCATCTTCTATCTGCTTCCTACCAAGTGCTGCAGATACAGCAGTGAACCAGACACACAGAGATAGCTGGTTCTCCATGGAGAGCAGGACAACCAGTCAGTGCATAAAACTACACGTGGACTGTGATCAGTGCTTTTGAGGGAATTAAAACAGGGTGTGGGAGAGGGTGACCGGGCGGGGGTCCAGGGAGGCCACTTCAGCCAGGTCAGTCAGGGCAGGCTCTCTGAGGAGGTGACAATGGACCTGCCTGTGCTGTAATGATCTTTCTAGGCTGAGGGAACAGCATGTGCAAAGGCCCTGAGGCGGGAGTAAGCCCAGTGTGTCCTAGGAAAAGGCAGACTAGCTAGTGTGGCTACAGCGGAGTGAGTCTGCTTGGGGGAAATGTCAGGGAAACACAGTGTGGTCAGCGTGTTGGGGTTGGGTTTCTTTGATCACGATGTACCGACAGATAAAATAGGATCAGCGGTGGTAATGTACGTGGCATCATCGCACGGAGCCTCGCTGGGGTTCGGTATCTGTTCCATCTCCTGAGGGAGGTGTTTGAATCTCCACTCACAGAAGAGGAAACCGAGGTTCACACCCACACCCTCTTCCCCGATGGTAGATGGGGACTCGAACCAGAGCCTCTCCCCTGCCCTCCTCTCCCCTCCCTTCCCAGGGTCCCTGGGCCACGGGCGACCACATTTTCATCGTGTTAAAACCCCTTTGTGACTTGCCTAGTGTGTCTCTAATCTCAGGTGACCACACGTCCCACTTTTGGCGGGACAGTCCCGATTTTTAACAATTTGTCTCGCGTCCTGTGGCGTTTAAAAAAAAAAAGTCAGATTTTTGGAAAAAAAAAAAAAATTGGGACTTTTTTAAAACGCCTCGGGACAAGTTGTTAAGAATTGTCCCGCCAAAAGCAGGACGTCTGGTCACCTTACTCTAATCGGAATGTCCAAATAATCTAGGCCTCCTGACTCCTGGTCATCCCACCAGGCCCCACCACTCCCCCACTCCCAACTAAATTCTCACAGCTTTTGAACCCAAGAGACACTGTAATCCTGGCTCTGTTCTTTCCTCCCTGTGTGACCTTGAGCACATGACCCCAAGACTCCGTTTCCTTGTCTCTGAAACGGGGCTGCAGCATCACCTCCTCACGTGTTCTTGGTGTCGGCCTCCAGGAAGGACTTCACACACGGTGCAGCTGGTTCCCGTGTTCACACCCCATTGAAAACACAAGCGTCACGTGGTTCAGGTGACTTGGTGTCCTGATCTCACTAAATGGCTTCTTGCTGTCTAAACTCAGCAACTGAATCGAGCTGGATAGTTACGGATAGTTTCTAATATTATATTGATAACTATGATACTAATTATTGTTATCAGACCATCTGTCCTTAATGAATATGTGTTAATAGAGACAGTTAGGGGTGAGGAAAGAAGACATTTCACAGCTTACTAATTAGAAGACAAGTAATGCATGAAGTATATAGCTATACTATATATTTCTGTCATGTATTCATAATAATAATGGGTTATTAGGATTATGTTCAACAGCGATGAAGGGAGATGTGATGGAGGTTTATTTGTTTATTTATTTATTTTTATGGACACGTCTCGAGCTGTGTCCATAAAAAAAAGTGATTTTACTAATTTCCCTTTGCTGATGTGACAACCAATTCCTATGGAGTTGGTCCCATAACACAGGCTTATTATCTTAGATTTCTGGAGGTCAGATGCCTGAAATGGAGGTGCAGGGCGGAAATCAAGTTGCTGGCAGGCCGTGCTCCCTCCGGAGGCTCAGGGAGCATCCACCTACTTGCCTTTCTGGCTTCCAGAGGCTGGCCCTCTCCCTTGGCTCCTGGCCTGCACCCTCTTCAGAGCCTGCAGCAGCCAGAGGAGTGTTTCTCTCTGCCTCACCCTGACACTCGTTTTCCCCCTTCCCTCTCTTACTTGTAAGGACCCTTGTGATGACACTGGGCCCACCTAGGAATTCAGGATACTCTCCCCATCTCAAGACCAGCAAAGTCCTGTTTGCTGGATAAGTTACATATTTACAGGTTCAGGGATTAGGATCTTTGTGTGTGTGTGTGTGTGTGTGTGTGTGTGTGTGTGTGTGTGTAGGGAGCATTATTTAGCCAACCACAGGGGGCCAGGGCAGTTGGGGTCTCTGCCCCATGGCCCCTGCAGGATCCCCTTGGAAGGTCTCCCTCCCTTCACCTCTGGGGTCTGGAAGGCCAGACCCCGTGCTGGACCATGGGGCCAAGGTGCCTGCCCTCGTGAAACTGAGAAGAGGCCAGTTCAGTGAAGTGGTCCCGTCACCAGTGGGATCGTTAGGGAAGCTGAGAGTACAGTAGGTCCTCGAATAACCTCATTTTGTTCAGTGTCATTTCATTAGGAACGCCATCCTTGTTTACCTCAGTTAGCCTGTGGGAAAATCGGTTCTGCTGTATGTCATTTGTTACAGTTCCAAGAACCTGCCAAGGTTCTTGGATGATGTCACGTGAGGGCTCCTGGACAAGACTAGGCCACAGTGGATGTGGCAAGAAGGTCAGTGTCCAGACTCTGATGGCCTGCAAGACAGATCCCAGCTCTGTCCACGGAGCTGCATATTCTGGGACCTGATCCATGGAGAGCCTCGGCTCCTTTTCTGTAAAACGGGGGTGGGGGGTGGGGGTAGAGTGGGGTGACCTGGGAGGAGGCAGTGTGTGGCAGGCGGTGGGAACCTAGCCAACACTCCCCAAATTTAAAAGCCCAAACTACCTCTGAGCAGCAAAGGTCTGTGCTCCCGAGACCGGCGTTGCTTCCAGCAGCCTCTTCACAGGCTTGCATTCCCTCCCAGGGGCCTGAGCAGGGGCTGGGAAAAAGAAGCCAGAGGAAACCTCCACGCTGAGACCCCCTCCCCCGCTGTTCCCTGAATGCCACTATTTTTACATTCTCTCACTTTTGTGCATTGTTTCCTGACTCTCCAAACACAATCCTTCCCAAGCTGAGGGGGCACGGCTTCCCCACCAGCTCCAGGAACAATTGTGTGGGGAGACTGGGAAAAAAAAAAAGTTGGGCCAGGAAAAAACAAAACCTCTTGAAAGTCATTGTCTTCAGATGTCAAGTGTCAGCCCCGTGGAGAGGAGACCACATTCCACCCATTGTCCTGCTGCAGACGGGCACGGGGACCCCAGGGCGTCCAGCCACCCCGCCCTGCATCCTGGGGCCCCACTGACTCGGTCGGCTTTGTCTGGGACATTCCGGCGGGAAATACCACCCATAGTGGAGCCTGTTCCCAGCCACCGTGGTCTCGGTCGCTTTAGGCTTTTCCTCGAAGCCACCCGCCCATGCAGGCCCCAGATCAGCTCGGGCTGATGCTGATAATTCGGCGAAGATTCATTTTGTGCCTACATATACTTTCTCCTGACATCGCATTCTCACAAAACCCCACGACGTTGCAACCTTTATGTGTATGTGCATAACCGGTTATTAAGATATAATTCACACACTATACAATCTACCCACGCAAAGTGCGTTTTTAGAATATTCACAACATTGTGCAACCATTGCCACCTTCTAATTTAAGGACATCTTCAACACCCCCCAAAAGGAACTATGTACCATCGGCACCCATTCCATAGAGAAAGAAACTGAGACACAGAAGCTGCTGAGGGTCACACAGCCAGCAAATGACTGAGCCAGGATTTGTACCCAAAATACTTGGCCCTGGAGCCATTTTCTTAACTTTGCTGTAAATCGGTAGTTTTCAACTCAGGGAGATCCCTCTTTCCCCACAGGGGAGGTTGGACAGTATTTGGAGACATTTCTGGTTGTCACAACTAGAGGCTGCTATTGGCCTCTACTAGTAATGGGCAGAGACCTGGGATGCTGCTAACATCCGACCATGTATAGGATACCCCCACAACAGAGAATTATCTATTTCAATGCCAGGGCCCTCCTCCTATGGGCCCCGCTATAACCCCATTCTGATGAGACCATTCTTCAGGAAAAAAAGCCGAAGGTCCTCAGGGGTGCTGAGAAGTTGGGGTAAGACTAGGAAGGCTCTCAAACCACATTATGGTATAGATGACAACAGTGTGTGTGTGGGGGGGAGAGACATTCTGAACAGCATAGACAAGACTCAGCAGGAAAGGGATCTGGGCTCCATTAGTGATGTCTGTCCTGGTGAGTGTATTAGGAGAAGTGGCAGGCTTCACATTTGTCAGGCTTGTGTCTAGGATGGGGGGGTCTCTCACACAAATTCCCATAAGGCCAGGCTGGAGGATGAGTGCGGCAGCAGGATGGGTGGTGGAAAACGGAGGAGCATCAACTCTGGGTAAAGATGAGAGCTGCACCTCTCCTATAGCCTCCTGTAGAGCATTTGAGACAAGTGGTCAGCTTTTTTTCTGAAAAGCACCCGGGATTTTAATGGGACATCTGACATTCAAATATGGGTCTGAATTTTCTCGAAGCCCACTGCAGGTCAAGTAACCATGCCTGAGGGCCATCCGTTTGAGACCCCTTAGGGTTAGAGTGAGAGCTCAAGAGCTTGAAGGAGGCACTGCATGCACCTTGGTTGAAAGGATAGTGAGTTGGTGGTGAGTTCAGGGAGATGGCAGGCCGGGCCCCGGCCCCTGGAGCAGGGTCTGTGTGGGGAAGAGTGGTGGCTTCCCCTCTGCGGTTCCCCTCCCCCCACCGTTGCATCAGACCTGTTTACAACAGGTTGTAGCAATTGTATTTTTGCTTCAACTTCCTCCATGGTGGGTGATGGGGTGGGGCCGGGTGAGAACTGGCACCTTTTTTTAGGGCTTAGAAACTGGGTGGGGGCGAGTAGGGGGAGTGTTTTCCAGCCAACTGATGAATCTGTTAAACACACATTTATTGGGTGAGGGTCTCCTCTGTGCTGAGGTCTCCTCGTCCTCAGCTTTGGGGATAAGTGACCTAGCTAGACAAACATCATTGCCTCTGTGAACTGACGTTCTGGTGGGGGAGACGGACAATAGACTAACGCACAGACATGCACAATGTTCAGAGCGACAGGTGCTGTGGAGAAAGCAGGGTCGGAGTGGGGGCAGGTGATTTAGTCAGGATGCTCTTGGAAGGACGAATGTGAGTCAGGGTCTTTGCATTGATTGACTTTCCCTGTACTTAGAATGCCCTTCTCTCAGACACCCACACATCTGCTCCCTCACCTCGGTCCCTCAGAGACTGCTGCCCACTGATGGCCATTGGCATCTGTTTGGTGCTCGCGGTAGTCCCCAGTTTGGGGTGAGATGAAGGGGGTAAATGGTGTGCCGTGCCAACAGCTCAGTAGTGATATCGCAGGGCTGAGGGACAGCTCAGCAGTGTTACAGCTCAGTCACATTACAGCACGGCCGTGGGACGGAGCGAGGCGGCTCTGGAGCGAGGCAGCCCCTGTTGCAGCTTGGACTCTGTCTCGGAGAGAGCTCTGCTCTGCTCCAGCCCACGAGGGCAGCGCTGCTTTGCCCTGGTGAGGCAGCATCACAGTCCAGCTCGGTGAACACAGTCTCTGGTGGACTTCCGGAGCCTGAGGGGGCTGACTTATATAGAGACCTTCCTGCCTCTGGTCCCTGATTGGCCTGTCCTCATGTAAATGAGGACTCCAAATCCTCCCAGTTCGATTGGTCCAAAAAGCAGTGTCCTGATTTGGTTGGAATGGAGCCACTCGATGGGTCAGTGAAGATGTGGATGAGGATGTTGCTGCGCATCCCTGAACGGTTGAACTGTGACTCCAGGAACTCCTTAATGAGGGTTGGCCCAGCGGGCAGGACAGTTCAGGCAGGCCGGTCAATGTGGGCGGTGGACAGTTCAGTGCGGCCTCTCCCTGAAGTATGGCCTGTGTGACACCCCTGTTCAGCAGTGGCTGCCAGGCTCTGCTTTTACATTTGAACCCTGTTAGCCACCCTGAGTCCATCTTGGCAGGCATTTTCTTTTTTGTGGTCAACACGGCTCCAATGCCATCTCCTCAGAGAGGCTTTTCCCGAACATCTCGGTGAAATAGCTGCCCGGCCCTGTCCCTCTCAGGTCCCCCTCATCCTGCTTTATTCTTCTTCATAGTACTTACCTTACCTGCCGTTTTATTTAAAAAAAAAAACCACAAACATTTGTAGTCTGTCTTGCCACTGCTCCTTGAGGCAGGAATCCGATCTGATTGATTCATTCACTGATGTGTTGTTGAGCGCCGTGCCGGGCACATAGTGGGTGTGCAGTCAGCGCTGACTGAACAGATGAAGGCGGGAATGAATAAACCCCAAGGTCATGTCTCGTGTCTCCAGTGCCCAGCTTGATGCTTGGCGCACAGTAGGCCCGGGGCGATGTTTGTTGGCACGGGTAGTACCCGGTGATGGTTTTCTCCCCCCAGAATACAATCATAAGCAATTTCCTGTTTCCTTCTCCCAGCCCTGCCCCTGTACCACTTCTTACAGGAAGTCTTTGTAGTAAGAGTTTTCACCTGCATCATCTTCCTTAAACCTGCACAACTGCCTCTTTTTTTGGATGAGGAAAGAGGCTCTGAGAAGTTCTGTGACTCACTGGGGTCATGTGCGTGGCAGGCGGACGGAGTGGGGTGGAGAGGTGTGCTGACGAGGCAGCTTTGTGTGGTGGGGATGGGGCTACGGTGGCGCACTACAGTTTATAAAGCCTTCCCTCCTCCCCTCCCCCCCGGGGACTTGGATAGAACTGAGAAGAGTACTGTTTTTAGGGTGGAAAAGCCAAGTGACAATTAACAAAAATGATACAGAGTAAAGGTACAAGTCCCTGGCACAGAGGAGGAGGTCTGTACGTGGGGTTGATCCAATTCCAGACGTTTCCTTAGGAAACGCGGTGGCTTCATGTTTATCTACATCAGGGTTTGGACTCCCTGAGGATACTTTATACACTCCCCTGCCAGCTCCTGCAGTCCTTTGCTGGTGGCTTTGTCTGGCCAGCAGGGTGGCTTCTGCACAGACCAGAAGTGTCAGGGAATTCAACTCCCCCCGCCCCCCTCCCCCCCCCCCCCCCCCCGCCTCCTGCCCTCAATCAACGACCAACAGGACCGGTGTATAAATGCCCCAGTTCCCTTGCCCTCTGGGGGGTCACTCAGAAGAGTGTGTTCTACGCTGGCTCCCGGTTCTGGAAGGGATTGAGCCCTGTCGCCCACCCTGACCACTTGCTTGCTTTCATTCCCTATATTGGCTGCCCTTTCCTTTCCTGCCTGTGTTTGCAGGGTCTTCTCCCAATTCAACTACTTTCACCCAAATCCTTGTCTCAGGGCTTGCTTCTGGGAAGGGAGCCAGCCCAGGACTCCCGTCCTGGTAAACCTGCTAACATGTGCCCACAGACCACGCGCTGTGTGTGTGCAGCTGTGATAGAGCTGGTTGGTACTTGATGCACTGAGGTAGCTTGTACTTTGTGGACATTTCAGTCAAGACATCCTAAGTATGACATCACAACCTTCTTTTTGAATTTGGAGCTAGCACTCACGTTTTTTAAGGCCTCCGACGATTTCACAGGTGAGGGACAGTGCCTCTTATGCCAAGGCCAGTGGTAAGGGGCCCACTTTGGTTCAGGGCAACATGGAATTAAAAGTGCCTGGTCCCTCCCATGCTCATTTATTGAGCATCTTCTGTTTATCTGGGGACTCCCGGCATGGGGGTGAAGGGAAACACAGAGGCACCAGGCTGCTGACACACTGTGTTGTGTTTCATTCCCACTTTAGCACCTTGAAAGGTGAGACCTCGTTACCCAGAGTTACCCAGACACAAAGACCGCTGGTCTGACCCCAGGGCCCTGTTGGTGATTCACGCCCAGTTTCCTCTTTCCTTAAAAGAGCATCCTCACAGCGTAGCTCATGGAACTGCAGGGAGGACAGACACACTGGCCACCAGTCCCCCACCGAGCCCATGTTTACTGAGCTCTGCTCTGTGCCAGGCACTGGTCTAGGCCCAGGGGTGGGTGCGGCACGCACGAGTCTGTCCTCCTGGAGCTGACACTGCAGAGAGCAAATGGGCCCCAGGCAGAGGAATAGACGAGTTTCTGTGGAGGCAAGTGCCGCAGGGGTCGATGAGGAAGGGTAAGATAGAGTGAGGGGAAGGGGGGGGGCCTTCTGCTTTACATGGGGCCGTGGGAGAAGGCCTCTCAAAAGTGACATTGGATTCTAGATGGGCAGGAAATAAGGGAGGGGCCCTGTGGATACTTGGAGAGAGTCTTTCAGACAGAGGTTACAGCCAGTGCAGAAGCCCCGAGGCCGGACGGCTTGGCATGCTCCTGGAGCAGCATGGAGGCCTCACCTGTAGCTTGTTAGCGCTTCCAGGAGGAGGTTCATCGGTCAAGCACAGGGCAGCGTATCTGCGCTGTGACCAGAGAATGACTCGCATTCTGTATAATATGCATAATTCATACCGAGCTGTCAGGGATGTGACAGAAAGGAGCACGTTTGAGGTTGGGAAAGGAAGGTTATCTTCGCTCCGTCCTCTCCGTGCAACAGCGGCGGCTGAATCCGTCACCTTCCGTGGAGATGACGTCTGACGTCTGACGTTTGGGTCTTTGGGGAAAGCAGGGCCAGTGAGTCCCTGTTCTCAGCACAGGCCTGCCTCACAGGGGCTGCCGCTGAGAACGGAGGGGGAGGGGTTTAATCTCAGCCTGGGAGGCAAGAGCGGCTGTAGGTGGGGAGAAGCCTTTTCTTCTGCCCCACGTGGTGGGAGAGCCAGGCCATCTCGCGGAGGGCGGCCGGATGGGCACCTTCCTGGCGGGGAGCTTTGTGGTTTCCAGAGTCAACACAGAGAAGGAGGGGCGGGCAGCCTGGAGGCCCCACCGCAGAAAGGAAACCTTGTCATCGGCTCCTGCTCTTCTCTCTGCCTGCAGACACTGCCCTCCTCACACCGGGACCCTGTCCTCCAGGAAGAGAATGTGGACTCGCCTATGGGCGGGAGGTGGTAATTGAGGAGAGATGTTGAGAAAGCGATAATTGGGGTGGGCGAGAGAGAGCCCAGTACACTTAGTAACCTCTCCTGCTAAAAAAAGAAAAGGAAAACATTTATGTTACAAAATGTTTATGGCAAAAGTCTTACAGTTAGCATGTTCATTGTAGAACTTTGGGGAAAAAAACGGAAATGAAGAAAGAGGAAACTTGAAATCACTGATAATTCTACCCTCAGATTTAGGTTTCATGGCGATAGATAGAGCCCAAAGGACAGCGCTTTATACAAGATGAAAGTTGTTTTCTTTCTTATTGAGTTATAGGCAGGTCTGGGCAGATATGTTGGCTCTGCTGTTATTAGAGACCCAAACTCCTTCTGAATTGCTACTTCGTCCTGGTCTACCCAAGGCGGTCCCTTCGTGGTACAGGACGGTCACTCCAGGCATCGCATTTACTGTCTAATCAGTAGGAAGGAGGAACAGTAGAAGAGACCCCTATCCTATTTCTCTCCTCACCCCTAAGATACTTCCAAGTAGTTGTGCCTAATACATCTAGGTCTGCTAGCCCAAACGTAGTCACATGGCCACACCTACCAACACGGGAAGTTGGGAAATAGCACCTTTATGATAAAATCTGGGGTTCTGTTTCTGAAGGAAAAGGAGAGACCAGATATTAGGGGACAGCGAGTAATCTTGGCCATTGTCTCACACAAGTTTAGGGTATTCTGCACTTGCTTTTTCTATGTTTGTGTAGAGATTATTTATTTAACCCCAAGTGAGATGACATTTTATGTATTCTTCTGTGACTTGGGTTATTTTTAGAGTTAGAGATACATCAACAGCCTTTTTTTTTTTTCATATCATTAAATATTAATGACTTCTGCAAACCAGTTCTAACATGATTTTCTTTTGTCAAGATAGACAATTTGCCCGGCCAGTGTGGCTGAGTGGTTGAGCGTAGACCTATGAACCAGGAGGTCAGGTCCAATTCCCAGTCAGGGCACATGCCCTAGTACCTAGGTGGTGGGCTCAATCCCCAAGTATGGAGCGTGCAGGAGGCAGCCCATCCTTGATTCTCTCTCACCACTGATGTTTCTGTCTCTCCCTCTTCCTTTTTCTCTAAAATCAATAAAAAATATTTTAAAAAAGATGGGCAGTTTACTTAACTAAACTTCAAGCGGTAGAACTATACCTCAGATACTGAAGCTCAATCTTGTTGCCACGTGTGAGATTTATTTTTTCCCTGTGGGATAAATGCCCACAACGTGAGTGGATGGAGCAGAGCACCTGGGCATTGGAGGAGTCAGTGGGTATTTTGTGGGGGTTCTTAGAGCAGGCTGTGCAGATCCATCGCGTGCTATTGTTACTACAAGTTTGTTATTACTACTCGGACGCAGACCCCTGCTATTCAGTGACACTGCTTCCCTAGACCTCTCGCCACCCAGTCCAGATGGGAGGATGGAGTCCTGGGCACCCTCTTTCCTCTGTCCTCACTATGGTGGGGGGCTGGCTGCCCTGCCTCCCGCCTCGCCTCCCCTCTTTTCTAACGGGTCCCCTGGCCCTCTCAGATTTCGCCATATGTCTGGTGAGGTCACCCTCGCCAAGAGGGGACGTCCTTGGGGACATCGAGGCCCTCCCTCCACGATCAGGTTGCCCGTTGGTCTCTGAGAGTGACTGCCAGGCTTCTTTCTGTTCCTGCCATCTCCAGGGAGGGATTTATCCTCCCAGGGCTGTGGCCACAGGTTCCAGGCAGATGGCAGCTCCCCGGGGGCACCCCGAGGGCAGCTGCTACCTGTTTTATGCTTATTCCGTGCGCTGTCTGGAGACTGGGAAGAACAAAACAGAAATGAAGAAAGAAGAAACTTGAAATTGCTGGTCATGCATGTGGGGGACTAATCACCAGGCCAGACTACCTGGCTTTGAGGCCCACCTCTGCCCCTCTGGCTGTGTGGCTCTGGGTAAGCCGAGAGATGTGGGTGCTGGCGGCTGGAAGTGGTACTGGCGTAAGGGGTGTGGTTGGGGTCTGGGTGGTACCACGCTAAGGAGTGTGGCTGGGGTCTGGATGGCAGGTACTGCCAAGAGTGTTTATTGATGTGGATAAAAGTGGGAGATGTCATGAATGAGAAAAGCCAGTGTGTCACCCGATATGTAGAAGAGCATTCTTCCTTGCCTCCCGATTCACAGGGGCGTGGGAAGGGAGCGAAGGCGCCACCTCCAGGGCCAGAGGGGCCTTGTGGGGCGGGCAGGTGCCCAGGTGGCCCGCCCCTCTCTGTAAGGATGAGTCTTCCTGTTTGTCCTGGGAGGGGGATTCAATGGCGCCTGGGGAAAGTGAACCCCCCTTCGGTGCTCGCCCAGGAGGCTTTGTGTGTGCATTCGCCTGAGCAACCCCCCTGCAGTCAAGAAGAACATTGCCTGTCCCTCAGAGGGCTCCCCTAGGCCCCTTTCCCGGCCACACCCCCAGATCTGATAACGTTCTTTTTGGAAATAGTTTACAGCAAATTTGGCTCCATGCTAAGATTTGCCCCGTGATGCCTCTGTGGGTGGGTGTTCAATTTTTCTCTATCTTTTTCTGGGTCCTTGGTACTCCATGCTCATCATCACAGAAAGGGGGACCTGGGCAGACGCAGGGCGGTGGCCCAGGCAGAGGTGTGGTGCGGACAGAGTCCATGGCCGAAGCAGAGTCCCAGGCGGCCCGGGAGATCCTGAGAACAGTCCCTCTAGGGGAGGTTTCCGGGCTGAGAGCTGCTTTTGGCTGAGCGTGCCAGAGCTGTCAGGGCCGGGACCAGGAGCGGCCCCAGCCGGTCCCTTCCATCCCCGCCTGCACCGAGGGCATTGGCGCCGCCTGGCAGAGCCGGTCGTGTCCTGGGGAGCACGAGGCTGGGCCCGCAGCCCATGCCTGCCCATTCTTTCCGGGTCACGAGCTGCCCATGGAGCCCATCACACCGGCCTGTTTGCGGCTCCTCTGTGGGTGGCCGGAGCCTCTCATTGTCCCGGCACAATAGCGGTGGCCCTGCTCGTGTGAAGAAACCGGGACAGGAAGCCCCGATCTAGGTCAGCCTCACTGCACGCCCAGCTTCCTGCTCTCCCGGGCTGCGCTTTGTGTCCCTGCAGGCTGAGGAGGCTGGAGGCTGGATTTCCCAGCAGCATCACAGGCCCTGTGGAGACATCCTCCAGGGACTCCTGTGCCCTGTCCCCTCCACGCATGGTCCTTTAAGAAGAAAAATCGGCAGGTTACCAAGTGGCCCCGGTTTGAGGCTCCTGCCATGTGCCAGGCATGGTGCCAGGCATTCTATCCCTTCTTCTGATTTCTGAGTGCCAGGCACGAGACTAGGCCTTGGGGTGACAGCTGGGAATGAGGGAGGCAAGGTCCCTGTCCTCATGGAGCTTCCACTTACTTTATCCTGATGCAGTCTTGAGGGTAAGACACTGTTCTAAGTTCTCCACATTTGGGGGAAATAAACTGAGGCTCAGAGAAGCTAATGCACTTCCCTGAGGTCACACACACAGCAGGGAGGAGAAGGACTGCAGTTTACATCCAGCCATCAGCTTCCAAACCCGGCCTCTGCTGCTGGATTAGGTAAAAGTTCCATTCCAGCCATGCTCCCTCTGGTCTCGGCCTCGCCCTTAGGAGCTGGTGTAGATCGCTCAAACTGAGTCTTTTTATCTGTTAAGCCCGCTTTTAATGCCAGTCGGGAAAGTGATAAGAGCATGAAGACAGGAGGGCCTCTGGGAGGTGACATCTGAGCTCAGGCTTTGATGAATGAGAAGAAGCTGGCCCAGAGGGGAGCTGGGGGAGAATATCCTGCTAGAAGGAAGAGCATGTGCAAAGGTCCTGAGGCAGGAAAGTGCCTGGCAGGTGGAAGAAATAGAGAGAAGGAAGGTATGGCTGAAGATTATTGAGATGAGTGTGTGTGTGTGTGGGGGGGTGGAATGCTGGAAGGTGAGTTTAGAGAGATTAATGAGGACCTTACGGGCTGTGGAAAGATTTAGACTTTTTAAAGTATAGTGTAGAGAGTGTTAAGCTATGGATTGACAGGATCTGATTTACATATTTACATATTTAAAAGGACCCCTCTCGCTGTCTGTGTGGAGAAGACTTTCGGTGGGGTGGGGGGCAGGGGCAATGGGAGGAGGTGACTGCATGGGTCCAGGCAGGAAGATGATGGCTTTGGATCAGGGGGTGGCTGCAGAGGTGGGGACAAGTGGTCGGATTTTCAATACATGCGGAGGGTGAAGTGGGTAGCATTTACGAACAGATGGAAATGGCGTGTCAGAGAAAGGAGGTCAGGGATCAAGGACCCCTGGGATGGGCGTTGGGTTGGCTGGAGCACCAGCAGAGGTGCTGTTCACCAGGCTGGGAGGAGCTTGGTGGTGTGGGCTGCAGGGAGGGTCAGGACCTCGGCTTTGGAGGAGTTACCTTTGAGCTGCCCCTTGGCCATCCAGGTGGGGGTGTCGGGTCGGCAGAAATCCGGGTGGGAGTCTGGAAGTCGGGGAGAAGGCCAGGCTGGGGATGTAAGCCTAGGCAGAGGGGCTGGCGGAGACGGCCCCGCAGAGAGTGGGACAGAGGCACGGCTGCCTTGCTCTGTGTCCCTGACTCTCCTGTCTGAGACCTGCAGGTGGCCAGCTCCTCATCCCAGCCACGGCCGCCTCTCCGGGTGATGGGCAAGGATCTGACAGCCTCCTTCCTGCCTTCTTCCCCTGCTTCCCTCCCATGTCCCTGGACGTGGTACTTCCCAGGTCCTACTTGGTATTTGAACTTGAGACCTTCCTTTTGGGCCAGCCTGGGAGATCAAGGCGTGGACACTCATCTCTTCCTGCTTCTCTCCTCCAGGCCTTTCTGCATCGCATCCGGCAGAACGTGGTGGACTCGGCGGAGAAGGGCCTCACGGAGGAGAATGTCAAGGTGCGGACACCCGGGTTGGCCCCTTTGCAGACTGTCCCAGCACTGTGTGCCTTGCTTCCTCCCCGAGCGATGCTTAGAGGGTGCTCGGGGGTCTGGGATGTCTCCACCTCGCCAGCAGCTGCTTTCATCTTCCTGCAGCAGGCTCCCTGCAGCCCCCAGGGCCTCTCCGTCCTGCGAGCAAACCGTGCCTGGTGGGTCAGGAGGACTCAGCCTCAGGCTTCCACTCCCCAACCCAGGGCTTTCTCCTTGCTCACCATGACCATCTTGTCTTCCAGCCTCCTTGCGCCCAGCCCCCTGGCTTCCAGCCAGCGGAAAATCCCTTCCCAGGCGCCCCGGGAGCCTGACACCCCCAGCCCCTGCCGTGCCCTGGGCATTGAGTGTGCGGGCAGGGAGATGAATGATTGGGCCCCGGCTTCGTCTTGGCAGTGGCTCCGGGGAGTTTCGGGAGTACGTCAATAGGCCCTCTGTGTGCTCGGTGGAGGCCCCCGTGCTCCCCGGGCCTGGCTTTCTCGTGTGACCTCACTCCCTGGGAAGCTGCCTTCAGTCCTTGGGGCTCCAGGGTCCTGGCCCCAGGGGAGAAGGGGAGACAGGGCTGGGAGGAGGTCAGGGTGCCAGCCTGTATAACACACAAAGGACTTGGTCAAGCAGGACTTGCCCAACCTCCCCGCCCGCCTGTCCACATGTCTTGATTAATCTGGACAGTGACCTGCATGTTGACAATTCTGAGCTCAGTGTTTTGAGTAAGAAAGCTGAGGCTTAGAGATGGAAAGAGACCTGTTCTGGGTCACTGCATGGCCGGTCCCTGGAAGCGTGGGGATCGGAACTTTTCATTCATTCATTCATTCATTCATTCACTCATTCACTCATTCGTTCAGCAAGTATTCACTGAGCACCTACTGTTTATGACCTGTCTTTATTACAACCTGTTACAACTTAAAAGTTATTAAAATTTCAGATTGCAATTTGTTATAGTATATATATTTTTAAATTAAAATATATTTATTGATTTCAGAGAGGAAGGGAGAAGGAGAGAGAGACAGAAACATCAATGATGAGAGAGAATCATTGATCGGCTGCCTCCTGCACACCCCCCTACTGGGGATGGAGCCCGCAACCCAGACATGTGCCCTTGGCTGGAATCGAACCTGAGACCCTTCAGTTCGCAGGCTGACGCTCTATCCACTGAACCAAGCCGGCTACGGCTAGTGGTTTTTTTTTTTTTTTAATTACCTCTTGCCCTGGCTGGTGTGATTCAGTTGGTTGGACGTTGTCTTGTGTACCAGGAAGTTGCTGATTCAGTTCTCCGTCAGGGCACTTGCCCGGGTTGAGGGCTCAATCCCCAGTCGGGGGCGTGCAAGAGGCAGCTGATCAATGATTCTCTCTCATCATTGATGTTTCAATCTCTGTCTCTCTTTCACTCTCTCTCTTTCTCTCTCTCTTAACATCAGTAAACTATTCTTTAAAATAATGACCTTTTAATGAGGTATAACTCACATATATAAAGGTTGCAATTCTAAATGCGGACTCCTCTGTGTCCCATCCCAATAATGCCCCCTCCCTAAGGATAACTGATGCTTGGTTAGCATTAATTGATTCTGCCCGTCCTTAAATTTTATATAAAAATGGGCTCTTTCATTATGTCTGGAGCCTTTTGCTCACTGTTACGTCTGTGAGATTTACCCATGTTGTTGATCCACTCTTTTTATTGCTGTGTAGTAGCGTGGCATGGATGTACCACGATTTTCTCATCCATTCTCCTGTGGAGGATATTTGAGTTATTTCCAGGTTTGGCTATTATGACCATTCGTGTTACATCTTTTGGTGGACACAGGTTCTCGGTTCTTTTGGGTGTAAATTCAGGAGTCAGGTATTTATTTTGAAGTTTTACAGCCATTCTTTGAAGCAAGGGTAACAGTAAGATCTAGCATATGAGTCTTTGACATAAGCAGAGAGATTCAACCATGTGATCTTGACAGATGAGAGAAAGGAAACTAACCACAAACCATGCAGTGATTCTTCAGCCACTTCTTGGGATGAGCATCCCCCAGGGTGAGGCCCTGGTGCTCTCAGACTTGCAGCACCTCAGCCTTCCCTACCCCCCACCTCAGGCCGTCTCCCTCTGCAGACTGCCTGGTGCATTCTCAGTCTGGGGGATCCCCAGGGCTGATCTTCATTCTTTCAGGTCTTGACTTAAATGTCACCTTCTCAGAGTGGCTGTCCCTGGCTCCTGTATTTAAATTTGCAAACTTCTTCTGCCCTGTCCTGGGACTTCCTGCTTTGTTTCTTGTTGCACCTAGCAAACTGTAGTTACTTGTTTGTTGTCTGTCCCCTTTCACTAGAATGTCACTTCCATGGGGGTAGGCACTTGTCTGTTCCCTGATGTACCCCCCGGCCTCTAACAGTGCCTGGCACACAGTAGGTGCTCAGCCAGTACCTGCTGAATGAACGAATGAATAGGAAGCCCTAGAGGGAACCATAAACCAGTAGTAACATTGGTTCCCTCAAGCCATGGTGGGTGGGAAGTGGGGAAATGGTGGGAAAGGGACTCCTCCCCGAATTTATATTACTGTGTTTTTGATTTTTGAATCATGTGAGTGCCTTCTTCAAAATTACATTGAAAACAGTTTTAAAGAGTTGACTTTGGGTGGTGGCCATACAATGCAACATACAGATGATGTATCATAGACTTGTATACCTAAAACCTATGTAATTTTATTAACCAATATCATCCCAATAATTTTAATTAAAAGTGCTTTAAAAAAAAACACAGAAAAAGCCATGTATGCCGTTCAAAAGGACCTAAAGTAGATGAACGTCTCCCCTGAGTCTCCTTCCCAGAGGCCCTTCTAGTCACCAGCTTGTGTCCCTGCCAGGCCGTCCCCGCTGCTGCCATCCCGGAGAGGAGTGACCTTTTTGTGTGTTATTTCACACAAATGGGCCAATACTGAGATTCTGTGTGGTACCCTGATCCCCCCCACTCAACAGTGTAGGTCAAGGGTCATTCCATGGTCCATATCCATAGATCCAGAGCTGCAGGTTCTTTTTAGAGGCCACATAGTATTTTATTATGTGGGATGTAGTTCATTGTGACCAGTTCAGTTTGTTTAACTGTTGGATGAGTCCTCATTAATGAACGTTTGGCCTTTCCCCAGTCTTTTGCTGCTGCACATAAGGCTGCAGTAAACATTCGTGGCCATCCACCCGGCTCTCATCCTCGGCACAGTTAACACTCTGGGCTGGATGACTCTTTGCTGGGGGCTGAGGGGTGGGGCTGTCCTGTGTATTATAGGATGGTTAGCAGCATCACCTAGGAGATGCCAGAAGCATCTTCCCCCACAATGTGTGACAAACAGAAATGCCTCCAGGCATTGGCAAATGTCCCTCGGGAGACAAAACTGTTCCTAATTGGGAATGACTGATTGAAAGGTCAGATTCTGAAATGTAGAAATGCTGGGTGAGAGTGTATGTGCATGTCAAGCTTTATAGGCTCTTTAGGGGACATGGGCATTCTCACATATTGGTGGTGAGAGTTGAAAGAGCATATGTCGAACGTGCTCTTTGTATTGTCTTCTGCTACGTCATCTTAATGGTGCGTTGAAGTACCTTGATTGTTTTAAAAAGCAGTCCTATGGTTGACCATACTGTTTGTGGCCACGATGAAGACTGAGACGAATGTCTAATAAATTCTCTGCACGCTGGGTGTGCAGATCAGTTCTGCTGCTTACTGAATGTGTGACCTTGGCAATGTTAATTACTTTCTCTGAGCCTCCGCTCTTCATCTACAAATTGGGGATAATAACGGTTCCTCCCTCCTGGAGTCAGAGTGAGGATTAGCTGCCGTAAATGCATATGAAGTTCTTAGCACAGGATCAGGCATTAATCCTGTTTAGTTAATGTTGGCAATATTTTTTATCATTATCCTTGTTTTTATTAGTGTAATCTGGCTCACTCCGTGTGTGAGGGCCCACTTCATCACCCCTCACTCGCTCCGGAGGTTATGTGTTTATTCTATGCTTGATTTAGCTCGCCCTCTGTGCCTTGATTGACACTGTCCTTGGGCCTCGCTTTCCCCCACAGATCCTGTTCTCGAACATCGAAGACATCCTGGAAGTTCATAAGGATTTCTTGGCTGCCTTGGAGTACTGTTTACATCCGGAGCCTCAGTCTCAGCATGAACTTGGGAACGTTTTCTTAAGATTCGTGAGTACCATGCCCCAGCCCCTGTAGGAGCCCACAGCTTTTGGGAAATGGGCTTCTCCCCTGATTGAGAAGTAGGGATAATCAGGCCTATATCCTTGGGTTGATGGAAAGACTCAAAAGAGATAAGGCAGTGAAGTGTGTATGTAGCATAGAGTAGTGGTTCTCAGACCTGGGTGATTTTGCCTCTGGAGATGTTAGGTTGTGTCTAGACACATTTCTTACTATTACAGCTTTGGGGTGGGGGTGGGGGGCAGGTGGCTACTGGCTTCTAGTGGGTGGAGGCCAGGGATGCCACCAAACATCCTGTCATGCGCAGGACAGCCCCCATGGCAGCATTATTCCCCCTCAAATGTAAGCAGTGCCGTGAGTGAGAAACCCTGGTGAAGGATAAGCTCTGGGTCCACGTTGACGCTGCCGCAGTCCTTGTCGTCATTATCACTAACTCCCTTCTCTAGAGCACATGTGTCAAACACAAGGCCCGCGGGCCAAATCCAGCCCGCCAGGCCTTGCAATGTGGCCCGCACAGCGCTGTCATCACTGCACTCCGCTGTCAGTTTATGACATTGTCAGTTTAAGACTGTTCAGTAAACCATTCGGCGATTTAGGCTGGATTTTAGATTTTGGCCCCTTCTCTGATTGAGTTCGACACCCCTACTCTGGAGCAACGGCCGCCAACCGGTGCTCCGCGGACCACAGGTGCTCCGTGAGGGCCAAAAGGTCGGCGACCGCTGGTCTGAAGGGTCACGTCTTGGTGGTCAGAGTCTGGAATGACATAGCCTGGTGCAGCTCTGCCCTCGGAGTTGCAGCTCAGGGGAAGCCACTGGCTCATGCTGTGTTGGGAGGGCAGTGCTCCCAGCCAGGCTGCTGAGCTGCTTGTAAGCGACTTGTTTTAACCTCAGTGCCCTCACTTGCAAAATGGGTAAAAAAAAAAAGCTAGATTTGCCCATGATTTTATTGAGCATTGAGCGAGCTAATGTAAGGAGAGTGTTCAGAACAGCTCCTGGCTCACAGTAAATGCTCAATAAATGTTGGATGCTATTGCCCTGGCTGGTGTTGCCAAGTGGTTAGGGTGTTGGCCCATGCACTGAAGGATCTCATTTGCAATTAAGGGGATATACCTGGGTTGCAGGTTCAGTCTCTGGTTCCGGTTGGGGCACGTGCAGGAGGCAACCAATCACTGTGTCTCTTGAACATCGATGTTTCTTTTTTCCCCCCCCTTCCTTCTTTCCTTCCCTTTCTTCCCCCTCACCTCCCTCCCTCCTTTCTACTCTCTCTCTCTCTCTCTCTCTCTCTCTCAAAAAAAAAAAAAAAAAAAAAAAAAAAAAAAGGAATAATATCCTCAGTTGAGGATTAACAAAAAACATGTTGGATGATATCTTTCTCTTCATTTAACCACCATCCCTTAGTGTTTGCAGCAGAATGAACATGAGAACCAGATAGGGCACAGGGGAGGTGGGCACTCATGGGGATGCTGAGCAGAGGTATGATGTGCTAGGGGTTTAGGGGGCCCTTGGGCTGCTGCGCAGGGAAGGGGGGAGGGGACTGTGGAGGTGCAGGGAGACCAGGAAGAGGTCCCTGTGCTGTCTGAGAAGATGGGGCCTGGAGCAGGGGGTAGCTTGGAGATGGTGAGAAGCGGTGAGTAGGAAGTGGGGAATGAGTTCATGTGAGTGGCGCACTTAGATCCAGGCCGGCACTGGGCTGATGCTGCGTGAGGGACACTCATGGGGCGTCATTCCAGCTGGGCACCAGGAAGGCTTTCAGGAGGAGGTGGATTATTGGGGCTGGCCAGGAAGTGATGACATCAAGGGTGGAATAGCCCATACTTTAGCCAACGCGGGGGAAGAGGTCCTCAAGGTGCATTATCTGTTTGCCCATAACCCCCGCCCCCCGGGTCCCCTGACTTTGGTGCTGGAGCCTCAGAGGTGTGGTGAGCAAGTTTCACTATTGGTCGCTGAGGGTCTCTGGATCCCGAGTGTCCACCTGAGCTCTCCCCACTCCCTCTGCAGGATTCCTAACTCATTCAGAGATGCCGGGGCCAGAAAGCTGGAGGAAAGAGGGTGGGGAGTTTACTGCCCAGGAGGCAGTCCCTTCTCCATGCCTTCTCCTCTGACTGCCCCGACCCCACTCGGGTAGCCTCATCGATTGGGCATTGACGGGGACAGTGTTTCCTATCAGAATCCTGATGCACCGACGGTTGAAGTTCAAGTCTGTGTGGGAAGTCACTGTGGGCCAGGACCTTCCTCGAATCTTGAGAACCCATCACATGTCCTGCCTGGTCCCTCGAGAGCAAGTTTCTTTAGAGCTTGGTGCCTGACCTTGCCTCCTGGCTCTGCTGCTTCCTGTGATGCTGGGAGAACGACCTCACCTGGCCAGGCCTCAGTTTCCTCATCTGTAAAGTGAAGGCAGTGAAACCCACCTTCCAGGGTGGTTGAGAGGATAAATAAAAGTAGCAGCACCTGGCCTATTAATAAGTCCTCAGGGTGTGTTTGCTCATTTGCACAATGCACATATTTGCTCATGGGACCCGGCACTCTCTGGCATCTCCCAGCGATGTCTGGGGCACTTGGTGACTCATTACACTCTGCCAGGCTCTGCCAGCTCCTGGGACCTCACGCTGGCCACCGCAGTCACGCCGGCTTCCTCGCTGTTCTGGAACACAGGGAGCTCATTCCTGTGGAGTGTGCTGTTCCCTCTGCCGGGGCTGGTTCCCTCGGGCGTCCCTGCGGCTCCTGTCCTTTCCTGCCTTGAAATCTTTACGGAAATGCCCCCTCCTCTGTGAGCTCTCTCATGCCCACTCTGTCCAGGATGGTCATGCTCCCTGCCCTTGCAGGCCCCCCGCCCTTATTATTGTCAGCGATCCTTACCACCCTCTGAAACATTGGATATTTTGCTGCTTTTTGTTCCTTGTCTACGCCCCCCCCCCCGCCCCCCCGAATATCCACAGCACGAGGGTAGGGACTTTGTCATGTCCACTGCTCCTTGCATCCAGAATAGCAGGGGACAGACAGTCTACTCAACAGGCAAGCAACCTGAAAAGTTAAATCCAAGGTCATGCCTCTATAGGTGGAAGAAGTGGGATCTGGACCCTCCTAATGGCAAAGCCAGACTTCATTGATTCATACGCTTTGTAATTTCTGCTATATCTGGGCACCCTTCATAATATTATTTATTTTATCGGTTAAGAAATAGATTTACTTGAAAAAAACTCACCCCACCTTAAATAGACATTTAAAAAGGGAAATTTGCATCATCATTGGAAATGGAAAATGGTTGCTAAAAATAGAAGGTAACCTTAAAAAGGAATGCAAATAGAAACCAAGCTGAGTTACCGCATTCTGTCTAGAAACTCCCCCCACCTGGGGTTCTGAGCCTGAGGCCAGCCCGATTAGATCATAGGTAAGATAAACCCGTGTGCGATGGAGTTTGAGTCATATCACACCGAGCTGTGCGATAACGGGAACAATTGAAAAGGGAGTCAGCTTTCTCCGGTGTGATTCAGTGTTTTTAAGTTAGAGCATCATTTTAATTGGAAAAGTCACCCCCGCTTCCCCCTGCCCTGGGAGGAGCTCCCTGCCCACTCTCCATCCCAGCCGCGGCTGTGGGCTGGGCTTCTGGAAGCTGAGATCTGAGCACAGGTGGCTGGGAGCAGCTGAAAGGAGGTTGTGCACTCCCCACCGGGAGGGACTCTCTGCTTCAGGCCTCCTGGAGCTGCAGCCATGCGGGTGGGCCTTTGCACCCCGCAGTGCCCAGTCCCCAGACAGGGGCTGTCCCAGGGGAGTGTGTACAGCCCCAGGCCCAGGGCCGTTCCCGGGGAGGGACGCCTTGGGGGCTTTGGGTGCCTCTGTCCTGACAGGGTGCTCCAGGAGAGGGACGGCAGCACGAGACCCAGCAAGGGCCCTGGCTGACACACAAGCCCCCTGGTGGGCGCCACCCCCTCTGTGGTCAGTGGGAGAATCCCTCACCCCCTCACCCTCAACCCAACCACTACTAGCCCTGATCACAGACTAGCCCTGAGTGAACGTTCTCTTGGTGCAGGGCCCCGTTCTCAGTGCTTTGGGTCTACGAATTCCTGAAAACTCCCTAACAACTTTAAACAGTGGGTGCTGTTTTATACCCACTCTACAGATGAGGAAACTGAGGCGCAGAGAGGTTAACTCATTGTGCACCTTGACACAGCCAGGACATGTTGGAGCCAGGATTTGAGTCCATGTAGTTTGGCTCCAGGGTTTGTGTGTTTTCACCATCTTACATGACAAAATCTCATGAATGCATACTATGCACCTGTTGTGAGCCAGGCATGGTACTAGGTCCAGAGGATGGTGCCCTGAATCAGACAGCTCTTGCTCCCTGCTGCCATGATGCTCAGGAGAAACAGAGGGCGAGGGAGTTAACAGAGGCATCATTTCAGATGGCGACGTGGGCTGTGACGATGATGAATGCAGGTGTGAGAAGGAGTGACTGGACTCAAGGTGGTCTGACCTTGGGAAGTCAGGAACAGGTGGCTGGATTTAGCACGTTGAAGCACCCAGGGCTGCTGAGTAAATTTGTGCTGAGTAAATTTGGATCTCAGGTGAATGACAAATCAATTTTTAGTGTGTCTCATGCAGCATTTGTGACATACTTATAAAAGGTTAGTTACTCATCTGAAATACTGAAATGAGCACACAGCTGGGTGCCCTATGACTTGTCTGGGAACCTGGTCAGGGTGGGCCTCTGTGAGGTGGGGAGATGGGATGGTCTGGGGAAGGGCAGGGTCCGTGGGATGGGAGCAGGGCGGCAGTGGTGGCCGGAGCAGAGGAGCGATGGAAGGAGAGTGGGATGTCATGGGGGCCAGCGCCTGTGGGAATTTTATTCTGAGTTTTTACAGGGAAGTGGTGTGGCCTGAGGGACATGTGAGCCTCCTCTCCCTGCAGCTGTGTGGATAGGTTGGGGAGTCCCTGGCAAAAGTGAGACTGGGATCTCGGGCTCCCCTCCGCACTGCGGGAGATGTCCCATAGCTAGCTCCTTCCTTGTGCTGAGTCCCAGTCACTCGGGGTGAAGTGAGTGGCTCAGAGCAGAGGGTCTCCGTGGAACCAGTGTCATCTCCCCCCCTCCCCCCCAGGTACTGTGGACAGCAGCCACCATCTCTGACAATCCTTGAGTCCTCTCTGGGGGTCTACACACTCTCCCCAAGTTGTCCCCAGCTGACAGCTGGCCCCTCCTCCTCCTCCACAGCCCAGATCCACAGCCATGTGTTCTCTACCCACCACATCTGCGTGTGCACAACTGTTTGTTTCTTCCTGGAAAAACAATCAACGCCTATGTGGGGGCCCTCGGAGGAAATTGAACACTGGGGTTCTTAGCTGTCAAAAGCAGCATTTCCAGACTTGCAGGGTCTCGGGCCTGAGACACAGCTGGGTTTGGGCTCCATGAAAGGGCCCGGGAGTGATGGAAGTGGGCTTGGTGCTCTGAAGAGGGGTTTTGTCATCTCCTAAATTTAATTTCTCCAAGCCTCAAGCCCTGGTCCCTTCAGCCCTTTGCACAGGCTGAAGGAGAGGATGACATTGCAGAGTGTCCGAGAAGGGGCTCAGGGGATCCGGGATGACACAGCTGTGGCGATCTTATCACTTACTCTCTCTCCTGCATCTGCGGCAGACATCGCTAATCCATCAGAACCCTCTGCCTCTGTGCTCCCTGGGGGCTCCAGAATTCTCCTCACCGGAGTTCTAGCCAGCAGTCCCTATTCACTGGTGTTGGCATGCGACAGGAAACAGATTTGTCTTCCTGGCCCGGTCCCTTCACCGTACGGATGGAGATGGACAGGGAGACCCTGTCACCTCACTAGGCTTGGGCCCCATTTTGTCATTTTCTTGCCCCTTTTCAAAGTGTGCCTGTATCAGGACTGTATTTACTGCAAGTGACAAAAACAAGAACTCAGCTGGGCTTAAACACAAAAAGACGGTAATGGCTCATATAAACGGAATGTTCAGAAGTGAGCTGGCTTCAGGCGTAGCTGGATCCAGGACCCCCTCTGACATTTGCAGGACTTGGTCTGTCTCTAGGCTCTACTTTCCTGTGTATTGGCTTCATTCTTGAAGGGTGCGGGGGAGGGGAGCGGGTGCCTCTCCTGATGGCAGAGGTGCCCTCGGTGTTTCAAGCTGGCGCTGACAGCTCGGCAGCCACAGCTCACAGACAGCCTCTCTTCACATTGATGTTAGCCGGGGCCTTTGGCACTGGCCCAGCTTGGACCGCTGCTGCCAGGACAGGGCTCTCTTTGCTTGGTGTGGCCTGAGTGACATGCTCGCCTGTGGTGCCTGGGAGGGGAGTGGGGTCAGTGGGCTCCGAGTGTAGAGGAGGTCCCTCAGGGGAAGAATTGGGGGCTGTGACCAGAACAGAACGGATGCTGGGTCAGTGAAACAAGATGTTCCAACGAAGAGCCGGGGCTGTGGTTGTGGTGGACCAAGGTCTTCTGGAAGGAGCATGGGGCTGGTGTGAGGGCTGTCAGGCCGCTCTCAGTTCCTCCTTCTGCTTTCTTGCTTTTGTTCATAAATAGTCAGATGCCTGCACTCTGCTGGGGACTTCAGTCCCCAATGGCCCCACAGCAGCGAGCTCAACAAGCCCCGCCCCCGTGGGGCTCACAGGGCAGGGAGTGGATGGGGGAAATGGACAGTGCACGGATGAGGAGGAAGACACCGGGGCTTGAAGCCCACCATAATTCTTAAAGTCTGCGTGGTGCTGTCCCCAGACCTACGAGTCGACTCAGCTCCCTCCATCTTCACTCTGCTTGTGTCTTTTTTTTTTGCCATCAAGCCTACCTATCTACTGCTCCACTCTGCCATAGACAGACTCACCAACGCGATAATGAATTTGCTGAAATCATAATGATGGTCATAGCAGCCACAGCAATAATAACAGCAGCAACAATGGCTAACACTTAACGAGCACTTACTATGCACGGTTTTAAGCACTTGCTATGAACTCACCTAATAATTCTTACAGCAGCCTTATGGCGGGAGGCCATTGTGGTCTATAGTTTATAGACAGGAATACAGAGGCTCTGAAACATTGTGTGCCTTGCCCAAGCTCAGAGTCAGGCTACGAACCTGGGTGGTCTGGCTGCAAAGCCTGCACTTAACAACGTACAAGGTTGATGCTGGTAGTGATCCTGGAGGCTTCGGGTATCTTTCCTCTGAACCATACGAAAGGTACGGTCTGCAGATCCAGGAAGGCCCTGCACTTGGCTGCAGAGCAGTTTTTTCCCTAAAGCTCCTTAACATCTGGTTGGGATCTCCTGCTGTCATTCATATAAAGCCCTGCAGGCCTTCTCTGCAAGAGCAGGCCCCAGACCCAGGCCAGGTCCTGTCACCTACAACAAGACAAGTCCTCTCCTCTTCTCCGCAGCCCGCCTCACCATGGTCTGCAGCCGAGGCCCTGGCTCCCGATGTGTCTGGCAGCCTTCCTTATGTCCTTTTATTTGTGCCTGAGCGAGCTCCTGCAGTCCAGACTTTTTTTACCCACCCCCATTGTCCTTGATTGGGCAGTGTGGGGGGTGCTGGGGTCCCCTCTTCTCCCTCCCTGCCCTTGTGTGTATGAGTGCGTCAGGGTCTCCGTGGGTTGTAGACACAGGGTGAGGTGCTGGAGTTGGTGACTCAGTGCGTGATTCTCCGTGCTCACCCTATTGGTGGTGGTGTTTGGGGCATGTAGCGTGTGCATTATAATGCTTCAGATCGTCCGGTGGTTCTTTGGAGTCTGGGTTTAGGGTAGTTTGTCCCTGACGTGTGTACCCTTTGGATAATGGTGGCATTTCTTCCTATTAATTCACTTTTATTGATCGAGTTTGTGTTTGTGACTGGTACTTTTAGAGCGCTTTGAAATGTTATAAGTGTTCATTATATACTAGGCTCTGTTCTTCTTGTTTTACATACACTGTTATTTAATTTTCCAATAGCCCAAGAAGTGTGTGTGTGTGTGTCTGTTATTATGTTCATTTTATAGATGAGGGAATTGAGACATAAGTAGGTAAAGCAGCTCCCCCAACGTCACCCACTGCTTAGGAAGCTTGGCGCTGGGTTTCTAGCCCAGGTGGTCTGGTTCTAGTCACATTATGCTGCAGTGACTTTGTCCATGGATCTGTGGCTTGAGATTTGTACCCATCGTTTTTACCTCCCATCTCTGTCCCCGTCCCCATCCTATGCTGTGTGACCATGAACTGGAAGTTGGCATGGATGTTAAGAGAGACTGAATCCCGGTTCTGCCCCTGCAGTAGGTGTGAGACCCTGGGCCCATGACTTTTCCTTGTTTTCCCATGTATGTGGGTGAGTATAGTCCAAGAATTGTCATGCCAGGTTATTGTGAGGGTTTAATGAGTTTGCCCTCATTCATGTACGACATGCTCAGCCACACTCTGTGCTGTGAGCACTTGGCTGCTCAGGCCGCCTGCTCAGATGGTGCACACAGAGCGCCCGCAGTGCACTGGGTGTGTTGGGGCCGCTGATTGATTCTGAAACCCATTCTCCCTCCTCTTTGGTTTCCTCTTTCCTGTAGGCACCCATCAGCAAGAAACTGGGGGCTTGTTTAGAGACAAGATGAGCTGCTTGTTTTGCAGACCCACCTCTTCCTTCCTTCCATGCTTGGGGTCGTCTGCCTATCCCCCAGCCCAAGCTGGAGGCCCTTCAGCCCTCCCTGCCCAGTGGCCTTACCCAGGACATCCTTGTTTGGGGTTTGGCCAGTTGGGTGGCAGTGTTCTGTGAGATTTTTGGAACCGAGAATGCTTGGTGGAGAGCTTCGTGCAAAGAAGGCTCTTGTCCCTTTGATTTCCGGAAACCTTGGCTGATGGTTACAGATCTGATGACCCACGCGTGACCTCTAGGCTGGAAAGACTCCAACTTTGGACTTAGGAGCATCTGGAGGTCAATAGAATTATCCCCCTGCCTCAGGAATGCCACTGCTGTGTGGCAGGGACCAGAGATCTACTTGTTCCCTCTAATTCTGGAGCCAGTCTTGACTCTTCTAGTTCATATATATACAGGGTGTAGCACATAGCAGGTGTGCAGAGTTTATTCAATTAGCAAGTATCAATTAGATCGTTGAGGGTCTACTGTGTGCCAGGACCTGGGGATATTTCGTTGAACAAGACAGACATATTCACTGCCTTCAGGAAACTGACTGCCAAGTGGGAAGACAACTGAGAAACAAATACTCTGGATAGTCCAGATTGTGAGGGGCCCATCACGAAAATGACAGGTGCGTGGGTGATAGAAAACACCTGAGTGGCTTCTTTAGCTAGGGTGGCCCAAGTGTCATTTGAGGAGGTGGGAGTCCTGAATGGTGGGAAGTAGCCAGGCCTCCAGGTAGAGTGTTCCAGGTAGAGAGGATGGCAGGTGCAAAGGCCCTGACGTAGACAGGCATGGCAGACTTAAGGAGTGGATAGAAGGCCAGGAGGTGAGGTTAGAGGAAGGCAGGAGAGGGCAGATAACTTGGCTCAAGTTCACAGCAGGAACTGCAGAACCAGATTCAAGCCCAGCCCACCTGGCTTGAGTCTGTACACTTGACCCTGGGCCATGCTGCTGCCAGAAAGGTTATCCAGGCTATGGGTGCAGAACGATAGGTGCAAAAGTAGAGGCTGAGAGACCTGCAGCGAGTGGGAGCCTCTGTACCTGAAATCCCGCCTGCTCTGTAGGCCCACAGGCCTAGTCTGCAGCACACTTCAGAGCGTCTCTGCCTGCCATGACCTGACTCAGGCTCTGTCCTTGTCTTGCAGAAGGACAAGTTCTGTGTGTATGAGGAATATTGCAGCAACCACGAGAAGGCCCTGCGGCTGCTTGTGGAACTGAACAAGATCCCCACCGTGCGTGCCTTCCTCTTGGTAAGTGACCCGTCACCCCTACCCCTCTCTACTGTGTGCTTCAGCCTTGTGCATCGCAGGCAAGAGAGAGCTTCGTGCTGCCACCTCCATGCTGCCCGTGCTGCCCGATCCCTTCCTCAGCCAGAGTAATTTGTCTAAACAGGGATCGCCAAACACTTTCTGTAAAGGGCCAGAGTGTGCGTACTTTTGCCTTTGTGTGTCATACCGCCCCCATATAGCACAAAAGCAGCCATAAATAAAATGTAAAGAAATGGGAATGACTATGTTCCAATAAAACTTTATTTACAAAAACAAGCAGAGGGCTGGATTTGGCCGTAGGGCCAAGTTTGCCCATTCCTAGTCTAAAGCAGTGATTCTAATGAGAGGGGTTCCAGTGGTAGAGATGACTATTATTTAGGTTATTTAATTATAAGTGAAAGAAACCCAGTTAAAATTGGCTTAAACAAAAATAAAAAACAAAACAAAACAAAACAAAAACCAAAAAAACAAAACAAAACAAAAAAAAAACCAAAAAGAATTTACTGGTTCATTTTCCTGGGAAGATTAAGACCTGAGAGGGCTTTAGGCACAGCAGCATCTGGGTGTTCAGATGATGTCATTAGACATGTATCTCTTGACTCTGCTTTTCTCTGCCTTGGCTCCATTCCCAGGCAGCTCTCCTCAAGTGGTGTCGGCGTGGCCTTCAGCAACTCCACACTTACACCGGCTCATAGCAGAGCAACTCCGGATAAAGATAATTCCTCTTGCCCAATAGTAAGGCCAAAATCCCGGGTCTGGTGCTCACTGGCTTCGCTCGGCTCCAGAGGTTATCCCTGAACCAGTTGCTGTAGATCAAGCACGTCAAACTCAAAGGCTAACTCCAGGCCAAATAAACAAGGTTTAAGTGTATGAGGGCCGCAAAAAAACAAAAGTTTCAATTTTCATAGAAACGTAGGTTTATTTCAATAGAGACGTGCTGAATACAAAGGGATGAAATAAATGAGTAAACATTAACATAAAGTAATAGAACATTTTAATAAACATGAATATTGCTTTCTTGAACATGAACCTACTAGACACTGAACAACTGCACAAATTAATAAGCATAACGCAAATAAACCTATTTTTCTCGTTCTCCGAAAGCAAAATATTTCCTGTTGCACATACCAAACAAGTCAGTACAAGATTAATGATGTGGCAATCGGCTGCTAAAATATTCGCTGCTAGTATTAGTGGAGAGAAATGGTGTGTCTGCACGTAAGGCGCGTAAGGGAAATGAATGCAAATAGAGTAATCAGTCATTAGCGAAAGTCGTAATTCGTTATTTGTAATTATGTATAACAGGATATTGTAAAAATTTAGTTACGAAATTTTTATTAAAACGTTTCTTACATACCGTTATATTGGCTGGGCCACAAAAATATTCATTGTAGGCAGCATTTGGCCCCTCGGTGCGAATTTTCCAAGCTTGCTGTAGATAGAGGGATAGGTAGGGGCTCTGATTGGTGCCTTCTGGAGCTGGAAGGTGGGGTCAACTACCATATATCACAGGCCCTAAGGGCGTGGTGGATGCTTAAAGGACAGTTTGTACTTGTGGAAGTAAGTGGGGAATGGATGTTGATCAGGCAAAGCACTAGACATCCGTGCTGGTCTTCCCTACCATTGCAGAGAGCTTCACTGGTGTGGGTTCTCATTTGTGATCTCCTTGGAGCTTTACCAGCCACTGTTGTGTATGAGTTAAGATATATAGTTCTAGACAGCCCAACTAACAGTGGTTTAAACAACGTAAGCATTTATTTCTCTCCCATGTTAACGTGATGTAGACAGTCTGGGGGTTCCCGTATCAGGGGCCAAGGCCGTAGGGTGTGCCCTCATTAACGTGGTCTAAAAAGACCTCTTCCCCCTTCCACATTCAGGCGTGGGATGCAGGATGGGTGGGAAGGAAGGACTGCCTTTCTCCTAGTAAGGGTACAACAGGTAGCAGCACACATCTCTTCCACTCACATTCCATTGGCCAATACTTGGTCACATGCCCACACCTCGCTGCAAGGGAGGCTGGGAAATGGAGCTTTTATTCTGGGCAGCCATGTGCCTAGTTGAAAATCCTGTTGCTATAGAAGATTATGTTAGGGGACACCTCAAGCCTTTGCCAAAGGTGATTTTGATGACGTCAAAATATTAAGTGACTTTTTAAGAGTGCATATGATTGGAAAATGATTGAGCTTCTCAGAGGTTTGAATCCTGGTCTTTCACCTCTAAATCCCCTACTCATTCAGTCCCAGCCCCCAGCTGACAACACATACAGAGTCCAGCAAATAAAAGAACAACAGATAACTGACATGGCATAAGGAGGGTTAACCAGGTGTCCGGAGAGCTAAACTATATCATAAAATTCTTGCATGCACTTTTCCGTAATGCAGAGTCTCCAACAAAGTATTTCTAGAATTTTGATTCAAAATGTATGTGTCCTTCACGTGTAAGTTCCCGTTGCTTGGCCCATGTCCAGTGAGCATCTGAAGAAGGGCCGGCTGGTTGACTCACTGCCACTTTTGTCACAAGTGCCTCATGCATTCGGACTGATGCTTTTCATCCTTGCTGGTAGCTGTGTCTTTACGTTTCTGGTTCTGCACTCACATTCATAAAAGAGTCTGGTAAAAAGCAAAAACAAAGTCATATCTCATAAGATCACATGCATGACCATGTTTCTGTGATTGACCTTTCGAGTTTCAGGCAGCACCGCTTAGCATGCTGTTACCGAGTCCCACCTTCCAGGGACTCAGCTGTGTGTTGGGAAGCACGAAGGTGTTTCTGGGGATGTGGGGAGGGAAGGGCCTCAGTTTTTCTGTCCTTCCTTCCCCTCTGCCTTTGCCGTCTTTCTAGTGGTCCAAACTGCCCCTTTCCTGGCAGCAGCTGGGCTAGGCCAGCTTGGGAGGAGGGAGGATGTGTGGGTGCCAGCACACATGCCATCTGTCTCCCCCCTTGCTGGCATCTCCCAGCGTTTGGCCACCTGCAGAAGTGCCATCTCATGTCTATCATGGGCTATTCAGGCATTAGGAACACACAGACTCTGGCTTTCCATTCATGGTGTGATGTGCTGTGCACTAGTTGAAAGATGGGGTGAGAACTTTGTCTTTCTGTGCCTCAGTTCCTTGTCGATAAAATGGAGCTCATTCATTCATTCATTCATTCATTCATCTATTCATCCATTCAACAGCTTTTATTGAGCCCCTATCATGCGATAGGGATCATGCTAAGTATGGGGATAAAACAATGACCAAGGCAAGAGAAGCCCCTACTGACATGAAGTGACCATTCAAGCAGGGGAGACCTAAATGTCATGTGGCATTGTTCTCTGCAGGAAATAAAGCACGTTAAGGACAACAGGATGTTTTGGGGGATTAGGGTGGTGCCTGCTATTTTAGATTGGTTTTTGAAAAACAGCATCTTAGGTGACACTTCAGCAGAGACCTGGTTAAAGAATGAGAGAAGTAAAGGGGTATCTGGGGGAAAAGCTTTCCAGGTAGAGGAACTGCAAGTGCAAAGGTCCTGAGGTAGAAGTGTGTTTGAAGAAGAGCAAGAAGGTCAGGGTTGCTGGAATGGAGAGTGTAAGAGGAAGCGTGGAAGGAAGTAAGGCCAGAGAATGAAGGAGCATTTAGACAATGGAGAGGATCTGAGATTTTTACTTAGCTTTTTTTTTTACTGCAGTCTAGCATACATGCAGTGAATATACTCACAGCATGATGAATATTTACGTATGTGTACTCCCATGAAACCACCATAGAGGTAAAGATATATTTCTTTATTGTTATTTTTTAAATTCTTTATTGTTTAAAGTATTACATGAGTCTCCTTCCCCCCCCATTTGACCTCTCCCCAGTCCTCCCCACCCCCCAGCACATGCCCTCACCCCCCTACTGTCTGTGTCCATTGGTTTTGCTCATATGCATGCATAAAAGTCCTTTGGTTAATCTCTTACCCCCTCACCCCCTCCTTCCCTCATAGGTTGGACAGTCTGTTCAATGCTTCTATGAGTCTGGTTCTATTTTTGTTCATCAGTTTATATTGTTCATTATATTCCACAAATGAGGGAGATCATGTGATATTTTGAGGTAAAGATGTAGAAGATTCCTTGTGTCCTGCCTCCGCCATGCCCCTCTCTGCATCCGGAGGTAACCACTATGCATTTTTCTCTCACCAAGCGTTAGTCTTGCCTGTTCTGGAATGTTTCACGAATGGAATCATGCAGGATGCTTTTGTGTCTGGCTTCCTGTGCTCAGCATATCGCCTGCGCGATCTGTCCATGTTGGAACGTGTGGCAGTTTAGAATATTCGGTTTTAGTCTGAGTGGGATGGGAAGCCTTTGGTGGTTATGAGCAAAGCGATGACTTGAACTAATTTGCATTTTGAAAGGTCTGCCACCTGGCAGTGTGAGACTGAAAGCAAAAGGCACAGGGGAGCTGGTTCTAGTGTCCCGGGGTGCAGACCGGGTGGTTTAAAGGGCCGAGCTTATCTTTCAGAGCTCCCGAGGCCAGAGGCTGAGACCGGCCCGGCAGGTCTCTGCTCCCTTAGAGGCTCCAGGGGAGGGGCCTTCCTTTCTTCAGCCAGCTTCTGGGGCCTCAGGGGGTCCTTGGCTTGTGGACATGTGACTCCAGCCTCTGCCTTTGTCTCCACGTGGCCTTGTTCCCTGGCCCTCTCCTCTTCGTGGAAGGACATGGGTCAGATGAGGGCCCACTCTAATCTAGAATAACCTCATCTTAATTTAACTGGCCATATCCCCAGTGACCCTTAGGACACATTCTGAGATTCGGGGTGGTGTGGCATTTTCGGGGACACTATTCACCCCACTACAGGGCTGCGGCAGCAGTCCAGGCAGATGATGGTGGCAGGACAGGGCAGTGGTGGTGCTGCAAGGGGTGGTTGGAATCATAGGGAGTTTGAGGGTCCCGCTGACTGGTCTGAAGGGTCGTTAGTTTTGGGGAGTAACTGAACGAGAGAAGTTAAAGATGGCTTCAGGGTATTGGGCCCAAACTACTGGGAGAATAGAGTTGAAGTTTCCTGAGGTGGTAAATTAGGCTGGATTAGGAACAGGTAAGAGAGGGAACTATAAAAAGGCCATTTGGAGGCATCCAGATGGGGGTTTGGGGAGGAAGGAAGATTAAATCCGAATGTCAGTAGGTGGAATGGTGTTAGGGTGATGGGCCTGGGAGAGGTCAGCCAGGGAGCCAGCATGGACAGAAAGGAGGACCCGGGACCGCCCAGGGCATGCTGCCAAGGGAGGTGCGGAAGCTGAGGAAGTTGACACCACCTGAATCCGTTCTGTGAATTAGGAGGGTTTAAAGGGGTAGTTTTCAAAAGCTCTTCCCATAGTGCCTGGAGTGTAATCTTCGAAGAATAGTGAATGGTAGCTCTGTGCATGTTTGCTTTTATTCTTAGAAAAAAAAAAGAAAAGAAAAAATCAAGTGAAACAACAATCTAGGGGTTTGGGAGAAGTCTGGTTGGTGGCTGTGACGGCCCTGTGAAAACTCTGGACAAAGAGACACGGGCCTTTCTTTGGCCAAGCCCTGGGGGCTTCTGGAAAGCCCTTCCCCACCACCCCAGGCGCCCCTCTCTCTGCCCAGAGCTGACATCACCAGGGCAGCCCGTGGGGAGTTCTGGCTCCGAGGACAAAGGCCTGAGTGTGAGCAGTGTGGGGCCTGGCATCTCCCAGCTGCCACCTCCCCGATCCCCCGTCTGTGCCAGGGTTAGACGCGGGGGCGGGAGCCATGCAGCTCCCGGCACAGGAGGGCCCCGGGGTCCCTGGGATTCTCCGAGGAGGGGGCCTTTCAGATTCCTCAAAGGAGGTGGTCTTGGACCAGTCATTTGGGCTCTCTGTGCCAGTTTCCCCTTCTGTGGCTAAGCACGAACGGTCCAGGCTTATCCTAGGGCCGTGAAGATGAGTTTGACCGGTAGATGAAGCATGAAGCACAGTGCCTCGTGTGTGGTGAGCACACGGGAAAGGTTCTCTGATCACATTTTCTTTTTAAAAAAATATATTTTATTGATTTTTTACAGAGAGGAAGGGATAGAGAGAGAGAGCTAGAAACGTCGATGAGAGAGAAACATCGACCAGCTGCCTCTTGTACACCCCCTACCGGAGATGTGCCCGCAACCAAGGTACATGCCCTTGACCGGAATCGAACCCGGGACCTTTCAGTCCGCAGACCGATGCTCTACCACTGAGCCAACCGGTTTCGGCTCCGATCACATTTTCACCTGACCTGGCGGGAAGCTCCCCCAGTGCTTGCAATGGTGCCCGCACACAGTAAGCACACATCGTGAATTCGCAGGATGAATGAGTGATAGGGTGGGAATCCCTTTCCCAAGAGTCTGTTTCATTGCCAGTTTGCTAGCGCGGTGTTGAGGAGGAAGGCTGAGACCCGTTCACGGCTGCGTGTGCTGGCAGTTCGCACCTGCATCAGTTCATCCGCCCATTTACTCATTCATGCTTCTGTTGGGCACGTGGTCAGCCCTCGTAACTCAGGACAGTGAGGGGCATGGTGGAGGGACCACAGACACGAAACTCACGATTCCTGGCAAGACACGGATGCTGAGGTTGGAGCCCCCTTGAGTCCAAGAGGAACCTCTCCAGAGGAGAGGACGATAAATTCCTGCATGTGGTTTGTAGCCACAGGGAACAGACGACCTACTGTGGAGGTGCCAGGAGGAAAGGGTCTTGGGAATTGAGAGAAGATGGGGAAGGCGGAGGTGTGTGTGTGTGTGTGTGGGGGGGGGGAGGGCACTGGCCTGGCCTCGAAGAATGCCGGGCTTGGGGTGAGGGTAGCCAAGCCCAGGCTGTTCTTCAGCCCGCCTGCGTGGAGATCCCACCTCCTGCTCACTTTGAGGAGAAACACTTACCCTTGCCAGCCCCAGTTGCCCGAGCTGGGAAATGGGAATAATACTAGTGGTTAGCTCGAAGGGAAGTTGGCGGCAGGATGAAAACTGCCAAGAACCTTCTGGGCACATCCTAAGCTATCAGTCAGCGTTAGCTGTGGATGAGGGTAATAATGGGTTTATTATTATTATTGGGAGGAGTAACACATTGTAGGCAGGGGGATAAAATGAACACAGGAAAGGAGCTGGCATGAAGGCAGTACAGATGTGGGTGGTGAGGTGGCCGGGAGCTGAGGGGTGTGTTGCAGTCTTTACGCTGCAAACCAGAACCCAGGTATCCCTGCGGCAGCACGCAGGTCCTCACCTCCGGGTGAAGGCAGAAAGCCTTTTCAGGGACAGACAGTTGAAGATGGCAGGTTCATTTTCCAAATCCCATGGTAACCTTCCCTCCACAGACGTAACTCTTTCTAGATCTTGGAAAGATCTGTACATGTCTTTATATGTTACTATAGACCTGTACATGTCTTTATATGTTACTATAGACCTGTTCTCTATAAGCAATGCCTACTTTGGGTTTGTGTGTCTTTAAAAGTTTTATATTGGTTCGTACCATGCATATTCTTTATTTGTGTGTGTGTGTGTGTGTGTGTTTGCTCAAAAGTATGTTTTTGAGGTTCATCCACATAGCTCTGTAGCTTTAGTTCCCCATTGTCACTATGGTGCAGAAGTGTCCTGCAGACATGTTTTTCTATTCTTATTAGGTTGCTTCTCATGTTTTGCTGCTCCACACAAGGCCGTTTGGAAGCCCATGTTCCTGTCTCCTGGTGTGTAGGTGTGAAAGCTTCCTTAGGCCAGGGACCGGCACACGTGGCTGTGAAAGGCCAGATAGTAAATATTTTAGGTTTGTGACTCTGTGGTCTCTGTTACAATGACTCGGTTCTGCCATGATTGCTTGAAAGCAGCCATGGACAATGTGTAAATAGATGGATGTGTTCCAATAAAACTTTAATCACCACAATAGGGACTGGGCAGGATTTAGTTCACGTCTGATGGAGGCCTTGTGCTGGGCTATATAATTCGAGGGGTGAGGGTGAGGGGACTAGGTTTACAGTTGTGAGTATGCGAAACACAGTTTATTCTTGTATTATTATTTATTAACTAGAGGCCTGGTGCACAAAATTCTTGCTCTCAGGGGGCGGGGGGTTCCCTCAGCCCAGCCTGTGCCCTCTCGCAGTCCAGGGGCCCTCCAGGGATGTCCCCACAGGGAGCAGGCGTAAGCCAGCAGTTGGACATCCTTAATGCTGCTGTGGAGGTGAGGGAGGCTCCTCCCACTGTCGCTGTGCTCGCCAGCCATGGGCTCAGCTTCTGGCTGAGCGGCGCTCCCCCTGTGGGAGTGCGCTGACCACCAAGGGGCAGCTCCTGCATTGAGCATATGCCCCTGGTGGTCAGTGCGTGTCATAGCGACCCGTCATTCCCTCGTTCGGTCTATTTGCATATTAGCCTTTTATTATATAGGCTTATTGAATTATTTTCCACACAAACGACTGTAAACCTACTTTTTTTCCCACCCTGTATGCACATTTCCATCTCTCCTAGGTGTTGCTAAATTGCTTCCAGAGTATGTAGCTGTGTTTTGAGAGTGCGACCCGATGGCCGTTTGAGGGTGGCCCGATCCTTCTGTTGTCCTTGGCGAGTTTTAATGACGGTGTGCTGTCCCTTTGCAGAGCTGCATGCTGCTGGGCGGCCGGAAGACCACGGACATCCCTCTGGAGGGCTACCTGCTGTCTCCGATTCAGAGGATCTGCAAGTACCCACTCCTCCTCAAGGTGAGAGTGGCACCCCACTCCCTTCACCGTGTTCCAACGGACAGACTGGCTCTGCTTGGCTTAATCACAAAATGAAATTTGCTAGTTCAAGCAGCTGAGAAGTCTGGGGCAGGCTGGATCCACCAGGACCCTGCCTCTTTCTCCCTTGCTCAGTTCGGCTTTTGACTGTTCAGCTTTATTTTCAGTGTGGTCGCAGAGGGCTATAGTTACTCTGGCCTTTTACCCTCTCTTCTAGTAGCTCTGGCAGAAGTCCTGAGGGTGATTCAGGCTTTGGCCATCTGAGGCCAGGAGAATGTGATATTCTGAATGATTTGGGCCTGAGTCACGTGCTTTTACTTCAATAACTATTTTATAATATTTACATTGAATCAGTGACATGAAGCCTTTGCTTGTCTATTTCTCCTCCTCCTGTATGCTTGGATTTGGGCTTTACCCCAATCGCTATCAGCTGGGCAGAGTTAGGGTCTGATTGGCTAAGACATGGTCCATTGGCAGTGAGCAAGGTGATATTGTGTTCTGATTGGCTGAGATTTGGGGTCAGATGCTTCATACCTGAACCAATCAATCACCCTGAGCAAGGGATCTCTAATTGGCTTAGATTTTTGTCATGTGCTCCAGCCTCTCACCAATCACTGTCCCACAGGCTAAAAGCCCAGTGGTGGGGACAGACTGACCCTCCTCACCAAAATCTGGGCTCTTTGTGGAAGAGGGTGGGCAAACAGATCCACAAACTGCTGTTTCCTGTGCTGTCCAGCCGCCTTTGGCTTCGTCTTGGTCCAGGAGACCAGGGAAGATTTGCTGCTTGTGTGGGGACCCAAGAAGTTTTCACTCTCAGCATTAGAGCCGGCTTCTGGGTAGGTCTCCAGCTGGGTGGATAGCTCTGTCACCATCTGCTGCTCTCAGCTCAGGGTTTTCAGCCTTTGGAAGTGGGGGCTATTGACCTGAGCTTGCCTTGGCGCCATCCTCAAGGCCTTGGGTCTGACAGCTGTTCCTGGAGTCTTTGCTGGTGGACTAATTTGGCTGGAGGTGCCTCATGCACATGCCTGGGGCCATGTGCATCCTTAGCTCCATGAACTGGAAGAGAGAGGGGAGGGGAGGAGTGCTAGGGAATTCTTGGACTTGACTTTCTGCTGGATACGGTGGGTGACACCTGAGCCTCGGAGCTCGACCAGACCCTGGGCCATCATCTCTGCCTGTGAACACAAGCCTGTGCCGTGTGCAGCTGTGGGAGGTGGGCCACGCTGTCCCCTCACCTCCCCTGGCCTGCTGCGGTCTTTCCCTCCCCGGAATCTCCGAAGGACTTTCTGCAGTGGCTCTTGTAGCTGCCTGGATCCCCTGGGGGGTGTTGGCGATGTCATACGTAGCTCAGCTCTCCAGCTTGGTGCAGGAGGAGCACCATGTGGACCTTGCCAATTGGTAGCCTGTGGACCGAATTGGACTTTTGCCAACGCTCTTTATTTGGTCGGTGTGGTGTGTCTTCCATAGGTGAGCGAATTGCCAGCATTTAAGGAGAGTGTTCTGTACCGGCTTAAGGCAGGGGCTAGCAACACTGTGGCTTCCGGGTCACATCTAGCCCGTGGCCTGTTTGTGTACAACCCATGAGCTGCGAGCGGTGTTTACATTTTTTAAAGGGTTGTCAAAACAAAACCCTAAGACAAAGAAGACTGTGTGACAGAGACCGGATGTGGCCAGCAAAGCCTAAAATATTTACTATCTGGGCCTTCACAGGAGAAGCTTGCTGACCCCTGGGTTAGAGCCACACTTGGCAGCCACAGGTTGCCTGGGTTTGAACCCCGGCTCTGCCTTTTACGAGCTGTGTGATCTTGGGCCAGTCACTTCTCCATGCCTCAGCTTCTCATCTGTAATACATAGTTTGTATTAATAAGGTTGTTATGGTGACGAGACCCTTATTTACTTATTTCTTAGAGCAGCTCAATGAGGTAGCCATGTTGATTAGAGACAAGGCAACTGAGGCACAGAGAAAGGAAGGGGCCTGCTCAAGGCCACACGGTGGGTAAGGAGGCAGAACCATGATTTGTGGATTCTAGAATTCCCCTATCCGCTCCACAGCCTGTTGGGAAGCACTTGGAGGTGCTAAGGCTGCCAAAGGGCTGGGTGTTGGGCATGCTGACCTCAGTTCCCTAAGTGGGGAGTCTGGGAAGGTCGGTGACCTTGTGTGTCATGGCTCAGGGACTGGTCTGCTCCTCCTTCCCTGGTTTTCAAAACCTTACGCATTTGACCCGCTAGAAGAACCACCAGCTGAGGTTCCCTAGGTGTTGATTAACCCCGGATTTCTGGATCTTGGGGAAGTCTGGGATCCCAGCGTGTCTCTGGAATGGCAGTTCCTATAACGTATTCCAATAGCCAGTGGGGCTGGGCCTGTGTGGATGGGTGGACTCCAGGGGCCACAGTTCGGTCTGGCAGGGCTTCTGGGTTCTGGATTCCCAGAAGAGCAGAGAGGGACAGAGCCGGGCGGCCGGCAGCTGATGGAGGAATAACTGCCCACAGGAAATGGTTGAAGCCGGGCTGTGGGTTTGCTCTCCTGACCAAATGGCTGTTTACAGGCTCAGTTTCCTCTGCCTCCAGCTGTGTTTATCCGAGGCTCAGAGAGCACTGGGGGACCGGCCAGCGGGACCTCAGATTCCTGTGGGCCCATGCCATGCCGCCCGCCCGACCGAAGTGCTCTGTGTGTCCGGCCTTTGGCACCCACAGCTGAAATGTTCGCATCAGAAAACAGCTGGGACTGAGGGAAATTCTTTGTACCCCCCCGAGTTCCTCCTTTCTGTCACATTTTCCAGTGGGTTATAAAAGACAATCCCTTGAGAAGGGAGGGGGTAGGGTCAGGCCTCCCCTCCGGCCCCTGGTTCTGACGCCCTCGCAGATGTCCCTGTGGCTCTCTGAGCCCCTGATTTGAGCTGAGCTTGAATTAAGTAGGTGAGCAGGATGGAGGAGCCTGGGCGGGAAGAGGGAAAAGGCAAGAATGAAAGCCTCTTTGGGAACAGCCCCAAAAAGCTGAACTTGAACATTGCCTAAGAATAGCCGGAACATTCTATTTCAGCCTTCAGCCCAGACCCGGCATAGACAGTTGGCATTTTCAGGGTTTGTTGAGTTTTCCGTTGGCTGTTCCAGGGAAGTGATTCAGGTTTGGGGTAATGCCCCTGGTGCTCAAATGGCAGGTGCCGCGGCGAGACAGACTGTCACCGACCCTTTGAGCTGCTTCCGGCCGATGCCAGAGCTCCCTGGGCGCTGCCTGTGCACCGGCTGCTGGAGTGGCTCAGGATCCACAGGGCTTGTCTTGGTCTGGGGTTCCCCCCAGGACCTGCCGGCTGCCGAATGGGAGCAAGCGAGGCAGGCAGGGGGCAACTTGGAGGGCACATCTGTCTAAAGGGGCAGCCGGCGCTCCAGTCCCTCTGTTCCCCTTTGCCTTCTGCCTCTCTAACCCCTTCTGTCTCTTTTGCTGGCTCCTCACCTTCTAGACCTCTAAGCGTAGGTGGGCCCTGAGCCTCAGTCCTTGGCCCTTGACTCTGTCTAGACTTGCTCCTGGAGGGCTTGTTTACTCTGGCTTTTCTTATTTTATTAAAGAATATTCAGAAGTTGGGCAACCATCACCATCATCATTTTAGAAATATTTTCATCATCCCTCCCAAAAGGAACTCTGGACCCATTTAGCAGCAGTCACTTCCCTTTTCCCTCCTCCCCTCCCCCAGCTCCTGGCAACCACCCACTTCCTGTCTCTACGGATTGCCTATTCTGCACATTTCACATAAAGGGAAATCATCATATCTAACCTTTTGGGTCCGGTTTCTTTTACGTAGCACAGTATTTTCTAGGCTCATCCATGTTGGGGCATGGCTCACAATTTCATTCCTTTTTACAGCTGAGTAATATTCCATTGTGTGGATAAACCATGATTTGTTTATCCATTCATCTGTGGACATTTGGCTTCGCACTTTCTGGCTATAACGAATGGTGCTATTATGATTTTTATTATGCCGTGCATAAGCTGGCCCCATCTTATTGGAGCAGCTCAATGAGGTAGCCATGTTGATTAGAGACAAGGCAACTGAGGCACAGATTTTTGTGCGGACAGATTTTTGTGCGGACATTCCCATGGCTTTAAACTCCATCTGTGGGCCACTGACTTCCAGCATGCATCTCTCCCTTAGCCTCGGCGGGACTTTGCTTGGCATCTATGTCTAGCCGGCATCTCCTACCTAACATGTCGCAAACCAAATGCTGGCTCTCCCCTTGCCCCAGGCCTGTCTTCTCGCCCATCCTACTTCCTCACCCCCATCTCTGTAAATGGCTTCTCTTCTTTTATTCAAAAGTATGTTTTTATTGATTTTGTAGAGAGAGATTAAGGGAGAGGGGAGAGAGAGAGATAGAAACATTGATTGGCTGCTTCATGCATGTCCCCTACTGGGGATCAAGCCTGCAACCTGGGCATGTGCCCTGACTGGGAGTCAAACCGATGCTACTTGGGATGATGCTCAACAAACTGAGCCACACTGCCTGGGCTGGTCTCTCTTCTTTCTGGTTGCTCAGGCCAAGCCCGGGAGTTATTTCTGACCCACCCCATATCTAGTCCATTAGGCAGTCCTGTTGGCTCCCTCCCCACACACATAAAGTTTTCTGGTGTGCCCCCTAAAATCCTTTGGAGAGCTGTGATTAGCACACATCCCATGCTCTGAGAACCTTCCCTTTCCAGCCATCCTCCTGCACCGAGCACTGAGGCCAGTACCTCCTTAGTGATGGGCTGCATCCATCTCCAGGGGCGCCATGCTGCTATGATCAAGTTTGGCCCCAGGTGTTTGACAAGTTTTAAATCAAGTTGGCATTTGAAAATCAGGAGCTCTCACATGGAGGTCTTCAGTTCTGTATTCAGGAACAGTTGGCAGCAATAGGTTGAAATTTCTACAGTCATCTAATGAGTGATTGGGAGGCACCTACTGCATGCTAGGTGCCATTCTGGGCACTAGGGACGTTACTTAGCAGATCCCTTGTAGACTTCCTGATTACCTCCAAGAGAGAGCCACAGTTGGTGGTGTTCAGGGGTTTTGAAGCCATTAATTCATTCCCAAACTCTTTATTCAGCAACTAGTATGTGTCAGGCATTGTACAAGGTGCTGGAGATACAAAGTGAGAAAAACTGCTCAAACCCCTACCTCTGTGTTCTGCTGTTCTGCTGGGGGAGACAGACAGCAAACGAATAGGAAATGTATATGTTCGTGTAGGTGGAATGGGTGCTTTGGAGAGAAATGTATCAAGCTAAGAATGATGGATTGAGAAGGGACTTTTGAGGAAAGACCCGAAAGAGATGAGGAAGGTTCCTTGGGGAAGAATCTTCCAGCCAGAGGGAACAGGCAGTGCAATGGCCCTGAGGTAGGAATGTGTTCGAGGAGCAGCAAGGAGGCCAGAGATACGAGGTAGAAAGTGGGGGACTGAGGTTAGAGAGGTGATGGGGCCAGCTTATGCACGGCATTGTGGGTCCTTGTAGGGTCTTTGTCTTCTCTGAGTGAGGGGGGTGCCATGGGGAGGTTCTGAGCAGAGGAGGGACAAGGTATGGCTTAGTTCCCACAGGACCCCTCTGGCTGTCTGTGGAGAATGGACTGTGGGTGAGGAGAGTGGAGGTGGGAGTCCAGAGGGGAATCGACCTCAGTGATCCAGGGAGGAGATGGCTGGACTACGTTGGTAGCCGTGGTGGGGGATGCATTTTATGAGAACTGCCTCTTCACACCATTAGCCCGTTTTCAATTGGGTAGTTGTTTTCCTATTATTTGCCAAGGTTTTCTGTATTTTATCCTGGATATTTGTGTCATCTCTTTGGTTCTCGTCTGACTCTGATGTTATGAAATGGGCCCTCCATCTGCCAGGGATCTGGCACTGTCACCGTCTTGCTGAGAAGGCACAGGAAGTCAGAGGTCTCTGCACTGTGGTCTTCCCTGCCCAAGCTCCCATCCTCCCCCAACCACAGTGCCCACCCTCCATCCTGCCTTTTGGGCCGTGAAGTGACACCTTAGCCTAAGGCTGTTCCAGCATCTCAGCAGCAATTCAGGTCCTTTCCTGTGTGGTGAGCAACAGTAGCTCAAGGAACAGAAGCCTCCTCTTTCAGGGCGAGAGACCTGCTTTCCTCCTGTCAAAGCCACGCTTGTGTATCTGGTCCTCCAAGTAGCCTGCCTGGATCTCTGTCCCTGGGAGTCCTGCCTGCATTCTGCTTTCTGCCACGATCGATCGATTGGTGTGGCTCTAGCTGAACCTCTTAGCGTGCGACCAAGTGCAAGTTGTTTAACCTCTCTGTGCCTCCATTGTGTCATCTGCAAAATGTGACATGCAGTTGCCTCCCAGGCTTGCTGCAAAGACAGTGCGTGGGAAAACTCACAAAAACATGCATATGACTAGGTAGATAGTCATGCTTGGTAAATGTTAGCTTCTCTAATATTGTAGTGATTTATTTTTATTCCAGTTCCTGAACTTATTAGTGTAACTTCTTGAGAAGAGACTTAAGTTCTCTGTCCCTGAGTTTCCTCCTCCATCAGATATATAGTGCCTTGGTCATGGGTTATGGTGAAGATTAAATGAAATAATACATGCAAAGTGCTTCTAAGTGCTTCATAAGTATTAGCTATTTTTTTATTGTCTCAACGTTCGTTTTGCCCAATAGTCATAGAACTATAGTAGTTTTTAAAATGAGCATTTTCATGACATATTTTGTTTTATCCTTTTACTATCAACCATTCTCTATCCTTAGGGTTTAGGTACTTCTTTTATAAACTACACAAAGTTAGAATTTAAAAATCTGTTAACCCCTGTCTTCTAACTGGAGAGTTTAGCCCACTTACATTTATTGTACTTATAGATACATTTGAATTTATTTCTACCATTTTTTTTTCTATTTTTGTTTTCTTCACCCTTTCTCGCTTTATTTTGCATAATTTTAGTTTTTTGTTTGTTTGTTTGTTTGTTTGTTTTGTTTAGTTACTCTTTTTCTTTTTATTCCTTTTCATTTTACTTCTGTATTGGAATTTATAGCGACTGCCACCACCATCCTGTACAAGAAGTGAGTAGATTAGATAGAACTCAGTGGGATGGTGACTGTGGCCAACTGCAGAGCCCCTGTCCTGTCTAAGGAGTGGCTGCCAGTCAGGCCAATTGTTAGTGGTAGGTGGAAACACAGGCCCGGAGTGGCCAGCGCTTCTGCTTTGCTGAGAGAGGCTGACAATAGCATTTGGCCTGCGGGGCCTGGTTTATGTCCTGGGCTTTGCTCCAATCCTGCACTGCAGAGCCAGGAGACCGAGGCTCAGACGGTGGGTGACTTACCTAAGGTCACACATACAGTATGTCCTGGTTGAAGCCAGAATGTGGACTCCCAGTCCTGAGCCCTCAACCACTGTCTGCCCCTCCCTCCCTCAGTGGAAGGATGGCGTTTTTAAGACCCCTGTGAATTATTTCGTTCCTCCATTTATTCATAATCTGCGGGGCCTCAGTTCTCCCAGCCTCGAAGCAGGGGCTGAAATGGTTAAAATCAGAAATGTTTTTGCATGAAATTTCCATAGAGTTTGCAGGCCTGGAGGTTTTCTTTGCTGTGCTGGACAGCTTTTCACTTCTGGGTTTTCTTGGACTTCCAGATGTTTTTTTCTTCTTCTTCTTTTCTTTTTTTCTTTAAGTGGTGTTGGGTCTTGTCAGGCCTCTTCATTTGAATCTTGCTGTCATCCTAGATGTGACCTGAGGGGACCCCAGAACTGCCAGTGCAGGGAAGTGTTGGGCAGAGATGACAGCTCCACCTCCGGGGCTTGGACAGAGCCTGCAGCTGGCTGGGGTGTCTTCAGAGCGTGGGTGTCCTCTGCTGGTCCGGCCGCCTGGGTGACGCCCTCCACTCCCACGGGCCACCTTTTTCTCGCTGTGGAGAGGACAGCATGGCTTCCCAACTGCCTTGTCTCCTGGGCCTCCACCACGCCCACGGCAGAGCGAGTGCTGGAGACTGCCACTTCTTCCAGGGACAGATCCAGCTTTGCTTTTACCCTGTGGTTTCGTGGATCTGTCTCCTTACGCTGGTCTGGAGTTCGAGGCCTCTGTCCCAGGCTGTCCTCTGGTGGCCTCGCTGTGGGCGGAGCCCACACCTCAGGTCCAAAGGGGCTGCCCCGACACACAGCCAGTGGCTCCCTTTTGGTAAAAGCGTGGTTGGAGGGGAGTGAGGGGGCACGAGGGGCCTTTCAGAAATGCCGGGTTCCTGTTCTCTGACATCCTCTCTTCTAGGAAGTGCTCACCTCAGGCCTGCTTGTGAAACCACACGGGCTCACAGGCGGATGTTGGGCAAGGCCATCAGCCTGGCTCCGGAGGGGCTGGCGCTGTCGTTGTGCAGGGTGGCCCAGGGCAAACCCCTGCCCCCCTTCCTTCTCTGTGCTCCGTGAGTCTAGGTATTCCCCGGGGTCTGCCCCTGCTCAGATGTTTTGTGTTCAGAGAGCCTAGTTGTGAGGAGAGTCATGCCTAGGTCACATGACTAAAGAAACATGTTTGCTGGTATGGCTGGAGGAGTGATTCACTTGGGAAGTCTTCCCTGATAGCTTCAGGCTGGCTAGTCCCTTCCTCCTCAGTTCCTCTCTCATCACACTTAGGAGACGGCGGAAGCCCTTGGATAAGACTGGCCTGACCTTGAGAATGTCCTTGCCTGTGCTTGTGGGGGAAGTTCATGGGTTAAAGGTCTGCTCTGACTAGCCTCCTTACACCCTCTGCCATGTCCCTGCGAAGGCAAGGTGTGTTTTATTTTCACTTAGAGTTGACATTTAATGTGATTTTATGTCAGTTCCATGTATACAGGATAGTGGTTAGACATTTACGTAATTTGCGAAGTGATCCCCCCCGATAAGTCTACTACCCGCCTGACACCGTGCATAGTTATTACAATGCTATTGACTATATTCACTATGACACATTTTGCATCCCTGTGACTATTTTGTGGTTACCAGTTTGTACTTCTTAATTCCTTCACCTTTCTCACTCAGCCCCCCAAGGCAAAGCATTATCGATACTCATTTTACAGATGAGAAAATGGCTGGGCCAGGGCCATATCCACGACCACCTTTCTCTGCCCGGTCCTGTCCTGTCCTGTCTCTCTCTCCTCTCTCTCATTTATTCCACTCCAGCCACACCACCTCCTCATGGTTCTTTGTTACCTACCGCATGTGCTCCCACTTCAGACCCCTTGCATATGCTGTTCCCTCTACCAGGCACACCTTTCCCACAGATTTTTTCATGACTCTCTCCCTTGCTTCTCTAGTCTCTATTCACATGTCACCTCCACACAGGGGTCTTCCTGACCCCCCTATTAGAGAGAACACCTTTTTTCCCTACGACTCTCTAGCCCTCTCATTCTGATTTGTCTTCATAGTATTTATCACTGCCCAACAATGAATTATATACTCGATTTTTCATTATTTTATCTGATCTTTTATAGAACATAATACCCACCAGGTGAAGAAGTTTTCTCTTGTTTTATTAACAAATTTGTCCCCAGATCTTAGAATACTGCCTGCTATGGAGGAGGTGCTCAAGGGACATTTATTGAATGAATGAATGAATGAATGATGTTTCCCAGCCCCAGATCATAAAGTTTTCATATAGCAGGCTGGGCGACCTGGAAGCCAGGTTTGATCCCCTCTGGGTTGATGTTTCTTATTCTTCTTAAAAAAAAAAAAAAAAAAAAAAAAATATATATATATATATATATATATATATATATATATATTATTGATTTTTTTTTTTTTTTTAAAGAGAAGAAGGTAGAGGGATAGAGAGCTAGAAACATCAATGAGAGAAAGACATCAATCAGTTGCCTCCTGCACACACCCCACTGGGGTTGTGCCCGCAACCAAGGTACATGCCCTTGACCGGAATCGAACCTGGGATCTCTCAGTCCGAAGGCCGACGCTCTATCCACTGAGCCAAACCGGTTTTGGCGATGTCTCTTATTCTTGCCCTCACTTCTTCCCTAGGAGCTCGCCAAGAGGACGCCCGGAAAGCACCCAGACCACCCTGCGGTCCAGAGCGCCCTGCAGGCCATGAAGACCGTGTGCTCCAACATCAACGAGACCAAGAGGCAGATGGAGAAGCTGGAGGCACTGGAGCAGCTGCAGTCCCACATCGAAGGCTGGGAGGTGGGTCTGGGGCAGGAGGGGCCCTCCTGGTTGCCAGGGGCACAGAGAGCGTGCAGCTGCAGCAACAGTCTGGCCTGGGCACTCAATTTAGCCGGTAGCGTGTTTTGTTAACCTACATCATATTTGTAAAGAGGTGGTTTAATTATTTTTTAATTAAGTCCACATAAAAATGTACACTTCAGGTGTCCTTTGAAAAACGGTAACACTGGGCCCCCATTCCCCACAGTAGTAGCCACCAGAGCTTCCGGTTTTCCTCAGTCTCCACCACGCCCCATGACTCCCCAATCACTCTCTTTCACAAGTTGCCTTACCTGCCTGGTGCCCATAGGCCTTAGGTTTTTTTTGATACCAAGGTCCGGGGTCTACTCCAGGACAGGATTCTGGCTCTGATACTTCCTTGCTGGGTGTGACTTTAGGTCAGTGTCTTAACTTCTCTGAACTTCAGCTTCCTCATTGATACCTGGCACATAGTATAAGTCCTCAATCCATGGTAGTTATTGATGTTGCTATCATCATGATTATTAGGGGATGGGATTCTTGAGATCTTCTGACTGTGTGTAATTTATTTGTTTAAACCTCGACATCTTTCTTAGATTATTTGAGATTTCCTACAAATCCATAGAAGGAAATGGGAAAATCTGAGTAAATAAAAAAAAAATATCAGAGTAAATACAGCTGGAAGGGGAGATTAGGAGCAAAAAAAAAAAAATAAATAAAAAAAATCAAAGGGTCTGTGGACACAGATTATCCTCTGAATCATCTGCCTTTGGGTTTTCTGGCACTCGCTGTGTTTGGGATTTTCCTCTTCTTTTCCCTGTGTGAGGAAATCGTAAGTGTGACTCTGTATCGCTAAGGGGCTGAGGGTGTGGCTGCAGAGAGGAGCGGGATCTGTGCTCAGTGAAGATGTGGGGTTGTGGGCCCCTTCCGTGTGGAGGGATTCCTTTGCTTCAGTTTCCTCATCTGGAGTAATGCTCGCCACGCCCCCCACCCTCCTTCCCCTCGGCCATCCTGCCTGGCCGAGAATGGAGAACCAAGAACTCAGACCCCCTTGTTGCTCGGGTTTGGAATGTGATTGGCCAAGATCAGATCCAGCTGCTTGACATTGGGAGGCAGGGGCGGATGGAGGCCACCCTTGTGCTGTCTTGCAGCAAAGCACAGCCTCGGTCATGTTCGGCTTTCTGTGGCAGCACATGCCGAGGGCCAGGCTCCAGCTTCCCGGGTGCCGGAGGCAGGGCAGGGGCCTTTCTTGTTGTTGCTGGTGGCTGGACAGGATGGCTTTGCAGCGGACGGTGGAGGCAGCGGCTCCTGAGGCCTGCGGTCAGGTTGGCGTTTTCCTGGAGGGTCAGCTTAGGCAGTGGCTGTCCTGATTTGCCCTTTTCCCAGGAGGGCTGAGGCAGTGGCCATGGAGGGGCCTTATACTAGGTTTGCTGGGAGCCCCGGCTGAAATTCCTACCCCTCTAGGCCCTCTTTGATCGAGGAAGCTCTCACTTCTTCCTGCCTAAAATACATAGCTGGGATTCTGTTTCCAACAAATGCACATTGCCTGATCATCAGGTGTGTTGGTTAGGACTCTCATTTCAGCCTTGTGATGTCAGAGCTCTGATTTGGTTTCTTTTTAAAAAAATATATATTTTATTGTTGTTTTTTACAGAGAGGAAGAGAGAGAGGGATAGAGAGTTAGAAACATCGATGAGAGAGAAACATCGATCAGCTGCCTCTTGCACACCCCTTACTGGGGATGTGCCCACAACCAAGGTACATGCCCTTGACCGGAATCGAACCTGGGACCCTTCAGTCCGCAGGCTGACGCTCTATCCATTGAGCCAAACCGGTTTCGGCTGATCTGGTCTCTTGTCATCCTGTTGGCCTTCTTCTCATGGTTCCGAGGTGGCAGCAGCTTCAGGCATCCTGTGCCCAGAGCAGGAGGAAGAAGGAGCCAGGGGCAGAGCCAGGGCAGTGAGAAGGACTCCTCTCTCGGAGAGGAAAACCTTTCCCCGAAGCCCCAGAGGAATTTCCCTCTCATCTTATTGGCCAGAAGTGGGTGACGTGGCCACTTCCCACACATGTGCTCACATAGGGAGCGACTATTGTTGACATGTTCGAGCGTCTGTCTCTTAGGACTTGGAGCTTCCTGGCAGCCAAAGTGAAAAGAACAGGGCATATAAGTTACTTAACGTTTATCGTCAAAAAAGGAAGATAGAGAATGGTTCTTCTGGGAGATAGATCATTTCCTGGAAACCAGCTGGAAAAGAAATGTCTCACATGGGCCCCTGAGGAGAGGGTGTTGAGCAAGCGGTTTGGCAGCTGGAGCAGAAGTGATTTCCAGATGCCTTCTGGTAAGGGCCCAGGGAAATAGGAACTAAGGGTTTTTGGGACCCCTCTGTCCCAGAAAAATGTACAGTTTGAGAATGGCCCTCATTTTGATCACTCCACTAGGAAATAAAGCGACCCAGAATAAGAATCGCTGGCAATTACTGAGCCCCTGTCATATATTTCCAACATTAGCAGGGAGGTGGTGGTGTTAATCCCATTTTACAGATAAGGAAACTGAGGCACAGGGACTTGGTTTTGAAGCTCAGCACTGGAACCTGCCGAGTTCCTTGCCTCGGGCTAGTTTGTCCTGCTCTCTTGGTGTTATTTTCCCCTCCTTGTCTAATTTTAGTGATGATACCTCTGACGTTCTGCTGTCATTTTGTGGATAAAGTGAAGTATGGAATACTTTGGAAAATCTGAAAGGTTTTCTGTGCAGTAGGACGTTTTTTAAATAGAGCTTCATCCTCAAGGTGACTTGTGAAAATAATACCTTTTAGCTAGAAAAAATAATGTGTAACAGCGAGGCTACTCGCCGTGGCTTCATGCCGTCAGTAGTTACAGTCTCCGGGGAGAGGACTAGTTAAGGTGTCGCTCACGGTGAGTGATAGCGATGGCCAGTCCTGATTTCTGACTCTCTTCCTGACCGTTTCTGACCTTTCTGTTTGACCTGTCGCCAATCTGATAATTGGTGGTTGTTGCCTCTCTCGGAACACGGCTGACAAGGACTTGCTTTGAGGGGAGGGGGAAAGTCTTTTCTGGGCCACGCTCTTGCTGTGTGCTTGGGCCGGCAGCGTTCGTTTGGCATCTGATCCTCGGTTTCATGGGGCTGATCCTTTGTAAGCCACTTGTCCTTTTTAGTCGCGAGGCTGGTTTAGTTCAAACCAGATAAGTTAATCCATAAATCCATTTTGCGGAGCACGAGGAAACGGCCGTGTGTGGCAATGCTGCGGAAGTGAGTGGATGCCCCGGCCCCCTCTGTGCCTCCGCTTCCTCACCCGGAAAGTCTGATGGTGGCAGTGCCCCTGGAGTCACCGGGGGGTTCGGGAGTGATGCACGCAGAGTGCTCAGAACAGCACCTTCTTCCCCGGCTCAGCACACACACTCAACAGGAGGAGCCGTGGCAGCAAAGCAGGGTTTCTTTCTCAGATGTTTTAGATGAACAAGCATCATGCAGCTTTGGCTGGAGCTCACACCCAGCGTGGGCTGACCCAGGGGACACTCCAGATCTCCAGATCCAAGCCCCACAGACTGTCGAAATAAAAAGAAATGCATCAGAGAGAAACAGCGCACACGCCTCTCGCTGGCTCTGGGGGCTCTGGTTTAAGAGCCCATCGACTACTCACCCATGAGGGAACAGAAGTAAAATGCCCACGAATGGAAGTTCCGATGTGTCCTTCCCACCCTGACTCGGCTGCCTGTGCTACCGGGAACACGTGGCGTCTTCCCTTCTGAGACCCCTGCTCTTGACCAATGACTGCGCACAAACACTTTCAGGCTTCCTTTGAAGAGGCAGCCCAAGGGAGCAGAGGTAGTGGGTAGGGCAGAGAGGCCACCTGCCTGGGCCCCAGTCCAGCTGACTCACTCACCAGCTCTGTGACCTTGAACGAGTGGCATTCTGTGGGGGAGGTGGAATAATAAGTCAAGACATAAATAAATAAGGAGGAGGAAGGCATAAGTAATAAGCTCCCCAAAACAAAACTAGATGCTGGCCAGGGCTGTCTGACTGAGTTAGTCCTTTCATCACCCTGAGCCCCAAGTCCCATGTCTATGAATGGTCACCTCCGAATGCTCATCCCAGCATTGTTAAGGCTTGCTCGGCAGATGGAAGCCGGTGATCACATGGTATTGGTTTTCTGTCTGCTGACAGATTTGCGGTGCATTTCGGTTTTGGGGTGAGGGAGGCGGTGGTCGGTTGTGTCTGGGAGGGAAGAGGGTATCCCCACATGTTCTGGACTTGCCAGCTCACTCACTGTGCCCGTTGTCACTCTCCCAGGGGTCTAACCTCACGGACATCTGCACCCAGCTCCTCCTGCAGGGGACTTTGTTAAAAATCTCCGCGGGCAACATCCAGGAGAGGGCCTTCTTCCTGTTTGACAACCTCCTGGTCTATTGCAAGCGGAAATCCAGGTGAGCTGCTGGGGGCAGGCTGCCCAGGTGGGCCGGGCGGCTGGGATTGGGTTGAACCCTGACAGTTTCTCATGGTGACAGCATCCCTCTCGGCAGCTCCTTTTTCTCTTCTGAGTTGTGGGGTTTGTTCTAGATCAGCACTGTCCATAGAAATATAATGTTTGAGCCACATAGATTATTGAACACTTAATGTGGTTTTTTGAAACACACATTATATGACAGGAAACCAGTGAGATGAATTTAAATAAAAGTTTTTATGTATCCCATTACATCCCCGAATATTATCATTTTAAACATAATAAGTTTAAAAAAAAAAGTACTACATAGATGTTTTGTATTCTTTTAAAAATTTCACACTGAGTCTTCAAAGTGTGGTATGTACAGGTTGGGGCAAAATTAGATTTACAGTTGTGAGTACCTGAAACAATTTATCTTTGTGTTATTATTTATTATATTATTTTCTATACAAACAACTGTTAACCTACTTTTGGCCCATCTGTATGTTATACTTACTACACATCTCAATTTGTACTAGTCAAATTTAAATTTTTTTTTTAAAAAATGGGTTTTTATTGATATTTAGAGAGAGAGGAAGAGGAGAGGGATAGAAATAGAAACATCAATGAGAGAGAAACATGATCAATTGGCTGCTTCCTGCATGCCCCTTACTGGGGATTGAGCCCGCAACCTGGTTATGTGTCCTGATGGGAATCGAACTGGTGACCTGTTGGCTCAACCACTGAACGACACCAGCCAGGCTATACTAGACACATTTTAAGTGTTTAGTAGCCACATGAGAACTGTGGCTTCCATATTGGACTGTGCAGGTTGAGACAATCATGGGAGTTTTGAAGTTTTTTGTGACACCAACATCCTGTGATTCTAAGATCCAAGACAGAGAGTTTGAGGGAAGAGGACCCTTCTGTTCTTAAGCTTTTCAAGGGAAAGGATAGTACCACTGTCATCTTTGTATCTTTCACTGGAACTTCTTGCATTCTGTAGAGTCTAGGAGTGAATGCATGGGTGGATGAGTGGTAGATGCAGGTGTGAGTGATGGGATGTATGGGCAAATAGATGGATAGTTGGGGGTTTGGGAGATGAATGAATGGCTTATGAAGAGAGGCAGGGAGGGAGAGATTGGATGGATGTATGAATCGATTTATGAATAGATGAGTGAGTAGGTGAATGAGTGAGTGGTTGAATAGTTGGAGGTGCAGGAGGTGGTGGGATGGAGGGATGGGTAGAAGTTGGGGGAATGTATGGATGTTTGGGTAGATGGAGAAATGGATATGAAAACATGACGAGCTGGCAGAGGTATGTTTGGACCAATAGTGAGTTGGGGCCTTAATATATAGTTTGTTGAGTCAAAAGGCTGATGAATGGATGGGAGTGTGGGTAGGTGATGGAGGTTTGGCGGTTAGTGGATAGATGACCATTTAGATGTGTTGTTGATGGGTGGATGGATGGTAGTTGCTATGGTGGATGATTGGGAAGAGGGAAAATTAGACAGCTAGGTGGAGGCATGCGTGGATGGGTAGATAGTGGACTGAGATTCCTGCCTCTTAGTTTTTTGCTCAGCAGGGAGAGGACTGGCTCAGCGCCACCCTTTTTGAATTGTGCTTCCTGTCACTTTGTCTTAGGTGACTTCCCGGAGGCTTCACCTCTGTAGTGAAAGCTAAGGCTGAGGGTGGTTCAGACTCTGGGCCCTGCTGTGAGCAGTCCCTCCAGCTCCTTTCTGGTCTGGGCATGCCACTTACTGTCTGAGCCTCATTTTCCTTCTCTGTTTCTGCTGCCTCCTGAGGGGGTGGGCAGGAGCCTTTCCATGGGATGAATAATGGGCGTTCCATGCACATGTGTGGGCTTCTCTTTGTCTTCCTCTTCCAGCCTGACCACTCTGAGCCTCAGTTTTCTCTTCTGTAAAATAGGGATGATAAACCCCTTCCTACAGTGGTGTTTGGTTAAGAGCCCAGCTCAATAATTGAAACCCTGTTCAGTGATTTCTCTACATCTGTGACTTTGCCTCAGTTTTCTCTTCTGTAAAATAGGGTGAACAGCTATGCCATAGTCTTCGTGAAGAACGAATGTGTTACGTGTGCCTGGCACATAGATAATGTACAAAATAAGGGGCAGCTGCTCTTACTGCTGCTGTTAACGTACCTCTGCACATGCTGAGTTCCTATTCAGTGCCTTCCCATCGCAGCTGGTACATAGTAGGTGCTTCAACCACAGGCCCCTTCCCTTCGCCCTTTCCTCCCTATTCTGGGGCCTGGTCCTTCTCCGTAGAGGTCTTAGTTTCCCTCGTTTACCATCTAGCGGTGGCTGGGTCAGCATGTTTCCTCATTTGATATTTCATGCCTGTCCGCTGGGTTAGGTGTATTTGTGTCTGTTTCATGTTCTCCTGTCCCTTCATTTCCTTCCTCCTTGCTTCCTTCCTGTTCTCACGGGGGCCATCCTGAAAGCCTTTCTTTGGCAGTGCCAAGGCCACTGCCAGCTTCTCCCCGCTGCCCGGCCTGGGCTGTCTGGATCAGGAACTTTCCCCAGAAAGCACCATGTTTCTTCAGGCCTCTGACCTGCCCCAGCTTTTTTTTTTTTTTTTAAGATATATTTTATTAATTTTTTACAGAGAGGAAGAGAGAGAGATAGAGAGTTAGAAACATCGATGAAAGAGAGACATCAATCAGCTGCCTCTTGCACACCCCCTACTGGAGATGTGCCTGCAACCAAGGTACATGCCTTTGACCGGAATCAAACCCAGGACCTTTCAGTCCGCAGACTGACGCTCTATCCACTGAGCCAAACCGGTCTCGGCTGCCCTCAGCTTTGGCTGAGTTTGCTGAGTTACTTCTGCTACCCCAGTGCAGGCCCATCCTTCATGGCGTGGCTGTACCTGTCTGAGCGAGAGCAGCTGGTCCTGCTCTTCCGGACTCCAAGAGGGCCTTCTCTGGCCGCTCTTTGGCCGCCACAGCTCTTTGAAGGCCGTTTCCTTCTCAGTTCTGCGAGTGAGCCGGGCTGGTGGAGGGAGAAGGCACATCTGTCTCCCGAGAGGACCTGGCAGGGGGCCAGGTTCTGCCTCTGGATCAGGAGCCAGAGGACTGGGCTCCGAGAGGTCCCAGAGGGACTGGGCCGTGGTGGACGGAGCAACCGGCCCGACTGTGATGTGGTCACCGGAAATGCCTGGCGCAGCGAGGTGTCTGCCGACTGTTTTGTCTTTGCCTGGGTCACGCAGGGCACCGCCCGTCCGGGACGGGGGTCAGGGAAGGTCTCTGACTCAGTGTTTCTGGTCTAATTCAAAAGTAGAGGCTCCTAAAAAAAAAAAAAAAAGAAAGAAAGAAAGAAAGAAAGAAAGAAAGAAAGATAGAAAGAAAGAAAGAAAGAAAGAAAAGTAGAGGCTCCTTGGATGTCAGAGTGGAAGAGAGTGTTTGAAAAGCCTACCCCCCATTCTTCGGAGGTAAGTCTCCTGTCTCAGCTGTCTGCTTAGCCTCTTAGAGAAAGACACAGAGGCCTGCCACTTACCACTGTGACCTTGAGTTATATCAGCTCTTTGTGCCTCTGGCCTTCAATGGGGGATAAAAGTCTCATAGGATTGTTTTTATTAAGTAAAATAAAACCTGTAAAGTGGTTAGGATAGGCCCGGCACATGTCTGTAAAGTAGAAGAAACGTAAATCTTTACCTTCACTTGGTGTCTCACACACAGCTCACAAATTAAGCCAAGATGCTTAATTTCATCACAGCTCCTGCTCCGTGCCCTCTCCTCCTTCCCAGTCAGGGGTAGCACCACTTACCCAGGAGCTCAGAATTTTAGGTGTCCTTGGTTCTGATAGAATTCACCTGAGTGAATGAATGAATGGTGAGTAGGTGGATGGATTCACTGCCCACTCTGAGCTCTCTTCCACTCTGGTCTTATTTCAGGAAGTTCCTGTTTGTTAGACTTTTTGAGAGCCTCGACCCATTTTCTAGTCAGGAAGAATGGGTTTCTATTGCTTCTTGTTAGTTTTTCATCGAAGTCCTCTCGCAGACACTGGCGCGCCCCTGAGGTGGGACATGGGGGATGTTGACTTCCCCCTGTCTTTCAGGGTCACCGGGAGCAAGAAATCCACCAAGAGGACCAAATCCATCAATGGCTCCCTCTACATCTTCAGGGGCCGAATCAACACGGAAGTTATGGAGGTGGAGAACGTGGAAGACGGGACAGGTAGGCCCCAACCCAAGCCCTGCCTGAGCCCAGTCCCTCCTGCTCCATGACCCACTCTCTGTTTCATTTGGTTTTTAAATGTTAATTTGAAATGGAACCTAGCTACACAAAATGCCTAAAACTCGTGCATGCAAAATAAATACCTGGGCAGTCACCATTCACGTTAACAAGCAAACACTGTCTGCACCCTGGAAGCCCCCTTCCCCATCACAGTACTCAGAAGTAATCACTTCCAAATGTTGCGATGATCATTCTCCTACTTTTAAAAATATTTTTTACCTCCTAAGTATTACTAAATATTTTAATCACAGTTTCTCAGTTTAAAAGCATTTAATATAGCCCAGCGGTTAGAGCACCAGCCCACATAGCTAAGGGTTTTGGGCTTGTCCTGTCAACTCACTTGCAAGCATGTGGTCGGGAACGTTCAGAGTTGTGTGGCTGGGTCTGCTCACCCACCTTTGCCTCCTGCCTTTGCCAGCGGATTACCACAGCAATGGCTACACGGTCACCAACGGCTGGAAGATCCACAACACGGCCAAGAACAAGTGGTTTGTCTGCATGGCCAAGACGGCGGAGGAGAAGCAGAAGTGGCTGGATGCCATCATCCGAGAGCGGGAGCAGCGGGAGAGTGAGTTCTCTGGGGAGAGGTGGCTCTGGGGGGCTTCCCCGAGGCCAGTCACTTCTGCAGAGTGAGGGCTGGGTCTGGGGGAGGGGCATGGAGGTCAGGGCTACTAGAAGCAGGACTCGGAAGGGGCAGGGAGCTCTGGGGCTGTGTTGCATTGTGGTGGCATCTCAGATCACCTGAGGTCATCTGCTTTAGCCCACTAGGTAGATGATGAAGCTGAGGCCCAAGGGAAGGGACTTGCCCAAGGTCATGTCATTGATCATCCTTGGATGCGTGACATCCTTCACCCTGGAGGTCTGGTGGCAGAGATGCTCTCTGCATGCCTTCCCTCCTCCATGGCTCTATAGCCTTCTCCTGGGGTTGTGTCAGAGATTCACCAAGTCTGCGTTGAGGAGGAGAGTCCTGGAGAGCTGCCTACGGCTGTGGCCATGAGTCTCTGGGCCCAGGCACCTCTGAGGCAGCTCCCACAGGAAGTGTGGGGCTGGGTATGCTAGCTGGGTGAGGGTGGGGTGGGTAGTGGTAGACTGTTGTGCAGTCACTACCGGGCTTGGAAAAGCGAGACCTGGTGTGTTTGGGGCAAGTTACTTCAGCTGTTGGACCTCTGAGGTCGCCTGAGACATGAGGATGAAATGCTGGGCAGTTTGACACAGGATCCTAAAGTCTTTCCTGACCTCCCACACTTGCTACAGACATCTCACACTTACCATGCCTCATCAGAACCCTTCATCTCCATCAGATCTTCTGCCCAGACCTGCCCCTCCCATCAGCTTCCCTATCTCAGTAAGTGGCCCCTCCGATTCAACTCGTGGTGTCATCTTTGATTTCATCCTGCTCCCCAAATTCAGTAGGTCCAATCCTTTTAATTCTGCCTTTCACATATATCCCAGATTTATCCTCGTCTCTCCTATCCCTACAAAGCACAAGTCACTGTCACCTCTCAAGAATATAGGCCCAATGTGCCTAGATCCATTGATTTTATTTATTTTTTTCCTAAAGAAGCTAGACATCTGAATTTTAAGGTGTTATTTCTTGATTTTAAATATTGCATCAACATTTATTAAAATGGCATCAGGCTAAATAAGCTACTAAAAGTTGGCCCGGGGTTGTGACATCTGAAACTGATCAGGGCTGGGCGTGTGGTCAGGACTGGGGCAGAGTTCAGGGGTGTGGCCTGGCCTGGGTGTGGCGAATCAGGATCTCTGTGATCAGAATCGAAGGTTGTGGTTAGTGCAGAGCATAGGTGATCGCGAGTGGGGGTGTGGCTTGAGAGGGCCTTGGTTATTAGAAACCCGAACCCTGACCTTTCAGGGGCGGGGCTCGTTGCTGTGGTCAGCAGTATGGATCTGTAGCAAAACTTTCTGGCTCTTACTTCTGCTTCTACCACTTCTAGTTAATCTTGTACAGAGAACTTAATTTCTCTGGGCCTCAGTTTCTTCATCTGTGAAATAGGGATAATGGTCCTTGCTTGTAGGATTCCTGAGGACCAAGTGGCGTATAGTAGGCGCTTATAGTGTTTCCTGTGATTGTTTGTCATTCCTGTCATTGTCAGGAGCAGACAGGGTCCAAGTAGAAAATTCAAGGTGGGGGTGAGGGGCAGTGATCTGGGTTGTATTGTATTTTCTAGAGAGATGGCCAAATAGCCATACCTGGCTGGAAGGAAGATCTCAGCAGGCTTTCCAATAACCTCTAAATTTGAAAACCTATCCTCAGGTTGAAGGCTTGAATAAGCTTAACTGCTACTTGCTCTGGGATTTTTTTTTTGTCTGGGCCTCAGTTTTGCGATCTGCAAAATGGGGGTTTTTAGCCATCCTCTCCTACCGAGTTCTTTCGAGGAGCTTAGGACGGAGACCACAACGCAATGAGTGCTCTATAGATGGCCCCTGGCTGTGGCAGTGGTCGGGGACAGCTGGGGATAGCTTTCAGGAGCTGCAGGCCAGCCCCTCCGCGCCTCAGTGCTGGTGCTGTCCCTGGTGCTGACCGTGCCTCCTCCGCAGGCCTGAAGCTGGGCATGGAGCGGGATGCCTATGTCATGATTGCGGAGAAGGGGGAGAAGCTTTACCACATGATGATGAACAAGAAGGTGAACCTGATCAAAGACCGTCGGAGAAAGCTGAGCACCGTCCCCAAGTGCTTCCTCGGCAAGTGAGTGGCCCGACCTTGGCCTCTGCTGGGTCCCTGGGTCTCAGCTGAGGCTGGAGATGGGCAGGTGACTGCACTCACCTGGTTCTTCCCAGTCCTGCCCCTCCCCACAGGAGCCCTCCTGAGCAGACCTACTAAAGCACCCTGAATCCTTGTGCTTTGGAGGTCAAGAAGGATAGTGGGTCCCCATATCAGGTCTTTCTGGTATTTTTAACCATAACTCACTGCAAAACAAGTTTCCTGTTATGACCTGGTACACACATCCATGTAATATATGAATGAAGCTGAAGAGTCACAAAACTTCCTGTGTTCGCTGTACTCAGACCATCTGCTCTGCATTTCTATTCTATTTCTTTCTATCCTGTGTTGTCCTATCCTACCTCATCCTGTCCTACCCTTTCTGTTCTATTGAAGTCATTTCAAAAATACTCCTGAGTGAGACCTAAGAAATTGATTTCACAAACTAGTAGTGGGTTGCCCACCGTGGGTTGAAAAGTGCTGTTCTAGGGAAGAGAAGCCACTATAGTTGTTTCAAGCACAGAGGTATTTGACACAGGGAATGGATTACGAAGGGGATGGAAGGTCTGGGAGAGCAAACGTGGGCTCTGTCTCAGTCTGCTGGGGCTGCCATGACAGAACCCCACAGACCGGGCAGCGTAAACAACAGATTTATTTTCTCACAGCGCTGGAGGCTGCAAGTCCAAGAACAAGGTGTCCGCAGGGTTGGGATCTGGGGAGGCTCCCTTTCCGAGTTACATGTGAGAGAGGAGGAGGGGGAGGGTCTAAGCTTTTCAGTGCTTAGGGCCTCTCATTTCTCTGTTTGGGAAATACATTATTTACTACTAATAAAACATTTTACCCCTGCCCACATTTTATAATCAAGCAGCAAAGGGGTCAGAGCACAGGTGTGACCAGATTGGATCTTTTGTTTGTATTTTTATTACTTTTTTTTTTTAATTGTTGACACTATTACAAATGTCCCCATTTCCCCCCGCCCCTTTGCCCACCTCCATCCAGGTCCTCCTCCCCTGCCCCCGACCTTCACCACAGGTTGCCTGTGTCTGTGAGTTGCACAGTATGGTCTTTGGCTAATCTCTTCACCTTCTGTCACCCAGTCTCCCCGACCTCCCTCGCCTGGATGGAGATGTTGACATGTTAGCTGGGTATAAAATCTTGACCCCGGAAGAAAAGTCTGGGTTGGAGACCTGCGTGCAGGGGGTGTGGACTCTCGATGGTCTTTGGAGCCACAGAGACTGAAGGAAATCGGAAGAGGAGTTGGAGAGGCTGGGACTGGGGTTGGGGGCCTGATGGCCTTTGGAAGAAGGACCAGCAGAGGAGTCGGGGAGGGGGCAGGCAGAGAGGTGGGAGGCACTCAGGCGAGTGTGGTGATCGGGAGCCGGGTGAACAAAGATGCGGAGACAGTGGGAAACAGAAGCTCAGGTTGGACGTGGCATGTTGAAATGCCTGGTGGACATTCAGTATTGATGCTGGATGGGCTGTCAGAGACCAAGTGTGGGGCTGGGTATGGTCATGGGCCAAGGCTTGTGTTTGGCAAGGCAGCAGCAGGAGATTGGGGGGGGGGGAGGGTTGGGCCCCTGTGGGGTGATCAGGATGCCCTGGGTTTGGGCTGCCATTTGGACCCCAAGGGTCAGCCCACTCCCCTTCCCCCAGCTAAGCTCCCTGGGTGAGAGGAGATGGGGTGCCAGACCTGCAGGCTGTGGGAAGTGGGGAAGGGACAGCCTGGCTGGCCTCCACCAGCTAATCCCTAATCCCTGGGCAGAAAGGATGTTTTTCTCTCCAGAGGGGCCTTCCTCCCACCTTGTCCCCCAGGGTCAGAGGACTCCCCACCTCCTGCCGGACCCCTCCGAGAGCACAGTCCACCGGATGGGATAACCTGTCTGATTAGAGCTTCAGCGGAGTGTTCTGTCTTCTCAGGAAGGATTAAGGGGATTTCTTTTACTGCCCATTGGAAACGGGGCCAGAATTGAAGCTCGTTGTGTAATCGCTGGGGCCTACGGACCTGTTGTCCTGCAGGAGACTGCTCTGTAAAACTCTTCTCCCGGATGGCTTCGCCGTGCACCGAGCCCGGGGCTGTGACCTCCTCTTTCCCTGTGGGGCTCCGCTCCCCCGCCTTCTCCCCCAGGAGCTCCCTGGCCCCTCGGGTGGAAGGAACCAGCAGCCACAGGGGCACATTATTGAGCCTTTCGCTGCTCCAGGAGCTGGCATGTGGCCATGCCTTTAACCCTCATACTACACCGTGAGGCAGGTGACTGCCATCATCCCCATTTTAAGGGTGGGGAAACTGAGGCACAGAGAGGGAGAAGGCCCTGCCCAAGGTCACAGGTAGGGAGCTGGGATGTGAATCCAGAACTTGGACCCTCAGCATCCTGCTGCTTGCTGCATTGATCCATTTTTATCTCTATTCAGCACATTTCATTTTTACTTCATAGTTACTTTCTCTCCATTTCTCTCTACCACTAGACAGGGAACTCCATGAATACAGAAAGTGTCTGATTTATCTTTATAACCTTCAGGGGTTGGGCTTTGCGTCAGACTTGGACTCAAGTTCTGGAGCTCCCACTTCAGGACTTTGGGCAAGTTTCTTAACTTCTCTGAGTCCAGTAAATGATCGATGAATGAGTGGGAATAAAGTATGCCCAATAAGATTGTTGGAGAGGACAGTGAGAAAATGCAAGTGACATGCTGAGCACAGTGCTGGCAAGAGTGATAGAAATGAGTATTGGGCTTAAGGAGTAGCCTATTTTTATTTTATTATATTTTCTTTATTGATTAAGGTATTACATGTGTCCTTACCCCCCCCCCCCTCATTGTCCTCACCTCATAGCCCCCCCCCCCGCCCCCTGCCCCATGTCTGTGTCCATTGGTTAGGCTTATATGCATGCATACAAGTCCTTTGGCTGATCTCTCCCCCTTACCCCCACCCTCCCTTCCCACTGAGGTTTGACGGTCTGATGGATGCAAGAATGGCCTGTTTTTGCCAAACTCAAGAGACAAACCTCACAGATACCACATGACAGAAACCAAGGAGTGAAATCTATATGTTACTCTGGAAGCATCATGGGAGGATCATGGCATTTGTCCTCTGGGATCCCCAGATGAGTTGGAGAGACAGAATCTATTATTCATTCATTCATTCATTGAGTGTTTACTGACTATGTGCCAGCTGTGAGCAGGACAAACGAGATCTCTCACCTCCTGGACATAACCAGCCCATCGGGGAGTCAGCAAATAGACAAATACAAATACAAATAAAGAAGGGAATTTCAGAGAGGTGAAGATGCTGTAAGGAAGTAAGTAGGTTGGTCTCAGGAGGCAAGAAATGGGGTGGTATTTCAACAGTGTGGTCAGGAAGACACTCTGGGGGGAGGTGACCTTTTAACCAAGGTCTAAATAACAAGCGAGAGCCAGCCGTGAACATATCGGGAGGGAACGGCAGGTACAGAAGCTCCAAGGTGGAATGGCCTTGACTAAATAATTGAGCAACAGTAAGGAGGTCGGTGTGGCTGAAGGGAGTAAGTGGGAGACAGTGGCCCAGGGGTTGACGGGCCAGGTCAGGCAGGGAAAGGGTAAGAGGTTCAGCCTTTATTCTCAGGGCTCTGAAAAGCCATTGAAAGAGTGTAAGCGGCAGAGGACGATGAGGGTGAACCTTCATGCAGACCCTGAATGAGGACACGGTCAGAGCTGTTGGAGCCCAGGGGACAAGGTGTGTTAGTCTGTCTGGCAGGGCAGTCAGGGAAGGCTTCCTGGAAGAAGAAGGCCTTTGGTTTTCCCTGTGACAGAGGTCAGATGTCCTTCCATTATTCCTGTCTGGCAGAAGGGAAGTTCTCAGGGGGAAGAGGTCTTGCTGTCTCATCCACCTGTGTGCACAGGTGCGGGGCGTGAGCATGTGGTGGCTGGTCAATAACGATTTGTCGAGCATGGCTACAGGTACCTTCAGGAGGCATCTTAGGCTGTGGGGTTTACTATAACCCCCCCAGTCCCTACCCTCGAGGAGCTCAAGGCCATGGGAGAGACAGGCACGCGATTACTGAACTGGGTGGTGTGTGGAACTTCCGGCCTCCGCTAGGGCACTTTCCTAGAAGAGACATAGCTGTGCCTCCCCTGTGGCCAGCACTGAGCGTGGCTCCTAGGAGGCGGAACACATGTTTACCGGGCAAATGGTTCTGGGGACCAGGAAGGAAGGAGGGATGAAGGCGGGACACATAATAACTTCCATCCAGTCCCCCATTCCCTGAACTTCAAACTTGCCCGCCTTCTCTCTGTGTCCCCCGACCGCTGCCCTGAGCTGTGTCCTTCCGGAAGACGGGATCTCGCTGCTTTTTGCAGCTCCCCACAGCTGGCATGCTGCTGCTTTCCCAGTCATAACTCACGCAGGGCCTCTGTGTATGCTGATCCCTCGTTCCAGAACACCCTTCCCTGCACCTGGTGCTGGTAAATGGTGCCCTCCTGACCCAGCACAGCTCGCAGATGTGTTTTTCTCTAGGCCGCATGGTGCTTCCAGAAGAACCTGGACTTGATATCTACATTTACCGATTGGGAGATTTCACAGGAAATGCGGGATTTCCGGCTTTTCTTGAAAAGCCTTAGTCTTCCCATGCAGCCGTGGTCAGACTCTGAGAAGGGGCTCCCGCCTCCAGCAGTGCATTTTATCTGGTTTTGCGCACTGGGTCCCAGCTTAAGGTTTTGTGTGATTAGAAAGTTTACCTGTTAAATCCAGAAAGCCCCTGCGTGAGCCACTGGCCAGAGGGGCCCCGTGAAAGCCCAGACAGGGACAGCGGCTTGCCCAAATGTGCCCAGCAAGCGGTGAAACCTCCTTTGTCCTCTAAAAAGGAGCAAGACTCCGCTTAGAGCAGAAACGTGATCACTGCTGCTGGCCTCTGGTTTGTCTTCTGTCCTAGCATCTGCGGTGGGGTACTTCCTGTCCCCCCCCCCCCCCCAATCCTGGCCACAGGGCTGGGGTCAGAGCCAGAGGCGGCCCCCGGTGGGACAGCGAGTGGGCAGCCGGACGCTGAGCCCCCAGCTTCCGAGAGTGGGCACTCAACATCTGTTCATTTCTCTTAGCTGTGGGCATCTTTCTCCCTGCCTCTGAGTTCTGGGACTTAGAGAATGGAACTGGGGATGGGCAGGACCCTGAACAGTCTCTTCCCCACCTGGGTCCTGTTCCACCCATAGATCATTTCTGTGCCCCCCGCCTGGGCCTGCACGCGGGGCTCTCTGAATGCCTCAGCACAGGCCACTACCTACACAGCACTGCAGGTCTTTGCTCAGCAAACCCTGGGAAGCTAAAAATAGCCCTGCCCCCCTCTGGCCCTGTAATTGGAGGCGGGACAGCTGGTTTCGATAAGCAGGAGAGCTCTGCGCTCTGGCCAGCTGCCACCTGCTTTCATTGAACACAGATTGCGAGGCGGAAACAGCTCGTTCCCGGCTCTCCCCTTTCCTGCTGACTTCCAGTGGGTTGAGCTCTGAGTGCACACTGCCAAGAGCCGGGAGCTGGGGTCTGACTGAGCCTCTGCCCCAAGGGGTAGTCACTTTGGATTTGCCGGCTTTCCTGTGGCCGAGGAGCACTGCTTTCTCCCTGAGTCCTCCTCCTGGTCCCAGAACACTCCTCCTTGCTCCTTGGCTCACTCCTTCATCTGTTCAATAAATAATTATTCAGCCCCCATGTGCTTTTTTGACCCTCTGCTGGGTTCAGGGGGTGGAGCCATGCATAAGAGGGCATGGAGATTACATTCTGGTTGGGGGAGGTGGCTGATAAACACACACACGTAAATCTGCAAATAGCACAACTTCAGACAATCACAGCATTCAAAAGGAAGCAAAACCAAGAGATGGGATGGACTGTGTGGGGTTAAGGGATGGCTCTGGATGAGGTGGGCAGGGAGGGCTTCTCTGAGGAGTTGATATTTGAGCTGAGACCTGAATGACGAAAGGGAGGGGCTCCCTGAAGAGCTGAGAAGAGTGTTTCCAGGAAGAGGGAACAGCAAATGCAGAGGCCCCGAGGCAGGCAGGAGCCCGACATTTTTTAAAGAAGGTGGGCATGGCTAAAGCATAATACGTGAGAGTCACAGGGGATGGGTCAGTGAGGACGGGGCATTTCTGCAGGGCCTTGATCGCATGTGGGCAGACTTTTCTTCTGAGAGCAATGGGGAAGCCTGCTGGAGGATTTAAAGTAGGAGGCTGACATGATTTGATCACTGTTAATTCTCCTGACTCTCAACAGTTACCTTCCTAGATCGTATTTCTTCCTGCTTGTTTGATTTTCATTCCTCCTGTTCATCCATCCATCCATCTAGCCATCTGTCATCCATGCCCCACCCATCTACCCAGCTATCTGTCTACTCATCACCTACCCACCTGCTCATGTTCCCCTCCACCCACCTGCTCACCAGTCTTTTCAGCCGTCTGTTAATCATTTGTCTGTGAAGTCATCCACGTATCCATTCACTTTCCATTCATTTGTCTGTCCACCCTCATGTCCATCTATCCATCCTCCCGTCCTCTCACTCTCCCATTTACCTATCCACTCAGCCATCCAGCCAGCCAGCCTGAGGCAGGGCCGGGGGTCTCTGCCATTGGTCATGGGGAGAATCACAAGGCCTCAGCACAACCCCCGGGGCTGTGGCCCCTAAGCTTTGCTTCCCTGAGGGAAGTTTGGCTGTTCTTCCCAGGAGCGGGTGGGGCCAAGCCTGCTTAGTGCTGGTCCCTGAGGGCCAGGGCTGGGGAAGTCCTCTCAACCTCACCTTCTGTTCCTGGCAGTGAGTTTGTTGCCTGGCTCCTGGAAATCGGTGAAATCAGCAAAACTGAAGAAGGAGTCAACTTGGGCCAAGCCTTGTTGGAGAATGGTATTATCCACCATGGTGAGTGGGGGCGGGGCCTGGTGGGCAAGGGGTAGGAATAGGTCAGACCCCTACAGTGCTGTTTCCACGGACTCAGAGGCTATTTCTATACTTCTCTGCAGCCACCCTGTACCCTGGCATGGTGGGGTCCCGGGAATGTGGGTGCCCTTATAAAACTGCTTCCCCCCCCCCAGGGTAGCAGCAATGTGGGGGCACCTCAAAAAGGTGGGGGCAGAGGAATAAACCTTTCTATCGGCTTAAGTTCGTTGAGTGCTTGTCTGGGGCCAGGCACTGTCCACACAGCAGTGAACGGGACAGGTGAAAACTCTTGTCCTCATGGGGCCACGCTTCCAGCCGTGGGGAGAAGACAGTAGACAAGATACATACAAATAAGTGTACACAGGTGGTGGCAAGGTTTAGGGAGGGAGAGAAAGCAGGGCGTAGGTTCACCATGAATAGGCGAGTTGGGAAGGCCTCACGGAGAAGGGGCGGACGGAGCCAGCACCGGAGAGAGGGAGGGAGCAGGTGGGCTTTGGGGTTCCAGGCAGAGAGAACAGCCAGTGCAAAGTCCTGGGACAGAAGGCTAAGTGGTTGTTGGGGGAACAAAAGGGATGCTAGGATGGCTTCTGCGGAGTGGGCGGGGGGAGTGTTTGATGAAGTCAGAGAGCACAGGGCCAAGGGGAGTGCTCAGGGGGACGAGGTCCAGGGACGAATAGGGGATTGCTGAGCCTTTGGCTTTATTCTGAGTGACATGTGAAGAAGCCACTGCTGAGTTTTGAGTGGAGGAAAGGCCCGCCCAGACTCAGACTTCAGCAGGATCCCTTTGGCTGCCATGCGGAGAGTGGACTGTGTGCCATGGGCGGCAGCAGGGCGCCCAGCGTGGAGGCAGCTGTGATATCCCGGGAGGGAGAGGGAGGTGGCTGGGACCTAGTGGGAGTGCAAGGTCAGATTCTGAATGTTTTGAAGGGAGAGCCTACCAGGTTGGCTAATGGATCCAAAGTGGGGCGTGAGAGAGACACACACGAAAGGATGCTCAAGGCTGTGGTGTAGAGATGATCTCATAAATCCTGACAGTGTGGTCTCAGACCCCGCACACTTGGTCCCCACACAAGCTGTGGTGATCTAGCTCCAAGGAGATGCTGGGCCCGTTGGGCCCCAGCACAGGCTGGATCCGAGGAATGTCTGGGCCTCTCATGGCCCCAAGTCTCAGCAAGGCCCCGCACGTAGCATGGGCAGGAGGCTCGGGAAGTCTTGTTTGGCACGGAGACTGGCCAAGTGGAGGGCGATGATGGTGGGCTTGGGGCCGAGGGGGCCTGCTCTGTTTCACTGCCCCCCCCCCCCCCCCCCCCCCGCCTGGGTCCCTCTAGTCTCCGACAAGCACCAGTTCAAGAACGAGCAGGTGATGTACCGCTTCCGCTACGACGACGGCACGTACAAGGCCCGGAGTGAGCTGGAGGACATCATGTCTAAGGTAGGGACCCCGTCACCCTGACCCATCCTCCTAACCCCTCCATCAGCACAGAGCAGGCCCCAGCGGCCTCTTTTCCTCCCTCTCTCTCCCCCACACACCTGTTCTTTCCGGGGGGCCTGGATTTGGAGCCCCTGAAGGATGTGGCCTGATCCCAGACTCCCCCCTTTTTTTTCTTCCAGGGTGTAAGGCTTTACTGCCGTCTCCACAGCCTCTATACCCCTGTTATCAAGTAAGTGACTCTCTCCAAACGTCAGTTTCACCTTCGCTGGTCACTGCGCTGGGCCCCAGCCTTCTCCATCAGCTGGGACCAATAATGGCACCTACCCCGTAGGCTTGGGACTGGGGTGGAGTGAGTTTTTTGGGAAACACTGCAGCATGGTGGTGCGTTTGAATCTTAGCCTGCCAGGTACCACCTGTGTGACCTTGGGCATAGTTACTCTTTCCTCTGTGGAATGGGGTCATAATAGGATCCACCTCAGGGCCTTTGCACTTGCTGTCCCTCTTCCCTTATGTGCATGCCTATTTGCTTCCTCACTTCCTTCAAGTGTCTTAAAGGGCCTTCCCTGACCACCTTCCCAACAAAGCGTCACCGTTGGCATGCACTGTGCTCCTTACCTCACTTTGGTGTTCTTCTTGAACTTGTCAGGATGACGTATGTCCTATTGTCAGTATGTCGGTTGACATGTTTATTTGTAGACTGTTCTTTTCTCCCCACTGAATTGTAAACTCACTCAGGGTGGGGAATGTGTTTATTCCTGTGTCCCAGGACCCTTGGCGCCTGCAATAGTGCTGTCCAGTAGGCCTTTCCCCACTGACGGAAATGCTCTGTGCCTGTGCTGTCCAGTCCGGTAGCCTCTAGCCCCTTGTGGCTCTCAAGCCCTTGAGCTGGAGGAATGTGATTTTTAAGTTTGATTTAATGTTAATTGATTGAAATCGGAGGGGGCTGGCCTGGGGTAAAGTAGCACATAGTGAATGTTTGTTGAGTAGTAAATGCGGAAAGGTAGTGCATCTTTTTTGGCCTCTGTTTCTGCATCTGTGAAATGGGCATAAGAATAGCTCACGTCTCTTGGGTTGTCAGGAGGACTCAATCTGAGTGGTGCATGGCACCGAGTGAGCGCCGTAGAAATACCAGCCAGTGGTGCTTCTCTTTACATGAGGCTATGGTTGTGGATGAAGGGTCAGAGAGGTTGACCCAGTTCTCTCCCAGGTCCAGAGTCCCCTGTCCCCTGTCCTGACAGCTCTATGAGCTCTCAGAGAAGCAGAGAGGGGGGGCCCTTCCTGACAGTTGCTGGCCTCGTCGTCGTTGGCCTTTGGCCTCATTGGAGGTCAGGTCCTGGGAACCACTTTCATCTCCAGACCTGCCTCCGCCTGCTCAGCCCCTCCCCTGCTCGTCTCCTGCAAGTCCCAGAAGGGCCCCTCCCTCTCCCATCACCCAGCCTGCTGGGCGCCGCAGCTCCCCGAAACCGAAAAAAAAAAAACTCCCCAGCTGTCCCTCACCGGCCTCGGCATGGGCCGGCCACAGAAAGGCTGAGAGTTACTACAAATGGTTGCAATGTCCGCGAAACCCTTTGTCCCAAGACTCAGCAGGAGTTCAGAGGTCACAGGGGTTGGAGCGTTTACCTCGGAAAGAATCAGGACTGTCCCAGGCCTGGCCCTCTGCTCAGACCTGATTCCCGACGCTGGCCATCGGAGAGTGTTCCTCATCACTCAGAGGAAACCAGCTTTCTGTAGTCACGGTGCTGTTGACCGTGGGGCTGGGCAATTCTTTATTTGAGAGCCATTCTGGGCATCTCTGGTTTCCACCTGCTAGATGCCAGGAACCCCTCTGCCTCTCCCCCGGTCATAATGGCCAACCGTGTCTCCGGACACGGCCTGGTGTTTCTGGGGGGCAAAGTTGCCCCTGGAGAGAGGAGACGGAGAGCCATTTACTCCTGCCCCCTCACGCTGTGAGTGAGAAGGGGGTCTCGCCCTAAGGTGAGGTGTGGAATCCTGGCCCAGTGCTGTCCCCAGCCCCCCGCCCCCCACACCCAGGCCTGGAGAGCCTGGCACCCTTGGACCCAGAGCACTAGGGCGGGAAAAGGGCGTCTGCCCCCACCTCGGCTCCCCATGCGCTCAGGATGCTCTCCCTCCTCCCCACAGAGACCGGGATTACCACCTGAAGACGTACAAGTCCGTGCTGCCGGGGAGCAAGCTGGTGGACTGGCTGCTGGCTCAGGTGAGGATCCGTGAGCACCATGGCGCTCTGCCCGGGACAGAGAGGCTAACGGGACGCAGACCTTCGAGGACTTTGTTTTTAAAACCCTTTTCACTTGTGGTAAAATACACATCACACTCGCCGTCCTGCCCGTTCAGTGGTTGTAGGTGCATTCACACCGCTGTGCAGCCTCTCCCGAGCTCTCCTCATCCTGCAGAACCGAAACTCTGACCCCGTCAAACACCCGCCCCCGGCCCCTGGCAGCCACCCTCTGCTTTCTCTCTCTGAATTTGACTGCGCGAGGCACCCTGTGTACTAGCATGTGGAGTCATACAGCAGTTGTCTTCCTGTGTCTGGCTTATTTCACTCGGCATTACGTCTCAGGGTTCATCCATGCTGCTGCATGCGCCAGCATTTGCTTTCTCTTCAAGACCGAACAACATTCCATGGCACAGACACGCCACGTTCTGTCAATCCACCAGCCGGTGGACGCTTGGGTTGCTGCCACCTTAAGGCTTTCAGTTTTAAAACTGGGACCGTCCCGGGCCAATTGGGACGAGATGGTCTCATCCTGGCCCCACTCTGGAGCCTCCATGTGGAACTTGCCAAGTTACCGCTTTCACATACGTGCCCAGGGGGCAGGGGCTGGGCGAGGCTTGGCAAGTCTATGCATCAGTTTTGCTGCAACTTCCCAGAGGTGTGTTTGTTTCACGGACACTCCTGTCTGCTGTCTCTTGTCCTTTATGGCTCCCGCCCACAGGGCACTTCCTCTGCGCCAGGCACTGCCTGGGCTCGGAGCATGATCTCACTGCGCCCTCCAACCCGTTTACAGCTGGGAGAACCGGGCCCCGAGGGGCCATGTGCCTGGTCTCCGGCTCACAGCCTCGTAGCAGCAAAGCTGCGGGGGCTCGGGCAGGCCTGTCTCACCCACCTGTGCCTTAGTTCTGCAAACTTTTCGGGGAGCCGGCAAGAATGTTCATTTGTAATCTGTAAAAAGAGCACATCGGCTCCAAAGATGAGGAGAAATCAAAGTGGATGTGTGTTTAAACATTTCCAGCTTTCTGTCAGCTTGCATCTAGCATTCATGAAAACCCCTTTCCGTCCAGATACACTGTGCTGGCTGGATTTTTCTCATGTTGCACACACATTCCTGATGGCTGCCTAAAAATCACAGCAGATCTGTAAAGTAGTTGTTTCTTGGCTTCAAATACCTTCAGAAGCAAGTTTAGAAGATCCCTTTAAAATATGGTATGAGCCACAAAAACACATCTAATGTAGGACGTGGGTGCATTTTAATCTGCTTGCGCTGATGTAGGACCCAGGGTCTGGAATGTCTGGATTTGACGTCAGATTTGCCCATTTGGGGACCACAGAACATCTAACCACTGTGCTACGCCATCCCTAGGGTCCCAGGAAACCAGCCCAGAGTATGTTTCACTTACAGCCAGGCTGACCTGGGTTCAAGTTCTACCTCGGCCACTTCCTAGTTGAGTGATCTTGGACAAAAGCTACTTAACTTCTCTGTGCCTCAGTTTCTACACCTGTAAAACAAAGCTAAAAAGCCTTCCCAGTCTCCTTAGGGTGATTTTGAGGATTCAGTGAGTGGATCAGAGGGCCCCTGGCTCCAGAGTTCATTGTCTTCACCCCTCTGCTCCGTTGTCTTGGGCTGTGCTACCTGCACTCCAGGGCACCCCAGACTGTGGTCATCAACTGGAGGGCAGGGGTCAGTGGACTGGAGCGGGACAGAGCTGGGACAGGCCGGGAGCCCGGGGTGGGCGGGCACAGGTCTGCCGGCTCCTGTGCTGGCTCAGCAGAAATGTGCCCGAGTGCCCTCCTCACAGACCCCCACCATCCGGCAGATGGCATGTGCTGACCGTGGCAGGGTTTTTAGTACAGCGAGCCCGGGCCAGGGCGGGAGCAGACAAAGGGCCAGGCTGGCGGCTCCAGGCAGCGGCTGAGGAAACCGGAGAGCCAGGGGCAGGACAGGAGCCGTGGCTGCAGCCCTGGGTACCTGACCTCCTGGAGCCTCCGTTTCCCCACGTGTAACCTAGTGTTTGGGGGAGGGCCCAGCTCTGAGAGGACCCCCTTCTCACAGTGTAACCTCAATTCTTCACTTACCAGATGGGGTTAGTAGGAGTGATTGCTTCTGGGTTACCATCAGGACCGAGGGAGCCCGCCGGCGTGGCTCAGTGGTCGAGCATCGCCCTCTGAACCAGGAGGTCCCAGTTCGATTCCCGGTCAGGGCGCCTGCCTGGGTTGTGGGCTGGATCCCCTGTAGGGGACGTGCAGGAGGCAGCTGATCCCATGATTCACATCATCGATGTTTCTGTCCCTCTCTGTCTTCCTCTCTCTGGAATCATAAAAACATATTAAAAGAGAGACTGTGCAGTGCCCGGCACGTGGTCGGGGTGAGAGGCATCCTTGGGCCTTATGACGGGTTTTGGAATTCGTGGGCAAAGGGCCCCCTGAGGCCCTCTGTAAGTCCCCCCTCCCCCCTGCCCCGTGTTCTCTCTCCAACCCTCCTGTGCCTCGGCTCCGTCACTCTGAGGTATTCCTCCCTCCTGAGGAATAACCGAGCAAGAGTCACTGACATGTATCACGTGCTCGCTCCAGGCCAGGCACTAGGCCAGGAGTCCCCCGGGGACTTGTCCTTTAGTCCTCACAAGGCTCTGAGAGTGGACAGGATGATGGCTCCTGTTTTGGAGACACGGAAACCAAGGCAGACAGACGTGGGTTCAGGGTCAGTGCCCAAACTGGGCTTTCCATTCTTTCATCCAGTTCATTCCTTGGACATTTTTCGTGGCCGGCTAACTGCTCGATGCTGGGCTTCGGGGCGGGGATGTGGGGTAAACGTGGCAGGCACTGCTGCTGCCCACAGGAGCTGACATTCTAGTGGGAGACAGACCTTAAACCACATCTGTTTATTAGGAGCTAGAGGCCCCAGGCACAAAATTCGTGCAGGTTAGGCCTTCCTTCCCTTGGATGCAGGGACCACCTTCCCTCTGGCCCCCGGGACCCGGGATTCCCTCCTCTGGCCACCGGCAGGCACCCAGAACCAGGGCTTCCCTCGGAGCCCCAGCTTCGTCTGGAAGGATGTCTGGTCTAATTAGCATATTACGTTTATATTAGTGTAGATTGTGGCAGGCAGGGAGAGGAGCCCGGGGCGGGGAGCATGGGGCTGATCCTCCCCGAGAGCGGGGCCCTGAAGGGACAGAGCATTTCAGGCTGTGACAGGCGCAGCACAGATGTGATGAAGGGGAGGAGAGCGGAACGGGCTGAGTATTTGTCCGGAGGATGTGTGGTGGAGGGGGCGGAGGACTACTTGAGGGGAGGTGGGGAAAGGCCTGCTCTGAGGAGGAGACACAGGTACTGAGACCTGAAAAGCCAGGCAGGCATTCGAGATGGGGGGAAAGAGTGCAAAGCCTGAGGTGGGGTCACGTGAATGTGTGGAAGGAGCAGCACGGAGGCCGGTGTGGCCGCAGCTCCCAGCTTTGGGGGTGAGGGGGCAGGTTGGGGAGAGGATGGGGGAGTGCGGTGTGTGTGCCTGTTCCTTCCTCCGGGAAGGGAAATGGTGACTGTGGTTTCCCCACAGCCGATGGGGCGTGGGGTGGGGGCTCACTTTTCAGGTGATGGGTGCATCCAGGATCAATGGATCCCACAGCTGTTCTAACGTAGGAGCCTCCCTGAGGGTCACCCCAGGACCCTGGGGGGAGAAGGGGAGCAGGGATGGGCTGGGAGGCCAGACTGAGAGCCTCAGAAGGCCAGTGGGCTCCAGGCGGCCGCCCAGGCCCAAGGCTGCGAGCTGGGCCCCGGCTGTGCCTCCCGGCTGGCCCCTCACAGCTGGGGGTGGCTGCTCTGGATTCCGCCTCTCATGGATGGCGGCCGCCCTCCCGTAGCAGCACTCGGAGCTTGCCAGCCCTGCAGCCACGGGCCCGGGTCCCACAGGAGAGATCCGTCTTCCTCCAGGCAGCTGGGCCAGCCCGCGCGGCAGCATCCCGAGGCCAGCGGCTCCCCCAGGCCCTGTGCTCTGCGTCCGAGCCGGTCCTGGCAGACTGAGCTCTGCTGCTCTGGCCCTCCCCTCTCCTGTAGCCGGGAACTCCCCTCCTGGCCCCTCCGATGCTCAGGGAGGCTGGGACAGTTCAGGCCTCTGGCGCGTCTGTGTCTGGCGAGGGCCTCTCGGAACGTCTCACTGTGGGAGTTATTTTTTTGGTTTTTGTTCATCCTTCTTTTAAAAATATTAAATTTGTTGGTGTGATATTGGTTGATACCATCATATAGATTTCAGGAGGGGGTTTCTATGTCACAAGAGCTGTAGGTTGCACAGTGTGCTCACCACCCACCATCCGATCTTCTCCTGTCACCATACATTAGGACCCCACCCGGGAGTTGTGTCGATGAGGGTTGTCTGAACATAGTTGAAGCTCATTGACTTAGTTGCAAGCTCCTGTGTGACTTGGTCCCTGTGGACAACACCTTTAGTCAACACATATTTATTGAGCACCTACTATATGCCCGGCCCTTGGGATTCAGCAGGTGACACAGCCCCTCGGGTGCCAGTCCGCCTAACACCCCCCCCCCCCGCCCCCCCTTGTTCTATTCCAGGGCGATTGCCAGACGCGGGAGGAAGCAGTGGCACTCGGTGTGGGCCTGTGCAACAACGGCTTCATGCACCACGGTAATCACCCCTTCCCCTCCGCCCGCCTCCATCTGTCCTGCCCCTGGCCCCTGGCCCCTGGCCCCTGCTGGGTTTCACAGGAGGGGAAACGGAGGCCCAGAGACAGCATGGCTGGGACCAGGCGGTGGTCAGAGGCGGGGGACCCTGGAAGGCCTTTTGGCTGTTCCTCTCCTGGCTTCCGCTTTGTGCTGTAACTCAGAGGTCAGCAAACTCTATGCAAAGGGCCAGACAGGACATGCAGTTCAGGCGTCTCAGGCCGCACAGCCCCTGTCACAGCTCAGCTCGGCATTGCAGCCTAAAGGACGCCGGGCGATGTGTAAGCAAACAGGTGCAGCTGGGTGCCAGGGAACCTTCGCTGTGGCCACAGGCTTCACTCTTGGGCATCCTCAGCAGGTCTGGACCTTGGTCATGAGATGCATATCCTTTGCCTGTGTATGGGTTTCCCAGCCTTTTCTGGTTGATTTGTTAGAGTGTTTTTTTATTTTATTTTTTACATATTCTAGATAGTTATTCCTTATCTTATCAGTTTTTAGACAGTACAGTGCCTTTTGGAGTACAGTGCCTTTTGGAGAAGGGAATTTCTTGTCCCTTCTGCAGGGGGAGAGAGAGGTATGCCACTTTCAGGAAAAGTCACCCGGCCCCTCCCCTGCCTTGTAGCCCGCAGCCCTGCTTTCAGGCCTGACTCTGCTGACTCCCAATAAGCCCAGGTCCCTCTCTGGGCCTCAGTTTCCCCATCTTTCTGCTGCAGGCCTTGCTGTCCCCTCTCCTCTGAGCTCAGCAGGCCCATGGCTCTGGGGTTGGCACCCACTCCCCAATTTCCCGTTTCCCCAGCTGTGAGCGAGGGCAGGTTGGGCCCAGTCCGGGCAGCCTCAGCCATTCCCGTGCACTGGCCCCGTCTCATCAAAACCCCTCATTCCCAGAAGCCGCTCTGTTCCCCGTGGGGCTCTCTGACAGCTCCGTCCCTCCTGCCAATCAGCTGGGCAGAACCTCTCATTTGTGGGTGAGGGTAATTAGGGGTCCACCCCAGCTGCTATTCTGGGAAGGCTGCTGGCTGAGGACATTCGTGTGTGTGCGTGTGTGTGTGTGTGTGTGGGGGGGGGGGTGTGTGGGGGGGAGGTGTGTGTGTGTGGGGGTGTGTGTGTGTGTGTGGGGGGGGTGTGTGTGTGTGTGTGTGGGTGTGTGGGTGTGTGTGTGTGGGGGTGGGGTGGGGGTGGGGTGGGGAGTGACTCCCAGGCAATACCAACACTCCCAACGCCCCTCAGGGAGGGAAATTGCAGGGTGCGGCCCCTGCTCCCCTGTCCCCTGCCACGAACTCAAAAACAGGCTAAAATAGGCAAGAGCCAAATCCTAGGTTTGTGGCTGCTGCAAAGTGCAGGTTGGGGTGCAGAGCGGAGGGTGAGGTGGGGCCTGCGTGGCGCCTCGAGGCATCTGACCTGAGCTCAGGGGACCCTGAGTTGTCCTCAGGGAGGGACCCGAGAGTCTGGTGGTCCAGCTCTCACTTCAGGCACATGCGGGGAAACCGAGGCTCGCCCTGACTCCTCACAGCCACGTCGGGAAGTTGGTGCTGTTACTACCCCCGTACGAGAGGACACGGAGGCTCAGCGAGGCCAAAGGGAGAGGAAGTTGGGAAGGGGCTGAGCCGGGATTTGAACCTGGACCTGGGGCCCCTCTCACGAGGCAGGCCAGCCGCCGCCGCTGAAAGATGGCCGTGGTGATACCTCACCTTGCTGAGCTCCTGCACTCGGAGTCCAGCTGTGTCCCCGAGCATTTCTTCAGAGACACAACATCACACCGCTTCTTCTTCCCACATGTTTACAGTGGGAGGAAGCCAGCCAGCCCCCCGGGGCCTGGCTCCCCAGCTCTGGGGAGAGCAGTAATTTGTGTGTCTGCTCTCTCCAGAGGTAAGAGGGGTGGCCTGAGAAGGAAGCTCACAAACAGCCAGACATCCGGGAAAGGGAGGAGGAGGAAGGGAGGGCCGCCTGCTGCTTCTCTCCAGTTGCCACACTGGCGGGCAGCCCCTGTCCTCAGGGGTGGCGGGGACGTGGAGAAGCGAAGGCAGGGGTTTTCCTTCTCTCAGGGGCCTGCCTTCCTGCGGCAGCCTTGACCGCCCCGAGCTCTGATGCACCCCCTTCATGTGATGTGTCCCTGCCTCCCTCCAGCAGGCGAGGCTGGGCAGTGCGGTGAACAGGAGGAGCTCTGAGACCCCAGTCAGTGTAGGCAGCTTCCCTGGCCTTCGTCTCCCCGAATGTCTTAGGGGTGCAGCAAAGCCTTCCTGCCTGAGGAGGAAGGGAACCTGAGCCGCCGTCCATGGGCAGCCTGGCACGAGGAGGTGCTTAGCTGAACTGTAATTCACTGGGTCCAGCTCGCCTACTGGTGGTTCCTGGTTGTTTTTATTTGTTTTCCTGGCTTGTCTTAGCACAGAGGCCAGAAGCCTTTTCCTGCAAAGGCCCAGCTAGTCAGTGTGTTCGGCTTTGTGGGCCACGCAGACTCTTGCCATGATTCACCTCGGTTGTCGGGGCACAAAAGCAGCCCCAGACGATGCGTGGGTAAAGGGGCGTGGCTGTGTTCCAAGGACACTGGGTCTGTGGGAGGAGGCCGTGGGCTGGGGCTGGCCCGCAGGGGCCGAGATGGGCGGTCCCCGGTCCAAAGGGTCTCCCCGGGGCCTCTTCCTGGTCATTCCTGAAGGGGAGCTCCTGCTCACGTAGTTGATGCGCTTTTGGGCTCACCCCTCTGTTACTTTCCCATTCATAGCCTTTGCCCTTCATCCGTGAGTTTCCCACCCTCTTCTGGTTGACTTGTTGGCGTTTCCTGAATATTCCAGATAGTTATTCCTTGTTGGCTTTAGACATGGCGGAGCTTTTTGCATCTGCTGTCTGCCTGTGGCCTTCTTGTTGAAAGGAAGTTATAGGGCTTTTTGGAAGGTTTGAACCTGTATTCCCTTTCCACCCTCGGACAAAGATATTCTCCTGCATTTTGTTAGGTGAGTTTTAGTTTTCCTGTTCATATGTAGGTCTTCAATCCATCAGGAGTTTATTGTGGTATAAGTGTGAGTAGGGATCCCATTTTATCTCTCCTCACCACCCCCCCCCCCCGCCCCCCAAATGGGTTGCCTGCACCATCTGGAATCCTTCACGTGATCATCATCACATACTAAGTTCCCGTAAACACACGGCCCTCTTCTGTGATTTCCGTTCTCTCCCACGGGTTCTTCCTCTGTTTCTGCGGTAGTTCCACACGGTCTGGTTCCTGTGGCTTTGCAGTACGTCTTTATTATAGCAGGTGGGGCAAGTTCAGATTTTTCAAGGGACGCCAGAAAGCCAGACTTTCATGTGAAAGATCCTAATGCGTTAGTGTTGGCACGTGATTCCATTGAGTAAAACACGGTGCCGGCCAAACCGAGCCTATCCCGGGGCTGCTTCCGGCCCGCGGCTGCCAGCTGGCCCGCGGCTGAGACCTTCCCGTGTGCGCCTGACCACGTGCCTGTGTGTCTGTGGGTTTGCAGTGCTGGAGAAGAGCGAGTTCAAGGATGAGTCGCAGTACTTCCGCTTCCACGCGGACGAGGAGATGGAGGGGACCAGCAGCAAGAACAAGCAGCTTCGCAACGACTTCAAGCTGGTGGAGAACATTCTGGCCAAGCGCCTGCTGGTAGGAGCCGAGCTGAGTTGCTGCGTCTCCCTGCCCAGACCCTCCTTCCGACAGGGCTTCACCTGTGGCTGGAAGACCTTCAGATGGGGGCTCAGCCTGGAGCACCAAGAGCATGGGTGATTCTAGGTGGCGGCTGGCAAAGCTGCCAGGAGGCCCGCTCACCACTGGCCAGGACTGCCTTCCTCACAAAGGGGATCGGGCTTATGGGGCTGAACTGCTTTTCCTTCCCATCTCCCCTTGTCCACCCTGCATCCTCGCATTTGCAGAGGATGGCCTCCTGAGATGACTCACCCTGCAGAACCAAATCCTTAGGTTTTCTGGGCTGGCACCCTGTCCGTCCAGTTGCTGTCCATGTCCTTGCATAAATAAGGTAGAACATTTATTTGAAAACCCTAACACGTTAGTGTTGGCAGCTTGTTCCGATAGTTTGCCTGCCAAGCCCACTAGGTCCTGTTGCTCTGTCTACTGCGAGCAGCAGCCTTCACTCAATGCCTGCCCTCCCTCCAACTTCCTCCCCGTGTCTCTTGAGCAATCAGGAGATAGCTCAAGAGGTTAGATCTCTTGCCGCAGCCAGAGTTGGGGCCAAATTCTGAATAATATGAAGACAGCCCCATTAACTTCTCTCCTGCAGTACTTCTCGGGTGGCTGGACACCTTTAGATTTAGTTTGTTCATTAGGCCAGTACATTAAAAAAAAATGCTTTTCTGGATTTCAGAAAGAGAGGAAGGGAGAGGGAGAGAGAGATAGAAACATCATTGATGAGAGAGAATTATTGATCTGCTGCCTCCTGCATGCTCCTCAATCGGAATCAAGCCTGTAACCTGCACCTGTGCTCTGATTATGAATTGAACGGTGACCTCCTGGTTCATAGGTTGATGCTCAACCGCTGAGCTACACAGGCTGGGCTAGACCAGTGCATTTTAATCGAGCACCTGCAGCATGCCAGCAGGTGGAGAGACAGTGGTGCATGACTGAGATACTGCCCTTGGGTTGGGAGGAGAAAGGAGACAGGCGATGAAAAGTAAACAGATATGAAATCAGCACCAGATCGAGGTACGAACTAGGCAGTGTGTCTTCACAGATAGGTGTTGAGCACCTACTGTGTGTTGCGGGTGCTGTTTATTCTGTGGCTATACTCCCCACCCCCATGTAGATCTGGGGCCTGAGGAGCCCGTAGGATTATAGGAGCTGAGTGGGGCCAAGGCAGGGCTGGCTCCAGGATTCCCTCCCGACTCCACCACCTCACCGGGTCTCTCCGACTTCGCGCCCACAGATCCTGCCCCAGGAGGAAGACTATGGCTTCGACATCGAGGAGAGGAACAAGGCTGTGGTGGTGAAGTCGGTCCAGAGGGGCTCGCTGGCCGAGGTGAGGCCTCTCGGAGGGGCTGTGTGGGTAGGAGAGTGAGGCGACTCTCTACACATTCCTTGAGGCAGGCAGCAAACCCTGGAATGTCCCTCCTCGCTCACTCGCTCATTGTCCGTGTGGGGAAACTGAGTTCAGAGTTCAAGTCATCTTGTCGGCCTTCTCCTGGAGCTCGGACAGTCCCTCTGTGTGTGCGCGACTGGCTCCCTCTGCTGGCCAGATGGGGAGGTGCAAGGAAGAGTTTGTGAATCAGCTGTTATAAGGAAAAAAACTACGTATTTTCCGGCGTATAAGACGACTTTTGAAACGAAAAAAAGTCAACCGAAAATCGGGGGCAAAAGGCCAAAATTGCACAAAAATTACCTGCAGATCTTGACGGCAAAGTAAGTCTTTTCTTTAAAGTAGGGGGTAGTCTTATACAGCGAATATAGGCCTAAACCTATGTTTTAACTGTAAAATTAGGGGGTCGTCTTATACGCCGGAAAATACGGGTAACCCTCCATGGCCTGCATAAGACGTCATGGACATAAGGTCTACGAGGAGGAAGAAGAGTGAGTCTGTGGCAGGCCAGAACTTCAGCCCCAGGTCCTCGCAGCTGCTCCTTGGGGTGTGCGACTGGGTAGGCAGAGGCACCTGTCATGTAGTCCAGGCACCTGCTTGCGTCCCTGTAGTGATTAGGAATGTGTTTGGCTGTAAGTAGCCACCTGCTCTCCCCACAGTGGCTGGAGCCATAGGACTTTATCGAAGTCAGTAGTCGGCAAACGGCAGCTCGCGAGCCACATGTGGCTCGTGAGGCATGGTTTGCTCCTTTGTTGACTAATGAGTTTGCCGACCACTGATGTAAGTGGTTAGAAGGAGGTGGTTGCGAGACTTGGTTCAGGGTCAACATTTCTGACTTTGGCTGGCCAAGCCCCCCTGGTCACAGGGGGCTGCCCCTGTCCTCATACGGCAGGGTGGCAAGCAGCAGTTTCTCCTCGAGGGAAAATGTTTTTTCTGCTAGTGCCTCCTGCCGGCTTTCCTTCATAGCACCTTGCCAGAGCCAGTCTCACCAGCCTGCAGAGCGGAGGGACTGCTTACCACACAGGGGGACTGGTGGCCCTGGGGTACTGGTGGCCCTGATCATGCTTAGTCCCTGGGGCTGGGGCTGTGAGGAGAACAGGAAACTAGCAACCTGGTGTGCGTGTCTCCCCGCCAAGATGGCCGGCCTGCAGGTGGGGAGGAAGATCTATTCCATCAACGAGGACCTGGTGTTCCTGCGGCCCTTCGCAGAGGTGGAGTCCATCCTCAACCAGTCCTTCTGCTCCCGCCGCCCCGTGCGCCTCCTGGTGGCCACCAAGGCCAAAGAGTGAGTGTCCCCAGGGGCCAGGGGCCCACCGACCTTCCTCTCAGGCTGAGGAGGTGCCTGAGTGCTGGGGATGGTGGGGGCTGAGCCTTCCTGGACCCCTGAGGGTGGGGCGCATCCTGCAGGTACACGACCCGAGGCTGCTGCCTTCAGTCATTCGGCGGGTGTTGATCGTGCGCCCGCTGTGCCTAGGGGGGCTTCAGGCTCTGGGGATCCAGCCACGTCTGGATGGGTACATCTACCGCTTATAGATCTCAGTCTGGGTGGAGGGTAGAGCAGGAGACAGACCGACACAAACAGGGGAGAAGTGAGAGGCATACTGAGCCAGCTGATAGTGAGTGTGGGCTGATCCATACATAAAGCCGGGAAAGAAGGTGGCAGTGTGGAGGGATGGTGGTTACGGTGCCGCTGAGCACTGAGGTGAAGCCCTGAAGGAGGTAAGGAGGCAGTCAGGGGACTTGTGGGGGAAGAGGGCTCCAGGAAGAGAAAACAGCCCATGCAAAGGCCCTGGAGGAGCCTGGCTGGTGTATTTGAGGAACAGTGAGGAAGCTGATGTGCTGGAGCAGAGTGAGAGAGGGGGAGGGAGGGATGGGGGATGAGGTCGGCCAGACAATGGGGCCTTGTGTCCATAGTAATGGCCATGGAGCCACTTGGAGGCTCAGAGAAAAGGCGAGAGGCATGATCTGATGTGGGTTCTGGCGGAGTCCCGCCGGCTGCAGGTGAAGACCAGATGGTGGGGGCAGAGGTGGAAGCGGGGAGCCGTGGTGAGGAGGCTGCTGGGCCAGCCTGTGTGGCAGCAGGGGTGCGGTGGGAAGTGGTTGGATACCAGATATAGGTGCAGGGAGAAGCGTTTTCTATTTTAAAAATGGTGCACTTGGTTTCCACGTCTCCCTTCTATTTAAGGCAGATGCTCCCCGGTTTTCTGTTGACAGGCGGGAGGGAAAGTTTTAATAGGATCGTTTCAGAGTAGAAAGGCAAGCCAATTTAGGGAAAATGATTGATTGGGTGGCTGGAATGTGGAAGGGGCAGAAATCACCAAGTGGAATGAGCCCGTCTTAAGTCTGGCAACACCTGCGCTTTATGTGGCTGGTGGGGATGGGAGGGGTGGCTCTGGAGGCCATGGGGGGGGCATGCCCTCGGGGAAGCAGGCAGCCCACTGCACAGTCCTGAGCAGGGGCCACCTGCTTGACTCTGGTGTCCCCCCTGCAGAACGGCCAAGTCCCGGGCTCTCAAACCGTGTTCTCTAAAGGCCACGTGTGGGCTTTTGTCTAGAGTCAGCGCCACGCTGTGTGGACCACGTCTCACCCTTCCACCCGTGATCGCTGCCTAAAATGTCACGGGCAGAGGTGTTGCTCTGGCCGCCCAGAGGCCTCCTCCCACCAGGAGGGAGGGAGAAGGGAGAGCGTGACCCGGGTTTGTGTGTGTGGGCTGCGGCTCCCTGGCAGGCTGTGCTCCAGATGAACTGGAGGCCCTGGTGGGGCGGGCTTCGGTTGGGCAAAGTGAGGTTTCTCTGTATATCTGGGAGCTGGAACTCCTGGCACGGCGAGTGTTTTGGGCTGGATTTCCCAGAAGTCCTGGAGGCAGGAGCTCCTCAGGGTGGCCCGCTGGCCCGCTGGGCTGTGAGATGCTGCTCTCCCTTACGGCTGCTTCTGCCTGCCGCAGGATTGTCAAAGTCCCGGACCATCCCGAGGCTTTGTGCTTCCAGATCCGAGGAGCTGCCCCGCCCTACGTCTATGCTGTCGGGAAAGGTGAGTGGGAGTCTGACAGGCAGAGGGGAGCTCGGGAGACCCATCTGTGTGTGTGAGGGGAGCGCAGAGTCTCCAAGCCACTACCACCAGGCCTGTGCGCACAGCGCACCATCGGCACTTCCGTTCTTTGCGTGAGGCCAAGGCTTGCAAAGGCGAACACCTATGGGGGTCAGGCAGTTACAAAGGAGTAACAGAGAGGAGGACGAGAGGGAGTGGTGAGGACTGTGGCAAGGTGGAAAACACCCACTTACTCTACAAGAGACCCGTATTCCTTGGCTCAAGCTCATTGGCAGGCAGGAGCTTCCCAGAAGTCACATAGCTGGCTAGTGGCAGAGCCAGGGTTTGGACCCAAGCCCCTGGGGTCCAGGCCTGTGCTCGTCAGCCATCATAGCGTTGTAGGCCCGATATTGTTTCATGTACAAAGTGTGGCATTTCACTTGCACTTACAGAGGCTTCCTACGAACCACACAGAACCCTGGGGTCCGAGGCCTACAGTTTGGGAATTGCATTTGGGGTCCTATAGACCCGGGCTTGATCCTGGCTTCTCCTAGCGATGTGGCCTTGAGAGAATTCCTTTGCCTCTCTGAGCCTCTATAGTCCTGTCTACAAAATAGGGTGATCCTGGTCCCAGGATCACACAGGTTGTTGCAGGATTTTAAAGGAGATGAAGTTTTATTTTTTTATTTATTTTTATTTATTTATTTATTTATTAAAATATATTTTATTGACTTTTGTACAGAGAGGAAGGGAGAGAGATAGAGAGTCAGAAACATCAATGAGAGAGAGTCATCAATCAGCTGCCTCCTGCACACCCCCCACTGGGGATATGCCCGCAACCAAGGTACATGCCCTTGACCGGAATCGAACCCGGGGCCCTTTAGTCCCCAAGCCGACGCTCTATCCATTGAGCCAAACCGGTCCCGGCTAAAGGAGATGAAGTGTTAGAGTGAAGCTCGTTGCTATTTCTCTGAGCCTCAATTTCTACTTCTGCAGAATGGGAATGCCAGTCCCTGCCCCGCCCACTGCAGTGGGTCAGAGAGAGGCCTCAGGGTGGGAGGGATGGAGGTGCAGTGTTTGGGGGTGAGTGGAAGACAGACTTCATCTGGATTCTTGCCTGCACGGCTCAGGCCCTCCGCCTGGCATTCAGCCTCAAGCATTCCTGTGTCCTTCAGGGTCCGAGGCCGCGGCCGCAGGGCTCTGTGCTGGCCAGTGCATCCTGAAGGTCAATGGCAACAACGTGATGAACGATAGCGCCCCAGAGGTCCTGGAGCACTTCCAGGCGTTCCGGACCCGCCGGGAAGAGGCCCTGGTGAGCCACCCAAGGGGGTCAGGGGAGCCCTGCTCGGTGAGGGGGCGGGGCTGAGGGCCCCCTTTCTCTGGAAAAAAGTCTGAAGGCGTCATGGTGTTTGGGGTCAGGTAGGGCTGGTGGGACTGAGCTGAGGTGAGGCCCTCTGCCCCCTCTGCCTCCCTAGATTGGAGGAGCTGGGCTGTACCACCTCAGGGCCTCAGTTTTCACAGCTGTGAATGGGTGCAATGAGACCCTCTTTTCTCTTTCTTTTTAAATATATTTTATTGATTTTTTACAGAGAGAAAGGGAGAGCGATAGAGAGCTAGAAACATCAATGAGAGAGAATCATCAATCAGCTGCCTCCTGCACACCTCCTACTGGGGATGTGCCTGCAACCAATGTACATGCCCTTGACCGGAATCGAACCTGGGACCTTTCAGTCCGCAGGCTGATGCTCTATCCACTGAGCCAAACTGATTTCGGCAAGACTCTCTTTTCTTACTACGAAGGCATGTTGGGCAAATGCTTATGTTGATGGTGAAAATGGATGTTATGCTTGGGTTAGGGGCTGGGGTTCTGTGGAAGGTGGTGCTTATTTATCGGGTTATCTGAGTGTTTATTGAGCACCTGCTGTGTGCCTGGCACTTTCCTAGGCCCCGGAGCCACAGGAGAGACACCCATGGATCCGCCGTACATTTTCAAAGGCTCCCCCTCCCCTGGCATCTGTGCGGAGTATAGACTATAGAGAGTGAGGGCTGAGGGTGCCTGGAAGTCCCTCAGGAAGGTCCCAGGGTGAAGCCTTGGGGCCTCTCCAGAGGAGGTGTCACCGCCAGGCTTTGCCCATCCCCTCCCCCCTGGCTCTCAGCGCCAAGGCTGCCCCCCTTGCTCTGCTCCCTCACAGGGTCTGTACCAGTGGATCTACCACACCCACGAGGATGCTCAGGAGGCCCGAGCCAGCCAGGAAACCCCAGGCGAGGACCCCGGTGGTGAAGGGGCCCGGGAGGAAGACCAGCCCGACTCAGGTAACAGGACCGGTGGGCAGTGAGACAGAGACTCCCGCGGGGAGCCGGGTCCCCTTCGGTGTCCTCCCTCCCTTGTGAGCCCACCTGGGTGCCATCCGTTCTGGGTTCGTGTCAGGTCACTGCTCTGGCAAAGCACCGCCCCCCGGGGGCTCCACACAGCATACATTCATCCTCCTGCAGTTCTGGAGGCCGGAGTCTGAGAGGAGGCTCGCGGGGCCAGAGTTGAGGTGTCAGCAGGGTTGCATTCTCTTTACAACTCGAGGGGAGCACTGATTTACCTGCCGGTTTCAGCTTCTAGAAGCTGCCCGTGTTCCCTGAGCCACGGCCCCCTTCTGTCATATGGAGCCAGCAATGCTGGCCCGAGTCCTTCTCTCCTTGCCACCTCTCTAACCCCGCCTCCTCTGCTTCCATCTTCCCCACTTGAGAGCCCTTGTGATTACACCGGTGGACCTGACTCATCCAGGGTCACCTCATTGTAAAGCCGTCTGCTGGGAACCTTAATTCCACCTGCAACCGTCTTTTCCCCTTGTCACGTGAGAGCGTGCAGTCCAGGGATGAAGATGGGGCTGTCTTCGGGGCTATTATTCTGCCTACTCCGGGCTCCCACATTTATCTCCCTGGTGCAGCCTCAACCCTGAACTCCAGGCCTGTCTTACTACCTCCTCCCCGGCCCCCTTCGGTATCTAACAGGCACCGCGGACTCCGCCTGGTCAAAATGGACACTCCTGAGCTTCCCCCGAGAGACCCAGCTTCATCCTTCAGATCCTTAGGTCCTCGATCTTGGAGTCCCCTCAGCTGTTCTCTTTCTTCTGTGTCCCTCGGACCTTAATTCCAGAAGCGCACTCTGTTGCCTCTGTGTTCCTCAAGCATCTCACCGCCTCCATTGCTGCCTGGTCCAAGCCACCATACTGTCTCACCAAGACGATTGTGGTAGCCTGCTCGCTGTTTTCCCTGTCCCACCTCACCTCTCCTTTTTTGGCTGCTCTAAAAAAACAAAACAAAACAAACAAACAAACAAAAAAAAACCAGAACAAAACATTCCCTGACTCAGGCCAAAGACCGAGTCCTTTTCATGGTCTTCAGCCTCACCTCCCATCACTTTCCTATTTGCCCCCTCTATTTCATCCACTCCACCACCAAATGTACTCCCACCCCAGGACCTTTGCACTTGCTGTTCCCTCCTTCTGGAATGCTCTCTTTCTGAGCCCTTCTTATCCCACTCACCTCTCTTCTCAGATGTTACCTCCTCAGGGTGCCCTTCTGTCCCAGAGTCTCCTTATTCTATTCTGTTTTTCTTTATTGCATGTATTAGTTGGCTGTATATCATGTAGTGCCTTCTTTGTTTTCTACGTATGTCACTCCCTAGCTGTGTGGCCTCTGAGGAGTCAGGTAGCCCCCTCAGGGCCCATGTTAACTGGGACTGTATCTGGCTGCATAAACATTAACTCAGGAAACGGAAAAGTCTGGGTAGGGTCATGTAAGCTTCAGATCCAGCTCGATCCAGGGCTTTATGGAGTCTCAAGGAGTCTCTTTCTCTCTAGTTTTCAGCTCTGCTCCCTCGGTGTTGGTTTTCCTTTCACCTGCTGTACTATCCATGTGGTGGCTCTGGCAACTTGGAATCCAGTTGAAAAGAGACTGTCTCCAGCTCTTTGTAGTTCCAAAAAAAAAAAAAAAAAAAGTCCCAGACTTGACTCTCATTGGCCCAGCTTGGGTCACATGCTCATTTGTGAGCCAATCACTGTGAATAGAGGAAATCTTCAGCTTGTGCCTTTGGTGAATGATGCAAATGTGGCCGGGTGGGGGTGGGAGGGGGATCTCTTCTAAGCCACCTAGACTGGGAATAGGGCACACGGGTTGATTTCTAGCGGGACAATGTAGGACAAGGTGTGAAGAGCAGTAGGCTGGCAAAATCGAACAGAGCTGCAGCACAGACTTCAGGTCCCCATCTGTCTGACGGGAGCTGTCTGCGGTGCAGGGCCAGGGGGCTGGCTGGCTGCGGGGTGGAGCCCCCTCTTCAGGGCTGACGGTCCTTTCGGCTTCCAGCCTTCCCTCTGCTGTCCATGGGTGCCCAGCTGAGCCTGCAGGAGGACAGCCCCGTGGTGAGCCTGAACGTGGACAACGTGCACCTGGAGCACGGCGTGGTGTACGAGTACGTGAGCACCGCGGGCATCAAGTGCCACGTGCTGGAGAAGATCGTGGAGCCCCGCGGCTGCTTCGGCCTCACCGCCAAGGTCTCGCTGGGCACTGCCCTGGGGGTGGGGCAGCCTGATTCCCATTTCCTCCGAGTTAGCCTGGAGCTCTGAACTCTAGTCTCTGCCCCAGGGCATGGGATTTAGGAGAGTGACTTAACCTCTTTAGCCTCAGTTCTCGCATCTGCAAAATGGGCCAGTAACAGACCTGACCTCCTGGGGGTGTTGTGAGGCATACAGGAATCTCTGTAGATAAACTGCTAACGGCCCTGCTTGGGGCAGAGAGTGTGCTCAGGAGTTCATGTTCCTGCAGATCCTCGAGGCCTTTGCTGCCGATGACAGTGTGTTCGTGCAGAACTGTGGGCGGCTCATGGCCCTGAACAACAACATCAGGACCATGTCCCATTTCGAGTTTCGTCAGATCTGCGACATCAAGCTGGAGAGCATTGGCCAGAGGATTGCCTGCTATCAGGAGGTACCTTTACCCTCAGCCTGGGACATTTTGGCTATAAATGTTAAAACCCACCACTACTTAGCTTAGACAAAAGGGAGGACATATTGGCTTATATTTCTGAAAAGTTCAGAGGCGGACTTCAGGCACGGTTGTATCCAGGTGCTCAAGGTGATATCACTATAAGACCATGGCCTCTCTCCTTCTCTTGACTTTATTTTTCCACATTGGCTTCACTGCCAGGCAGGCCTTTCTTACGTGGTGACAAGATGGTCCCCAATAGCTATAACCTAAGCAACCCCAGTAGAAAAGGGATTGAGAACTTCTATTGGGTTGGCGTGGGTATCATGCCTAGCTCTGTATCAAGCATGGGGAGGCAGCCTTCCCCGAACCTCGTGGACTGTGGGTTAGGGAGAGATGGCTTTAACTCATGTGTGCAGCCAAAATGGAGGAAACGAAGGTGAGTAGGTACTCAGAGGATCCAGATTTCTCCAGACTTACCCTGAAATCTGGATCCAGTGAAAGGCAGTGTAGGGGGATCCACTTGTCCATTGGGGCTGTTCGTTTTGTCCAGTCTGGCATGTCTGGCCCAGACCAGGATAAAGTGGGAACTGTGGGGAGACCAGAATTCCCTGGGTCCTGCAGCACGACCTCATGCCCCCCACCTCTGTCAGTTTGCAGCCCAGCTGAAGAGCAGGATCAGCCCACCCTTCAAACAAGCACCCCTGGAGCCCCATTCGCTGTGTGGGCTGGACTTCTGCCCCACCAACTGCCACATCAACGTCATGGAGGTGTCCTACCCCAAGACCACGCCCTCCATCGGCCGGTCCTTCAGCATCCGCTTTGGTCGCAAGCCCTCCCTCATTGGCCTCGACCCAGAGCAAGGTAACTGCATGTGTCCGTTAGAAATGGCGTTTGGATCTCACATGACAGACACTTAAACAGAAACATGTCTGGAGGTCAGCGGTCCAGGGCTGGAATGGTGGCTTCACAGTCATCAAGGATCTAGGCTCCGATCTTCCTACACCACCATCTCTATGGTGCAGAGGTGGCTTTCATCCTGAAGGATGCCTCGTGGTATAGAATGGCTGCTGGAGTATCAGCCATCACGTCTGCATTCCAGGCAGGAAAAGATCACAGTAGTTAAAGGCCTATTAGCACTAAACCACAACTTTTGTCTTGAAGTAATCTAGTGGATTAAAATAATAGTATTTAAAAGGGGAAATTCTCATATTTATTGGGATCCTAGAAATGGCTTATATACCTCTCGCCAAAGGGGTTGTGGGTGTCAGGGCACGGTTTCTAAGCGAGCTCTCCCTTTGTCCATGCAGGCCACCTGAACCCTATGTCCTACACCCAGCACTGCATCACCACCATGGCTGCCCCATCCTGGAAGTGCCTGCCTGCTATGGATGGGGACCCTCAATGCCAAAGTCCCCGTGACAGCGGCTTTGGGCCAGCCAATGGGGCCCTGGGCCCAGAGGACCGGGGTCTGAGCTTTCTCCTCAAGCAGGAGGACCGGGAGATCCAGGACGCCTACCTGCAGCTCTTCACCAAACTGGATGTAGCCCTGAAGGAGATGAAACAGTATGTCACCCAGATCAACAGGTGAGCCCTGACCCCAAGGAGGAATTGAGGGTGTGTGTGTGTGTGTGTGTGTGTGAGAGAGAGAGAGTGTGTGTGTGTGTGTGAGTGAGTGAGTGTGTGTGTGTGTGTGTGTGTGTGAGAGAGAGAGAGAGAGAGAGAGAGAGAAAGTGTGAGTGTGTGTGTGTGTGTGTGTCTGTGTGTAGTCAGGATGCTTTGTAGTGGGGGCTGTTCTGTACATCAGGCAATTTATCAGCCTCCCTAGCTGCCAGGAGCATCTCTGTTCCCCAGTGTGATAAGCATTGCTAAATACCCCCTCGGGGGGTGGGGGCAGAATCACTCCTGATTGAGAGCCACTGCTCTAATGAAATGATGGATGCAGGCAGCAATCATTAATATAGTCTATATTATAGACTGAAACTATTTGGAAAAGGTTTGGGGGACTTTGTAACTTTAACAGAAAGAGAGACAGTGTCCCTTTTGGTGTAATGTAACGGGGCACATACATAGCACCACCTCCAGAGTGTTCTCACCAACAGAAATCGCGCTGTTCTCTAATCACAGCTCTAGGTCTCACTTCGCAACTGTAGGATGTGGAGGACAGAGGATGGTGGCATGGCACCCCGGGGACACAACTGGCCAAATCCGGAGGGAGGGTGATTCTAGGTGGAAATAGCTGATGGGGGTTGTGGGGGGGGGGGCAAGTGGGAGTGGGGCTAGGGAGTAGATCTAGGGAGGAGAAGGAGGATCTGTTAGAGAAGAGACATATCAACCAAATGCAGTGTCTGGCTAGGGTTCCGTTTCTAACACACCATCTGTGAAAAGACCCTTTTGAGACAACCAGGGCTATTTGTACATGGACTGGGTACTAGATGGTGTGAAGGAATTATTGGTTTTGTTAGGTACGGTAACGGCAGACTGAACAAGGGTTTCTCAGCCTTGACGTTATGGACGCCATCTTTGCGGTGTGGTGTGCAGTTAAGATAGTTAGAAGCATCCCTGGCCTCTACTCATCGGATGCAGTAGCTCCCCCCGCCCCTGTCCCGCTTCAGTTGTGACAACTAACCAAGGTCTCTGGACATGGACCAATTTTTGCCCCTCAGGAAATATGCTAAGTTGCTCACTGTTTCCGCTGGGAGGTGCAGAATCACCCTTAGTTGAGAACCAGTACTTTAGAAGACAGTCCTTATGTGCGAGACACACTGGGAAGTGTTTATAGGGGAAATTTATGATATCTTAGCTAGGTTTTAAATACTCCAGAGCAACAGGATAGATTGAGGAAACAGAGATGAATCTGAGTTGCCATTGTTGAATCTGGCTAGGAGTTCCTGCCATTCTTCATACTGTTCCCTCTACTTTCTTGTATAATGGAAATTGTCTGTGATGAAAGAAAAAATAATGTAGGGTCTTGATCCAGGAGAGTCTGGGTTTGAATCCTGGCCCTGCTATGTATTAGCTGTGTGACCTTGGACGAGTCTCTTGATTTCTCTGAGCCTCAATGTCCTCATCTGTAAAACGGAGCTGATCATAATACTGACCTTATTGAGATGTAATAGGATTTTTTCTTTTTTTAATAATTTGGACATTTTGTCTCTTTCTTATATTTTATTGATTTTTTTTTACAGAGAGGAAGGGAGAGAGATGGATAGTTAGAAATACTGATGAGAGAGAAACACCAATCAGCTGCTTCTCGCACACCCCCTACTGGGGATGTGCCCGCAACCAGGGTACATGCCCTTGACTGGAATCGAACCCAGGACCTCTCAGTTCGCAGGCAGATGCTCTATCCACTGAGCCAAACTGGTTTCGGCTGTAATAGGATTTTATCAGCCAGTGTTTATTGCTCACAGACAAGGCACCAGATGCTCTTCTAAGCACTTTATATATTTTAACTCCCTTAATTTTCATACCAGCCTGGGACACAGATGCTGATATGACTCCATTGTACAGGTGAGGAAACTAAATCTCAGAGAGGCTAAATAATTTGCTGTGGGTCACTAAGCTAGCAAGGGGCAGTGTCGAGATTTGAATCTGGGGTCCGCCTGTTTTAAAAACCTATGCACTTGACTGTTAATGAAACTCTGTGCCATGGTTGACAAACTATGGCCTGTGGGCCAAATCCAGCCCACTGCCTGGCTTTCTTAAAATAAAGTCTTATTAGAACACAACCATGCTATTCATTCCCATATTGTTTTTCACACGAATGAGGCAAAGTGGAGTAGTTTTAATGGAGGTTGTATGGCCTACAACGCCGAAAAGAGGTGCTCTCGGAGCCTCTGCAGCAAGTTTCCCAGTCTTGTTCTATGCCCTCGAACCTTGTATAGCTTGGCCATGAAGTAGAGAACTGCTGTTTCTCATGCCCCCTACAGGAGGGACGGTGTAAGTGCTTCCACGGAGTTGCTGGTGGGATTTCCAGGGATGGGACACCCAGCATTGGATGGCTTCCTCTGTTAGGGCCAGAGGTGAGGCCTGAGGTCTGGACCTTGCCTAGAGCCTCCAGGAAGGCCATTGAAACCACCAGCATGTGCCTTTGAGTTCAAAGTCTTTGCTCCCACAGGCTGCTGTCCACCATCACGGAGCCCACCTCGGAGGGGTCCTGTCACCCGCCCTTGGCTGAGGAGACCTCGTCCTCCCCACTGGTCAACGAAGAGAGCGAGATGGACAGGACCGACCACGGGGGCATCAAGAAAGTATGTTTCAAGGTGTCTGAGGAGGATCAGGAGGACTCCGGTCATGACACCATGAGCTACCGTGACTCCTACAGGTGGGGGCCGCTGTGGGCGTCATGTGGGGTTTGACATGGGTGGCCGGTGGGATGGCTGAGGCCACGGGCCTGTGGGAAAGTCAGAATTAGAGGGACTCTCTCCAGGAAGCAGCGGCGTGGGGCACTGTTGCTAAGCCCTATGGCTCTGGGGGTTGTCTAAGCCCCCAAGGCTAATGTTCAGGCTCTACCCCCTGTGGGCACCACCCGTCCACTCTGCTCCGGTGCCACTCTGCGCACGCTCGTAAAATGAGGAAGAGTCGAGATCTGTGGTGTGTCTTAAAACTTACATGGTTTCTGCAACCAACACTTTATTTTTACTTGATCCAAGGAGGAAGGCAGTTTTTCCCCCCTCCTAACTCTGAGAGGGTCTGAGTTGCTTTTTCTTTTTACTGGTTGAGTTAATTATAACAAGATCAGGGAAGTCCTAATTAGTGGGTTAAATGGACTAAAAATTCAATTTCCTGTAATAAACCATGCAGTGGGTACGTGGACGTCCTTACCACAAATAAACAAGCGCTGTGGGCTCCAGGGAGAGTTTCTGTAACATTTGATCGTGCGGGCAGAGCAGAACCTTGGAGGGCGCGTCAGTTGTTTTGGGCAGAATACAGAACCGCTGGAATTTGACATGAACGACCTTCGCCCCAGCCTCCCAGCATTCCTGCCTTTCAGTCTTCCAGGGGGTCTGGCTGGCCCGTGTTTCTGGCCGAGTTTCTGTATAAGCAGATGTTCCCACCGCCTTGTGTCCATAGCCCAGGGTTTCTCCTTCTCTCCGCGTTTCCACTCTTACCTCTGTGGGTCTTCTGATGTTTCCTTTAACTTTCAAAAAGGCGAAGGGAAGAATTTCAGGGTTGTGGTTTTTGAGTTCCATGCCTTCCGCGTTCCTGGGACACAAGCTAAGAGAACACAGTCCTGTCCTCCTGAGGTTCCCAGCCAGGCTGGGGAGACGGACACGGAACCGTGTGGTCGAGGGTGGCATGTGCACACGTGTCCAGGAGCCAGGCTTCTCCCACGAGGGGAGTGACAGAAGTTTACTCCCAAATAAAAGCAAAAAAACAAACAAAAAACTGTCCTCTTGCTATTCCTGCATGTCTGTGCCGGGGCCTAGAAATGTTTCTCTACCATCAGAAGGTCCTTCGGGACAACCCTCCCTTGTCTCCCTCTGGTGAGCGGCCGGCAGCTCCCTTCCTGACCAGCTGTCCTCCGAGGAGCTAGGGATTTGTCCGCCCTCCAGAAAGGGGGTTCTGGGCGCCGGGACCAGAAGGTGCGAGCCGGAGGTGATGCCTGTCTTCCTGTCTGCCCCTCCGCAGCGAGTGTAACAGTAACCGGGACTCGGTCCTGTCCTACACCAGCGTGAGAAGTAACAGCTCCTACCTGGGCAGCGACGAGATGGGGTCCGGTGAGTCAGCGGCTCCTGCTCCAGGGCCAGGGGTCCCCCTGCGAGACTTGGTTTGGTTTACTTCTACTTTATTACACTTTCCTCCGTGTTATTTTACACGGCTTTTTAGTCACTCGTTCAGCACATTTTACCGAGCCCTCGTGTTGCGCTGGGATCACAACCACGAACAAAACAAAAGATCCTAGCCCTCATGGAGCTGACGTTCTCCACGAATGTCACGGACACGGGACACGTGAAAACATATATGATGCAATGAGAGATTGTGATGAGTTGCTCTGACATCACTAAAATATGGCGACTTGATGGTTTCCATAAAAAGGACACGTGCTCAAACCAAAAATTCAGACGACATAGGAAAGTTCAAAAGAAGTACATGACAGTCGCCGAAACCGGTTTGGCTCAGTGGATAAAGCGTCGGCCTGCGGACTGAAAGGTCCCAGGTTTGATTCCAGTCAAGGGCATGTACCTTGGTTGCGGGCACATTCCCAGTAGGGGGTGTGCAAGAGGCAGCTGATCGATGTTCTCTCTCATCGATGTTTCTAACTCTCTATCCCTCTCTCTTCCTCTCTGTAAAAAAATCAATAAAATATATTAAAAACAAACAAACAAACAAACAAACAAACAAAAAGAAGTACACGACAGTAAGTCAGAACCCCTAGGAGTGACCAGCTGTCACATGTGGAGACCATTGGTGAACACAGTTCTGCACACATGGACAGAGAGACAGACAGACATAATACTCCATGAATTAGATCATGCTGTACCTACAGCTTTTTCTGAAAGACTGAAATTGGCTTTGATTTTAGTTGTATTGATTTCCGCGTTTAAAAAGTTTATTTTGTGAATAGGCCATAAATCCACTTGCTTCATAACTGAAAAGGCACGAGAGGGCGGGTGATGACAAGCCTCCCTCCCACCTTGCGACCCGTCCTTCTGGTCCCCCGCCCCCACGGCCACAGCTGTGTTGTATGACCTTCCAGGGATAGTCTGGGCATAAAAATTTAATTTCAATTTGACAGAAGAAAGAGAAGCACAAGGAACATTGACGATATTGCTGAACTTTAGATAAATATTTCATCGCATAAGATATTTGGCTATAAAAACTCTCCCTGGGGAGGTTGGAGAAGGAGCTTCCATGTGGCGGCTGACTGAACTGAAACAGCTGGGGGGTAGGTCGGAGACGTGGGGTCCAGTTCCTTCTCCCTGGCTCGCAGCCTCCTCATTTGCAGAGCCTCGGAAATAAAAACAATGGCTTACAGTTGTGTAATGCTCTAGTTCCTGTTGCCCATGTTGAAGATTATGAAACGGAGGCTCAGAGAGGTCAAGAAAATTGCCTGGTGTCACACAACCAATATCCGAATCCGTCAGGCTCCAAATCCACCGTGGGGCTTGGGGCTCTGCAGCCGAGGAGCCTTCGTGGGAAGGAGGCTTGGGAGGGTGTGAGATGGGTCCGAAATGGCTTGTTGATGGCTGTGGCTTCTTCTGCCAGGGGACGAGCTGCCCTGTGACATGCGGATTCCATCAGACAAGCAGGACAAGCTTCACGGCTGCCTGGAGCATCTCTTCAACCAGGTAGGCCCTTTGTCCCCACCCCTGGCTGGACCTCGGGTTTTCCCCTTCGCCCGTGGTGAAAACCCATAAGCCAGAACCCGGGTTAGGCACTGGGAATCAAGGGTCCCCACAACCTGGAGGCCACAGGAGCCACCCTAACCTCGAGCCTCCTGCCGCCAGGTGGACTCCATCCACGCACTCCTCAAGGGGCCAGTCATGAGCAGGGCTTTCGAAGAGACCAAGCATTTCCCTATGGACCACTGCTTGCAAGGTGAGCGCAGGGCCGCCCCTCCGCAGGGCTGGGAGTGACATCCAGCATCTAACAAGATGGCAAGGATGGGGAATGTGTGCCGACGGGGGTGGGGATGGGGCAGGATACGGGCTCACACTCTCGGCCTTGACCCTCTCCTGTCCAGTGGCTAAAGCTTCATCCAGGGGTCAGCAAGTTTAGCCCACGGGCCAAATCCAGCCCATATCCTGGTTCTATTGATAGATAGACTTGACCTGAGAATGATATTTTCATTTATAAAGGAGAAAAGAATGCAGTGATGGATTTGTGATGTCTGCCCTGGATTGGTATCAGTGGTGAGGAGTTACACCTCATCTAGTGGGAAGGTGTGCTAAGATTCATGATTGCTGTCTGCCATGGGTGTGGTACTATGAATCAGTAGCACCCTTACCATGTGTTTGCCCTCCGTGGACCAGATAATACCCGAGTCCAGCCGGCATCCTTGATCTTGGATTCTGAGCTTGAAATCTGGTGATGGGACATAGGCCTTTGTGCCACCGTTCTCCAAAGCTACCTCTGTCCCTTTCCCGCCCTCATACCACTCTCCTGCCCCAGAGTTCAAACAGAAGGAAGAGTGTACAATTCGTGGCCGGAGCTTGATCCAGATCAGCATCCAGGAGGACCCCTGGAACCTCCCCAACTCCATCAAGACCCTCGTGGACAACATTCAGAGATACGTGGAAGGTCTGTTGGGCAGGGAGGGGTAACGTGGCGGTTTTGTGGCTATTGATTCTTAATGTGGAATGTGGAAGGACCAGGAGTGGGGCCATCTCCATGTCCAGGGGGACTCAGGCCTCTTCCTCAGCTGAGTGTCCTGCCCTGGGCAGAGCCCTGGGACTGTGTATAGTCACATGATTAAGGAACGTCTGACTTAGGGTGCTGGCGGTTCCTTGCAGAGAGAGGAGGCTGAGAAGGCTGCACTTACTCCTCCTTTTTAGGAAATTGTAGATTTAATTCAGTTCCTTTTATTATCAAGGCCACAGGCTGGGGGTTCCCCGATCAGACTTGGGCCCACAGGTGGGCTTTGATGACATAGCAGGAAAAAAAAAATGTGAATGGGTTGCCAGTGTTCCATTATCTGAGATGTCACATAAAAATCTAGATTTCAGGCTACTCCTGTCCAGTCAGGGGATCTGCCGCTAATCAGGCCTGCAGTCCCACAGTCACACTTGGGTGATGAGTGGCAGCTGCCGTCTTAGATGGGAGAGGGGTGACTTCCAGTTCACACAGTCCTCATCACTGCCTGCTTCCTGGTGTCTGCCTCACACAGCCGCCTGCCTGACCCTTGGCAGCATCTGAGTCCGGGACTCCTGGCTTGGAAGGACTCTAGACCAGGAGTCATTTGACCAGGACAGCAGGGGGGCAAAGCTTCAGAGCCATCCCCCGGAACAGCGCCTCTGAGTTGGCCTTTCAGATTTTTCTTTTAAACCCTTTCTGGGTCTAAGAGCCTTTTTTTTTTTTTTTTAAAGGAAAGAGACCAGGATGTTAGGCCTGTGTTCAGAAGGTCTGAGCTTTGTCTATGCGGGTTCAGGGCTGTGGCTGTGTAGAATGTGCATATGTGCCTGTGTGCTTGCATGAACATGTATGCATAGAAGCGTGTGTCCACACATGCATGTACAAGGTGTGGGCTGGGGTCTCTGGCCTGGGAGTTGGAAGGGACTGGTTTCAGTCTCTGGTGGGTATATGTGAACAGTTGGGGTACAGCTAGCAGTTGTGGTTCCATCCCCTGGAAACTGAGGGTTTCTGGAACTCACCCAACATTCCATGAGAGCAGCGTGACTGTGCCGATCCAGAGCGTCCCTGCGCAGGGCGTGGACATGGGCTGCAGGGAGGACCCAGTTCTGCTCCAATCTGTGCTGACTCCTCTCGGCTCATTCTTTTCTCTGCTTCTCCTTCCAGATGGGAAGAACCAGCTGTTGCTCGCCTTGCTGAAATGCACAGGTGAGGGCTTTGCAGCAGCAACTCTGTGATTGGCACACGGAGGTGTATCCAGGAGAGGTCATCCTGGCTGGCAGTGGTGCTCCTGACGGCAGCCCTGGGAGGCCTGGTCTGCCGGCGAGGTCATCAGGCCTGGACCTGGGGGAGGGAGTGACTTCGTGGCTCTTGCACCTACAACTACTTAGGCCTCATTTGCTTCCTCCGCTTGAGTCCAGGGTCAAGTCTCAGGGCCCTGGAGCCAGGAGCCCTGAGTCCTGCCACCTCCCAGGCCTGAGGACAGGAGAGAGAGGACTGATGACCAGGGAGGGTCTTTGCCAGTCGAGTCCTCAGCCCCGCGTGGGACTTCCACCCGGCAGACAGTGGGGAGGAGGAAAGGGCAGATGGTGGGCTCGGGGAAGCTGGGAGATGTTCTCTATCCCTCCCTTCTTTCCAGAAATTCTCCGTCAAGTGGCAGCTAAAATAAGATTAGGTCAAAATTGGTGTCTGGAAATCAGTTGGCTAGAGCCAGTCATTGAAAATAATTCCCTCAGGAGGATCGGGCCCTGGATGAATGATTGCCTGAAATTAGCCCGTTCTGCAAACCACGTCAGGACAGGGGCGAGGAAGGGGTAGCCAGGAAGAGGCTTCTCAAAAACAGAGAAAATGGTACACAGCATTTCTGAAAGCCCGGAGCTTGGCAGAAATGCTTGGCGCCATTGCTGTCCAGCCAGCCAAGGAGGAGCAATCCCCTGACCAAAGGAGAAACAGCTGAGTAAGGTTTTGGGAAAGCCTTAGGCAAAATCACAAGGCAGATGGATCAATGAGAGAGTTGAGATTTTCAGTAATTTGGCTTGCTTTTGGAGAATTGATTCTTGTGGGGTTGGCTTTTGGTGGCCGGGATTGATTTTGAGCAAGCTGGCCCCGGGTGGCTGGCCTGCTGGGGCTGGTGGCTGGTTCTGGGCCTGGGCTCTGGGGCGTCGGGTGGGAGCCCCTGCCCAGCGAGCCCGTCTCCTCTCTCCAGACACCGAGCTGCAGCTGCGGAGGGACACCATCTTCTGCCAGGCCCTGGTGGCCGCCGTGTGCACCTTCTCCGAGCAGCTCCTGGCGGCGCTCAGCTACCGCTACAACAACAACGGCGAGTACGAGGAGAGCAGCCGGGACGCCAGCCGCAAGTGGCTGGAGCAGGTGGCAGCCACCGGCGTCCTCCTGCACTGCCAGTCCCTGCTGTCGCCAGCCACCGTGGTGAGTGAGGGGACGGGGGAGGAGTGCCCTGGGAGCCTGGGCAGGAGAGCTCCTGCTTACTCACTCAGGCTCTTGTCCCTCCTGGTTCATTCAGCCGCTGTTCATGAGCACCTCCTATGTGCCACCCTTATGGGCACCGGGCATCAGCTGAGGGCCATGCACAGGGTTGTACTCAGGGCTCTTAACTCCTGGTGGGGAAAGATAGACATAAACGAGTAAAATAAGCGGCTGTAGACCCGTGGTGCTCAGCCAGGGCAGTGTTCCTCCCAGGGGACACGTGGCCGTGTCTGGAGGCATTTCAGGTTGTCGCAGTGAGGGGAGACTCGTGTCAAGCGTGTCGAGGCCAGGAACGCCGCTGAACACCCTGCCACGCACAGGATGGCCCCCAGTCCCCTGAGAATTCTCTGGCCCTAAACGCCAGCAGTGTCACCCTTGAGAAACCCTGGTGTGTAGTGATACGGGCTCCTCAGACATTGTGATACAAGCTAAGGAGAAAAATTAAGCAGGGGAGGAGGGGACAGGAAAAGATAGGGCGACAGCCATTGGACGTTTCGATAAGGTAGCCAGGGAGGGCCTCCCTAAGACGGTGACAGCTGACAGGAACTGAAAGGGGAGAGGGAGTGAGCCACGAGAATCTTGGGAAGTCTCTCAAGCAGAGAGCCTCGCAGAGGCAGAGGCCCTGAGGCAGTGTTTGAGAAATTGCAGGGTGGGTCTGTGGATAGAGCAGAAGGAGCTGGGGCAGGAGGATCGAGTCTTCAGAACGGACAGGGTCAGACTGTGTGGGGACTTACAGGACGCTGGCTGGTGCTCTGAGTGGGTGTGAGCCATGGCAAGGTTTTGAGCAGAGGCGGGATGGGATCTGACGGTGACACACTGAAAGAGCCACTCATGCTCCTTGGTGGGGAGGACCGTGAGGGCAAGCACAGCAGCGGGGCGGCCAGGGAGTAGGTGTTTGTGATGATCCAGGTGAGACCGATTCCTTGGTGCAGGCAGAATCTCACTTCATCTTGCACTAGCTCTGAGGCAGGGTTTTTACTACCCCCGTTTTAAGGATGAGAACACCGAGACCCAGGCAGCCCAATTTGAACTCCGGGGATCTAACTCTAGGCCCTCTAGCCCCTGGGTGGCCCTGCTTTCTCTGCATCTCCTTCTTATCTCCGATCCCACTGTCCTGTCACTCAGGGCTCAGAAGCAAGTCCAGTTTCTCTGCGGGCCCCCAGGAGGCAGCACCAAGGACTCATCATTTAAGGGTGCTGGGGCCCAGAGCCGACGTCCCCCAGAAATGAAGCCTGCAGCAATTCTCTGTGCTGTTCGGGCCTGCACCCCATGTTCCCAGTCCGGAGCTCCCCAACCGCTACCGACCTGAGCTTCCTAGACATTTCCCCAGGCTGGGCTGAAAGCCACCACGGCTGGCTGTTGGAAAAGCATTGTCTAGGTGCGCCCTCTGCTGGCCGATTGTGCACACAGATCGCTTACACCTGGTTCCTGGAAAGGGCCACTGGGGTCTGGAAAGGCTGCCGGGAACACTCAGCCCTCACCTGTTCTCAGATAAAGGGCCCTGGGCCCAGTGCACTAATTCACCAGTCACCACCGTGTGCCAGGCTCCGAGCTGGGCACAGGGTGTCAGAAGCTCACGTTCTGGTTGGGGGAAGCAGCTTGGAAAGAAGGAAGGAAGGAAGAGGGAGGAGACATGGACAGGAAGTAGTTACACAGAAGACTTAGAAGGTGGTTAAGTTTCTTTGGATTGAAGTGGTCAGAGATGTCTTCCCTGAGGAGGTGATGTTTGAGCTGAGACCTGAGTACCAGGGCAGCCCACTAGGTACACGGTCCGAGGAAGGGTGTGCTGGCAGAGGCAGAGCATGTGCAAAGGTCCCACACAGAGGCCAGTGTGGCTGGAGGGGAGCAGGCCGGGGGGGGTCAGGGTCTGATGTCAGCAGGGCCTAGGACTCCATTCTGGAAGCAGAGGGAGCGTTCAGAGGCTTTGAGCAGTTGTCACAGGGCAACCCCAGGAGCCTGACTAGGCCTGGTGACCCCTAGGCTGCCCCGCTCCCTCTGCACCTTGGGTTTTATCCTGGCTGCCCCGTGTTCGGGGGAGGTTGGCATGGGGGGACCTGTGAAAAGGCTGGTGTGGTCCTCCTGAGGAGACAGGTCCGTGTTGGGGTGGTGAGGAGGGTTGAGGGAGGTGCTGGATATGGGGTATGTTTTGAAGGTCAGCCAACCTGTCAGGACTTGGGGATGGGCAGTGTACTGGTATAGGGTGAGCAGATAGAGAAATCAAGAGGTCCTTGAGGTCACAGCGTAGGGCTTGGTCTGCTGAGCGGATGCTGGTTCTCTTTGCTGAGGGGCCCACGGCAGGGGGCTGAGGAGGAAAAGGAGGACTTTTGGGGATGTGTTACATCTGAGATGGGTTGCTGGGAGGGTCCTGGAAAGAGCAGAGCTGGGTTCTAGCCTTGGGAGGTTCAGGACAAGGGAACCCAAGGTCACGTCCAGCCCTGCAGAGCCAGCAGAGCCTTGTGCCTGGCAGGCCCACAGCTGGTGTTGAGTCACAGCACCCTGGCCTGGGGCAGGGTGGCACCTGACGCCCCTTCCCCCCCATCTCCCCCGCAGAGGGAGGAGCGCACCATGCTGGAGGACCTCTGGGTGACCCTGTCGGAGCTGGACACCGTCTCCTTCTCCTTCAAGCAGCTGGATGAGAACTACGTGGCCAGTGAGTGACTCCCCCCGCCCCCTGCATGGGAGTCGGGAGCTGCTCCGGGGACCACCCTGTCACCAGGCCAGCTGCCCAAGGTGGACCTGGGACCTCAGGCTCTCAGCGAACATGGAAAAAGAGGCTCTATTTTTTTTGTATAAACCCAGTTGTCTCCAAAAGCTCTTAAAAGGGAACAGCAACCAGTACACAGTTCTTACTAAAGTTTCTAGAAATATCTGGGGTGAAGACTTGTTAATATTTTCTAAGAATTTATAGCGCAGTTAAGCCCCTCCCTCCCTCCTTCTTTCCCTCCCTCCTTCTACCTGCCCACCATTCATCAACCCATTCATCCATCCACCCATTCAATCCTCTACTTATCCATCCCCATTCACCTATCTATCCACCACCCACCTACCAGCCCATTCATCCACTCATTCCTAAGTACGAGCACAGAGTGTGTGTTAGGCACAGTTTTCAATTCAGGGGCCACCGTGGAGAAATATGGGCCTGGCTCCTGCCCTCTGGTCTCATTCCCAGCTGTTGTATTCAGAGATATCGATCCCCACCCTAGCCTCAGCCCTGTCCGGCCGGACTCACTGTGTGGGGTGGACCCTGGGCATTGGGGCTCTAGAAAAGCTTTCCAGGTGACTGAGGTGCAGCCAGGATGGAGGACCCCTGGGCTGGGGTCTGTTGCCACTTTCTTACGAGTGTGGTCCCTGGACTGCAGCCAGCGGGATCTCGTTAGAAAGGCGAATTCTTAGGCCCCGGCCCCGACCTGCACCAGAAACTCCCGAAGCAGAGCCCAGAGGCCGGTGTTGAAGGGACTGGGCGGGTTTGAAGCACACTCATTTGCGAACCACTGCTCTAGATCAGTGATTCTCCACTTTTTAAAATTACCACCTCTGTAAGGAGTCTGTGTAGTTTTTTTCCCTAATTGCTGCAACCCCATTACATTTTAAGACCACGGATATACTATATGCCTGCTTAGGTACTCTGTATGTGCTTTATTCATAAAAAGAGTATTCTTCTTTTGGCCATCGCCTCAAGAACCAATTTTCACCTCCTTAGGGGTGACATCACCCTGTTGAGAATGTGTGAGAATCTAGAGGCTCTGAGGACAAACACTGACAACCCCCCAGATGGCCAAAACCAGTGTCAGGTCTGAGAATTGAGCAGTGGGAACTGGAACCTGTTGAAAGAAGAGAAAAGGGAGGTCAGAGGCTGCTCTTCTGAGTATGGGTGGACTGGGCTGTCTGAGGCTATCCCTAGAGGAGGGGAGGGCAGGGAGGTCTGAGGGCAGACAGGGAGACCCAGAACACCACCCTGAAGGTAGGAGGCACGGGGTTCTGAGGCCACCCCTCCGGGGTGGGGAGAATAGGGAGATGCCAGTATGCCATTGGGTATCTGAAGGAAGGTCTGAAGCTGCCCTAACTACGGTGGGCAGGGCTCCCCTGGGCCTGGGTGGTCACCTGCCCTGCCCCACCATGTCCTCCCACAGACACCAATGTCTTCTACCACATTGAGGGCAGCCGGCAGGCGCTGAAGGTCATCTTCTACCTCGACAGCTACCACTTCTCCAAGCTGCCCTCCCGCCTGGAGAGCGGGGGCAGCCTGAGGCTGCACACCGTGCTCTTCACGAAAGGTGAGCAGTGGGGTGCCGAGTGGGGCCCCCAGGGGACACCCAAGGCTCAGAGCACACCGGGACCCCACCACCTGCCCCCCCCTCTTCTTCCTTCACAGCCCTGGAGAACCCAGAGGGGCCGCCCCCTCCGGGCAGCCAGGTGGCGGAAGACTTGCAACAGGAGATCAACACCCAGTCCCTGGAGAAGGTTCAGCAGTATTACCGCAAACTCAGGTATCTGCCCGGGGCACCCGTTGGGGACAGGAAACTAGACACTGCTGCGGGAACTGGGTATTAGCATATAGAGCATCAGACAGGCCCCCAGCATGGGCGTGGGCAAAGTGCCTTTTCCTGAGCACCTACTGTGTGCCAGGCCCTCTGCCTACCATGCTCATCAGGTTCTCACAACAGTCCGGGTCAGTCATTCTAATAAACCACTTTATAGACGAGGAAACGGAAGCCCAGAGTGCGGACCCGGCTTGCCCACGGCCACAGAGCTAGATGGTGGCTGACCTGAGCTTTGACCTGGGTCTGTGTGGCTTCCAAGAAGGTCCTTGCGACCCAGAGGAACACCTGTTTCATTTCCTGTGGGGTGGGAGCTGGATGGGATGGTTGAGCCTGTGAGTGAGGGGGGTGGCCCCAGGGCCTTGGCCTGGCTCCGAGGAGACCCCCGGAGGGAAGTGGAGGGAGCAGGGGCCACATTCTCAGAGGAAGCCTCACACCCAGGGAGGCAGCTTCCCCTACCACCACCTGCACCCCAGCCCTTCCTCCCCCTCACCTTCTCCCTCCGCGGAGAGGAGGCTGGAGATCAGCAGACACGTTTCAGGGGCTGGGTAAGGGCTTCCCTGTTTTGGGGTTTGGCTTTACTGTTTGGAAAGGGAAGCTGATGCTTTCAGGGAAAACACCCAGTTTTGTTATTAAAAGTGGCATCTCTTCGGATTGATCGATGCCATCAATCTGCTCCATGCTGCTGCTGAATATTTAAAATATCACATCTCTGATCCTTCCTTTATTCCTTCCTTCGTTCCGCACACGTGGGCCGGGCTCTGTTCTGGGTGCTGGCTCGGGAGTCAGCAGGGGCCCATAAAGCCTCTTCTTCATGGAGCATAGATTCTAGAGCAGCAGTTGTCTGGCGCATCCCCTGTTTTGTCGATAAAGTTTTATTAGCACACACGCACGCACGCACATTTACATATGGATGTCTTCAGCTTATCTTGTGCTACAGTCCTGCTTCTGAGGGGGTGATGGTAATAAGCCAGTGAAGAGAGTGATGTCACGTGTTAAGTGGTGAGAGTTTTCAGAGGACAGATACACAAGACAAGGGGTGAGAGAGAGAGGGGCATCAGGTGTTGACCAGCTGATCAGGATGGGCCATCAGGGAGAGGTGGCATTTGAGGGGTGCCTGGCAGGCCCCTTGTGCTCCCCGCCTCGGGCTGTTGCAGGAACGGGTGACTGTGGGCGTGGAGAACTGTGCAAGGCGCTCTCTGGTTTCTTTCTGAGCGTTGTGGGCAGGCAGAGGGGCTGTGGCGGCAGTGGGTGGGGGCTGCATGGATGGGGCATGGCGACCCCCCAGCAAGCCATATCTGTCTCTCCCAGGGCATTTTACCTGGAGCGGTCGAACCTGCCCACAGATGCCAGCACCACGGCGGTGAAGATAGACCAGGTGCGTCCCCTGCGGAGCTGCGTGGGCAGGGCTCGGCGGCTTTCCGAGGGCACGCGCTCCGGGCCTGTCACCCACGGCCCGGCCTCAGGCAGGCCTCAGGCTTGACAGCGGCTTAGGGGGTACTGGCCGGGTGTCAGGCTGGGTGTCCCGAGAGAAGTGGTGGCCGTGGCCCTTCGGGGGCCTGTAGCTTCACTGGCAGGATAGTGAGACGGCACAGAAAGAGCTGGCAGACCGCCCTGTTGTAGCGTGCCTCCACAGTGCGGCTGAGAGCTGGGGCAGGCGGCAGGCTCTTCCCGGGAGGTGAGCTGGGCTGGCTGAGACAGCTGGGAGAGGGCACTTCCTTCAGGCTTAGCCGGGGGCTCACCTGGGCAGAAGACGAGAATGAGATTTGAAGGTTAGGCCTGAAATGCACCGTGAGCACCTAACGCCAGCTTGTGGGGCAGTGGGGAGCCACAGATGGTCCCTGAGCAGGGCCGGGGAAGGTTAACCCCCGGGGAGGGGAGCCAGGGGGACGCTGCACTAGCTGAGCTGGACTGGAGGGAGTGGATGGGGCGGGAGGCCGGGTGGGGGCCTCCTCAGACCGTCCGGATGGATGGGGGTGTGCACCTTACAGCTGATTCGTCCCATCAACGCCCTGGATGAGCTCTGTCGTCTCATGAAGTCCTTGGTCCACCCCAAACCTGGTGCCGCTGGGAGCCTGGGTGCCAGCCTCATCCCCATCTCCTCTGAGCTCTGCTACCGCCTGGGGGCTTGCCAGATTGCCATGTGCGGCACAGGCATGCAGAGGTGAGCTCGGAGCTGGCCCTGGGAGGGTCAGAGAGCAAAGGTTTGGGGGAGGGGGGGAGGTGCTGTGTGACATTGGCGCATCAGAGGGGAGCAGAGGGTAGCAGTCAAATGCTGGTTTTGTGTGGTGTGCAGGAGTTGGGGTCCTCTAATTATCTGGGGGTGGGGGCAAGGGCTCTCCTGGAGAGAGGAGGACGTGAGACCAGGGCCTGCCAGGCTGTGCTGGGTGATGGTCGGATGGTGGCTGTTCCTGGCGTGTGCGCTCAGAGGCCTCACGCGGTGGGCAGGAAGTGCCCGTCTCACCTGCCGCCACCCCCCCCCCGCCCCCGCCCCTCCCCGCAGGAGCACCCTGAGTGTCTCGCTGGAGCAGGCGGCCATCCTGGCTCGGAGCCACGGGCTGCTCCCCAAGTGCATCATGCAGGCCACGGACATCATGCGGAAGCAGGTGAGGCAGCCCTGCCAGGCTGCAGGGCGCCCTGGTCGGGCACCTCGTGCTGGGAGCAGGATGAGGGGGCTGTCGGGGGCTGGGCCGTCATCAGCCTCCCCTGTGGCTCTTCACCCCAGCTGAAAGGGGCCCAGGACTTCTCCTCTGGGCCTGCTCCCCGTCTTTCCGCACCGCACCGCGCCCATGCCCATGCTTGCTCAGATGTCCCGAACTTGGACTCCCGTGCAGAGGCTGATCCCAGCCTCACAGCTCTTTCTTCCCAGGGCCCCAGGGTGGAGATTCTGGCCAAAAACCTGCGGGTCAAGGATCAGATGCCCCAGGTCGCACCTCGGTGAGTGGCTGTCCCTCCTCCCCTCCCCTCCCCTCCCCTCCCCTGCCCTCCCCTCCCCTCCCCTCCCCTCCCCTCCCCTCCCCTCCCCTCCCCTCCCCTCCCTTCCCCTCCCCTCCCCTCCCCTCCCCTCCCTTCCCCTCCCCTCCCCTCCTCTCTCCTCCCCTCCCCTCCCCTCCCCTCCCCTCCCTTCTCGGAAGACCAGGACCTGGGCTGGCATCAAACTCCTGGCCTCACCCCAGGCAGACCCCTGGGTAGTCCTATGGGGCTTCCCCTCTCACTTATGGGGCCCCACTTTGGGAAGTGACAAGCAAGCTCAGTTTTTTACTCCCCAGAGGAGCACCTACTGCGTCTGGGAAGATGACACAAAGGCCCCAACATAAGCCATGGGCAAGGATTTGTTGGGATCCCCCCCACCCCCCAGCCCCCACCACCTCCACGCTTGTTCTGCCTCCTTGCTGCCCTCAGGCCCTCAGTCCATCAGCTGCTTCCTGTCCTCAGGAACTCCATCATCTCTCCATGCTGATTCCGGCCAGGCTGGTGGTGCCCTGTGCTGCCGCTTTCCCAGCAGTAGCTCCTATCCGTCCCATCTTCTCTCTCCATCCCCTCTGCCCAGTTTGCTATCAGCACTGCTCACAATTTTTAAGTCACTTTGTTTTGAAACAGCTTGACTCACAGGAAGTGACAAAAGTAGTCGAGAGGGTGCCCTGCACCCAGCTCTCCCGCAGCCACGGGACATCGACGAGGCCAGGGAACGGGCTGGTGGCCGGGCAGCTCCCAGGCAGACCTGGCGGTTTTCGCCCTCCCTCCCTCTGAGGGCTTTTGTCTGTTCACTCACCCCACCCCAGGCACCGCTGCAGTCTCTTTTCCTACACGTACTAACTCAAACCCGAACTCTGTGGACAGGATACTGTTATGATGCCCAGTTAGCAGCTGGGGGCCCCTGAGGCACAGAGAGGTTGAGTACCTTGCCTGAGGTCGCACAGCTCGTAAACGGCAGAGCTGGGGTTCTGGACCCAGGCCGTCCAGGCCCGGGGGCCAGCCTCCTAACCCCTGTGCTGCTTTGCTTCGCTGTCTGGTCCGTCACCGCAGCCGTCCTCCCCGCGGCCGATCTGCCTCTTGTGCTTGGAAGCCACTGGTGGCTCCTTCTTACCTGGTGGTGAGACTCGGTGTCCTTCCTGGAGACGTTCAGAAGGCAGCTTTCTGTGTCCTGCAGGGAGAGGCCCCAAGAGTATATTAAGTAAAAATAAATAAATAAATAAATAAATAAATAAAGGGCTAGACACAGAGAGGAAGGGAGAGGAAGGGAGAGTTAGAAACATCCATGAGAGAGAAACATCGATCAGCTGCCTCCTGCATACCTCCTACTGGGGATGTGCCTGCAACCAAGCTCCCACACAGACCTTGCAGGTCCCTTGACCGGAATCGAACCCTGGGACCCTTCAGTCCTCAGGCCTACGCTCTATCCGCTGAGCCAAACCGGTTTTGGCGACTCTGCGTATTTTTTTTTTTTTTTTTAAGACATCTACTGGGTTTTGTTTTCTATGCATGGACTGCCTGTCCACGTAAAGATGGAAGCCACATGAATAATAGTCCCAGCCCGCCCCGGCCCCTCCTCATCCTCTTCCCCTCCCCCGCCAGGCTCTACCGCCTCTGCCAGCCGCCGGTGGACGGAGACCTCTGAGCGCTCGGACGCTGGTGCTTGGCTGCGCCGTCCGGAGCTGGGATTCGGGAGGACATGGCGGGTCCTGCTGGCCCGCGCCTGAGCCCGTCTGAGGCCCCTGCTCCTGCTCCCTCCGGACCCGCCAGCCTTCTCCATCGCCGCCTGCCAGGACCGGCCCGGCCCCCGCTCTTGGACGAGCGAGCTGATAGGCCTGGGCCCGCGTGTTTCCACACTTCTGCCGGAAACCCAAGGGGTGCTGGGGACCCACAGAGCGGAGGGGTGCCGCCGGCCCCGGGACCCAAGAGAAGTCACCGCCGAGGGAGGCCCCTGCCTCGGCTCCCTCGGGATGGCTCCACCTGCACTTTGAAACCCTGGCTTCCCTCTAAGCCCACATTCCAGGCGGCGCGTGCCTCCGCCTCCTCGCCTTGGCTTCCAGCTCACCCTGCACTAACCTGCTCCGCGGACTCGGGCAGCGGGCCTCTGCCGGGAAGACGGGGACCGGGCAGCGTCCGTCCCCGAGAAGATGCTCAGCCGCACCAGCTTCCGGCAGCACCGCCCTGGGGACTGGGGCTGCCAGCCCTGGGCGCGAGATCTGCCCTGGCTTTATTTATGTGGCGTGACATCTCTATGGTTTACTTTAGACAACCCCCCCCCCCCCCCCGTGTGATTATGTATTTGACATTTTAAATTTCAAAGGAAGGTGTATTATTGTCTAACGGGCCCATCACAAGGTAGCATTGACAGCTTTCCCCAGTACTAAAAAGGAAAAGAAAAACTAAATTATTGAAAATTCAAACACATTGCACCTTTTTCAATATTAGGGTGTTGCTTACAGCTATGAACTATGGCTCCCCCCCCCCCCCCCCCCCCGTTCCCCCGTTAGCTGGCCAGTATTAGAACGAATTTTACTTTCCTCTCTTGGAATGACTGGCTCTAAGGGTTCGAGCGGCGGCTGGGCCAGGTCTGGGGACTGGAGGGGCCTGAACCACCCACCTGAGATGCTGTCCCCCACGGGTGTGTCCTGCAGGTCAGAGGGTCGCAGGAGACCCTGGCTGGCGGCTTCTGTAACTTATTTTGTCGATGATCTCTCAGAGCGGGGAGCTGGGGGCTTCTCCGCCAGCCAGGGGGACAGGAAGACAGCCTCCCTGCCTTCTGGGCGCCACGTCCCATCCGGGGCCCCTCTCCGCGGTGCATCCCCGGAGCTCCTGTCCACGAGCAGGGAGATGTCACCCTTGGCTGGTGGTGAGAGTGGGTGTGGGTTTCCCGAAGCCCCTACGCCTCTCCGAACATCGGACCCCGGAGCCCCGGGGGTCCCCTCCTGAGCATTGGACTGCGGAGGCGGGCTTGTGGCTGGGCACTGGTGACGCGATACAAGCGAGGACCTGCCCTGCCTGGTGGGAAACGGAGAAGGGTCCCGGCGGGCAAGGCCTCGTGCACTGGTTTACTTTAAAATGTACAGAGTCTCCTCATTAAATTCATGATAGATTTTTTATTATTATTAAAAGTCAATTTATAATACAGAGATCTTGATCTGTGGTTCCTTTGGGGCCGCGACCCTGGTGGCATGGGGCTGGTGTGGCCAGCCTCACGTTGGAATGAGCCGAGGCCTCCAAGACCCACACGGGGAGGGGGGGGGTCCTTGAGCCAGTGACCCCTCGTCAGCCTCAGATGCCATCCCTCCGAGCCTCAGTTTCCTCCTGCAAATTGAGGGTAGTATATATTTCCCTTGCAGAGGAGTGGTGAGACCACCAAGGTCTCACTGCAGGTCTGCACCTCCGGTGGGCCACAGCGGGCTGTATGCTGTATTTCACCTTTATTTTGGGCTCTGACCTCCCCTTTCACAGCGATGCTGGAGGAATGTGTCTATTTGCCCCAGTAACCCCCACCTCCTCCTGGGCGTCCTGCAGTTTCTGGTCTTAGGTGAACCCAGGGATCAGGGTAGGTCCATCCTCTGCCCCAGCCTGCAATTCCATTTGGATCTGGGATCTGGGATTGGGGCTGCTGGAATGGTAGTCCAAATACTCAACACGTGGTCAGGCTGGTTCCCAGCCAATCAGAATTCACGCTGGCTGCAAGCAGACCAATCAGAACACACGCTGGGGCAGACACTGCATACCTGAGCCTGTTGTCTAGGCCCCAGGCTGTGTGCTGGTTCTCACCTGCTGGGCCCGGGCCATCTTTTGGAAGCTCCCTGGGTCTGTCTGCCCAGCCGGGGTCATCTCACTCCCTGGTGGGATTTGACCTGTGGACTTGCTAGGCTGCACTATGCCTGACTCCCTCTCTCTCCGTCCCTTTCCACCACCTCCTTGCCACATTCCTTCCTTTTACCTCTTCCCTTCTTTTCTCTCCCTCCTTATCACACATTGGGAAGCACTGACATCTCTGAAAGACTCCCTCCTCTTAAAGGCACCCACACGGTTATGGCCACCTTTGAGATCCTTCTGAGCCATGATGCCCACACTAGTTCTACCTACCCTGATCCCTGGGTACACGTAAGACCAAAAAGAGCCCATTCTCTTTTAATCTCTTTTCCTTCCAAACTAACCTTTCCCAGAGTGCATGTTCTCAAGGCCCAGAGTGGTCTCTTCCAGAAAGAGAGAGAGAGAGAGAGAGAGCGCCTTGTGTCTTTCAAATGGCAGGTTTCAAAGACTCAATATTTAATCAGCGAGAGTGAATCCTGGTGGGGTTTCAGCACAGTGACAGGCGGATTATTTGGAATTATCTGAGGTCAGTTTTGGATCCAGAAACATCGCTCTAAGGGGAGGGCTGTCACCTCCATCGATAGTTGATGCCTACCCTGGGCAGACACTTTTATAGGAAGCAGTAACTTCCCCAGAAGTGCGTTCTGCTCCAGGGATGGGCAGGGGCAGCTTTGGTGTAGAGCTGGGAAGTGGGGTCTGTGTGGCCTTGAACAAGTCACATCTCTTCTCAGACACAGAGCTGCCTCTGCAAAGTGGGGGTAAAAGCCTTTCTCTCCAGCGGGCCTTTGTCACAGTTACAACATGGAGCATGAGCTGGGAGGGCATTTTACCGGAGACAAGAGGTATCAAACTGGCGGGCCGGGGGCTGAAATGCGGGCATTGATGGCTGTGTGTTTTATTTTCCCGATAGGGTGTCTTTATAATTTTGAATCAGACATTCACATTTAAGAACCAGCAGATTTCACTTCCAAATTCAGATTTTTGTTTTTCCTTGAGAATTCAGAAGCTCTGGTTGCACTGGCCCCTATTCCCACCTGGCACGTGTGAACTGGAGCTGAGAGGTGCCAGGGCCTCTGGGCAAGGAGCCAGCTCTCCAGTTCCCCACAGCGTCACCTTCCCAGTGTGCCCCTGTACCGACCCGCCTCACTCCGGGTGGCCCTGCCCAGGCAAATGTGGCCAAAGCTGGCCTTGGGACTGTCCAGGTCCTCAGCTCTAGAGTCCCCCTGATGATGTCGGCTGAGGGAGGACATCATGGCCAGGAGTTGCTGTGCTGACCAATGGGACATCAAGAGGCGGGCAAAACCCTGCTGTTGATGAGTCTCTCAGTTGGACCTCCGGTTCTCTGCTCTCCCAGGACCACAGCGGGGCCCAGGTGTCTGAATCTATCTGATCCTCAGCTTCTTCCACTGTCCAGTAGCCAGAGCTTGCACCTCTAACCACATCACTCTGTGCCTGGGCTGGATTGTTCGGGGAAGTGAGGGCTTGCATTAAGACTTTGAAATCAGACCCTCGCCTGCCCCGGAACTGCCAGGATTCTGTACTTGCTGAATGGCCATTCCTTGGCAAGTCCAGTCTCTCTAGTAGCCTCAGTTTCCTTTTCTGAGAAAAGGAGATGATGACACCCACCTGTCTGCGATGCTGGGGAACCCACAGTCTCTGGGGCCCACCGGTTAGCTTCCGGGGATAAATGTGGTGCCTTTTCCACCCAGCAGGTGGCGCCAGAGATTGTGTAGTGTTCAGAGGTTGAGGTTACCTGGCCCCAGGTCCTGCCTACCCAAGCACTGGCTCCCAGGTGCCCACATCTGGGACAAAGGCAGCCTGGAGGCAGGGGCTGAGATTGTCTTGATGATGGGCCCTGGCACCTGCCCTTCTAGGCTGGGCTAGGTCTGAGTTAGCGTGCATATTTTCTCTATTTTTTTCATTTTTCTTTATACCTCTTTCTTGATTATTTGTGTCTTTTCCCCCTCCATTTTCTTTCATTCCTATTTGTTTGATCCCATAACGTATGTCTGTGAGTGAGGATCTATTTTTTTATATTCTTTCCTTTTTACTTTTATGCTTTCACTTCTCTTTCATTCTTCTTCCCTTGCAGTTGGATATATAAGAAAGATGTAAAAAAAAAAAAATTAAAAAAACCTCTTGCAAAGTGATGTGCTTGAGGGAGGTGACCAGCTACCCACAACTGGTACTAATGTGCACAGACCCACCAAGACCTGCAGGGAAGCACTGACACCAGGTGGCGCTGTGCACCAGGAGGTCCTGCCTGGCCTCTGAGAACAACTGGGGAGCATTGTAAGTCTCTGGGGCTTTGGGGCTTTTGGGAGAGGTTCATCAGAAATTATGACCGATTGCTGCCCCTCTCTGGGTACTAGTACCCTGGAGGGTGGGGGGAGGTCAGGAGAGAGCTGCAGGGATGCTCCCGACCAAGCAGCAGGGTCCTCTGACATACTGTGTGGACCCCCCTCACCCCCCCACAACCCAACACAGGGCCCTGCCCTTCTCTATGCCACAGTCCCCCCACCTATAACAAGAGGCATAAAACTCAGTTCCTCAAAAAGCACTCCTCCTCCTCTGGCCAGCTTGACCTCTCCCAGTCTTGCCTGAAGGACCAATAGTAACGTTCAGAATCTCTGTTGTTGAGCTTAGTTTGCCAGTGGCGTAAAGGCCTTATGTCATGTGATCCTCTGACCAACTAAGGCCCCATTACAGAGGAGGAAACGTACAGATACCGTAGGTTAAGTGACCTACCCACAGCCATAGAACTCAGAAACCCTGGTCCCTTATGCAGTTCCAGAGCTGTGGTAGCAACATTGCGTTTAGAAAGGGGGAAGGAAGCACAGTGGTCTCTGGATTTTGGGGGCTCTGCCCAGGTGCAGCATGGGAGAATCTGGCTCTGGTCCCAGAACTTGGCAGACCTGGGGGCGGAGGAAGGGGAGGGTGGAAGAGGTGGCCTTGCTAAGGAAAGGACCGCAGGTTGTCCCGGGAAAATGGACGAGCGCTTTGCTGCCTTTGTGCCGTGGATGCTGCCTCAGGGCTTTGCACACATTCCAGACGGCATGTGCCAGAAGGGGCGGGCCTGCCTTGCTCACAACTGTGGCCCCAGTTTCTGGCCCAGTGGCTGGTGCAGAGTAGGCGCTCAATCAATACCTGTTGACTGAAGTGGGACGAATCAGCAACATGAGTGACCAGGCAGGGAGGATTCTGACCAACATACAGCCATCTCCTCAGGTGAGCTGTGCATGCCAGCTTAATCTTCAGATTCCAGAAAGTCCACCATTGTAGCTCTTACCTTACCGGCTGTGACTGTTCTGGCCCTGACCCAGAGCCAGACACTGCAGTTGTTCTGCTCAATCTGTCTCCCTCACTGGCACCCTCCCTTGGGCTCAGATCCCTTGTAGAAAGTCTTGATGGGGCTGAATGTCCCTGCAAGAAGGTTCTTCCTGCCAAAACCGGTTTGGCTCAGTGGATAGAGCGTTGGTCTGCAGGCTGAAAGGTCCCAGGTTCGATTCCGGTCAAGGGCATGTACATTGGTTGCGGGCACATTCCCCGGTAGGGGGTGTGCAGGAGGCAGCTTGTCGATGTTTCTCTCTCATTGATGTTTCTAGCTCTCTATCCCTCTTCCTTCCTCTCTGTGAACAATCAATAAAAAATATGTTTTAAAAATAAAAGAACTTTCTTCTATCAGGCTGGGCCTGAGCACTGGGGGCTGGGCCTGAGCCACTAGGGGCTGGGCCTGAGTCACTGGGGGCTGGGCCTGAGCCACTGGGGGCTGGGTCTGCAGCAGGGCACAGCAGATGATGCAGAGCCGCCCTGGCCTGAGGAGACCCACCCCATCCAGGATGTGCCCGCAGCCAGCATTCCGACATGCAAGAGGGCGGCAGAAGAAACCCATTTGTGATTCTAGTTCTGGCTCAACAACCCGCTTGGGCCCACCTCTTGCCCTCACTGGCATCATTTAACAGATATTTACTGAAGGCCTCCTGGAGCCTGGCCCCATTCTAGGGCCAAAGTCACATCAGGGAAGGGCTTGTGGAGTTAATTTTCTGCTGGAAGGTGGCAAAAAAAAAAAAAAAAAAAAAAAAAAAAAAAAAAAAAGTCAATAAACACACGGGTACATACTTTGTCAGGTGGTATTAATGCCAATAAATAAGGTAAGTGCCAAAGGTGGGAGGACAAAGACAGATGTGTGAGCTCTTTCACTAAATGGCCAGGGAGGCCTCTCTGGGGCAGACCCTTGCGTGGAGACCTACGGAGGAGAGACTGTGGAGATGAGAGAGCAGGTGGAAGGCCTGAGGTGAGAACGCTCCTGGTGAGTTGGAGGCAGGGAGAGAAGCCCGCTTAGCTTGAGCAACAAGGGAGTCGGGGGAGGATATGACGTCAGAGAGGGCAGGGCCCAAGACCCAGAGGTGACCCAGGGCTTTGGCATTCATGCCTAGAATCAGGAAGCTGCTGGCGAGTTTTGAGCAAAGGGCAGACAGTTTTCTCATCTGTAAAACAGAGCAATCCCAGCTCCCTGCCCACTGGGCCTGCCCATGTGAGTGTTTTCAAAAAGAAGCTGAGAGTACTCTTCAGAGCGAAGTGGCATTGGAACGTTTTATTTCCACAATATGCTGTGCTTTTCTTATTGTGTTTTAGGAAATGTGTGGCATTCTGGTGACATGTACTGATGTTTCTGTTTATTCTCCACAGCCGCCTCTCAGATGATCACCAAAGCAGGGGCCTCGGGCTCCTCAAGGTGCGCTGACTCAAGGGGGCGTGGCAGGTGCTCGGACTGGTGGGTGGGGGGAGGTGCATTCCCCTGGGTGCTCAGGTTACCGCTGTGCGACACCCATAGCCTAGGAGAGAGGTGGATATCGTCCCTTAGAGGTATGAGAAAAATAGCTGGGGATGCTGTTCTGAGCATTTAGTATGTATCACCGCCATCTTCCCAGCAACTCTCTGGGCCACTATCCCATTGTAGGGACAAGCAAAGGCAGCAGCTGAATGGACCCTGAATCTCACTGTGGCCCACATGGGGGTGACTTGCCTATGCCTCACCCTCCATCCCATAGTCCAGCCTGGGTGGGTGGCCCCAGGCTCAGCTCAGGGGGTGAATCATGGCTGCCAGGGCTGCCTTCATGGCACGTGACCTATGTGGTTGCACGTGACCTATGTGGTTGCACAAGGACCTGAGCTCAGAAGGACCCATGATTGGCTTATGGCTCTGTTGTCCACGTCTTGAACTTCTTAGTGATTTTTGAACAAAGCTCTAGGTTTTTATTTTGCACGGGGGCCCACAATTATGATTGGAGATGTAAACCATAGTCAGAGTTGGCTGGATTGTGCTGCATAACAAAGAGCTCCCCCCAAAATTAAGAGGCTCTGACCATAAAGGTTGATTTCTTGCTCAAAGTATAGAAAGGTGGCTGGGAGCTGTGCTCAGTGTCTTCAGCTGGCCTCTCCAATGTCTTCTTGGCAGAAGACAAGCGTGGGGAGGAGGTCTCTCACCCTGGTAGTTAAGTGCCCAGCCTGTGGGGATGTCATCATTATGGTCCCAGCTCATTGGCCAGAATGGGACATGTGGTCCACAGCCACAGGGGACCAGGAAGTGAACCACGGAGGATAGACCCCACCAGTGATTTCCGGGGATCCCTGGGAACTGGAAGTTGGCCTCCAGGAACACAACCAGCATGGTAAGGAGGTCTGGTGGCCCCTGGGTTCTCCTCACTCGTGAGTCAAGTTCAACCACAGACTCCTCTGTGGAGAGCAGCCTGACTTGTAGCTAATCCTCCCTCAGATCTTCTCTCCTGGATAATCCCTTTGATATCACAAAACTAACCTTGTGAGCAGGTAAAAACAGGGTTTGTTTGATTCTGCAGGAATCATGTTTCTTGCTACATTTCAATCCCCAGAGAGAAATGTTCGCTGCAGAAAAGGGCTTCTGTATTAATTACAGCAATGAATAAATAGCAGCCTCACGCCTGGATGTATGTGTACATTTCTGTGTGCATTTTTTATGTGTGAAGGTGTATGTATGTGTGTATACATGTGTGCATGTGTGTGTTTATGAGAGACTTCTGAGCTCGCACAAACCTCCCCATCGGTGCCCCCTGTTCCTTGGAGGCCTGATTCAGCACACACAGGACCCTGAGAGCAGATCCGGGAAAGAAGCCCCGTGTAGACGATGCTTCTTACTCCCACTGGCCTTGGGCAGTGAGCTCTCTGCTCTCCATGCTGCATCCCAGGGAGCGGCAGCTTGGGGTCCAGGGCGCGGGCGGCTCTTCCTGGGTCTGGGCCGCCTTGGAGCTCCTGCCTGGCCCACAGTGCGTCCACATTTCAAGCCCCCATCGAAATGTAGATGAGGGGGTTCATCTGTGGCCTCTTGTTCATCCTTTGTATCTGGCTCTCCCTCCCTTCCCACCCTCTGGCATCACCCATTCTTCACACCAAGCTCCCTGGGCCCCAGGGGCCATTCTCAGAGGTGCCTGTTGCTGTGTAGGGGCACCTGTTTCACTGGTGGGTCTTAGCCCCCCCACTTGGGCCTTCACTGCCCCCCCCTGTGTGACGTAGCCCTGTCTCCTACGGAGTCACTTCCTAGCTCATCACCCTGCACTATTTCCTTCATGGGGTTTATCAAATCCTACTCATGTGCTTTTCAGCTGTCTCCTCCTACGAGGAAGCCGGCTCTGTGAGGGCAGGACTGTGGCTAGCCCAAGGCTGCAACTCCAGCTTCTAGTACATAGGGTGCCTCAATAAGTATTGACTGGTGAGTGAAGAAATGAATGGATAGATGAAAGCTCACCCTGGTACCATGAGTTGACTCAGCTTAAAGACTTACCTGTCCCATGTCTTGTTTCTTTCAAAGCCTGCTGCTTCTGAGAACTAACAAAGAACTTATTTGTGCTAATGAATATGTATTCTATTTTTTCCCTCAAGACAGCTATACATGTTTAACAAGAAATGTCTGGAGACTCAGGTTTTAATCCAGGGAAATCACTCTAATAATGAGAACATGACATGTTGGTGGTGAGGGGCTGTGGATATTTAGGGCCTGGAGGCCTGGATGAGGCACCGGATCAGGGAGTTAGGAAGGCCTCCTGGATGGCCAGTGGGGTCAGCCCAGGACCCGGGCCAAGACCCACCTCAGCCACTGCCGGTGTTCGGCACGGGGCAGTCACTTCCCCTCCTTCTTGGCCTCAGTGTTCCTATCTGTAAATGGGGGTCATAACCCCCACCTCACAGGAAGGTGCAGGGTCCTGATGATTAAATGTATTCTTAGTGCTTTGGAAATGGCAAAGTCTCTGCTCACCCAATAGAAGGGATGATGGCAATGGGCAGAAGCGATTCTCCCTATCACAGAAGAGGTATTTTTGGCTTCAAGATATAAAATGCTCCAAAACAAGTACTAGGAGCTAAATAATAAAGATGAGTTAGTACTTCACAAACCGAGGAATCTAGGCAGCTCTGTGTGTGGCCCGCTCAGGGACCATCAGGGCGCATCCTGCTGTGCTCTTCCCCTTGCTGACGTGGTTCTCAGGTCTTCACCCTGATGGTTGCGGGAGGTTCCACAGCTCCCGTGCGAGATGAGGAAAGTCTGTTTCTGCCAATAGCTTCCTTAGAAGACCTCGGGAACCTTTTCCAAAGCCCCAGCAAGTTTTCTCTCATGGCACTCTGGCCGAAATTCCATCCCCATGCGCCTTCCTAGACCAGTCGCTGGTGGAGGAAATGGACCAATCAAGATGGATTGGCGGTTTCCACCAGAGAGGGACACCCCCTGAGACACGGTGGAAATGGGGGTGTTTGGGCTTGTCCTAATGATTGCTGGCATTTAGGGGGGACAGTCTGCACAACACAGACTGGTCATTCACACGTATGAAGATCCATTTCAGCCACCTTCACCTGGAACCTAGGTCACCTTTATGTCAAAACAAACCATTTTTGAAAGATTGTAATGCATACACCTTTTATAGTTGAGTATTGCTCTCATTGTCCTGGCCTTTTGCAGTGGAGCCCCTCCTGATCTGACTTCCCTCACATGCAAACGTATTCTCCAGAGGTCAGCGAGGATCCAGCCATTCACCATGTCACCCCGTGTCTGTGTCTGTGCCTGCTCATCTGCATACTGAAATGTGATTTATTTTATTACAAGTTATTTTCCTTTATTTTTATAATCCACTTAGCACATTTTAATGAGTTTTTAAGTACATGTGACTTTCCAGGTTAAGTATTTATGGCTTTCATTTCAAAGCTGTAGAAAGGTCATTGAGCACATTTCTCTGGAGGGGTTACTGGGTCTGACGGGATTGAGAACCGCTGGCGGAGCCCATCGGGGCTGGGAGGAGAGCCTGCGCTCTGAAACTCCTGGCTTCCTGGCGCCTGGACCACATCAGAGCTGAGCTGAGATTAAAGGACAGCTTAGGAACTGGTAAAAGGAGCAATACATCCTTCCCCACTCATCTCCAGGCAAATGAACTTAGAGATGGAAGACAGGGAGCATATCAAATAGGCATGTCTTGTGGATTGTAGATTTCCTCATCTGTAAAATAGTAATAAAATTATACTACTACTAATGAATACATTTGGCTTCATTCAGTTTTGACACCCAGGAACAGAACTCAGCACACTGTTGGCTGCTGGTGGTCAGATCTGCATGCATTTGACTCTAATGGGTTCTAACCTCCTATGCCAGCCCATAAAAGGGCTCTTCTCAGTCACACTCACTGTGACTGTCTTGGCTCTGACGGTGTCATCTAGCTAATGTTACCATTCTTCTCTCCACTCCCTGTCATAGCCCGTTTTACTCACTCACAGATTGTGTCACTGTCTGAGCTTCCCCTGGCAGCGGGTTTCTTCCTGGTCTGTTCTCTGAGCACCCTGAGGTCAGGGCCTTGTCAGAGACAAGAGCCTGGCACCCAGAGGTGCCCAACAAAGATTTCATCCAGAGCTGCATGCACTCCTCAACCACCTGGCTTGGTGGGCTTTGGTATCCCCAACGCAGGTGAGGAGACTTAAAGCCCAGACTTAAAGTCCAGTAACCTGCCTGTGTCACAGCTAGACGTCAAAGCCGGCTTTCTCTTACGGTGCCCTTGCTACAACCCTGAGCATTCTGCCTTCCTGCTTGCCTTCCAGGGGCCTTTCTTTTCTTTTCTTTTCTTTTCTTTTCTTTTCTTTTCTTTTCTTTTCTTTTTTCTTTTCTTTTCTTTTCTCTTCTTTTCTTTTTTCTTTTCTCCTTCCTTCCTTCCTTCCTTCCTTCCTTCCTTCCTTCCTTCCTTCCTTCCTTCCTTCCTCCCTTCCCTTCCTTCCTTCCTTCCTTCCTTCCTTCCTTCCTTCCTTCCTTCCTTCCTCCCTTCCCTTCCTTCCTTCCTTCCTTCCTTCCTTCCTTCCTTCCTTCCCTCCTTCCTTCTTTACTTTTCCTTCTTTCTCTCTTTCTTTTTTTGTTTGTTTGTTATTTCTCACCTGAAAATATTTCTCTATTGATTTTTAGAGAGGGGAAGGAAAGAAGAGAGACACACAGAGAAACATCTATTGCTTGCCCCTTGTAAAAGCCCTGACCAGGGTCAGGAATGGAGCTTGCAACTGAGATATGTGCCCTTGATCAGAACTGAACCTGGCACCCTTCAGTTCGTGGGCTGATGCTCTATGCACTGAGCCAAACGGACTAGGGCCCAGGGGCCTTTCTTAGGGCCGGTTACCACCTGTTCACAGAGGGTCAGTTCTTTCCCAGACAGCACACGAGTTTGTTCAAGACAGAAGTCCACTGTCCTCTTCATTTTGATAACTGAGCTAAGGACACAAATCCAGCAATATGTGTGTGGCCAGCTACCCCATTCCCGCCCCCCACCCCCCCAAGAAGCAAATTTATGGGCCTCCATGCTCAGGGGTGATTATTCCCCAATAGTTTATAGTATCAAGGCTCCTTTCTTTCCCCCCAATAAATCTAATTTATATGGACCGGCAGATCAAGCCATGCATTTCCTGGCGTCTGTGAATCACTCACTGTGCTTTTAGAAACTTGAGGAGATTAAGGGTTTGCATAATGCAAATCAGGAAGAGAAGATGTTTGCTCTGCCTCACTGTGGATGCACTCAGAGCAATGAACACCAGGAGAAATTCATTTTCCTGGGACAGGGCAAGGTCTGCTTGGTATGCAAAAGAGCACAGTTATTTGCAACGCAGGAGCCTGGGATGTAGTTAGCAAAGCATACGGGTGATGTTTGATTTGCTGCTTTAAAGAATTTAAGGATGAATAAAACATTGAATAAATTTTCTAAGAGCCATTGTCAGACAGCATAAGATCTAAGTAATTGGGGGGTGGAGTAGACAAAAAAGCAAGACTGTACCTGTGATATTCCAGCTCCAGGCCCTGGGGAACTGTTTGGTGTTGAATCCTTTATGCTACCTGGTTTTCTCCCACCAACTTTATGCCTCTCCTAATCCCATCAGTCCCAACTCAAGCCTCCTCTTCCAGGAAGTTCTCTCTGCTTACTCCAGCTCCTTTGTCAGACCTCTGGCTCACTCATTCACTTACTGGTCATCTACTCTGTAGCTGGCACTCACTGCTCTAAAAGCATTGGGTAGATTAGCCATTAAAATAGACAAAAATCCCTGCCCTCTGGGGAGCTGATATTCTGGTGAGGAGTGTGAGACAATAAATAAAATAGAGAAGTTAGTATATTTGAAGATGCTAAGTGCTATGGAGAAAAGAAAGTCACAGTGGGAGTGAGAGGATAGGAAATTGCAGAAGCTGGGGATGGTTCGCAGTTTTAGACAAGGCTGTCAGAGAGATCCTGAGATGGTGGCATTTGTACAGACCCTAAAGGAGATTAGGGGCAAACCAGGAGATAGGTCTGGAGAAGAGGGTTTCAGGGACAGGAAGAGCAGGTGTTTCTGGGCGGTCCTGAGCCAGGATAAGTGAGGGAGAGAATGGTGGGTGAGGCTGGACAAGGACAGGGTCAAGGTCATATAAAGCCCATCTATTCACCTCCCAATTTATTCATGTACTAAAAAAAAATATTTTTGAAACCCTGTTATGTCCTAGGGCATGGAAATCTGGCGGTAGGTATGACAAGCAAGTTCCCTGCTCTCATGGAGCTCACTCACATCCTGGGAGAAAGCAGTGAATAAGGAAATAAATGTATAAATAAGGTAACTTTAGAGGAGACATAACAAGGTGGCAAAGTAGAGAAGTTGGGCAGGGAAATCCAGTCACCATTGGCTTCCAGGCCCACAATCTTGGCAGAAGTCTCTCCAGTGACTCTTCTCTTTTCCCATAAGCCCATTCAGAAGATGAGAAAACTGAGGCCGAGAATCCTGGCTTTTTATTTTTTGTTTTTGCCCAGAGAGTCTGGGAATCTGGGAGTACAATTAATACCCTGCCCCTCATTGGGCCATCATGATGCTGTGTGGAGGTTCTTAGACAAGTGTCTCCTACTCGGGAACCATGGCCGAACCCTGGCCCTGTGCTGGCTGCACCTCAAGGAGCATATGGATGTGGGACTGGAGAATTCACAATCAGGCAGAGACCCACCCTCACACTGCAGACACTGGCAGTGTGTGACCTGAGGGCTCTCACTGGAAGCCAAGCCTCATCTCCTGGCTCCAATTGGCTAGTAGAGGTGCCATTGGTAGGTTCAGGGCAGTGGACAGAGGCCTGGCCTTAGAGTGGAGGGCAGAGCAGACAGTCTAGCTCCATCACCCCAACTTTGACTCAGGACGACAGGAGACTCTCTGGGCAGATGCTCTCCCATCTATGGGAGCCTCCTGGGCTCCTGTTCCCGCCTCTCGGCCCACACTTCACTGTCTATGCAGCCGGAGGGATCCCTTTGGAACCCAAATCTGCTCATGTCCCCCCTGCTCAGATCCTCCCACAGCTCCCATGGCCCCCAGGGAGAGCCCAGGCCAGAGAGGACACACTAGTGGCCGTGTCCTCTGAGCCAGGTCATGCCCTGTGCCCCTAGCACTGTCTCCATAACCCCCCAACTTCCAGAATGGACTATTGTCTCCTCACTTCTGATGGGGAGATCCCACAGTGTTTGGTGAGTGAAGGCATAAAGGAATGAACCAACAGTGGGGTTGACCGCCCTTCTCCACTGCCCCAGGGTCTTGGAGGACGCAGAGGAGGAGACCCTGTGCCAGGCTCAGGCGGCAGATGCTCTTGGTCAGCAGCAATGCCCTGCTTTGCCCTTCACAATGGGGGTGTGACTATCACTTTAACATGGGAGACTCTGCTCTCACTCACCAGGTGCTGGACAGTCCAGCCGCTGAGCGTTCCCATCCCTGTGGCCAGATGACAAGGGGAGGGGAGAAGACAGATGTGACGTTTATGGACAGGGCTCACAGGGACCAAGGCCACAGGAGGCAGAGGTGCTGACCAGAGGCGGTTTGTCCAGAGCTGCTCCAGGCACCTGGTGTGGATGTGGCCTCGAGCCCACCCTGCCCAGCCAGGCAGCGTGGGGACATCTGTCTGGCCACCTCCCATTTTCATGTGAAAGGCAGGTGGGGCATGACATGGGAACTGGGGACTGCCATCTGCTCCGGGAGGGCATTGTGCTGAGAGCCACGCATCCCATGACAAGGGCAGGGGTGGGGCAGCTGGGATAGAGGGTAAAGGAGAAGAAGGAAACCCACAGAAGGCGCTTCCAGGAGGGTGGGCTCTGAAGGGCAGGGCTGTTCGGGGCTGCTGTCACCATCTGTGCCCATCCCTCTGAGGTGGTTCTGGGCTCAGCTCAGCTCAGATGGCCCCCCTCCCCACCCTGCGCCAGGCTGCTCCTGTACAGCTGGTGCCCAGCCCTTGTCAGCCATGGAGCCAGCATCTGAACCAGCTCCTCTGGCTCCATAGTCTGCCCACCAGAACATTCTGCTCAGTCACTCAGAGTGTTGGGAATGGTCCCCAGGCTGCCCCTGCCCCGTGGCCAAGAGTTGCCCCCAGGGAGTTGCATCCTCTTTGCACTGACCCTTCTGGTCCTGGATGCTTGGACACTCCAGCCAGAGGTGGCCTAGGATGAGGGTGCAGGGAGGGGAGCCACAGGAGGGGACAGGAAATTCAGTTTACAGGACATGGCTGTCCCCTCCACAGACCGGAATGCCACAGCCCAGGTCTCCAGGAAGGAAGCGTCTGCAGTCATCTCCCAGCTGGGACTGTGCATGGGGCAAGCTCTCTGATGGTGCAGGAGCCCCAGTCAGGATGGCTGGCTGCCCCGCTGAGCAAGCCTCTCTGCAGCCTGAACCTCGAAGTGGTTTATTTTTCTTGTTTTGATGGAAACTTGGCATGCCCCCTTTTGAGCAGTTTCAGGGGTTGGGAGGGAGGCGGGCTGTCGGGAACAAATGTGTCTGAACAGCTGCCTGCATCGTGTAGAACCCACAGGGGCCCCTGCAAGGGTTTGTCTGGCCTTTGGGCAGGAGGGTCACAGGGACACATGCTCACGACCTTCAGACCTGACAAAGGAGGGGACCCTGGGCTCTGGGTGCCAGCGGGGTGGCTGTATTGATTCGGACAGCTGGGCACTGAGCTGGAGGCAAAGGCCAGGCAGGGCTGGTCTTGCAGAGCTGTCTTCATTGTTCTCCTCTCTACGCCCGCCCAAGCTCACTCACAGGCGATGCACAGATACTCTGGTTATAATTAAAAAGTGATTTAATTATCCGCTGAAAATGAGGTTCCAGAATTAATATTGAAATGAATTATAGCTGTGCCACAGCGTCTTTTCTCCCCGGTTGTTAGGATATTGGGAGGAGAGAGGCCCCATGATTTCCCTTCCTTGGCCGCTGCCACAGAAGCCCCAGAGCTGGCAGCTGATGTTCCCAGCACAGGAGGGACCTGTGAGGGCTTTTCAATCTCTCTGCACCAGGCGTGGGGAAGTGGAGACGGACTGCGGGGTGGGGAGTGGAGGGGAGCTCAGGAGGCTCTGCCCAGGTTATCCCCTGGAGCTGGTCACATGGCTCCAAAAGGAAGTGGGGTATCAGCTGGGCAGCAGGAGGGATGGTGGGGCAAAGGGAGGTGATGCTGGAGTGGGCCACAGCCTCAGCGGCATGAGCCAGAGACCTGGGACATGGGCGTCTCTGTGCATTTGTAACTCACCGAGTGAACTGCCACTCTTAATGACTCACAAGAGATTGAAATGTAAAGAATGCTGACTTCTGGAGCCAAGATTTTGGCAGAGCAGAACCCCGGGTCTTGACTCTCCTGGGGTCCTCATTATGTGCCCCACTGCCTGCTGCCTGCCTCCTGCCTCCTGCAGAGCCTCCAAATGCTCTGGTTGGCCATTGGGAGTACAGGTACCTGGAGCCAGGATGGCAGAGGCCCTGCAGGAAGCCTGGGCCAGTCCAGGCTCTCTCCCGTCAACCAGTACTCGGATCGATACCCTGTGAGCTGAAGCTTCCTGGCAGGGGACTGGTTCCCAGAACTGACAGGCAGGGATGGACACCAGGGACCTGACTTCCTGGCTGCCCTGGCTGCTGGGTGGATGGAGGTCTCCAAGGGTCTCTGACAAGGGCTTCATCCATCACAGCCAGAGAGTCCCAGCCTCTGCAGGCAAATGAGGGCAGGCCCGCAGGACCTGAGCAGGAACCTACATGGTGGGCACCCGTTGGGCAGTGCTGTGTATTTACTATGGCTGCCCATCCTGATTTACCCCTTGTTGCAAGTGTTGGACCCCATACACTCCTCCCACACATCCGTGGGCTGGATTTGTTCTGGCACGCCCAGCCGTGACCCCTGCCGTGGGTCACTAGCTGTTGAACTGGTGGCTGAAGCCTAGCCTTGGGAGGTCTGGCCCGGTGCATTCTGGGCCCTAACAACTGGCGGAGAGGTGCCTTTTCCAGGGCCCCTGAGGTTTTTCTGTTTGCTTGTCTTTTCTTTCTCACTCTGCCCCTCCCCCTTCCTCTGAGATCAGGCATAATTGACACTTGAGCCCCAAAGGTCAGGGATTATGGAATCTGGGCAGACACATGCCTGAGGCTGAAGAATTACCCAGCAGCTGCTGGGCCCCAGGACGGTGGGGGAAGGCGGGGGTCGCTCCAGCTCCCAGCTTTGCAGGGAGGACGTAGCCTGCACAGAAATAGTGTGTTTCACCCTGGACCAGGGCTGGGGTGGGTGCTGGGGATGCAGGGAGGAAACAGACCCTGTCACCCTCCTCAGCGATGTTCCAGTCCCACAAGTATGAGCATAAGTTGGACTTTGGGCAGAACCCAGGTCCATACATTTGGGTGAACAGGAAATCCATCCTGTTCCCCTCCTCCCTCAATTTCTTATTCCAGACCATCATTCCACTGCAGGGAAGGGAGTTTTATAGTTTTTTGTTTTGCATATAGAACTATGACCCATTTTGAATTAGTTTTCATACAAGGTATGAGGTTTAGGTTTAGGTCCGCTTCCCCTGTCATGACCCCCTCCCCGACCCAGAATATAATGACCAGTTGTTTCAACACCCTTTGTTGAGTATACTACTTATTCTTCATTGACTTGTTTTGCACTTGGTCAAAAATCAATTGGTTATATTTATGTGGGCCTGATTTGGACTCTATTTTTGTTCATTGATCAATATGTTAATTTCCTCATCAATTCCACTGGCTTGATTATTATAGCTTTATAGTTAATATTAAAACAGGGTAATGATTCTTCAAACATTATTACCCTTTTTCAAAATTGTGCGAGCTATTATATTTTCTTTGCTTATACATTTTAAGTTTAGCTTATTTAAATCTATAAAAAAAATTCTGCTGGCATTTTGATTGATATTGTGCTACATCTACAAATAAATTTTTTTGGGGGGGATTTATGTTGCTACTGTGGCATCCCTGTCTGAGAAGGTGGCAGCCATGTATGTAGAGTTTTTCAATCCCTGAATATGGTTTGTCTTTCCATTAATTCGGTCTTTTTTGATTTCTCTTATCATTGTTTTATAGTTTAAAGCATAACATCCTGTCCATGCTTGTTAGATTTATATTTAAGTATTCCATTTTTGGAGAGATTTTATAAATGGCATTTAAAATTGTTTTTCTTATACATTGTTGTTGTATAGAAATATACATTTTTGTGTGTTGACATTGTTAATCTCACTTTTAACTTCTAGGACTATTTGTGTGTGTGTGTATGTGTGCGCGGGCGCATGCGCGCATTCCTTGGAATTTTCTATATAACAATCATATAAATGAAAATAACAGTTTTATTTCTTCCTTTTCAACCTATATGCCTTTTATTTTTGCCTTTACAGGCTGCTTTTTTAAATTGTATTTTTGCCAATATTAAAAACACATACCCATAAACTATTCTATATAGTAAAAAGGTAATATGCAAATTGACTTTCACATCCTCACATCATAAGATGGCCATCCCTACATCATCACAAGATGGCCATCACAAGATGGCTGCCCCCACATCATCACAAGATGGCCACCACAAGATGGCCACTCCCACATTGTCACAAGATGGCTGGCAGGGGAGGGCAGTTGGGCGGGACCAGGCCTGCAGGGGAGGGAAATTGGGGGTGATTGGGCTGGCAGGGGAGCAGTTAGGTGTCAATCATGCCAGCAGTGGAGTTGTTAGGGGTTATCAGGCTGGGAGGCAGGTGAGTGGTTAGGAGCCAGTGGATTGTGAGAGGGATGTCCGACTGCTGGGTTAGGTCCAATCTGGCAGGGATTAGGCCTAAACTGGCAGTTGGACATCCCTCGAAGGGTCTCAGATTGGAAAGGGTGCAGGCTGGGCTGAGGGACACCTTCTCCCCCCCCCCCCCCCCCAGTGCACAAATTTTGTGCACCAGGCCTCTAGTTTTACATAAAAAACCCTGGTCTCATTCAAAACCAGAAAAGTAAGCCATGCAGCCCCTGGCTTCCCTCACCCAGCAAGTTGACAGAGCTGAGGAGCAGCCACTCCTAAGCACAGGGCACATGCCCGCTTGCAGTCCCTCACCAGCCCATTCCCCCAGGTAGGTCACTAGCTCACCCCTTCAAGCACCTGCAATTGCAGCCTCTGCCTTTAGCCGTCAGATCTTGGGGGATGGCAGAGAGTACTAGATCCTCCCAGTGTCAGAACTATGGGGTCATTTCCACATGTCCCAGGTGTTATGGAGATAGCAGGTGAACAGTCAGGCTAGGAGGGACGGGCACCAGTCCAAGGCAACTGTTTGAGCCACCTCAGGCCCCAGGCTGAAGTGTGAATGTGTCCTAGCCAGTGCCGGCTCAGAGAGATGTTGCCTAAGGACCACGTTGGTCCCAACTATCGCCTAAATCCTCAGAAAAGGGGACTGAGCAGCCTCAAATGGTCTGAGGTCAAGTTTCCACTGTCTATGAAGAATAGGGACTCAAATGGAAATAACAGCTAACACAGCAGGCACTGTTCTACTATTATAGTAAGTGCTCTTAGGGGAATATGTTTCTAATCCTCCGAGCAACCCTGAGAAACCTATCATTGCCCCATTTCACAGACAAAGACACTGAGACCCAGAACGCTCACGTGAAGGTGCCCAAGGTCACACTGCTGGAGGGAGTGAATGCAAACCAGTTCTGGATCCGGACTCTATGCGTTAGCAGTCATGCTTTAATGCAGCCAAGAGTAGGTTAAGTCTCAGAAAATAACAAAATTACATTTCCTTTCCACTACATGCTGCAGCAGGTCTCCTTCCCACAGGGACCTTAGCAAGGCTGAGGGGACTGAGCTGGGGCCCTGCAGTGGGCCCCCTGCAGGAGGACTGGGCCCTGCCTGCCATCCCTCTGCAGGTTGAGTCTTGCTCTGTCCCAGTCAATTTTAATGGACTCTCAGGGCAGGGGTGGATGCACAGGTGACCTCTAATGAGCCATTGATTTTACAGGGAACACCTGCTCCAGGCCCAGCGCGTTTCCTCCTAATGGAAGGACAATAAAACATGAGAACCCTGCTGCCCTGGCCCAGGGCCATCCTGGGGCGTCTCACTCACTCCTGTTATTTCTCCTTCTGAGGCCAGAGATGGCCGTTGCAGGGGACGAGAGCGGCTCTTGGTCCCGGTCCCAGCTCCAACTCGCCCGTCTCCCAAGCCCCCATTTGCTCAGGCGTCCAGGCCAGGTCCATACACGACAGGGCCGTCACTTGGTTGTTCAAACCTGAGAGCCATCCTCATACCCCCTGGAGTCCCTAGTGTGGCTTTTCTGCTTTGGCCCCAAGGCAGGCCCTCCTTCCCCATCCCCACTTCTCCAGAGTCACTGTCACCTCTCCCTGCATCACTGCATTCGCCTCCCCTTTGGCCCCCAGCCTCCACCACGGGGCCTTCAGAGTCCTGTTCCAAGAGCAGTGAGATGACACCATAAACATGTGCATCAGATCTTGTCACCTCTGCTCACAGCCCCCATGTCTCCCCACCCAACTCAGATAACATGCCAAAGCCTGGCCTGGGCTGTGAGCCTGGGCCTCCACTTTCCCTTTGCCCTCCATGTCCCTCTCCCCGCCTCCCCCTGCTCTGGGACCCACAGGCTGATGGAGGTGGTTGGCACTACAGAGCTCTCTTGCCTGTGGCCTTGAGTCAGGTCCAGCCATTGGGGACCCCCAGCGGGCGTCAGCAGAGGGTAGAGTGGGGTTGGGGTGGTGGTTACTCGGCTTCTTCCTTCAGGGCTGGCTGTGCCCCGGCCCCTTTCTACTCCTCACCATAGGAGGATCGCCTGCCCCAGGCCTGTGCACTTCTGCTCCCTCTGTGTGAATGCTCCTTCCCTGGCTCTTCCCACACTGACTTCTTCCATCTTCCAGTAAGCAGTGCAGCCAGGGGCTGAGAGAAAGACTGAGGGGGGGAAGGGCAGGCTGGGGCAAGAGCTTCCCTTCAGTCCCGTGGTCCTGGGGCAAGAAGGGGACCTCATGGCAGATTCGAGTTGGTGTCTGGAGCTCAGTGCTTGGAGCCATGACCAGGGTCTGAACTGGACACAGACGTTTGGACAGATTTGCGTCCTTCAGTGTCTCCCTCTCAGGGATACCCTCCACCACTCTTCTCTCTACGGGTTGTGCCCAGCTTCCCCACTAATCTTTAAAACATTGCTCAGTTAGTTTCTCTCATTACCTTTATGCCATCGTGAAATTAACCTTATTGGTTGCTAGTTTTTCTCTGTCTCATCTGCCATTTAACCACTGACTGTTAGGGTCTAACACAATCCCAGGCCATGTCAGATATTTGATAAATATTGCCTGAGCAAATAAAATAATTAATGAATAATATAGTGTGCATAGACACATGCATTCATGCTCACACCCACATCCATATTCACACACACATACACATCATGCCCATATTTACGTACACACATACACACACACACACACACACACACACACACACACACACATGCATATTTCCTCACTGTGGACATCTTTTGTTAAATGACAGGACAAGGTCCCTGGGAGGAGCTTTTAAATGGAGCCACCACGGAGCAGGGCCCACCCTCACGCCCGCTGACACCTGCTGAGTTAGAACAAGATGTTTACAGAGGCTCTCCCCCCGCGCACAGAGACTGCCGGCTCTCTGTGGATTTATGCTTTGTCCTTCTCATTGCTCTTCTCCGACAGTGTCTGGAGGATTTATGGAGAGATAACAGCACGACACCCGAGCTTGGGGACATCGACCACAGCATCTTCAGAGGGACAGCTCTGGTCACTTGGATGTCACATGGTTCCCTCGCCCTCCCTGCCCCCAGCTCCTGTCTCCTGAGGCTGCATCTGCCCTTCAAGGCCCAGCCCAGTCCTGCTTCTTCCCCCGAAGTCTCTGTGCTTCGTGGTTCCCAGGTCTCCTCTGATCCTGAGGAGCAGCCCTGCCTGCCCCTCACTGGGTCATTTCGTGGATTGTCCTCCCCTCCCCAGTCCCTTCCCTTGGACCCTCCATACCCTTTTACAGTGGTTAGAACACTGCTCACATCCCCCTAGGACCGAAGTTGGGATTGTTTCCTAAGCAGGGGCTCGGCATCAAACGTGGCACAGATAGGACCAGGTTACATCACAGTTCACCGTAAAGCAGATCTATAGCTCTAAAGCTCTGTAAATATTTAAAAGTAATGAAATTACACTCCAAGTCTTCTAGAGATGGCTATAAATCGACAGTCCATGTTAATTATATGTGAGTCCTCCAATGTAATAAAACGTACACATCATACATTATAAATGTACCACTCCAGGCCCATAAATTTGATGTAAAACTAACATATGAGCTATAACAGGCACTAAACATTTCATTAACACTAGCTTTGCTTGTCTTCTTAGAATTTAGGATGTCTATTTTGGAATAATTTGGGTGGCCCAAGACTGTGATAAAAAGCTGATGTGGGAAGGTCTGTGAGTTTAGCAAGCAGGGGACATAAAACTCCTGTCGCTGACCTTGGAATGTTGATTTAAAAACATCGCCTGTAGCTCCTCTCCTTGTCTTCCTGTGGACTCCGCCTGGGAGGGGGGGGTAAGCAGCGAATGCGGACTATGTGCCGTGTTCTCGCGTTTAGTTGTAACATTTGTCTAGGAAGCCATTTGTTCGTGAAGAAACATGGAGATTGCCACTCACTTTAGAGCGTTTCGGTTTTGTATTAAACAAGTCTTTTTAAAAAATATATATTTTTTATTGATTTTTTACAGAGAGAAAGAGAGAGGGATAGAGAGTTAGAAACATCGATGAGAGAGAATCATCGATCAGCTGCCTCCTGCACACTCCCCACTGGGGATGTGCCTGCAACCAATGTACATGCCCTTGATCAGAATCGAACCTGGGACCTTTCAGTCCGCAGGCGTCACGCTCTATCCACTGAGCCAAACCGGTTTCGGCTAAACAAGTCTTTTTAACTGTAAAATATGTAAGCCCAATTCAAACTGACGGAAGCCAAAAGGAGACGTGATTTGCCCAGCAATGGGCAAGGCCAGGGGTTTTGGGAAGAGCTGGCTCCAGGAACTCAAATGTTAGGGTTTGTCTCCATTTCTCATCCCTGATCTCTCAATGTTCTCCCACCACGCCAGCAACCCCAGTGGAAAGATACTGCCTGCTTTGTGAGAGTCTCGGAAACATCCCAGGCGGACTCTCACTGGACGAAAGTGAGGACCACTCATTCTGGCAGAGGATTGGCTGCTTAGATGGGCCTGTTGGGTGGAATGATATCCCCAGAGAAGGGTGTGGGAGTCATCCCTCCTGGAAACACATGGACCAAGTACGGGAGCTCTCCGTTCAGTTTTCAGCAACAGAAATTGCATTTGGCTAAAGGAGGCAAAATGGGAATTTCCTGGAAGCAGACCATCAGAGATGCTGACAAATAGACTTAGAACATGCCGGAACCAGGAGCGTTCCAGAACAACCCTGCACCAGAAACTGCTCAAGTGGGTGACCTTGAGACTAACACACAATGGAATGAGCCCAGTAAGTATTGGTTGAACGAATGAATAATTAAGGCAAAGGAGGGGGCCTAGAAACTGCTCAAGACCACAGATATCCATTATATATTTTCTTCCCAAATACTTTCCCCACCGCTTATTCTGCACTGTTTTGCAGGTTCCAACCCTGGCAATGACCTCGAATTTCCTGATGCCCATGACTTGATTGGATTCCAAGATCCCAATGTCAGGATTTCGCCCCTTCTCTCGCCATCTTTGCTGACTGTCTCCTTCTTCCTGGCCCCTAATGTCACATGTCCCCCGATCCTGCCTCCCATTCTACTCTCCCCACCTGCTCTCTTGGGCAGCTCCTCTTTGCTCACAGCTTCAATGTCATCTTATCTCTAGTCTCACCATCTCTCTCAAATTCTACTCTTAGGTTTCCTAGATCTGAGACTCAGCTTCTATTTATTAGGCACCTATTATATACTGAATCCTTGGCTAAGCACATACAATGTCTCATTTAATCCCCATGACGACTCAGAGAAGATGCCAATTTTTATGCCCATTTTTTAACAGATGGAGGACACGAGGGTCAGAGAGGTCAAGAGCCTGGCCCGAGGTTGCTCTGCCAAGTGGTCCCAGATCCAGGATTCAACCCCATAGCCTGTAACCACAGGCCTGCATTAGTACTTCTAAAGAAGTCAGCCATGACTTAAGTATTTACCCGTCTTCTTTAACATGACCAACCCATTCTTTGAGACACCAGGCCTTTCTAAGTGCCTCCTTCTGTCCACCATGTCCAAGCAAACACGTAGTCCTACTGCCAATCTTTGTGGGTTCGTTCTTTCTAAAAAAAAAAAAATAAGATTTATTTAATGACTGTGTTCATCTAAAGATAAATATATTACACCATGGCTTATATTTAGTTGTTTTCTTCATGTTTTTCAAAGAAAAGAAAATATTTTTTACTGGCTCCTAAAAGTATGGTGAGCCCTGGGCACTGTCTAATTGAAAAGTCACACTACCTCCTTCCTCTCTGCACTGACCTATGGCAGTAGCCGACCTCGCACCTGCAGCCCCCTTTCTGCTCTTCAAAGATACCAGGCACATTCCAGCCCCAGGGCCTTTGCACTTATTAATCCCTCTGTTTGGAAGACTCTTCTCCCAGATCCTCAGGTGACTGCCTCCCTCTCCTCTCTCAGGTCTTTGTTCAAGTATCTCCTTCTCTGTGAAGCCCACCCTGACCACCTAGTTTTCTAATGATAGCCTCTACCCTTCCTTTATCTATCTCACACCACATGTCCCCATTTGACAATTTGGGGCTCTTTTCTTAAAAATCCTGTTTGCTGTTTTGTACCCCCCTCCCATTAGAATGTAGCTTCATGAGACAGGGTTTGTGTCTATCTTATTTATTGTTGTAACCCCAGGGACTAGAATTGGCTGGTGCACAAAGAGATGTTCAACAGATGTTTTATGGATTGAATTTATGTAAGGGGATAAATAGCATTACTTGGGTGGGGTGAGGGGAGACATGTTTGAGCTGAGACATGAGAGATAAGAAAGAACCAACAGGAAAAGATGTGAAAAACAGTAAGTGCAAAGGACCTGGAGCAGGAATGAGCTTAGGAAGTCGGAGGAACAGCAAGGAGGTCAGTGTGGCTGCAGCAGAGTGCTCCAGAGGGCGAGGGAGGGAGATGAATCTAGAGGGGCCAGACCATTCAGGGCCTTAGAGGCTATGACGGGGAGTTTAGATTTTATTCTAAGAGCTGTGGGGAACGACTGAAGGTTTCAGAGCCGAATGTGACATGATTTGATTTGCATTTTCAAACCCACTTTAACTGCAGTATGTGTTGAATGAAAGGGGTGGGGGTAGATGCCAAGAGACCAGGGGGAGGCAGTTGTAATTACCTAGGAGGCAGTGGCATGGAAAAACCATGGGGGGATTGAGGACAAGGTAGGCGCAGCATTCCAGCATGGCTGAGCTGAAATTTGGGGAGAGTGAGGCTTTGCCTGGACATTCTCTTGATTCCTGGACATGTTTCCCTAGAGACCTCGTGGGAAGGAGAGGGTATGACATGCGATTCTAGTAGTACCACCCAAACCCCTACTTCCTCCAAGAGGCTCCAGGGAGTCTTAATCCTGGGATTCTCTGCTGGGCGCCATGGATCCAAGGTCAGGCTTCAATGTGAGTTTGCACAAAGCACATGCTTATTTCTGTTAATTGATATAAATGAATCATCTTTTGCTGTGCTGCACTTCCATATTAATTGGGTTGGAGGAGGAAAATTAAGAACTTCAATGTCCCACCTCTCCAGATGACAAGATGGGAAAGGAGAAAATCACTAGGTTCAAAGAGTGTAACTTGAGAGCCGAAATCCCCCATGGGGACAGTGATGGACACACAGAGACATGAATGTCTACATGGTTCCTTGTCCCAGAGCAGGAGAGTGAGTCTGAGAGGTGGGAGGTGCCTCAGCCGAGGTCACGGAGCTCCAACCAGCCAGAGAAGGGTTTCCAGCCCAGGAAAATGTAGATCCTGAGGGCGTGACATCGCCAATCCTTTCCATCCATAACACTGTGAATTTCCCAGGAGGCACTGGGTCATGGGTGAAACCCTCTCTGGAACTGAACCCCTTGTATTAAGAGGGCAGCCTCATGTGAGCACCCTGAAAAGCAACCTGTGAAATGTGGGCACCCCAGGAAGCCTTCTCTCCACCCCTGCATTTCCTAAGGGCTGCTGATTCCTGCCCCCCACCCCTTCTCTTCATCCCTGCATTTCCCAATGCTCCATCTCCCAGCTTGGAAAACACAAATGAGCAGCATCTCATGCAGACCCATCCATCAGGCTGCTTTCTTCCTCCCCACTGAGAGGACCTGCTGTGAGACAGCGGGAGGAGGAGGAGAGCTGCAGGGCCTGAGGAGTGAGGGGAGGAGGGTGGTGAGAAAGGACAGGAAGGAAGCTGCTGGAGGACACAGGCTTCCCTCAGAGCTCTGTGAGGGCCCTGAGATCCACCTCCATCACACTGGAGTGCAAATCTATTCCTCCTCCCCAAATGTGGATGCTCATGCATGCACATCCTCTCCATCTTGGACTAACACGGTGCCTTGCGGATCTGAGTCTCACCAGGAGCCCTAGGCAGAGGGAGGGCAGCATCGCTGCAAATGTCAGGTGTATGCAATTCATGACCCAGTTGGTCTGCCCTTGGCCACAATTTGTCCTGGGGAAAACTTTACCCCCCTGGGCAAGGAGGTATGTTTAAAGATACCTCCTTGCAGCAGTGTTCAGAATAGCAAAAACAACAACAACAACAACAGCAACAACAAAAAACTGGAATTGAACTAAAGGTCCTTCAATCAAAGAACAATTAAATAAATACAGGTTTCTCCAAACTATAGGAAACCATACAGTGAATTTGTATATCTTTATTACTGTCTTGTAAACATCTTCAAGACATGGTGTTGAGTAAAAGTGAGTTGAAGAATGAAGTCAAGTTAAAAAATGATAACTGTTTGATAACATCTGCATGAAATAGGATAAAATATTATGCCTTTTGAATGGTCCCATCTATATGTGGGGAAAATATATGAAAAAGGATCAGGGAAGATATAGTCCACAGATTACAGTGGTTATTTTTAGGGAGGGAACCAAGATTGGATAAAAGAGACACTTGTCCTAGAGAATCAACAAAATAACTGACAGGAAATACAGAGTAAGTTAGAAAGATTGCAGGAGAGAAGATCAATAGAATACATCAATTTAAATTCAATAAAATTGGGAAATGAAATTTTAAAATACCATTTGCAATGGCATCAAACATTTAAAAATACTCAGGGGTTTATTTAACCAAATACATACAAGAACCATATTCTAAAAACTCCAAAACATTGCCAATTAAACACCAAAATAAATAAAAGCATGTACCAGGTTCCTGGATTAAAAGGCTTAATATTGTTCTTAAGATGGCAATTCTCCCTAAACTGATCTAAGGATGTAATGTAATTTCAACCAAAATTCCAGGAGGCATATTTAGAAATTGATGAGCTGATTATGAGAGTTACATGAAGATCTAGACTAGTCAAATAAATTTTAAAAATAGCAAAGTTGGAGGATTTATACTATCTGATTTCAAGACTTACTCTAAAGCTACAGTAATCAAGCCAAAGGTGGTAGTGGCTTAAGGAAAAATACATAGATCAGTGGAACAGAAGAGAGGCTCATATTTATTCAAGTGAGGTTCAACGGAGGTGCCCAGGAAATTCAGTGGGGGAAAAAAGCCTTTTGACAAATGGTTCAGAAACAAATGACATTTTAGGGCTCGGTATCGGGCTTTAGCCTCTGCAGCTCCTTGGAGGAGAGGCAAGATGGCGAAGTGATTAAAACAGAGACTCTAAAGTTCGACAAACTAGGGTTCATATTCTGACTATGCCATTCACACCCTGGGTTAAATTGCTTAACCTCTACTTAACCCAGTTTCCTTGTCTATAAAGTGGGATGGATTACTAATGCTATGCACCTCTTGGTTTGTGAGGGTTATATAAGGTGATTCATATAAATAGGTGCTAAGAGCCATGCCTCAGCTACTGTGGGGACTCAGTAGCAGTGAGCTGAATGCTCACTACTCCTTGGAGGAGGCAGCAGTCATGACAACCACCAGAGCCACCTCACCAAGTCCACTCTCCCCCTCCACCTCCAGGGACCACCCTGCAGCAGGGGCGATTTCAGTCCACGTTATCTCCATAGTGGCTCAGTCGAGTCCAATGCCTGGCCCAGAGTAGGTGCTCAATACCTATTTGATGAATTCAGGGCCCTCTAGGCATAATCAACCCCTTGCCTGCTCTTCACGAACCATGACAAAGCAGCTGGTAATGAGAACTCGCCCTCTCTTGGTCTCCAGACACCTGCTGAGAAGGAAAAAGGAGCAAAGGCTGGCTGTCCGTTGACCTGTCCCACCCTCCTCCCTCAATGCAGGGGTCGCCACTTGGTGAATAATTCACCTGCTGCAGTCAGCAGCTCCCAATGCTATGTAGGCAAAAAGCAAACAGCCTATGGAACCGTTTCTTATTTTTAAGGGGCATACAGTCAGGGTCTTGACTGCTTATGTTTCCATCCTAGTAATTTCAGAGACAATTAGCTAGTGGGTGCTTTTGCCCGTAAGCTCCCTTGCATACCCACTTGCTAGATGCGCTCAGCCCTGCCCACATAAGCCCGTCAAAAGATTTATGTGGACTCGATATTAAAGTGCAGTTTCAACAATCCCTCTAAATGACAGCAGCATCTAGGGGTAAGTAGCCCTACATGCTAAGCCGCCCCTTGGGGACAGTAACCTGCTTCATTAAAACGGCCGTAATGAAGAGGCGCTATAAATCAGCATCTTTTATACCAAGACATGTGCTCTCCACTCCTCCGAAGCCCGGCCCTGATGCGGACGAACAGCTTGGATGGGAGGTGAGAATCTGGAAGACATCAGCCTGAAGGGCCAAAGGAGCCAGTGGTGAGCATTTTAATGAAGCCGGGCCGGCCAACCCAAACTTGTTTTTTTCAACATCCACCTGGGGACGTGTGAAGGAAAACAGACACTATGTCGTTCCATGATGGAACCTTTCCTCCACGCTGGGCCAGGGGTGAGGTCACTCTGACACCCTTCTGTGACTCCTGTGGGGTAGGGTGTGGCATCCCCAGACCAAACTCTGGTGCCCAAACCAGGGGCCTGCCAGCAATTCAGCATTTCCCAAGTGTCACCCATTAGCATCTCCCTCAGGAATGTTCTGGGCCATCTCAGGACACCACGCCTCCTTTGCCTCCTACCATTTGATATTCTTCTTTAGATGGACTCACTTTTAAACATTAAATCTCAACCCATTATGGCTGTGCAATCGTGGAGCTGGCATGTCTGTGTTTTCTATTTTTTTCTGACATGGGTTAAGATAAACACATACCTTAAGATAAATGACACTGATGGAAATGGCGTGTACAGTTCCTTGTGTACTCAAGGGTCACTAAGGTCACTGCTTTTGGAAATGCTGCATTAACTCAGTATTCTAAAGGACTGGGTCCAAACAGCCACTGCTTGTTGGGACGTGGCACTTGCTAGATTTGTTGATGGTTAAGACTTTATTTGCCAGAGCAGGAACTTCTGTTCAAGAGCCTTGCTTCACCTGGGGAGCAGGTACACACAGCACCTGCTGCAGACCAATTCCTGACCTTAGGTAGCATAGAAGCTCCCTGTGTGACATAACCAATTTGATGATGGCTCAAAATTCCTATAACACATCTAGCTTCCACCTGTCCAAACACTTCGTGGGTATGGCTCCTGGTCCCTGCGGGATGGCCTGACCCATCATCTCTCACACACAAGCTGCTCATAACATGATCCTGGGGCTGGGGTAGAATTTACCCAAGTCTCAAGCACAGTTGAGTCAGATGAAGCTATGAGTCAATCCACTGGGCAATGTGGATTCGTGTTTCAAAGTAATAGTAAGAGAGTATGAAGTATTCAAGATGGAGTGGTCTCTGAGTGAAAAGAATTCCCAGCTTCTGAAGGAGGGGGTGTTAAGAACAGGTCATGACTGCCACCGGACAGAACCAATGCAGGTCTCAACACTTAAATTCACCATTCTCTCCAAATAGCACTCGGCCTTCTCTGTACTTATTTGTCTGCAATAAGAACTGGATCTTCAAGATCAGTGACTGTGAGCCACATTCTGGGCAGACACACAAAGGTTCAGACACACACATACACACACACACACACACACATCATCATCATCATCCTTGAAGCCAGACTTTTTAGAGTTAACTCATCTCTCAAGCAGTACGTTTGGAAATTTAATATGTTATTAATGTTTCAGGAGAACTCAGAAATCTTGAAAAAGAAAAACAAAGCAAGACAGCAAGTATATCCAAACCTCACACCCAGCCTGCAGCTGCTGCCATCCATAAACTTGGTCTGAGGGAGGCCGATCCTTTATATGCAAATGTCCAATGTGCCACCAGCCAAGCCCACCACCACTGGCCTTCCAGCTGCCTGTTGGGACACTGAATCACACCGGGCAGGCTGTTTTGGTGAGCTTTCTCTCCTTTATGACAAAAAAGGAAAGCACCAGGGCCAGAGGCCTTCCAGTCCATTCTCCATGCCCCTTTTCCATATTTAATGAATGACTTTAATTTAATTAAAACCTCCAGTGGTTCTGTAATGGCAGGTGGAGATGCAGTAAGAAATCCCCTTCACTATTAATTACAAGATGAACAAATCCAAGGAGAGATGCCAGGATTCTTTTAAGGAAAGCCCATCCGACCTTCTTCTCTGTCCCCCCAGAGAACTTGGTCAAGAGCAGATTCTTTGTCCCAAAGGAGGGGGACCGCCCTGAGTGAGAGAGGCAGGGACACATGGAGGGGCGAGAGGGTGGGTGTCGCAACATGCACGGATGTGCAAATATTCAGATTCAAATGTAAGCTGAATCTCACGAGCAAACACTCAGAGGAGGACAGCTCTCATCCAAGGTCACAAGGCTAGCAGGTGGGTTGGACCCAGGTGAAGCCATGCCTGGCTTTGGGACACCAACGCTTTCACCGAACCTGTGATTTTCTTACGGGGGGCGGGGGTGTGCACAGAGTCCAAGGAGGCACCTCTGGGACCCGGGGCAGAAAGCTGTAGCGGGTAGGATCTGACTTGTAACTGCCTCTTCTGTAGAGCGTGGGATAGGATGTCTATGAAAGAAAAGGAAGGGTGCTCCTGTGTGTGGAAAGGGGAGGGGGAGGAGAAGAGTTGCCAGATCAAATATAGGAATTTCAGTTCAAGTTCAGATAAACAAGAAATAAATTTTCAGCACAACTGTGCTCCATATGTTTGGTTCATACTGACACTAAGAAATTATTCTTCGCTTATCTGAAGTACAATCTCCCCCCACTCCCCTAAATCTAGCAAACCTGGGTATGTGTGTGTACAGGGCAGCATAGCTTTAAAATACACTGTATTACCACGCATTGCCTTCCTCAGGCCTCAAGTTCCTGAGGCCTCACTTCCCCAGACTGAGCCACAGTTTTCTGCTCTCCCATTCTCTCCACCAAGGACATACGATAATGGAGACAGGGCAAAGAGACACACAACAGGGGTGGGGTGTCCTGGGCTGGCCTGACTTTGTGTCACTTGATTACTTCCCGCAATTGTTCTAACATGGTGATGTCTATGTTTCGTGCCTTATCCTTGGTTAGGGAGGAGGGGACAGATCCCATTTGTGAATGCCACTGCGTGTGTACCTGTGTGCACATGTGAGTATGTGTGTGTGCATGTGTGTATTCCCTGCGGGCAGGTACTGTGGATTTGATTCCAGGTGAGGACTTGACTCACCAGCTCAGACACTCACCAGGTTGGAAGGGCTGCAAAGCACCCTCAGGCCAGTGTCTTTCCCACAATTCACAGAAAACTCTGTGTCGGAGCCTCGGTCTAAGTTTTCCAGGCACATGGGGAGTCCTGGCCTCATTGGGGAGCTCAGTGACTGCCTGGGAGATGAGAGGGGCCTCAGGGGCGCAGATGCCCCCCATCCCAGGAAGTCTCTCAGCCGCGACTGAGCTGGGCCTGGATGGGCCTCAGCAGAAATCTCGAGACCTGCACCTCGCCCTCCTCATTCTCCAGCTGCTGTCCTCCAACCATACGGTCGGGGACAGCCTTTCTCTTCTCCTGTCCCTGTCACCCTGATGGCATCCCTCCCCGGGAAAGCTACCTTTGTTCCTTCTAGCCTCTCTCAGAGGCAGTCTGTGGAAACACGTGACTTACACCCAGGGACACAAAGAATTGCAATTGCTGAGTTTATTTCGCCATCGGAGGCTGAAAGGCACCCGGACCTGGTTTTCTGAGCACCTTCTGGCTGTGTGTGGGTTGAGGCTTAGAGCAGATGGGAGTATATCAGGGATGTAGAAGTCAAGCTTTCAATGTGTCTCAAACAAATCCATGTGGGAAGGAGAAATGTGAAAAGCAGGGAAAACGGGTCTTGGGATCAACGTCCTCAGCTCCTGAGAGGAGGCAGTTGTGCATGGATTTTCTAACAAAATTCCAGCGTCACCCACATAATATGCACTGGTGGTTAATTCTGCCCGAGTTGATAGTTAAACCCAAGCCGTCTTGTTGGCAGAAATGCAATTACATTAGAGAAAAACTGTTTATACGCCTTGAGATATTATGATTATGAAAAACGGCAACATAAACTCCCTGTAAGACAGAAGGAAGTTAATTGTGTGCCATGCTGCCTCCCCGGGCCGGCGCGCTGGCATAGGTGTGATTTAGTTTGGCAAAACAGGGCTCATTTTTGCAGCAAGGTACCCATTTTCACCCTTAATTACAAATAATTGTACGGTATAATTTATAGGAATGCCTGGTGCCTAAGAGTGCGTGTTCGTGAATAAAGGGCTGGTTTGGGAGGTAGGAGAACATAAACAGGTGTAATTGCCGACTCCCGGGGGCTGCCTGCTCGTAACCCTGGAAACCAAGGAGATTTAATCAGACTTTTGTCGGGGGAAGTCAGTCGGGCGGCCTCTGAGTGTTCTAAGGAAGAGGTAACGGCGGCAATTTGTCTAGTTGCTTAACCATGCGCCGATAGTTCTCCTTTGGATAAGCGGGCAAGAAAGATGACATGCGTGACTTTGCTCTGGGATGAAGCAGACACACAAGCAGCTTGGTGCATGTGCCATGAAGTGTTAAAATGAGCAAGGGGGTGCCACCTGAAGAACAGGACTTTTTCCTGGACAGAGGCATCCGGAGCCATGTCTGGGGTTGTCCCCGAGGCCATATTCAGTGCACGGTCAGTGCTCAGTGGTCAGACGTGTGGGCCTGGACCTGCCCCTGTGGCCCTGCGGCATCGGCCCCAGGGAGTGTGGGTCCTGCCCAGCCTGACGGCTCCTCTGTGACACGTGGCTGCTGACAGGACCCCATGACCCCGTGCGGGTGAGGATGAAGTGAGGTAACGCCCGGAGCACTCAGGACCCCAGTCTCACACCCCGGAAGGACCCTGTGAGTGTCAGCCCACTGTCCTCAGCGAGGTCCCAACTGGGGTCACAGATGAATCAGGTCGAGAGGCCCCCCTGGAATCGGGGCTTTGGGAGGTTGCTGTAGGGGAGCTTTGAGATGTAGCCTGCAATTGGCAGCTTTGCTTCCAACAGCTCTGGAGAGACTGCAGGGAAGGCTGATTATCCTTAAACGGGGAGCGGAAAGGGCTGTGGGGGTAAAGAGGGGCCTCGCTCCCTCCCTGAGCTGCGCCCCCTCTGCCAGCTGCCGTCAGGTGGCCAGACCGACCTGCCAAAGCTCTTGGGCTCAGGGTCTGCTGCCTTGTCTCCTGCTCCTTAATTTAAAGAAATTATATCCCAAAGCCTCCATTTCCACAGATTCCCTGGCACTTGACTGTGGCTAGTCTTCAGGATAAAGCACCGATGTTTTCTAGGTTGTTCTCTTTGGAGTGCCCTCCGTTATCTTGAGACCAGGAGGAAACATGTGTTCTTGTTCAACGCTGGGAGATACACCTTCTTAAATCTTAAATCTCTCTTTTTCTCTCTTCTTTTGGCTCAGTGTCAAGATTTGTGTTTCTCTCTCAGGGGTTGCAGATGCTTGTGGACCTGCAGGCTATAAAGGTGACATTATTACGTGTGCCTGCTATAATGAAGGCACACTGCCTGCCCCCCTCCCCAACTTGCACCACTGTGATTCGTCATTTGTCCTATAAATGTCACAGAGCACCTACTGGGTGCTGGGATGCTATGGTGACCAGAAGTGCCAGTGTCCCTGCAATCCTAGATCTTACATTGGAGTGGGAGAGATGGACAATAAGTCTGAGAATGACATAGACACAGGGCGATGCCAGACCAGGAGGAGGCTGGGGCAGCCTGCAGGCTCAGCTGATGCCAGGATGGTGAATGAGAAGGCACCTGCTCTGCAAACGGGAGGGGCCTCCATCTCGGGGGCCACGGGCCAGCACCTGCCATGGGCTCAGTGACACCTGAAGCTGTTGATGGTGATGACGATGAGGAGGGTGACCTCAGAGCATCCTTCTTCATCTGTGTTTCCACCGGGAAATAGCTGACCCAGGAGGCAGAATTGGTCCCAGCAGAAAATGACATGGGGCTGATAGTCCTATGGCCACTGGTCCTATGCAGCAGGCACTGCCATCATCCTTGTTTGACAGATGAGAAAACTGGGCACAGAGAGGGTAAATCACTGTCCAAGGGCACACAGCTATAAGCAGTGGGCTGGGATTTGAATCCAGAGACACTGCCTCCAGAGGCCCAGCTCTCAGAAAGCTAACCGTTGAAGTCCTGATACCTGTACAGACAACCACTCATGACCAGTTTTACTCTGACCTTCTTAGGTGGCATTTCAGCATTCTGCTATCTGGCTTCCAGAAGGGCAAAATGCAGAAACACTTCACCCAGGGGTTCCCTCTTTTCCAGACTCCATCCTTCCCTCTGGGACATGCAATCTCTGCTCTAGACCCTGGCCCTCCGTCCCCGAGAAGAACACGCAATACCTGAGTTCCCAAGAGCCTGCGGGGCGGCGCTGGGATCCGGCAGGTGGGGGCTGGGCCTCCGCTTCAGGTGAGAAAGAGCAGGATCTGTGTCTTTAGGATGGACTGAGATGGGCTGTGCTCAGGTTCACGTTGGGATCCACCTGCAGCGGGAAAACGAGGGGCTTTGAGCCAAATGCCTGGATTGAGAGGTTCTCTTCTCTTATAAGCCAGCGATGACAGCAAAGATGGTCCTTCCCAGGGGCCCGATGGGAAGCAGCTGACCGTGAGCCAGACACTGTGGCCGTGGAGACGGACCTGCCTCCAGCTGGGCTGGAACAGCCACTGAGGCGTGTCCCTGACCCTCAGCAGACATGTGTGTCAGTGACGCGAGGAGCGCGGTGGGGATTCAACCGCAGGTTAGAAAGGTGGAAACAGTCTCCAGGGAGCAGGGGAGCAGTATCCACCCAGGTGAGCTCTGCCCCGCGGTGCTCTTTGCTGAGCAGAACCTGCCCTCTGCACATCAGGCTTCTGGTGCCGTGTCCCCACGCATCTCCACAGCAGACAGACCTGCGGACCCCACGGAGCCCAGCGGCGGCTCCCAGGACTGAGCTTACAGGGGAGCTGGGTCCTCCCTGATGTTCTGAGGAATTTATCACCGTGGGGCCCTCCTGCTCCTGCAAGTTCCTGTGCAGACAGACCTGGGTCCTGAGCGTCTAGGAGTCAGTCCTCCTGCTTGCACCAGGGCTAAAAACAGCATTATTCCCCAAACTCAGCTCCCCTGTGGGAGGAGAGCACACACAGCCTATTTTTAGCGGTGACAGCCGGGTGGGGGCGGTTATAATGAGCATCTGCTCAGAGGGTGGAGGTTCCCATCTTTGCAGAGAGTGACTGCCCTGGGGGTCGCCTCCCCTCTGCCTCTGGCTGGTGTCTGGTGTGGGAAGGAGCAGCTGCATCAGGAAGACCCCTGGGCTCCCTGGGAGTGCCAGGAGGGGGCCATGGCCTTACAGGGGCTGTTCCTCACCATCACTCACTGTCTGTCCCTCTGGCCTCTAAGGCCAGCGTGTCTTACCTGTGTCTGTTGTTCTCACAGCACATTTGTTAAGGACACAAGCAATTCTGGCTTGAAAGGACCACAGGGTCTCATTGGAACCCGGATGTTGGCTGGTAGACATGCTCGAATTCCATATCTAGGGGAAGTGCAAAGTCCTCCCTCCCATTTCTGTGGCTCCCCAGGCATTTCTCCTGCTCCTCCGGTTCTCATTGCCCACCTCTGCTGGGCTCTTACTCTCCACTCTGTGTCTGATGGATGCTCTCCTCACTTCTGCAGGAGTCCAGCATCCACACACCACACGGGCCCCTTCTCCTGTCCCCCTCTCCCCTAAATGCCACGTCCCAGTGGCAGCTGTGATGGGCACATTTTACTGGTGACTCTGGGGCAATACAGGGGAGATGATTTCGGTGGGTTTATTGATGCCCAGGTCCCTTGGCCATTGCTGCCAACTCCAGCATCAGGTGTTGCTTAGCAACCCCTTTTCATTCTTCCTTCTCCCTCCAGATCTCACATCTGGCTGTCTGCTCTGTGCCAGGCATTGGGCCTGTGCCTTTTTGCGTTATCTCCTTCTGCACAAGGGGCCTGCTTTCCCATTTTACTCGAGAAGCCCAGGAGAAGGGACTTGATGGTCAGTGAGGGAGTTGGGATTCACCTGGTGCTGTCTCCTCCCAGGGCCCCAGTTCCTGACCATGGCTCACTGCTCACAAATGTAAATCATTCTCAGGCCACGGTCTCCGCTTGCCCACACCTGCACACAGCAGGAGGACCCTTTACTCCAGGAGTAATGGATACATGGCTCCTGTGAAGGGCCAGAGAGCGACTCTTACAGGCTTTGGGGGCACAAGGTGTCTGTCGCAGCTTCTCCCCTCAGCTGCTGGGCCGCGAACACATCTCAGCCAGAGCCGGGTTTGTAAATGAATCAGCTTGGCCAGGCGCCAGTGACACTCGATTGACAAAACAGGTAAGTGGGTCAGCCTGCGGGCCTAGGTGTGCTGGCTACTGATGCACTCAATCTTTTTCTTTAAATAGAGACCTTTTTTGTTTGTTTGTTTTCACTAAGCAACTTCTGTGCAAGGAAAACTGTGTCAGCAGAGCAAAGGGAAAACCAGCACGCTTTGCTGCAGAAGGACGGTAACCATAGCAATAGAAACAACGGACCTGCACAGAGGTGCTGCGATCTGCGCTGAGCCCGGGCCTGAGCCTTCTCCGTGCCAAGGGTTGATTAGCGAGGCTTAGAGAGGCGCTGAAGCATATTAGCACCGAATCAAGATGTTGCCTTTGAGGTAATTGGGAGATGCTGAGAAGAATCAGTCTAGGCGTTAGTGCTCCTGAGTGGCTCGTCTTTTGTCCCGTGAAATGATTGCATGCGCTGGGGTTTCCGAAGCTCTGCAGCAGGAGCCAGGAGGGGCATGGGAAAGCAGGGCACTCATGTTGGAGCAGTGACTGTGGGGGAGGAGGACCCGGGGCTGGCAGTGGGGAGATGCAGGACTCACAGGACAAGGCAGTGGTCGTGGCCTCGCTGTGGCTCCCTGAGAGCTCTGGGTCCCATGTCTCTGTGAACCTGAAGGTAGGTATCAGCCCTGGCTCCAAGGCTGAAGGTGGCTTTTCAAGCTCGATTGCATCGTAGAAAGTCCCACTACATCAGGAAACAAATAACCTCAATTTCCCCTCGCTATGGCTCCATTTTGCCTCTTTCCTTCACTTCTTATTTTTCTTGCTCTTGCCATAGTTACACATGCAGGTATTTTGCTCTGTTAAAACCTCCCAACATATTTTGGTTATCTTTTATTTCTGGCAACCACTTCATCATCCTCCCGACCGTGAATAGCCGAGCGAAGAATTATTTTAGACTTTTTGCAATGTCAGGGCCTTTCTCATGAAATTACTCCTAGGGTCTCTTGGAAGCTCTGGTAACTCAGTTTAATGATCTCTCACGCCTTCTATCCTTGAAAAATGCTTCCGGTGTCTCCCAGCATGGGCCATCTTAAATCTGCTGGCAGTTTCAGGTTTCCTGTCATTGGCTCACATGCCAAGACTTCTTCCCCACCCTGTCCCCACCCTTGGTTCTGCTCAGAGCTTTCCACTGTTCTGCCTGCCCCATCTCCCCATTCTGGCTGTACTCCTTTGCTCACAGATATGCCCCATGTATTCTTTTAAAAGCCTTTTACTTCATCTATATACTACCCTTTACCTCTTTGCACACAATAGGTCACAATTGCCTAATTCTCACAGCTTCCAACTACACCGTAACATTTAGTCTAGTCCAGAGGTTTGCAAACTCATTAGTCAACAGAGCGGCAAACCTCGGCTCATCTATGCAAAGAGAAATGAGATGATAATCATTGTGTCCTTCCCAAAAGCTGTAACTCGAAGCTTCCTGTGGGGTGCCGGGTACGGGGAGGCCTGTGAACCCCGTGTGCTTAGGGTTCTGCGTGGATAGCCTTTAACTCACCAAGAGGGAGTGTTATCTCCTTAGTACGAGCACCCAAAGGTGATGGAGATGAGACTTACCAGTCCCCTCCAGGCTGATAAAATAAAATGAAAGGAAGGGCTGAGATCTTCTCATCTCAAGCTGGAAGAGACTCTGAAAAATCCGATGTCATTAAGTCACGGGAATGTTACCTCTGTAAATGTCCATGGGCTCTTTCTTACATACCTTCCATCTCATTTCCTTAAGTCTTTGGCTCACAGGTATCCACGTCTGCAGGAAAGCTAACCAGCAGCACAATAGGTTAGGACTGGGAAGGTAGCCTTGGGATCAAGCTCTGAGAAGCTCCTCCTTCAGTCAAGTCTGGTGGCTGTCTTGAGAGGCTTGTGGGGGAGGAGAAGGGAAGAAAGGAGGATGGGACATTTCTAGACTGTTGCAGGAAGGAGGTAAGTGCTCAGTTACATGCTCACCTTATTTATTGCAAAGGCTATACCTTAGGGGACTGGAGGCAAGGGAGAGATGGATGTCATTCCTTCATCCCAAAAGTCTTTCTTGAGCACCTACTGTGAGCCAAGCATTGGCTGCAACAGGGGAGAAAAGAGAGAAAGTCCCTGCCTTCAGAGGGTTTACCAGGGGGTGGGGAACCTTTTTTCTGCCAAGGGCCATTTGGATATGTATAACATCATTCTAGGGCCCTACAAAATTATCAACTTAAAATTAGCTGCTATATTTAGTCAAACATTTAATTAGTTCACCCCTAATGCGTCGGCAGGGCCACACCAAATGATTTTATGAGCCTTAGACAGCCTGCAGGCAGGACCTTCCCCTATCCCTGGCTTACACTGTAGAAGGGAAAAATCAATTCATAATGCATTTTGTTGACCTAGAAATGCACTATTTGGTTTCCTATTGTCATGTCTAAAATCAGAATGCATCTTATTAGTGATATTGAGTGACAACTACAAGTTTAGTTGTCAGTGTTTTTTTTCTGTCTTAGTGGTAGGCAATACAATGGTGTGTCTTCTAACTGATGCCGTCTTAGATTCAATGAAATTATCCAGTGATTCAGGGATAATAATTGCATTGAAGAGAAAAGATAGCTAAGTGTATTAGTCATGGAACAAACGGCAGGAAACAAATGTCCTGATCACAGAGGAATGATAGAATTGTTTAATGAAGAGATAGTTAACGGAAGGAACTATGGGAGCCAGTGAAGGTGGTGCTGTGGCCAGAAACAAGTGAAGAGGCAGGAGAGGGGGCATTCTTGAAAAAGGCTTGAGCTGAAACCTTAGAAGAGAGGATACCAGACAGGAGCTGTGGACATCGGGTGATGGGACCACTGGTGAAACCGTGGGCCCGCAGTGTGGGGGCTCAGGAAATTGAGAGGGAGAGAGGAGTCAAGAACAAATTCAAGGTGCTTCTATGTAGTTCCTATGGAGATGTGCTCAGGACATCAGAATGTATTAACTATGATCAGTTTGCAATGAGGAGTATATCAGCAGAAAACTGAAGCATCCAGGCATTCTTTATGATGTTCTAATGGTGAAAAACAAAGCTTAGAGTGTGACACACACTCATCGGATGCTCGCCCTTCAACCCATAATTGTGTGCTTTAATATCCAACATGAATCATTAAAGCTATCCCACAGCTATTAATGTGCCAGGAAATGACCAAAGTATCTGCTACAAACCCACAGACTGTCCATGCCAGCAGAGAAAACAGGATGTTAGCTCAGGAAGATGGAGCGAGGACCATCAGGCTGTCCAGCTTCCTGTCAATAGAGGGAGGAGTCTGTATCCCACTAGCGGGGTGTGGTCACTGCTGCTGTGGCCGGTCAGTTCTGTGGGGAGGCAGGGCCACACTGGGCCAAGTTGCTCGGGTGTGCCTGTCCAGGTGAGCAGGGGCCATGCAGCCCAGAGAAGAGAAGTAGGGAGGTCTGGTGAGAGGAGCCAACATATGAGCTGGGCTGGGCAGGGAAGGTGAGATGGTGAGGCAGAGAGGGTCCCAAGAGAAAGGTTTGGCTAACAAGTCCCCAGGGTGCCCTGGATTAGCTGGGCCCCTGGAGTCGGGAGATCCCAGGACCCAAATCGCCCCGCAGAGGAGGCAGGACGTTCCCTCCCTGCCCGGGGCGAACTGGCCTCCGCGGATTCCTCGTTCCAGTCCGCGGAAGATGGATGATTTCATTATTTGTGGCGCTCGGCAGTAAATCTGGGAGTTTGAGCTAACGGAGCACTTTCCTGCATCGCGCCTTCCGCTCACCGCTATTCATCACGTTTAATCCTCCATCCACCTGGGCTGGGCCTGGCCCGGAGGGGGCTGCTGCCCAGGATGGTTCTACTCTGAGGGGCTGCGGGGGGCGCTGTGCACAGCCAGGGCTGGGCCTGGGGCTGCTGCAGCTTCCACAAAGGCCAGAGAAGGACCGGCTGGGAGGGGAGACAGGAGAAACCTTCGTGGGGCCTCCCAGCCTGGCCCCGCTGCCAAGAGCCGCCCCCCACCCCATGGAGGAGAGGGGAAGAAACACGGACAAAAGAAACAGCCAGAGTTCTCCAACGAGCAAGCGCTGAAGATTTTAATTCAGGATGAAGTGTGTTCCTGTTGGTGCACAGCTCATTTTCCTCCCTGGCGGAGGGCTTTGTCCTCCCCGGGGCGGGTCTGCAGCGCGGCGTGTCCCCGCGGTAATGAAGGCGGCCCGGGCCTCTGCAGCCTGCGGGCCGGCTGTTCGCGCTCACATGGCTTGGATGGGTTCCTGGGTCTAAAAAGGGGATAAAACACAAAGAATGGAAGAAAACACCTCCAAAGAGAGGCTTGGCTCCTGCAGGGGTGATGTCATCTGGCAAATGCGAGCAGGCTTGATGGTGTGATTGGAGTGGCCAGAGCCGCCCTGGTTGGGGGCTGTGGAAAGAAGGAAGGCTGTACCTGGAGGCTGTAGGAACCGGCTCATAACTCACAGGCTGACTACGGAGGCCAGGAAGGAGCTGTAGGTGAGGGATGCAGGTTGAGTGTAATTTTCAAGACAATTGCATTTTGTTTGCCTAGTAAATACACAGGGAATGTATTGCCACAAAGAAATAAGTGCTTTCATTTCCCTTGAAACGTGTGGCTCTCTTGATCTATCTTTTGTTTTTAGGAGAGAGATGGTAGAGAGATTTGTTTTTATGATGGAAAAAAACACCAGCAGTCCGAGAGAGAGTAAAGAGTGATTGATGGCTCTTGGCTTCCCGGTTGAGGGGAAACAGAGACGGTTGGGGAGTGAGGCAAGTTCAACGCATGCCTTGCTCCGGTCATGAGTTGCCTGATGGAAGGAACATGCATTTTGCCATGACTTTGATTTTTCAGAGGAATCTGAAATTCTAGATTTTTATGTGAGATCTTCTCTTTTGTTACAGCTTTATTGAGACATAGTAACAACTAAATTGTAAGATATTTAAAGCATGCAACATGATGATTTGATGTACATATATATGCTGTGGAATCTTCTCATTTTTAATGTTGAAAACCAACAGTACAGACCAATGAATTATGGGCTGGTCATGACATATTTCCTGGCTAAATGTGGCCTGTGGTCTGTCACTTACCATCTGGGGTAGACTGTTAACCTGCCCACTGAAGAAGCAAAATTTGCTTCTAACTTTGGTGAATGTTTCATTTCATCTGTCTAGACTCAGCTTTTCCACACACAAAATCAGCTCCTTCTATTTCTGCCGTGGATTATGTTTGAAGCCTCTAAAACCCATTTATCCTCTCCCGAGTTTGGTTTTTGTGGGACCGTGACAGCTTACGACAGCGCAGCACACAGCTGGTGCCACCTGTCCCCTCATTCTTTGGCATGTTGCCCCGTGTTGGCTTCGTACTGCCCCCTAGACTCTCCCTCTGAGGCCTCAGCTGCAGGAGCTCTGTGGGTGATGGAGGATTAGGGGGACTGGGACCTGACACCCTGGGAAGCAGCCCCATGATGTCCAGATGGGAGCTGGTGGGACAAACCCCAGCTGCCTCTCCCTCAGCACATCTCCTCAGAGGCCTGTCTCCCAAATGACCCAGTGAGATTGAGCTCAGGGTCCCACAGTGGTCACCTGCTTAGTGGGATATGATAATCCTCTCCTTGGTGCTTCCTTTCCCTGCTCTCCTGCTAAAGTGCCCCGAAATCTCCTCCAGATCAACTATTGCACTAATAAAACCCAGTCTTGGGGTTGGCTTCTGGAAGATTCCAGCCTAAGGCTCTGTGTAAAGCATAAAGACCTCAGCTGGGCCTGGCATGCACTGGGCCCCTGAACTGCGTGCAAAATGAGTGAATGAGGCCTTAGCCACCTCGGAGGCTGCTGAGCTGGATAATTAGAACCTTAAAGAACCCAAACTCTATACCAAATGATCTGCTTTGGCCTTTGCAGACCCGACTCCCCACCGCTTTCCCGCTGGTTCTGAAGCTGCTGCCGTCCTCTGTGGCCGAGTTGGCTTTCGCGGTAGCAGCTGCGCTGCAGGGGCTCAGACACGGTGATGAAAGCTCCTGGTCTGGCGGGCACTTGGCTGACGTTTCCAGAAAGACACGCTTTGATGTTGTTGCAGCCACGGGTCCTGAGGTGGCTGTGATGGTAACAGTCCCAATTACCTGGGCCATTTTGTTTGATGGGATGACTGAGAGCCACAGATTGCTCCTGAGTGCACCTCCCTAATGCCACTTTTGTGAAACCAGCCCACCTGGTATAATACATACATACATATACATATATGCATACATAATATATATATATTAATTTAACTCTTTGGAGGAGAAGTTACAATCATCTGGAGATGGCCCAAACACCTGAGATCCCAAGAACAGACTCCTGAGCATCACTTCCATCCTTGAAGGCCAAGGTGGCATCTCTGCATCTCTAGTACTAGCACAGGGCCTGGCACGAGGCAGAGCTCAGAGGAAGGAATGTCTATTGACCCCCAGTAAGGTCAGATGGGAGCCAGGCCCGCTGGCTTCTAGGACGTCCCATAGTCTGGATGAGAGTGACCGTTTCATGTAGAGTCAGACCTAATGTTGTTGCCAGGATTGCTGCAGAGAGAGGCTCTGCCCGGCCTGTCACCATGGTGCCAGGTTTGAGCCCTGGGTTAAGGTGGAATTTGCCAGATTTCTTTGTTGTAAAGAACACTCTCTCCCTTTTCAGTTGCTAAGTAACAGGTAGGGTGACACTGTGGGATCCTGTGAGATATCCTGTTCCCCCAGAATCTTTTTTCCAGTGGTCTTGGCATCCACCAATCGTCTACACCTGAGTCAATTATTACCTTCTCAAATTCTGTAATCCTTACACATATCAGCAGGCAGTGTTCTATAAAAAATTGTCCCTGACCCGAAACATCATCTTTTAATATCACTATGGATGTATAGATTATTTTTCAAACATTCAATATGTCCACATCTGTTTCTAAGCATTTTTTTATGCTCAAATACTTTCACATTGTCCAGTGGGAGCTCTTTTGCCACAGCTCCTGTTTCCCTTTGTCCTGTCCCCATCGTCTCTGAGCACTTCCTGGCACAAGATAACAACTGTCTGGAACCTTCCAAAAGGTCAACAAAACGAAGAGACAAAACGAAGGCTCCCTGTTCTACATTATAGAGAATGAAAGAATCGTGACAACCAAATGCAATGCGTGACCCGAAGTTTTTAAAAAGTACCAATTTCTACTGTATGTTAGATTAAACTGCTGGGCTAACATTCACTGTCTTGTGATTACATAGGGAAAGTCATTCCTCAGGAGATACACACTGCAGTGTTTATGAGTGAGATATCATGATCTCTGCACCATTGTCTTATGTGATTTAGCAAGAAAAGGAAAACTACACACACACACACACACACACACACACACACACACACTCACAATGTCTATGGAGACATGCCCCATATGTGGCCTCGTGTTGCCAGCTAGTGAATCTCAGTGAAGGCCATGCAATGTTCACAGTACTGCTCCTGACTTTTCTATGGGTTTACTATTTTTTAAAAATAAGAGGTTGGGAAAACTAAAATGAAGTGAAAAAAGAAACTCAGAAGGGACAGGAATTGTGGTCAGAATTGTAGGCAGTCAGACTTTTATCTCTAAGAAATCCTGTCCTCTGGTTGCTACAAAGCCTCTGACATGAGGAACAGGCCGGTTGTATTTTTAACCTCCAAAGAATAAAATCTAGACAGATTTGAAAAACAATTGTTTCTCTTATTCAAGAGAAACTGCTAATGAGGAAAAGAGGGAGGGAGTGAAGGAATAAATTTGTTAATAAAACATCTGAGCCAAGCACTGTGGTTAGGCACTTCCTCCTACATTATTTATCTAATTCAAACAACAATCTTTAAAAGTCAAGAAAATCAAGGCTTAGAAAAGTCCCAAACCTGTCCCTAGAAAACCCATCATCTCACATAAAGGTTTCAAACCAATTAGTCATAAAGAGAGAGGATCAAAAGCTACCTGAACATAGAGATTTAAAAAATATATTTTATTGATTTTTTTTACAGAGAGGAAGGGAGAGGGATAGACAGTCAGAAACATCGACGAGAGAGAAACATGGATCAGCTGCCTCTTGCACACCCCCTACTGGGATGTGCCCACAACCCAAGGTGCATGCCCTTGACAGGAATCAAACCTGGGACCCTTCAGTTCACAGGCCGATACTTTATCCACTGAGCCAAACAGGTTAGGGCATGAGATTTTAAAGATTCTGACCTCAGCTTTTCTTTCTTCCTTCCGTTCTTTCTTTCTTTCTTTCTTTCTTTCTTTCTTTCTTTCTTCCTTCCTTCCTTCCTTCCTTCCTTCCTTCCTTCCTTCCTTCCTTCCTTCCTTTCTTTCTTTCTTTCTTTCTTTCTTTCTTTCTTTCTTTCTTTCTTTTTTTCTTTCTTTCTTTCTTTCTTTCTTCTTCTTCTTCTTCTTCTTCTTCTTCTTCTTCTTCTTCTTCTTCTTCTTTTTTCCCCAAAGCTTTGTATCAGGGAGGGTTGTGCTCTTTGGGCTGAGACATTAACAAAGATACTGGACCTCTCACCTAAACTGAACCTTGAATATTACCAGCTTTGGCCAAGAGAGTGAGTTTGGGAAAGCTGGTAATATTCTCCTCTGTTTCATGAATAGTTCATAGGACTGCCCAGAAGGGACCTTCCTTGTCAGTAGCTCTGCCTCTTTGCTTCACAGCAGGAAAGGAGGCATGGAGACATGGCCTGAGGGGGGTGAGCCTGGAAGGGGGAGGTAGGTTTGGTCTGGGTGCAGCCTGGACTCCCGGTCATTGCTCTATGGGATTCAGAACTCATGGGCAGAAACAAAGGGCTCCCTCCTGGATTTGAAAATATCCCAAGACTCTTATGACACATACAGGTGTCTGCTTTCCATGTATTAGAGTGTAGTGCCAGGGTGTGAAAATTAGAATATATTATTCAGGGTGCATGGGTTGGGATAGAGTCCACCCTTCCTCAGCCCATCCCTTGCTTCATGTCCCCTGCAACTGTGGAAGGAGAAGACACTTTCACTAATTTGAATGGCACTCCATGAAAACACTTTCTGATTGCACTCCAGTTGAGGTATAAGCAAATTAGCCAATTAAGACAGTTCCACTAACTACATTCCACATTTAGGCAACTCACTGTTTACTTCCACAAGGCAAAGAAACTAAAAAAGGAACCCTCAACATCTTGGAAAATATATTTAATGAAAAACTTAAAGATTTCTTGATTATTTGAGCATTTGAAATGATTCTTGCTCCAAGGTTGAAAGTCAACAGCCACTTCCCAAACCAAAATTTCCTTCATTCCTTCAGGAACGATTGACTCCAGGTGTATGGCATGGCCCAGTGAGACAATCAGGGGGAAATAGGACACAGAGACTAGCAATCAATAGTCAAACAGATGTAGCAGATATAAGCCCCTTGCCCACACCTCCTGGGTCTGGCATCTCTGGAGATCCTGGTAACAGCAGGCCCAGAAGGTGTTGGAGGAAGCCTAAGTAATCAGAGCAGATTTCCTGGCATTTGAAGCCTCACACCGTGGTGGGTCTGACTGTGATTCCTTTCTAAGATCACGTGGTTCTGAGGAGCTCAGGTTCTCCTCTCCCCCACCCCTACTGGCAGTCTGGACTGGGCAGGAATGACTGACCAGTAGGCCACAGTGGGTACCAAAAGATGCAGGGCCTCTGGGTTGGGGGTGGGGAGTGTCCAGGGACCTGGAGGGTTGTGGGAGGCTGGAGACAAGAATGTGAAGGGTGACTGGGGAGAGGATCTGGATAGTGTTCCTGATGATTCAGGTATGGCTCCCTCGGACTGAGGGCACATTCCTATGGACAGCGTGAGGAGCATGTGACCAGAGCACCCTACCTCCATCCATTTCTCTGCCACAGTGAAGTCCACAGTTGAGATCTGTTGCTTGATTCGGAATGAAATACTCACTGTCTCATTTTATTTTTGTGTGTGCTTGGCCCAGAAAGGACAAGCCTATTTATCACAGACTGCCACACCCGCTTCCTTGTCTGATAGGAGCATTCAGCTAGCTAGAGTCATTGAACCGCTCAGCATCTGATTGCTCCCAAGCAAACCATTTCAGCACTCAGGACAGCTCCCGCACATAGTGAGCGCTCAATAGCTATCCAAGTAAAGAAGGAATGGATGTCCAAGGACAAACCAAGGGGCTCCTGGTTTGCTAGTGCTGAAGAGCAGAGGTTTCAGGTTTCAGGGCTCATGATCCCCTTTTAGTGAAGTGGGTGAAAGGAGAAAGTTAGGTTTTGGATATGGGAGCCTCTGGAGGGCCCCCCAAATTTGATCACAGGGGGTTCCCTACAAACGTCAGGGTTGTGCGTGAGATGTGACTGCAGTGACATATTGGTAACCTGGTGCTTTAGAAATAAAAAGGCCCTGATCTGTAGCAATTGCTGATTCCAGTTAGTAAAAATTCTGAACATTTCATAATTGGCCCTCAGGGCTGTCTGTCCTCTGCGCACCACTGGGTGTGAGTGACCAGGGGAGTCATCACTAGGGCTCCCAGCAGATGTGGGGGTGGGGATACCATGGGGATGAGGGTGAGCTTGTACGCTCTTATCACATAACAGGGAGCAGCATTCCTTAGATTGCCCACAAAGTCACAGACTCTGAGATCTGGGAGGTTCAGAACAATTCACACTGGAGAAGAGGATGACGCAGGACGTTCACGGGAGAGTTAGGACAGTGAGAGGACTGAAGAGGCTTGGGGAGGCTCCAGAAGCCCTGGAGGCTTTTTGAAAATGACTCTCCTTTGATCTGGCTGCAAAGTCAAACCTGGAGGGAAGGATTTTGACTGTGTGACAATTTTATCAGAAAAAAACAATGCAAAAAATTAGTACTTGATTGATTCTTTAATTACTCTAAGAATTAGGGCATATTTGCCATTAAAAGTTGTTAAAATGAGATGAAAACTGATTTTTCATCAAATGCAGTTTCTTTCTTTCTTTCTTTCTTTCTTTCTTTCTTTCTTTCTTTCTTTCTTTCTTCCTTCCTTCCTTCCTTCCTTCCTTCCTTCCTTCCTTCCTTTCTTTCTTTCTTTCTTTCTTTCTTTCTTTCTTTCTTTTTTTTTTTCCCTAGAGAAAGCCTTTTGTTCAGAAGAGGCAGTTGAGAGCAGGAACTCTGATGGTGATTATTTCCAGGGGGGCAACCTTCCTGTGCCTCAATGTCCTCATCTGTAAAATGGGATAACAATTACAGTAGCTGTGGTATGTTTTAGGACCTTGGTCAAATCTCAGGAGAAGCCTAGCCTGTGTGGCTCCATGGTTGAGCATGGGCCTATGGACCAGGAGGTTATGGCTCGATTCCAGGTCAGGGCATCTCCCTGGGTTATGGGCTTACTTCCCAGATGGGAACATTCAGGAGGCAGCTGATCAATGATTCTTTCTCATCCTTGATATTTTTATCTTTTCCTTCCTCTTCCTTCTTCTCTGAAATCAATAAAATATATATATTTTTGAAAAAATCAGGAGACAATCAGAGCAGATGGTCAGGAATATTCAGGAAGAAACTGGCATGGGCAGCAGGGGTCTGAGAGTCGGTCAGCCAGGGGGTCTTGCTCGGGGCTCCCAGCCTGAAGCAGGGCTTCCAGGAGAAGCCTCAGGATGGGCCCAGAGTCACAGGGGTCCTGGAAGGACTGGTGAAGGGGTCGCAACGGAAGGACCTGCTTTGGGAGCGTCAGCTGGCAGGGACCACTGGCCGGGCAGTTGAGATCCTGCCAGGGCTACAGGTTTGTGTGGGGAACTGGGAGACACAGGTGCATCTCCATGCAAATAACTTTGGTGCCCATGGTTTATATCCCTGCAAAGTGTTAAAATTTGAAAAATTCCTTGAGCTGGAGACCCAATCCTCTCTGTTTCATCTGTGTTTACTGTGGGATGAATTAACTTTTTCATTAAGCAACACAAATGGCTGTTGGAGTAAAATATGGAGAATTAACTAAAAACAGGTGAAGCAGTGAAATTCAGCCACAAGGACGTTTATGAATAATTAAGGGGCCGACACAGGGCCCTATTTCAAGGGGACTCTCGTCTCCGCCTGTCGCTTTCCCTGCACGGCACAGGCAGGACTGTTTTTCCAGCATGAAGAGTCTCTTAATTAAATTTTACTTGTCAAACAGGTGAGACGCATTTGGGTTTCCTCCGACTCCCATTGTTATAAACTTGCTAAGTCTTCTCTGAAGAAAATGCTCCTTTTCTGCTCCAAAGAGCTGGATTGCTGCTTTCCCTTCCATTGTGAGGAGGAAATGGTACAGGCTCTTTGCCAGGTAATCAGTTATCGTCCTTAAAGGATCCCTGGAGTCACCACCTGAAAACTAGAGCCTCGGAGAGATACTAAATGCCCACTTGAACACACTGTCTCCTGTCAGAGCCAGTTTCCCTCCTCCTCAGAGTCATAGCGACTCCAGTTGCCTGTTTAATGACCTCTGGTTCCAAATGCGGCCCCTTCCTGTCGCTTCTGGGGTTTCAGTGTTGTCACCATGTCTCTTTTAGCTTCTGGAAGCCCTGAAATGATGCCCAATTAGGAATGCACCTTTCCCTTTCTTCCAATCCACTCTAATTTATGTCCCTGGATAATACTCCCAGCAGGTAAGTCATCTGAACCTCTATACCTCTGCATGGATTAGGAAGTTCTCAAGTTCAATGTCCTTGGTAGGCGAACAACATGGTTTCAAGTTCAGGAACATCCTCCTCAATCAACATCAACAACCCAATAAGAACACAGGACTTTGGTGTTGTTGGTGAGCAGCAGGCCATTGCTGAGCTTGTCAGCATAATCCAGGGCCTCTGATCTGTATCATTGTGAAATAAGGAACCATTCAGGAGGTGACGGAAAAACTTGGCATGGCCCCCTCCTCCTTCTCCCATTTGACCTTGATTTATTCGTGTACGAAATTGAGTGCTTGTGCCGAGACTGGTTTGGCTCAGTGGATAGAGTGTCGGCCTGCGGACTGAAGGGTCCCAGGTTCGATTCTGGTCAAGGGCATGTACATTGGTTGCGGGCACACCCCCAGTGGGGGGTGTGCAGGTTGTGGCTGGTCGATGTTTCTCTCTCATCAATGTTTCTAACTCTCTATCCCTCTCCCTTCCTCTCTGTAAAAAATCAATAAAATATATTTTTTTAAAAAAGTTGAGTGCTTGTGATGGGGAAGTATTAGAGATCCTGTGTAGTCAAAGTATTGTAGTATCATGGAACCAGGGTGTGGAAACAGGTGATTAAATGTCCCCTAGTTCACCCTCCTCCAAGAGGCAGCGAACACAGACAGAAGCCTTAGACACACGTGAATTCATGCCCAAGAATTCATGACACCCAGTGCAGACTGCGAACAAAGAGCTGGTAGAGGTCCCAGATATCTGGGTTAATAAGACTCTATTAGAAGCGTCATAGTCATTCAGGCACAGTTGTGGACTCGGCCATACTTATCCATCTTTCTTCTTGTGAATGAATCTAAAGGCTCATGCCAACATTTGGTGGCCATGTCAAAGCATCATCGAACTTCCCTGGGTTAAAGGCAGGTTCGGGTCCCGGGCCTGCCACACTTGAGAGCTGGCAGACCATCTTTCCCCTCAGGGAATCCCTTGGAATCACTTTTTGAATCTATAAAATGGAAAGAATACTGAATCTCATTGGTTCTGCGATGCAGCTTTTTCACTAATCTGGTTGTTTCACAATCTATGGCGTTTTATCATTTTGTCATAATTTAATTGCCAACGTTTTCTTTCTTGGTAGTGCATAAAACCACGATGCATCCTCTGATCAATTTTGCTTTAGATGTGTGAAATGCAGTATCATTTGCCATTGGCCAGCTATAGTGAAGGTCAAATGTGACCACATAGGGTTGGGGCTTTTGCATATTATAAAACATCCCATGGTGGTTCAGGGAACATGCCCCCTGGAGGTGTGCAGTGAACAGTCTAAATGGTTGCATCTACTGCCTCAGCTCCGCTCTTCAGGAGATGGGGTGCACGGCCCTGAAAGTGTGCTGCTCGGCACCAAGCCTGATGGGCCTGGAGAGAAGAGGCTGCTGCAGAGAAAATGGAAATCTGACAAATGACACCATTTCCCAAGCAGGTTGGCAGCGAGACATGTGAGTATTGGCTGTGTGTACACAAGGCAGATACAGCGAGTAATTTGTTCCTGATCTAATCATGTTATGGACAATTTAAGGGACAATCTGCAGTGAAATGGACAGTCCAGCTGGGCACCTGGAGGTGGGAGTTTTCGGGAAACCCACTGTTCTGACATCTGGGCACTGATGACAGTGCAGGAGCCACAGTGGCACCGAAATGTGCAGATGACTTGATTAAAGGCATTTGTACCCATTAGCCTCAGCTTCTGGTTTGTGTCTCTCAGAACCTGTAGACTTTTTATTTTCTAAATGGCCACAGCTTTAAAAATGTTATTTATTGACTAGAGGCCCGGAGCATAAAATTCGTGTATGGGGAGGGGGGTGGGGGAGTGTGTTCCTCAGCCCAGCCTGCACACTCTCCAATCTGGGACCCCTAGAGGGATGTCCAACTGCCTGAACGACTATGATGCTTCTAAACGGGCAGCTGAGCATCCCTCTCACAATCCTGGACTGCTGGCTCCAAACTGCTCACCTGCCTGCCTTCCTGATTGCTCCTAATCACTTCTCCCTGCCAGCCTGATCACCCCCTAACTACTTCCCTGCCTTCCTGATTGCCCCTAACTGCCCTCCCCTGCAGGCCAAGTTGCCCCTAACTTCCCTCCCCTGCAGGCCTGGTCTCTCCCAACTGCCCTCCTCTGCTGGCCTGATCCCTCCCAACTGCCCTCCCTGCTGGCCATCTTGTGGTGGCCATCTTGTGTCCACACGGGGGCAGCCATCTTGTGTGTTGGAGTGATGGTAATTTGCATATTGCTCTTTTATTAGATAGGATTTTGAGAAAGAGAGCGACTCACAGAGAGAAACAGAAACATCAGTTTGTTGTTCCACTTATTTATGCATTCATTAGTTGATACTTGTATGTGTCCTGACTGAGGATCAAACCTGCAACCTTGGTGTATCATGATGATGCTCTAACCAACTGAGCTATCCAGCCAGGGCCCTCTCAGAGACTTTTGACAGGATCACCCGAACCAATGACCTCCTAATGTTTGGTGAAACATGTTTGGTGGTATCCCAGCTGAGTGTAAGGTAGGAAGACAAGGAAAGTGCCAGATGTGACATCAGGTGTTCTACCTGTACTATTTCCTTTACTGTGATGTCAGCCTATGCATCTTGCCCATTTTATGGATGAGAAAACTAAATTCCAGAAAAAGTAAGTAATTTGCCCAGAGTCATCTAGAAAGTGTCTGAGCTGGGATTTGAACCCATGGCAGCCTAATTCCAAAGCCTGTGCAGTTTTAACTTTCCCTCATTTCTTCTTCAGAGGAACAGAGAGAAGCCAAGGACACTATCCATCTCTCTGGTGGATAATGGGCCACTAGATGATTAAGTTGTGCCCATATTTTTATTAAGAAACTCATTTAAGAAGAACATTGCTAAGACATTCATTACTTTTCATTAATACTTCGCCATAATTGGGGACCATTTCTGATGAACTTGTAACACGAAATGACTTTTGATGGCTGGAGAAGAGCCCAGGCTGGGCTCAGACCTGAGCCCCGCAGACGTGTGTCCTGCCCTGGCTGACTGGAGAAGAGCCGCAGCCGGACACAGAGCCGCTCTGACACCTGACAGCAAGCCCCTGAGTTTGTCTCCCAGACCCCAGGCTTGGAGCTGGTGCTTCCCCCTCGAAGTCCCCACTGGCGGGCATTCTGTGCCATGTCACTGTGTCCCACAGGCACAGTGTCATACACATTGAGGAGTGTTGGTGCAAATCTGATGTGACGTGCTTCATTGTTATTTTAATTTGCGGATAATTTGTTGCTGGAACCAGTTCGTCCTGGGTTCCACCGTCTTAGGGATGGATTGGACCTGCCTTCAAGCCCATAAGGAAGCCCAGTCCCCACCTGTGCCCCAGCAGCCCTGTATGACAAGGAGCTCCAGCAGTCTCTTTGAGAAGTATATCAGTGACCCAGAGTGCAGACGGCTGCTCTGCATCAGAGCCCAAGCCTGCTCCGTGGTGGGAAGCTAAGGAATTCAGCCCTTGTTCTCGGACCTGCCAGTTAGCACGGGGGTACCTGGCACGCCACGGGCACCCCAGACTCGCCCCTTGCAGCTGCTCTAGCTCCAGGTGCTGGCCAACACAAGGTCTTCCACTGCACATTGTGACGGGGTCTCCCTGAGCACCATGTCCTGCTGGCACCCCCGATCTGACATCTCAGAAAAGGATCTGGGTGCCAGGCCCTGCCAACGCTTCACCTTAGAGGCTGATCCCAGAGCCTATTTCACGGTTCATTCAGAAGGAGGATGAGGATGATTTTTCAATTTCATTTATTAAGTGATTTAATCCATGAGCGACTTGGTCAACATGAGCATTCCTACACACCTCGGCCCCTAGATCACTTGCAATTCCCATTCTGTGGAAAGCCACCCAAACCCCATCAAACCCCAATAGAGGTTGCACCACTGGGTCCTAGGGGGAAGCGGAGGGGGAGCAAAATGAATCTGACTTATTTCAAGCAACTGATGTTTGAAGTGACACCCACAAATGATGGGAACACAATCCCCCCTTTAGACGGTGTTCCTGTGGAAATACATCTGAGAACCGTTTGAGTGTTCAGAGACCATTGTCATGGAACAGTAGTTGGTCCCAGTGGACTTCAAGCTCCAGACCTTGCTCAAGCCCTGTGCATGTGCACATCAGCACCCTCTCTTTCCCCATCCTCATGCTCCTCTCTTTCCCCATCCTCATGCTCCTCGTGGAGAGCATTGGTGCAGTCTGGCCGGCCTCAGGGTGTGATTGGGACAACCAGGATTGCCTATTGGAGGGAGATTTTAGGGAGGGGATCAGGAGTCATGAACCTAAATCAACTTGCAGAGGCCTGAGCTATGCCTCTGCCTTGCCTTTTCACACACGTCTCCATAGGGGGCTTCTTCCTGAAGCTCTTGATGCTTCTGAGGACTTCGAGGGCCCGTGGTTCCTTGGAGATGCCCTGTCATCCACAATGTGACAGGAAGGACCCCTGGGACTGGGGGCTCAGGCGCACCTGTCCTGGGTGAAGGTGGTGGCTGCATAACCTCGGGTCTGAGGTGCAGGCACAGAATCCACACTGAGTTCTGAGGCGCAGACAAGAGGAACCGACCAGGAGGAATGGGGAGCAGGGCACCAGGCCTTGGAGACCAGAAGCCTGGGCATAGGCAGCAGAGGGGATGGGAAGAGTGTGCTGTTGGGGTGCACTGGTGGGACTCGGGGTGAGCTGAATCCTCCAGGGAGAACGGACCAGCCCTTCTCCTTAGGAGGAGACAGGGTCAGAGCACAATATCCACTCCAGGAGCCTGTCCCCAGCAGGATTTCTTGTCCCCAACCCTGTCAGGGACCCTCATGAGTAAAGGTAAAACCCAGGAGTCGCTTCACAGTCCCCACCGCACAGGTGTGGCACCGAGAGCTCAGGCTGTGCTGTGACAGGGGCAGGAGCAGAGGGGGACTAGGGCTTGGTCACTGGACCCAGACTCCTGGACGGCCAGCCTTGGAGTGCTGACCCCCGGGTCCTCCCAAGGCGGAGGGGAGGTGCAGACACTGAACTAGTTTCTCAAAGATTGTGTTGTTGCTAAAGGGAAAAAGGAAAAAGCCAGTGATTGCTATTCAGTGATTGCCTTACTGAGAGCTTCACTGAACACAGATCCAAAGAAAGAAATGTGACCTTTTTATTGAGCTACAGCAAAGCCCGAGGGGTTTGGGGAAGCTAATTGCTCACCCTCCTGTCTTCATGACAGCAGCTAACCCACCTGCGATGACAGCCGTGGTAGTTGCAAGAAATGAAAATTTCCACTGTGACAGGTCCCCACAGTGGCTACACCACTGGGTTCCTCCCGCCATTCATTCCACAGGTGTCTGTTGAGCACCTACTGTGTGTGGGTCCCTGAGGTAAGCCCAGGGGTTCAGTAGAGGACAAGACAGGCGAAGCCCCCCTTCTCACGAAGCTGGGTCCTCACTGGTGCTGGCAGAGAACAAGCCAGGAGGTGAATGAGTGAAGCAGAGAATTTCAGAGGAAAATTGAAAGTGTGGCCGAGGGGGGGCTCCTGTTAGACCCGGGGTCAGGGAAGGCTGTCTGAGGAGGGGAGACCCTACTGATGGGAGGAGCCGCCCTGGGCCGGCCATAGGGAGAGGACTCCAGGCAGCAGGACAAGGACTAGCAGATGCTCCGTGAACTCGGAGGGAACAGCAGCTGTTCTGAGGGAGCAACTTCTCAGAGGTTCACCCTTCCCTGCTCAGGTCTCCGCCCCTTTCCAAGGGCCTGGCTGTGAGGGCCTGTTTGCTTCAGTCAGACCCTGGCCTGTGCTGTCCCCGTGACAATTGTATTTCTGAGTCTGCCCTTCAGCAAATGGAGGGTGTGGGCACTAGGATTGCACAACTTTCGTACAAAGTTCTCCCTGGGGGCCGGGACCGGTTTGGCTCAATGGATAGAGCGTCGGCTTGGGGACTGAAGGGTCCCGGGTTCGATTCCGGTCAAGGGCATGTACCTTGGTTGCGGGCATATCCCCAGTAGGGGGTGTGCAAGAGGCAGCTGGTCGATGACTCTCTTTCATCGATGTTTCTAGCTCTCTATCTCTCTCCCTTCCTCTCTGTACAAAATCAATAAAATATAAATAAATAAATAAATAAATAAATAAATAAATAAATAAAGTTCTCCCAGGGGTTTGTCCTTCAGGTCTCATTTCACTCACTCACTCACTCACTCACTCACTGCACAATATTCATTAAGTGTCTGCTATGTGTCTGACAATGTCCTAGTTACTGGGAACAACACAGTGAGCAAAGCAGAAAGCTCCCTCGGCATGTACATCCTCGGCATGATGTAGGAGATAGGAGATAGGAGAGTGACATGAAATCAGTTAAAGATACAGTATGTCAGGTCCAGGTGGTGCTTTGGTGGGAAATGAAGCCAGAGGTGGACAGTGCGTGAGGAGGATGCGATAGGGTGTTTTTTTGTTTGTTTGTTTGTTTGTTTGTTTGTTTTTTATAAAGTGAAAGCAGGGAATTCTCTCTGAGAAAGAAACACAGAGGGAGCAGCCTCAAGACCAGCAGAGGAAATGGTTGTGCAAAGGCCCTGAGGTGGGTTGACCTGGCATTTGCAGGCACATCCAGGAGGCCATGAAGTCATTATGGCTGGAGAGGAGAGGGTGGGAGACAGAGGGGCTAGGGAATCAGAGCAGTGAGGGCCTGAGGCAGGCAGACCCGCGGCCACTGTGAGGACTTGGTTTCACTCTGAGCAGGTGGAGGCAGAGGGCTTTGGCCAGGGGACTGACAGGCTCTCTCTTGTTCATTTCTGCCACTGTTGGCTCAGTCGAACTCCCTTCTTCAACAGGACGTGGACTCTACTATCCCGGAGTCGGAGGCTGAGGGCCGGGCTCTGGCGTGGCTGCTGCTACATGCACTCCTGGCTCCCAGGTGGCTGGGTGGCCCAGGGGCTGCTCTGCCCAGGCCTCCCATGCCCCCTCCCGGGCCTGGCCCTTTACGAGCCTCATTACACTTTGGCACGGGGAATGAGGCTCAGCAAATGGTTCATAAAGCATCTTTCTAAAGGTTAATGGTCACTGGTGAGGGAAGAAAGGGCCACTGAGCACGAAGCTGTCTTTGATGATGTGGATTTTTCAATTAAGTGAAATGAGAGTCACGCCTCCTTACAGGTTCCTGGCCTGATTGTCAAGCAGCCAGGGAGGCCTTGGGGTGTCTTGGAGGCTGGACCTGCAAATGCTGCTACAGCAGCCACTCCCAGGTGAGGGGAGTGGGTCAGGCGGTCCCAGCTCTGTCTGCTGCCTGCCTGCCCGGCCCCTATGAGCTCTGTGTGTGGGAGGTGGTTCTGGAGGATCCCATGCTCTGGCCAGTGAGCTCCAGGAGGGCAGGGACAAAGCTGGGTTTCAGGTTCCTTGTACACAGTGCCTGGGACCTGCCCTGGACACGGTGGGTGTGCAGGTGGGCAGGAGTTGGGTTGAAAACCATGGGGCCCTGCTCAGTAGGCCTGGGACCAGGAAGGAAAACAGCCAGGGTGCAATTCTGATGACACCTTGCCAAGCACAGGCAGCACTTCCTCTTAAATTATTCTGTTCATTTACATATTTGCTGATGATTTATTGTAGGTAATTACCTATTGCCGAGCAGTAGCAAATGATCATAAACTTAGCATCTTAAATGGCACTGACTAATTATTTCATAGTGTCTGTGAGTCAGGACACTGGGCATGGCTTTTCTGGGTCCTCTGCTCAGGGTCTCTTGCAGCCTATAATCAAGGTGATAGCCAGGACCGTGGTCTCATCTGAAGGCTCAAGTGAGAATGGTTTTCTATCAAGGTCACTCACATGGTTGTTGACAGAATTTTTAGGTTGTTTTACTGAGGGCCTCCATTACTTGCTGGATGTTGGCTCCAGGTCACCCTCAGTTTCTTGCCACTTGGATTCTTCCCAACATAGTAACTTGCATCATCAAATGTAACGTAGGAGAAAGTCGTGTAGCAAGATGGAAGTCACTGTCATACATAACCTGATCATAATGTTGAGGTATTCTATCAGTTTTAGGTGGAAAAGGATTTGGCTAGTTCAAAAGTCAGAGAGAAAGTCCCTATGGCTAGAAAAACAGATGTGGAGTAGGTCAGAGGAGGCAGGGAGTAGCCCTGTAGGTAGTGATGAGAAGGATAAGTCTTTAAAAAAAAAAAAAAAAAAAAAAAAAAAAAAAATATATATATATATATATATATATATATATATATATATATATATATATATAGTATTGATTTTTTACAGAGAGGAAGGAAGAGGGATAGAGAGTTAGAAACATTGATGAAAAAGAAACATTGATCAGCTGCCTCCTGCACACTCCCCACTGGGAATGTGCTCACAACCAAGATACATGCCCTTGACTAGAATCAAACCTGGGACCCTTCAGTCCACAGGCCGATGTTCTATCCACTGAGCCAAACCGATTAGGGCAGAGTAAATCTTTTTTTTTTCTTTTTAATATTTTTATTGATTTCAGAGAGGAAGGGAGAGGGAGAGATAGAAACATCAATGATGTGAGAGAACCATTGATTGTCTGCCTCCTGCATGCCCACAACCTGGACATATGCCCCTGATAAAAATAAAACTCGGGACCCTTCATTCTGCAGGGCAACACTATATCCACTGAGCCAATCCGTCTAGGGCAGGAGAAGGGTAAATCTCATTCTACATGATGGTTTGCGTTTGATTTGGGCGGTATTCTAACCATCACTGTCACCCTGGAATCCCACAGTGCAGATGTATTTTCTACCAAACCCCCCATAGGCCTTTTGATGCTTCACTGAGGAGGTCTCATTTTCTGCTGGCCTGCCCTCAACGACCCTCTGACCCTCCAGTGCTTTCTCCACGCCCCTCACAGAGAACAGGAGTGCAGGCTTCAGGCAAAGTCTCCAGCAGCCGGAAAGTGACACCACTGCTCTGTTGTCATTGCATTTGTTTTCATGGATTCTCTTATTTATGGCGAGGGATAGTTTTCATTTGCAGTCCTGGGGTATCAGATTTCCTTTAAAAATGTAAAGAAACTGACTGATTTAAAGCTAAACAGTGACTAGGTGAGGCTACAGAAGGAATGTAGCTGTTTCCCAAACCACAAAGGAGGCCTGGGAGTGTTCTTTGTAAATGTGAATCGGATCATGTCACCCTCCCGCTCAGATCTTCTCCCACTCAGAAGAAAATGCACATGCCTCACCATGTCATGTGATCTGAGCTGGGTGGCTCTCAGCCCTCCTTCCCTCTATTGCTCTACATCGGTCCATCTGGCCGCACGGATTATTCCTACCGCAGGGCCTTTGCACTTGCTATTTCCTCCACCTGGGCTTCATTCTTCCAAAAATGTGTGTGATCAACCCATCACTCAGTACATTCAGCTCTCTGCACACATTTTCCCTCTTCCTAGCAGCCCTTCTTGACACCCGCCCCCCACCCCCCAATATAACACCTCTCCTGACTTTCAAACCCCTTAGCTTGCTTGCTCTGATCCCCTTGATGCTTAATGTTAAGTGATACCATGGAGGGCATTTGTTTGCTTGTTTGGCAGTGGCTTTGTTATCTTGCTCACTGTTGGGTCCTGAAGCTGAGCCCATGCCAGGCCCCTCTGAGGGACTGGGGCTGGGTGGGGGCTGGGATATTTGAGAGTGAGTGCCCATCCACAGGGGCAGCTGTGACACATCCAGCTAATTGTAGTCACTTGAGAAGGCCACCCCGCCCTGAGGACAGATATTTTTTTGGGGGGGGCGGGGGAAGGCCTGGAAAATCCTAAGTTTAATAGAAAGCATCCCAATTTTTAAATCTTGGCATGTGATTTAAAAAGATAAAATAGTTGTGTCCAAAAGAAAATCATAAATTTGTGAATGAAGCCTGGCCTGCAGGCTGTGACTTTGGCTAAGAGATCCCGAGCAGATGGCCTTGCTATGCCCCGTGCTCCAGAATGAGGGAGCAGGACCCAAGCAGAACAGGCACAGGCCACCACTAGGCCCCGTGCAGGGGTGGGCATGGGGAGCTGGTCACCCTGAGGGGGGGAACCAGAGAACTTAAGGAAGGCAGATTTGAGGGCACCAGAAAGAAGGACTGAGGGGCCGGTATGAGATTGCTGTGGCTGCTGTAACAAACAATCACACATTGGGAGGCTTGAAACCACAGGACTGGATTCTCTCACAGGAAGTCAAAGGGCCAAACTCCAGGAGTTGGCAACGTTGGTTGCTTCTGCAGGCTCTGAGGAAGGAACAGTCCCTCCCTCTCAGCTTCTGGTGGATGCCGGCAGTCCTCAGCATCTCTTGGCTTATAGCTGCATTGCCCCATCTCTGGCTCCCTCCTCTCCATGCATCTTTGCCCAATTTCCCTCTTCTTATAGGCACACCAGTCATGTTGGATTAGAGTCCGCTCTATTCCAGTGTGACTTCATCTTGACTTGATTGCATCTGCAAACACCCTATTTCCAAGAAAGGTCAATTCACAGGTGCTGCGGGTGGAGGGTGGGCAGTTAGAACGTCAATATGTTCCTTTTGGGAGACACTGTTCAACCCACAACAGGACCTAAAAGCTTGCTGTGAGCTTGCATAGGCATGAGAGAGGGGCTGGTGGGGCAGGGAGCTTGGAGCCTTGCAACCTCAGAGTAAAGGTTCAGTGAGTCCAATGGCAGAGATCTAAAAGGGGGGATTTCTTTTAAGTACAGAGTTTGCTCACCCTTTGGGACATAGAGATAAAAGCAGAACTCCTCAAGTCGAAGACCCAGACCTCACCATCCACAGGATGGTAAGGAACCTGCTCACTGGCCCCAGGCTTTCACCTTTGCCTCTGAAGTTCACACTCTGCACAGCAGGCACAGGGATCTTCGAAAGATAGGAGTCAGGACCTGTCAGCTCCTGGTTTCCATCACTGGGACCCATGGCCCTGTCTCCCCCAGACCTCTTCTCCCTCACCACAGAGCTCAGACTCTAGCTTCAAAGGCCTTCCCTTGCTGGGATGGCATGGCCACTCCTTCCCAGAGCCTCAGGCCCATCTCCCAGCTCATTCACTGGCCCAGCCCTGAGGCCTGCAGACAAGCCCTTGCCTGTTTCCCATCCCTTCCTGTCTCCCTGCCCCACACAACTGGTGGTGTTTGCGGCCTCCTCCCAAATAAAATACTTGAACTTGAAACCTTGCTTCAGGAAATGCTTCTGGGGAAACCCAAACTAAGGCATAAGGTAGAGGGCTTGCTTCTGATCTGTATTCTGTGTATATTTGTATACATGCGTGTATTTATGCATGTGTATGTGCATATGTATGCATATTTTTCTTGGGTTGGGATGGATCGTTAGACAAAAAAGTGGATATAAACCTGTGCCAGGGTGTCTGTGTGACAAGGCTGCAAGATGTGGTCCTCTCCTCCCATGATCCTTAGCGAGGGGAGGGAACTGCAGGCCAAGGGAGGCTGTGGCTAGAGAAAATGAGAGGGAAAGTGTGAGGCCGGGAAGGTGAAAGGAGGGGAAGAGGCAGGAGAGGAGGGAGGGCTGATGACTGAGGAGAGGGGAAGGGAGCAGGGGGGCATCTATGGAGCGCGGGGGGGGGGGGGGGGGAGGGGGAGGGTGGGCTGCTTTTCTGGCGGCTGGGTCGGTAGCCGCCCTGACTCAGAGCAGGAATTGCCCATTCAGTGGCCCCTTGGAGCTTAAGCCCGCAGAACAGAAAGTGTGTCCAGCAGATCTTTGGGGCCATTCAGTTTTCAACCTGTTCATGTGGGCTCTGCACATATGTGCAAACTTACACACACACACACACACACACACACACACACACGCTGGTACACTCACACAGCAAGTCGGGCATCATTGAAATGCCAGGCCATGCCTCTGCCTCCCCCCGGAGCCCCGTGTGACCCTCCAGTCAGAGGAGGCCATAGTCCTGAGGGTGGGCCCTGGCACCGGGCCACCTGCTCTCCATGGCAACCCAGCCTGCTACCTGCTTGTAAGTTAAAAGCTTGGGGCTGCCACCACCTCTCATTAATTCATGACGATAATGGTTCACTATTCAGCACTGCACTGCTCCGTGAGGCGGCGAGGCACAAAATTGGCATCTGCTGTGTGTGTGTGTGTGTGTGTGTGTGTGTGTGTGTGTGGTGAGTTTGGCACACAGTGAGGATGAGGTTGGGGTGAGGTAGCGTGAGAAATACAGCCAACAGTAATTGGATTACAATTGTGGATTGCTTTCAAAAGACTTAGCATGGCCTGTTTATCCCCATGTCATGTCACAGCTGGTGAGCGCTGAGTGTCTCACTGTGGGCAGGTGGAAGGAGAGAGAACTCGCTGGTAAATTTGATTCCATCTCCCGTGCAGCCCCGAAATCACTGGGGAAAAGAGGGGTTAACATCCAGGGACGAGATATACCAGAGTGGAAAGTGACACCATCTTGGAGTGGAGAGTGACATCCATTTTCCTGGGGTCGCCGTGGCACCCACTGGCTGGAGACAGGGCTCATCCCGGGGGCCAGACCCCTCCCTCCCTGGCCTTTGCCCCTGCATGACCCCCTGACCCCCAGGCCTGTAGTATTTACATCTAGTGTGCCCCCTCCCCCCATGCAAAGCCCCCAGGCCCCACTGGGCCAGGTCAGCAGCAGATAAGGACATTGTCCTCCTCCTGCACCCCCACCCCCACCCCAGGGGCAGAGCTGAGCTGACCCTGCAGGGGCAGGATAGAAGCCCCACAATGACCAGCTCCCTCACAATGGCCACCTCTCCTGAAGGGTTGCTGCTGAAAAACGCCAGGTGGCAGGCCCCAGAGTCTGGCATCTGACCTGCCCCCTGTGCTCCCTGGGGCCAAAGCAATGGTCCTTTGTGAGCTCTGATGGGCAGCAACTGGCCGCTGTCCTTTCATCGGGAGCGGCTGCTAAGCTGTGGCCGCCTGCGGGGCTCCATCCGCGTCCATTAAGCGGCCTGTGCGCTCTGAGGCTCCCTGCAGTCTGCGAGGCCCCCTGAGGCCACGGCGGAGCCCCCAGCCCCAATCTGGCTCCAGAGCCTGAGAACAGCCACAGAGAGAAAGCGCCAACCAGCCAGGGCGCCTGGCAACTGCTCACTGCGGCAAATTATTTCTTGCAAATTACTTCAGAAAACCGAAATCCGGGCAGGACTCTGCAAGTTGATGGCGTCTGTCTTCTGTGGTTTTCAGCCGCCCGGGCACATCTGGGGCAGGCCGCTCACCTGCAAGTGGGAGTAGGTTTGGAAAGCATGGCCGCCCTGCTCAGCCGGGGGCCTTCCCCTCTGCTTCTCGTCCTCATGAGAAATGGCTAGGTCCCCTCCTGTGCCAGCCAGGAGCCCCGGTGTCAGGTGATGGGGTGATTCAAGCGCCATTTCTTCTGTGCCATCCGGAGGGACACTGGTGGTGTCCTGGGCCCTTCCCATCCCGGGAGGCATCATCGAGGCTGTGCCCTGGCCCGAGGCAGGGCCAGGTGTGGGGACATGAGGCTGGGCCAGGTATGGAGGACACGACTGAAGAATGTTGGACAGTAACACACAGGCTGTGGGTGTCAGGGCTGGGAGCTTGGATGGAGACCTTGGTGCTCAATCAAGTCACAAAAAATGGAGAGAAGGAGAAAACTGGTGCCAGGGGCTGGGCCGTGGGGCCTCAGGGCAGTTGGGGGCTGGGCTGTGGGGTCACAGGGTAGCCGGGAGGTGGCTGCCTGGAGCCATCCCTGTTGATTCCCCCAGACCACCGTCTATGGAGACCTCCTGGGAGGGCCTGCTGCCCAGGACCTGCTGGTCTCCCGTTCTCTCCGTTTGGTCCCTGCAGAGGCAGATGCTCACAGGCCGTTGGTGCTTCCTGCTCACTGCCCTCCCCGTGCCCTGCCTCCTGCTGTGCCTCTGCTCCAGGAGCTCGGTGTCTGTGCGGCAGTGACAGCCCAGGCCAGCTCCCGGGACTGATGTCCAGCTCCTGCACCAAGCACCACAGCGTCCTGGGCCAAGCTGGGACGGGTGGGGGAGGGGCTGATGAATTCCCCCTATTCCCATCCACTCCTCTCTTGGAGCCTCTGCCCCCAATCCTGAGGATGCTGAAGCTCCTGGTGACATCTCACCCCTGTACACATGTCACTGCGGCCCAGCCACCACGGCCCGGGCACTGTACCCAGCTCTGCTGCCTCTGCTGACCACCCACATCCAGCCTTTCTTCCACCCCAACCCTGCACTGACCACACCAGTCTGTTTCCTGCTTTTGCCCCATGTGCAGAGAGCACTCCTTCCAGCTCTTTGGGCACACCTCACGGACACATATGACATGGGTCATCACGGAGCCCGATGACCTTCCAGTAAGAGCGAAGCTTGTGTCCAAGGCAGAGCTCAGCTTCCAGAACCTACTCCACACATCAGCTTCTCTTTATGGGGCTGCTGTGTGCCGTTGGGCCAGAAAACAACTCGCTCAGAGCCGGGGAGGGGCTGGGTTGATGTGAACTCTGCAGCCATGTGTGCAATGGGCACCCCAGGACCCCTCCAGGGGTGGGTAGGGGAGGGAGGAGCAAGAAGCAGCGGTGATTAATTTCTCTTGAAGGTTTATCACACTGTCATTAATTTCCTTGTCACATGTAAAAATGTAGGCACAGGCCCAATGAAGAGTGATGTTCTGATGCCAAGCATGCTTGCCTTTTAATTACACCCTCTGCATATTGATTCTGACATCCCGGTTTCATCACGGGCTACTTCGCTGCTCTCGTGGAATCCTTGTGCAAGACACGGGGTTTCCCACATCTCCCAGAGTTTGTGGACAGAACCAAAGACTTCGCTCTGCTGGCAGCCTCCCTCCGGGGCTGGGTCTCTGTGCAGCGAGAATGTGGAGACCTGTGAGGTGGTAACTGCTAAGGGAACCAGGGCAAGAACACCTTCGGAGGTTTGCAGAGGCCCTTGCACTGGGAAGTCTGGAATGAGGAATCCGGCAGAGTGAGGGCCCGGGGGTTCACCATGAAGGAAAAAGGTTGACAAGGCAAGAAGCTTGGCTGGTGGCTGTCCCTGAGTCCTGTGAGGTGGAGAATCCCTGGATGAGCTCCAACAATGTGCTTTGTAACCATAACACAGACACATGCCTCTACCACGGTGGGCATTGGCAAGGGGCTGTGGGGGCTCAATGGTTTGCCTCTGGGCCCCGTGCTTAGTGTGATTAGTGTGGGTGTCCCTCCACCACCCCTGAGGTCCTGTCTGCAAACCTCACCAGCATGGAGAATTTCAGCTGTCCCCTCCCTCTTCCTGGGTGATGACAATAGGATGAACAATGCAACTCACACTCATGGGATGATATGCTATATATGGATGGCTTTAGCATATGTGTGTTCTGTGACTACTCTATAATTAGTATCAACATTCTACAGAAAAGGAAGGCTGAGCCAGTTAAGAAACTTGTTCAGCCGAAACCGGTTTGGCTCAGTGGTAGAGCGTCGGTCTGCGGACTGAAAGGTCCCTGGTTCGATTCTGGTCAAAGGTATGTACCTTGGTTGCGGGCACATACCCAGTAGGGGGTGTGCAAGAGGCAGCTGATCGATGATTCTCTCTCATCGATGTTTCTAGCTCTCTATCCCTCTCTCTTCCTCTCTGTAAAAAAACAATTAAATATATTTTTAAAAAAACAAACAAAAAACTTGTTCAAGGTCACCCAACTGGTAAGTGGGGGTGGGGTGGGATGTGAACCTGAGTCTGGCCTCAGAGCCCTGCCTTGTAACCACTGCATAGTCCCAAAGGTCCTTCCTGCTGTTGGGGTCTGTAGATCACTAGCCCCTTCCAAAATCCCCAGTGAAGACAAGCCTGGTGTTCGCTATCCCCGGTCAGAGGCCAAGCCCTGGTTTTCTGGAAGATCATTTGGTGCCAAGACAGAATACAGATGTTTGCAAGTCTGAGCACTAATTTCCCCTCTCATTATGGAAAGGAGGAACTTTATCACTGAAGATGCCCCAGAGGGTCCGTGTGCATGTGGGTTGGTTTAAAGTACCCACTCTGATTAGTGTCCAGCCCCTCGGGCCCCACCGTGAGAATGGATTCATTTATCCTCACCACAGTTCTGTTATTCCCATTCCCATTTCTGAGCAGGGAAACGGGCACAGAGCGGTAATTAAGTTAATTAGTAAGTGATAGGGCTGAGATTTAAACCCAGACAGCCTGGTGCTTGTCCACGCTTTTAACCACTCTCCTGGGTAGGCCCCAGAATGAGTCCCAGCTGGAACTGCAGGGGCTCTGCCTGGGGCAGGTAGAGGTGGCTTCTCTGGGGTCCCACAGGGCCTGCGGGGAAGGGTGGGGTTGGCTGTGACTCAGGCTCCACCCTCCTGCTGTCTCTACAGGGAACCCCCTCCCAGACCCCTCACATGACCCCTCCTCCTTCTCCAGGACCCCGGTCACATGCCCCTCTGAGCTCCCCCAGTCCCCATCCGAGCCCACCCATGCCCGTCCCTCCACCATGTCAGCCTGGTTCAGGTTCTCCCCTGCACAGTTCAGTCCCTGAAACCGTCTGGAGTGTTGCTTTGATTTCTTGCTCATTGTCTGTCTCCTGCCGCAGTGCGAGGTCTGTGGGGGCAGGACTGGGCTCAGGGCCACTGCTGCACCCCAGAGCCTGGAGCTGGGCCTGGCAGACAGCGTGGGCTCAGCGAGGCCCGCGGGTGGGTTCTCGCTCGGCTGCTGGAGGTGCTGGGAGTCTCCAAGGCCGCCCCATCCCACCGCTCACTGACCGAGGAAACGGGGGTGGGCGGGGGCTCCAGAAGCTGTGCCCCTGACCACCTGGCTACACTGCCATCCGGGCACACGTCATGGACTCACCTGACAGGGGTCATCATGGAGCCCGATGACCTTCCAGCAAGAGCAAAGCTTCCAGAACCTACTCTGTGTGGACACCCAGTTAACAAACCACAGCCCAGCGCCCTCAGACGGACACTGAGGGGGTGTCATGTGGGAGGCCCCCCTCCACACGCCCTGCATGCGGGACACTGAATGTAAATGGGGGTGGGGACGGCTCCCCCAGCCCAGCCAGGACGGCGCTCCAGGCCACCCAGTTCACATGGCTTCTCTCTTCCAGGGGAAACCCTGATGTGTCTATTCCTGCGCTTCCTTTCTTTCCTTCTTGGCCCTTTTAGTCTGAGGAGTGATGGCCACAGGCTGGGGTGCAATAAGCACTTGGAAGATTTGCTTCCCTTGTTCCTTCCTGAGCTCACACCAGTGGCTTCCTTAGGAGCTGACAGTCGATGGTGTTCAGTGTCTCATTCGCTGGAGAAAGATGCTCTCCCAGGAGAGGAATGTGGGGACTGTACCCAGAAAACGTTAGTGGAAAGATTTCTAAAACCTCACTGAGTCTCTCAGCCTGCCTGTCTCCCCAGCCCCATCTCGCCTCCACCCCCACACTGAGTTTTAAAGGCGTTTGGATTGCCAGGTTGGCATGCTAACCCGAGTGAGTGGAAAGGAGCCGGGGTGTCTGGGTTGTCTCAGTGCCTGCAGAAAAGGGGTAGATCACTAGTGAGCCACAGACACTAACTGTCCTGGAACATCCCCGGAAGCTCCACGCACTGAACACTGCCCTTCACCACACGCCATCAGCACCGGTTCTTCCGACAGCAGAGTAAGAGTCGACATTACCTTTGAATAGAGAAGGACTGAGGGAGTTGTTTTCATTTCCCCCACCCCCAGCCCCATTCCCTTGCTTTACAAATATCAGAGTGTGTACAGTTCACACCCAGAAAGCTGGCCCTTAGACAGGTGGTGGGCACTTCGTAGAGGACTGCCGGCCCTGACATGCCCAGCAGGTGGGCCTGCAGGAGCCACGAGTCTAGGCAGATCCAAGCTCCCCAGCCCAGGGCCCTGGGTGGATGGAATGCGCTGGGGCTCTAAGGACTGTGGAGGGAGGAGGTCATGCTCCTTTTGGGTAAGTCTGCTGCGATCACTCCCCGGCCCGCCTTTCTGCTCACTGTCCGGCCACAGGAAATGCATCCCCTCCCTGAGCGCTCAGGCTCAGAGCTTCCTGGGCACAGCCCCTGGGCACGGGGAGGCAAACGCTCTGCGTCCATTGCCACCGGGGGCATTGCTGTGAGGGCAAATGGACTGGTTCCTCCTGGTATCCTCAGAGCAGCCAACCCTTCCCCACCATGCTTCAGGCCGAAGCCTTGGCAGCCCCTTAGTTTCTTGTTTTCCCTCTAATCAGTTCATTAGCATGTCTTCCGATGACCGACTGTCTTGCTTTGCCTGGGTCCGAGTGGGTTCCTGGGATGTGGGGCCTTCCGTGCTAAAGTCAGGAGGTTCCAGGCCAACCACGATGAGTTGGTCACCCTCTTCTGTACAAAAGACTTTGAGCTGGAGTGTGGCAGGCATGGGGACCAGGGGAGATGGTAGCCAGAGTGAGTAACTTCCTTCTCAGTGCAATGGGGAGGCACCGAAGTGATCAAATAGGATAGGGTGTGATATGTTTTCTTAAATAAGTCCTTGCATCATCAGTGGGATGAACAAATCGTAGTGAGGCCCACAGTGGAAACCTGGAGACGAGCGAGGGGGCTGGTGTGTTTGTCTGGTGGCCTAAAATCCTCAAGGGAGATAACACAGAAGCCCATTTCCTTAGCTAACAAGGTGAGCTGGACACTGGCTGGGCCCTTTCAGTGGCACTGGTGTAATATAGGGGCTCTTTACTGGGGGTGATTTTGCCCTGAGGAGACAACGGCAATGCCTGCAGACATTTTTAGTTGTAACGGGTGGTAGGGGGTGCTGCAGGCATCTAGTGGGTGGAGACCAGGGGGTGCTGATAAATACCTACAATGCACTGACGGCCCCACCGCAAAGAGCTATCTGGCACCAAACGTCAATGAGGTTGAGGAGAAATTCTGGTGTCTGACAAGAGCCTGAGCCCTCCAGGAGTTCATCATTTCACTAGAAATGAGAATGGAACCACCCAAATGCAAAGCACCACATTCCCCAAAGGAAAATGGATGACCCCCCCTTTCCAGCAGCGAAGTCAGACATTCGTTCTGCAAATCCTTCCCGAGTGCCTGTTTTACACCAGCAGTGAACAAGACAGACAAGGCTCATCTGTCTCAGGGAATCTCCGTCCACGGGCGGGTGATGGGCATTTACAAACAAACATAAGTTTCAGGTTGTGGAAATGCAGTAAAGGAAACAGATGGGTGATGGGATAAAGAATGACTTGGGGTGGGGCTGCTGTCTCATTTTGGGTGGTCTGGGAGGATCTCTCTAAGGAGGCAACATATAGGCTGAGTTCTAAAGAATGAGAATGGATTGCCATGGGGATGTCTGAGGGAACACTGTGCAAAGCAGAGAGAACAGCAAATGCAAAGGCCCAGAGGAAGAAAGAGGTCTAGGAAGTTGGAGGACCGGAAATGAGGCCATTGTGTGTGAAGCTTAGTGAGTAGGGAGAGTGGGGGACATGGAGACGTGGCAATACATCGTCAACGGCCAAGTGGGGCAGAAAGAGAAGGGGATGGCGATGTTTGATTCCTGCAGTCACAGTGGAGTGGTGGAGTTCACAATTCTTTCTCTCCTTTCTGGTCCACTCTCATGATCAGGGGATAGGAGTCTTTCCACAATCACCCCACTTTCTCCCTTAACTTTGCACCATTAATGAAGCCCATCCTCTTTAGCCAGTTACTGCCCGTGACATTATTCTTTGCTTAACAGAAGCCATCTAAGTTTAACAGGCACATCTAAGTTTATCAGTCCAGCCCCAAATGAAATTGAAGATTTAGACAGAGCATTAGATCAAATAGAGCCGATGATCCCCATCATACCAAATAGACATTCTTTCTCTTGACTAAGGAATTAAAGCTCCAAACTGCAAGTTTAATATTTAAAAACAGGTAAATAAAACTTAATCTCTCTACAGAAAGCAGGGATTTGGGAGAGAAAGAAGGATTTACTGCTTCAGTCCTCAGCAGTAATTTCCAGGCTGCCTTTTGTTTGCATAATGTGTCATACTTGACAAATATTCCTTTGTAAATTTCCCTTCATTTCTAAGTATTTACATATTACACATCATTATAATTCTTTTCTCAATCAAGGAACAATAACAAAATACCCACAAGCCCCCAGTGCTGTAGACTTTCTCATCAATGTATTATTTCCCAGGTCCCTGGCATTCTCTATGTCACAGTGTTCCACCTGAGCTGTTTCTTGCTTCAGTCACTCATGAACATGACATGGAGGATAGCTGTTGCTTCTGTCTGCCCAGCATCTGTTTCTTCTTCTCCTGGAAGTCCAGCCTGATTTTCTTTTTGGTGACTTATCTCTCCTCCATGTCCTCTTCACTCTACATAGACGAATTAACTCTACTAGCTTTCAGTTCTAGATTCAGGCCCATGGTCCTGGCCCGGTCAATCAATATGTTCTACTCTCCCTTCTCCTTGGCCAAAGTCATTTACTGATGGTGATATGACTCAAATCAGTAAGAGCTGCTGAGGAAGAGAACCCAGGACCTGTTACTGTCAGGATGTAAAATCGAGGCCCTAAGCTGAGAGAGATTGCCTGTGTGTGAGGCCAACACAGAAGAAGACAGAGCCTAGCCAAGACTGGTTTGACTCAGTGAATAAGAGCATCAGCCTGCGGACTTAGAGGTCCCAGGTTCGATTCCGGTCAAGGGCATGTACCTTGGTTGCCGGCATATCCCCAGTAGGGGGTGTGCAAGAGGCAGCTAATCGATGACTCTCTCTCATCGATGTTTCTAACTCTCTCTCTCCCTTCCTCTTTGTACAAAATCAATTATATATATATATATATATATATATATATATATATATATATATATATATATATAAAGAAGAAGAAGTCATGAGGACGTGTCATGAGGACGTGACTTGAGCTACTGGATCCAACCATACCTGAAGCTACTTTGCCTCTGGTTTTCTGCCCAAAGGTGAACCGCATGTTTGGGATGCATAGTGGGTATCAAAGCTTTCTCTGAACCGTCTACGTACGAGATAGGTAATGCCTGCATTTTAGAAACATCAGTCAGGAGAAAGGCACCATATGGGTTGTGAATAGAGGACAAATGAGACATTCAAGTAGCAGGCACGACCCAGAAGGTCTGTTATGCTTAGAGAAGGCTTCCTGGGGAGGGGAGGGGAGAGCTGGTCTTGGAGGAGCAGGAGGTGTGGCAGCCGGGGAAACCTGGGTGCATGGAGGAGTTAGTTCGGGAGAAGGACAAAGGGACCTTTGGCCAAAGAGACGTATGTTTTTGGCAGCTGGTAGTGCTGGGAGGAAGACTGGCTCAGGGAGTTGACATCTTTGTGCCAAACTAATTGGGACTTTATCTTGTGAGCCATGGTTTTCTAAACTCAGGTAATCTGTTTGCTATCACCATTATTTTTCCATACCTGCATTCCATTTTGTATATTAATTTAATTATATTTTGTAGGACAGACTATTTTCTTTACTTAGTCTACAACTGCATCTTCATCATTAATATTTGTGAAAACATGAGTTTTAATTTCTGATTACATTTCTCCCCTAAAACTCACTAAAATAAATATCAGGCTTTAAAAATGTATCTGTCTGGATTATGCTAGAAGTCATTTTGTAGGTCCCCAGATATATGGAGTAAGGAGCATCATAGAAGACTTTGGACCAGGGAGGGAACATGCTGGAAGATTCTGCTGTTTCAGTAAACTCCATAGCAAAGGAGTGTACCAATTGGGGGTTTGGCAGTGAAGACAGAGTCAGGGATGGGGCGGAGTTTGCAATAGTCAGCAAGGATGGATGAAGAATATACTTCAATGGAGGCATGAAATAAAAATATAAATGAACAATTTAACTGGATAGAAGAGAGGAATTATCAGGGTCATTGGTGATGGGACAGGGAAAAAAGCCAAATCTAGGTGAGAGGAATGTGCCAGGAAAACAATGGCGCTGCTGGGCTGGTGGTAATTTATGACGATAAATAGAAAGCTAACATGACAACCCTGGATCTTCCATCTTGGCCAGGGAGCCCCATTTTCACCATCTTAAGTGAGGGAAAGGTGAGGGCTTTGTGGTGGGCTGGATGATGGTGTCCCAAAAGATATGTCCATGTCCTAATATCCAGAGCTTATAAATATGACCTCATATGGCAAAAGATGTGACTAAATTACAGATTCTGAGAAGAGATGCTTATCCTGGGTTATGTGAGTGGGCCCTAAATACTAACACAAGTGTCCTTATGAGAGACCGAGGAAGACCAGATGCACACAGAGAAAAGGAGGAGGTCATGTGACCACAGGGGCAGAGAATGGAGTGATGCAGTCACAAGCCAAGGAATGCCAACAGCTACCAGAAGCTGGAAGAGGCAAGGAGTGCATTTTCCCCAGGAGTGGATTTTCTGCTGGGAGCACAACTCTGTCGACACATTGATTCTGGACTTCTGGCCTCCAGAAGTCTGAGAGCATACATTTCTGTTGTTTTGAGTCACCATATTTGTGGTAATTTGTAAGAACAGGCACAGGAAACTAGTATAGGATTCAAAGCTCCTGTCTTCACATGGGGAGCTTCAGATATTAAAATTTAGGATGGATGGTATTCATTTCCTGATATCAAACCCATTTCACTTCTAAATGTACAAGAGTGTGAACTGTGGCTTATTAAAGAATTCTAACCAGCCAATTTAAACCAGAAACAAACTGGTGAATTTTCTATATAATCACTGAACTATATTATAATGCTCTCTGATCTGAATAGCTAACTTATGTGGCCCGAGTCACTGATAAAAAGCACAACTAAGTCAACCAACCACAGAAACAAGTGAACCCTAGACCCAAATATAAACCTATTTGGGGTTTATCAACCTGACCACCAAAATTCTTGCAAAGTCCCATCTTTGGAGTGATGTCTGCCCATCCATCAACTTCATTGGTTCAGTCAACTCAGACTCACCCCTTACTGTCCCAGAGGATCCTCCCCCTGTGTCTTGACTTATTCTATTATAGAAGAGAAGAGTGTGTCTCAGATCTGCAAAACCCAGCAAGGAAAACTCGCTTTATGATCTGAAGGAAGATGAAAAGCATATTTTAACAGCACATTCGAAAAGCATTCCTTGCTCATCACAGAAGCATCCAAAGTGCCTACATGATTTAGACAACGGCAGGAGAGGGGATAATGAATGCAGAATATGTGAGCCATTCATTTTGATTTTACAAAATGCAACCCAGTCCAGTTGAAGAAAGCTTTGCTAGATAAAAGACAAAATAAAACCTGTGCTATTTTGCCAAGTCACGAAATTAAAAAGATGCTATTTAAGCATCTTTAATTTGAGCAAAACCAAACCTGATATTTAACCTTAAAGGGATTGAGTGTTTTACTTTTAAAAGGTGGCAAATAAATGCCACAAGAGGGTGTCTGAAGGTTAAGGAAGCTGCTATGAAAATGAGAGTCATGTGCTCTGAGCTGTTCACAGCTCGGTCCCCGGAGTGTGAAATTAGCGACCAAAGGCAGATTTCACAGGCACTTCGGGGAGCGTGCTGGTGCCTCCGCGGGCTGGTTGGCGAAGGGGCCTCTCTGCCAAGTCCTGCCCACTTGCAAGCTGCTGTCGTTATTCATGCAAAGCACAGATAATCCCGAGTGTCTGGAGCATTTTGCATTTATATTGAATGCAGCCTCTCTCCTTCCATCGGAGTGAGTCTGGTGCTGAGTGCAGGTGGAGTGCATGGGTGGTGTTGGGGGAAATGGATTGAACAGACCAACATTCTCATCAAAGCTGTGTTTCTCTTTTAAGAAAAAAATACACCCCAATCCATATGCATTATATTGGGAATTATATTGAGAAATCTATATGTAATAGGAATATAGTTAAAATGTTAAACCTTTCAATCTTCCCTTGGTCTGGGTCTCAAGACTAAAACAAATGGTGCCATTCTTTGTATCCCCATCCTCATCACATCACCACACCTGGGAGTGGAGTTTAAATGGGAAGTTTAACAGATTAAAAAAAAAAAAAGGGAGGTGATGAATTTGGAGAAGTGACCTATACTTTTCTCATTCTGTCCCTCTGTGTATTCCTTGCACACTCATGCACACACACACAATCAAATAGGAAGTGTGATTACAGCTTTACCTTTTCACACTTTTAAAAATATATATATATTTTATTGATTTTTTTTTTTTTTACAGAGAGGAAGGGAGAGAGATAGAGAGCTAGAAACGTCGATGAGAGAGAAACATCGACCAGCTGCCTCTTGCACATCCCCTACTGGGGATGTGCCCGCAACCAATGTACATGCCCCTGACTGGTCTTGGTCAGCTGGGCCGACTTGAAAAGGTCCCAGAAAAAAGACAATTTTAAGGAAATCAGAGAAAGCTCTGGTCTTAGGCAAAAATCATCTTACTTGGTTTATCATCTTAAGAAGCACTTATGAGGATTTTTATTCATTGTTTTCTAGCAGCTTTATATTTTCAAAATCCAACCCATTTCTCATATGAAGGAATCATTTCTTTTGGCTGCTCTCCCTTCATGGCATCCATGGTGGTAGATTTCAGGCACCTTTCAAACATGGTTTTGGGTCTTCTTGCTAAAAGTAGACAATCAGCACAAACAGATGAGGATCATCACAATGACACCAACAACCACCCCGGCTCGCTGCCCTCCATCGCGCACTCTGACTTCAATACGAAGTGAGATCAATGGGCTCCAATATCATAAAGGCTAACCGTCCACAATGAGTTGGCTCCTGTATCTGGAAGGGCAGAGGCAGGACAGGCTTCAGGAATGAAGATATGCTCAAGGACCATCCACAAAGGAGGACACTGAAGCACAGAGAGGATAAGTAACGTTCCCAAGGCCACACAGCTGACGAGTAGGAGAGTCCAAACCTGAGCCCAGGTTGCCCCACCTGGCGTCCTCCCTTGTAAGTACTACTCACCACACGGAACACGTATGTTGTCTGTTTGAGGTTGGCTTTGATTTTCTCTATACATTTTATGGAGTAGATAGCCTCAGCCTTTTAACAATCTTATTTCATATTTTGGAAAAATTTAAACATGGAAGTAAAAAAGAATGTAATAAATTTCCATGTACCCGTCATTCAACCTCAACACCTAGAGCCACATGTGTTTCATCTACAACCACCCCTCCTTGTTTTTCCCCTTCTCTCATTCAATTATTTTTAAGAAAATCCCAAGTAATACCATTTTATTCATACATATTTCTAAAAGGTTAGGACTCCTTTGTAACATAATTATCATACTTTTATCACACCTAAGAATTCTAACAATAGTTCATTCAAAATTATCAAATACCCAGTCAGGTTTTCCAATTTCCCTAGCTCTCTATTTAAAAAAAAAACATTAGGATCCAAACAAGGCCTATATATTTCCTTGGATTGATGTGTCTCTTGAGTCTATTTTAGTCTATAAGACCACTATTCAGTAAAAATACTGATGAGCCACATGTGTAATTCTGAATTTTTTAGATGCCAAATTTAGAAAAAAAGAAAAGAAAATAGGTGAAATGAATAATATATTGTATTTTATTTAGGTCAACATATTCAAAATATTATTTTAATATATAACCAATGTAAAAATAATTGCCATATTTTACAAACATTTTTTTCATACTAATTCTTTAAAATTCGGTGTGTATTTTATACCTACAATACTTCTCAGTTTAGCCACATTTTGGGTGCTCAGTAGCCACACGAGGGTAGTGGCTGCTGTACTGGTTTCATGCAATGTGTGTATATGTGTGTGCTTGCACAGGTCTCATAAAACATGTGTCCTCACTGTGGGTCCCTATCTGTCTTAGTCGGCTCAGTTTCCAAAACAGCGTATCAGCCTGGGTGGCTTAACCAATAGACATTTATCTTCTCACAGCTCCGGGGCCTAGGAGTGCAAGTTCAAGGTGCCCGCAGGGTTGGTGTCTGGTGAGGGCTCTCCTCCTGGTTGCAGATGGCCACGTCTCCCTGTGTCCTCATGTGCCTTTCCTTGGGGAGTGCGTGTGGAGAGGAAAAAAGAGTGAGCTCCCTGGTGTTTCTTATTATAAGGCCACCATCCTTTCAGATCAGGGCCCCACCCTCATGACTTCATTTAACTGTAACGATTTCCTTAAAGCCCCATCTCCAAATACAGCCACACTAGGAGTTAGGGCATAGACATAGGAGTTTGAGGGGACACAAGCATGCAGACTACAACAGTTAAAAAAGGTGGAAAAGCCGCTGTAGAGAATTCTCACTCCCTCCTTTTCCGCAGCCAACAGAACCATCGCTTGCAGACTCCTGTGTCTGTCCCAGCTGTTATGGAGTCCTGGCCAAGGCACCCTGTCTGAGTCACCAGGGCCAGGACAAGTTCCCTCTCTGCAGGCCACAAAGAGGGACTTGTGTATTTTCAGGCTGCAGATGCTTGCATGAAAAATAGTCAGGCATTACCTCCCCCTCCCCACCGCCCCACCAACCCCAAGAACTAAATATAATGGCACCAAAGTGCACCCCACCTCCCCTCCCCTGATTTTAGAGTCAGAAATAATTTCACAAAGGGGCATTGATTCCTTTGCATTTTTGTAGTCAGTCATGTCTGGGAAATCCAGAAATTGCAATAACCACCTTAAAACCCCCCACTGAAGTAAATGTAGGACGGAGAAGCAATGCTAAGTAAAACTGAAAAGTTTGGAATGTTCATGCAGAGTCAGTAATTATAGTACAGATAAGGTCGCTAAATGTGCATAATTATGCAAATCCAGGTGGAATGGAGAATGCGAACTGTGTCAGCATCTCCAGTGAAGAGGGCAGCTGTCAGGATGAGAGCCTTGAACTGAGGAAGCAGGAGGAGTGAACAAGCCAGAAGGGGCGGGAGCCCTGGGAGCTGCATATGGTCCCTGATGGCTAGCCTCAGGCAGTGAGGGGTCCTGCACCCAGAAACAGCCAGCGGGGAGAGTGGGGAGGGGTCTGAGGTAGAAATAAGGCTCTGCTAACATCAGGCGGGTCTACTCAGGTGAGTGGGTGGTAGGAGGGTCCGGGGCTAGGACCATGCTTCCATAATAATCTGGCAGTTAGCGTGTGGCTGTGTCTGTATGGTGACGTGACCTTGGAGCAGGTGACTCCGTTCCTTCACTCATTTCCTCACCAATGTGCCCTGAGTTTCCACATGTGTCAGTGCCTTCCCAGGCACTGGGGACTCACAGATCCTGCCTCCATGCAGCTTGCTTTCTGGTGCAGGGAGGCAAGACAGACATCTACTGATATTATTCTCCTAATAGGTAGCCCAGACGGCCTCTTTACTCAAACAAACCTCACCTTTGTTCTGCCTCTGGCTCCAGGGAGGTCACACCCCCAGGCCGACACACTTGGACATTTATGTGAAAGGGAATTACATCCTGTGTTAATTCCAATCTCCTCCACCACGGTTGTTTTTTTGGAGTTTCTTTGGTGTCGTGGGGTATTTTTAAGCATCAGAAGGAAAAAGGAGAAAATCCAGAGAGACCACCCCCCAAGTCTAAAATCCTGTTAAACTTCAAACAAAACAAACCCATTAAGGCTTGACGAAATAAGCTCGTAAAAGAAAAGACGCCGGGCCTAGTGATGAGATGCTGTGGGTCCCTTTGCAAGCCTGACTCCTTCCATCTGGACAGCAGGCAACAGGGAAGGCTTCCTGGTTTCCAGGTCTTCTGGTCCGGCTACGTGGAACGTGAAGGGCCATTCTTTAATCATTGGATTTTGTCCTTATTTTAAGGTTTGTTACGTAATGAAATCGATCATTTCTGAAGTAGCCCCGGCCAGTTGAAAAGAAAGGGGCAGAAATGATTGCCTTGGGCATGCAGTAAAGCTGGAAAGAGGGCTTGGAACTATTATATTTTATTTGCTGCTGTTTGAAATGAGTGTCCTGACAAATTAGGGGCTCGCCATCAGGAGGTGGGGGAGCGAAGATCTTCCTCTGCGCAGCACGTTTTCTGAAACAAAGCAGAGTTTGGGTCAAAGCACTTTCCTGAAGGGCAATGAGAGCTCCAGAGTACAACGGCTGTGAAATTCTCAAAAATTATCCAAAGATGCAAAAATTCGAAAGCTTGCAACAGCTCAAATGTCCTCCAATGGGTGGGTGGGTAAATAAACCACACAGCGGAATATAGTGCAGCTATAAAAAGGAAGGAGCTATGGATACAGGCAACAATTTGGATGCAGGTCAAAGGTATTGTGCTATGACAGAGCCAGTCCCCCCCCCCCCATCCCCCCAAGTTACATACTTTATGATGATCCCATTTATTGGACATTCCCAGAAAGACAAAATGATAATGATACTTGTCAGGGGGTTATTAAAGGTATAGCTTGAGGAAATGCTTGGGCGATGATGGAACTTTCTGGATCCTGACTGTGGTGGTGGTTGCATAAATCTCTTCATGTGTTAAAATTTATAGAAATGCACACATTGAAACAATATATATCAATTTTCCTGGATGACAGTTTTAAAAAATTATTTGTTTCAGGCTTCCAAGAGTGAAATTTGGATTCTCAGAGGTGTACCGGCCATGCTTCAGTCCCATATGCTGTGCATGTGGCCTCTCAATGCTCCCCCCGGAGCACCCCGACTTCCTACGTTTCCCCTCCACACAGCCACCACTGCACTTAGCCAGGCTGGGCCTGTTCTTCCTCCAACAGATACAACCTGCTCCTTCTTCAATCCTTTCTACTTGCCGGTCCTTCCTCGAGGATGCTCTTCTCTCAGACAGTCCTGGTTTGCTCGGGACTCACTGCTTTGAACCATTACATTAACTAGCAGCAGTGAGCTCGTGGCATTTGAGATGCTAACTCAACATGCCTGATACCAGTCTGCATTGACAACTCAATTCTTTCCTCCAGTATGGTACTGCCTGAGCATTTGCTTGTTGAATATGCATTATTTTGCTGTAAATTACTGTACTTAAGTTACTTTTCTTATATGTCTCTTTATATTATAGTTAGCATATTACATTTTAAAAGATACGTAGGAAAAAAAGAAAATGAACAAAAAAGGAGAAATAAAGGAAAAATAAAAAGATATGTAGGTAGGTTATATTATCTATGAATTTCATTTCAAGATAGTAAAGTGGAAACTGAGCAAATATTTGTTTTTAAAAAGGTGGCATCGGGTCTAATAGAACCACCTTTTTCTAAAAAGCAGCATCTTCTCTGTCCCCAGGGAAACGGCTGCCTCATTTAAAGACACTTTGGAGCTTTTCTGTTAAACTGAGTTACCACAAAAGAGAATGTCTTTCTCTCCTTCTTACCCTTAAGGTCTCCTTTGCCAAGATCTCTCTTAATGAGCCTGCTGGAGACCAAAGTAATTTTACACATATATCCCTGGCTGTTTAAATGCTCCTGGAATCAGTTCTACCCGGACAAGTATGGCTGTCTGGCTCCGGTTTCCTGCAGACACAGACTAGGCTGCCAAATTTAGGCCACTGACTGGTGGGCAGTGGCCTAAATTTGGCATCCATAGGAGACTGATCAATAATCAACAAACACATTTAAAAAAAACCAACCACACAACAAAACAAAAGCAGAAAGCTTAGTCATGCAAATGAGGGTGGAGGAGAGAAGGTAAAGAAAAGACCTCATTCATATTCTGCAACTTCAGCAGGGCCCTGGCCCATTGGCTGATGGCTCTGAAAACCCTCGGCCAGAACAGCAAACACCCTGGCACATTGATGCACATTAATAACGGATTGTCCCCGCCAGATAAACACCACCCGTTCCCAGGACACTGAGGAAGCAGGAAATTAACCAGGGGTTAACTGTGTCATTAGCTGTGGCACAATATGGGTCCTTCTAGATGTAATTCAGTCCCTTCAGCTGGAGGCTCCTGGTGCAGCCCCTGTTCCCACAGCGGGGGCAGTGACTGAGCAGCGAGCGGAGGTCTCCTGGATACCGGGACGGAGCCATCATTATGATTCATGGCACCTCTGACATCACTGGATGTTTTTGTGATGCAAAGTTCCATGTTGTCTAAACACTGGTGAATACAGTGGGCCCTTCCTATCCCAGCAGATCAAAATATTTTGGGGGAAATCCCAGAAAGTTCTAAAGAGCAGACTATGCTGAATCCACATGAATGAAGTGATGTATAGACACTCCCTGCAGTAGCCTCTCTATGCAAATGTAGATATATGCAAATACTACACCACTTTATTCAAGGGACTTGAGGCCCAGGATACCTAGGCCTGATGTGTCCTGTCGCTGTTAAGTGTTTGCCTGCAAAAGGGAATGGCCAGATACGCATGCACACAGGGCTAAGGAGTAACTGGGTAAAATGCCTTCCATCCCTGTGAGTACTGGTTAGATCAGTTTCCCCAAAGAGTGTCAGGCATTTGGTTGCAGCTCAATAACTATCTCCTGAGTGAGAGGAGACGGAAGTGGTTTAGAGAGTAAGGGAGATGATATTAAGGGAACTATATAAGTTCTCACTTGTGGCCATTCTGACCTTTGAAATGGATTTAATGTAAGTGAAACCCAGAGCGTAGAACCTGGCCTTTGGGAGGCTCTGTGAATGTGAAGACTCCCGCTCCTCACTTTGCACTTGACTGTGAAGGGACCAGGGGCCTCCCGTTGGCTTTGAAACACACTGGCCTCCTGAGAGCTGTTAAGATCTGACATCTTTCTCCCAACAAAGTGGCGAGAAGATATGCGAGCTGTTTGCAGAAGTGGCTTTGGGGTGGAAACACCTGGGTGGTGTCACCCCTCCTTGCATGCTCTTCAGGGCCTTTGGGGGAAGCACAGTGGCCAGGACCTTTGGGGGAAGCGCAGTGGTCAGGGCCTTTGTTGGAAGCGCAGTGGTCAGGGCCTTTGGGGGAAGCACAGTGGTCAGGGCCTTTGGGGAAAGCGCAGTGGTCAGGGTCTTTGGGGGAAGCACAGTGGTCAGGGCCTTTGGGGGGAGCGCAGTGGTCAGGGCCTTTGGGGGAAGCACAGTAGTCAGGGCCTTTGGGGGAAGAGCAGTGGTCAGGGCCTTTGGGGGAAGAGCAGTGGTCAGGGCCTTTGGGGGAAGCACAGTGGTCAGGGCCTTTGTTGGAAGCGCAGTGGTCAGGGCCTTTGTTGGAAGCGCAGTGGTCAGGGCCTTTGGGGGAAGTGCAGTGGTCAGGGCCTTTGTTGGAAGCGCAGTGGTCAGGGCCTTTGGGGGAAGAGCAGTGGTCAGGGCCTTTGGGGGAAGCACAGTGGTCAGGGCCTTTGGGGGAAGAGCAGTGGTCAGGGCCTTTGGGGGAAGAGCAGTGGTCAGGGCCTTTGGGGGAAGCACAGTGGTCAGGGCCTTTGGGGGAAGAGCAGTGGTCAGGGCCTTTGGGGGAAGAGCAGTGGTCAGGGCCTTTGGGGGAAGCACAGTGGTCAGGGCCTTTGGGGTTAGCGCAGTGGTCAGGGCCTTTAGGGGGAGCGCAGTGGTCAGGGCCTTTGGGGGAAGTGCAGTGGTCAGGGCCTTTGGGGGGAGCACAGTGGTCAGGGCCTTTGGGGGAAGAGCAGTGGCCTTTGGGGGAAGAGCAGTGGCCTTTGGGGGAAACACAATGGTCAGGGCCTTTGGGGGAAGCGCAGTGGTCAGGGCCTTTGGGGAAAGTGCAGTGGTCAGGGCCTTTGGGGGAAGCGCAGTGGTCAGGGCCTTTGGGGGAAGAGCAGTGGCCTTTGGGGGAAGCACAATGGTCAGGGCCTTTGGGGGGAGCACAGTGGTCAGGGCCTTTGGAGGAAGGGCAGTGGTCAGGGCCTTTGGGGGGAGCACAGTGGTCAGGGCCTTTGGAGGAAGGGCAGTGGTCAGGGCCTTTGGGGGAAGCACAGTGGTCAGGGCCTTTGGGGGGAGCACAGTGGCCAGGGCCTTTGGGGGAAGAGCAGTGGTCAGGGCCTTTGGGGGGAGCGCAGTGGTCAGGGCCTTTGGGGGAAGCGCAGTGGTCAGGGCCTTTGGGGGAAGTGCAGTGGTCACAGCCTATGGGGGAGGCGCAGTGGTCAGGGCCTTTGGGGGAAGCGCAGTGGTCAGGGCCTTTGGGGGAAGTGAAGTGGTCACAGCCTATGGGGGAGGCGCAGTGGTCAGGGCCTTTGGGAGAAGCGCAGTGGTCAGGGCCTTTGGGGGAAGCGCAGTGGTCAGGGCCTTTGGGGGAGCGCAGTGGCCTTTGGGACGGGGGCAGAGCCTTGTCAGAGGACCTGGATGCTGGGATGCAGGAAAGGGCCCTGGAGCAGCTGTAGCAACAGCGCTTTCCTTCCAGGCAGGTTTGTTTTCTTTGAACAAAACCTCAGAAACGAAGGTGCTGCGTGTCCCTGCAGTAAGAATATGCCCTGCTGCACGCACAGGGTGTGATTATGTCATTTCGGTTCTAACAGAGACCAGCGTGTTCCCTGGCAGGAAGTGAGCACAGCTGACCCCATAAGGTTCCCTGACAGCTTCGCTGAATTCGGCCAAAGAAAACGTCCCCCATGGCAGCGGGCGAGGCCCACACAGGACGGTCAGGAGGGAAAATCTCAGCAGGTGTAAATGTTCTCTTGGTTTCTGGGCAGGTTGGGGCCAGGGAAATTTCTGCCCCAAAGTGAACCTTCTCATGAAGGATTTTCTCAGTGACCAGAGACAGAGACCTGACTCAGGTGGCTCGGGCCAAGGACAATAATAGGCGTAATGTCACTAAGGGGCAGGCTGGCTCCTTCTGCTCCTCTGCCCTCCATCATAGGCTGGGCCTTGGCTCTTACGGTGCCCTGCAGCTATAGATGCTGCTCCCCAGCCTTTGTCTGTCCCCTGCCATGGAGGAGGAGGAGGAGGAGAAGAAGAAGGAGGAAGAGGAGGAGGCAAGGAGAAAGAGGCTAAAAAGAGGACAGCACTTTCCCAGAATCCACAGCAGCCATCTGCTTCCATCGCAAGGCTAGAACGGTGTCACATGGGCACAGGCTCAGGAAGCTGGACAAGGCTTAGGGAGCCAGTGATCCTCAGGCCCTATTAGTGAGAAAGAAGTGCATGTCCCAGGTAGAGAGAGGGTGGTGTCTGTCAGTCCACATGAACTGGCCAAACAGATGTGTGTATCTGTGCAGAGGACTGTGGAGCTGTTTTCAATCAAAGAGGCATAATTCACATCTTCGCAAACACAGATTCCTGCTTTTGAGTAATAAAGGAAACAAACCACACGATCCTGCCTTCAAACATTCCTCCTGGACGCTGAGTTATTCCAGTGAACCGTCAGGTGGTCCATATCCAACAGAAACTTTCCAAATACCCACCTCCTTGGGGAGCACAGGTCACCCTAACACCAGGTCACCTCCGCAGGCGAGGCCTCTGCTGTCCTCCATCTGCATGTAAGCTGCCGAGGCATTAAAATCTCCTCTTAGGCCGGGACGCCTGGGATGGTCTCCAACACTCCAGCCTGGACGTGGTCCCGGAGATAAATCAGAGCTCTTTAGAAAGCCGCAGTGGCCCATTATTTCTGCTTGAAAATACTCCTGCATCTTCACTGGTGAGCCGGTGACAGGTACAGGCTGTGTGCTCAGCTCTGCATAAAATCGCCGTCAGCGGGTCCTCTTCTGTAATGAGCAAGCTGGTAGCTTCAGTTGGAGTGAAATAAAATGCCTTGCCTGGCACCCGGACCCTGGCTGAAGGCTTCACAGAGTCCCGTCGGCAGCAGAAGTGGGAATGTCTACAGTTGAGGGCTGGTGTCGACGTGAAGTGTCCTGTTCATGCCCGATTAACATGGGGATGAGCCAGAATGACGGATCGGTGATTTGCAATATTCTGCAGTACTTCTCAAGTAAACAGAGATCTGAAACAATAAACTGAGCACAACTGGACAATTATTATGGATGTTCAACCATCCTATATAATAACCGGGAGTTTGACTGGGAGTTCGACCAGTAGGTGGGGCTGGCCGGCCAACTGCCCTCGGCCCCTCCCTCCAGCTGATTGTCCCCAATTAGGGCAGGCCAGCCAGACCCCACCCATGAACGCATTCCTGCACCAGGCCTCTAGTCCAGTGTTTTTCAACCTTTTTTTGGGCAAAGGCACACTTGTTTCATGAAAAAAATCACGAGGCACACCACCATTAGAAAATGTTAAAAAATTTAACTCTGTGCCTATATTGACTATATATAAAGTAATTCTCTTGAATAGGAATCAAATAAACACAAAGAAAGTATTTTATAATTACTTTATTATGAAATATTAAGTAAACAAAATAGTGAAAAATTATAAAATTCTTGTCTTGTCTGCACCTACGGCACACCAGGCAACATCTCATTTCAACCAGGTTGAAAAATGCTGCTCTAGTCTATATATATAAAAGCCTAAGCCACCTTTTGATCATTATCTATGATGAACACTGACCACTAGGGGGCAGATGCTCAACACACTGGCATGGAATCATGGAACAGACTGATCAATCTCAGAGGGAAGGGTGAGAAGAGATTAACCAAAGAGGTCTGGTGCATGGACTCATGCACCAGTGGGGTCCCTCATTCTGGCCTGCAGTGATCAGACCGAAACTGGCAGTCCGACATCACCCGAGGGGTCCTGGATTGTGAGAGAGCACAGGCCAGGCCAAGGACCCCACCAGTGCACAAATCTGTGCATTGGGCCCCTAGTAGAATATAATGAACCACTAAATACCCATCACCCAGATTCAATAACTATTTAGATTTGCTCCACTCCCTGCAGCTCGCCCCTCTTTTTGCCAACGTGTTTTAAAGCAAATGGATGTTGGCTAGCAGAGCAGCAATACCCTCACCACTGGAATGCTCAGATGGCCCCATTTGACTCAGTGTCTTTTGCTCATGGCTTTTCCAGAATTAGATGCAAACAAGGCCACTGGCCTTCAGTGGGTCAGTCTCTGGAGCCTCTTGTTGAGTGCCATCCACTCCCTTCAGCGTCCTTTTCAAGTCATTGCTGTCGAATTCCCTGATCGGTGGCCCTGCGGGTGCCCCATGTCCTGGATGTGTCTGTCCGGGCCTTGTGGTGTCCCTGTTCATTCCCTCCACCTGGAAGGAGAAGCAGAGCCCCGAGCCGCCTGGGAAGGGGGAGGCTTCAGTTAAGTGCAGCCTGGGGGTTGGGACTCTGGGGAAGCAGCTGCAAGCAATTGCTTTAGAAAGTGACTGCGTGTGTGAGACCCTTCTCTGGATCATGATGGAACCAGCACAGCCAGTGTTTGCTCCTGAGTGCCCCCGCCTCACTCCACATCAGCTCTGTTCCCAGGAGTCGCTTAATGAGCCTTTCCCAGGTGAGATGTGAATTAGAGCTCAGTTCAGATACCACAGCCACGAACTCACACAGGGCAGAATTGCTCCTGCCCCTGGAACCCCTGAGACAGGCCGCCAGGTAGTCAGCCATCTCAGAGGAAGGGGCCTTTCCCCCTTCTTTCCCTGCTGTGGGCTCGGACCTGGATCTCCGCACAGAGCAGGTCTCAGCAGTCCTCTGTGAGTCCATGAATGAGCCTCCCAGTCCATGAATGTCCCAACCACAGGAGAAAGTGAGCAGGAGGTGACTGGTGGAAATGCAGAAACACAGGCCGGGACTGGTTTCCCTTGCTTAGAAAGAAAAGATTGAAATGCTTTTTGCTTTGGAAAACTGTTTGGCAGGATCTTCCATAACTTAACATATACCAGTACGTGCCAGGTCAGAGTGTGCCCAGTTTTTAGGGAGTGTGACCAGGGCAGGGAAACGGCCAGGCTGGAGGCAGGGCCATACTATGGTATTAGTCTGGAGGAGGGGCCAAGGCCAGACTGGAGGCGTGGCCTGGCTAAAGATGGGGGTCAGTTCAGGAGATGGGACATGGCAGGGACAGAGTTTGCTATAGGCTGGTGAAAGCTCTCCCCCAGGTATCTTATCTTCTCACCTCTGATACTTCATCCCTACCTTTCCCACTGTTTCTGCTAATTTTTTTTATTATAGTCTTAACAACGGTAGCATCAACACAACCCCTTAAAAAACACTGGAAAAGGGCCTTGCTTGGATTTGCTCTTAGCCTTTCTTGCTTCTTAGATTGTGAGAAATTTCTGGAACGGAGTAATTTAGCTCAATGCTTCTTTAGTGTTGAAAAGGGCCAGTGCTGAGTTGATATGGCTACAGTCATCCCTCTAACAGAAAAGGGTAACACAAATCTGCCATGGAACCATCGAGGTCTTTCGGTCCAGCACCTCTCAAACATTTGTAAAATGACACTCAATAAAGAAATACATCTTACCATAGATCCCAGTATGCATACATGCCCACACAGGCACACGTGTGAATTGAAATAGAATTCCTACAATGTAATAATATATGTACTTGTTCCACGTCAGGCATTGTGGTATTTTGCAAGTCACTTTATGCTAATTGTTTATGTGGTGGTTCCAATGCATCAAACTAGTTTTAGGACCCGATTCTCCGTGACAAAAAATCAGGTAAGCTCTAGGTGGAATCCCTAGTCACTTTATGACCACCTTTGTGAAAATCCCACAATTTTTGTTGTTTCTCTTTGCCTCCTCCCTCTTCATTCTCTAAATGCCTAAAATGTTACTATTGCTTTAGGCGAGACGACATCATTACTGTCAGAGTCGAAACACATCTCTTTTTATGAAAATATGAATGTCTGGAGGAGCTGACTTGTGTAAGTGGTAACACGTGCACTGTTTATAAAATAAGATCGACCAGCAAAAAGGTCTTTTCATGATTCACAGACTTGTGTTCTAGGTTATAGAAAGGCTGAATTGTATCCACAAACTGGATCATATACAGCTTCTGACCCTCCTCCACAGTTAACAACCAAGCTTTCATCAGCCAAGCCTTCCCCGGCCACCTGGTCAACCTGAAACCCTGCCCCGGCACCCACTCTCCCATTATTTTGCTTTATTGGTCTCCACGGCATCAATCTGCACGGAATGTTGTGCACATTCACCCTTGGGTCCACTCTTCTCTATTGTCCCCACCACAAGGCCAGCTCCCTCACCAGGCATACCCTTGTGGCATGTGTGAGTGAACGAATGAATGAATGAAACGTGTATTCTCAGCAATAGGCCATACTGCTGCCCAAAGGGTGACAGTTGGTTCTAGGGAGGAAAAAGACTTCACCCTCTTTATGTGAAAACACAGATGTACGTACAGTGCATAACCCACGGTACTGTCTTTCTGTGGTATTAAAATTTCATGAAGGAAAAAAAAATATCTAAAATGGTTGCTTGGGGGGTGGAAATAAAATGAAGGCTGAGAAACTGAATTAGAGGAATACTGGCTGAAAGGACAGCGGTGTCCTCCCACACGCTGCGGAGGCGTTGGTAGGAAAATGGAAGACAAATCAAGACACGTGAAAGTATGTAAAGCAGTCCGGGCATTTCGTGGGGAAAGAATAGAAGGAAGGTTTTGGAGAAACACTTTATTTTTTCCTGCCAAGTGGGACTTACAAAAGATGATATTTACATTTTCCCAAGCCTCTAATTGTCTCATTTATCATTTGTCAGAGCCCGAGGCCTTCCACAGCCTGGAATGTTTGCACACAGCTAACGATCCCTTTTACCAAACACATCCCGTCTCCGCGAGGAAGTGCGTTGGTGTTGCTGAGGCTGCTAATTCCATGCATTAATGTCACACGTGCCCTCGCAGGGGTCTCGGGGGAGGCTCCTGGTGCATGTATCCCCCCCCCCCCGCCCCCCCCCCCCCCCCCCCGAGTGGCTGGAAGACAAGGGGAGCCATGGCCACCGCCACTGCAGGCAGGTCAGTGAGAGGAGGAGCCGGAGACTGGACACAGCTGCGCTGAGTGGCTGGGACGGGCTCCAGCAGAGAGGGCTGGGGCTCCAGGACCCGACCCTAACCCGGGCCTGGGGAACCCACTTTCCTTCCCTCCTCCAGGCAGCTCCCCCCACACGCTAAGAACACCAGCCTCTTTACATAAATCCAGTTCGGGCCCCAGGGCCGTGGTTCCCAGGCTCCAGCTGACCTGCAGGGAGCATTCGGTCCTGCTGGGTCCCAGGCGTCTGGTGACAAAGGGACACGGGAACAGCAAAGCCTCTCTGGACCCGTCCTCCTAAGTCAGCGTCGGCCCCGACACGCTGAAAAGCCGCCTGGTTTAACCAACAGGTTCTCAGAAAATGACAAAAATTAACTTGTTGGACAGTCACGAGTCCGGGCCCTTTGAGAGGCTGAACCCGTCTCCAGGTTGGGTGCCTGCAGGACGGGACACGGGGCGGGGACCTTCCTTCTCACAGTAGAGGCTCTGACTGTCCACACAGAAGCCTCAGGCTCCTCCTCACTCACTGAAAAGCAAGACGTGTTTATTTTGCACAAACCGGAAGCCGGGCCCTGCCCGTCACAACGGGGCCCAGACGTCCTGGCCTCACGGTGGTCCCCTCAGGGCCTCTAACAACAGTCACATTCCTGGGCCTTCCGGCCCCGCTGCAGGCGTCTGTGCACTGCTTCAAGCAAACTGGCCGCTCAGGGGGCCAGTGCGTGTGAGGGGCTGCCTTGGTGGTGGTTTGGCCGCTCAGCAGGTTGGGGTGAGCAGTGGGGCCGAGGACATGGGTGAGGCAGCAGCAGGGGTGACTGCTCGCCCTCATGCCCGTGTCCTCACCTAGGGAGCCCCTGCGTGGGTCTGCGCGTCCTGGCTCCCTGTTGGCAAGCTGGTGTCACACAGGAACCCGGGATGGCTCAGGCCCCACTCCCCATGCAGTGGATGCTCGGGTGACCCCTGACCCCAGGCAGGCGAGGGAGGGGTGTTTTCGGAAACAGAAGGCCAGGCTGCATGAGTCAGATGGAGGGAACAATGGAACCTTCTGTGCGAATGCCCCCGGGGGAGGCAGGTGGGAGACAGGGGCTTAATTGCAGGGTCTGGGACACAGGCCCTAGTGAGCAAATTCAGAAAGTGACCCTTGGAGGTCAAGGTCGGGGCACCGCTCAGCAGAGGGGCTCTGAGATAGGAACTACTTCATGCAGCAGATAGAGTGGCCGGTGTGGGGGCAGGTTCAGTCTGTGTCAGAGACTCTGGTGGTGGAACTCAGGTTGGGCATGTGCGGGGAGGGGGGGGGGGGGGGCTTTGTGCCAAGTCCCCAGGCCACAGGGTGGTGCCGGCGCTGTGAGGCCTCAGTCTCCTTGCTCCATCCTGAGAGGATGTCTGTGCCTCTGACCCCTGATGGTTTTGCTGCTTCGAGGTCCCTCATGTCACCTTTCCCAAGCAGGTTACTGTGTGCTCAGCAAAAAAATGGGATTTCAAATATTTCATGATGGAGATGATGGATACTGAGGGATGCCTGAAAACCCCTGAAGTACAAGCAGGGGGGTGCATTTGCAAATTGAGAAAAGTAGCCCTCAGAAGAGCATCCAGGGGAGGGCAGTTAGGAGGGACCCTCCTGCGGGGAGTAGGGGCAGCTATGCTATACATCATTTCATGGCTATGGGGACTCACCCGCCTTGGGGAGCAAAGGCTGCCTGCTGGTCCCCCCACCCACGTCTCCCAATCACTGCCCTGGCCAGGCATAGTGCTCATTTCGTGGCCGGACTTCTTTGTTTTAGAGCTTGGTCCACGGGAGCCGAATGCTGGGGAGGAACTTGTTCAAGTCGTGCAGCTCTAAGCTCTGGAACCAAAGCCGCTGGGCCAGTGAACTCCACCACACTCGCTGGTCCTGCCTCGGGCATTCGAGTCCCTTCTCATAAAGAGATAGTTGATCATGCAATCAAATACTGCAAATCTGTCCCTGATCTCCCCTCCCAGAGACATCCACGATTGTTCCTGCAGTTGTTTTTTGCACATTTCTTTCAAACCTTGTAAGAGTGAGCTTTCATGGAGCTTCCAGTTGCACTGTTATAGCTCAACTGTCTGCCGCCTAGATGAGGGGTGAGCTCTATTCCCCCCCTGCCCCATGCCTCCCTCCCACGGCCCTCTATGAAGAAATCACTGTTTTAATCACATCGTAATCAGCACTTTTGTCATGTGACCAGGTAGCTGTAATATTAGTTTCATTGTCTTTCTTATGTATGTTGTTTTTCCCAGTTAGTAATTTCCTTGTTCTTCTGCTTGCAAAATTGCTTACAGATACTTAATTCTCTCTAAATCCTCTATTATTTCATCACTCCAGAGCTTTTCAAGCTGTTTTGACTATAACTCATTGTAAAAAATATATTTTGCAACAGATTTGGCATGCGCACACATACACAAACACACAAACACACACAAGTATAATATATGAAACTAAAATTTCACAAGATGATATTCATTATATATAAAGTGGCCAGATTATTATGCATTCAGAGATAATAATAATCTGGCCACTATATATATATATATATATATATATATATATATATATATATATATATATATATATTTTTTTTTTTTTTTTTAAGAGGCCCAGTGCATGAATTCGTGCATGGGAGGGATCTGGCCAGCCTGGCCAGGGGGAGGAGACATGGGCAGTTGGCTGGCCTGCCTGATGGTTGAACTCCTGGTGGAGGGCACAATTTTCATATTAGCCTTTTATTATATAGGATATACACTGAGTGGCCAGATTATTATACGTTCAGAGATCATCATAATCTGGCCACTCTGTGTAAGTGATACCCTTCGATAATCTCTACTCAATTCTGTTATGTCACATTTTAAAATGCTATTGATATTCACAGAATTGATTTCAGGCCCTGCTAAGGAGGCTTGACCTGTGACCTGCCCTTTGATAAGCTCAAGTGGGCCTGGTTTTCCCTGGCCCACCCACGCCCAACCCCTCTCTGCCTAGATGACTGTCATGTGACTTATCCACTCTCATCTGGAGACTTTTCTTTGCTCCTCTCTGGAAATGATCAACTTTCTGACAAACTCATGTCTTTTTTCATTAATTTTCTGCTTTCCATGAGTCACTTTCAAATTACTTCTTTTTAAGTGAGGAAACACAAATTTCAGCAAGTTGTGGCCTATTTTTTCACCATTTCTCCAGCAGCAGAAAAATAAAAGAGGGAAGGAGAAAATCACCAGGAAAAGGAGCCAGGAGCAAACAGGAGAATTGATGTGTACATGGCCGGGCTCTGCACGAAGCCGTGGTGCCCACACAAAAGCCTCAAGCCTGTCGCTCTGGCCGCATCCAGACGGCGGAATGCCTGCCAGCTGTGGCTCTGAGTCAGGGCTCCTCGGGGCTCTGCTGACATTCTGGGCAGAGCCAGTCTCAGTGGTGCAGTCGTTCTGTGCATCCTGGAATGTTTAGCAGCATCCCTGACCCCCTACCCACGAGATGCCGGTAGCATCCCCCCAGCTGTGACAACTCAAAATGTCTCCAAACACAGGGGGCAAAGCCATCGCTGACTGGGAGCTCTGCTCCTAAGGTGTGGGCCACCTGTGCCTGCAGGCCTGTTGTAAATGCATGAGATGCAGCCTTAATGGGTTGATCGCATCCTCAAGCAGCCGCACCAGGTGTAATTGGCGGACGTGTAACTTGCCATCTTGGTTATTTGGGGACAGATATGGACTCGGGGCCTGTTCCAGGTCAACTCCCCACTGACTCGGTGCTATTCTGAGGATGGATCTATGCCTCCTCTGAGTTGTTAAAAACTAAAACCAGCGCTGGCCCAGAATTGACTCTGCCTCTCTTTAAATGGCCTCACCAGCAAATTGCAATAAAAATCATCGGGGGCTCCTAAAGCTGCTATTAAAATGGGCCTCATGCTGTCACTTGGGGGCGTGCCATTGTCTCTGTTTCAGCGCTGATCCCTGAGATGATGTCCATGAGAAACGGTGACCAGATTCCACTGAGACAACTGATTGGCCAAGGTGTGTCTACCACTATGTCGAAACCAAAGTCACAACCAGGGGTCTGAAGTTCCTCTGGGAATTCCTTCCAAAGCAGCAGGAGAGATTTACAATGAAGTGTGACTGTCACTGGGCTTCAGCACAGGCCTCTCCTTGCCAGCTGCAGGCTGACGGTTGGAGAGCAGCCCGGGGCCGTCTCTGCCCCCGCCAAGGTGCCACATCTGTGCCTGGAGCCCCAGCCAGAGGCCAGCCCTTCGCTCTGGTGACTGGGATGTCAAAGTCATAACCAACAGTAGCTGGTCGAGACCAGCAAAAGTGCCATAAAGGAGTCACAGGCTTGTGAGCCAGGATCCACAGCTATTTCCTTATTTCTTCTCCTGACGCCGCCTGTTAGTCCAAGTTCCCACACTTCCGTTGTGAGCCCGCACAGGCTCCCTTGGAGCCCCTGACCTGGGCTGGAATCCCCCTTTGGGATCCGCCATGTGCTACAGCCCTGCTCACCCTGTGGGTAAATCCTGACTCTTCCCCAGGCCAGGACACACTCCTGTGACCCCGAAACAGTGCACAGGAAGAACTCTGAGCAAAGGTGAAATCTGTGACTATCTGCCTCGTTATCATGAAACTAATTATCATTCTGTCTCAGCAATTCCATTTTCACAGAGTGACTCAATAGCCCTTCAGAATCTGGATCACCGTGTGTCCTAGAGAGGCTTTCATGTCGCCTGCAGGGCAGTTCTTTTAGTTCAGTTCGTTTGCTCCTGCAGTACGTGTGGGTCCCATACTTACTGACCCAGCCGTCCCTGTGCCCAGAGCGGGAGCTCCAGGGTCTGAGTCAGACGTCACTCCTCCGCAGCTGTTCCACACTTGGGCTCCTCCAGACTGGGGACACATGTTGCTTCAAGTCCTCGTGTTCACACTTAGCCGCTAGTGCCTGGTGTGCTGGGAGACGGATTTCACACGTACGTGCTCGTGGGTGGGTGAGCAGTGAGCTGGCTGGGAGAAATAAAGGCCTGATTTCATTGGTTCTCAGCTCGAAGATCTGAGGGAGGGAGATGATACTGTTCCTTTCCTCAGTTGAACAGAGCTCACAGCGAGGCCCAGGGACTTGCCAGTTAACTCTGATATCCCTCTCTGTCTGGTTTTGCAGAGAGATTTCTGTCCATGGGGGTCACATGTGACCCAACGTCAAATTGCCATCTCCAAAGCAGCCTCACGCTAACATAGTTGAGGTTTCCCCATCCACCATGAGATCCTGGCTTTACCGTATTTCTCAGGGTTCTGAACCAGGAGCAGAGGAGGCATTAGACAGTAGCGAACGGACACAAACCCTCATGACTGAACACTGCAGCCCACAATAGCATCCAAATAAATCTCCTTGCTCTCAGCTCTGGTGAAGCAGCCCATCTTGTTCCTTCATACTGGACTGTGCGTCTCTGATCACCGTGTCACGTTGGGGGGCAGCACCAGGATCCTCTGGGCCAGTGGTAGGCAAACTCATTAGTCAACAGAACCAAATATTAACATTACAACGATTGAAATTTCTTTTGAGAGTCAACTTTTTTAAACTTAAACTTCTAATGCCACTTCTTCAAAATAGACTCTCCCAGGCCGCAGTATTTTGTGGAAGAGCCACACTCAAGGGGCCAAAGAACTGCATGTGGCTTGTGAGCCACAGTTTGCCGACCAAGGCTCTGGGCCATGCTCAGTGAAGCTCCAACTCTGTGCACATGCCCAGTTTTTGTTTGTTTCATTTTTCTCTAATCAGATCGTCCAGGCTCATCAAGTCCCACTAATGCTGAGAGCGTCTGTGTGGACATGATGTCAGTTCATCTTCTCCTTTCCAATCGTTTTTCACTCCGCACTTGTCAAAGCTAGCGCTGGCCTCTTCCCAGTGTCAAGGAAAATAGCAGGGCAGTCTGTCTCCTCTGGATCACACATCACGCTGCCTCCTGTGGTTCACCCTGACACCTTCTCTGGAGGGACCCCAACTGTGTCCCCTGCCGATGACAGTTTTTATAGCGGAGTTTGCTATTAAGTCACCACCAGCGTCACTGCCGTGGCTCCTCTGCGGGAGCAGAGGTGGGGGATGGAGGAAAAAAGTTCTTTTCCTGCCTCTTAGGAGTCCAGAGAGAAGAGACAGGAACTGCTCACCAATAAGTGCTTCCCCAAAGACTGCTCTGTGTTATTTCATGGTTTAGGCTGACAGCTCCATAGAACATCACTGTCATTCACTCTTCCCAGTAGGCAGGAGTGGGAAGTGAAGCGCAGAGATTATGTAGCTAGTCTGAGGTCACACAGCTCCTTCTAAAAGGAAAGGGCACTTATTAAAGTCATTCATCTGTGGTCTCCACCTACAGATAGCAGCAGCACCCTCCCCAGTTGTGACCACCAACAGAGTCACTGGACATCGCCCCAGGTGCCCTGTTTAGAGGCTGGGAGACAGAACTGTGCCTGCTTGAGAGCTCTGCCTTTTCTGAGCCCGAGTCACTAGGATTTCCTGCCACAGCATCCACTTCTGCTTTAACATTTACTTCACTTTTCAGATCTGTTTATCGCCTTCACACACAGCCTAGGGCAGCCAGAAGGGCCGCCCCTTGGCCCGCCTCTGCATTCGGAGTCACCACACCCTGTCCGACGATGGCATAGGGAGGCCAGGGCACTGCGGTCACACGCTTGGGCTGTTGGCCTGGAGGGCGCTGCCAGACCAGGAAGCTCACAGCTCGGTGCCACGTCTGCAGGCAATGCCACGTCCCTCACCTGGATGGTCCTTATCTCCTCAGGACACCTGGCTGGCTGCAGTGCCTGACAGTTATCAACAGATCCTGTGCAAACCCAAACCTCCCGAGACCCTGCAATGCTCTGTACTGATGGTCACCACCTGCCCCATCCTCTGAGCTCCAGACACAGCTCTTAACAGCTCTTTCCACGCATTATTTTATTTACATGAATAGGGCACAGGTGCTCAGTTATCAGATGGGGAAACCAAGGCACATAGCGTGTCAATGGCCTGCACACATTCGAAGTGAGTGGGGTCTGACTGCATGGCAGGGCCCGTCACCATGGTTCTCACAGGCACTGCGGCCCTCGGTGTCCTTGAGCAGCAGCGAGCTCCACCGGCGAAGAACCTGCAGGAAATGAACATGTTTCCCACGTTGCCTGTGTCCAGCGCTAACTCACCTCTGAGGCAGCACAAAGCCTTCCCTGAGGTAGACGACAGCTCGGACTTGGGGGAGGCACTGCTTCACTCAGTCATCCCTGCAGGGGCCAAGTCTGTGTTTTGCTCACCCTGAGCCTCAGAGTCAGCGGAATTCTCAATGCATGAAAGGAACTCGTCTTTATTTGCCTTGTAGCACATTCCTTTGCACATTTCATCACACCGAATGGTGTTTTGCACAGCACAGTTGTTCAAAAACTACTTAATGAATGACTGACTATACGACTGATCAATTAGTTCCTTTTCAATGGAACAGTTACAACGGTTCTTACAAGTGAATTAAAAAAAATAAAAAGCCTGAGAAAGTGCTTTTATGTCTCTACATTCACTGTCCCAATTAAATGCCTCTCTAGGCTTTAGAGAGCGTGATGATTTGGCTCTTTTCATTCTGGGCTCAGATCTTTTCCTTCTTGATACATGCAGGTTGGGAAACCTGTGATACTTAGGTTGTGGCTGCTGAGCAAGCATAACGCTGGCGGCCCGTGTAAAAACATCTGAAGAAGATCTGTGTGCTTTAGAAACGAGGTAAGTTCTGGAATGGGACTCAAGAGAGTCTGTTTTAGAGAATTTGTCTCGGGGAGATAACTGAAGAGCAGCAAGCCGCGCCGACAACTGGGCTGTGACGCCCCCGGAGACAAACCGGCCTTGATGGATGCTGCCCACTGAGCTCGGCCCTTGTCAACGGGGCCATCCGTCTTTGACACCTGTCAGCTTTATCTACGAGCTGCAAATGTGTTGTGTGACAGGGAGGAAAACTGTCTTTAGCCCTCAGAGGACAAGACGGTTGTCCTCTTGACTTCCACACAGTCCTGCTTCTGTCACCTCCCAGGGCTGCTCTGTGGTGAGATACCGGATGTCTGGCTACGGGCTGCTGAGAGTGAAAGGGGGACTCCATGGGAAGTAAAGCTGGGAGGCCAGAGAAGGCGGGGCCAGGTCTCCCTCAGCACTTCTCCAAGAGGGATCCCTCGGCTGGGGGTAACATGCTGAGGTGAGGGGAAGGCAGAGGTGAGAGGGCGTGAGAGAGAGAGAGACGTGGAATTTGCTAAGGAGCCAGCACAGCTCTCACTGTGCACTCACTCACCCCCCACCCTCCAAAGATGCAGACTCTACCCAGGCCTGGCTCCAGGAGAACCAGCCTGTGCCTCTGAAGTGGATACAAGCTCCAGGAAAGACTGGGGACTGGCCCCTGTCCAGAGGAAAACAGTTTCCAGGTGGGAGAGCAGCAGGCAGCCGCTCCTGCCATCTTCCATGATGGGTGTGATGGATGTCACAGCCCCTGAGGTGACTCCCAGAGACACTTAGAGCTCAGGACTCCACCCCTTTGCCACTTGAACTGCTTCTGTGCCTGGGACTCACCTATTCTATAGGGAGTGAACCACACCCCTCCCCCCAGCCCCAGGCAGGCACTCCGAGGACCAATGGGATGCTGCTGCCATCACACTGCAAAGGGGACCATGACTTTCCGGCTCCCGAGCAATGTGTTCCGCAAGCTCATCTCTGCACAGAGACGTTCTGTCACCGTTGACAAGTACTTGTCACCATCTCATTCTGCACCCAGGGACAGCCATACTCTAAAACCATCCCCAAGTGCATGCAGAAGGGTCAGCAGAGTTTACGTTTCAAAAATTTGAATGCAGGAGCTTAGTATTGGCCCATCAATTGATGAATGAATAAACAAATGAGGTCTAGCCATCCAGTACAATGTTCAGCCATAAAAAGGAGTGAAGTGCTACAACAGAAATTGACCTTGAAAGCATTATTCTGAGAGAAGCAAGTCACAAGGGCCACACATGTATGATTTCATTTGTGTGACATGTTCAAGGTAGGCATATCCATGAGACAGACAACAGACTCATGGGTGGTGGGGGTTGGGGGCAGAGAGAAATGAGAAATGACTGCACAGGGGGATGGGGTTTTTTTTGGGGGGGAGTGATTAAAATATTGTGGAATTAAATAGTGGTGATGCTTGTGCAGCTTTGTGAATATTCTAAAAGCCATTGAACAGTGCACAGTCAAGGCAGATACATTAAAGTAAGTTAGAACAGAGGGGAAAAGTCCCATTTTCGGGCTCTCATCGAAAAAATAATAATCTTATCAAATGTGGGCCCCTGTATTCCCAGAGCAACCGGAGGCTGGAGCTGGGTGGCCAGTGGTCCTTCAGAGGGGGCTGGGCCCCCAGTTTGCCTAGTCCCAGCCTCCCTGTCTTCACTCCTTGATGTTATCACCAGGTCCTGAGGGCATGGGGTTTCATGGGGTCACCATGGCGATAGCACCTGCAATACCACTGACTTTGCACAGTGCCCCCTTGGAGTGTCCTCAGAGGTAGCCCTGCAAAGTGACCCTGACTTGTCCCACCCCAAGAGTCTCTTATAGCGGCTCACTCGGGATCCCCAAGGATTGTAAGATGGAGTGGTGAGCTCCAAATCTGTGGCCAGCTGCATAAAACTGAGCTGCACTTTCTACTAGTAATTTCCTTCCCGGCCTCATGCTCCCTTCCCCGCCCTCCTGCACCCTGGCATGGCACTCCCTGAAGTGTGAGCCCAAGAACCTTTTCTCCCTGTCTGTTTTCTGAAGAACGTGTGCTAAGACAGTTATTAGCACCATGGTTGGTATTTATTGGGACATTCTGTCCACACTGAGCCAGGGCGATGAAAGAGACTCTGGCCCCGGAGCTGGATGCATAGCCACAGTTTATTGGAAACAGCTCTGAGCTGAGATTCAGAAAAGGCCAGGGGGTCCCGGTTTCTCCACTTGGCTGCCTGTTTGTACGAATGGCTAGACATGATCTCACCACATGGCTCTGAACCCAGTGTGCGGTCAGGCTCTGGGGGCTCCACACTCTGTGTCTGCATCACACTCTCCTCCATGAAGCCATCTTCCCTCATCTCGAGATTCCTTCTGCTCTTCTCTGAGATAACCAGGGGATGGATGTCATTCTACCCATTTGGCCAACAGGAAGACTGAGCTACAGAGAAAAGAGAAAGCTTGAGCCAACCCCAAACTGAGGAGGGTGGTGATTGGGGGCTGAGATCTAGAAGCTGACCCAGGAGCCCCTACTCAAGGCCAGGCAGATGGTCAGTCACAGGGACGTACCAACCAACAGGACGTTGGCAATCATCAATGATCTTTGTGTCTATCTGGCCATTGGGCCAGTCCTTGTCCCCATCTGTGGGGAGGGCCCCTGAGAGGCCCACAGGCCCTAGGCCCAGGTGTCGGCAGGTCTGCGGAGCAGTCAGCCACACGGAGCACTGCAGGCGGCTCCCACTCATCCCCCCTGGAGGGAGGGCTCTGAGTCCTGCACAGCAGCTGGAGGAGAAATCAATACCCATCGCCTGTGAGACTTAAGAGCCTGATAGTCCTCTGAACAGGCCCTGAGCTCGGCTGACTTTGGGGCCTCTCCTGCTCCTCTTGGCTGCACAGACCATCTGCTCCTAATAATCCAATCAAGACCAAGGAGAGGGAGAGGCGCCCAGCACTTTCCTCTCTGAGGGGGCTGCCCCTCATGACCCACTTCAGGAAGACAGAAGCCCCCTCCTGGAGGGTTGACAGGAGTGAAGCACCTCCAGACTGTGACATTGGCCTGCATGCCCCAACTTGTTAAATCGCCTCTAGTTTCTACAGGAGTCGATGTGACATGGGCTGTGATCACAGTCCTCCCAGATGACTGCCCCTGAGCACCCCTTCTGTATCTCTCCCTCCACCGTGGCCATCCAGCGGCCAGGCGTGCAGAGGAGAGCGTCCCTTCCCTTCCACCCGCCCAGGCTTTGGGGCCCTCACGGGAGAGGGTGCCAGCAGGGACGTGGGGCAGGCTTTGGGGAGTCTGAGAAAGCAGCTGGGCTCTCAGAGGAGGGTGATTTAAGGTGAGCTGGAAGTTCATGAACAGGGGAGTGGGAAAAGCAGTGATGTGGGAACAGTGAGCTGGCACCACGCTCAGCACGGATGAAACATGGGTCCTTCTCAGTCTCCTATGTATTTATTAGTTTTTTGTCAGCTCACTCTCTTGTTGCCAGGTCTGTACAATATAAATGAAGGAGTTGGCTGTTCCTGTTTTACCTGTGCCCACTGTCCAGTAGCTGTTCTGGCCTCAGAGCTTCACTCTGGGGCCTGTCTGCTCAGAACAACTCAGGGCAGAGGCATGTGCGTTGGGGGATGGGGTTCCAATTATTAATAGGGAAAGATGACCCCGCTTTCTCCTCTGTTCGGGGTTGTGAATCATTTCAGGCTGTGAGGAGCAGGGGCTTTGCCAGCAGCTGCATCTGACCAGGCCAGACTGAGAGTTGGGCTTGGGTTTGCGTTGGGGTCACTCCCGGCTTTGACATGAAACATAGGCCGTATTTCACTCCAGGGCCTCACGCTTGAACAATGTCAGCCTCTGAGAAAATACAGCCCCTGTGCAAGGGAATGTAGAATTCCTTGCAAAGTGAAGGCTTTTCCTTCTCTAAACCCTCCAAGCCCACATGAAGATCGGTCTTCCCAGGCTTTGTAGAGTCATTACGGAGTTGTCCAACAGACTAGCTGAGGACTTCTCATTCTCTGGCTTGAGAGGCAGCGGTTGCTGCTGAGACCCTCACACACAAGACCCTGAGTTCACACCATCTCTGGTTTAGCTGGGGAAGCAGGAATACTTCATTAAAACCCAACAGAAGCACTCTTCTGGGGCGGAGGATCAGGGAGCCTGGATTTTAACATGTTCGTCTGGCATGGTAACAGCACACAAACACATCCTTCTTGTGTGTTTTAAAATTTTGTCTTTGTCTAAATCTTGTGGGTTCCCTGAAAAGAGATATTTATTCTTGTGTTTCTTTCATAACCTCTACAATGTTCCCAGGACACTCAGGAAATATTTCTTCATTTGTTGAGGTTCAGAGCGGTGGCCAGAAAGACTCCCTTTGGCTGTTACTAGGGAAATCTACACAAGAAGAATCATTCCTGGAGAACACTGGAGATTCCTTTGGCCATAGGGTTTGTTTTTAGTCTCTTGAGGGATATAAAAACTGTGTGTTGCTTTTCCACTCGTTTCTGGCTCCAAATCTCTGCCAATAGAGAGCTGAAACCGAGGCCATTCCTACTCCAGTGACTCAGCACTAAAGAAGTTATCAGTGTTAGGTTTCAAATTAAAAGCAAAATACAAAAGAGATAATTCATTGGAGGGGAGAGCTAAGCAGAAAGCACATTTTTGCAGCATAAAAAAAACAGACACAAATTCTGGAATGTCAGTCTGGAAATCTGGAAACAGGAGGCATAAGCTGCTAATTTGGGGTTAGAAAATGTCATGTAGCTTAAACCCCTTTAGGAATATTTTATCAAAAGATCCGCTCCCTGTGATGTTATTCTGGGTATCTCTTTTGTAACCAGCTGCCGTGCTTTAGCCTTTCACTGACGTGAAAATCACAGCACTCTAATTATAGTCTCTATCAAAAAAGGAAGCAGGTCTGTGAGCTGGCGCTTAATCGATACATTCATTTCTATACCTATTTCTGTCTTGTCTCAGATGATCAGGGTAAAAATGTTTGTGAGTTATTTATGTTGGGAGCACAGAGCAGGAAGGTGGAAAGGAAGTGAGCCAGAGAACATCTCTTTCTTCTCTTTTATCTTTTTCACCCACTGCAAGGGCAGGTTACTGGATACTGCCTGCTCAAGGGTGATGGTTTGTGAACTTGACTGACCTGCTCTGACACAGAAGGACTGAGAAAACCGAGAAGACCTGTGGTTTCTCCCACTATTGGCAAGAGCAGGCCCTTCTTGCCATGTGTCCCCTCCCATTTCTTCTGTCTATCGGCGGGTGAGGGACATCTTTGTAGCCAAGCTCTAGTAAAAGCAGACAAAGAAAGGCCCATCTTCCATGTAGGAAGGTATAGTAGTCAGTTTTTACCACAACAGTGATATGTAACATATCAGCTCAAATTTCAGTGACTTATACCAACAGCATTTATTTTCACACTCAAGGGTCTGTAGTGTTGGCCTATGATTTGGCTGATCTTGGCTGGCTTTGTCTGGTCATCTGTGGCTCAGCTTAGAGACCAGTTTGGCTTGGCTACAGGCTATGGATAGTCTCAGTTCAGCTTCAATGTGTCTGTTGTTTTGGGAATCTGGCTGGCACAGAGGCAGCTTTCTGGGGTATGCTGCTCATTGGAAGTCTGCTCACATGGGCCAAAGTTAAGTTACATGGCCAAGCATAAAATGAGTAGCACAGGGATGTCCATTCTACCCACATGAGAGGGCACCACCAAGGTACATGGCAAAACATGTCAGTGTATTACAGAGGTATGCAGGATTGAATGTACCACAGACCCCAGCCCCAGTGTGCCTTTAACTAGGGACTCTTTTCTCCAAATGACTTCAGAACTGACCCACTTCAGTACCCAGATGATTCTCTTTGGACTGAGTCAATAGGTTCTCCTAGAGACCTCCATGAAAATTATTCCTGAGACACCTGTTAAAGACGTGACCACCATATTGTTTTTTTAGGACTCATCTGAGCTCAGGTGTTTCTGGATGGTTAAGTTTCTCAAATTATGATTTTAAGTGATTACTCAAGAATAACTCAAAAGAGTTAAAATTATAATTAGATTTCTTAAGGAATACAGTTAAAATATGAAATGAAGATTTTTTTTATCCTGTAGTAAAAATTTATGTACCTAACAACCTTAATTGTAACCAATGTTTCTTAGTGGGTATTACATATCCATTGTGACTTGGGAGATAACTTTAGGAATTACTGGGATAGAATTTTTTAAAGCTATGTGTTTATCCTTACAGTTAGCCTCAATCTATAGCAAGGAATAGTGATTTTACTTTTAAAGTTGTGATATCAAGTTTTCTGCTTGAATACATTTACTTATGTAAAAAAGCAAGTCAAATTAAAGAACAAGTTAATTAAATCATGGTATAAGTGGGATATAAGTAAGGCAAAATTTTTGAGGCAGTTTTCAAAAATCTCTTCTAACTTTGTACAAATGCAACACAGATTTCAATCACAAATGTCCTCTTACAGCATGCTGGTTAACAATTCTTTCTAGAAGATTCTTTCCATGATTCAAGCATTTCCTCCTGTCCTCTTGGTCTCCCTCCATCATGCTCTTTACAGCTCTCATGGTGACCATATGAGTCCCACAGGCCCACCTTTTGTCCTCTCTGGGTGGCTGTGTGCTAGACCATGTTCTCATCACTGGAGATCCAGTCACGTGTTTGTCCCTTTCTTTCTGGCTTGCTAACAGAATCTAAGGCTGCTAGAGCATATCTGGACCATGCAATATTTGAGACATTTGTATGAAAACTATGGGCTGTGTAACGGGGTGGCCATGCTGTATTTTTCTTTGCTAAATCTGGCGACCCTAACAGAGACCCTTTGAACACACGCACACAAGTGATGGAACATTGTTGGTCTATTCTCTGGAGTCGGTGCTCTTGGTTAAAGGTGAAGTGATGCCACCTACCAGCTAATTTCATTTGTGCTTGATGTAGAAGTTAGTAGAATTTTCCTCAGAGGATGCTTGGAAGGATTAAATGGATTAATACCTGATATGTCCTTGGAAGTGATTCTGGGCACAGAGTAAATTCAGGTTGCCTGATGTATAAGCCAGGTAGCATTCTCTCAATCCCCAGTAGCATTTGGTGGCTCTATAAGAATCCAGCCAACATGGGGACACTCTGTCCTGGTCTCACTTGTCTACTTGGTGAGCATTGGGGGAGGAGGGGTCTTTATGTCCTAGTGCATTCTACCACTATTATTAATTTATGACAAAACCTATTTTTAAGATAGCTTCCCCTAAGTAAGATAAAGTAAGTCAATCAGAGAGTGTCTTTGAAGCAACTTCTAAAACAACGAGGATTTTAAGTATGCTCATTGCTCCGTAGTGGTGGGAAGTTGCAGGTTGTTCCTTTTAGGAAAGGGCAGATGATCAGTCCCTGAGAATAGCCCCGAGTAAATGGTGAATACTTTGAAATAAACCAGTGCTGTGTTTGACCTCCAGTTGTGAACTTAACATGTTTGAGGCAGATGAGGGTAAAGTGGATCAATAGCCGAGAAAGCAAATTCCAACTCCCAAGGGATTTCTTTCTACGCCGGGGTCACTCAGATGTGGTACAACGTGAGTCAAACCAGACTCTGCCACATGGGGATGAAGGGATTATGAAGCCAAATAAATAAGAGAGAGCCATACTTTACCTCCCTTTTGATACATGCTGATGCATCAGAAAATGAAAAAAGAATGAAAAGATAATTAAAAGATTTTTCCAAATAATGCAATGTTCAGGGAAAGGAAGCAGCGACTATTGGGAGAGACTTTTAAATTGGAAGATGAAGTCATCTTGTGAAAGAAAGCAGAGTCTGTGTGTACGTGGAAATGTACTCCTGGGTGAGTTTGCCTCCCTCCCAAAGATAATCCACATTCTAACTGAAGTGGGTTCAATGTAGAACTCATTTCTATGTAAACTAAACTCATCTGATAAACCCAAAGGGTCACCAAGTTGCTGGAGGTTGAAGCTATGGACAGAGTCTTTGCCTCAGTTCCCCGGTAGGTAGGAAGATTATTTAGAGAAGTGATCTGAGGACTGAAAAGGGTGAAACAGGAAATGAGAATAAGCCAATCTTTGGACGTGTTTTGAGCTGGTCATCACGTAGAGTGGTTTTAAAACAAGGCCACACCGAAAGCGGTTTGGCTCAGTGGATAGAGCCTAGGCCTGTGGACTCAAAAGTCCCAGGTTCGATTCCGGACAAGGGCATGTACCTTGGTTGTGGGCACATTCCCAGTAGGAGGCGTGCAAGAGGCAGCTGATAAATGTTTCTCTCTCATCAATGTTTCTAACTCTATCCCTCTCACTTCCTCTCTGTAAAAAATCAATAAAATATATTTTAAAAATAAATAAAATAAAATATGGTCACATCTTTTGGAACACTCCTTTCATGAGAGGTGGGTCTATGTCCCCTATCCTTGCATCCCAGTGGACTTGTCTTGCTATGTTACCTTCAAGGATGGATATAAAATTCTGTTTAGGAACCTGTGAATTCTCTTCTCCTTCCTGCTTGCAGCATATCTCTTCTAAACAGCAAAGTCTTGCTTCAAAAGTTTGAGGCTAGATTTTTCCCCCTGCAGCAGCAGTGACCTCGCGCCATCAGAGTATGCCATGCTATTGGCCAAAGAGTTTGGATCAAGGATGAATATGTGATTCAGTGAGTCTCAATTTTGGGACTTCTCTTGAAACTGCAGGACAGAAAGATCATTTTCCTACCGGGGCTGCTGAGGGTGTGAATAGCTGCCAGGACAGAAGAGCCTGTCTGAGAATGGGACCACAGAGGGCAGGCAGAGCCAAGAGGTGGAAGGGGATCACTTCCTGACGCCACCATTTGAGTACCTAGACCCAGCTGTGCCTGAAGCAGTTACCTTTGGACTTTTTAGTAACTGTGCTAATAACGCCTCCCCTCTGCCTGTTTTCTCCTCCTCCTCCTCCCCTTCCTCCTCCTCCTCCTCCTCCTCCTCCTCCTCCTCCTCCTCATCCTCTTCCTCCTCCTCTTCCTCATCCTCCTCCTCCTCCTCCTCCTCCTCCTCCTTCACCTCCTCCTCTTCCTCCTCCTCCACCTCCTCCTCCTCCTCCTCCTCCTCCTCCTCCTCTTCTTTCTTCTTCTTCTCCTCCTCCTCCTTCTCCTCCTCCTCCTCCTCCTCCTCCTCCTCCTCCTCCTCCTCCTCCTCCTTTTCTTTCTCCTTCTTCTCCTTAGCCATTTTTTATTTAGATTCTGTCAGTTGCAGTCAAGATAGTGTGACTAATATAAAGACCCACTTAGAAAAGAACTGAGATGTACTGACAGATGCTAACTTACTGGTTAGGGACTTTAACTATAAGACCTCACAGAGAACATCCTCTCTGGTCAGACAACATGTTGCATTATAATTGGGGCTGACTTAGGTTCTCATCTTTACAATGTTCTCACTTCAGCAGGATTTGGTTTAGAGGGTGGTGCCCTGGCTGAGCCCGGATGCTATGAGAATCCAGCTGTGGCTTCCTGTGAATAAGGAGATGTCACAGGCTGAATCACGCCCAACGTCAGTGTCTCTTTATCATTTATCTTTTCCTAGAAAACAAATTAAAAAAAATACAAAGTGCATAATTGTTAATATTTGGCAGAAAAAATACTTAATTTTTTTTTAAACTTCAAAATGAGTATTATTCTATCTGGACTACCTTTTTATAGTCCAAATACTTTCTTCTCATCTATTATGAAATAAAAATTACCTTAAGTTTAGTTTTTTATTCCTTTCTAAATATTGGCTCTAATACCTGATGATCATGTGTCTACTAAATACATTGGAACATGATGCATTTAAGGTTTATGGTGAAGCCTCAAGCACTTTCTCAAAAACAATTTTAATTTTGGCAAGTTTCAGAATCCAGAAACACATTCTGTTATGCATTCTTTTACTATTTATGTGTTTCCTTAAAAACAGTGATTTTCCTTCTGTTTTGGAGTTATGTTCATGCCCGTTCTTGTTCATCTCCTGGTTGGTGGCCACAAAACAAAAAATCTGCTTTAAAAATAATAATCCCTATCTCCTTCCTCAATAATCTGTAATAAACCTACTCTTATATTATGAAATTTCTTTTGTGCTCAAAGAAATAAAACAGGCCTTGAAAATACATGATATGTGTGTATCAGAGAGGAGAAAAGAGACTTCAAGCATTTTTTTAAAGTATATACTTTTTTATTTCAGAAGAAGTGAGAAGGAGAGATAGAAATATCAATGATGAGAAAGAATCATTGCTTGGATTCCTCCTGCATACCCCACACTGGGGATCAATTAAACCCACAAACCAGGCATGTGCCCTGACTGGGTATCGAACTGTGAACTCCTGGTTATAGTTGATGCTCAACCGCTGAGCTACACTGGCCAAGCAAGCATTCATGTCTTTCTTTTTTTATATATTGTATTGATTTTGTACAGAGAGGAAGGGAGAGAGATAGAGAGTTAGAAACTTCGATGAGAGAGAGTCATCGATCAGCTGCCTCTTGCACACCCCTTACTGAGGATATGCCCGCAACCAAGGTACATGCCCTTGACCGGAATCGAACCCGGGACCTTTCAGTCCCCAAGCCGACACTATCGATTGAGCCAAACCGGTTTCAATGCATTCATGTCTTTCCATCCAGGTTGTTAGGAGCCATGGTTGTGAGAACCAGGATTGCAACTTTTCCCTGAGGAAGATATCAGAAGACAAGATCCTAGAAAAGAGGACATAAATGACTTCTCACTGAAGCTGGAGTGCTTAGCATGATGCTGAAGGCTTGCTGCTTTGGGTAATTGAATGCGTAACAATAAAGATGCACCATAGTGCACTTATTTGGTTTTCATTATTTCTTTGCCAGGGAAAATGTATGATTACCCCACAGTGAGGAGGCCTGAGGTTCTCACACACAGGCCCCTGACTGTGGGGACAAGGACAGAAGCAGCTCGACCCATGAGTAGGCCACCATGGGGTGGGGGTGGCAACACGGTAGGGCTGCCAGTGCCAGCTATGGGATTTATCTGTGAAGGCCAGGCTGGTAGGTGGAATAGAGGGAGGAAGAGGAAAGCAAACAAATGGAGGACAACTTCCAGGATGAGGCCTGAGCAGCTGGAGAAGGGAGGTGCTAGGAGCCAGGTGGGAGGTCTCAGGAGGAGTGGGTGGGGGACAGTGAGGGCCTGAGACACTGAGAGATGAGGGGAGGGGCTGAGACCTGGAGCTTGGAGAGGAACCTGGGAGGGACTGGCTGGGGTGGAGGTGGGTGGGGAGGTTTGGGGGTTGAGCTGACTTGCCCCCTGGCTCAAGGTCTTCCTTCGTTTGAGCTGCAAGGATGGCCACCTGGGTTGTCTCTGAGCAGGTGAAGTCAGCCAGACTCTGCACTTGTGTCTCCCTCTGAGGGACAAAGGTCAATGTCACAGCAGTCTGCTCTGATGCTGGCGTCACGCCAAGACCCTTAACATTCAATGGGAAATCTGCATTGATGAAATTTTCATTAAAGAAACATTATCCCTTTCACTCCCCTTGTTATTCTGAGGCTTTGAGTACCAGGCTAATTTGGGTTTGATTACTCCGGTGATGTGAAGATCGGAGGGTTATTAAAAATTTAGATGAGCAATGATATGTCTGGGCCTCCCTCTGCCCTCTCAGCCGGAGCACAGGGGGCTCTGCTAATGATCAGGATGAATTCGGGGCAGGCGAGGCAATTAGAGAAGTATCTATAGTTTGAGGGAGCTTTGACCTCTCTGTCTTCAACGGAAATGAGCTGCTTGGCTTCCAGGGCACACGGATTTGATGGATGAAATGCATCCAAAGGAAATCCCAGTCCTGGACCTTTTAGGACCAAGGAGCTGTATGCATCCCGAGCAGGGGCCCTCCTCTTTCTGGGCCCCAACGAGCCCCCACCTGAGAGGAAGGAGGTGGAACCAGGGCAGATGCTTATGGTGGCCGTGGGCCAAAATCGGCTGAAGAGGGAACCTGTGCTGCAAGCTGTTTTATTTGTTTAACAGACATTTCCTTAGGCTCATGAACTTAGTTCCCTGTGTTTTCTGCATGTGAACTTGTCTAACTCTCAGCCCCTCCGTGAGGCACATACTCCTCATTCACACTTTTCAGCTGGGAGACTCTGACCAAGGGGGGTGGAATGACTTACTCTGGGTCACCTGCTAGGTAAGACTCAAACTCAAGTGGTTTGACTTCCAATCTATGCTGTAACATCTGTGCAACAATTCCTCCAATTCTTTATTCTTGAATACTTTATTTTTTCAAGCCCAATGTTTCCAAAGTAATTAGGCACTAGAATGTAAAACATTTGTATTTTTCTGTAAGGATAGAATTTACCTGTTAAAAAAGTCTGGCGCCGTGTTCTCTAAGGGTGGCCCTCTCTGGATAATCAGTATTTTGTGGTTCCATGAGACTCTAACTACTAACCTTTTGTCTGTTAGGAGAGATGGCAGCTTTCAAAAGCAGAACCCCATCTTTCAAAAAGGCCAAAAACCCCCACAACAAAACAAATAAACAAACAAGAAAACACCCCACCCCACAGCACTTAGCAGGGGTGGTGGGGGAATAGGGAAATCAAAGTCCACCTTTTCAGAAGTGAACGTCTGAACAGTGTTTCCTCTCATGCCTTGCCCCAGCAGTAACCGTGCCTGTACCGCGGCTTCAGCTTCTCTAAAGAAGAATCCGTGTGTGGCTCTGTCTTCCTCCAGGTAACCCCAGTCCTGGGACCATTCTCTCCTTGTCCTTAGAACGGCTACCTGGCTTCCTTCCATCCTGCTGTGAGCCTCTGGTCCTGCCATCACCTGTGGACTCATTCCTGGTATTTGTTTTTCACATTCAAATGGTTTCTACTTTCATGCCTGAACCTTGATTTACACAAAAAAGGATGAGAATTCTTATCTTAATTTTAAATAGCTATTGCCAAGTTACCTGCCAAAATGCCTGTTCCTATTTAGTTAGACCTATAAGAGTATCTGCTTAACCTTTCAAGATTTGCCTTGCCAATCTGATGGGGGGGGCGAGAGGGGGGGCGGCGGGAAGAATATTTAATTGTCATTTTCATTTGCCTAATTAAAGGTCAAATTCTCATCTTTTCATATGCTTATTGGTCATTTGCATTTCTCTTCTGTAAACTGTCCATTCATAGCCTTTATCAATTTTTCTGTTGAATTATTTATATTTTTCTTATTGCTTTACAGAGGCAAATTGAATTAATTCTTTGTTATGTATCAGCCAGATAGCTCCTCCTTGTCTTTGTTTATGCAATGTTTTGTTATGCAGAAGTTATAAATGTTGATGTATTCCATTGTGAAAGAAACCAATCCTAACAAAAGTTGCAAAAAGATATTGGCTCTTGTACTGGAACAGCTCGGAGACAGGGCTTCAGGTGAAGGTGGGTCCAGGGGCTCCGAGTGATCAGCACGTGCTCCAGCTCAGGTGTTCTTCACAGGGGTGTCACTCAAGGGTTCAAGCGAAGAGCAAGATGGCTTCCCATAGGTGTATTTACAAGATTGAATATTATAGCAAAATCTTGTCTAAAAGTTTATTATAAAGCTTCCCTTTAACCCCCACATAAGAGGCCTTAATGCAGTTAGCTCTGAGAGTGATTCAGTATCTCAAAATGTAAGGGCTCTGAGCAACTTTCTTTTTGTCTTTACTGTGGAAAAATGGCTGCCACACACAAATCAGGCATTGTGTACTAATCCAACAGCATTTGGTAAAAGTAGAAAAGGAAAGCTCTGTCAAGCACATCTCTACCAGACCTGGCAACTCTTTCCCTGGACTGCCCCCATCCCACCCATATGCCTCCCCCCCACCCCCTCCACACAAAATCTCCTAGATTTCACTGGTTGGACTGGGTCATGTGACCACACTCACTGCAAAGGATGATGGGAGAGCAAATAATGCACTGTCCTCCTCTACACTGGGTGCAGGGCTCTGCTGGGGCATAGGGTGACGGATGGGTAGGGACATCCAGCAACCTACCCCAGGGACCATCTCTTCCAGTCTCTCCGGCTACAGATACAGGATTCACTCTGCTTGGACCAACTTTTTTTTTTTTTTTTTTTTTTTTTTTAATATATTTTATTGATTTTTTTACAGAGAGGAAGGGAGAGAGATAGAGAGCTAGAAACGTCGATGAGAGAGAAACATCGACCAGCTGCCTCTTGCACACCCCCTACCGGGGATGTGCCCGCAACCAACGTACATGCCCCTGACCGGAATTGAACCTGGGACCTTTCAGTCCACAGACCAATGCTCTACCACTGAGCCAAACCAGTTTCAGCTGCTTGGACCAACTCTTATGTGCTCATCCTAAATCACTTCTGGTTCTGGTCTGGAGGATTTGCCATCTGATTGGCCAGGCTAAGGTCACCTGTTCCACCCTTATCCCCAGACCTGGAGCTCACTCTGAACCCCAAGAAAGGAGAGTGGGAGAGTGACTGTTATTTATCAGGGCACAGTTACCAGAAAACAGGAAGGATGTGTGCTGTAAACTCAAAATGGGAGGTGTGCACATGAACATGGAAATAATCACTGCTCCGAATAATGTCTGAATTTCTGAGAGTGAAGGTCTGGCTGAATGCTGGGCAAATGCTAGCTTTCTTATCATTCTCTCTTCCCTCTAGGCAGTGAATGGTGAAAAAGACTTGTTATTGAACTATTTTTCTTTTTTTCTGAACTGCTCATGTTTCCCCATCCCCCAGCCATGCCTATAATTGCTCCTACAGAAATGATCCCCTTTCAAGTGGAAATTTGGGGAGCCCTAGTTTTGACCAGAATTACACCACTGGCCAAGCTTTGTGCCCAGTAAGCAGCACAGATATCTTTAAAGGGCTTGTTCCCAGCTTTCAGAGGTGTGGGTGTCATTGTAAAGGTTAATGATGATTCTTCAACTTCTGTTCAAATTTCCATTCTGATGTCCTAAATGAAAGCCATTCAATCTTGCCTTAATTCTCCCCATGTACCCATTACCAGCTTATGTCAAATCTGAGCTGCACAAAGGCTCAAAATTGCTATGTCCTAGGATAGACTCAGCTCCAAAGCAATTTAAATGTTCCCAGTCTTAAAATGGCTTGGCAGTCTGTCTATAACACGTCCTGTGGCTGAAAGGGAATGAAAACATGCATATGTTAGTGATGAATTGATCTGCTGATGGAGCTCAGTTAACCTTTGTGACCAAATGGGGGAATGGCTCAGACCTGATCAATCAAAGCAGCCATTAGGAATCCTGCCTGGTGCAGGGCCTGCTCCAGCTCCGGGTTCCTGGGGAGAGAGATGAATAGGGAAGGGGTTTAGCCATAAATGCAGGCAATGTGCAGAGGGGCTGGACAAAGGTTGGCGAGGCTGAGGACTGTTCGTTGTGCTGGTGGTTTGTGACTTTCTCTAACCCCCTCCCGGGTTAAAAACAGGAGCAAAAGGCACAGTGACATCAGGGCTCTGAGATCAGGAGCCTCCCTGCAAGGTGACTGTCATGCCATTTCCTGCAGCTGCAGATCTCAGGGCAGCAGGGGTGCACGTTTATGATCAGGGCAAATCGGTGTGGGGTGGAGGGTGTACTCTGAGTTCACCTCCTCTCAGTAAAAGGGTCCTATCTCTGAGTTCCTTTAGGCCAACCACTAAGTGTGCCTGGGCCCAATTCAATAAAAATGTCACGGGGAGGATGGGCGGCAAGTACCTGAGGCATTATATTAAACTGGGAGTGATGGATGAATGAGAGGTACTGTGGTTTTAACCTCAGGCATTTCAGAAGTTTTGAATGACATTTTCTTCAAATCAGAAAGCAGAATTTTCATTTTTCAGAAACTTCTTTTCATGCTTAAAAAAAGAAAACAATGTTATAAAATATACCTTTTATTTAAACATCTAAGTTTGGGGAATACCCACATTATCAGAGATGTGGAGAAGGATGTTCACTGAAGCACTGCTTGTTTTATAAAAATCACCAAGACGTATCAGTTTCCTATTCCTGTTGGAACAAATGACTACAAACGTAGTGTCCTAAACACAAGTCCATGCTCTTGAAGTTGTGGAGGTCGGAAGTCCAAAATGGGTTGACTGATAGGGAGAATCCATGTTCTTGCCTTTTTTCGCTTCCAAAAGCCGCCTGCTTTCCTTGACTCATGGTGCATCCACCATCCTCACCCCAGAGGGGCAGCATCTTCCCACCTCTCTCTCTCCTTCTTTGGTCACATTGCCTTTTCTTTCTCTGGTCCACCTTCCTCCTTCTTTTTTTTTTTTTTTTTTTTTTTTTATATTTTATTGATTTTTCCACAGAGAGGAAGGGAGAGGGATAGAGAGCTAGAAACGTTGATGAGAGAGAAACATCGACCAGCTGCCTCCTGCACACCCCCTACTGGGAATGTGCCTGCAACCAAGGTACATGCCCTTGACCGGAATCGAACCCAGGACCTTTCAGTCCACAGACCGACGCTCTATCCACTGAGCCAAACCAGTTTCGGCCTTCCTCCCTCTTATAAGGACCCTTGAGATTACACTGGGCCCATCCGAATAATCCAGTTAATCTCCCTCACCCAAAACCCTTAAATTGACCACATCTGCCAAGACCCTTTGCCAAGCACGATAGTATATCCACATGCTCTGTGTATTAGGATGTGGACAGCTTTGCGAGGGCTGCTATTCTGGTGACCACAGAAGAATCTGCGTCCATCAGGACAGACAAGACAAACGCCCCAAACCTCAGGGGCTTAAACAGGCAGCAAGGCTTCTCTTCAAAAGAGTCCCGTGTTTACAAACTGGGGAGGGGTCACCTAGGGACCTCGCCCAGGGCCACGCAGCTGGAGAGTGGGCAACTGGACTTCCACCGGAATCCTCAGCCTACTCCACTGCCTGACTTTCTGCAAACGCGTCTCCCCGCTCCCCCCTGTTGCTCCGTCACTCTAAAAAATAAGTAAATGACAGAGCTCGTTGGCCGCCCTCTGCTCTGTTTATTTTCCAGCATCTGCTTCATAAGCCGTTGGACGTCCATGTTAATTTCCTCATCGCCGTTAACCTCGCCTTCCAATTATGCCAAATGTTCCAGCACAGCAGCCCTTATTACACGCCCGTCTTCGGCTGACACTGTGTATCTTGGCCTTGACTGACAGAGGCAGCCACTTCTCACCTCGGCCTCACTTTCTCCAAAGTGCAAACGACTCCATGACCAGATGGGCGTCTGGGGGACTGGGAGCTCCAGTGGCTGCTGTGCAGGCAAAGAAAAGCTCATTTAAAAAAAAGTCAGGGCTGATGAAAGTGTGTTTATTTTGTTTCTTCAAAAAGGATGACGATTGGGAACTTCAAAACAAAAAACAAAAAAAAGAATTTCATGGAAATCTGTGGTTTTGGCTTTTTCTTTATATGGACTCTTTAAATTCATGTGTCCCATTTCACTTGGCATGGGGCTTTCATGACTGCTCTGCTTTCCCAATTAAACCCTCAACCATTCATTCATTCATGACCTAGTTATTTAGTGTTCATTGTATTCCGTGCACTGTTCTGGGCTGGATGTCTAAAGCAGGGATCAGTGAAGGTCCCAACACTATGGAACTCACCTTCTCGTCAGGAATAATCATAAAATGATAAAATGTACCTAGAATGGACCAGGGGGTGGTTGGTGCTAAGGAAGACAGTGAGGAAGGGAATGGTGGGGCTGAGGTTTCTCAGAGGATATTGTCACAGAGCAGAGAACTGAAGGCAAAGAGGGAGGAAAATAGTTTAATATTTAAGGAGAGAGCCTATTCCAGTGCCAAGACCCTGAGGTAGGAGTATCATAGGACATTGTGAGGATCAGAATTTTATCTGAGTGAGGTTTTGAGCAGAGGAGTGATATGATCTGATTTATACTTAAAAGAACCACTCTGTTAAGAGCAGACTGAAGGGAGGGGCAAGAATTGGGCAAGAGCAGACCCTAGGAGATCAGTGAGAAGAGTCTTCTGAGCAGCTTGGACCAAGGTGGTGGCAGTGGGGGTGGAAGTGGTTGAAGTTGTAGATATTTAAAGATAGAACCAGCCGAAACCGGTTTGGCTCAATGGATAGAGAGTCGGCTTGGGGACTGAAGGGTCCCGAGTTCGATTCCAGTCAAGGGCACGTACCTTGGTTGTGGGCATATCCCCGGTAGGGGGTGTGCAAGAGGCAGCTGATTGATGACTCTCTCTCATCGATGTTTCTAACTCTCTATCTTTCTCCCTTCCTCTCTGTACAAAATCAATAAAATATATATAAAAAAAAATAAAGATAGAACCAGCAGTTTTTGTAAAATGGATCAAATGTGTTATATGTAAAATACAGAACAGCACAAGCCTCAGGATGGCACCAATGTTGGTCTGAGCAACTTGAATTTTGAACGGTGGGAGCCTGTTGTGAGTTTATCTAGAAACTAGAGGCCCAGTGCATGAAAATTAATGCACTGGATGGGGGGAGGGGGAAGGGAAGCGGGGGCGGGAGGGTCCCTCAGCCTGGCCTGCATCATCTCATAGTCCAGGAGCCCTCAGGGGTGGAAGGCCCTGGTTACCTGAGCCTTGGGGGGCCCTGGGAGGCTGGGCAGCCGCCATCCAAAGCTTGCCTGCTCCTCAGGCTTGCCCTGGGTGGCTGGGGGGCTGAGGAGCTTGGGGGACTCTGAAGACAGGTGTGCAGAGCAGCCAGACCTGCCTGGGGGGACTGGGTGCCACCATCTTTGAGGGTGTGACCGTCAATTAGCATAGTTCCTCTTTATTGGCTGTGGACTCCACCATCTTTGTGAGGGCATGATGATCAATTACCATATCACCTCTTTATTAGATAGGATGTACCAATTTCCAAAGAATTCGTTTTGTGTTTGAGGAAGTAAAGGCAGACGTGTTCTGCTTTATGGTTCTAAGGTAAATTGAAGTACATGATTTATGTCAGATGGACACTTGTTTTTCTCACCAGGATTCCCAGTTGTCACCTCTCATTTATGGCAACATTGAAAAGGAATATGAAATCTCCTTTAGCATCTGCAGAATTTTTTCAGCTATTGGTTCCTGCAAAAAAGAACTGTAATGCTAGAGAATCAGCCACAGTAATTTTCAAAAAGGGACACAAATAGGCCAGGAATTGGCTTTCCTAATAGACTTCAACTTGAATTAGATGTAAGACAGATGAGTTGAATCAGGCTGTTATGTGGTGGAAAGAATTGCAATGTCACATGGAGCAAGCAAGGTGTAAAAATTGAGCAGAAACAGATGTTCTCCAGATAGTTGCTGTTAGATGTGCGCCTTTCTCTTACTGATGTTATTGGTATGAAATCCAATATTACCCCAGAAAAAGGAAGCAAGGCCACTCACTGGTGGGTGATGAGGTATATTGCACTTCAGCAAGTCCCCTGAGTAACTTGACACATGACTTGCATTGCCCAGGAAGGCCAGAGAAATTATATCCTTGCTTTCCTGCATTTGTCAAGTTTGGGAAGAGATGCCAGTATTGACCCAATTCATGTGACCATGCAACACAGGCTGGTCCACAGTACAATGTTCTATACCTTCCCCCAAGCAAAAACTGAAATATTAAAAACAAAACCACAACACAACAACTGATAACACTATGCTGAACTCTGGGATCCCTGCTACCACCTATAGAGGGCCCTGGGGGTGGTTGGGGCCATACATGCCACCACTCTTGCCTCACTGAGTTGGGGAGTGTTGTGTGGCCCATCCAGCCGAGTCAGCACCATTGTTCTCATACCCAGTGTGACCAGTGAGGTCAAGAGGAGCTACTTGATTTACGACCTCATTGATTGTTTAAAAAATATAGATGGTTTTGATCATAACAAGTTAGATTGACTTACCATTTCTCATGTACCTGATGCGAAAACATCCACAAGATTGACAATAGCCCAAGTTGGTGATGTTGTGCCAAACATGGTTAGTGGGAGTTAAAAGATGCTGTCCCTTTGGAATGTTTGCCAATATCTCTAAAACTGACAAATGCATTTACTCTTTGAGCCTGCAAATCCCACTCCTGGGAAGTTCTGTGGCAGGTGTTTGTGTACAGATACTTATGATCAAATTTACATATCACAATATTTTTTTTTTATGAGACTCAAAGGTATGCAACAACCCAACCGTGCCTCTATAGGAGACTGGTTAAAACAAAAACATAAAAAAGAAGCAAACAAAAATTATGAACTCTCCACCTACTGGAATATTATGAAATGTTTAAGATAAGACATGGGATCATGATATAAATATTGTCAAATATGAGCAAGATAATACCAGTGGTAAGAAGCAAGACACACAGCAGATATATATAGAATAGTGTTTTTGTGCATGAAAGGAGAGATTATGAGGTTAGTATGTTAACACCGCTGTGTTTGCATGAAGAAGAACTGAGGATACACTGGGAAGTAAGAAAGTGGTTAACTATGGGGAGTGGAGTGCTCAGAGTGGGAGCAAGCCCATTCAATTCAGGTCCTTTTATGTTATTATGATGTCTATGCCATCTGAACACAGTGCCTAGAAGTAACTTAGGTAGATGGATCATAAATAGGCCCTTTCTATTTTGTAGTCAAGGGCAGAGTTAGGATCAAAATTGTGATGGGAGTCTGTGAGAGGCAGGACAGGGGCCGATGTCCTTGTGGGTCTGTAGGTCAGGACCCTCTCAACCCTCCCAGTGATGCCCACTGGTGACCTGCAGCCTGGTCCAGATAGCTCTGGGATCATGTGGGAATGGCTTGCAATAGGCACCAGATCTAATTCCCTGCAGATACAGTAACAATTCCCATCAAATGTCATTGAATGCTCTCAGGAGGAAAGTCACACCAATGTTTCAATTTCAGAATGCAAGTTGCATGGCACAGGCAGGGTGGTCCACCCACGTCAAGAGCAGATTCAGATCTGATCTAGAGTGGATATGACAGGAAGGGTGGAGGAGGAAAGTGAGCTTTCTTTTTGTTCCATCACATTCCATCTTCTTGACCCAAAGATGAGAGGTTTCCATCTCATCTAAAGCTCCTGAGCTGAGATTCTACCAGTAGAGAGAGAGAGAGAAAGTAGCTCAAAACCACTGATGTCTGCCAGTTTGGAAGAGGTGGAGCTGGCATTAGACCCTAGCAGGCTAGTCTTAGCAGGTGCTCTCCTAACCCCTGCCATTGCAGAGGGCCTGGCCCTGAAGGATCTTGGCTGACAGTTGTTTATTGACTCAACTTCATTTAAATTTAAGATGTTGGGGGGGATGGGGAGAGAGAATCAATAACAATTACTAAGGCCTTCCTATTTGTAGGCATAGCTCAGCTGTCTGAAGATCCATCCATGCATTAATTAATAGTGTCGCCAAAAAGAACAGGAGGACTGAGTGTTTTAGACCATGGATGTCTGCAAGGAATAGAAGCTTGTTTCATTTTGTAAGTCTCTGACTCGGTCACTCCTTTAATTCAGGGTGGCCTTGGCCTCAGGCTAAATTTTCTGATGTTTGTGCCCATAGCTGGAAGCCAGTATCCAAATACCACCTCAGAAGTGAGAAGAGGTTGACTCCTGGAATTTTCATCCTTCCCTCTGTCGTCATCTATCTTTCACCAACTTTTTGCTCCAATTTCTCTGAGGTTCTTCTGAAAGAGAAATTAACAAGTGCGTAAGCGTGGCCAGAAATGCTGAGGTCTGCTGAGAGCCTCAGTCAGCACCGTCTGTATTGCAAATAACATGAAAAACCAACTCAACAATGAAAGGAAGTTACTGCTCTTGTCTCTGAAGAGTTCAGAACCATGTGGGTGTGGGACACTGGATTATTACTCTTTCCAGTCCCTTCCCTCTGCAATGTGGCCTATGGACAGTGAGCAGAGCAATATCCTCATCCAAGGACTGTGGTCTTGGCCATATGGCTTGCTTGGCTAATGGGATATCAGTGGATGCGACATGAGAAAAAGTTTTAAATGTGCTCGGGTGGAATAATTGGGCTGTTGCCCTTTGTGATTGGCGTGAGAAGGTTAGGCTCCAAGACTCCTAGGAGCCCAGGATGGGGACATATGGAGCTGACTCTGGCCTTAAGTTTGATGCAAAGATGCTCTAGAAACTGGATGACTCCCAGATCTATGAATGAGAAAAATATAGATTAGCTTTTAAAAAAAACCCACCAGGATTCTGGGACTATTTATTACAGAGCTCTGTTGGCTTATGTATCTCGCTCTGACTCAATCACCAAGGCTATGCAGAATGAAATAGATTTCTGAACTAAGCCCATTACATCTTATGCCTGGAGTTGAAGTTTAGAATCAATGCTTTGCAGCATGGGCTGGGAATCGATCCCCAGGAAAATAAAAGGGGGACATAATTTTATTAAAAGTCAATGGAAGAAATGCTGGGGAGCTAAAGTAACACTTGCCTATTACTCTGAGTTCATGCTCATAATTTTAATGCTTGATATTTATAATCTTGTAACTTTCTTGCATCTCTTCACAGCTTATTTTTAGGAAAACAAAAACAATCTGAGCTCCTACGATTTCTGAGGCTGTGATTAATGATCAATTGTACCATCTCTTTATGGAACATATTTTCTCTGCCCTTCTCCTCGTTTGTAACAGATTGAAATGAAAAATTTGCATCACAATGTGTATGGCAGCAATTATTTGGCTCGAATAATTCCAAAAATGACCCTAAGCACCTAAGTCCCACAGGATCCCTTCCTCCTGTCAGTTCACTTGAAAAATATAGACCTTGAAAGGCATATGCTTGGCTTTTTTCAACTTTAGATGTCCGTTAACAGAGCCATTGAAGTGCTTGTCTCAATGACAGAGCTTTCAAATGCTCCTTTCCCTTTGATTGTGTGCTTGTTTGGGGGCAGCACTTCTTGTTCGCTGAAGTCAGCTGCCATCTTGTCTGTAACAATTCTGTGTTTTTGTTGGGAGGAATTTGAGAAACAGTTTTAACTTAAGAATAAGTTTATGAGAAGTTGTAAGCTTTTAATGTATTTACAAACAGTATTTTTGGGTTCTGGGTGGTGGGTTTAGTAGTCAGGTTAAGCACGGTTATGTTGCAATAACCAATAGCACCCTAATCTCCTTGGCTGACACAATAAAGCTCATTCTGTGTGTCTACTAGTTATAGAGGGGCTCTGGTTATTGTAACCTCTCAGGGATCCAGGTTAGCAGAGGCTCTACCAACTTAGGATGCTATCATATGAATATGGCACCACAATCGCCATGGCATAGCCAAAGATCGTAGAGAATCTGACACCAGCTTTTTAATCTTTTCTACCTGAAAACAACAGGTCACTTTCTCTCAGATTACATTGGCCAAGATAATATGTCCACATATAACTTCAAGGGGTGAGAAAGTGTGACTCTCCTGTGGGACTGGGAGGAGGGGAACCTGGAATGTTGATGAGCCCTGGTGATGTCTACCCTGCAGGACTACTAGTTATGGAGAGGAACAAATTGACTTAAAAACAACTTTATTCATGTGATAGCTTCTCTTTGACACTTTGGATCTCAGCAATTATTGGGTTTCTGAGTGGATGGATTAAGGAGAAGTATTATTTGAGGTTGGGCATTTTTTGCGCTCAATATTTCAATGATCTTATTTGTTTGCATGAAGGCATTAGCATACATTTTCTGGGCTCAGAGCCAGGATGAGTTATTTTGACTGTTTCTTTGTCTCCATGGTGTTCTGCTCTTTGCCAGAACCAGCAGTCCCAGTCAGGAACTGCTCCAGGGATCCTGAATCCCCCAAGCCTGGTGCCAGTCATCCCGCTTGCTAGCTTGATAGAGCCCACCCTCAACAAGCAGGGCGAGGTGCCAGGCTCAATGTCATTTGGAATCTGATAAGTAACACTTGGTACTGTGCCCAGATCAACATTTCATCACCTTAGAAATGAGAAGGGCTTGTGACATTTCAATCTCCACTGAAACCCTCAGGGGTGCCTTTGTGATTACTGGGTGGGACTATTGTATCCTGCTCTGCTGGATGGATGCACCCCTACCTCAGGCTATGTGAAGACTAAAGAGGGTGAAAAAGCAGAATAAAAATGTCAGGTTTCTATTGGATAGTCGGAAGCACTCAACTCTAGCCAAGTTTTATCTCCCTAGCAAAGGGAAAAAAGAAAACCCAATCCAAATCGTCCATCCTTCTCAACATCCTATAAAAGCACGAGTTAGGGTAGGGGAGAGACACAGTTCAGCAAAGTGTTCCACAGTGAAGAACAGTTTGCCTGAATTGTCACATTTCTCTATGAATTTCTGCCAGTAAAACAGAAGTTCTGTTCACAACCATGGTGTGAACAAGGGCTATTTCTAGGAGAGAGATAGAAGAAAATGCAGTCTGTCAATTATTCACAATTCAGTCTAACAACTATCCGAAATTTAGCCAGATGTGGTGTAGTGGGCAATTTCCAAAATAGCTCCAATGAACACTAGTTCCTGGTACTCTTGTGTAATTTCCTCCTTGAATTGGGCTGGACCTAGCTACTTGCTTCTAACAAATAGAATACAGCAAAAGTGATAGATGCCACTTCTGAAATGGAAATAGAACAAGGACAGTGACTTCCATCTTTCTCATTCTTTATTTTGCCCTCTCACCTGCTCACTCTAAAGAAGGCAGCTGCCATGTTGTAAGTTTCCTTGTGGAGGCACATAGGGTAAAGAACCAAAAGAGGCCTCCAATCAACAGCCAGCAAAGAACAGAGGTCTTCAAGTCAAAAGCCAAAGACTATTTGGGTCAGCTGAGAAGAAGACATTCCAGCCCCAGGTGAACCTTCAGATAAGACTGCAGCCCTGCTGCCATATTGGTTGCAGCCTATCAGAAACCCAGAGTCACAGGACCCAGCTAAGTCATGCCCTGATTCCTGGACCACAAAACAGTAGATAATAAATTTATGTTACTCTAAGCTGCTAAAATTTGGGGTAACTTATTATATAACTATAGATTACTACTACACAGGGCTGAATCCAGTGGGCATGTGATCCTGTCTACAACAACAATATTGGACAGAATTTTCCTGCAGGAAGGACAGCTTTGAAATAAAATGATCCCAGCTTGGATTGAAGCAGCCATCCTCATAAATTTTTAAGTGTGAAGATTTTCTTCAATTAAAAAGTTCAATTTATTAAAGAGACCAAATGTGGAGCTACTCTGGCTGAATTCATTTGAGACCCTTACCCCACCTTATGCTCTGTGAGGACCCTACTGTCAATCTTAGTCTCCATAAGAACTATTGGTCAACTGGTTGTGGCAGGCCCTCCCCAAGAATATTCCCTGATAGTAGGAGAATTTGAGACAATGCAATTCTCCCCTTGCCTCCCCCTTCCCTAGCATGGTCTCTGTACGCCTCTGGAAAAGCGGGGAGGATAGAAACTTATGGTGCATCCAAAGGTATAGACAGGGTTTTCTTACTTCTTTCTACTGCCCCTGCTTTGCTCTCTGTTCCACAGGGAGATAGATCCACATTGACATTCAGAAATGCTGCTTTAGTGCAGGCCGATGCAGCCCCATCAGCCAACCTAGCTGGGAGAAGGGAATGGTAGGAAGTCCAAAAGGAAGGAATCTCTAATGATGGAACTCCAGGCCTGAGCAGGCTGGTGAGCTGATGGGCAGCTTCCCTCTCCCATCAGCCTGGCTGAGGAAGACTCAAGTTTCTGCCTCTCCAGCCAGAGACAGAGACAGGGCAGGGGCAGCAGGTCCCCAGGTGTGCCTCTGAGCACTCCAAAGCCCCCAAATCCTTCTGCACAGGCCTGGAGGCCCACTCAATCCCAGTACAATCGAACCTGACAATTGATCTGCTTCTGTGTGGCTGGACGATGTCCAGGTCCCCATGGAGGGATGGCTGTGCCTGCAGCTCATCCTGAATCCTGACTGAAAATCAATAGACAAATTACAATGTGACCAAGTACTGTGGGGAGCAGGGCGTCCTCACTTCCTAACAACCAAGCAAAAGTGTCCAAAGGGATCCTGAATGTAGCAGGAATGAGCGCTGTCAAGTGAAACTTCGAGAGAGCTCACATTTCTGAGGTTATCTAAGGAAGACGTGCAGAGTCATGGAGGCAGAAATTATTTCAGGGCAAAGCAGACAATGCCGTGGACATGGGTTGGGTACTTGTGGCTTGATTTTTAAAATTATTTTGTGTCTATAAAAAAGTGTTGTGCAACAAACCGATCCACAAGAGATCAAAGTTTGCAAGTACACGTGGAGTTTCTTGTGTAATCCTCAATGTCACATTTACCTCCCTCTCTCTGAGACCCACCCTCTGAACTGGGTATTTACTATGCTAGTGCTTGCCTTTTTTACTTTTATTGCACATACATGCACTCTCACTTTCCTGGGGTATTTTAACCTCTGTCTAGTATTCATGCCAGTGCCTCCAAGTGATGGACAGTATAGTCGGCTTTGTGTCCTTCACTATTACAGACAAAGCTGCATGTTCTGGAGCCTGAGTCCTTATGCAGGTTCCCAAGATCAGCCTTCTGGTATACTAGTATATTCATGAAAGCAAGGTGAGGGGAGGGGGTCACTCTTTCAGGCTATGCTTAGGCAAATCAAGAAGAGCCAGAAAATAGAGGGGGATCTAGAGCTAAAGCGGTCAATGGTCACAGGTACCCAATCTGAGAAGTCAACCCAGGTAAATAGGTCCATGGGTTTCACCTTCAGACAGGAGGAAGGGAAACTTTGTCTCTGTGTTTCCCACTTCAGTTTATAAATCTCTTTAATGAACATAACTTTTATAATGTACTTAATTTTTTTTTGGCTACCCAGAATCAATTGTTTGGTAACCAAATCCCAAATTCCCTGGAAAACCATCTCCCTGGTTTTCATCCAAATGGCTCTGTGTCAGGTGGACTAAGACCATCAGAGCTTTCCTTTTTCGGCAATTGTGATTGGTTCAGGGATGGGCATGTGACACACTCAGGACCAATGAGATGCAACCAGGCTGTTGTGGCTTCTGGGATTGTGGCAAAAACTGTTTCCTACTGGATTTTGTCTGTCCTTCAGCCATGACAGAAGATTGCCTCTAAGAATAGAGGTGAGAGGGAAAGGAGGAGCTGAACACTAGGAGACATGAGTAGAGACCTGATGACATAATTTAAACCCCTGGATCCAGTTGAAGTAACAACTACTCCTTGCACTGCTTAGTTACTTGATGTTCTAAGTTCCTTTGATTTAAAGCTATTTAACTCAGATTTTCTGTTGCATGAAATCAAGGGTCCTGACTCATAAAAATTTTCAGTTGTGTGATGTGTGCACTTTAAAAGGTGTGTTCAGTGTCTCAGGCCAGAAGTAGTAGTTGCGATAGGATTTCAAATACTTAGTAGTCCAAGGAGGAAGACGATGGCTGGTAGAGGGGCTCTGATATTGTACATGATAGATAGTTGCTACTCAATACACACTTACTGGGGCAGAAATCATTTAAGGGCAAAGTAGATGATGCCCTGGGCATTATATATATATATATATATATATATATATATATATATATATATATATATATATATATAGATTCAGCTGGTTCTGCAAGAAGAGTCATCAAGTTATCCATTCTCTCCCTTCTTCCTCCAGACACTATTCTTCTATCCCTTTAAAACAAAACACTCAAGGAGCTTTGTGTGGTTTCAATTAGGCCTAAAGTTAAGAAGTTGAGAGGAAAAGTTAAAGCCAGAACCATTGGAATGTGATGACACGTACTCACAAGCATTTTCCAGGAGAAGCTGACCTCATTCAGAACTCTGATGCTCTGGTTCCACTCAAAGATAAGTACATGCATGGAAGGAAAACTGCTTTCCTGCTCACAAAGAGATTTTTAAAACTCTGTGATTGATGATTGTCTCAACTGGATTTTTAGTATTTATGTTGTTGTTGACTTAAAGGAATGAAGGTTCCCACCAGCCTTCAGGGCTCACTGCTCCCCAGGTGAACTGACAGCTGCAGATAGCACCGAGTCTGTCACTGCTTTGTGGGATTATAGGTCATGCCCTTTGGTCTCACTCATCAGTTTTCCTGAGTTTCCAGGGCTAATAAGTCTCTTTCTCTGGTCCCCATTAGCTGCACATAGCATTTATCTTGTAAAGACCTTCCTGCTTACATTCTTATTTAAATCAATTTTTGATGGACACCGGGCTTGCTTATTGACCAGTGTCCCCGACCCTGGGTCAAAGCAGAAAATGGAATTGCTGAGAAATGTTATAGAGGTCATGGCCTCCAGGATTAGCACCATGAGCACAGAACCAATGCTACAAGGTCTTTGGCAGGCAATAGAAAACATCACGATGGCAAACGCCTAGGTTCTTTCTGTTGTCATATACCAATGAAAGAATACAAGCTTGGCAGTTTGGAGAATTTGTTCCAAAGGCAGATTTAAAATTCAAACCAAGTAAAAGAATGAAATACTATAGGCTAAAAAAATAAAAAGTACCCAAAGTGAGATGCATATGGTAGAACTTATTCCTTTTTAAAAAAAATAAATTTTTATTTATTTCAGAGAGGAAGGGAGAGGGAGAGAGAGTTAGAAGCATCAATGATGAGAGAGAATCACTGACTGGCTGCCTCCTATACTCCCACTACAGAGGATTGAGCCCGCAACCTTGTGCCCTTGACTGGAATCAAACCTGGGCCTTGTAGTCCGCAGGCCAACGTTCTATCCACTGAACCAAACCAGCTAGGGCAGTGGTCAGCAAACTGCGGCTCAAGAGGTTTGCCATTTTGTTGACTAATGAGTTTGCCAAACACTAGGCTAGGGCCATATGGTAGAACTTTTTAATTCACAGATTTAACAAGTTATAAACAGAGCGTTAACTAATTGTAAATGAATCTGTGTATTAGTCAGGATGACTTAGCTTATGCTGCAATAACAAGAGATCCCCAAATCTCAGTGGTTTAAAGTAAGAAATAGTTCATTTTCATATATGCTGCATTTCCATCTCTGTTATAGCAGCAATATTTTCATGTTGTAATTATTCAGAAGCCAGGTTTCATCTTGGCATATTTCTATAAAACCAGCATGGCAGATGGATGGGACACTGACTCAAGAATGATACACACCACTTCTTATGGATCACTGGCAAGACTGATCACACAGCTGGACCAAACTTCAAATATGGCAGGCAAGTGCAAAACTATGGAGAAGAAAGGAGGACTTTATGCAATTAGCCAACAGTGCTGATGACCACCACACCCCATCACATGCAACGGTGTGTAACTTTGCTGAGACATGGATTTGATTCTTCTACAGCAAAGCTGCTGAGTGAGACAAGACCTTTAGCTGGTGAGAAAGGCTGACCTATTGCTTAATATTTGGAACCCCCAAAAGGCTGGACTTGCCTCCATCCACGTTGTGTTCAAATAAGTAATCAATTGATTAAAGTTCAGATTCTTGGTAAACAATGACCTCTGAACAGAAGTCTAATCTGTTGTGATTTTGTTAAATTAACATTGGTTAAGTAGAACCAGGGTGTTGGATGAGTCGAAGTTCAACAAAAGAGGCAAGGGAAAGTGAAAGAGAAAAGTTCATTACTCACAGGTCCTGGATGACATACATGACCTTCCTGGCAGGACCACGTGGGAAAGGCAAAGCAGGGTGCAGGCACAGGGTGTGCAGGAGGAGACAACCGACTTGCTGACAACATAGCAAGAGTGTTGTTGGGCAGATCAGTTTAGGGAACAGGAATAGATGGAAGCGTTTGAACCATCCATGCCCATATACCCCTTGGGAAGGGTGGTGGGGCACCAGATATGCCCTCCTCTGTCAGGTCATCTTGGCTACACTCACACAATTATTGTCCTGGCTTCTCTCCCTGCTCAATTAGTAAGATTCAAAATTGTCTCTTTCAAAAGCAATGGTAACGTGTCTCCGCATGGCAGGCAGCGCTGTGAGGCTCAGGGCACGGGATGTCTCTCCATTTTGCAACCCTCCGTGTCACAAAGAAAAGTCATTGCGTATGCTCCTGACACTCTGTTCCTCCTTTTGTGTCTCCCTTCTCTCCACGCCCCCACTTATCCTCACATCTTTCTTCCTTCCCCTCCATCTTTCTATTTCTCTCCAGTCTGGGCCTATCTTCTCTCTCTACCTTCTTTTTCCTTAAACGCTTCCACAGAATTAAGTCTTGAAAGCTATTAGCATAAAACCATTTCAAAGGGGGCAAGAGTGACACTTCTTTATGGGCCTGGGTCAATAGCTTTGATACCAGTGGAAACAAATTGTTAGTGTTATATTGAAATTTCGCCGAGGGTATTAAACATTTGCAGGAGGTGTCCAAACACTCTGGGCTTCCGGCGGAAGAATTCCATTCCAAAACCGCTAAAATTAAAAGCCAACTGCAAATTAGCTTTGCAATGGACCTATCTGTCCTCCGAGATTTCACAGTGACTAATGAATTAGTCCCCAAACGGAACACAAACCTACTTTGCTTTCACGGAAGCAAAGATGACTAATAAAGGCCACATCTCTAAGCAGTTCTGAGTCAACCAAGGCTGTCAACCCCTGTTTAATAGCCTGATGCTCCTCAGCCAGGCTTCTTAATTAAGTCACAATAAGAGTTGGCCCTTAAGAAGTCCCCAAATACCTGAGTTATTGATGTTCTTAATATTCCTTCCTAGTGGCAGCCAACAAAGGCTTGGAAAGAGAAGGCTTTACCCACTGCAATCTCCATGCGTGCTCACCAAGAAAATGAGTATTTAAAGGAAAATGAGTATTTAAAACTGTTCTATTTGAATGCTATTTATCGGAGTCTTGCTCAACCACTAGAGACTGAATGCTCTGCTGAGGCAGCTATAAGACAGTGTCCCGTGCCCGTTCTCAGAGCCCCTATGAACCAAGCATGGCTGGGCTTGTGCTAAACCAATCAGCCCCCTATTAACTTTCATGCTTATTTATGTCTGTGTTCTCCCCGGGTGAGGTCTATTGAAGGCTCAGGTGTCCTGGGAAGAGATAATTAAGGTTAAACAAGGTCATAAAGATGGGGCCTAAATCCGATAGGAACGTGTCCTTATAAGAAGGGGAGACACAGAAGCTTCCTCCCGGCAGCCACAGGAGGCCATAGCAATGAGGACGCTGTCTGCCAGCCAGGAGGAGAGGCCTCTGCAGAAACCACCTGCCTGCACCTTGATCTTGGACTTCAGCCTCCAAGACTGTGAGGAAATAAATTCTCTTTGGTAAGTCCCCCAGCCTGTGCTATCCTGTATGGCAGCCCAAGTGGATGAAGACAACAATGCCCCTCTGGAAGGAAGGCCCTGTTCCTGAAGCCTCAGGGACTCACATGGGGTCGTTCAGGGCCTCCCTGTGATTTATTATATGGCAGAGAGAGCACAAAACAAAGTGCAGGAGAGAGGGGGCATACGCTGAAAACGCAAGCCTCTGAGTTTGTGCCTCTGAAATGAAGGAGGCGGAATCCTCTGACCCGTGGGAGGAAAGAGAGAAAGCCTTTCCTTTGTTTTCATTTGCTCTGAGGCGTTCTTCCTCCGAAGGCCTGGGAATTGGTGAGGACAGGGAGCTCCTTCAAGACATTTCTCTCCACTCCTGGGGATCTTAAGGAAAGCATTCCCCACTCCCAGGCCTATTTCAAACCTTCTTCCTTCCACGCTCCAGGCCCTGGGCTAACTCAACCTCAGCACAGGTGCTATTTAAGGGGTGGCCCCATAGCCACTCCCACAAAAATGACTCCATTGTTTCCAACCTGTGACCACGGACCTCCGAAAAGCTCGTTCCCTCACCAGTAAAAGGAAGACTACTAATTCCTCCTCTCCTGAGCTTGCTCTGAGGGTCAGTGCGACCTTGCAGGCCACAGGGGCCCAACTCCAGGGGACAAATGGATGCTTATACAAATGAGACCTCATGGTGCCAAATCTCCTTTTTTTTCTTTACAGACAAATTGGAAATCTGGATGCTTTATCTAGAATCTCTGAACTACTTAAAAATAATGAAAATGGCTGTGGTCTGGTTTCAGCCAGGGTTGTCAGTTTTATGAACTAAGTGGAAGTGGAAAGAACAGTAAATGAGGAATTATGCTTAGATGTGAGGCCCAGCTCTGCTACCTTCTATTGTAGAAGGCCACTTTGCTTTCACCTTTCTAAAACTCGGTTTCTTCATTTGTAACTTGGGAATACTAATCATCTGTGTCAACGGAGGATGGATTACCATGACGTTCAAATGAAATAATGTTAATGAAAGAACTTTCATGAACTGCAGTTCATTCATTCACTCAACAAGTCATTAGTGACAGGCTATCATTGGTGCAAGCACTGTTCCAGACCCCTGGATGCAGACGAACAGAGAAATATACAATCAAAGGAGGAACTCTGGATCACAGTGCCTTGGATCAAATGCTGGCTTTCTCATCACTTATTATGGGATTGCTAATTAATAATAATACTTAACTCAAAGGGTTATTGCCAAGTTAAAATGAGCTAATATTTACAAAGCATTTACAATATGCCTGGCATAGAAGAGTTGCCATAGAACTGTTTGATAAAAAAGGATTATTTTATTTGACATGAACTACTAAAATGTTAAGTTATGCTTTAAGGAGACATAAATAGTATTTTACCCTGGAATATAAGAATAATCGAAAAGAATAGCGTAATGAATACCAATAGAACCAAATTCTTTAAATATAAAATGAAAATTTTTTAATTATTAATAACCATTGAGAACACCTTATTTATTAGATTTACAGGGTAAGAATTAATTTTATTGCCATGAGTACATCTTAGGCTTCTTTTTATGAAGTGCTGTTTTAATTACACAAGTGATACATGAATAATTCCCTTTATTAAAAATAATGAACGTATTTAGGTGAGGCTCAAGTTCCCTATCTGATGCTATTTGTAGTAACAGATAAGAAAAAAGCCCAAATCTCAGTTGCTTAAAGCTACAGTGTTTATTAGCTGCTCAAATCCTCTGGCCATTGGCAATCTGATCTCAGAGACCACACAGGGGATAGGGAGCACAGATGCCTGAACAGTGACATAGCTGGAAACCTGGAGTCAGAATGTCAGTGAAGAAAGGAGAGTGAGTTGAGGTCAAAGAGGCAATGGGACATTCCTCAAAATGGGAGCTGAGAAAGGGAGGAAAAGAGAGGAATCTGGGTGGAAGCCACGTTCAGGAAACAGAATCTCAGGCAGGAGGCAGGTGGTCTTGGTGGAGGGCAGAGGTCCTGAGAAATGAAGTCCAAGCACCAAAGGTGAAGAAAGGTCAAGGGACACAAGGATTCTAGGTTGACCTTGGAAGACAGCTTGTCAGGAAGGATGTGTGGTAGACAACTGTCTTTTGGGCCTGCCCAGTGTTTATCTCCCATACTTCTGGGAACACAACTCTGAGTTTGCTCTGAGAACCCCAGCATTGCTAGTCTAGAGCCAGCTCCAGGGGTGTCATGTGGCCCAGGCCTGTCCAATCAGGCATCACATGCTTTGGCCACAGCGATTGGCTCAGGAATGGCACGTGACCCAATTAAAACCAATGGGAGCTAATCCTGGGCTTTTGCTAGAAGTACAGGAGAGGTGCCCTTACAGAGGGACCTGTGAGTGGAAGGAGGTAAGACGGAGACTGCTGAGGTCTATGTGGGGACAGCAGGTTCCTCAGTGTGATACCAATCCAAGAAGACAGAAAGAGAGTCCTGATACTGAAGCTTAAGTCTGTGGAACTGGACATGCCCAAGGCCAGCTCTACCCCTGACCTTTTCTTGTCACTAGCCAATAAGTTCTTTCCTAAGCTTAAGCCAGTTGGACTTAGGTTTTCTGCCACTTCCAACCAAATATATCCTGATATATAGAATGTGCCTCTTGAAGACTAATGTTCATTGTCTTAGAGTGGACAAATCGACTGGGATCTCTGCAATGACACTAACCGACACTCTTGGCCCATCTAGAAGAAGTTCCATTGGCTTCTCAAATACCGCAGTTTTCTTGGGTCACTCTAGGAAACCCAGTGTTAATTCACCTTTGAAGAGCACATGTCTTTGGAATAGCCGCCCCAGCCACTAATGTTAGTTTTTCTTTTGATAATTTGTTGCTGTATTGTTAATATCACATGCAGCTTCATGCCCATCAAGCCCACCCAGATATCCCCATGGTCGGCTAACTGTGGCTCTCGAGCCACTTGTGTCTCTTTGGCCCCTTGAGTGTTTAGCAAAGGCCAGCTTAAGAGTACCCTAATTAAGTTAATAACAATGTACCTACCTATATAGTTTAAGTTTAAAAAATTTGGCTCTCAAAAGAAATTTCAATTGTTGTACTGTTGATATTTGTCTCTGTTGACTATTGAGTTTGCCGACCACTGCCCATGGTGATCCGGCATCCTTTGGTCAATTTGATTTTTAAAAAAGCCCTAATTGAACAACTAACATGTGTTTACTCTGAATGCATTAAGGTTGTACTTATCAAATTGGAACTGTATTACCCCTTAGATTACCTTGAAAACAAAATCAATAGTTTATTTAACCAGAGTCAAGAATGGCAAGAAAAAGAAAAAACAAAACAAAACAAAACAAAATGCCCCTAGGAAGCCGTGTTATAATTTTTACATGGAAAAAACCAACGTGAATAAAGATGGGGAAAGAATTTCAGTGTAAATCAGAGAATATGGGTAGCTTGGAGGAATAAACAGGCACCTAATTTAATATCATTCATTTCTGCGTACCTTCTTACAAATAGCTCACCAGGGCTTGTGAAGTATAGGCTGCTTTCTGAGCAAGCCATAAGAATAAACAACAGTATGACATTTTTTCATAGTGATAGTGTTGGATTTAACACGGGTACTTATACCATCTCTATAACCAAACATTTGAGATCATTAAAAAAAACTGAGCTTCTTATCAATGCCTCCAAATTGGACCCCAGGGGCAAAATTGGATCTAATTCAGATACCTCCACCTAACCTCCTCCCCTGCGTGTTTTAGATTTACAGTTTCTCAGAGTTTTCTGCCCCCCAGTCACAGCTCTTCTGTATGGAGGAGAAATGACAATTCCCTGTGGAGTGACAGATGCAGCCCAATAGCCTCCAAGACCCGAGACTCCCCATCAACTCGTCTCCTGCTGGTCCTTTGAAAATATATGACAGCATGTGGGAGTCACTTTCTGCGATAGGCACCGATGAATCTTTCCTGGGAGACGGATGGTTGGGCTGAGTCTAAACATCAGAGGAAGTCAGAGGGTTGGTTATTTCACCAGTTTCCAATTCTCTCCTACTTGCTTCCCTTCCGAGTCTGCACATATTGGTCCTAGAAGTGATAGAATTCTACAATTAGAAGTTAGAAACTCTGGAACGCAAGTCATCATTCATGCATTCAATCATTTGTGTACGTTTTCACCAAACACTTCCCCTGCCCTGGTCTTGACCTGGGCTCTGAGCATGCAGCACCCTGCCTTCAAGTTTTAAATAGTATCTGTATCCTCAAAACAGCCCAAAGAAACATGCCATCTCTTTCCTGCTGGGATCCCGACTGATCCATCTTTCTTTTCTAAGATTGGGGGGGGGGGGGGAGGGGGACGGGGGACGGACGACACTTGTGAAAGAGGATGTGGAAAAGAAGGACCCACAGAGTATACATGTCAGTCAAGGGTCTGGAAATGAATTCTCTTAAAACTCTCCGTGCCCATGAACCCTTAGAAAATCGCCATGCACGCCCAGGCATCTGGGTATTTCCATTTGATGATCACTGATTTAATACCTGACCATCTGCTGCTCTCTCCTCTGTCCTATAATTGCAAGAACAATATTGGGAACCAAAAGCCATTTAAAAAGCTGGTGTTTTAGCATCCAGGTGAAAGGATGCAGTTGGGGAGGTACCTCTTGCAGCCACAGTGTGTGCCCCCATGGCCTCACAGCAGGAAAGCGCCTTCCCTCCTGAGGGAAGGGCTGGTCTCCGGAGGTCTGGACCCCAGGGTCACCTGCTTGAGTCAAGCACTTGCCACGCTTGTAGGGAAGCCTGTCTTGTTCCTTTATCCTCCAGACTCTCCACAGTGATGATTTAGAAATCTCAGACAACCCATGGAGAGTTCTTTATGGCAGCTGCGGGCACCTGATCTACAATAACAAGTAAAAAGATAGGAGTCCCCAGGCAACAACAGCAGCTGCAGTTTAAGTTGAAATTGGAGTTAAGATGTGTGCTGTGCTGGATTCACCTGCCAGCAGGTGGGAGGAGGGGACTGCAGGGAAGGGGGAGGGGATGGTAATCTCTTGTTTCCCATCCCTGAATCAGGCTAGAAACTTCAGGGCCAACTGCCCAATATTCTAGGTGTCACCCTCCCCAATGAGACTGGGTGTGTTTGCATTAGCTGAGGGTGGGTCTTCCTCAGGGTCATTCAGACATAACCTTTCCTTCCTTCCTTCCTCCCTTCCTTCCCATCCTTGATCTTGGTGCCCACTTCCTTACAGAATGCTGGGGATTGGATTTTCACACCTGGAAGAAGCTCATATATCTCTGTCCATCTGGGTTGTCACCTGGTCTTTGTGAGGGGAATGAGGTTATGGAAATGCACATTCTTAGAGCACGTTACTGGGAAGACAGGGGATAAATCTAGCCTGTTTCCCAGCCCATTTCTCCTGCTCTCCTGGGCTGCATGGCTCTGTGAGGGGTGGGATGAGTAGGAAGGAATCCTGCTCCTGCTGGGACAGGCTCAGAGGATCCCCTTGGCTCCTCCCCTGTATAAAGCAGATTCTGGTGAGGGGCGACGGGGTGGAGGGAGCTGATGGTCCTCACCTGCCCTGGGAGGCACAGGTGTTCACACCTCTCCCCGAGGTTAATTGGGTCAGCTTCTTTCTGCTTGGCCTGGATTCTGTTTTTTAAAAAAGAAAAAAGAAACTGAGCCTCAGGGAGAGGCAATAACTCGGCCAGGTCACACAGTTGGTACAGGATGGGAGCAGGATTCACACACAAGAACCCTCTTCTGTCTACTCATCCTTTTGGGGTTTGTGAAACTTCTCTTAAGGGACAGACTCTCAAACAGCAATGAAGAAAATGGCCCTCCCACTTACTCTAAGTTGGAGCACATTTCCTGTCATTAGCCTTAAACCTTCATCACCCCCAGACATTTATAAAAGCCAAGCTCACCTTCCAGGGCCAGCCAGAGGGACATGCCACGCTCAGAAAGGCCCTCACTTGGTTTAATGTTCTGCTGTGATTGACTTGAAATTCATAAAAATTTTTGGACATAGAACCTTGCATTTTTAGTTTGCATTATGTAGCCGAAGGCCCCAAACATTTATGTAGCTGAACCTGCCACCTTCCGAGGGCTGAGGCTTGCCCCGTCTCAGATACTGAGAAGCACATGTTCTAGATTAAACGATTGCCCTCCCAAGAGAAACCCCCAAATGTCTGCTCAGTGATTGTATCACCAGAGGGTCCCACCCAGCAAAAGACCATGCCCATTGGGACTCCTAAGTGCCATTGACTTCGCTGGACAACACAGGTCTGACCACTGCTCAGCTCATACCTTGAGAACGGAGTCACACTTTCAATATGTGAGCCTCGCCGGAGATGGGACCTCATTAGAGTGTGGCCAGGAGGCTCCTGGTTCGTTTCTTCCCCTTGCACCTCTTGGCCTTGCCCTCCACCTTCAGGATGGCTTTGACTGGGGTGTCGCTGAGCCCCAACTGCTCTGTTGACAAGTCTGGGGCTGGGGCACTTTCTGTTCTGTGCCCCAGATTGTTGATGCTTGGGTAAAATGCTACCTCCCGCCTTTGGGGATGGATGTCCAGGTTGGCTTGTCCTGCCAGTCTCATCCAGTGGAGTCCTCACTCATGTCCCCATGGCCCTCAGGAACAGCTGAGGGAACCCACACCCTCCACACCACAGTCCCAGGAATGTCCCCCGGTCAACCTCCCCTTTGCAAGGTTTGAGAGAAGGGTGTGAGCAACTGACAGGCAAACGAGGAAGATGGTTTCCCAGAACAAAATGAAAACGTGGGGCCCCTTGTTCAAAAACGGTTAGGAATTTCCAGACAGTAGAGCATTAAGCCGAGCACGGGGCCTTCTGAGCACAGGCCGGTGAGCCTCTCAGGCTGCGCGCCCATGAAGCCGACACTGTTTCCAGGGGCCTGCGATTCGTCATGGGATGAAGCCGGGCTGTGTGTCTTTTGAAAATAATTACAAGCCTCATTTTCCATTCATCTCTATTGCATGAGTCCCAGCAGCTGGGCCATGCATAGCTAATCAAAGCCAGAGCCAGAGGCCGCCTGGTTTGATCTCCGAATGAGCAAAAGGAGGACGCAGAGGGTTGCCTGTGTGTGCCGTTCAGGATGCCTGCAAAGTCAAAAAGTTACGGCCAAATACTCCAACTGCTGAGCAGTATTGTTACACTTTCTACCCAGAAAACTGCTTCTCTGCACTATTATTCCAAACCCCACCTAAGCAGTTCTCTTTGCTAAGTGTCCTCAGTTTTTTCTGTCTTTGATTATCGGTAAATTGAGTTTTTTTTTCAGCAATGTGTATGCCCTATGTCTCGGGTGGTGAGGAGGGTTTACACAGGCACCTGTATTTTGCTTAGTTTTTATTACCCCAGATTGTTTTAGTTGGGGGGTGATGGGGCATCCAGGAGAGGAGATGAAATTTCTCCAAAGCCACCCCTTCTGTTGTTAGCTAGCAGAGCATTGAGAAATCTTTTCTGCATCGGGAAATTCTGCTTGCCTTTGTTTAAAAACCATTTAAAGCTATCCAGACTCTAAGTGCTTCTCATGACATCTAGCCCTACCTCCTAGTTCAAGCCAACGCATGGCCTCCTAACTGGTCTTCTTAGTTCCACCCTTAATTTTTTTTTTAAAACTATATATTTTGCCCTAACCAGTTTGGCTCAGTGGCTAGAGTGTCAGCCTGCAGATTCAAGGGTCCCAGGTTCGATTCCAGTCAAGATCATGTACCTTGGTTGCAGGCACATACCCAGTAGGGAGTGTGCAGGAGGCAGCTTGATCAATGTTTCTCTCTCACCGATGTCTGTAACTGTCTATCCCTCTCCCTTCCTCTCTGTAAAAAATCAGTAAAATGTATTTTAAAAAATAAAATAAAAGCTATATATTTTTTTTATTTCAGAGAGGAAAGGAGAGAGAGAGAACATCAATGATAGAGAGGGAATCATTAATCAACTGCCTCCTGCATTCTCCCTACAGGGGATCAAGCCCAAAACCTGGGCATGTGCCCCAACTGAGAATTGAACCATGACCTCCTGGCTCAGCCACCCTGGCTGCACTCCACCCTCAATTTTTGCCAGACAGAAACCAGTCTTCTTCTTCTTCTTTTTTTTTTTTTTAATTAGATATGTTTGTTACACCCCTGCTTAAATGTTTCAACAAGTCCCTGGGAACAAAACCCAAACACATTCCTACTGTCCACAAGGTCCTGCATGGTCTAGAGCCCTCTCTTCCAAGCTCTCCTGCTCCAGCCGCACTGGTCCCTGGAATATAATGAGATTAACATGGGTTATTCCGATGGACCCAATGCAATCAAACAGAGCTTTAAAGGCCGAAGAGGAAGTCAGACACTCGAAGTCCTAGGAAGATTCAATATGCCTCTGTGGGCTTGAAGATGCAGGGAGCCACATGGAAACTGAGGTCAGGGGAGCTCGGCTAAGGAGCCACCAGTCAGGGAAGCCAGAGCCAGGCTGGTTAGAACCTTGGCTCTGGGGCTGTTCTGTTCGCTTTTATTAAATCAGAAGCATCAAGCAACTCGTAAGTGAATATTCCGGAAGGTGACTGCTGGGGCCGCCTTCCCCATTTCAATGCTCAATGATATGTGCACCATGTCGCTGTCTGAGGCCACACATGAACCGTGGATGACTATAATTAAACCGGTCTGTTATTCCCCCATCTCCCGAACGAATCCTTCCTTCATGAAGAAGCACTGTGAGGCGGCGGGCAGCAGTAGAAATCTGACCACAGGGTTATGTGTCATTAAGGACGAAATGGGCACGGGGCTGCAAAGATGAGACCTGTTTTGCCAAAGTAGATCCGTCTCTATGCCAGTGTGCTGGCTCGGGGAGGCAGCATGGAACACAATCATCTTTCTCCTGACAAATAGGAGCTTACAGTGCTATTTTTCATTATCGTAATTTCCCAATAGGTATAAACAGAATCCCCTCCCGCATCCCTCCCCCACTTCCCCAATGCAATTTACTGCTCTACATGCAAGACAGCGTGTGTCTAAATGAAAACTCAGGCAGGATCCACCACAAGGGCACATTGTTCTAGATGCTGCTGGAGTTCCTGTTTAAAACGCATGCATTGAGTGGAAGCTGAATTTGACCCTAAACCCCCGAGGATGACTCTGCGGCATCTTTTGCTCTTGAAAAGCAAGTTTCAGGCAAACTTTGCGGCCATGAAAGCCCCCTTGCCCCAGCTCTGCGCCTTTATTTTCCTGGAACTTCAAACATATCACAGGCCGCAGCCACTTTCCCCCTTTTAAAGGTTCTCCTTTCACACCCCGATTTGTTTGACTTGCTGAAAGCTTGACGTTTACAGGCTCATAAATCCCCTCAGCTCCAGCCGGAACTGGGCCAGAAAGTGCTCAGACAAAAACAGCTCGGGTCATATTTCAGCCCTCGATGGAGAGAAAGAAACAGGCTGCAGGAATGATTTCCTTCTTTAATTGTGGCACAGGAGGCCAGGAAATAGAACAGCATCCTAGCTTTGCAAGGCAGACAGAACCAGATGGGCATCTGCACAGAGGGCCAAGGACCTGGAAGAAGAAGGAAACAGGGCACGTAGGTGTCAAGAGCTTTCTCAAAGTTAAACCAACAAGGGGTGTGGGGAGGCAGGAGCGGCCTGAAAGATCTTGTTATCCAGGCAGGATGATCCTGATGAGAGAGGCCATCAAGGTGACAGAGGACAGGAGAGGACAAAGGCTGTCCCAGATGGTGTGGTGAAGGGCAGGCTCCTAAGAATTCTTCTGAGGCCCCACTAAGGCCCAGTTTAGTCACGCCGAGTGACTTCCCAGGCTGGGGGACATCTGACACCCCTCTCATCTCCCAGAAAGTCACTGAGCTCCCCAATGGAGCCAGGAGGCCCCACCTGCCTAGAAGGAACCTGGAAAATTCCATGACCTAGAGGACCATGGAGTTTGCTGTGAATTATGGGAAAGGGATGTGGCTAGAGGGCACTTTGCAGCCCCTGCAACCTGGTGAATGTCTGAGCTGGTGAGTTAAGTTCTGACCTGAAACACACACACACACACACACACACACACACACACACACACTGCCAGTGCTTGTATAGAAGTTCATGCATTTGTTCTACAAGCACTAGTGGGGCATCATCCCAGACCTGGCAGTGTGTTATGTTCCAGGGAAATTCAGATAAACAGAATCTACTTCCTGAGTGACCAAAAGCTTCTAATCTACTTGGATGACAGCTGGCCTTCAGTGGAAAAAAGTAAGGAGATACCCACAATTCCTAGTTTGTCCACAATTTCCCACCTTCCCAGATACTGAAGTCTACTCACCACCACACACAGTAGGTGCCTGCACACAGTAAGACAGCTCAGACCTACATTCTGGCAATCGTCATCCTCCTCTTTCACCTTTGTGAAAGTTCTGACTCATTCCCTGACCCTTCTTCTCTCTGGCCAGTCTTTCCTGCAGCTTGTTTTAATCACTTTTTGAGTTAAAAGTCAATATTTAATTAACCAAGTAATTTCATTCAGCTTACATTTGAATCTGGGTATTTGCGCATCTGTGCCTGCCGGGACACCCGTGCTCTTGCCCCTCCATCTGTCTCTGCCTCTCTCCCACACTGGGGTCCTCCTCCTTTGGGGCCGAGAAGGGAGGCTGCTCTGGAGCAGGTTCTCTGGGGGACAGAGAAGCATAGGATGGGCTTTCCCTGGAGCAGAAGGCTACTCTCATCTGGTAGTTAATAGTGAAGAGATTTCTTCTCCGCTCCCCATTACAGAACCATTGGAGGGTTTTAATTAAGTTGAAGTCATTCGTTACATATAGGAAGGGGGTGGGGAAGGCAGGCCGAAGACCACTCATCTTGTAAAAGAGGTTTTCCAGCTTTGCGTGTCCCACATCATGGAGGAGAAAAAGCTCATCAAAGCAACCTGTCCAGGTGTACAATTTAGTGTTTTAGTAAGGAGCTCAAAGGGCGATGGTGGCAAGTTTACCTAAGGCCTGTTGGACATTTGCAAACCTGGTATCTCATACCTTCCACTCAATAACAAAGGGCAACTCAGACACGTTGATCTCCTAGCCTGCCATACAGCAGTAGAAGGTGAACCAGGCCCGCAGGCTTCCAACCTTTCGCCCCTGGCAGAGAGCCCCTCAGACCTCACCTCCACCCATCAGCAGAAGGAAGCCAGTAGGAGCCTTCATTCCCTGGCGGCATCAGTGGAAATCAAGTGGGAAGCCCATTGCCTTATCTTTATCTACAAAAACCTCCATAGATTTTAATAAAAACAGCAACACAGATCAATTAAGAGAGCATTTACATTTTTACTATGTTGAGTCTTACAACAAGGTCTTTCCAATTATTTAGCTTTTCTTTAATTTCTTTCATTAACATTTTATAGTTTTCAGCATGTAGATCTTGTCAATGTCTTATTGATTTTATACCTACGTATTTCATTTTATTTGTAACAATTATAAGTATAGTTCCCACTTTTTTCACTGTTAGTATGTAGAAATGCAATTGATTTTTGTGTATTGATCTTGTATCTTTCAACCTTGCTGAACTCACTAGTTCTAGGGTTGTTTTTTTTTTTTTGTTTGTTTTTTTGGTTTTTTTTTTTTTTGTAGGATTTGGGGGATTTTCTCAGTAGGAAATCATGACACCTGAACATAGAGACAATTTTATTTATTCTATGTGTATGCCTCTTTTTTTTCTTGCCTTATTACACTGTCTAGTACTCCGGTACTATGTTGAATAAAAGTGATGAAAATGAACATTCTTGATTTAGAATTCCTACTCTTAGAGACAAAGCATTTAGTCTTCCACCATTAAGTAGCACATTAACTGTAGATTTTTATAGGTGCTGTTTATAAAATTGAGGAAGTTACCATCTATTCCTAGTTTGCTAAGCATTTTTCACAAATAGATACTTCTAAATTTTAAAAATAATTTTTCTTTTTTAGCCTATTAATATGGTGGCTTATATTGATTGATTTTTGAATTTTCACCAGTCTTGCATACCTCAAATAAATCCCACTTTGTCATGATATGTAATTCTGATTATTTTATACATTGTTATATTCAATTTTCTAATATACTTGAAAAATCTTGTCTTAGTTCATGAAGGGTATTGGTCTGTATGTTTTGGTTTTAAGGTAATGCTGGTCTCATAAAAGTATCTGGGATGTGTTCCATCTTCTATTTTCTGGAAGAGATTGTATAAAGTCGGTGTTACTTTTTTAAAATGTTAGATTAAAAATTTTCAGTTAAACCATATGGGCCTAGAGAGGTCTTTTGCAGGAGTTTTTAAATTTCAAATACAATTTCTTAAATGGTTTTAAGATTATTCAAATTATTTATTTCATCTCGATTGAGTTTGTTTGGTAGCTTGCATTTTCAACGAATTGGTTCGTTTCTTCTAAGGTATGGAATTTATCAGTGCAAAGTTGTTCATAGCATTTTTGTTCCTTTAATGGTTCTATAATCTGTAGTAATATCCTGTTTTATTATTAGTGTTTTGTTTCTTCTTTCTTTTTGTCTTTGTTAATCCTTGCCAAGAATTTGCTCTTATTCTTATTGATTTGCTCTATTGTGTTTCTGTTTTCAATTTTATTGGTTTCTGCTTTTATCCTCACTATATCCTTCCTTCTGGCTTGACTTTGCTCTTCTTTTTCTAGTTTCTTGAGGTAGGAATTTAGATTATTGATTTCAGAGTTTTGCTCTGCTCTAGTGTAAAGCATTCAGTACTCTAAATTTCACTCTCAGCATGACTTTTGATATGTTGTATTTTCATTTCCATTCACTATGATGTCTTTTAAAACTTCCTTTGAGACTTTCTCATTGACTTATGGGTTATACAGAAGTGTACTGTATAATAGTTATATGTTCAATGATTTTCCTGTTTTATTTTTGTTATTGATTTCTAGTTTGATTTCATTATGGTGAGAAAACATGCTCTTTGTGGTTTGAATTATGAATCAGGATATGATCTCTCTAGGCTAGTGGTTGGCAAACTCATTAGTCAACAGAGCCAAATAACATCAGTACAACAATTGAAATTTCTTTTGAGAGCCAAATTTTTTAAATTTAAACTTCTTCTAATGCCACTTCTTCAAAATAGACTCGCCCAGGCCATGGTATTTTGTGGAAGAGTCACACTCAAGGGGCCAAAGAGCCTCATTCACATTCTAGGTGAATGTCCCATGTGAACGCAGAAAAAAATGTGTATTCTGTTGTTGTTGATCCAAATGCCAATTGGATCCCATTGATTTATGATGCTGTCCAGTTTAACTGTATTGATACTGGTTTTCTCTTGGCTAGATCTATCTGCTAGATATACCAATTACTGGTAAAGGACGTCAAATACTGATGTTAGGTGTTGAAGTCTCCAACTATAGTTGAGGATTTGTCTATTTCTCCTTTCAGCTCTGTCAGTTTTTGTTTCCCATATTTTGAAGCTCTTTTGTTTGGTGTGCACACATTTAGGATTAGGTCTTTTAGTGAACTGATCCTTTTGTCATTATACTAGAGGCCTGGTGCATGGGTTCCTGCATCATTAGGGTCCCTCAGCCTGGTCTGTGCTCTCTTGCAATCCGGACCTCTGGGGAATATAGTAGTGCATGAACCGGCAGGCGACTGGGGAGGAGCCCAAGCCCAGGCCAAAGCGCAATATTGCTCCTACTCATCCTGGCCCTGCTCTGCCTGCTGCCACCACACCTCAGTAGCACTGCTCAGGAAAGGCTTGAGCTGCTACTGCAGCTGTGCTCGCCAGCTGTGAGCCAGTGTCTGGCGCGTCAGTGGAGCAGCACTCCTGCTGTGGGAGTGCACTGACCACCAGGGAGCAGCTCCTGTGTTGAGCATTTGTCCCCTGTGGTCAGTGCACGTCATAGAGACCGCTCAAACGGTCGCTTAGGGTTTTATATATAAAGATAATTTCCTTTGTTATCCCTAGTAATTTTCTTTGCTATGAAACCTACTTAACCTACTACTCCCATAGCTACTCCTACTTATAGTAAATTAATGTTTGCATGACACAACTTTATCCATTCTTTCACTATGTGCCTTCCTAAGTATATCATTATGTTTAAAGGGAGTATCTTATGCACAGCATGTAATTTGGTTGTATTGTTTAATCCGTTCTGCCAATCTCTCTCTTTTAATTGATATATTAAGATCACTGACCCTTTAAAGTAATTATTGATATATTAGGACTAGAGTGTGACATTTTATTATTTATTTTTTATTTATTTCCTCTCTCTCTCTCTCTCTCTCTCTCTCTCTCTCTCTCTCTCTCTCTCTCTCCCCTCCTGTGGTTTTTGAATGTTTTTAAGAATTTCACTGTGATTTATTTATAATGCTTTAGAGTATTTTGTTTTATTTATTTTTTCAGTGGTTGTTTATAGTTGCATATACATAACTTATCACAGCACACTGCTATCAATGTTTTATTTTATTTTTACTGCTGTCAATGTTTTAACACACTTCAAATGAAGTGTGTTGAAACATTCCGATTATAAGAGTCCTTTATTCTTCCCACTTTTAAAATACAGTTGTCTGAAACATTTCATACATTGCAAACCACAACACATGATGTGATTATCTTTGATTTGAACATCATATATGATTTAAGAAACTTATAAAGTAAAAAATAGTCTATTATGTTGACACCTATTTTTTCCTATCCCAATATTCTCTTTTCCCTTCTGAAGTTCCAAGAATTCTCCTGCTACTGGTTTCCTCCTCAAATACAGTTATATTTGAAGTGAGTTTCCTGTAGACAGCATATAATTTGGACATGTTTTTAAATTTACTCTGCTCATCTTTGTGTTTTATTATTATTATTATTTTAACCCTCCCCCAAGGATATTTTTTTCCATTGACTTTTAGAGAGAGTTGAAGGGAGAGGGAAAGACAGAGAGAAACACCAATGTGAGAGAGACATGTCAATTGGTTGCCTGCTGCATGCCCCCAACCAGGGCCAGGAGGCCTGCAACTGAGGTATGTGCCCTTGACTGGAATCGAACCCAGGACCCTTCAATCTGCAGGCCAATACTCTATCCATTGAGCCAAAACAGCTAGGGAAATCTTTGTGTTTTAACTGATATATTTAGACCATCTACATTTAATGTTATTGCTATCCTAGGACTTAAGCCTAGCATTTTCTTTTTTGTTTTCTGTTTGTTCTTTCTTTCTTTCTTTCCCTTCCTTCCTTCCTTCCTTCCTTCCTTCCTTTCTTTTTTCTTTCTTGTTGGTGCTCTTCTGGGTTACTTGAACATTTTTTTTTAGTATTTTGACCACAGAGCAGCAATGCTGGGGATGAGGGAGAAGAAATGCAGAGAAGGAACAGAGCAGCCTGCCCTGAACCTATTGCAGACGCCACTGAATGAAATGATTGAACTCACCTGTAGGAAGATCCTGCCCACTGCCCTAGGGGAAAGAGTAAGGGGACAGAGTGCTGGGGCTAAGGAGTGGGAGACCCCTGAGGCAGCTGTTGCGGTCCCCAGGAGAGATGATAGAGGCAGCACATCCTCCTCTGAGAAATCTGGGGCCCCTGGTGAGATCCCTGAGCCATGACTTAGGGGTGGGGGCCGGGTTCCATGGACAGCAGGGGCACAGACTCCTGGTGGCAGGGACAGTGATGCAGCCCAACTCCAAGGCACATGGTTCCTTCCCAACACCTCTGTCTCTTGTTTAAAATAAGTGAGACCAGGAGTCTGTAGCCCCAGACAAGGCTTCTTTCTTTCCTTTCTCTGGGTGATTCGCCTGTTGAAGTGGTTGGATGGTTCAGGGACAGGCTGATCATCTGACTTGGGTCTGGGGCTGCCACCAACATCCAGCCTGGCCCCAGGGAGAAATTCTGTCTGCAGAACTGGCCTCAAAGGCTCTTCTGCCAGTCTATTGACTGAGGGGGGGAAATACATATATATAATTTTTTTATACGATATCTTAAGCAGAGTTAATTTTTTGCTCTAAGAAACTCTCATTGTTCATGCCGGAAGACATTATAAAAATCATTGTCTGAGTGCTGGCATTGGAGCTGACTTCATGTAAATATCCACCTGATTCTCTCCCTTTAGACCTGTAAATATAGACACAAGGGGAAAACATAAAACAACGAAACACAATTGCTGCATCCTGAAAGAAGTAAGAGATCGCCAAAAAGCAGCCCCCTCCGGCTCCTGCTCTGCCTCCACAACTATTTCCTCACTGCTGGGTAGAAGTTCAGAGTTCCTGTCACATCGCTGCCGGAAAGGCAGGTTTCAGAGGGCCCTTCTTTGCCTGTGCAAAGGCCCTGGGGCAGAACCAAGAAGGCAAATGTGGCTAGAGCATAGTGAGCCGGGGAGGGGTGTTGAACATGAGACTGGAGAGTGGCAGGAGACGGATCCTGTAGTCTCTCATGAGTGTGGTTAAGAAGTGCCGGGTATCAATCAGCTGAGGGGTGGCCTTTAGCCTATGTTCATTGTCAAAGAACAGCAGAGCTTGGAATATTGGTGGCAGAAAATATTAAAGATTTTCTAGGTAAGACTTGGCAATCAGCTCTTAAATTGTGGTGATGATAACAACTGCAAATCAGTAGCCTTTTAAAATTCCTTATAAAAAATATGAGTCAGTCTTTTAGCTGCCAAGGATAGCTGGTTGTTATGAAAAGAAGGTGCTCCTCATACAACAATATGTATTAATGATCAGGGGAACATGGGCCTGTTTAGAATGGGCCCCCTGGGGCCTGAGGGACACTCCAGCCTGTGATGCTGTGCTGGGTGTTTTGTTTCCAGGTAGAACTTGGCTCCTGTGTCTTCTCAAGAGGGAGGCGCTGCAGGGATTCGGTCTGAAGGGGGCGCTGTGTGCATCTGCTTCCAGCTGATGCCGTTCTCCTGGACTGAAATCTCTGGAAAATTGAGCCTTCATCTTTGAATCTTCAAAGTACCAGACACCCTGTAAGACCCAGTCAATAATGTTTGCTCTGAGCTTTGGTCTATATGCATTCAACTGAGTATTCCCCAGTTGTAGTGGTCGGCAAACTCATTAGTCAACAGAGCCAAATATCAACAGTACAACGATTGAAATTTCTTTTGAGAGCCAAATTTTTTAAACTTAAAATTCTTCTAATGCCACTTCTTCAAAAACAGACTCGCCCTGGCCGTGGTATTTTGTGGAAGAGCCACACTCAAGGAGCCAGAGAGCCGCATGTGGCTTGTGAGCCGCGGTTTGCCGACCACGGCCCTAGTGCGTTGCTGGAAGCATAGTATGCCAGCATTGTTTATTTCACTACTTGTTCTTTAAAAGTCTTAAAGAAAAAACATGTCCGCTCACACATCGAGTCTATAATTTCATAAACAACATTGTTTGGCTTGAGCTTCCATTTTAAAGAGTGAGTTCATCTAATGAAGAATATTAAATAGCGGTCCAGAGGGTGCACGGAGGTGGCCCGGGCCCAGCAGGAGGGTTTGTGCTAATGGCCGTCGCCTGGGAAATGCGGCTGTTCTGGCAGGTGGCGTGGTTTGAGCATTGATGTCTCAGTCCCATCCTTGCGGTTGGAGGGCCCTCCCCAGCTCGTCAGAATCACCAGGGGGTGTCAGGGTGACCTCACCCCTGGCCGGGCACAGCGGGAAGGTTTGGTCACGGAAAGAAATCGGGTCTGTTTTTCTCCACACGACCCAGGCGAATGTTGGAAAAAACAAGTTTGGGTTGGCTGGCCTGGCTTCACTTAAAATATTTAACACTGGCTGCTGCTGCCCTGCAGGGCGATGTCTTCCAGGTTCTCGCCTCCCAGCGGAGCTGTTCCCCTGCAGCGGGGCTGGGCGGGGGGAGGAGATCAGATCGTATATTTCTGCGTTAAAGATGTTAATATATAAAGCTGGGTAGGAACGGCATTTATAATAAATCAGGTTAGTGTCCCAGGGGGAGACTTACCATGTGCTATTTATGCACAAATGCCTCTATCATTTAAAAGGCTTGTTTAAAAATTGTCGTTTAAGAGCAGATTAACCAAGCTCTCCACAGCTGGCGTATCTGGGCAGGAGTGAGTGCACCAAACAAGCAGACACGCAGGGAGGGAGCCGGGGGGCAGGAACACCCAACCGCTAATTGCCTCCAGAATTAGTGGGATGGGAAAGTCAGAGCTTTGAGACCCCGGTGTTGTGCAGATTAAAAAATAAGAAACGGTTCTGCAGGCTGTTTGCTTTTTGCCAGCACAGCACTCGGGGCTGCTGACGGCAGGTGAATTATTCACCAGGCGGCAGGCTCCCAGCTCCAGGAGAAGGTCTGATGGGGTGGGGAGTCGGGGGTGAGGGGCGGCTTTGTCCTTTTAACCAGGAAGGTGCAGGAGAGAGGATGCAGCCTCCATGATGACCTAGCAACGCCTCTAGTGAGCAGCGACTGGTTCTGGTATCTGAGGACCCCACAGATGGCTCCTGGGGCCCCAGGAGAGCTTCCCTTCAGCCCCCTCCTGGAAGAGGGACCCCAGTCCAGGTCCCAACACCTGGCTTCATTTCTTTCTGACATGCATTTTCTCCACTCTGCCCTCCAAGCCCCTTACAGGCAATAAAAACACAACCAGAAACTAAAACCATTTCGGGTGAGAGGTGATGCAGAGAAACGTGGGACAGACTGATGGGGACAGCAAGGGGGTATGGGGAGGGGGTTTGCTCTAGATCAGATGCCCAGGGAGGGCTCCTCCCAGGGGGTGACCTTTGTGAAGAGACCCAGAGGAATGCAGGGAGGCACTCACCGTGCTCTCTGGGGCCACGGCTCCAGGCAGAGGGAACCGCCAAGGGCAAGGACCTTGGTGAGTTTGGAAATAAAAAAGGCCCCAGCTGAAACCAGTTTGGCTCAGTGGATAGAGCGTCAGCCTGCGGATTGAAGGGTCCCAGGTTCAATTCTGGTCAAGGGCATGTACCTTGGTTGTGGACACATCCCCAGTAGAGGATGTGCAAGAGGCAGCTGATCGATGACTCTCCTTGATGTTTCTAACTCTATCTCCCCTCCTCTCTGTAAAAAAATCAATAAAATGTATTTTAAAAAATAAAAATAAAAAAGGCCCCACGTGGCTGAAGTGTCGTGGGCAGGGGGTAAATCCTATAGGACTTGTAGCAGAGCATGTGGAGCCTGAACTTGACCTTGAAAACCATGAGGGAGGGGGATGTTGAGGAACTTTTAGTAATGAGGTGATGTCTGCTTAAGAAATCTGTGGTCTGGGAGAGGGGGTGAGTGGAGGGGGCGGCCGGGGAAAGGGGAGAAGTCGTACCGACTCTATAAGATATAAAGGAAACTTTATCTTTTATTTTTTATGGCCTTTATCAAAAAAAGAACAAAAGGCACAAACAGGATAGAATGTCAATAACTGTCTGTTTGGGTATGTTGATTTGTTCTTGCTCTTTGTACTTTTATATCTGTCAGCCACTTCTCAAATAAAAGTATGACAAAGCAGCCTGTCACAGCAGGCAGGGCCCAGCGGACCACGGAGATGGGAGGGAGGCCTGAGTCCAGGGTAAGGGCCTGGCAGGGACACAGGGAGGAGAAAGGGGATCAGAACCAGGCAAGGCTTTGATTGGGGAGGCCTGGGAGGGGACAGGAGCTGGCCTCGAGGTGCAGAGGGGGACACAGAGCTGCTCCTGAAAGTCCTGTCATTTATTTCATCTTCCTGAGGAGACAGACTCTTAATAAATGCTGTGGGGAACCCGTGGATTCCTAACCGGGTGAATTGCTGCCCGTGTGCCCATCCCGGTGAGGGACGGTGATGGAAGCTATTTAAAGAACCGGCTGCATCCCCCTGACAATGCTCAGGGCTTCTCAAGGAAACAAATGAGGGAGAGGAGAGCCATTTCAGGTTCTCTTGGGGAGCTGATGTGCTGAGAAATCAGCCGAGCTGGAGGCCCTGCGGGAGGCGACACAGTGAGGTTTCTCCTTATTTTCTCCCCTGCCACCCCCAAGCTGCTGATGCATGATGTTGGAGTCATTCCCCAGGCCTTTTGTCCCCGCCTCTGCCTCATGGGTTGCCCTAGGTCAGTAGTCGGCAAACTGCGGCTCTCGAGCCTCAGTTTGCCGCTCTGTTGACCAATGAGTTTGCCGACCACTGTTATATACTACCCTTTACCTCTTTGCATACAATATGCCACAATTGCCTAATCCTCACAGCTTCCAACTACACAGTAACATTTAATCTAGTCCAGTGGTCGGCAAACTCATTAGTCAACAGAGCAGCAAATGGCTGCTCAGGAGCCGCATGTAGCTCACGAGCTGCATGTGGCTCGTGAGCCTCGGTTTGCCGACCACTGCCCTCGATGTCCATTCCAAAGCCTCCTCACTTCCACTCTCCTGTCTGAAAAATGTGTTGAAGTCTGCAACACAGGCTGGGAAAAACCCCCACGATTTCATGAGATGTGGTCACCACCCCCATGCTCTATAAAAAATACAGGCTAAGAGGTAAATCCCTGATTACCGCCGGTGTAATTAGATCTTCATCATTCACGTATCTACAGATATAAAGCCTTAATAGGCAAATAGACCGAATGGCAGAATAACTGAACAACTGGTCGCTATGATGTGCGCTGACCACCAGAGGGATGGTGGAGCAGGTGAGTGGGGACTGCTAGACCAAGGTGAGGTGTCCGTCACTGTCATTAGGGCGAACCTCTGGTGGTTACTGAAAATTCTTTGCCCCTGTGTGCCACAGTCCCACCTAGCACTTGCACCCACTCCCGGCACCAGCACTCGTTTCTCTACCTCCCCCTGCTCCTGAGGGGCGATTGGGGCAGCAGCCACCCCTTGCACCCACTGACAGCACTGGCCCCAATCACTCCATGCCATCAGCATGTGGGAGCAGAGGAGGTGGGAGTGGGGCTGCCGACAGACAGGGGACTGGGGGCTGGGAGGGGGCGTGGAGGATGGGCCAAGTCCCATCCCTGTGCCCAGAGTAGCCTCAAAGCCCACAGTTCCTTTCAAGGTGCACTGGGCCCCTCATAATAATAATAACAATAACAATGGCAATGTTTTATTGAGTCTTTCTTTACTATGTCCCTGGCACAGCTAATATATTTTTTAACCTTCTTTGATACCGTGTTTCCCCGAAAATAAGACATCCGCCGAAAATAAGACCTAGTGCATCTTTGGGAGCAAAAATTAATATATTATAAGACACTGTCTTATTTTCGGGAAAACAGGGTAGCATCTTAAAAATGGAGTAACAGACACAGAGAAATAGAATAATCTTCCCTAAGTCCCAGAATTGGGAACTAGTCCATGACTACACCACCCTGCTCAGCCCCTTCCGCCCAGGGCTGCTCTGCCTGGGATGTGTCTGCAGTGCCCACAGGGGCCAGGCCCACGGTTGGATTTCGTGAATGCAGGACAGTCCTGCCCGCTAGGTGGTTGCAGTTTTTAGCTCAGGCTTTAACCACTGCACAGATTACAAATACCACCTGCCGTGAAACGACCTATTGACACACCCTCCTCCCTGGGACCCGTACCCCTCCAGGAAGAGGACCTTGTCCAGTCACTCCGTCCACCCCAGGGCCTAGCCCAGCACCGGGCAAGAATAGTGATGTCTCATGGCTCCTGGGATTTTATCCGGGGGCCACCGTTCTGTTGTGCTCAGCACCGTTGGTTATTCCACAACCAGGAGCACTGACCTGCTGTCAGCGGCTCAGGAACTTGGTGGAACAGGCGGTCCTCTCACATTGATCCCCGTGCCTCCGTCCTCCTTGGATTCCTCAGCGGTTCCTGAGCATGTGTTCCTGCACAAGAATTCAAAGATCCTTCTACCCTGGAGTCGGTCTGCCTGAGTCCAAGTCCTGCCTCCACCACCACAACCTGGGTCACTCGCCGAGCACCTCATGCCTCAGTTTCCTCATCTATAAAGAGTGGGCAGTACCAATAACTATGATGACTGTGGAATGGGGTTTTGTGGGGGGGGGGGCCTAGAGTGGGATCCTGCCTATGAATGTAGCTGGAATGTGCCTGTGTGTGGAAATTGCTCCGTAAATGGTAGACCCTTTGGAGCTATTGAGGTTCATCACTCAGCCAAGGTGGTCCATTCTTGGCTGAGAAGGTGGTTGAGGAGGAGAAGAGGCAGAGCGTACAGGACTCCAGGCCTTGCTTGAAGGGGGTGGAGGGGGAGGGGATAGTGAAGAGAGAAGGAGAATTAGCCATCTCTCCCCAGGGAGGCCAGGGTCAGGCAGGCCCTGTTGAGTCTTCACCAGACTTGGAGATCATGCAGTTCTGGGAAAGCCAGTGCCACAGGGAATGGGATGCACTGGGCGGATAAAGCATCTCAACGTCAGGCGCCTCATGTAATCCTGTGCACACATAGCGATGGAACAAGAACTGTATTCCACCTCACATACGTGTGTGTGTGCTCTAGGTAGGCTTTGCACACACATGTGGGCATGTGCTCATGGTTGTCCCTGTGGGTGTGTGCTCAGGCAGGTGTGCATGCACATTTGGGGAGAAGGTATGGACTTGCACCCAGGCTGATGGGGTGGATCGCTGGGCCCTGCAGAGCTCAAGGGAAGCTGACATCCTACTGGCAGCCTCCTTCCTATCCTTTCTCCCGCCTCCCTCGTGTCCCCCTCCTCCCCCTCCCCTCACTCCTCAGGCCCTGCAGCTCTCCTCCTCCTCCTGCTGTGTCACAGCGGGGCCTCTCGGTGGGGAGGAAGAAAGCAGCCTGATGGATGGGTCTGCATGAGATGCTGCTCATTTGTGTTTTCCAAGCTGGGAGATGGAGCACTGGGAAACGCAGGGATGGGGGGTGGGGTCAGCAGCCCCTGGGAAATGCAGGCTTCCTGGGGTGCCCATATTTCACAGGTTGCTTTTCAGGATGCACATCTGAAGCTGCCCTATTGAGACAAGGGGTTCAGTTCCAGAGAGGGTTTCACCCACGACCCAGTGCCTCCTGGGAACTTCACGGTTATGGATGGAAAGCATTGGCGATGTCACTCCCTCAGAACCTGCCTGTGAAGCCCTGGGCTGGAAACCCTTCTCTGGCTGGTTGGAGCTCCGTGACCTCAGCGGAGGCACCTCCCACCTCTCAGACTCACTCTCAGCTCTGGGACAAGGAACCACATGGACATCCATGATTTTCTTCTCTGTGTGTCTGTCACAGGCCTTTGTTTGGAGAGGGTTTTCTATGTTGGTGTTGGTAGTGGTTTTCTGTGTTGGTGACAGTAGCTGTTTACTGTTTGGTGTTGGTAGCTGTTTGCTGTTTGGAATGATGAAGTTCGGGAGGACCGCCGCTGCCATGGACATGTGGTCCCAGCGCACTGGGGAAACAGCCGCCCATTCAGCCCCCGTCCCGGTTCGCAATGAGAAGGTGCTGTGCTGAGCCCTTCCCATCGGATCTTCCTCTTCCTTCCCCAGCACACTCCAACCTCCTCCAGGCCGACCACCCCAACCCCGCAGGCCCTAAGACCTTCCCCCTATTTCTTCTACTTCCCCATCAAACTCGCACTATTGAGTTGTCTAGGGGCGTCCCTAACTGCTCTCTGGGGGGCGGGACCAGCCTGGGCCAGGGGCCCTGGTGTTCTGGTCTCTGGTGGTTATTGGTCATTATGGCCACTGGCTTTTTGCTTATACTAGTATAGATGTTGAGTGAATAAATGAATTCTCCCATCTGGGCACAGCACCCTGGTTGTTCTTCGGGGAACCTCTGTCCTTCGCTCTCGATTCATGTGCTATGAGTGGGAGGAACCCCAGGCCCAGCTCCACATGAGGAACAGGATCGAGGCCTGGCCACCAGCATACCCAGGAGCACTGGTTGTGCCTGCACAGGGGCTGGAATTCCTGCCCACTGCTGGTCCAATTAGGTGAATCCTGAGGATCCACAGGGGCCACCAGGAAGAGGTCTTCCCTCTGGGCTGCAGCTCAGCAGGCATCTCTCCCCTCGGAGGGAAGGGGAAGAGAGCAGCCCTGCAAGGCTGGGAGGAACTGGCTAGAATTCCTGGATCAAGCCTCACCTGAGGCCTGGACCACTCTTGCTGCAGGAGCTACACATCCCCTTCTTGCTTACATCTCTTGGAGTTGGGTTTTCTGTCCTCCCGACTTTAGACTCCCATCTGACCCAGGGGTGGGGGTAATGGAACCCCACAAGGCAGACACATTGGATGCAAATTGCCTTTTAAAAGCACTTTGTCATTTTTAAACACTTCATGCATATGAAGGGCTGCTGGAGGTCCTGGCAGCTCCCACCTCATCCCCATCCTTCCTCCCCTGGCTCCCAAGGGTCCAGGCCCCTCCCAGGGCAGCCTCCGCCCCACCCCTACCCGGGTTCAGCTTTCACGCCTCCTCTCTTTCCACCAAGTGATTTTCTCCTTTCCCATTTTTCATGCTGAAAAATGGCAAATTGAAGCACTTAATTTTACTCCTCCAGCACAATTAATGTGGATGTGCTCCGTGCGATGCTGGGCTGCGAACGGCAAGTCATTTATATCAATTAGCAAAGCAAACATATGAGTTTCACGGCTGTGAGCAGACTCCAGCAGACTTCCTCCGAGAAAGGAAGCCCAGGGGGAAAGCTGGGGGCAAAGACCCCACTGGGAGCGTCTTGGGGTGTGGGGTCAGGGGACCATTGGGGATGCATTATGATGGCGTTTTGAGAAGGGCGCTGACCCAGTCCTCTCTCCTTCCCATGAGAGTCCCACGTGGCATGTGTCCAGGAAACGAGAATTTCCAGACGTAGCCACACCTCACTGTTAGCAGGGGCTTCGCTCCCAACCCTTACTGTGGACGCCACATAGCCACGCTGCAATGCCGAGTCTGTCTCCAAAGAGTGCCTGAACCCCAGATGTGCCTCCCTGGGCTGAGCCCCCATCATCCATCACGGCCGCCCAGATAATCACAACAGCCTCCTCCCCAGGTTCCAGCATCCATTCTGGCCTCCCTCAATCCACACCCAGCCCCTGCAGTCAGAACCAGCTTTAAAAAATATAAATCAAATCATGTCATCCTCTGCTCTGAAACTTTCAGGGGCTCCTCATTGCTCTTAGAATACATTCCAAACCTCCCCATCACGGCCTCCAAAGCCCTGGGTGGTCTGGCCCCGGCTGACCTCTCAGACTCCCCTCTCCCTGCTCTCCCCCAGCTCACTCCACTGCAGTCACACTCACCTCCTTGCTTTTCCTCCAACTTTTCAAGTTTGTTCCTCCCCCAGGTCCTTTGCACTTGCTGTTTTCCCCCCACATCATTCCTAGTGGCACTTTCTCATCCTTCATGTCTCTGTTCAAATGTGACTGCCCCCACCCAGGCTAACCTCGCTCTTCTCAGCTACTGTTTATCCCTGTCACAACTATTCAAACTTCAACATTTAGGGAGAAGACACTGTATGCCACTGTTGTGTGTGCAAAGAATCCAGAAGCAAGCAGGACAGAAAAACTCCGTTTCCCCAGCACTGTCCTTGACATTCTGGGGACTAGATTAGATGTCCTAGTAAAATATATCCGTTGTCTTAAGGAACTTCTGTTTTCTAACTGGGGACTCAGTTTACTCAAATGAAGTTTTTATAGAAGTATGGATGGGCGAGTCATGCAGAGAAACAATGTTCACAGAAATCAGACAAGCAAAGAGAAAGAACTAGAGCCTTCAGCCAAGGCCTGACCTGGGCCTGGTTGACAGGCAGAGTCTTGGTCAGACAGAGCAGTCACCGTGCCTAGGATCAAGAATGCTGAGTAAAGGCTTTTGATTTAAATGTTTGCCTTTTGCTTTAATTATTATGAAAGAAACTAGAGGCCCAGTGCATGGATTCGTGCACTGGTGGGGTACCTTGGCCTGTCCTGTGCCCTCTTGCAATCTGGGACCCCTTGGGGGATGTCAGACTGCTGGTTTTGGCTTGATCCCTGCCTGCCAAGCTGAGGGACCCCACTGGTGCATGAATCTGTGCCCCAGGACTCTAATATTCATATAAGATCTTTGGTTAATCTCTTCCCGCCCTCCCTGCTCCCCCTTTCCCTCTGAGATTCATCAGTCTGTTCCATGTTTCCATGCCTGTGGATTGAGCATCTACCCTCTGGTGGTCAGTGCGCATCATAGCTACCGGTCGAACTGTCAAACAGTTGAATGGTGGAATGGTTGTTTAGGCTTTTATTTATATAGATTCTAGGCAGAGACTGGGGGAAAAAAAAAAACCCACCTTATTGAGCTGACATTGGTTTGAGAGGGAGACAAACAGCAATGGAAATATAGATTTAAAAAGTGTCAGATGGTACCAGTGCTATAAAGAATATGAAGGACAGAAGGGGGTGTGCCAGAAGCCAGCATGAAAGGGGTTTCCACAGGGGTGAGGCTGCAGTGAGAATATAGGTGGTCAGAGTGGGTTTTGTGGAAGAGGAAACGTTTAATCAAAGACCTGAGGGAGCCGATGGAGGGAGACAGAGGACCCAGGGGAAGAACTTTCCTGACAGAAGGACATTCAAAGACAAAGGTTCCAGAGGGCATGTGTGTCTCTATTAGAGGAAGAGTGGCTGGAACAGAGGAGCAAGGGGAGAGAGCTAGAAGCTGGTGCCAGAGAGGCAGAGGGGAGGGCACATGGGACCTGTGGGCCCCTTGTAGGGACTCGGGCTTTTGTTCTGAGTGAGGTGGGAACCATGGAGGGCTATGAGCAGGGGAACCATGGTCTGACCTGGGTTTTTGCAGGATTCCTCTGGTGCAAGTGGAGAATGGACTGTAGGTGGTAAGGGCAGAATCAGTCAGAGCACTTATGGGGCTACACAGTAGTCCAGGCAACAGGTTTGGGGAGGGGCAGAGATGTCTTGATCTGGATCCTGAAGAATTCTTGGAGTTAGAAGGTAGACAAGAGGAAGTAGATGGAAAATCAGACTCTTCCTGAGCTTTGAAAGCCCTCTTGGGATCCCTCCTTGCAGGAACCTTTGAGTGGACAGTGTGTTTCACTCATTCCTTCACCCTGGAAGTCATTCATGTATTCCAGACCATTGAAAGGGTTTGAATCTGGATGGACCTGGGATTAATTCATGCCTCCGTCACTTCCTATTGGATGTCTTTAACCCCCCTCAGCCTCAGTTTCCGAATCTGTAAAGTGGGGAACATCGCAGCATTTGTACCTGGGTTGCTGTGAACTTCCAATGAGATTGCGGGAGCACGTTCAGCCCAGCACAGAGGAAACCTTCGAGGCACTGAAGTGTGTTCCTCCTTCCTGTCTCCCTCCTTCTCTCCCAAACTTCCATCTTTTCTTCCTTCCTCTTGTCTTTGTCTCATCTGATAAGGCCATAAGTTCCCACAGAGCCGAGATGTTTATGTTTGTTTGTTTTTCAATGTTTCATCCCCTGTGCCAAGAACCTTGCTTGGCACGGAGCGAGTGCTCCATAAATATCTAATGAATCAATGAATTCCCTTGAGTCTTAAGCGAATGGAAAGCACCTTCTCCAAGGCTGTGTTGGGGGTGAATTCCAAATCCCAGAAAAGCAGAAGCAAGTGGGGACACTTACATGACTACAGGGACCTTGTTCTGAGGTCTTAGAGGCCCACAAAAGAGAATTAATGAAATGCTTAGTGCCTGCTCTAGCTCAGGTGCAAGTTGTAGGGCCAATTTATGAGCCTAGGGAGTTGTATTTTTAATCTGTGTTATGTAATTTTTTTTTACATTAGGGCTTGTTGTGTAATCAATGTGCTCTTTATATATGTACATAAGTGTGTGCCTACGAGCATATTTTTATTGTTTCAGTTGTTTATGAAGATCTACCAAGGTACCTCTCCCTGGGAGTTCAGCAGAGGCTGGGCTGTTGGGGACAGTGTAGTCACGTGAACAATGAAGGCTTCTGACTAAATGGTCAATTCATATTACCAATTCCCACATGGATCATCCACGTGTGATGTCATTGAATCCTCAGGACAACCAGGAGGGAGGGCTGTTACTCTTTCCGTTTCCCAGAAGAGGGACCCAATCAGCAAGAATCTGATTTTCTCCCAAAGCCACAAGGCCCTTAAGATAAACTTGGACTTGACCCCAGGAGCACACTGACTTATTCCAAGCCCAGGCTTTGAACCAGCTTTTATTGAAGTTTTAGACCAGATAAATTATTCCAAAACAGCCTCCTAAACTCTAGAAAAACAAGCATTTATCCGTGTGAATAAAGGTTTAATATCTGTTCCCACCATATGTTAATTTTGTCATATGTATGGTTCTAGACATTTGTCTTTTTAATGTATATGTATATATTTTTATTATACAGAGGTCTCTGATGCAATGAAAGTTTTATAAGACTTGGAGTGTAATTTCATTACTTTAAAATATTTACAGAGCTTTAAAGCTATAGCTCTACTTTACCGTGAACTGTGATATAACCTATCTGTGCCACGTTTGATGCTGAGCCCCTGCTTAGGAAACAACCCCAACTTGGGTCCTAGGGGGACATGAGCAGTGCTCTGACCACTGTGTGTGTGTGTGGGGGGGGGGGGGCGGGGGAGTCCAAGGGCAGGGCCTGGGGCGGGGAGGGCAATGCCACAAAATGACCCAGTGAGGGGCAGGCAGGGCTGCCTCAGGATCAGAGGAGACCTGGGAACCAAGAAGCACAGAGACTTCGGGGGAAGAAGCAGGACTGGGCTGGGCCTTGAGGGGCAGATGCGGCCTCAGGAGACAGGAGCTGGGGGCAGGGAGGGCAAGGGAACCATGTGACATTATCCACGTGACCAGAGCCGTCCCTCTGAAGATGCTGTGGTCGATGTCCCCAAGCTCAGGTGTCGTGTTGTTATCTCTCCATAAATCCTCCAGACACTGTCGGAGAAGAGCAATGAGAAGGACAAAGCATAAATCCACAGAGAGCCGGCAGTCTCTGTGCGCGGAGGGAGAGCCTCTCTAAACATCTTGTTCTAACTCAGCAGGTGTCAGCAAGCGTGAGAGTGGGCCCTGCTCCATGGTGGCTCCATTTAAAGCTCCTCCCAGGGACCTTGTCCTGTCATTTAACAAAAGATTCCCACGGTCAGGAAATGTGTGTGTGTGTGTGTGTGTGTGTGTGTATGTATGCATGTGTGTGCTCACGCGCGCATGTGCACATGGATGTGGGCATAAATGTGTGTGTGGTTTTGTGAACACTATATATTCATCAATTATTTTTTTTGTTCAGGCAATATTTACCAAATACCTACTAAGTACCTGGGATTGTGTTAGACCCTTAAGAGTTAGTGGTTAAAATAAGACAATAACTAGCAACTAATAAAGTTAACTTTATAATGGCATAGGATTCTGAGAGAAGCTAACTAGGCAATGCTTTAAGATTAATGGGGGGGTGGGGGAGGACTGGCTGGGTGGCTCAGTTTGTTGGAGCGTCATCCCATACACCAAAGGGTCGCAGGTTCCACTCCCGTCAGGGTGCATACCTAGGTTTCAGGTTCAGTCCCTGGTACACATCGATGTTTTTCTTTCTCTTTTCCTCTAAAATCAACAAAAACTTCTCATCAGGTGAGAATTTTTAAAAAGATTAGTGTGGGGTCAGGGACCTCCTATAGACGGGAGGGTGGTGGAGGGTATCCCTGAGAGGGAGACACTGAAGGATGCAAATCTGTCCAAATGTCTGTCTCCAGTTCAGACCCTGGTCATGGCTCCAAGCACTGAGCTCCAGACACCAACTCGAATCTGCCATGAGGTCCCTTCTTGCCCTAGGACCACGGGACTGAAGGGAAGCTCTTGCCCAAACCTGCCCTTCCCCCCCTCAGTCTTTCTCTCAGCCCCTGGCTGCACTGCTTACTGGAAGATGGAAGAAGTCAGTGTGGGAAGAGCCAGGGAAGGAGCATTCACACAGAGGGAGCAGAAGCGCACAGGCCTGGGGCAGACGATCCTCCTATAGTGAGGAGTAGAAAGGGGCCGGGGCACAGCCAGCCCTGAAGGAGGAAGCCGAGTAACCACCACCCCAACCCCACTCTACCCTCTGCTGACGCCCGCTGGGGGTCCCCACAGGCTGGACCCGACTCAAAGCCACAGAGAGCTCTGTAGTGCCAACCACCTCCATCAGCCTGTGGGTCCCAGAGCAGTGGAGGCGGGGAGAGGAACATGGAGGGCAAAGGGAAAGTGGAGGCCCAGGCCCACAGCCCAGGCCAGGCTTTGGCATGTTATCTGAGTTGGGTGGGGAGACATGGGGGCTGTGAGCAGAGGTGACAAGATCTGATGCACATGTTTATGGTGTCATCTCACCGCTATGGGAACAGGACTCTGAAGGCCCCGTGGTAGAGGCTGGGGGCCAGAGGGGAGGCCTCTGCAGTGATGCAGGGAGAGGTGACAGTGACTCTGGAGAAGTGGGGGCGGGGAAGGTGGGTGGAGGTGGGCCTGCCTTGGGGCCAAAGCAGAAAAGCCACACTAGGGACTCCAGGGGGTATGAGAATGGCTCTCAGGTTTGAACAACCGAGTGACGGCTCCGTCGTGTATGGACCTGGCCTGGACACCTGAGCAAATGGGGGCTTGGGAGACAGGCGAGTTGGAGCTGGGACCGGGACCAAGAGCCGCTCTCGCCCTGTGCTGTCCCCTGCAACGGCCATCTCTGGCCTCAGAAGGAGAAATAACAGGAGTGAGTGAGACGCCCCAGGATGGCCCTGGGCCAGGGCAGCAGGGTTCTCAGGTTTTATTGTCCTTCCATTAGGAGGAAACGCTCTGGGCCTGGAGCAGGTGTTCCCTGTAAAATCAATGGCTCATTAGAGGTCACCTGTACATCCACCCCTGCCCTGAGAGTCCATTAAAATTGACTGGGATGGAGCAAGACTCAACCTGCAGAGGGATGGCAGGCAGGGCCCAGTCCTCCTGCAGAGGGCGCCCTCCAGGGCCCCAGCTCAGTCCCCTCAGCCTTGCTGAGGTCCCTGTGGGAAGGAGACCTGCTGCAGCATGTGTGGGATGGACACCAATCTACCTGCCTCCCAGTTCAAACCCCAGCTCTGCTGTGTGACCCTGGGGAGTTACCTCTCTTCTCTGGACTCAGTCTCCCCATTTTTAAAATAAGGATTTATCACCAAAGTGTCAGAGCTCTTCGTGGCAGAAGACAGGGGACTTGTCCCTTCCTGCTGGCTCCCCAGGAGAGACCCTCACTGCACCCCTTCCTTGGCCAAGTGCCCAGGACCAGAAGGGGTCAGCGCTGAAGGTAGCTTCCCTGGGAGGCAGCCTGTTGGCCACGGGGCAGGGGCAGCCTGGGGACCATTCCCAACACTTGTCTCTGAGCCATTGAGCAGAATGGCCTGGGACAGACCAGAGTGTGCTGGTTCAGATGCTGGCTCCATGGCTGACAAGGACTGGGCACCTGCTGCACAGGAGCAGCCTGGCGCAGGGCGGGGAGGGGGGCCATCTGAGCTGAGCTGAGCCCAGAACCACCTCAAAGAAATGGGCACAGATGGTGACAGCAGCCCCCAACAGCCCTGCCCTTCAGAGCCCACCCTCCTGGAAGTGCCTTCTGTGGGTTTTCTTCTTCTCCTTTACCCTCTATCCCAGCTGCCCCACCCCTGCCCTTGTCATGGGATGCATGGCTCTCAGCACAATGCCCTCCCGGAGCAGATGGCAGTCCCCAGTTCCCATGTCATGCCCCACCTGCCTTTCACATGAAAATGGGAGGTGGCCAGACAGATGTCCCCACGCTGCCTGGCTGGGCAGGGTGGGCTCGAGGCCACATCCACACCAGGTGCCTGGAGCAGCTCTGGACAAACCGCCTCTGGTCAGCACCTCTGCCTCCTGTGGCCTTGGTCCCTGTGAGCCCTGTCCATAAACGTCACATCTGTCTTCTCCCCTCCCCTTGTCATCTGGCCACAGGGATGGGAACGCTCAGCGGCTGGACTGTCCAGCACCTGGTGAGTGAGAGCAGAGTCTCCCATGTTAAAGTGATAGTCACACCCCCATTGTGAGGGGCAAAGCAGGGCATTGCTGCTGACCAAGAGCATCTGCCTCCTGAGCCTGGCACAGGGTCTCCTCCTCTGCGTCCTCCAAGACCCTGGGGCAGTGAGAAGGGTGGTAACCCCCACTGTTGGTTCATTCCTTTATGCCTTCACTCACCAAATACTATGGGATCTTCCCATCAGAAGTGAGGAGACAATAGTCCATTCTGGCAGTTGGGGGGTTATGGAGACAGTGCTAGGGACACAGGGCATGACCTGGCTCAGAGAACATGGCCACTATTGTGTCCTCTCTGGCCTGGGCTTTCCCTGGGCGCCATGTGAGTTGTGGGAGGATCTGAGCAGGGGAGACATGAGCAGATTTGGGTTCCAAAGGGATCCCTCTGGCTGCATAGACAGTGAAGTGCCGGCCGTGAGGCGGGAACAGGAGCCCAGGAGGCTCCCAGAGATGGGAGAGCAGCTGCCCAGAGAGTCTCCTGTCGTCCTGAGTCAAAGTTGGGGTGATGGAGCCAGACTGTCTGCTCTGCCCTCCACTCCAAGGCCAGGCCTCTGTCCACTGCCCTGAACCCACTAATGGCACCTCTACTAGCCAATTGGAGCCAGGAGATGAGGCCTGGCCTCCTGTTCCCAGGCAGCCCTCAGGTCACGCACTGCCAATGTCTGCAGTGTGAGGGTGGCTCTCTGCGTGATTGTGAATTCTCCACTCCCACATCCATATGCTCCTTGAGGTCTGCGTGCAGGTCTGGGTTCGGTCACTGCCTTCCAGTAGGAGATGTTCATCTAAGAACCTCCTTACAGTGGGGTGAGGGGCAGGGAATTCATCTCATTCCCAGATTCCCAGACTCTATGGGCAAAGTCCAAACAAAGCAAAAGCCAGGATTCCTGCTCTTGAAGGCCCTTAGTTTTCTCATCTGCCCACTGCTTATGGGAAAAGACAAGAGTGAATTCTGCCAAGGTTGTGGGCCTGGAAGCTGATGGTGATTGGATGTCCCTGCCTACCTTCTCTCCCTTATTCCCTCCTCATTCTCTATTTTTTCCCAGAATTCGAGCCTTGAGAGAGCAGGGATCTTGCTTGTCATGTCTACTGTTGGATTTCCAGGCTCTAGGACAGCAAGTCCTGGCTTCAAAAATAATTTTGAGTGAAGGAATGAACTGGGAAGTGGATAAGTGAGCTTTCTATGATCTTGCCCTGCTCCTTGTCTGGAGTCATTGTGTACCACTTTCCCCTAAGTCCCTGCAGCCACCCCAGCCTTAGCAGTGCCTCAGATACCTAGGAATACTACTGCCTCAGGGCCTTCGCTCTTGCTCTTCCTTCTGCCTAGAATGTTCTTCCCCTCGATATTTCTTATGGATTCTAGTGTGCTCACCTCCCCTAGGTGTCTACATGAATGTCTCCATGTCAGGTCCTCCCCCACTACCCTACTGAAATATACAATGACCTCCTGGCATTTCCTATCCTTCCTCCCACCTTCTGCTTTGTTTATTTTTCATGACACTTCCCATCTTCTAATGCATTAATGTCTATATTTTACTTACTGGCTTTCACTCCCCACAGACAGAGATCACCGTCTGTTTTGTTCACTTGTTTCTCCAGCACCTAGAAGAGTGAGTGGCTGGAACATAGTAAATGTTCAGAAAATATTTACTCAACAAATGAGGCGGTTACAATTGGAGGTCAGACAAAGGAGCATCCTCTGGGCTAGCAGAGAGGGCTTTCTGGAGGAGGAGACTTAAGATCGGGCCCATGGGGCTGAGAGACAGAGTATTGATGGGAGAAAATTCCAGGTAGAACCAAGTGTTGAAACCCGAACACCGTTCCTGGAGTCACTGCTAGGAATCCACAGGCCCAGTCTGGGGTTATTTGGTGCTTTCTCAGGTGCTTGGCTCTTGTGCAGGCTGGCGACAGTACTTCGGCAATTAATTCAATGTTTTATTCATCCTTGAATTCTTTAAAGCTGCAAATCAAACAGTCACCGTGTGCTTGGCTAGCCATGTTCCGGGCCCCTGTGCTGGATATAACTCTTCTCTTCTGCATACCAAGCAGACCTTGCTCTGTCCCAGGAAAATGGATTTCTCCTGGTGTTCATTGCTCTAATTGCATCCACAGTGACTCTGACCAAATATGTTTCCAGCCTGATTTGCATTATGCAAAACCTTAATCTCCCAAGATTCCTAAATCACTGTGAATGATTCACAGCCTCCTGATGCCAGGAAATGCACTGTTTGATTTGCCAGTCCATATAAACTGGATTTATTGGAGGGAAATAAAGGAGCCTTGGTACTATAAACCATCAGGAAATAATCACCCATGTGCACGTGTGCCCCATAAATTTGCTACTTAGGAGAAAAATGGAGCATCTGACCAAGCACTTGTTGATGAATTTATGTCCTCAGTGCAATCATCCAAATGAGGAGGATGGTGGACTGCTGCGCTGTCTGGAGTGGGGCCGGTCAACCGTCATACTCCCAGGATTGGGGGCAATTGGCCTAAGGAAAGCCCCAAAAGGACAGCAGGGCTGCAAGCATGGGCCCATCATAAGGAATCTTGGGTCTGCCCCCTTTGCTGTGTGACTTTGAGCAAGTAATTTACCTTCTCTGAGCTTTAGTTTCTTCATACCATTGAGGAGATCACAATTTAAGCAGCCCTGTGGTTGTGATGTCTTGGATGGAATCATTATTGGCCACCTCTTCTATCTTAGGCTGAGCAGTTCCTTAGCCACCCCCCTCCCTCCCAAAGTTGACATAATACCTAAGACTGGCCAATCAGAGAACTGTACCATCCCCTTAGCCATCACGATTGGTTCATAGGTAGGACATAACTCAAGGCTATCCAATCAGATTCAAAGAAAGGCAATTTCTAGCCTTTCCCTTGGAGGGAGAAAGAAAGAAAGAAAGAAAGAAAGAAAGAAAGAAAGAAAGAAAGAAAGAAAGAAAGAAAGAAAGAAAGAAAGAAAGAAAGAAAGAAAGAAAGAAAGCTATCTCCTTCCTCCTGGATTCAAAGCTGGAATTAATAATAGTTCTGACTGAAATCTGTTTGGCTCGGTGGATAGAGCGTCGGCCTGCATACTGAAAGGTCCCAGGTTTGATTCCAGTCAAGGGCATGTACCTTGGTTGCAGGCACATCCCCAGTAGGGGGTGTGCAGGAGGCTGCTGATCAATGCTTCTCTCTCATCGATGTTTCTAACTCTCTGTCCCTCTTTCCCTTCCTCTCTGTGAAAAATCAATAAAATATATATTTAATAATAATAATAATAATAATAATAATAGGTCTGGAGTTATTGGCTTCCATCTTGTCATCTCACGGAGCCTGAGACTGCAGCCAACACAAAAGTACTCAGAACTGAACAATGAAAGAGACCCAGTCCATTGCTTGGGGTTCTAGATCCAGCCACCCCTGAAGTATGGTAACATTTGGCTTTTCCTTTTTGCTGAAACCAGTTGGGGATGCCTCCTGCCACTGGCAACCAAATGAGTCTTAACCAACACAGTGTGACCTGTCACCCTCTGCATCCCTGTCTCTACCTTCCTTCTCCTCCAGTGAGGGTCACTCTCGCCAGAGGGAGCGTCTGGAGCCGTGGTCAGGAGCCTGACTGTCTGACTATGCAGCGTGGACAAGATATTCAACTGCTCTGTGTCTCAGTTTCCTCATCTAAACGAGCAGGGTTATGATGATACCTACTTAGTTGGAGGTTTTGTGATGGAATGACATATGGCCAGGCCCTTGTAAGTAGTGTGTGTTTTTAAAGAATTATTCACCTTAAGCTGTGTAGAAGGTTCCCCAGAGCAAGCCTCAGTCCTTGTGTCCAGTGGGGAGGCAGCCTGGGAGCCAGTGGACGAGAGGGAAGTGTGCTGGGCCCAGGCCCCTGCAGGAGAGACCTCTCCATGGCCCTTCATGCTCCAGCCAGAGCTTCTGCATGACTCACACACCAAGTACGAAGGTGCCGGCTGGGTCTTTCCATGGGAATTCAAAACAAAGGCAGGAGTCAGGTATGACATAGACATAACAATACGTAACTGCAGCACCTCATTGGAGGATTCAATGAGATAATACGTGTAAAATGCCTGGCACAGAGTGAACGTTCTGTGGGTATGAGTTATTATTGTTATTCCCTTGTTAAAATATTATTGTTAAATAAAATATTATTGTTAAATAAAATATTCCCTTGTTAAAATATTCCCTTGTTAAAATATTAATATTCTTAGTGAGGAATCCATTCCCTCACCCCTTCAAGGGTCACGGAGCACGTGTGCTGTGTGCCGGGCAGGTGGTTCGAGGTACAGGTGTTCGATACAATCGTGAGCGAGACTGATGACACCTGCCTTCCTGGACCTGATGTTCAGACCCAAACAAAGAAGAAAATGTCACAGTGAGAAGTGCTCTGGAGACAACGGCCTGGGATGATGTGACTGTGACCCCAGGTGCCGTGCTCAGTGGGGTGCGGGAAAGGGCCTCCCAGGCGGAGGTGCTATAGGCTGAGTGGCTGTGTCCCCTGAATTCCTCTATTTAAAAAAAAAAAAAAAAAAATATATATATATATATATATATATATATATATATATATATATATATATATATATATTTTAGAGAGGAAGGAAGAGTGATAGAGAGTCAGAAACATTGATGAGAGAGAAACATCGATCAGCTGCCTCCTGCACACCCCTACCAAGAATATGCCTGCAACCAAGGTACATACCCTTGACTGGAATCGGACCGATGCTCTATCCGCTTGAGCCAAACCGGTTTTCTGCTGAATTCCTCTATTTAAACCTATATCCTCTGTGTGATGGTATTTGGAGGTAGGGGCTTGGGAGGGACTTAGGTCATGGCACAGGCCCTCGTGAATGGAATTAGTGTCCTTATAAAAAAGACCCCAGAGAGATCCTTCGTCCCTTCACAAGGAAAAGGTGGCCATTTCTGAGCCAGAAACGGGGCGGGAACCTTGATCATGCACTTCCCAGCCTCCAGAACCACGAGAAATACATTTCTGTTGTATGTAAGCCGCTCAGTCTATGATACTCGGTAATAGCTGCTGGAATAGACTAAGACAGGTGGCATTCGAGCTGAGCCCTGAGGGGGAGAGCCAGCCCTGGGACGATGGGGTGGACAGAGGAACCAGCAGGGGCAGAGGCCTGAGGAGGGAAGAAGCTGGTTCCGGACCCCAGTGTGTGGTCAGGAGCTAAGGCAGCAGGTTGGGCTTGAGGAAGGGGGGATAGATGAAGGGTGGCTGGGGCGGGTGTGGGTTTTGAATCCCAAGCACTTTCTCATGACCTCTGTCCCTTCCCTCAGCGCTGTCCTTGGGGCTGAATCCCAGGCCGTTTCAGGAGAAATCAGAGAATTAGCCAGTGAAGCTGAGAGGCCGTTACTGTGGACACTGGGTAAGTGGCCTTCTGGGAGCCGTAGGCAGAGGGAAGGCGGGATGGGTTGGAGGGGGATCGGGGGCACACCAACACCATGCCCACGAGGCCAGACAGTGGCGGCGTGGGAGCCATAAATCTCTCCAGGCCAGAGGAAGAGGCGCAGCTGGGGCGGGGCTGGTCCTGGTTGGGACCAGATGGTGGGGAGCTGGAGGGTCTGGGCGGGCAGGGGCAGGCAGCTATTCTGAGACTCCTCCCAGCCTGAGCCATCTGCATCCAGTCTATCTTCCACCTCCAGAGAGGCCTGGGAGCTTTGGAAGGCAGCGCATTTTTAGAGAAATTGGAGAGAAACTGAGGTGCAGTGCCCCCAGGCCCCGAATTTGGAGATCCTGGTTTCTGACCCAGTTTGAATTGGATGTGGGCAGTCAATTGTCATCCCGAGTGAGCGGGAAACTGTGGGACGCCGGGTCCCTGTGTCCCACTGGAAAGACAAGCTCCTCAGTGTCTGTGGGCTCTCGTTTTCCATCTGGAGAACAGAAATGAAGATTACTTAGCTCATAGGCCTGTGAACATTCATTCAGTTAATCCAACCCAGAAACATTTGTTGAGTGCCTACAGACTCCAGTCCCTGCTGAGACGCTGATGGTGAGAGCTAGTATTTACGAACTGACCGCTTGCCAAGTCCTGGGGTAAGAACTTCCCATCATTCACTCCCGGGATCCTCCCACACCCCCAGGCAGTGAGCACTGCAGAGGCTCAGCGAGGCCACAGCAGGGATGTGAACCCCACAGCCTGGCTCTGACAACCACACCCCCATCTTTACAGGAGGTCGTACTCCTGTGTCTAGTCTAGGTGCAAGCCCATGCCTCTGAGCCTCATTTGGATAAACCGAGGCTCCCTAATGTCAGCAGCTCTCCCGATGCTGCGCAGAGACCAGTCCCTGGGCCTTTTTATTCCATGGGAGACTGGGGACATCCATGTCAGCCTTCCTGAAGCCACTGCTAGGCACATGTTCCTGGGCAGGACTTTTCCTGGGCTCGCCTGCCACTGCTCCCGAGGGACTCCTGCCGGTAACAGTGCTGTGTGGTCGCTCCCTTCCTGGCTTTGGTGCTAAATGCCTACACGATGCCTCTCAGCTCTGCTCACAAGGAAGTCTGACAAAGCATTCACGTGACCAGGAACAGCGTACTGCGGTCCCACTGTCTGTCCATCGTACATACATCCTTTGGTCCGTCTCTCCATCCCTCCACCCACCTGCTCATTTGTCCACCCATTCACCTGTCCATTTGTCCATCTCTCTATCCATCTGTCTAGTCAGTGCTTGGTGTGTTCTGGGAACAGCAAGGTGGCCAGCGTGAGCCAGTGAGACGGGGTGGTGAGAGATGAAGTTGGCGAAGTGCCCGCACATAGATCAGTGGCCCCAATAAAATCTCTTTAAAAACTTACTTTTCCTGGCTCAGACCAAGACTCTACCAGAAACTCTCAGCAGACCCAGCCTCCTCCCGACGCGATGCAGGTGGGCGGTTTGCTGGCAGCGGATGAGGTGTGGGTGGAGTGGGAAAGGAGACAGCGTCCCAAGCACAGAGGCAACTCCATCGCCCACTCACAGGTCCATCTGTCAGCTTCCTTCTCTCTCCAGCTGATCCACATAGCCCCGTGGGAAGGTCAGGGCAGCCTTTACAGCGTTCGTGGCCCAGCCAAGCAGAGGGAGGGAGGGAGGCTCTCTCTGAGGGAAGCGTCCTACTCTATTCTTCCCATCTGCAAACGTCCCCCTGGGGGAAAGCCGGCCTTGGTGCCTGGGCCCCTTCCCACGCAGGAGGCAGATGGAAGAGGGAAGAGGAGGGGGGAGGCCAGTGGTTCAGGTTCAATGGCAGGAGGCCTAGTGGCCCCTCCTGCCCCCACTTACGAGCTGTGTGAGATTTAGCAAGTCGCTTAACCCTTAGGTCACTTAATGCCTTCATTTCCTCATCTAAAGTGGATATAATAATCTCTCCCGCCTCTAGTTGTGGGCATTACATATGTGAAATACTTAAGTATCTGACACATAGTATGCTCTTAATAACCTAGTGAGACCTCAATTAGAAGCAATTCTGGACTGGCAGGAATAGTTCCTCCCCAAACCTACTCTTCTGTTTAGAGCAATGACAACACTGACAAAAATAATAATAATAATAATTTTAAAAATCTGTCAAAAATTATCTTTCTGAATTCTGGATAGTGACAAAGGCTTACAGCTATAGGAATGTTTATTCAAGAAAAATGGCTGAATCTCAGAAAGACCAACAAGCTTTGTGCAATTTCCCTGCCATTCCCTGCCCTGCCTCTCCCCTGCTCTGTGGTAGCTTGAAAGCCAACAGCGTCATCACTATGGTGGCTGTGAACTCACCAGCCTCACAGCCACTGGAAGGAGCAGAAAAAAGAGGTTTCTGCAGAGGCTGTGCATACAAAAGGCAATAAGCACATGGAAAGATGAGCAGTAGCATTAGTTGTTAGAGAAATGCACATCAGAATTATAGTAAAATAAATATCACTCCACATCCACTAGGATGGCTATAATAAAAAGACAGTAGAAAGTGTTGGCGAGTGTGTGGAGAAATTGGAAGGCTCACACATGGCTAGTGGGAATGTAAAGTGGTGTAGCTGCTTGGAAAAACAGTCTGGCAGTTTCTCAAAAGGTTAAACCCAAATTTACTGTATGACACAGTAATTCCATTCCCCTGTATATTCCCAAGAGAACTGAAAACATATGTCCACCCAAAGCAGCATTATTTATAACTAGAGGCCTGGGTGTGAAAATTCATGCACTGGAGGGGGCTCTCTCAGCCTGGCCTTCCCACTCTCACAGTCTGGGAGCCCTCAGGGGCAGGAGGCGACCTGGCAATCAGGGGAAGGCAACACACCCATCACACCTCTGTTGCTGCCACTGCTGGCAGTGCAAGCCTCAGCCAGCCCTGGTTACCTGTGCCTTGGGCAGCCCTGGGCAGCTGGGCAGCCACCATCTGAGGCTTGTCTGTGTCTTAGGCCAGCCCTGGGTGGCTGGGGGGCTGAGAGGGCTGGGGAACTCCAGAGCCAGGCACCCTGGCAGGGCTGAGGGGACTGGGCACCACTATCTTTGAGCGTGTGACAGTTGATTAGCATATTCCCTCGTTATTATATAGGATAGTCCAGTGCAGTTGGCAAACTGCAGCTCACAAGCCACATGCAGCTCTTTGGCCCCTTGAGTGTGGCTCTTCTACAAAATACCACATGTATGTACAGTGCAATTAAAACTTTGTGGCCCATGCGCAGAAGTCGGTTTTCAGCTCTCAAAGAAATTTTAATGGTAGTACTGTTGATAATTGGCTCTGTTGACTAATGAGTTTGCCAACCACGGGGATAGACAATAAAAGGTGAATACACATACAATGGAATATTATTCTACCATAAAAAGGAATGAAATACTGATACATACCACAACATGAATGAGCCCTGAAAACATTATGCTAGGTTTAAAAAAAAAAGTCACAATTACATATTATATGATTCCATTTACATAAATGTTCAGAATAGGCAAATCCATTGAGAAAAAAAAGCATAAATTGGTGGTTGCCTAAGGCTGGGAGTCGGAAAGAGAGTGATGCTAAGGGGCTTGGGATTTCTTTTGCGTGATAAAAAATGTTCTGGAATTAGATAGTGGTTATAGTTGCACAACTCTACAATTATACTAAAAACAACTGAATTGTACACTTTAAAGGAATGAACATTATGGTATGCAAATTATATTTCAATAAAACTGTTATTCAAAAAAAGAACTTTACTGAGATATAATTTGTGAACCATATAATATACCCATTAAAAATGTATAATATGATGGTTTTTATTCACAGGGTTATATAACCATCACCACAATCTAAGTTTTAAAAAATTATCTCCCCGCAATGAATCCTATATCCATTAGTTATAATTCTTCACTTTCTCTTACACCCCACCATCATCAGCCCTAGACAACCATTAATCTACTCTCTATTCCTATGGACAAGCCTGTTCTGAATATCCTACCTAATAAAAGAGCAATATGCAAATTAACCATCACTCTGTTAACCCACAAGCCATGCCCACCAGCCACACCCACCAGCCGATCAGAGCAAGTATGCAAATAAGCCCAAGCAAGATGGCTACAGCACAGAGAGCAGGAGGGAGGCTTGGGTTTCCCAGGGAACACAGAAAGCCAAGCTTTCCGCCTGCCCTTGCCGGCCTAGGACTCCACTCAAGGCTACAAAGTTTCAATTATAGAATTTAAACAAATCCAAACAAATGGCTGCCGGCCACAGAGCACAGAGCGAGCAGGGGGCTTGGCTCTGCTCCAGGATACAAAGTTTCAATTGTAGAAGGTAAATAAACTCCAGATACCAAGGCCTCCACTTAGGTCACCAGGGGGTGTGGCTGGCCTGCAAACCACCACAGGCCCTCGCTCAGGCCGCCCCATGCCCCAAGGGAATCCCCACCCTGATCCGGGACACCTTTCAGAGCAAACCAGCTGACCCCCACCTGTGCACCAGACCTTTATTCTAGCTAATAAAAGAATAATATGCAGATTGACCATCACTCCAACACACAAAAGCTGCCCCCATGTGGTCAAAGATGGATGCCCCCATGTGGACACAAGATGGCCACCACAAGATGGCCAGCAGGGGAGGGCAGTTGGGAAGGACCAGTTCTGCAAGCAGGCCCTCCAAAACAGCTCAGATATTAAAACACTTAGAGAAAACTTCTTCAACCACAGCCTATTGCAACGGGATTCCATTCTAAATGGAAAGCCTATAAAGGCATCTCCCAAAATATATGGGAAAGACTATGGAGGTGATAATAAAAAATTGAGGCTATGATGGATGGTGATGTTTATAGAGAGGAGGACTTGAGATTGGCCCAAGCAGGGCTTACGTACCAAAAGGGCAATGGTTAAAAGACGGGAGGAAGCATGGCAAGCAGAGGAAGTGGTGAGAAGGTTGGACCTAGAAAGAAAGTCTGGTGGGCCCTGGAATAGACGGACCATGACATTTGGTGATAGAATTGGCCCACGGTCAAGAAGGAGTTAAAAAAAGAAAGAAAGAAAGAAAGAAAGAAAGAAAGAAAGAAAGAAAGAAAGAAAGAAAAGATCTTAAAATGCAAGCTAAAAAATGATGACTTGATCCTCAACATTTCTCCTCACTTTTATCATCCTAAATAATTTGTCCCTTGTAACTAATAAAGACAGATCCAATTGCATATAACAGAAGTTCCAATATAAAGTGACTTAAATACAAGTATTCATTTGTGTTCTCCTACTTAAAGAAAGTTTGGGGGACAAACAGTCTATGGCTGATGTGGAAGTTCCCAGACATCACCAGGGACCACAGATCTTTCCAATTTCTGCTACTCAATGGATGGCTTCTATCCACATGGCCCCCTCATGGTCCCCAATGGTTGCTGAGCACCAGCTCTGGTGCCCACATTTCAGATAGCCAGAAGGAGGAATGGAGTCAGAGCTCAGAAGGCACGCCTTCAACAATGAACAACTCTTCTCTATCTTAACATCTCACCTAAGACTTCTGCTATGACATTGGCCTTTATCACATTACCTTACTTAGTGTAAAGGAAGCTGGGCAAGGTCATCTTCATTCTAGGGAGCCATGTGCTCACTAATCTTGAAGTCCTGTTTACAAAGAAGAAGAGGAGACTAGAAATGGGATAAATAACAAGCAGTTCCTGCGAGGCCCCTAGATTCTGTCTCTCAGGATCTTGAAGGGAATGTAGCATAAATGCTCAGAGAAGTCTGAAACTGCCACTTTTTGGCTCTCTAATTCACATGACCTTCTATCTAGAAATTCATCAAAGTCTAATTTGGCCCTAAAGCCCACTCTTGCAACCACCTGGAGGACAGTGGGTTCAATAAGGGCTTTCCAACGGTCCTCACATGGCATCTTTCATGGTACTGCAGTGTCTGGCCTTATTACGCCAGTCAGAGCTTCTGCTGAGTTCTCACTTCTTCTTTCCTCCATTCCACGATGCCATGCTTTCTAAGGAATGTTTTGAGTCTTCTTTCCTTAGCTAACACTGCAGCTAGAGAAGTCAGGAAAGAACCATTTCCCCTTTAGTGCAGAATAAGAGAGTGGAAGGCTGGGGCGAGATGGGCTGGGTGGGGAGGACTAGTGAGGAGGCAGCTGTTTGGTTTAGAAACATTTTCTCCTAGGAAAGCAGATGCTGGAGGGGAAGATACCTGGTGGGAGAGATGTATATGAACTCTTCTCACACCAGGTTCAGGTTCATGCCTCCAACAGTAGCGTGGCTTTGGCAAATTAGTCATTAAGTAAATGACTAGATTAGTAAGTGTCTAGATCCCAGATTAAGAGGTGTAATTAGAGTCACTGCATCCCTCTGCATGTGCAGGCAGAAACTTGATGCTATCTCGGAGCAGGACTCGGATCTCTTCTGGGAACTGGTGCTTCCAAGTCTGGGGCTAGAATTTTTTTCATTTTCACCATAGGATAGACTTCACCTTGGGTGTTAGACGCCAGTCCTGTGTGCCAGATAATGAGGAGACACAGCAAGGAGAGCCGAGATGCTGGGAAGAGATGGACTGGACTCCAAGTCCTTCAGGGGTTTCCAAAGAAGAGTTCAAGATCAAAGGTATTTGATTCAAGAGACCTTGCAAGCAACCGGAAATAAACATGAGTTGCCTTTGAAAAGGAAGAAATCGTGGACAGTGCAAGCAACAGTGGCGATTCATGTTGTTCTGCTAATGGTGCTGGGGACAGTGCTCTTCACCGTAGTATGAGTGCTATGAAGAGTGGTTCGCAGCCAGCTGCCTGGGTTCAAATCCCTGCTCATGTTACTCCACCCCTCTGCCTCAGTTTCCTCACCCGAAAGTGGAGATAGTCTTGGGACTTACCTGACTTGGTTGTTCTGGAGGTTAAATGAATTAGTAGTATGGTTGAGCAGTTAGAATGGAACCTGGCACATGGGTGAAGCTTGATGGCAGTTGCTGCGGGAAATCATGAGTAGAGCCCTGATCTTTGGACATAGCCGTGTTTTCAGAATTTAAATAAGCCAAAACCATTGATTAAAGGAGGAGGATGAGCTGCCTAGGTTGGTGTCTGTGGCTGGAAAGGAGGTGATTTCTGGGCATCTGGGTGGTTTGTATTGCCAGGTACAATCACCTGTTCAATCCTGAGCCAATCAGTGAGACCTGGGCAATGGGTTGTTCTGGTTGGTCAGCCCTGGATAATATGATCACTCCACCAACTCTGGGGGTGGGGTCAGCTTTGCCAATCAACCGGAATGACAGTAAAGGAAGTGTAGATCCCAAAAGAAAACCAGAAAACAAGGTGTGACCAGAAGGTGGCAATGTGGTTGCTGGACAGAAAAGACAAGAATAGACAGACCACTCTTAACATCTTCCATTGTAACTTTGGTCCTAGATCTGTGAGCAAAAGCTGGGGTACCAGCCAAGAAGGGGGACCATTTAACTGGGCCTGAAACCCAGATTGGAATATCTGAGGTGCTATAGTGTGGAAGGAAACTAACCACCCTTTTTTGAGCTCTAATCTTCAAGCCAAGGTTAGAGCTGGATGGAAGCAAGAATTTTCTAACAGTAACACTGACCCTAATTTGAACAGGCCACCTTGCCAAGGAGTTCTGAGGGATACTGTGGACAGGGTCTGTCATCTTAGAAGAGGTCTCTCCAGTGTTTTCCAAACAGCTCTTGCAATTTCACCCTTTTCCATGAAGAACTATCTATAGTATGACTTATTTAATATTTTTATTTGCACACATTTATATGTTTTACTAATATACATGTATTTAAAAGAAATATATCAGGACCTAGGAGGGAAAAGGGAGTTACTATTCAGTGGGTATAAATTTTTAATTTTGAAAGGAGAGATTTTTTTTTAACTCAAGAGAGGAGGAAAAAAAGAAACACAAATGTCACTATTATAAAATGGAGAAACAGTATCATGTCCCCAAATAGAAGAAAGTAGTAAAAATAGAACAATTAAAACAAAATATTCATGTCAAATTCTAGCCTAATACTGTGGCCAAGGGCTCTGAGTCTGAGGCATTGATCTCTTATTTTTCAAATGAGTATTGACAGGAGCTGCAAAATTGAATGAAATATATTAGCACTAGACTTTGACTTTCTCCTTGACAAAATCAAAAGTGAAAAGAATAATTGAGCCGGGTAGAACCTTTCCTTGGTGTGAGGTAATGTTATTCCAGTGCAACATCTACATAACTCCCTGAAGTCATCTTTGAACCCCAGCAATTCCATCAGTTTCTGAGGAGGAGCCCAAGGGTATAATGCTGATGTTGGGAGAACTAAGAGGCCAAGAAATTGGGTCTGTGTCCTGTTTGCAGTGAGAAGGTGCTGTGCTGAGCCATTCCCATCAGACCTTCCTCTTCCTTCCCCAGCACACTCCAAACTCCTCCAGGCCAACCACCCCAACCCCGCAGGCCCTAAGACCTTCCCCCTATTTCTTCTACTTCCCCATCAAACTCACACCCTATCCCATAGCCTAGGGGTGCCCTAACCACTCCCTGGGGGGTGGGACCAGCCTGGGCAAAGGGCCTTGGTGTGCTGGTCCTTAGGGCATGATGGTTGCTGGCTTTTTCTATATACCAGTATAGATAGAAGATGGTTTAATGTGGAAGCCTCTGTGTGCTGCTGCATACACTGCATGTGAGTTCACAGGACCGCCCCAGGTTTGAGGCCCATCCTAAGCTCAGCTCTGCCCTTTTGCAAAACACTGGTCATTTTGTCTCTGAAGATGTGATTCCATTGCTCACACATGTGGCTGCTGCATCCAAAAGCAATATTTTACTTTTGGCTTAAGAGCCCATCTCGACATAAACATCTGAGCTCCTGAATGTTGCTTTAACAGCTTGACAACTCTGTAGGTGTAGCACTGGCTGCCAGCCAATCCAATTTTTTCTGCTTCTTTCTTTTAATATAAACAGAGCCTTTGAAGAACTGTGGCTTCATTGAATGAACAAATTATCTTGTTTACATAAAACATGCAGGGGAAATTTCCACTGTGCCTCAGCATATAATTTCAGTCTGTTTTCTGATGGGCCTGCACATTATGAAGGTTGTTTTCCTAGACAAGGATGTTGTCCTCCATATGCTGGCCTAATTATTCATCTCAGCCAGTAAGTTTGAGATTTGGTCGGGAGAGGCAGAGGGGAGGAAGAGCAGTATTAAATGCTGCTGTGTTGGTTCACAAAGAATGGATTTTTTTAGTCTGGAAGACCCCTGCCCAGCCATGGAAGTAAGAAATAGGGGTTGAAATCACAGTGTGTGGTGTTTTATAGAAAGCAAGGCAGAGGTTCGGTGGGAAACTGACAAACCTCCGCCTCAGATATGCACCCCAGTGATGTGCATTAATTTGTAGAAGGTAAAATGAGCAAAAGGTCACTCAGGACAGGGTTTGGGTGAGATGATAAATGATGATTTTATGTTATTTGGGGAAAATAAGGTTGTTTTATACAGTGTCTTACATGTAGCCTTATGAATTATCTCAGTTAATGAAAAGGCCCCTCCCATCATCCTACTATATATATATATATATATATATATATATATATATATATATATATATATTATTGATTTTTTTACAGAGAGGAAGGGAGAGGGATAGAGAGCCAGAAACATTGATGAGAGAGAATCATCGATCAGCTGCCTCCTGCACACCCCTACTGGGGATGTGCCCACAACCAAGGTACATGCCCTTGATGGGAATCGAACCTGGGACCCTTCAGTCCACAGTCTGACACTCTATCCACTGAGCCAAACCAGTTTTGGCGACAAATCCCTTTAAAGGGGAAAACAAGACTTTTGAGAAGATGGCTTGTGTAAGGATGTGCAACCCAGAGATGAATGCACTGGCGGGGAAGATTCAGGGAAGGCAAGAGGTGGTATGAGCATGAGATGGCAGATGGGTTTGGGATGGTGTGGGGAGGCAGGGAGAAGGAGGTGGCCATGGAACTATACCCTTGGGGAGGCACTGGGCCCTCGCGGCCACACATTGATGATCGCTGAGCTTGGCGACAGAAACCCTCTGCTCTCCTCCCTTGCTGTTATGAATTACTACTTTTTATCATGGGCTGATGGTGAGCTGGTTGGTCAGTAATGGAAATCAGTAAAGTCAGCTTACAAAATAAATAGATCAGCCTTCCTGCATGGGGTTAAACTTTATCATTACTTCTTTTGAAGGCTCATAAACCAATGCGTCTGACATGGTGCTTTATGAGATAGCAAAATAAAATCACAAAGTTTTTTAAAGTGTTGTTTCAGCTAAGAGGCTACTTATGCTCCTCCAGCAAACCAGATAAGAACAACGATAATCATTGTCATGTGAGCCAACGTTTAGTGAGCACTTTCGTGTCATGCACTGTTCTTAGCATTTAATGTGCTTTATCTCATGCTGTTGTTACAACTATATCAGATAGGACCTTCATTACGCCTATTTGCAGATGAGGTCATTGAGGCACAAGCAAAGTAAGCACCTTACCTAAGCTAATGCATCTAATAAACGGAGTCAAGAGTTGAACCCTGGTGTATGTTAAAGCCCTTGGTGAGATATGTGTGTGTGTGTGTGTGTGTGTGTGTGTGTGTGTGAGAGAGAGAGAGAGAGAGAGAGAGAGAGAGAGAGAGAGAGAGAGAGAGGAGTGGGGGGAAGAGAATGCTAAGAACTCAAGTTTGTTGAACCAAGGGGAGTGAGAGGATGTTTTTAAAATGAAGGGATGGGAAGTGTTGGTTGGGTTGTGTAGATACATGGCAAGAAACTTAAGCAAGACAGATTTCTAAAAAATATATTTTATTGTTTTTTTTTTTTTACAGAGAGGAAGGGAGAGGGATAGAGAGTTAGAAACATCAATGAGAGAGAAACATCAATCAGCTGCCTCCTGCACACTCCCCACTGGTGTTGTGCCTGCAACCAAGGTACATGCTCTTGACCAGAATCGAATCTAGGACCCTTCAGTCCACAGGTGGACACTCTATCCACTAAGCCAAACTGGCTAGGGTGCAAGACAGATTTTTGAAGAAGGAACATGGTACATTAAGGGCCATGAGATACAGGAGGGCACGGGCCCTACCCTTGACCTGAATTGTGAGAAAAACAAAAAGAGTCCCTACTTAGAGGCACACTGTGTCCTCAGAGAAAGCCAGATTTCAATTAAGGCTGGTCAGTGACAGGACTGTTGGGAGAATCGTTTGAAGCTATTGGGAAGGGAGAGAAATCATTGATCTAGCATGGCTTCAAAGATTTTAGAAGGCGGGAAAGAGGATGGGCGAGGGAAAAGATCAGATAAGGCAAAAATTAAGAGAGAAAGTAAAATATATTATTGATAGGGAAAAAAGAACCAACACACAGATAAAAGGAATCCCTGAAGGAAAACTGTAGCAAGAGAACAAAACAAATACTAAAATCTGTAATTAGAGAATTTTTTTTCTAAAACTAAAATAAAACGGCTTTGAAATAATTTTTGAAAGAGCATACTGCATCTTGAGAATTGTAACCAATAATGACCAATACCAAGTTCAAGTAAAATTATTGGACTTAAAAAAAACCCTGAAAATTAAATAATTTGAACATGATTGAAAAGTCCAGAGAACAGATGGACTTCTGTCTGGATCATGGGCTTAAATTATTTTATCAGGAGTTGGCCTTTCTGACTTTTTACTTCTCATCTTTATTTCCATCATGTAGTGTCACATGCAAGCAAATTTTTGCCGTATGGTGTCTCCAAGAATTTCTCAGCTTATGTTATTGCACATGTAAGAAGTATGTTTATTTAACTATCTCAATTACAGTTTAGGAATTGCACTTCATTGGATAGACTTGGGGTGAATGCAGGTAGCTAGTGAAGGTGATACTCAGATTGGCCAGGCGTGGGTCACCTGCTTTCCATAACCTACTCAGTGGCTGGAGGGGAAGCAGGAGCCTTCGTGAGCCAGTCGTGCTGAGCCTCCCAGGGAGGTGAGACAGTTGCCTATTAAGTACAGGAGGTGCCTGCAAACAATTATAGGTTCCTGCTGACACTCAGAACTTCTCTTTCGCACTTGTCCCATCGCTCAGGTTTCGGGATGACATTGACATTCATGGCTCACCTCTTCACCGCTCCTCCTTCCCTTTGTCCTTTTTTTGGGCCTATCTCAGTTAGAAAGAGGAGGCAGTAAATGCCCATCCAGTGTACCAGGGTAGTAAAAGGTATGGAGATTCATGACCAAAGGACTATTCTGGACTAACAGTTGTGCATCTGACCAAACTTTCCCTTGTACTCTGTCTTTTTGGAATCTAAGTATGGCAAAGGGGGCATATGGGGACACAGATTCCCTGAACGGCCCTTGAGTATTGTGGCATAGGCTGTTAATCTGGCAGAGGCATATAAAATAGCCACATTTCATTAGAACTAATGTAGAATATGCCCATGGACCAGAATACTGGAAACTCTGTCCTGGAAAGTCTTCTGAATAGGACTTCTTCCAGGAACCAGGAACGCCAGTGTCATCTGTGGATCCTTTTCCATTAGCAGCTGAATGGCAGGTCTGTGGGCTGCTGCTGGCCCATGCTTGCTTTTATGGGATGGAAACCTGCTTGGCTCAATCTACAGTTCAGCTTCAAAATATGTGCTCCTAAATGGGTTAACTGTTTTCTCCTGACCACACTGAACCTGCCAGCAAGGGATGGACAGTTAACCTCACCACTCATTTTCCCAGGGAAGGAACTAGTCATTCATCATCACGTAGTGGCCGGCTGGTGTGCCAGGCTGGGGCCTGGTGAGGAGCGGGCCCGTCTGGGGTTAAGTAACCATGAGGGAGCCAGAGCTGGTACTAGACAGAAGCAAGAGTCGCAGATGCCCTGGCTTCTGCCTTCCTCCAGTCCCCTGACAGTGCTTTTATTGGCCAAACCAGGCCCAAAGCTGGAAACAAGGGAGCCTGGGGAAGCAGGAGTCAGGCTTCCTGTGCCACAGAGCAGAGGGTCTGAGACGGATGCACCAGGGACAGGCACAGAGAGAGCAGGAGGTCATTGAAACGGTGGGCCTTCCTAGACGCTGGGCCTCGATGGGAGGTCTCTCAATATGCATCTCTGAATCCTGCCAGTCGGGTTCAATTCTCCCAGGAGCCTTTCAGTGTCACTGCTTAGAAGACACGATTCTCCTCCCCCCGCCCCAGGTTAGGCTGGCCTCTTGGCAGGGTTGTTAGACAGCAAATAGATAGTTGTTGCAATTTGTGTATTTCTCTCTCCTTTGCTCTCTGCTTCAGCTCTCAATAAATGTTATGATGTTATAATAAATATTTCTTAAGCACCTACTATCAACTAGAGGTAATGCTAGACTGGGAAATACAAATATGGAAACAGCAGGGATTCCATCTCTCTGGAATCCACCATCTAGCAGGGAAATATTATGATATAGCTTGATGCTATCACAGAGGCAAGATGCTTTGCAGAGTCTCCAGACTCTTTGCTGGCTCCTCTCTGCCTCAGACAAACAGGGAGTGATGAATAGACAGAAGGGATGGATTGCTCTTGGAATGCATTCCCACCAGATTCCCTTTCACCTCTTCCTGGAAGGTTAGTGTGACTTCATGGGTGGAAGCATGAACTCAGGAGACAGACCTTCATTTTACTTCCTGGCTCCCCAACTGGCTATGTGACCTTTGCAAAATCTTTAGGGAAATGAGATCATCTCTTCCCAGCCTCAGCTTCCCCAGTCACAGCTACCTTATAAGGTCGGCGTGATAACTATATCAGGATAGTCAAGGAAACTAACTGCTGTATTAAACGGTGGCCAGATTTTGCTTTGCCTAAGACTGAGGGGTGCCCCAGGATGCAGGGTTGTGCTCTAAGCCACTCTTATATTTTTAATAACTAGAATTATATGTAAAGAGGTGAACAAGATGCTCATCATCTGAATCAAAGAAGAGCAATTGGTACATGCTTTCCACCTCCTGTTCTTTCAGGGCATGTGGTTACAGAGTTTAATAATGACAATAACAATGATATAGCACTGAGCACTCTACATGTACCAGGCGGTTCCCCAAGCATTTGAAACCCCAAGCTATTGCATTATTACACCAGCTCTGCGAGGCAGGTTCTGTTCCTATGCCCATCTCCCAGATGGAGACGAAGGATGTGTGGGAATTTGAACCTGGATGGTCTGGCTTCAGAGTCCAGCATCTTGGCTGCTGAGTTAACAGTGCAAAAACTCATGTGTTGTTCAAAACTTTAAATTGTTATTTTTCTTTTCTCTGTGTTTCTTTCCATCTCTTTGTGTCTTTACACTTGCTGAGCACATATAGATGGCGTGCTGTATGTTAACTGCACCTGTACAGTGGGGTCCCCAGTGCTGGGCCCAAGCCCTCCTGTGTCCCTTTCCCAGTCCCAGCTCTGTCTCTAAAGAGGATGAGCCATTCAGCTCCATAAGCTGATTTGTCAAACAAAATTGGGGTGGGCGAGTTGGAGGGGGGCCTGAGGCCCTTTCACTTCTCAGAGTCTATATATTACATCAGGATGATTCCCTCAGATTCATTCCCAGGCACCAGAGCCCAGCAAGGCTACACTAGACCCACACTCTGAACAACCCTGTCCCTCCAGACATCCCGGTACCCCTTCTCCTCTCCTTCTCCCTTCATATCCTGCCTCCCAGAATCTCCTCTCATATTCTGGCCACGAGTCCCAGCAGAGCCCTGTGTCTGGGTCTCTGGGAAGGGCCACCCATGGGCCTTCCTCCAAGCCGCATAGTCACTCTAGACAGGGAGGGGGCCCTGACTTAACCTGAGAGGCAGCAGAAGGGGGCATGCTGGGAGAACGTCACACTCATCATGCTGTCACCTCTTGAGCCATATGCCCCTGAAACAAGATTTATAAATATTTTGTGTTCAGAAGCCATCTGCAGAGTCTAATAACGAGGAGCTTGGTACAAGTTGTGACATAAGGTGTTTACAAAATACGTGTTAATTACACTTGTAGCAAAACAAACTTTGCTCTTCATAAAGGGGTGTGGGAGTGGGTGGGAACCAAGGGCTCGGAGGCAGTTTCCAGAGAAATGGCTAGAAGAGGGCAGGCTGGATGCAGTCCTGAGTATGTGACACTGCCAAGAACCCTGCGGCTCCTAGAAACAGGCTGGATGTGAGACCCAGGAGGGAGGGGTGGGGGCCCCCGGGGTCAGAGGAGCCTGAGGACTAAGAGAAACGGGACAGACTGAGCCACACAGAACAAGAAGGTTTTCATTGTGACAGGCCCAGCCTGCTCTTCAGCCCATATTCCGTTAAAAAATAATAACTGAACTGAGCCTGGGCATGTGAGATGTCCAAGGTCTTGGTTGTAGAGGGGCTGATAATCTACTTGGGGTGGTGGGTCGTGAGTAGGAAAACAGTAAGTAAGTAAGAAATTCATGTTCTCAAGGTGATCCACACCCATATGGATCTTCTTGACAACATGAATTTCTTAATTACTGTTACTGAACTTAGAGAACTCTTTAATGGTGGAGGGGTGCCTTTCTGAGTGGGTAATGAGAGGAAGAAGAGGAATACTGATAACACCGCTAATAACAATGCATGGCATCACCACACGCTGATCCCTGCCCTAAAACATTACTCCCTCAACTCATTTATTCTCATGGTGGAGGCCAGCATGCCTTCATTAAATGCCTCCCAGTCAAACAAAAGAACTATAGTTCCTAGCCTCCCTTGCAGTTAGGTGTTGTCATGTGACTTAGATTTAACCAATCACATATAGCCGGCCCAGACACCCTCTAAGGCAGCAGACCACTGGTGGTCCTTGAGGTCCAAAAGGTTGGCGACCACGGCTGTAAGGCAATACCTGTTCGTCTGGATGGAGCCAAAAGGTAGGAACCCGGGACCCAGAATCACTGCATGGAAAGTGGCCATCCAGCACCCAGGGGAGCCAAAACAAACAAACCAGGAGGCTGTGAATGGGCCAGGAGAGAGCTTCTGGGAGTCTCTGTGACTTCATGTGGTAGAGGGAGGGGCACCTGAGTGTCCACTTGATCACAATCTGTTAATAATAATATGTATTATACACTTGTATTCCACAAGTTTTTAAAATGAAAAAAAAAAAATACCCTCTTCTATCCTTTTCTACCTCCACCCCTAATTTTCCACTAGCACTTCTCCGTGTAACCTCACACTCAAACTTAAATCAAGTCTTTGTGCCACATTCTCAATAACTCCAGGTTTGTCTCTGTCCCACCTATGTCATCTTTAGAGCGGTAGGGTTTCCAAAAAGCAGGTCATTCCGGTCTGTGCCAAGCAACCCTGGAAGAACAGCTGGTGAGGATGGGGGATGGGGAATGGTAAAGAGAGCCTGGTATTCCTATATTCTCAGGGGTCCCTTCCCCCAGAGCCTCAGTTCCTGTACACCAGGTTTTGTGCTTTACCAACAGAACTCCAGGGCCATGAAAACTTGTTGGGAAGCCCAGGGAATGCTGTGTCCCTGCAGCTCTCCAGCGAGTCCTGCTCTCCAGATGCCCCGCTAGCTCCCAGCTTGTCCCGTCCATCCCTGGAACAAGAAAACAAAACTGTATTCTTTTTCTTTTCTTTCTTTTTTTTTTTTAATATATTTTATTGATTTTGTACAGAGAGGAAGGGAGAGAGATAGAGAGTTAGAAACATTGATGAGAGAGAGTCATCGATCAGCTGCCTCCTGCACACACCCTACAGGGGATGTGCCCGCAACCAAGGTACATGCCCTTGACCGGAATCAAACCCGGGACCTTTCAGTCCCCAAGCCGATGCTCTATCCATTGAGCCAAACCAGTTTTGGCCAAAACTGTTTTCTTCTCAGTGCCCAGTGACTGGCCAAGCCTGCCTCCCCAGAGGAAGGTGCTGTGTTTGGACTTGCAGTGGTTTGGGGTTTCATCTCGTTTGCTTAGTGATTTGCACTCCTTCTCTCTGGCCTGCGGTGGAGAGCAGGTTGGGTCCTGGTGGCTGGTGTGGGACCTGAATGGCTGTCCTGTTCCAGAACCTGGCGCCCTGGCCCTGCAAGAGACAACCACATGGCTGGGGCTGCTTTGGGGCCGCATTTCTCTGTTTTCTGGTTGCCAGGCACATTCTCTTTGGTTTGCCTTCACCTGCTTGTCCTCCTGCGCGGGTAGGATTCCAAGCCTGGAGCAAACCAATAAAAACATCGGCGAACCTTGCAGGGTGCCCAGTGTGTGCTGAGTGCCACTCCATTAGGCATATTGACTTATTGAACCCACACCATCCCCCTCAGCTTCCTCATTTGTAAAACAGGAATAATAATAGTCCCTGCTCACAGGGTTGCTAAGCACTCGATCCATATCAGCTAGAATAATCACAAGCGTAATAATAATAATAATAATAATAATAACGGATGTTAGAAGAACCATTTCTCCTTCTGCTTTCATGGCCTCCACCAAGCCATTGCTGCACTGTTGTGCTGGGCGGCAGAAATACCCTCCATTCTCTCATTCTAGCCTCTCATAAACCCCAAACAGAGCTGTCCCCCCAGAGATCCTGGCCCACATGGACTCTGGGTCCCTTTCTTTGTCATTTGTGGAAACCCCCAAGCCCCATCCTTTCTACAGCTCCAGGAATCTATCTGGCGGGCCTGCTACTCCCTCCCTGTAACTCACACCAGCCTCCGTTCCCCCTCTAACAGGGCAGCACCTGGTTATGGTAATTACTTGATGGGCACAAGGCTTTAACCCAGAGAGAAAGGGATTTAGAACTCAGAACCCTGATCCACTTCCCCCAGGGACAGAAAGCCACCTTGGCATCCTTCTTTATTTTTTTTATTTTTTATTTTTTGCTTAGGAGTCCATAGGAGCTTTCAAAAAGAAGAAAAAGAGTTGAAAACTCATTTCTTAATCATACCACAATGTAAATAACCATAGCACAATGTGACAAGTGCTAGAATTCATTCAACAAATGTTTGTGGAGCACCTATAGTATCAGGCACTGTTCTAGGCTTTGAGGAAACAGCTGTGAGCAGCATCCGTGCCCCTCATGGAATGTAAATTACACTCAGATGTCTGAAGCCAATTCCAGCATGTGATAATTACAAGAGTTTCATCAAAAGGTTGATGGAACTTGGGGACTCAACAAGGGCTGAGTCACCTATGTTGTTACCTGTTGAGAATGACTAAAGGCATTTCCCCAAACCTGAAAAGAATGCATTAAATTGATTGTTTGCTGCCAGACAGCTCAGGGCATCTTAATCTACATGTTATTGCCTCCTACTGGCCAAACACCTGAACAGCCTAGGGTATTCCCCAATCTGACAATGCTTCTGTATGGAACCCTACCCTTTGAAGTGTATATCTCCACCTTGCCTTAGGACAATTTTTGTTAATAAAAAGCAAGGGGTCCTGAGACAAGGAGAACTTAGCTCCTTTAGCTAAAGCTTCTCTGACCCCCAATGACTTTCAAAATTATCTTTTGTCTCTGGACTCCTACTTAATCTGCACACAGCCTTTCTCCAGATTGCTGAACCCTTCTTAACGCCAGAACAAGAACCCCAGCACTCAGAGAGTCTGGTAAATAATAAACAAAATAGAGATGTAAATATGCAGAGAGTCTCAGGAGGTGGTGAGGACCAAGGAAAGCATAAAGGCTGGGAGGGAGACCAGATGATTGGTTGGGAAAGTAATAATAATAACCAGCATTCATTGAGAATTTATTGTAGGCCTTGCTCTGCATTAAGGAACCTCTATTCATAATAAATAATTTTACTCAGCTCAGGGACTTTATAATAATCCCTGTTTGACCAATGGGAAAACTAAGGCACAGAGAGGCATATCCCCTATGACAAAGCCAGAAGAGTCATTAGACAAATGACCCCCTGGTGAAGGGTCACTGGTTGGCAGGCCCCAGGATGTATTGGTTAGTTCCTGCCATAGCCTGTGGAAGTGTCTTTGGAGTGTCCTGAGGCCCATGTTAGTCTCTCCCAAGCTGACCTCACCTATGCAGTGGACCAGGATGTCATCACCTGTGGATGGCAGCAGCCGAGCAGACCTTGCTTCCATGTATATGTATATACTGTATATATTTTATTTCAGAGGATAAGGGAAAGGTAGATAGAGATAGAAACATCAGTGATGAGAAAGAATCATTGATTGCCTGTTTCCTGCACACCTCACAGTGGGAATCAAGCCTGCAACCCAGGCATATGCCCTGACTGGGAATCGAACCATGACCTCTTGGTCCATAGGTTGATGTTTAACCATTGAGCCATGCCATCTGGGCTGCTTCTAACATCTTATTGGTGTTATAAAACCACCGAATATGTTTTATCACAGCCATACCCCTGACAGAATCGGCCACTGCCACAGCTAATGGCAGCCTTTGCGCGCCGTTAACTGACCTTGGTTTTTCTTCTGGTGATTGAGGGTCCTGCTTACCAGAGGCTGAGGGGGCATCAAGAGCTCGTCACATTGCTCAGCAGTTGTGTGGGAGCAAGCACACGGGGACCTGTGGACTCTCTTGAGGATGAAGCCTGAACTTGAGACCTGGGGGACAGGGCAGGAGCAAAATAAGAAAGGGACCAGGGGCCTGCTCAGGCCTGAGGATGGGAACTCCGAGGAACAAAAGTGCTTGTGCTAAAGGACCCGAGGAATTACTGATGTGGCCCACATGGTTTTAAACTATGTCAGCATTTGGGTTTGCCGGATCACTGAGGGCTTCATGAAGGAGGTGGCCTAAAAAGACTCATTGTTGGACTTCAAAAGAGATGGAAGATGCAGGAAAGGCATTCCAGGTACACTCTGAGAAAATAGCCTGTGGAGGGCAACCTGTGGTGGGGTTCTGACTTAAAGGGGGAGAGGGTGAGGACACATCATGAGTGGCTTCCATAGCACACTATGGACTTCATATTTTTACTGGTAACATTTTCCTCTTAATGTGAAATGGATGGTGCACATAGAGCTCCTACCCAGGCTAGGCAGGTGGCCTCAGGCAGGTGGCCACACAGCACACTGAGGGCCTGGCGGGCACCCCCTCCCCAACGAGGAGACTGCTACCAGCATTCATGATCCATACCCAGAGGTGCCGGCCTGATGTTGTCCGGTGCTTGGTCTTTGCAAGGGAGGTCAGAGACCTGGATTTATATATGATAACACACAACTTGAAAAGACTGCCACCTACATGGACAGCCTCTGCCTCGGCATCGGAGCAGTTGAAGATTCTGTTAGCAAAGGGTTCAGGGTGAGGCCTCTGGTGCAACCTGCCTGACCTGGGTTGAATTCCTCAGTAGAAGCCTGTGCTGGACTGGGGGGTGGGGAAAGTGCTGGGGGCAGGGCCCCTGGCTTCCTGGAGGCATCTGGTTTCCAGCAGCCTCTCTGCATGGGGCCCACAGCATCTGGAACCACTTGTTGAGGCCCATTCCCCATTCTCTGGGAGCGTGGAAGACAGAAACCCTCTTTGACCTTGCTGTGACCTGAGGGGACCAGGAGAGAGGGGCTGGATCACCCAAGCATGTGGCCTGGCCCCAACCTATCAACCCATCCATTGGCCACTCTGATAGCCCTGCCCAGGTAAGGCAGCTTTGTCTGCAGCCCAGGATCTTCAGCCTCCTATGGCGCATAGATTAACATATATTATTTAATCAAGAATAAATCCTTCCAGTCTTCCCTTCCCTGGAGACAGGGGAATGAGCCTAGGTATCAGCTGAAGGAATTTTCTGACTTAAAATCATCTGGGAGACGTGGAGTCCTGGGCTGTGATTGGAAAGGCAGGAGACCAAGGGCAGGGCAAGAGGCTGGGTGCGTGGAACGGAACAGGCCAGGACCCTCTGCAGGGACTAGACGCCCTGGAGTGGAACTTAGCAGATCCAAACTCAGCTCTTGATTTCTTTCTCCTTCCCGCCTGTTTCTCTCTGGAGGGAATGCTGTTCTGTTTGGTAGTGAGTAGAGGAGGCAGGAACATGGGGACACTTCAGGGGTGGCCAGGCCTCCTGGGGTGCAGTGTTGGGGGCTGGAGACAACCTGAGGTAGCCTGTAGGGCTGTGCTCCTAGGGGATGGAGTGTGAGTGTCAAGGAGCAGAAAGTGTCATTAGGCCAAAGCCAGGCAGGGTCCCCAGTGTGGAGAGCAAAACAGCTGGTCCTGGGGGTTCTTCACAATCACTAAGAAGGTGGCCAGAGTCAGCCCTCTGTAGGGGAAGAGGGCAGAACAGATTCCCAGCCAAGGAAAGTGTAAGGAGACTGAGAAGAGAGGGGGCAGGACCAGGGAGGCCCTAGGGTTGTCTGTAAACAGGTGGGAGCCAGGTGGCTGTCCACAGAAGTCACCTGGGCCAGAGTGAGGAAGCTTCACCCGCCCAGTGATAGGGTGATGCCAACAGCCAATACCACCAGGAACTGAGCGTGGCTGGGCTCTGGTTAAATGCTTTATGAGAACTACCATGTTTCCCCGAAAATAAGACATCCTCCGAAAATAAGACCTAGCACATGGAAAGGACATCCCCTGAAAATATGACCTAGCGCAACTTTGGGAGAAAAAAATTAATATAAGATATTGTCTTATTTTCGGGGAAACAGGGTAACACCTTCCACTTCCCCAGGGGATTCTATGTGTCATGTGCCTGATGCAGATGATGGAGCCAGTGGTTTGTTGACCACGTGGAGCCACGGTGGGTCCGGGGAGTCTGGTGCTAGCCTGCAGCTCAGCCTTCTCTAGGGGAGCTCAGCCTCTTCAAAAGCCAATGCTCCATGGTCTTGGAGGGCCCTGTACAGAGAAGGGGTTGCACAGGGAACATGGCAAATACCAGGCCTGGGCACTCCTAGGCATGGCCTCGGCATAAATAGGCTGCGGCCCATCGGGGCCCTTAGTGATGGCACCAGGGATGCAGGATGCAGAACACCAGCTCCTAGGGCAGATGTCTCCTGTCCTCCTGAATCCTGGACAGAAAGCCATCCCTGCTCTGCATTTCTGGGTCACCAGCAAGTCAGTGTGGGTTATACCCACACACTCATACACATACACTCACACACTCTCTTTCACTCATACGTTGATAAAACCCACACACAGTCATACCACCAAACCTCCTCCTGCTATGCCCTTGCCCTTGCTGAGACAGCATCATCCCACCCATGAGATTCAATTCACAGCACACAAACACACCCACACATGTAGCCTCATCCATTAGCAAGCGCACACACCCACCTACTTATCTGTCATCCAATTCGTGTACACACAACACTTTCCCAGTGGTCTTTTCTGGACACAAACATGTGCTCACTCATCTGTTGTCATTCACTCAGCACTTTGTAGGGCCACCTGTCAGGTGTCCGGGAAATGAGGAGGAGCATCCAGCCTGGTGGACCGGGGAGGGCTGCTGGAAGAGTACAGGGTTAAGCAGGTCTTGAAGGATGAAAAGGACTTTGCCTGGAAAGTTGGGAAAATCATTCGTCTGTTCAATTTTGCTTTAAGTTTTACTTTGTTTGTTATCTGTTTCACCCAGCAGAGCAGAAGTTCCCCCAGGGCAGGATCTTTGTTGTGTTTATCGCTTTGATCCAGTGACTTGAACAGGATCTCACCTACATCTGAGCTCTTAATAAATGTAGAATGGATGTATACTTTAATGCTCCCTGAAGGATTCTGAGAGAGGTGATTTGGATCCTATGTGATGTGACGGGTTGTTTCAAAATGTTCACATGGAAGAGGAATCTTTCTGCCCCTTTATGGAAAAGAGGGTTAATTTAACACTTAATCCTCCTGGAAAGAATAGCTTGGAGGAAGTGAGTTAGGCAGACCTGAGACACGAAAATATTGGTGATATCAGAGCTATGGAAAGGAGAGAAGGTGGGGGGAGGAAGAAGGAAAGGGAGAAGGGGAAGAGAAACAGAGGGGGAGAGGCAGGAGGGAGGCAGGGAGGGAATGAACCAGCCCAGAGGACAGTGGGAAGATGGAAGTGTGCGGGGCTCATTAACTGTGTGACTTTGTACAGATCTTTAGGGCTCAGTTGTGTGCTAGACCGGAGCAGGGTTTCCCAAAGTGTCATCCGTGGGTTGGTTTCAGGTGGTTCTCAGTCACACATTTTAGAACTAGCAGTAATGCCATGGTTATTGTTACCTTCTGCAAGCGAGCTGATGGAAAGCTAGTTTGAAGAGCTTTACCAGGTGCACGGGAGGTGGAGATATGCAGAAGGTGCTGTGAATGCTGAAGGTTCAAAACACAAGTGACCTTGAAGGAGGAGGTGCCCTTGAAGGAGGCTTCCAGCTCTGTGGTTTTAAGGTGTGACAGGATCTGGTTCTCGGGCCCATGGGTGAGTTAACTGGAGAGATGTCCCCCGTAGAGTTTTCTGTACCCCTTCCCACCTGCTCTCTAGAAGAGGAAGGATATTTTAGAAGGTTTTACTAGAGTAAAAGGCTATACATCTCCATCTTTATGAAGCCAAGAGGCATCCAAGATCATGAGAACAGTTCTGACTGTGGAATGCTTTCAGACTTGAAAGAAGGTAAACTCCATGCCTTTACACTGGCTGTTCCCACCTCCTGGATTGCTTTTTCCTGTGTTCCTCATTTCACCACTTCTCCTCATTCAGTTCACTGCTCACGAGTCACCTGCTCGGAACAGCTTCCTGGCATGCCCTATGTGACATGCACCCGCCTGCCCTCATCACTATCTTGCCTATGACTTTGTCTTGTTGTTTGTTTGTTTGTTTGTTTGCTGGAATCACCTTATTTATTTGGTGTGTCAGCTCCATGAGGGGGGGACGGAGTTCTGGGGTGCTCACCGCTGGCACCAAGTAGGGTCTTGATTTTTTCGGAATGATTGGATGATGGCAATGCAGGATTCTGGTTATCTGCCTCTGCCTCTTAAACATGCTTTTGTTATGCATTCAGAAAATGCGGGGTTGTTCTTTTCTCTCCTCCTTCCATAGCAGAACTGTAAGGCCTCGGTACTGTAACTACAGCCAGCACCAGTGAGGTTTAATGACAGCAAGTTTGGGGACAGGCAATGGAACTGAGCATTATTTAACCAGAACCTGTGCCTATGGTCCCCAGAGACTCATCAGGACCCCCACAGACTTGCCCTGCTTTGGGGTGTCCCGGTGTGGCTCAGTGGACTGAGCATTATCCCATGCACCAAGAAGTTGCCAGTTCAATTCTCATTCAGGGCATATGCCCAGGCTGTGGCTCAATCCCCTCAATTCTTTCTCTCTAAAATCAATAAAAGCATATTAAAAAAAAAAAAAAAAAAAAAAACACCTCTGGACCAAGAATGGACTTCGTCACAGTTCTAGTTTTCTCTTATTCACAAACGTTCATGGAAAATATATTCTCACATTCTCATCTAAGAGGCTGGAATACAAGGTTAAACATATACTTTTCTGCAGGTAATTTTCTTCATCTGGAAATCCAAGATGGGACTCTTGACTGGAAGCATTTCAGGCAGCAATGAGGACGTGGAGAAGGTTCTGGAGAAAGAGGAGGGCATGTTCTGGGTGCCTCTGGAATCACTCTCAGCAGTGGGTATGTGATTTGAATTCACTTCCCACGCCACATCCATCAAGACGGTGCCTGGCTCGTTAAGAAGAAAGATGAGCAGCACACACCACTAGACTTTAATGCTTAAAAAAACGACTGCTCCTCCGTCTATTTAAGGATTACTATTCCTCAAAGAATTCAGTGCCATACGATAAGTGCTAATACCTTATTTCTTGGGGGACTCTGCAGTCTAGAGTTAAAATTGATTTTGAACAGAATAAAATAATTTGCTTTTTATCAGCGTCCTCCAACAGGAACTTGTTTGCAGCCAGTCTGGGCCTCGGAGGAAAATGCTTTTACCTTCACCTCCCTAATCCCTCGGTAAGATTCCTAAATCACTACCCGTCACTCAGCGCCGCTCAGCCAGAAAGAAGCAGTGCTCCGTGATAATGGAAACAGAATTGCAGTCGCTGTCACCTCCCGATGACGGCTCCTTTAGGGGCAGAGGAGAGCCAGACTTCAGAGCCAGCTGTCCTGGGGAGCGGCAAGGAGCTGTGCGCTCTGCCAAGACAGCGGCGTCCCGGGACAGTCAGGGCTGCTCCACGCCCTTGACTCCCAGGGTTGGAATTCACGGCCTTCCCTGTACCCTGGAGGTGGCAGGCACACTCCTGAATGACAGTCCCCTTGATGTGGTTCATTTCTGTTTTCTTATAAATCAACAAGTCACTACATCTCATAATTGGAGATTTCCACCTAAAAAATCAGCATCTTACGCTCCTCTTGGAAAACAGGAAAAGTTGAGATCCCTGCCTTTGGCTGCTGCCTGGAAGCCACACCCCATCCACCTCTGCAGTCCCTGGAGGCTTCTTTCTCTGCCTGTCCCTCTTCTATTCCCTCTCTTCTCTGCCTCTGGCTTCTGGAGGCTTGTTCCACGGAATGTGCCTAAGACCCCTGATACTGAGCTGTCCAGATGGAACCGGACCCAGGCAGGGGCTGTGACTTGGGGCCCCCACCCAGTCCTGTACTCCGAGAAGGAGTTGGATGGACCAAGCCCATGGTGATCGGCGCTGGATTGGGGGCCTGATTACCTGTCTATGGAACTTTGATTTATAGGTAATTTTTCTCCAAGACTCTGGATTGCAGCTAATTTACCAATAGCCTTAAATCACCCCTCCCCCTAAGCAACAAAGCAAGGAGAAGCACCATCTCTCTTGTGCCTCCCATAACCACTGACGCGATTAAAACGGGAATGGGAAGAGAAATGCCCGCCCCCATGCCAAAGGCGGGGGCTCAGGTGGGAGCTGGCTGTGTAATTGGCATAGAAACGGGCACGGCCCACACACGGTCGGTTTAACTTCATGTTTGGCTGCTGATGTGCTTTCACTTACAGATAATATAAACAGGCTGACAGGACCCTAATTACCTGATTTGTGGTCCTTTGGGAACAAATGGTTATTAATATTCATGAACATTTGTGATGCTCAGGCAGATGCCTGGCCCTGGCATGATCATAGTATGTCTGCAACGGCTGCGTGCACCTGTGATCCCTGATTTGTTTTTTGCCCGTGGACAGCGAAGAGCCTTGTCAGGTGCTGGTGGCCCCATGCCAAGAGACAAGGCCATCTCTTGATCACGGTATTAGTGCAAGATTTGCCAATTACAACTGGCTTGATTTTCCACAGTGCTTTCTGCTCCCTGGGTGTCCTTGGCCCAGCTCTCCTCCAATCCCATGCTCTGAATTTCCTTGAGACAAGCTGAGAACTCCCTCCTCTGGGGAGCCTTCCTTGATTGATCCCCCCCAAGGTGACCCCATCTCTCTACAGCAGAGTTCCATGGTGCCGTGTAATGTTTGCATGATGACTTGTTGTTTAATGTTTTTAGGTCATTTTATCCAAGAATATTTAGCCTCACCCAGCTAGCATGGCTTGGTGGTTGAACACAAACTTATGAACCAAGAAGTCGTGGTTCAATTCCCAGTCAGGGCACATGCCCAGCGTGCAGGCTTGGTCCCCAATATGCGATGTGCAGGAGGCAGCCAATCAATGATTCTCTCTCATCATTGATATTTCTATCTCTCCTTTCCTCTCCCTTTCTCTCTGAAATAAATTTTTAAAAAATATTTTTTAAAAATATTTAGCCTCATGAACTTTTCCTAATGTCAGGGACAGACCAATTTCTCTCTTTTGCAATGGAGTCCCATCTTATGCAAAGTAATTTGTCCTATAAAAAGTAAATAGCAACCCAACAGCAATAGCTGCCATCTACTATAGGTTTTCTGAGTTTTCCCAATGGCATCATGGCATCTAGACACCCCCCGTTCCCATGAGCCCAAAGGCAGGCTGGATCCCCACCTATGTCTAGCCCTTCTCTGCAATTCCTCTCCCGCATGAGTGCTCTTGAATTTGTCAGTGAGTTAGATGCAGTATGGTGTGATTACCTGCCACATTTTCCTTGGCTCATAGCTGGGATGCATTTAGCAAACATTGGCTTAAAAATGCAGCCAGAAATCCACTGAAAGGTCAAGCCACATTCTGAACCAGAAGCATTTTTCCCATACCGAATGCCCTATGGGAAGCGTCAGACTTCTGATGGATCACCTGCCCGCCCAGCACAGGACTGTGTCTCAGAGAGTCCTCAGCGCTCCATGACCTGCCCGCATCGGGAAACTTGTCAGTTACACAGCACCCCTTACCTCCAGGGCTTCTGGAAATTTGAATTACATTTGTGAGTGGTGAGGTGCTTGCTCACAATTTATTCATCTCTCCAGGTTTTCATTTCTTCTCAAGCATGATGGACCTGTGGGTTCTGACCAAGCAGTCTGCACCCTAATCTGCTATAAAGCCTTGGGATGGCAGTACCTTCCCTTTTGGAAATAAGAGAGAGGGGGGTAGCACCTGAGGCTGGGTTTGGATCAGGTTTTAAATGAGTAAACAAAGTGGACTTCAAGTGTAGGAATGACTGAGTATATTCAAACCCAGGCTACTAATCAGTGTGGGTAAATGAGCCCATTTGGAGTGGCCCTTGGCTACTGAGATTCCATGATAGATAAGCAGATCCATTGACCCTCTCCATCTCCCAGGGCCGGGACCAGTGCAGAAGCATGGCTGGGGTACTTGTATGCATTTAAGTAGCTAATGTCTAATTACTGACATTACAGTTACTGTTATATTTGTTGTAAACTAAAGATAATCATCCCACGTTTTATTTTCTGTCAAGTATATCCAGTTATATTTATTTCTGGTACAACTCCATGGTAATCCTAACAATAAAAACATCTGCTCTTGAGGGACACTTTGATAGATTTTAAAGATCCCTGGATGAGATGAGGGGACCTGATGCTGCACCTGTCTCTTTCATTTACCCACTGTGCGACTTGGGGGAAGCCACCTAATATTTCTGAAACATAGCTCCTCCTTTGTCTAGGCTAGTGTCTCAGCGGCGGACGGCTTTGCCTGTAGGGGACATTTGGTGATGTTTGGAGACATGCCTTTGATTGTCACGACTTGGAGGGCAGAGTGCTACCAACATTTAGTGGGTAGAGGCCAGGGATGCTGCTAAACATCATATAATTCACAGGACATCCCCCTACAACATGAAATTATCCAGCCCACAATGTCAACAGAATGAAGATTGAGAAGCTGGTATAGATATACAAAAGATATGAAAACTACTCTAGTGAATAGCCACATGTCTACTTCCCAGAAAGCAGGAGAGATGTAGCCCTCTGTATATTCCCTCCCACCCCAACCCCAAACAAACACACAGCCCTTCTTCCCTGCAGAGATAGCCACCATCCTAAATTGTGTGGTTATCACTCTCATGCACATCCTTACTTAGGTATACACTAGTAGCCCTGTGCACAAATCTGTGCACCAATAGCTCGCAGCTGCCCTCCTATAGCTCTCCATCCACTGCCCCACCCTCTTATAGCTGCCCCCCATCCCAATAGCTTGCTGTCTGCCCCTCCTGTAGCTCTCTGCCACTTACTTGTAGCTCCCTGTCCCACCCTCCTGCTGATCCGTGATCTGGCCATTATGACTCACAGTGTAACAGATAATTAGCATATTCCTCTCATTATATAACAAGGAAATGATGACAGCAGATTGACTTATTTATAGGGCTGCTATTAGGAGTTCGAAACAGAAAACGCAAGAAAATGTCTTAAGTATCCCATAAAATGACTCACAATTTGGGGTGATTACTATGATTTTTTTGCTTTTCCTATTGTCCCTTTGAGTATTCAGAGTAGAAGTCATTCTGCTATATTGGACAGATATAGAAATGAAGCTCAGAGAGACTGAGTGACTTTTCCTCATCCACACAGCAAGTTGGGCTCAAACTCTAATCCTCCAAGTTGACTTCTGGTTTTAAGATTGGAGCTTGAAGGCACTTTCAAAGAATTAGATCCACAGGCCTAGCAGTGGAGCTCAGTTGGTTAGAATGTCTTCCCAATCACTAATAGGTGGTGGGTTTGATTCCAGGTCAGGGCATATACACAGATTGCAGGTTTGATACCCAGTTGGGGCATGTTCAGGAGGCAACCAATCAGTGTTTCTCTCTTACATTGATGTTTTTCTCTCTCTATTCCCCCTTCCACTCTCTAAAGAAGTTAGTAAAATATTTTTGTAATATATTTTAATGATTTCAGAGAGGAAGGGGGAGAGAGAGAGAGAGAAGAGAGAGAGAGAGAGAGAGAGAGAGAGAGAGAGAGAGAGAGAGAGAGAGAGAGAGAGAGAGAGAGAAATGATGAGAGAGAACCTCCTGTAGGCCCCCTACTGGAGGTGGAGCCCGCAACCCAGGCATGTGCCTTTGACCAGAATCAAACCCGAACTCTTCAGTCCAAAGGCTGACACTGTATCCATTGAGCCAAACCAGCTAGGGTAGTAAAACAATTTTTTAAAAAAATAATTAGAACCACTGGAGTTATTAGAAGTTGATTCTGGGCCTCTCACCTGGGTTAGCAGCTGCTCTCTGGCTCGTGTGAAAAGCATTTCACTCTGATTTATCTGCCTCTCTCGAAGTGGCCATTTCATGTCATGAAGCAGTCCTGAGGCCGCCGTCTCTCCAGATGGATTGAAAATTGAAGCCTCCTCCAAAGGCATTTGCCCTCTCAGGTCGGCCTCCTCTCCAGAGAGAGAGCCAGCAGGGACAGCAATTTGGCTGCCTCTCACGGTTTTTTGTTGATGATGTTCCTCATGAAAAACGGTTTAAAAAACAACAACAGTTTTTGAGAAAATGGCCCAGGTGATTAGGTGAAATAGTTTCTCTTGCTTTAAGCTCTGGCTGAGGAATGGCAATCAATCTGGAGGAGCGGGAGGTGGGAGTCAGGTGGGGGAGAGAACTGGGTCATCCTCCCAGGAGGTGAAGTCACAGTTGGGATGCAGACCCACTTCACAGATGTCCCCAACATTATATATTTTCATGTATTTAGTCAAAGGCATGTGCACACAGGTTAAGTAATCACATTGTTGTATGACGTTTATAACAGAAAAGACATTTTCTTATTCCCTTTGCCCCAATTGTTTTGCTCCCTAGGGTGACTGCTTTCAACTCTGTGAGCTGAATATGTGGATATTTAAATCTCCATAGCATGCTTGTAACAAGCCTCCCTGTCCTCGAAGGCTAAGCTGGTGACCAAGGAGACCTAATCAGATGTTGCTAGGTGAAGGACACAGAGTATCTCTGTGCACATCAGCAGCCACCTGAGGCACATGCAGCAAATGATGTTGAATGGAAAGAGGGAAGACACTCCCGTCCCATTGGCAATATGGAACCTACTTACCTGGACGGCTAAGACTACGCCCCAGATCTTCTGTAACTCCCGATGTGGTGATCATCTACTTCATGACAACAGAGCTGATGATAAGGGTCAAGGTTACATAGACTTAGAAAAATCTTCTAGTAACAATTACAACAGTAACAGCAATAGCAGACTTATGGTTGTCTACCCAACAGGCATCATCTCACCTTTCCCCCCTGCAAACAGATCCCTGATTTTGTGTTGAGATAGGAGCTAGTGATCTCAAGCTTGCAGGGAAGCTAACCCAGCCTCAAAACCAGAGGATTGATCTGTGCTATAACCATCATGTTACATCCTTTTCCTTTTAGCAGCCATTGGTTCGGGAGTTGGCAATGAGATGTAAGGAGAAGGACTGCCCACCCTGAAAATGATACATAGAGCTTCATGACAAACCTTTGCCCCGACTCTTTCTCCCTTTTAAAGATGGAAGAGGGGGATCTTGGCAGCAACATTGTGACTATGAGGATGCAGGCATGAGGGTGATGCGTTGACGAAGCAGAGCTGAAGTGTGGGAAAACTCTGCATTCGTGGTGAGATCACACTGCTGCCACCAGCCTGCGATCTCTTGGTTCCATACACCTTGTTCATGTGAAACAAGGTGCCTAAGACAAAGTTAGTTGGGAACTCTGTTAACTCAGCCAAGGGCTTTCCCACTGACGCAAGTATCTTCCTGGTTGAGTATCTCACTCACTCATGAGTAAATCAGCAAAGATTTAATACAGCCACAATGATGGACCAGCAGTTTCTAGGCGCTCAGAATACAGACATGAATGGAAGCCAATCCCTGATCTCATGGGAAAACATAAGAAGGAAATAGGCAAACTAGTGGTATTTATAATAGTTACTAGCACTGCACATCAGACACTGTGCTAAACATTTGATGTAAGATAACTCACTTGGCCATGGCTGGTCACAGCTGGTTGGAAAGGGAATAATGGCTCTGCTTTCTGTCCACACCAACCCCTTGTCCAAGGTTAGTCTAGAGGCTGAACTTCAAGGGTATAAGAACTCTCAGGGTCAACAGTGAGCTGGTATCCCAAACCCTCACTCTAGTCTTTAATAAAATGAAGCGTGCAATCCTTAGCTGCAATGAGGGAAAATTCTAGAAAATTCCAGAAACTTCAACTTATGAAGACCAGAACCAAGTGTGCCAAATTGGACTCTCAAGTTCCAGCTCCTCTGCCCTTTGGAATGGGAACACAAATGTGTTGGCTTCCACAGTGTACACGTGGCAGGAAGGGTTATAATTAAGTGTCCTCCCCACCTTCCTGCTGCCCCTCACCCTCTGAATGCTCAATGTGTGGCTTCCTCTCCCTTTGAAAGCCTTGCCCAGCCTGATGTGAATCCTAATTAAAATCACACACAGCATGACTTTTAATTAGCCTAGGCAACTCCACAAAGGGCACCAATATCAAGCAGTGAATTGTGCCAAGTGACTTACCCCCAAGGGCCAGCTCTTTCACGATGCCCCAGCTGTGCCCATCCTAGGAAGAACCATGGGGAAAGGGGGGTGTCAGCTGGGCTCAGCCACCCCCAGTTTCCACTTGGGCTGACTCTTGGAACCAGGAAACAATGACTTCCATAAGATGGTTGCAGATTTATTTTGTGTAAACTAAAAGGGATTTAAAACACCTTCCAAAGATCTAAGACAGCTGGCCCCTAAACAGCATGCCTGCATTTTCTATATTGGGCAAGTAAGTAGGAATGAAAGTGGAAAGGGGGGTATAGCTCCAAATCTTTTTTTCTTTTTTTTTGCGGGGGAGGCGGGGAGAGGAGGGTTTACTTTGAGTCTATATAAATGGAAAATGAAATAGCCTTTTTTTAAATAAAATAATTGGGCCCAGATGAATTGTGTTGTTTATTTTTCCCATTGATTTTTAGAAAGAGTGGGAGGGAGGGGGAAAAACAAAAAAATCAATTGGTTGCCTCCCACACACGCCCTGACAAGGACTGGGAATTGAGCTAGCAACCCAAATAAGTGTCCTTGGGCCTGACGCTCTAACCACTGAGAAAACTGGCTAGGGCAGGAGCCAGGTGATTTCTTAAAGCAGGAATTATTTCACTCTTCCTTGGTTCCCTAAAGCCATAGGTTTTTCTGTGCTTTCGCTCATGAATCAACCCGAAATGTGATTTAGGAGAGGTGGAGTAAGAGCATTTTTTGCTCAGGAGACTTCATTAGGAATTCTGGAATACTGAATCATAACTCACTTCAGGTGCAGCTGGCTGCAGGCTCCCAGAGCCTGAGGTTGGGGAATCCACTTAAAGCTGCAGGCAGCTTTCCTGCAAAGAAACTCAGCTCAAAATGCACAACTGGTTATAAGCAGGTCACCAAGATGCCTTCCGGGAGGCCTAGACTCTAAGAACTCCTCTGGTCCATGGAAATTTGGGCTTAAAGAAGATATTGCATGTAGAAGGGAAGACTATAGCTAGTGGGGGAGGAGAAGATAAGTTAAACATGTCAGAAACCATAACAGAAGACAATGGAAAGAAAGCATTTGCATAGGACACGTGCATGCACATTGCTATTTTGCAAATCTAGGTGTGGTGTCTCTTGAAATAAAAGAGTTGGTTATTGAAAATATTTCCCCTTAAATTAAGTGTTTTGATCCCTTATTTTATGAACTTGACATTTTTAAGAACAAGATAGAGTATTCAATTCAACCAATGGATAATGAGCTCCAACAAAAAGGAAGCCTTGTTTAACTTGAAGTGAGAACATGTGTTGTGGGTGGTGGTGGTGAAGGTATCTTGAGGCCACAGTTCCCAGGGCGATACAGATTTAACAAGTCAGGTTGACAGTACATGCCCTCTTCAAATTCCCTGAGGTCATGAGTGCTCTGGGCTACGCTGCTTCCAGCAACTGTGCACACCTGGCAATCACTTCCCACCAGGAGTTGTCTTGACAGGCACGACGTTCTTCTAAAATAAATCAGGTCCCACTATCATTTGTTTCCTGCTTGATTGGCATCACCCGCCCACAGGCAATAACTGCTTCAACAGCACTTTTGTGAAACCTTCATCCCATCCATACAGATGCCATTGGTTGGCCACCATGTTCATCAGAATACACAATCATGGCAGAGAGAGAGGCAATGGCATAGCTTGGCTTCTCTTTCTCTCATGCTCCATCCAATATGGCAGTGAATCCAGCTGGTCCTGCCTTCCAAAATATCTAGAATCCCACCTCCACAGATACCACATTGGTTCAGGCCGGCGGGGTAAGAACCTCACATCACTGGGAGGTGGTTTGCAGCCTGTTTCTCCACTAGCAGGAAAATAGAGGGCTACAGATGCACCCCGAGTCCTCCTGCTGAGCCTGTTCTTCCCCATCAACAAGGGCACCCCCAACCTTACATTACATTATAGGGTGAGTGGGCCCTGGAGGGGTGGGGTAAACATCTGCCACAGCTAGACAATGTCTTCGCCTGGTGCCTTGGAGATGGGGCCCTGGACAATGGGGAAACCTTTGTTTCCAGGTCTTGCAGGCTCTTTAAGAGAGGGCAGGATGGAATGAGGACTGGAGTAGATTGGACAGGTTTATTAGAATGGACTGAAAACTGCCTGGCATCCAAAAGGTCAAGGTTGGCAAGTGGCCCAAACATGTTGTGCTGAGGAGACCAACAAGGCGACCTATGCATTCACCCTCCCAGAGGTGGTGGGTGTACTGGTTCGGAGCACAAATTCCAGTGACACACTTCCTTGGTATAGATCCTTGCTCTGTCATTTTTCTGTGTTACCCTGGACACATGACTTAAACCTCTGTGTGTTTAGAAGCTCCAGATAAAAAGTACATGTAATTATGGTACCCATTTCATGGGAGTGTTTCAAGATGTGCATGAGTAAACATGTAAGAACCTCATGGAAGGTCCCCGGAACAATGCCTGGGGCACCCTGAGTTCTATATGAGGCTTGCTGTTCATAAGGACAGATCTCTTCGCCAAGTTCCATCCTACTATTTGAAAAGAAAACAGGGACACATCTGGACTCAGGACTCTTGATACGTGAGAGGAAGAATTCAGCTCATGCGTGTCTTAACTCTATTCTCAGTCTTTAATTGGATTAAGCTAATAGTTACTGACTCAGGGTCTGCAGTATAGGCGGCTCTGGACTGGAAGCATGAACCTTGCAATCAAGATGTGGAGCCAAGACACAAACATATGACTTGTTGAACAGAAAGAGGTGCGGGTGACATGCAGGATAGTGACAGGGGAGTGTTAAAGGGCAGCACATGATTAATGACCAGGCCTCGGACAGGCGGGGAGAGGTACTGGAATTTGAACAGAGGATTAGGCCATCATCTACTTGGAAAACCCACGAGAGTCAAGTAGAACTTTCAGAGCTTGTAATTGTGTCCAGAAGTGCAATGAACTACAGAATCAGCATATATTTAGGGAGCTAAGCAAGTCAATTATAATATTTCCATAGAGAGCACCTACAAGTTTGCTGAAAAAGAATGAATATTTTAAACAAAGTGGTCAGGAAGGCTGACCACATCCAAACCATATCTTATGTACATCAAAATATATTACAGAGGCATTGGTATGTTTAATGTAAAAAAACATCAAAAGTCCTGGAAGAGAAGAAATGAATGTTTATAGAATATTGGAGAAGGTATAAACAGGAGAAACTTCTACCAAATTTGTTGTTGATTCAGAAATAAAGAAAAAGGTTAATAGAGGAAAATCCCGATGCAGAAACTGTCTCCAATGCATTAAGAATTAGCAGTTAAACCCCAAACAGAAACAAATCCAATATTCAATAGAAATAATATACAATAATTAAATATTATTATAATAAATTTTTTGATCCATATGAATAAGTTAGGGAAAGAAAGAACCAAATAAGATAATAGCATATTCCTGGGTAGAAAGTTAATATTGTCTAGATTTAAATCTATAAAATGTGAAGTTCCATAAAGTTATCATGGGAAAAAATGGTCTGAATACACTTGGAAAATTAGGTCTTAAAAATATTTTTTTGGAAAAAAAGGGAATTATGGAGTTTGCCCTCCCAGGTATTCTCACATATGGAATTATATAACTAAATATGGGGCTGATCTGAAATAGAACCACAAAGCTCAATAGAAAGTTTAGGAAAAGACTTGCATAGATATGACTTTACAGTGTAATAAAGCTTGCATTTCTTTTATTTGGAGAAAAATGGATTATTCAATAATGATATGCAGACCATTTTGAAAGTGCCTAATGATCTTGACAAAAATATTAATCCAATCCATATCTCATTATGTACATCAAAATAAATTCCAGAAGCATTGGTAAGTTAAATGTAAAAAACATCAAAAGTCCTGGAAGAAAAGAAATGAATGCTTATAGAGTATTGGGGAACGTATAAACAAGATATCAAATGCAAAAAGCAGAGGGGTAAAGTTGGCTGAACATGAAACACAAATGAAAACCTTTTTTTTTTCACAATATCTATCAAATTCATCCATTCCTCAGTTATGCTAAGGTATTATTTCTTGACTGAATTCGTTCATTTATTCATCCATTCACTGTCTACTCTCTGACAGATGCTATTGCTGGTACCAGGGATACAGTAGTTAAAAAAAGGAGGTTGGGGGGGAAAATCCTTACCCTCTAGAGTTTGGATTCTAGTGGGGCAGAGAGAGTATAAACAGGTTAAGTAGTAACATATATAATATGTCAGATTGTGTTTGGATTTATGAAGAACAACAAAGGAAGGGAAGGAGATGTGTTTGGAGGAAGGAGTAATTTGTAATTTTAAACAAAGTGGACAGGAAGGCTTCTCTGAGAAGCTGACGTTGGAGCAAAGAATTCTAGGAGGAAAGCAGGTGATTTAGGTGGATAAGAGCAAAGACCCTGAGCCAGAGGTTATCAGATGTTTGGGGATCCTTAAGGAAGCCAGTAAGTGAGGGAGAAGAGTAGCGAAGATGAAGACAGAGCAAATGTTAGGTAGCCCGGGAGGGGTGAGAGCTGGCTGGTCATGTGGGCTCTTACTTCCCCAGGGTCACAGAACAAAATGGTCCTAGAGCCAAGACTCAAACACAAGTTACCCAATCCCAGGGCTCTCTTACCTGCTCCTGGGCCCTTATCTTCCTGTACACTCTTCCCTGAGGCTTTAGTCACACTAGGAGGGAGGGCTCCACATGGGATGACTACATGACATATATCCAAGAACTCATTGAGCATGAAAGGGGCCAACATTAATAGTTATTCCAGGGCTTAGGGACTGTTGGGGCACACTAGTACTTGTGGTCACTCTAACTAGATGCCATCACACAGGACTGAGGAAGCGCCCCTTATCTGCATGAAGATCAGGGACAGGCTGATGACCCAAAAGGGTTGAAATCCAGGCTCCTCCAGACCCCGCTCTTGTGACCCCTGACAAGTTATACGCCCTGTCTGGGCCTCAGTTTCCTAGTTTGTCAAATGGTGGGGCAATAAGAACCCTTCTTTTCAGGGTTTCTCTAAAGGTGCAGTGAGATAACACATAGAAAGCTCCTACAACTACCCGCATTGCTTGTGCTCTCTGCAGGGATTGGTTCTCATCATCATAGGCCCAAAATGGACCTCAAACATCTGACACTAAAGTACTGGCAGGGCTGCTCTAAGGAAGAATCTGTTTCCTTGCTTTGGCCACCCTTTTAGAAGTCACCCACTCTCCTTGGCTCATGGCCCCTTTCCTCCATCTTCAAAGTCAGCAACGTCAGGCTAAGTTTCTCCCAGGCTGCCATTTCTCTGGGTCTCCCTCTTCAGCCTCCCTCATCCATTCATCAGGACCCTGACTATTCAGAATAACCCACAAAATACAGGCAAATCTTATTTCTGGTTGGCAGATTAGCATCTTAATTCCATCTGCAACTTTTAATTCCCCTTTGCCAAGTAATTTAGCATATTCGGTTTCCAGGGATTAGGGTATAGCCATCTTAGGGACCATTATTCTGCTTACCAGAGGAGTAATTGAAAGCAGATCTTCTCCTCCCATTTCTCAGGTGGGAACACTGAGGCCCTTGAAGAAGTGAGCTGCCCAAGCTGCTATGGCTGGTCAGTGGCGGGGAGAAGACTTCACCCATGAATCCTCACGCCCAAGACTTTTCTAGGTAGAGAAAGTTCCACGTGATGTATTTTGCAGCTGGAGCATTCAGAGAGAGACTTACTGCAGTGCTGCAGTGGGAAGCACCTAGCGCATTTTCCCAAGCTGCTCAGCCTGGGGTCTTTCCTCTTGGTAATAAGGGGTAAAAGGAAACCCAGTGACAGCAGTGACTTTCTCTGTTGCTGGAAGTCACACTGAGGTTAGCAATAATAATTGTAGATGCACTCTTCCCAAATCACAGACTCACTGCAGAAAATATTTCAAAGTAGATGTGCATCTTCCAGCCCTAGAATAGAAAGTTGATACTGCAGTCATGCTCAGGACAGATGGCTGGTCCCCGAGCTGACTGAGTCATACTCCACCATCTCAAAGGTCACTCGGGAACCTTCAACATGAGCACACCCCCTCTCCCATCCAGGCCAGGGAGGGAGGAGGCGGCGGCTCATTTATACACGTAATTGTGCTCACAGAGTGAACAGATGGGAGACTCTCTCCAGGGGACATGGTGTACACGTCCCATCCCATTTCTCACTGGGGCAGCAGGGACAGTTCCAAGTAACCCACTTCCCGTGAACCTGCCCTCAACAGAGTTCCGGGGAGGGAATGGCAGTGGAAAAATGTTCAGTGTTTGCACCTGTCGAAGCACAGTGCCCACTTGAATCTTAAAGATCTCCCCATGGTTAAAAATGATGTTTCTGGCATCACAGAGGCTTCCAATCGTGCTCATGTGCCAGCTCCAGCCCACATGGCTCCTCCTCTCCTCAGCCAGGAAGTCAGTGTTGATGGAGGTGTGCTCTCCCCCTTGTGTGGGAACAGAAGGAACCCCACAGACATTGGTCCTGACCTTAAAAAACATGTCATACCAGCCGAAGCCGGTTTGGCTCAGTGGTAGAGCGTCGCTCTGTGGACTGAAAGGTCCCAGGTTCGATTCCGGTCAAGGACATGTACCTGGTTCAGGCACATCCCCGGTAGGGGTTGTGCAAGAAGCAGCTGGTTGATGTTTCTTTCTCATAGACATTTCTAGCTCTCTATCTCTCTCCTTTCTCTCTGTTAAAAATCAATAAAATGTATATATTTTTAAAAAAAAAAAAAACATGTCATACCATTGAGAGAAATGGACTGATGGACAGGAAAGCTGCTAATGAGCACTGACCACTTAGGCTAACTAGAGTCCCATGTGAACTTGTGAGACAGATCCAGGTTCACATTCCTGCTAAGCTCATACTTAGCTATGATCTTGAGAAAATCATTACTACACTCTAAGCCTCAGTTTCCCTGGCCAACAGAGATGGGATATCAATACCACCTGTGGCATGACCGAAATGACATCCATAAGATTTTTCATTGCCCCCCTCTTTTACACTTCAGTTTTTCCAAAGAGAAGGGAAGCCCATTCATTTGGGATAAAAATGGAAGGATTTACAGTGTGAACTGAGTTGTAGGAAAGGGTGTGCCAGACACTGCTAGTTGCTTTCTCATTGGCCACTTCTAACCATCAGGACCCTGACTTTGTTCAAGGTGGCATGGGGTCCAGCTAAGATATTCACTTTTGCAGACTCCCTTGCAGCTAATGGTGGCCACATGACCCTGTTCCAGCCAATGAAACATAAATAGGCGTCTGCAGAGCATTCCTATGAACCAGCTCTACTTCCTTCTCTCTCCTTCATGTCTGGAAATGAAGCTGCTACTTTAGAACCAGCAGGGGATGAGCCTGTGGATGAAAAGAAGTGTGCTGAGGATGAAGAGCAGAAAGACAGAAAAAGCCTGATCCCTGGATCCTCAATGATGATGCACAGCTGGCTATGCACAGCCTGCCTCCTTGTGATGTGAGAAAGACAAACCTGTCTTTCCTTAGTTGGGTTTCCTATTATTTGCAACTAAAGGGATTCCTAAAAGAGACAAATGGGTTGCCATGATGACATTGAGGAAGGGACAGGAGACAAGGGAAGTAAAGTAGAGAAGCACAAAGTCTGTGTAGTGGCTTATCCACCACCCAATCAACTCCAGATGATCACTCTCTGCACCTTCACCCCTGCCAGTGATTGGTGGAGGAAGAAGCCCATGCCAAGTTGACATGATGGAAAGTCTTCCAAAAGATTCTGGAGAATGTTTTCAGATTCATAAAAACATACCCATTGAATGGGTAACCCCTCCCTGGTCCTCTTCCTTAGACATGCTTCACATGTGGAACAGCCTGGAACTGTGGCAGCCACCTTGCTGTTGAGAGGGGCATTGGGCCCAAAGATCTCTGGATAGAAAGTAGGAAAGACCCAGTTTCCTTAATGACATCCTTGAGCCATTGGATGAACCAAACTGCAGCTGCCTGAACTCCTATGGGAATAATAGCAACCATTGAAGACATTGCAATGGCTTGGAGTTGGGTTGTTACTTGCAGCCAAAACCATCCTAATTGATGCCTTGTATTTAATGAGAAAAAAAGATTGCTTGGTAATCCTCAATTAGCTAAGCTGATACTCTGTGGCTGCTTTCAGTTATTGCATAAATGACTTCTTTTAATGTTCCAGAGCATATCATAAACATTTGCTCGGGGGGGGGGGGGGGCTATTTCTGTATTTGACTAATTATGTGTCACATGTCAGAGAACACAGCATGAACCAGACAGCCTAAGTTTAAATCATAGTTCTGCTGATTTCTACCTTTAAGACCTTGAGTGAGTTTTTTAAACTCTCTGGATGCTATTTATTTAAAAACTAGGTAGTCCCTCCTGGCGTGGCTCAATGGTTGAGTGTCGACTTATGAAACTGGAGGTCAGGTGTTTGATTCTCAGTCAGGGCATATGCCCAGGTTCGGGGTGTGCAGGAGGCAGCCAATCAATTATTCTCTCTTATCATCTATGTTTCTACCTTTCTCTCCTTCTCCCTTCCTCTCTGAAATCAATACAAATATTTTAAAAAGTAGATTTAATAATAGCACCTACAGGGAAGGAAGAGTAAGTTCCTGAAGTGTTAAGTGCTGAAGAAGAGTTAGCTTCTGTCATATTGATATACAGGCAAACAGCATTGTTGATCCCAAACATTTTTCTGCTGTTATGGCAATAATATTCCCATTTTATAGGTAAGGAAACTGAGGCACAGAAAATGTAGGTTATTTTCCAAAGGTTTGTACAACTGGGATTTGAACCCAGGCAGTGTAACCCAGGGCCTGATCTCCTAACCACCATTCTATTTGCATGATGGTCAAGTTGGATGAAACAGAAAGCTAACCAGGGCAATCATTAAGCAGGCTGGAATCCAGCCTGCTTTGCTGGTGCGTGAATACAGTCAAGTTACCAGAGACAAGGCCGTGGTCCTTCTCTGCCAAGCTCCTTGCAGCTTCCCAGCTCCAGGCATTTCAAAGCACCATTATAAATTCTCTTTTGCATTTTGGAGCCACTGAATGGGTCAGCAGGCTCATAGATATAGAGGGAACCCAGCCAAATCCCCACCATCTGGCACAGCCTGAGACACAGTATATGCTGTGGCCCTCCCAGTGCCTCCAAATGAGATCCTAAATGCCCCCACCCCCTACCGAGGGAGAGTGGTCCCCAGAGCCCCTGCTGAGGTCTGCCGGTCCTCACAGCTGACAGGCTCCCCATGCCCCGGGTGTTCCTGGGTCTCCTGGGCCAACAGCCCCCTAAGCACGAGCTTGGATCGAAGCACTATTTCTTTTTCAGGCTGGAGCAGTGCCCTGCAGGCAGAAGGTATGAATAAAATAACTGTCATGAGACCAGACTGCAAGCACAGGGCACTAATGTGGCATCTACCAGTCCAGGCACTGCACAAGGTGCCAAGAACACAAAGATAAATACTGCCTGGTTCATGCCCTTAAGATGCTCATGGTTTAGTAGGGCAGACAGTAAACAACTAATAAGAGAGCCATTATTGAGCACTTTCTGTGTGCCAGACACTGTTTTCAGTGTTAATACATTTAGTCTCCATGCCTACTCGATGAAATAGTCCCTTTATCATCACAATTTCCCCAGGAAACTGAGGCATACACAGAGAGGTTAAGTCATTTGCCCAAGGTCACACAGCTTGAGCCAAGTATGAACTCGGGCTATCTGGTTCCAGAATCCAGCCTCTTAACCACCTGCTGCCACGAACACTCAGAAGAAACATGAGAAGTTCTCCAAACAAGGACTAGAGCTGTGACCTCACCACTAGACCAAAAAGATAGGGAGATGGTCCAGGGAGAGGAGGCTGCTGGGCAAAGGAGGGGACATGGGGTGGTACCTGTACCTGGTGAGGGAATGAGGGTGCAGGCCTTAAGTGAAGAAGCATATGGGGATTTGAGGGGAGGTTAGGAAGGCCTTCAATTCAGACTAAAAGGAGACTTCGGCCTGGATGTGGTTGAGAGATGTTGATGGTTTCTCTGAAACAGGGTCACATTCTGTGTTCAATGGGATCTGAGTTCTGCATCTGGCTCTGTGATAAACATGTGACCATGTCGCTGAGACTCAGCTTTCTCTTCTGTGAAATGGACCATCACAACCTGTAGTAAGGTAAAATACCCATGCACAGGGTAGTGTGCAAGAGTGATGAGTCCATACTTGGTATAAACGTGGAGTACAAAGTGTGAGATGGGGCAACGGGACACGTAGCTGGAGGAGTGAGCAGGGCCAGGTGGGCAGGAAAACCAATGGAAACTATTGAAGTGGGAGAGTGATGTGGTCTGTATCAATCAGGCTTCTCAAACAGTAGACTCCACTTGGACTGGTTTAAGCAAAACTGAAAATCATTGGAAGATAACAGGCAGCATAGAGAATATTCCAGAGGCAGAAGGCCAAGGTCAGTGTACACAAAGCCAGGAGCTGCACTGGACACCAGAAAGTGCACACCAGTCCCCCAGGGCAACAATTCTGTTCCTCCCTGCATTTTCCCTTCCAAAGCAGAGCCTCAAATGAGAGGATCTGATTGGAAAAGCCAAACTCACGTGACAGCCTGTAGCAGTAAGGGAGGCTGGGAGAATGCCTCTGGGGAGGCAGGAGCTGCACTGCAGGAGATGCTCCAAACGCAAGGATTCAGAAGGTGTGAGGCAACGGCAACATTCTCCGATGTCCTTTCCATGGACCAGTTTGCATTGTATTGTAGTTAGATTTCTCCAGCAGGAGCTGAGACTTGAGATTTTAAGGACAAGACTGGAAATGAGGGAGAGCAATGGGGAACAACAGTGAACTGAATACCCGCAGTAGTGATCAAAATGCAGAGAAGGGGGTGGAACTGGGAGATATTTGGGAGTTAGAATCAGTAGGACTAGATAACGGGGAGTTAAAACTGTCAGGGTCACACGAATGGAACCAAAGGATTTTTCTGCCTTTGAGAGCATTATAATCCTACTTATGCAAAAACAATACTTCTGTTGGGAAGGATGTAAACCATTCTGGTGGCTGAGTCTCGGGGAGGGGAGTGTGCAGAGGGGCTTTATGGTTCCACTTGCAGCCAAAAGTGCTCCTTAGCCAGCATTCCTTTATTGTTCTTCGGTTCAGATATTGCCTTTTAAGGAAAGAATAGCCCCAGACGCTTGGCAGGGATGGGCATCCAGATCCTGGAGGGGGCTGAAATCTGTGGTTTTTTTTCCCTTTAATCCAAGGGTCTTGGCATAAGACCCATCTCGTCTACTCAGTGACTGTTGATCATGGAATGACCATGTCTGCTGGAGCTAGACTTTCAAGAGATCACTTCCATTAGAGAAATAAGCACAGAGAGAAAATGTGTTCTGTATTCCCAGCCCTCCTTTTAGGCAAGGACGTTCTTGAAAGAATGAGCAACACTCCTCCCTGTGTTCACATGATGATGTTTTATTACACCTCCCCTGTAAGCCAGCCTAAGAAGGAGAGGAGAGGGAGAAGCATAGGAAAGCCCCGTCCTCATTAGCTCTGACCATATTTCAGCTCACTGCAAGATTTAAGGTTTGGCAGTAAAATGGGAGCGGAAAGGGGGAGCAAAGAGAAGAGTTCAGAGTCTGGATCCACTGTTTCCCAGCAGTGCGACCCAGGTCAAGGGCAAGTTGATTTAGGTGTCTCCTGGTCCTGGGTTGTCTCCACTAGACCAGACCATTAGGAGCCACCAGGACCAGAGCAGGCACAGAGGGCAAGAACATGATAAGGTGGCATCTGGGGAGGAGATCTGATGTTGGGAGAGAAGTCTCTGAAGTTCTGGTGTCTGGTGAAGAGGGTACTTAGAAAGGAAACTGACAGAGGGAACCCTTTCAAGATCCTGGAAGAGATCTTGCTAGACAGAGAGGGTCATGTGTGCAAAGGTCCCGAGGCAGGAATGAGCTTGGTGTGTTCAAGGAACAGAAAGCATCCTGGCCTAGCTGGAGCGTTGTAAGCATGAGAAGGGGGCCGGAACACAGAGAGTAAAGCCAGGGATGGAGGTGAGATTTTATTCTAGATGTAACAACTCCTCAGAGGACATTAGCAGGTGAGTGAGTTGGTCTAACATACCTTCTTAAATGACCTCTCTTACCATTGTATGGAAGATGGGTTGGAGAGGGAACATGGAAGACAAGTTTGAGGGATGCTGAGTGGTCCAGGTTAAAGATGGTGGTGGTTTTGGCCAAGGGGGTCTTGGTCGAGATGGAGAGAAGTGGACAATACAGGGTCTATTATGGAGGCAGAGCCTTAGGGTTTGCTGATGGCTTGGGAGGAAGCAAAAGGAAGGAATGTGAGCAAAAGAGCATTGACCTTGAGTCAAAGACAGCTGGCTAAAAACACAGCTTCTGGAAGCTTCTCCCAAAGGCATGGGAAGGTGGCTAAACAAGTTGTCTTGCACCCTTAGGAGGAGGTGGACAGGACCCTCATAAATGCCCACCTTCTTCTCCAGGCTTCTCCTTGAGGCTCATTGCCATGAGTCCAGTGAGGGGACAGGCCTCAGAGGCTGCCAGCTCTCTGGAGGGGTGCATTCCAGGCTGTCTGGGGCTCCTGGGTGGGGAAACTCAAGGCAGAGGGAAAACATGATGACTGCCAGCCCCAGCCCTTCCTCCATCAACAGTCTGCTCAGGCCTGTGTGCCAGTGCCAAGCAGGCCTTACAGATGGGCTCTGTTAGTGCTGAGCACACAGGCCCGGGGATTGGACCCATCACCAGCTTGTGATGGATGGTGATCCGAGCCGAGCCGGCTCTGCCAACTGCAGAAGACCTGGAGGTGTTCGGAATGGCAGACCAGGCCGCCTGAGTCCCCGCAGTGCACCTCTCTGTGGAAACAGAAGCATCTAGAAGGGTCTGGACATCACTCTGTAATCCCGCTGGGGAAATGAGAGGGGGATGGCTGTGACTTTGGCATGTCTTCTCTTGATGGCCACCTCCCAGGTTTCCTATGGTCTGCTAATAGCCTTACTCCCTTCACCCCCAGTTTCCTGGGGGTTAACAGGGGTGGGGTGGTGTGGAGGAGCCTTTGGCATTCCACCTGGGTTTCCCACCCCCAGTGTGTTTGGACTGATGGGTTCTTGGTCGAGATGGAGAGAAGTGGGCAATACAGGGTCTATTACGGAGGCAGAGCCCTGGGGTTTGCTTGTGTAAGTTTCCTGCATTTCTTTCTGTCACAACTTCTGCACTTTACCTTATCTCACCAAAGAAGACTCTGATTTTAGAGCTTAACTAATCTGACAGATAAGCATGCAAGAAGTGTTAAGAGATGACTTGGCTATATGTTTTCTATGACCATTATGATTGTTTGATGGAGCGGACTGTGGCACAAACTCTGGGTGAGCCACATCTTTTGCTTTTTCTGTGGAACAATTCTGTTTCTGACTCTCAATTCTGGTGCGTGCAGAGTTTCAGCAACTCTCCAAATCCCAGCGCTGATTGGAAGCGGGCAATCCAGACCCCATCATCATCATCACAGCGGCCACTTACTGAGTGCGCACCACGGCCTCCTTCTGTGCCAGGCACTTTAACATTATGTCCTTACCTAATCCTCATCACAGCGCTGTTAAAATGTGTATTATTTTTTTGGATGGGAACTTGAGGTTCAGGCATTTGCCCAAGGTCGCATGCAGGGAAGAGGCTCCAGCAGGTTGAAGCCGCACACAGATCGCTTGACCCAGCATCCCTGACCTCTCTGTGACCCACACTCTTCCTGCTTTGCAGAAAATCTGTGTACCAGATAGGCCTGGCTCGATTACCCTAAGTCCTAATCACACCTCCTATAAGTTCATTTTTGGCTCCTGTTTTGCTGCATTTGTAAAGGGGGTTCCCCTGAGGCTCACGGAGACCTTCATTGTATTAGAGGCCACAATTGCTGCATCTCCCGATGTGCTCTCTTCCCTCCCCTCCTTTTCTCCCCGTCCTTTCCTCTCTGGTTAGCCAAATGATACTCTAAGGTCTCCTTTATTTCAAGCAACAAGATTTCTAATCCAAAATGGTTTATGCATAAAGAGAATGTCCTGAAAACAGCAGGGCAGTGGCACTGGCTTCAGGTGCAGTTTGATCAAGCTGCTTAAAGGCTAGCATCAGGATCTGGTTTCTCTATCTCTTGGCTCTGTTTTCAGAGAGATTTACCCTTTGTGGCAGCAGCATATTTCACCTCTTCTCAGACTCAAGGATTCCGAGAAAGATTGAGCAAATGCGTGCCAACGTTAATTTAGTCATCCAGCAATTACTAAAGGGGCACCACTTTGTTCCAGAATTTTTCCAGGTGCCAAGGATTCCTGAGACAAAACAGACACGAATCTCTGCCCCCTTGGAACTCACAGTCCAGCCACGTGGCTGATAATAAATACATTATCTAATAAATACGTTAATATTATAATATCAGATGGTGACAGACGTAATGGAGAAAAATAGGGCAAGGCAAAGAGATAAAGAGGGACAGAAAGGACGATTTTAGAGAGGTCAGGAGAGGCTTCTTGAGGAGGTCAGTTTTTAGAAAAGATCTGCATGAGGCAAGCTCTGTGAGTTTTGGACAGAAGACCATTCCTGGCAGAGGGACCAGCAGGTGTGAAGGCACAGTGGAGGGACCACGCTGGGTGTGTCAGTGGAAACAGGAGATGAGCGTGGCTGGAGATAGGGGTAAAGGGGAGGACAGAAAGAGGCTGGACAGGTGAGCAGGAGCTTGATCAGGTCGAGGGAGGAGCTTGAGTTTTACCCTGAACGGGAAAGAGAGGCCAGTGGAGGGTGGAGGGTGGAGGGCGGGAGTGAGCAGCTCTTATCTGCACCCAAAGGGCTCTCCAGCAGCAGTAAGTCTCAAGGACTCCTGGGGTCACATGCTCCTTCCTGGCTCTTTACTGTGACTGAGGATGTGAGGCCCGGTGGGCTGAGGTCTGAGCCGAGCAGGAGGCGGAGTGGTTCTGCAGTGCTGCCAGCAGGAAGAAGATGAATGGATTTGAGTGGCTGAAGTAACGGGGTCCACTCCAGCAGCCCTCATGTCCACTCCCAAGTGGCACCTCCAGGAACATCCCTGATGCCCACCCCTCCACGTGGTCTCTGCAGACACACAGGTGGGGTCAGTGCGGGTACATAAGCTCATTCATGCCCTCTGTTCAGGTATCTATGTCTTGCCTTCTTTGATGGATCAGAGGTTAGCAAACAAGCGCCCTGGGCCAAATCCATCCCATACAGCCCCCTTTTGTCCAACCCCTGAACTAACAACAGTTTTTTACACTTTAGGCGCGCGCGCGCACACACACACACACACACACACACACACGGGAATGTACAACAAATTTGGTCTGCAAAGCCTAAACTATTCCCTCTCTAGCTCTTCACAGAACAAGTCTGCCAATTATTAGCCATTTAGGGAGGGCCTTCTGTTCTCTCCATTGCTACGTCTCTAACTGGATGGGTTCCAATGACAACATCTGATTGCTTCCTGATACGATCAGAACTCCATGATTACCAGAAAACGCCATGCTTTAGAGAGCACCTTAGGAGAATGGAGTTTCCATATATAGTGGTCACAGCGAATGGCTGGTTCTGACCGGCAAGGGGACATCTGCTCTGTGTCCCCTCACAGCATCCCTTCTGCTTCTTTGGATCCCAGCACCACAGTTTCCGTTTGGTGACACCCCCTTCCCTTCACACTTAAGTTTTGTGGGTGCGTCAGCCCAGGTTCCAGGAGGGAGTTCTAAACCCACACGGGGCCAATGAGTTGAAATTCTTTGGTTTCTGTTTTAAAACTTGGTGAAGGGTGTGTGGAGATGGTGTGTCTTTTCGTTGGAAGTGAGAGGACCTCAGCCTGGACCCAAACAGAGAAGGCACTGCTGAGGGGTGGAGAAAGAGGAAAGCTGAGTCTGTGGTGTCAGCTGACCCCACTCGTGGCTATTTGTCATCTAAGCTGCTCCTCTTCCCAGCTGTGTGACGTGGTAGCACAACTGTAGACGTCATGGCCAAATCCCATAACTTTTGAGAGTAAATGCGGGTGCTTATCATCATTATTTTGGGACTGCCTCAGGCAAGCCAGGATGGATAGTCACTCTAGATCTGGCAAGTTACTTGTAACCTAGAGGAGGCAGGTCCACAGGGACACAGCTCTCCAGCCCCGTCAGTGCAGGGGGCTCTGGTGCTGGCGCCGGCGCTCAGCTGCTGTGTCCCAGGAACCCTGGTGCAGCTCTTCACTACCATTCAGATGCTGCTCCTGGTTTCAGAGCCACGAAATTGGCGTCTCCATTCTCCCCAGGATTTCTGTGAACCACATGTTAACCTTCAATAAGCCCTTTACCCTTAAACAAGCTAGATTGACTTCTCCTGTTTGTAACTAATAACCAATCAACACTCCCAGATCCAACCAGGCCTGCAGTCCTCCCCCAGACTTTTCAGTTAAACAATCATCCTGACCCATTTCCCCTTATCTTCTAATTCCGTTTAATTTAGATCCCTACCACGTGCAGCCAAAGCCTGCTAACTTAATACTCAAACCTGCTGGAAAAAAAAAAAAAAAAAAAAAAAAAAAAGGAGAGAAATGTAGAAAAATAAAAGCCATAGTTCTCCTATAAAAACCTCAATACTAACAGTTCCTTCGACACTCCCTTTCCTACCAGCCTCTCTCGTCAGCCCTTTAAACAGAGTCCCTGGCTCCCTACACACAAAGGCTCCGCAGAGACAACAGGTGCCCCCCATCTTGGTGCTGATACTCCCCCGCGGCTGGCTTAGAGACTGCAAACAAAGGCGAGGTCTGTTGCTGTCTCCCTTGGCAGGGCTCCAGGAATGAGCTGAATCATTGCGTGTGCTTTGAAAGGCGATTGTCTCTGGAAGAGCCTATCTTTCTTCCCACCTTGAACTCGTGGTTGCCCGATAGCTAGAGTTTTGTGGACGCATAAAAAGGGAAAAAAAGCACAGCACGTTCAGATTGCCGTGCAGCTCCCGCCCCCACCCCCACCCAACTCCCCGTTTAAAGTGCAGCCCAGAGCAGGGCAGGTTCTCTGAATACAGACCTTTGTGAAAATCCCCTAAGATTTATCCCTTTATCAACACTCTCAAATAATTTATTTGGATATGAATAAGGGTTTCAGCCCAAGAGAAAAAACATCATACACATCCATCCCTGAAAATAAAATTTCCATTCATGCTTGAAGTTTACATTTCTAACATAATTTCCATATGCCTGTCAAAGCTGGGAGGAGGAAGAGGAAAAAACTGGGCCTGAAGACCAGGGCTTTGAGTGTGCTGTGTTTTCATGGGCAGACACAGTGTGTGAGGCCTTTGAAGGAAGGGCTCCCGGCACCGTCCTCCTGCTGAGATTTGATTCTGGAAAATCAGGCCCTACCCAGATGTGAGCGGGTCTATAGGAGAGATTGTGTTTGTATGTTTTTTATTTTTGTCTTTTTTTTTTTTTAATTCTCATCCAAGGATGTGTTTCTATTGGTTTGAGAGAAAAGAGGGGGGGGGGGGGGAGAGAGAGAGAGAGAGAGAGAGAGAGAGAGAGAGAGAGAGAGAGAGAGAAATGTCAATAAATTGGCTGCCTCCCATATGTGTACCCACTGGGGACTAGACCAGCAACCCAGGCCGGTGTCCTGACCAGGAATCAAACCTGCAACCTTTTGGTATATGAGATGATACTCCAACCAACTGAGCCACCTGGCCAAGGCAAGAGTTTTTGGTTTATTTTTTTTAAGAAAATTCAACTAATGCATTTAGAGATATCGGTTCTGTGTGTGTGACTTTAAAATGTCATTTAATAAATATTCTTCAATAAAACTGACCTTTTGTGGTGTATGTTTCTATGAAATGTGGTGCATGTGTCTGTGCTGTGTAACCCTCTCAGTGACAGGATACGGGAGAGATCTATCGCCTGCCGCCCAAATCTCACGCCCCGCTATTTCCGTATATTCGCAATCCCCCTCCAGGTAACCTCTGGCAGCCCCCGCACTGTTCCCTATCACTATGGCTTTTCTTTCTTTTCTAGGAAGTCATATAAATGGAAATGGATAATAGGTAATCTTTGAAACTGTTTTTCTTTCATTCAACATAATGCCTTCCAGATTCAGAGAAGGCACCGTGTGTATCCATGGCTCCTTCCTCTACCTGCTGAGTGGTAGCCCATCCCATGGATGTGCCACAGACTGCTCAGCCGTTCACCCGCTGAAGGTCATTTGGGTCGTTTCCGTGTTTTAGCAATTATAAAGAGAGCGTCTAGAAACATGTGTGGTTGGTTTTCCTGTGAACATAAGTTTCTTTTCCTTTAGGGAAAATATCCAGGAACGGGGTTGCTGGGTCATCTGGTGTGTGTCTCATTTTATAAGAAACTGAAAAACTTTTCCAGGGTGACTGCACCACCTCGTATTCCTAAAAGCAGCCTGTGAGTTTCAGTTGCTCCATTAGCTCCAGCACTTGTAGTGTGAGGTTCTTACTGTAGTCATTGTAATAGAGGGGCAGTGGTATGTCAGGGCGGTGGTATGTCACGGTGACTTTAATTTGCATTTCCCTAATGGCTAATGATAGAGAAAATTTTATGGTGTGTATATTAGCCGTCTGTGTGTTCTCTTTCATGAATCATCTGTTCAAGTCAATTCTTTAATTGCAGTGCTTGGGTTTTTTTGGTGTTTTGTTTTTTGTTTTTTGTTTTTGTTTTTTTTTACTGTTCAGTTTTGAGAATTGTTTTACATATCCTGGATATGTGATTTGCAAATACTTTTATTCCCCAGTAACATACTTGACTTCTTTTAAGAGTCTTTTGACAGTGTCCTCTTTTAACAGTATCTTTCACAGGATAAATATTTTTAATTTCATTAAAATTAAAATCAATGTTATTAATTTTTTCTTTTACAGAGGATGCTTTTAGTATCATGTCCACAAACCTTTTCCTAACTACAAATTGCAAACGTTTTTTCTATTCTTTGCTTAGATTCCATTTATCCACTTGTTCCACCCATGTCCATACTTGTGTTTTGAAGGGTTTTTACCATAGCTGCTTGAAAGTCTTTGTCTGAAAATTTCAATATCTGTTGATTTCATGGTTCATGTCAACTCGTTGTCTTTCTCCAAGAGTGTTGTGATTTTTCTGGCTCTTTATATATCAAGTAATTTTAGATTTTATCCTGGACATTTGTATATTTTGTTATGACACTTGGAATCTTGTTCAAGTCCTGTGCACCAATACCACAAGATTGCTTAAGAATTTGGGCATGAGCTGTTTTCCTGTGTGGGTGGCTGAGCATCGACTTATGAGCCCAGAAGTGATGGTTTGATTTGTGGTCAGGGCACATGCCCGGGTTGTGGACTTTATCCAAAATAGGAGGCATGCAGGAGGCAGCTGATCAATGATTCTCATCACTGATGTCTCTATATCTCTCTCCCTCTCCCTTCCTCTCTGTGATCAATGAAAATATATTTAAAAAATAATTTGGGCATGAGTGGAGAAAAGAAAGAAAAATAAACGGGGATGCCCACACTGTCTCTGAGTGTTGGGAGTTCCTTTACCAGAACTGGTTCCCTGACGAGACTAGGGGCTCCTCTGGGCTCGTCCCAGAACTCTCTCCGTCTCCACCCTGGTGCCCACTTCTGGCTTTTTGGGTCATGTGATACCAGAGGGCAAAACATGGCAAACGCACCACCAGTTTGGTGGGACTTCAAATTCTGATATTCCTTTCTGATCCACCGACAACAATTTCCTTTGCAGAGTCCTCAGTTCAGAGCTCCAGGCAGTCTCTCCAGATCCTATCGCTTTATTTGGTGGGAGAAACAGGGGAGTGTTTGCTTCATCTTACCTGGAACCAGAAACCGATAACTCCTTTTCTTTTTAAAAGAGGACACATTCCTTCATTCAGCATGTGTGTTACAATTTCCCCTGCGTCACAGTCCCGTGTGCATTTGCCACCTGTCCCACTGGGGACGGGAGCTTCTCCACTCCAGTGCCTGGGTCCATTCATCCCTGAGGCTGCTCCAGGACTAAACACGGGATGGGACATAGAGTAGACATTTAAACTGATACCTAACATCAGTATGTAGCAAATGTCAGAAAAACCCAGCTCAAACTAGTTTAATCAATAAATGGTTTTGTTGTGGTTCAGTTTGTTCTGGTTCGGCTTGGTACCCCTAACGGAGAAGGTCAGAGGCAGCGCGCTTTAAGGCAGACTTCATCCAGGATTGTTTAAACCAGTTTCTCTCGTTCATCTTTGGTTTTTCTAATATTGGCTTCATCCTTGAATTCCATCTTCTGGACGTTCTGGGTTTCGTCTGGTGGCAGAATTGCTCCTGGGTACCTAGAACACAGATCCTGACAGCACACAAACGAGGGGAGGATAGCGGGTCTCATAGTCTTATATATGCTTGCTCTCCCAAACTGGGGCATGAGTCTATTCCCAAGCCAGTCATCGAAGTCAGCGTGGTGGAGAGTGCTGCTTGCTGTAAACTCATATGAGCTCCCCTATGTTTCTGTGCATGGGGTCATCCACCCAACATGTGTCTGGGAAGATAGGAAGAATGATTTTCTCAAAGGAAAGTCAGGGCAGAGACAATAGGAGAAAGGATAGATAGATCGATAGATACCATGGGGCTAAATCACTTAAATTAATTTTGAATGCAAACATCAAAAGCGCGAACACATTTTTATTTAATTTTTTGAAATGATTTGTTGATTCATGTAAACAGGAAGTCCAAAGGTTGGACCACCAGAAGTGCCTTGATTAATATCATTCTCTATTTTGTATTTGGTTTTCTGTAGGGTGCCTTTCTGCCCTTCTCCTCAACCTGGCTTCCCAAAATGGCTCAGCATTTCCAGGATTCAAGTCACCATTTCTTGCCTATCCAGAAGGAGGTTTCCAAGGAAAATATGAGCTCTGCACTGATTGGGCCACTCTGTGCCTAAAAAAAATAGTATATGCTGATCGGCTTGTTGCTTTGTTTTGCTGAACCAATCATATGGCAAAGAGGGTGGGATTATGCAAGTTATTTTGGAGCATTCAGGTCCCACTGCTGTAATTAGGCGTGGGGTCAGTTTTCCTGAGAGCAAGTACTACCTGGGAGAAGGGTGAGCATCCCATGAAGGTATTCCATGAGAGGGGCATGGGCTGGGTGGGCACAAAAGGTATCAAACATAGAACTGAGTCTTTCCAAAGCAGAGAATGGCTTCTCCGTTTTGAGTTTCCACAACCTTCACAATAAAAGACACTTTGTAAGCACTCAATCCATTTTTGATGACTGGCTTAATGAGTTAAAACCATCAGGCTATCGGATATAAAGTCCTAATAACATTTTAAAATAGGATTCACAGTCCTAGGGCCAATTCCAGTTGCAGTCACTATAACTAAGAGACATATTTTGCTATAGCTGTATCTGCAAAGAACTGTCAAAATATTTTGAAGTTAGGTAATAATTTGGTCTATTAAGATTCTATCTCCAAAAAAATGTTTTTCTGTGAACACAGGGTATTAAGGACAAGGCAAACCAATGTCAAAACGCTCATTTTATATCATTTTATCTTGGCATCTAGGCTAAGGGCTGTGATGAGTTGACACATGTCACAAGACTCAAAACTCAGACAGTCCTTAGGAAAGGAATTGCTAATTATTTGAGACACAGCTCCTCATGGATGATTCTGGAAGTAAATGCTATAGAATCTCAAGAAGGCGAAAGCCTTTCAAAACTTATAGTCAAGATGAGATTTGAGCAAGGTCCCATGGATCAGTGAAATGATCCTACAAATCAAGGGTGGTATCAAAGATCAGGGTGAAGGGCCTGAAGCAAAGGCTTTGAGTCAAGAAAAGGGAAGGGGTGCTGTGTTGGGGGTCCCCAAGATCACTCTCAGGTTTGCCGATGCACTGGGAGGACTCAGCATAGTCATGCTCATAGAGCAAGTACTCAGATGACTTTATTTCAGTAGAAGGATACAAAACAAGTCTGCAAAGGGAGAAATCCAGAGGAAGCCAGGAGCAAGCTTCCGGAGTCCCCCCCACTGAAGTCACACAAGACTCCCTTCATTCCTCCACCAGCAAGTGTGACGATGAGTGTGGAGTGCCGCCCAGCAGGAAGCTCATTAGACACCCGGGGGTTTTAGTGGAGACTGGTCATGTGGCAGCTGCTGCCGGGCATGTACCAACTCTGGACTCGCAGAAGGAAAGCCCGTGTTCTGCCTAAACCGTATTGTTTTGTACAAACAGTGAAGGCAGAGTGATCGCTCTTATCAGTCAGGGTGTTGGGAACCTCCCAGAACCCAAGTTCTCAGCCAAGGACCAATCCTGCCAACAGGCCTTTCAGAGGACAGCCGTCGGGCTGCTATGGCCACTCTCCTGTGCACTGATGTTCAGGAGTTCAATCTGTGACTTCTCTCATCATGGAAGGGGGCATAATAATATTGAACGTTTCTTGCTCCTCCTCTGTGCCAGTAATTGGGTGAGTTATTACCTCTCTCTAAGCCTCGGTCTCTTTATATGAAAACAGAGTCAAGGCCAATCATAAGTGGCCAAGCCAGTTAACCCAGGCAAGGGGTTCAAACACCTATGACCCCCAGGGCAGGCGGTGAGCATCACCTCTCTCCACCCCGTCTCCCCAAAGCCTCAGATTCCATGCAGGGGAGGAGACAGGGGGGCCATCCCTTTCCACCCACCCCCCACAGGCCGGCCTCCGTGGATGCCATGCAGCCCCGCCAAGCAGGAGCTGGGAAGCAGCTGATTTATGCCCTGCCTTTCAAAGCACTTGAAGAATGTGCACCTGCATAACCTCGTTTCTCTCACGAAGATCAAGAGACAACCCAGATACACAGAGACGGATGAGTCTCTCTAGAACAGCGCTTGATATCTCGGGTGATCAAAAAGCGTTTGCAGAATAAACAAGTGCATTAAGAAATAAATGCCTGAATGGATGAAAGCTGATTTTGAGCAGAGAAATCTTTTGAAAATGACTTCCCTTGGGCTCAGCAGAACAGAATTTGCAAATTCAGTCATTTGTCAGTTGTTGCCAGCCTATCTTATCGATTTGCAAGAAGCACCGATTCCCACACTCACAGGCCCCTGCGGCCCCCATGGCTCTGATGGCGGCTGGGCTCCCCAGGGTTGGTGCAGGCTGGGGCTCAGGTCTACGCCCTTCTTCCTAGTCCGATCCCTAGTGTCTGATCCCTAGAGCGAGAGCAGGACAAACAAAAGCAGGGACACATTTCTTCATTCTTTTCCCTTCCACTGACATTCAACAGGTCAAAGCCACTCACAGAGCCAAACCCACATCCAGGGGCTGTGAAGTGTTCTCCCCTCACAATGTGAAGGGAGGGAAGGGAACATTTGCTGAACAATAATCCAAGCTATCCCAGAAGCCATGGCTGTAGACTGGCAAACAAATAAACAATAAGTAAATAAACGCTAGCATCTTAAATACCCTCCTGAAGTTAAAAAATCACAGTAGCAGCGAATGCACAGCCATGTGCCAGCAGCCCCAAGTCTCAGTGGCACCAAGAATAATGGCAATTGGCCCCGGGGGGCTTCTAGCCAATTCCAGGATGGAAGATTCGAGATCATAGCTCTCTCCCACTACTCCCCCCAGCAGGTGAATTCAACACAGCACACATTTAACCCCAATTTCAACTTAAACTGCAGCTGCTGTTGTTGCCTGGGGAGCCCTATCCTTTTACATGTTACGGTAGATCAGGTGCCCGCTGCTGCCATAAAGAACTCTCGATGGGTTGGCTGTCTGGAATTTCTAAGTCAGCACTGCGGTGAGCCTGGAGGAGAAGGCGGGCGGCTCCCTGTCCGGGGTGAGGGATGCCAGACTCCAGCAGGTGATCATGGGGTTCTGGCTTCATGAAACCAGCCCCCAGCAGCTCATCCATCAGCTCAGGGGACACGTGTGCCTTCCCTGCGTGTGAGGCCAGCGGGGGGAGTGGCTGGGCAGCAGGAAAGGACAGCAGGTGCTGCACACACAGCGTGGCTTGGTAGGATTCGCTCATGAAGAAGCACATGACCGTTTCTTTAGTGCCTATTTGGTTCCCAACTGAGTCCTTATCACTACACAGTGGAGGGGTGCAGAGATGGGTGAGCAGGTACCAGAAGAGCCATCATCCAGTTGGAGTCTCCAGTCCCCTGAGGGTCGTGAAGATTTTCTAGAGGTTCACAGGCACAGACAGTTTGAAGAGAATCCATTTGCAGACGCTCCACTGACATGAGTCCTATTTGCCACTCCCTCCTTCACAAATGTCCTTTGTCTGCTAAATGAAAAACAGGTTTGTCGGTCAGGGTACCAACATAAAACAGAAAGTACACTCAAACTGGGGGATTTGATGAGTGTTTAATAGAGGAAATATGATTAAAAGTGTGGCTGCCGTCATAGTGCAGCCCCCTTGGGTGGTGGGGCCGTGAGCTGGGTGAGGGGAGGGAGAGGTTTCTAGAACCTGGAGACAGGGGAGGCTGTGCAAAATGTGAAGGAGCTTGTCCTTCAGAAGATGCAGCCCAGGTCACCTGCAGAGGAGACTCGGGAATAAGTGGCCGACCTTGCTCGCCTCCCCTTGCTTCTAGCTGCTCCCCGCAGCCCAGGTTTCTCACTGGCCAAACCCAACCGGAAGCCACAGAGGAGGAGTGCCCACTGACTGATCCACACAGCGGTCCTCCCCCAGCAGAGGGCGGGCGGCGGAGGATGAGAATGGAGGACATCCCCACTGAAAAGGCATCACCCACTTCGCAGAGCGCACACCCCCCCCTCCTTCTTCTGTGCAAAGTCCTTCGGGGCACCAAGGAAGGGCACATTTTGAAATATTTGCCTCGAGATGCAGAGCAGTGACATTTCTGAGCCCTGGGAACCGCGGCCTTGTAGAATCTGATTATGTTTAATTCTCCGCTGTCATTGAAATTGAAGAGTCTCGTACTGATGGCAGCTCATCGATGATTGAAAATCACTGTTACTTTTTGCCATGTAACTTGAAAGGAGCCTCAACATGTGAGCAGCATGGGACAGGGACCCCTCCTTCCCATCTGCTGGTTCGTATGAACAGGCTCTCAGTGCCGACACCAAAGAAAACAAGTTGATGCTGAAACCTGTCTCTTTAAAATACCAATATTCATTCATGAATACATTAATGGAGAAATAAACAGCCCCACCTGTCATATTAAGAGAAGAGTGTCCCAAAGTACTTTACTTTTTAAAGGATTAATCACTATTTATCACCAGCTGTGACACATTTATGTTGCCTTGATCAATGGTGTTCTAACAAGCATAATAATAATTGAATTAAAAACAACTTACTTTAAAATTTAAAAACTTGTAGTCAATTAAAACTTTTAAATTTAAATTTATGAGCTTTTTTTTTTTTTTGCAATCAGTGACATATGATAGAGCGATTAATAAAAGACTTCCAAGAACAAATATATAATACATTAAGATGAAATTTCTGCCAGGGAATACAAGTTCATCCAGAAGAAAAGAACAATGCAGAATTCCTAACAAAGTGAAGCTTGTACATGAATATATATATATATATATATATATATATATATATATATATATATATTTTATTTTATTTTATTTTATTTTATTTTTTTTAATCCATAATGGTGGGTATCAAACCACAGTGATATTGAGCTTCATTTGGGCACATTTTAGAATGTTTTACTACAATTTTCTTTTAAAATATCTATATGTACATGACAAAAATTATATCCATTTATATATAACTTTTATCTATGTATGTATAAACAAATATATTAAAGCTTAATAAGTTATATAATTTACAACTTATATATTGACACAACATAGCATTTATCTATACTAATAAGAGGTCTCACAGCATGTGCATATGTTCAAACTCATCCAACTGTGTACATTAAATATGTGCATTTTCCCCTGAACCTATTACACCTCCACAGAGCTGTTAAAAAACAAGTAATAAGTAAATTCTTCCACTTGGCTAGTCTGTCAGCTCTCACGGGGAAGCGAGCAGGAGTGACTCCTGCATGTCAGACACTGGGGTGATGGCTATCCCGGCAGCCACCAGCTGTTCCGACCCAGAAATGATGAGCATATACAGTGGAAGGTCTTAACCAGCACATCTGCCAGGGTGCTGGCAATGGAATCTGATCTAGCTGTTTCAGCAGAAAAGGAATTCCGTAAAGGGCATTGGGAGCTCATAGAGCTCCTTGGAGTCTATGCAGCCGGGAGTGATGCTGTGTGTGCCATCCCATGGGAACTGCCAATCCCTCCAAAGTCAGAAGAGCCAGGACGTGGTGCACACAACCTGAGAACTTTTAAATCTAAAGAAAAGATTTTTAAAAATAAAAGCAGTTCAGGTGGTGGTGGTATCTGAATGAGCTCCCACTTTGCGCTTGGAATCCAAATGGTGGTGCTGATAGGGAGTCCAAATGGAGGCTCAGTGTATTAATGATTAAGTGGCTGGTTCCATCCCCAGTGCGGGTGCATATGGGAGGCAACCGATTGATCTCTCTCTCTCTCTCTCTCTCTCCCTCTTTCTCTCCGTCTATCTCTCCCTCAGCCCATATACTTGGATGAGAATTTAAAAAAAAAATAAATAACATTAGACAAAAAGGGTAAATGGGTAAAGGGGGCCAAATATATGGTGACAGGGGGAAACTAGACAGTGGGTGCTGAGCACAGGATTCAATATTCACATGATGCATTATGGAATTGTACACCTGAAACTTTCATAATGTTATTCACCAATGTCACCTGAATAAATTTATTTTTAAAAAAGAAATAGCATCGACATCCACACTACCCACCTAATGGGTCAACAGCACTTTCTTCTAACCCCTTGGGCGGAAAGAAGCTCAGGCTGGGCGATGGCCTGAGGAGCTCTTCGTAAGGAGGAGCCAAGAGATGGCCAGTCAAGGCTGGGGGCCAGTTTGTTCCTCCAAGTCACCACCGCTCTCGTTTACCCTCCTCTCTGCCCGTGCTTCCTGTCAGGGAAAGCGTACCACCCAGATGCCTCTGGGCCATTTTTCTCCTACTTTTTCTTTCCTGGATTGTGGTTAAATAAACTATATTGATTTTTTTCCCCAAAGTAATTTAAGAGGTAATACAGTTCTGATTTGATAAGTAGCACCTTAATACATCCAGAGTAAACAAATTTTAGGGATTCGATTAGTTATTTTTGTCATCAGAATCGACCACATGACGCCTGGCCCGTGGAGATGGCTGTGTGGTCTAGCCGGGCACGGAGGCCCTGAGGCAGAGCGAGCTTCGCACGGGCAGTGCCTGGCAAGGTGTGGGGGTGGCTGGAGCCCAGTGGGCGAGGGCAGAGAAGTCAGTGGTGTGGAGAGGAACCTTTCTGTGGGCACCCCTACCCTGGAGGGCTCAATCAGAGCTAGAGGCTCCTTCTCCACCCTCTTTTTTTCCCCTTTTTCCTTCTCTTTTGAGGTTCCCTTGTGCTCCCCTGCCTCTCCTGTCTCTGTGGCGCTCTCTCTCATATTTGGTCTCTCTGTCTATGATTCTCTTCCTCTGTCTATACGATCCTCTGTCTCTCTTGGCGGCACATACATGTCTCTCTCGGAGGCACAGATAAATGAGCACAAGTGTAGGCCTCAGGAAGTGGCTGCAACATTCACAGGAATGATGGAAGTCAGGCAGCCACTCAGTCAGTCATTCATGCGCGGACATGGGTGAAGGTCCCGTCCCTGGGAACAAAAGCCCAAGAAGCTGACAAACGACAGAAAAGGCAACTGTGCAAATAAAGTCACAGAACCATATGTCCGTGCCCTACGAGAGGCAGGAGAGAGCATGGGGGAGCTCAGAGGACGTCCTGAATTCTGCCTGAGCGGGTCATAGACGTCTGCCTGTAGGTTGTGACATTTGACTTGGGGTGAAGGGTGATGCCGAGAGTGTGAGCTGTGAAGCGAGGAGGCCTCTCTCCATAAGGGGGACCAGGTGTGTCGCCAGTGAGTTTGCCAATCTGGGCTTCAGTTTCCTCTGTGCCTCGTCTATAAAATGGGAGGATTCTAATCCCGGTGCCCACGTGGCAGGAAGAGGGACTGCGAAAGTTGTGCTATGAACCGAATGGCTGCATCCCTCCAGATTCGCGTGTTGAGATCCTCACCCCGAGCTACTGTTTTCAGAAGGTGGAGACTCTCGGAGGTGACGGGGTGGTGCGAGCAGCGCCCTCATGAATGGGATGAGCATCCTCACAAAGGGACCCAGAGCGAGCCCGCTTCCTCTGCCACGTGAGGGCACAGCGGAAAGAGCCGTCTAGAACACAGCTTCTCCCCAGACACCAAATCTGCTGGCAGCAAAATCCCGGACTTCTCCTCTCCCCAGAGCTGCGAGAAATACATGTCTGTGTCTGAGCCATCCGGCTTGTGGTGTTTGCTGCAGCAGCCTGGACACACTAAGATGCCTGAAATCTTCCAGCACATAATAAGCGCTCAATAAGTGTCTGCTCCTCAGGGAAGAAATAAAAGATGGAAAACAAAGGACAAACTGTCTTTGTACTACAGGATAAGACCAGGCCAAGACAACATTTAGGTAATTGCCCCTCAACAACCTCCAAACAGAGGCCACTCCCTCCGAGAAGCTGTGGCCCCGTCATTCTGAGTACGTGATGGATTCCAACCACTGGCATGATCACAGGGGTTTTATTTCATCTTCTTTGGGCCTACAGGAGGCAGAGTTCAGTGAGCGTCTTCTGGGGCCTGTGCCTGGCTTCAAAGTATAGGTGCTCACTCTGCCACTAAGGGTATAACCTCAGCCAGAATAGTTAACCGTTCACCTCATGTCACATGGAAACAGTCTTGCTCTGAAGACTGAAGTGACTGCCTGGGAGGTGTTTTGACGGTGTGTGGGGTGCCCATGTGGTGCAATGTTAAATGCGTCCATTCGGTTTTAAAATGCTTTGCAGACTGTAGAGTCCCTTGCAGGGTGTGTTGTTGGCATTATCCCACTGGTCTGAGCTTATTCAGATAAGACAATCCTGATTATTAGCAAAGCCAGATCATTTCCCCCCCAGCTGGTTTCCTGACTTCTTATATCGGTACATAATTTTATTTGTGAAATCAGATTTCCCCAACAGCTATCAAGCCAGACCCTTCCTTCTCTCTACTTGCCTCAAGTTCCATCTTTTCTTGAGTCCCTAACCCCAGATCATACTGTGGTGCTTCCCTCTGCTCTGCTCAGTCCTCCCCAGCCCCCGCCCTCCACACTGGCACTGCCCCTGTCTGGTGTCCCTTATAAAGCAGCCAGTGGCTCCAGAGCTCCAGGCCCTTTTCTGCGCGTGCGCGTGCGCATACACACACACACACACACACACACACACACACACACACACACACGTGTTCCTTCGTGCCCAGTGTGTGTGAGGCTTAGCTGCTCACAGAGCTGCCAGCAGGACAAGGCTGGAACCTGGATCTCCCATCTTCCCAGGGCTGCACCCTGCAAAGCTGTCAGCATTGCAAGAGGAGTCCTGACGCCGTGGGAGGGGCTCTGCACGGCCCTTGTTCATTCATTCCACCGGCCACTTACTCGTGACCTCACTCAGCAGGTATTTCTGATGCCCGCTATCTGCCAGGCACTATTCCAGGTTAAGAGGAATGGGTCCTGCCCTCTGTAAAAGGGGAAATCATTGCTCATTTCTTTTGGAAAATAGATGTACCCCCATATTGTGACATGCATTCGTGGCTCCAGAATTTTGTTTGCAGGAGGGTCCTGGAGGCATTTTTGGAAGGAGAAATGACAGAAAGTTTGAGTGTTTGTACACAGCTGGTTCTCCCCTCCTTCAGGACTCACAGGGGATGCCGCTTCCTGTCCCCTTGAAGCGGGGGAGGGGGTGTCAGTGAGACACATGCTAGACAATCGGTGTGGCTGGAAGAGGCATGTGTGTCTCTTCCCTGAAGCACTGCATGGCAGGCCCGGGAGCCCAGGGCTCACCCCCTGCCCCGTGGGGGTGGCATCTGTGTGGCCAGGCTGACTCCTCAAGATGAAGCCCCCTAGATGGCCGGGTCCCCAGGGAACCCTGTCCTCCAGGGTCCTCTGGGCCAGCGGTCATGTTTGTGTGAGAAAGAACAATGAATCTTGATGTGTTAAATGACTGCAGCCTAAAAACCCTCTGGACTGATAAGGGTGTGGGGGCAAGAAGGGAGGCTGGGATGCTGGCTTGAGGCAGAATGGATGAACCAGAGAAAATGGAATAAAACACTTTCCCACAGATAATCTCGCTTCACTCTGTGTTTCTCTTAGCTCTCTATTCCATGCGATAGATGGCAGGAGGGTGCTAACGCATCCCTTTCCAAGCCATCCCCTTAAACTATTATTAATGTTTAAAATAATATAACAATTAATTAACTTTAAAGAAGAGAAAATTGAATGTTAATTAATAAATAAGCTCCAGGACTCAGATGTTTGGGGATTTCGTAAAGGTCAGTTCTGACGGCGGCTTAATTAAGAAGCCGGCGGAGGAGCGGCAGGCTGTTAGCGGCGGCCGCTGGAGCCTGGCTGACTCAGAGCCGCCGAGAGGCCGGTCTTCGTTAGCCGTCTTCGCTCTCTGAAAGCAAAGTAGGTTTGTGCTCCTCGTGGGGACGAACTCATCTGTCACTGCGAAATCTCCGAGGACAGGCAGGTCCATTTCAAACCTAATTTGCAGTTGGCTTTCCATTTTAGTGGTTTTGGAATGAAATTTATCTGCTTCAACCCTAGTCTATTTGCTTCCCCCCATGCAAATACCTAGTGCCCTCAGAGAAATTGCAATATGACATCAACAATTTGTTTCCTCTGATTTCAGCTCCATCTGTCAAAGGCTTGGACCCGGGCCCACAAAGAAATGGCAGTCTTGCCTCCCCTTAGTAGTGGTTTTATGCAAAAACATCCAAGCCTTATTTCTGTGGTAATGCTTTCGAGGAGAAAGAAGACTAGAGGAGAGAATAGAACATAGGAAAATAAAGGAGGAAGAAGGACAGAGAGAGAGAGAGAGAGAGAGAGAGAGAGAGAGAGAGAGAGAGAGAGAGTTGAAGAGAGATGTGGGAAGGAGCAGTGTGTGGAGACCCACACAAACACACCGCCCCCCCACACATGGCAGGTGGCGGTGAAGACCAGCTCCTGCCCTGAGCACCTCCTAGCATCGCTGCAAGGGCACAAATGGACGTGGGAGAGAGTCCTGTGCAAAGCGCCCGATGCACCCCGCCAATACTATCTGTTCCTGTGGGAGCGGCGGGGGCACCGGAAGGGTTTCAAACTGAGTCTGACTTACTCCTGGAGTGCTGTTCACCATCCACTTTCTAAGAGGATGTGGGCACAGACCCTCAAACTCTCCCGTGTGTTGAGGTTCCTGTGTTGGTTTACCTGAGCAGACCCTCACCGTCCTCCTTTCCCATCTCCCCTTTCCCAATGACCCTTTTCCCATTTTAGAAAAAAAGGTACAATTTTCCCCCATACGGAAGCTTCCCATAGTGCCTTGCTTCAAGGTAGGTCAGAGCCACACATTCAACAAGTGGGCAGCTTGTCATGGTGGGGTCTGGGGCAAGTGTCCTTTAATTAAAACTCCCTGAGCCCCCCACATCCACCTCCAAACAACATGTATTTCCAATAAAATTTGTCTTGATGTTTAATAATTACTTACCTAAGTATATGCTATGTCTGTTTTATAACCCAAATAACTGATAGGATAAAATATATTAAAGTAAGGGGGAAGTGAAAGAGATCTTTGAAGGAGAAAAGAGAATGATACACATTTAATGATTAAGGAAAACATATTTTTTAAAGGAGAGTGGATATTAAACAGTTGTGAGGTTTAGCTTTAATTGGATGCACTTGTAGGATGGCACAACAGCTTTACTGCAAAATATCAACATTGACATTATTCTGTCATTTACACAACCTTGTCATTTTTGTCCTTTGCATTTGTGTCTCATTTTTTCATTTTTTTTCCAGAAGAGCTGTTTACTGAGAGCTCCTTTAAACCTCTTCTCTGGCTCCTTACTCCTGGCTTCCCCTTCAGGATTAATTTGTCACAAAGAATCTGCCTCTGCATCAATTCATGAGAGTTATTACAAAGTGGGCAAGAGAGACTCCAGGTCTTTCTGATATCTGGGTCCTGAGCAGTGAGTGGCTGGCCTCGCTCAGCAGCTAAGAGGCCCAACACTGTGCTGTAGGAGAGTGGAATCCATGCCTCTCAAAGCTACACACTGCCACACCTCCTCCTAGGGTGTGGTAATTCCGAGTACTGTTCACCAAACATTTCCAGCCTCCTTATGGACTCCTTGTCTTGGAAGTCATGTGACTGTCTTTGCCCGTGATATGTGAGAGGATGTGGTAGTGTCCCTCTTAGGCAAATATTCTATAAGCCAGTCTCCATTCCTCTTGCCACAGTTAGTGTATGAGCCTAGGTGGAGCCCCTGGGAGTCTGGGTACCAGCATGCAGAAGTGCCAGCTGACCCTGAAATGGGTATGCAGCCTTCATGAGAATGAACCGTTTCCCATTTGAAGCCACTGAGATTTGAGTCTTGCTTGTTACTGCAGCATTGCCTCACCCATCCTGAAAGGGGCCAAGAGCCATCTACAAAGAGCTGAAACTTCCTATGTTAAATCTCTGAACTGCCAATTTATTCTATACTCAGTTCATCCTTGTAACCACTTCATTTTCATCTTTAAAACCCGTAGGCCATGGTCAATATCTGCCTTTTTAAATAAATTTCACAAACTGACAAATTTGCATTATCTCCTCTGATTTGTCTTCAGAAAGGGCCCATTGTGATCATTAATTTATGTGTAAGCTTGACTGGGTCATGGAGTGCCCAGATAATTGATTGAAGGTTGTTTCTGGATATATCTGTGAGGGTGTCACTAGATGAAATTAGCATGTGAATCGGTGGACTGAGTAAAGCATATTGCTTCCCCCAGGTAAATGGACATCCTCTGATCTGTTGAGGCCTGAATAGAACAAAAAGGCAGGGGAAGGGAAAATTTACTCTTTGAAAATTTATTCTTTGGGCCTGATTGGTTGAGCTGGGACCTCCATCTTCTCCTGGCCTTGGACTGGAACTTGGACCATTCGTTCCCCTGATTCTCAGACTTTGGACTCAGATGGGAACTGCCTTCCCTGGGTCTCCAGCTTGCAGATGGCATATAGTGGGGCTTCTCAGCCTATATAATCATGTTAGCCAGTTCCTTACAATTTTACACACACGCACATGCACACACCTTGGTTTTGTTTCTCTGAAGAGCTCTGACTAATATAACACTCAGTTGGGTTTTGCAACTTTCCCCAGATCTTTGAGCAGTGTTTCCGTGGTTACTTCTTTACTCCTGCCCTTATAAACCTTGTAACATTTCTCATAATTCCATTTCCTGGTCTGACCCAGGACCAGAGGCTCTCAGCAATAAGCAGGCCTAGTGTCCATCAGCGTTTACTATCAAATAAGAACGTAACCACGAAGGTCTTCGCTTCAAAAACACCAAGTACACCTAATGAAGCCCAGAGAAAGTGATTAATTTGCCCAGAAAACTCAGGAAAACTGGTTAGAGAGTCAAAAGGACATGACGTGCTGTTCCAGTAACGCACATCCAGGCTCAGACACCGTCCTGCACGTGCCAGTGTACTTGCTAATGGCCAGCCTTCAAGGCTGGTCGGAACCTTTGCTCCATTCCCCCAAGCAGCTCATTGAGACACTTTTTGAAACCTTCATCTCAGACCCTGGTATTCTGGGTCAATGGTGGTAAGACAACTGAAGTTCTCACTGTGTGATGGATTTTTTTCACTCTGTGCATATAAATGTTTCCCCATCTGTCTGAGGGCTTGGCAGAGCGGGGATCCAACATTCCTAAACACTGATGGAAACCAGAGTATGCAATTCAGCATCAAAGTCCTGGATGAGGTCAGCCCCACCTGGGCAATCCTTAAGCTCCGGATCAACACATTCCAACGGTTCAGGCTTTAACTTTTCCTCAGTGTCTCCCCTGTTGGAATAATTAAAGCAGTCCTAAGCTACTCGTGTGCTGTCTTAAGAGAACAGACAGCTTCTGGAGGAATGAAGGGAAAATGTTGATAACTTGAGGACTCTTCCTACAGAACCCGCTGAATCTAGAGTAGCAACCAGCTGTCCAGTGCGATGTCAGAGCCCCCCTACCAGCCATCACCTTCCTCCTTGGACTGCCATGTGTCTGTGATCCGATTATCACTATGCCTTTTAGGATACCTATTTACTAGAGGCCCAATGAACGAAATTTGTGGAAGTGTAGGCCTTCCTTTCCTCGGTTGCCGGTTCTGGCTTCCCTCTGGCACCTGGGACCTGGGCTTCCATTGCAGCCCCAGCTTCATCTGGAAGGTCATCCAAAAGGACGTCTGGTCTAATTAGCATAGTGTGTTTTTATTATTATAGATTTTTAATTGATTTGAGAGATAAAGGAAGAGAGGAACTTCAATGGGTGGCCTCCCAGATACTCCCTGACTGGGGACTGTACCTGCAACTTTGTGGTGTACAGGATGACCCTCTAACCCAGACCCACCAGTCAGGGTGAACACTCCTGTTTAAAGGCAAACTTCACACAACTGAACGGTTTTATCAGTTAGGACCCTTGGTTGCATGCCACAGGAACTATGAGTTAAGTAGCTTTAAATTAAAGGAACTTAGAACACCAAGTAACTAAGCAGTGCAGGATCCAGAGGCTCAAATGATGTCATCAAATCCTGACTCATGTCTCCTGCTCTTCGGCTCCTCCTTTCCCTCTCCCCTCCATTCTTAGAGACAATCTCCTGTCATGGCTGCAGGACAGACTAAGTCCAGTAGAAAAGAGTCTCTGCCACAATCCCAGAAGTCACGACAGTCTGGTTACATCTCATTGGTCCTGAGTGTGTCACATGCCCAGTCCTGAATCACAGTTGCCGGGAGAGGAAAGCTTTGATGGTCTTAGCCCACCTGACAGAGTGCTGGTCAAGTCATTTGGATGAAAATTGGGGAGATTATTTACTAGGGAATTTGGTGTTTGGTTACCAAACAATTGATTCTGGGTAGCCAAAAAAAAAGCACATTACAAAAATGATATCCATTAAATAAATTTATAAACTAAAGCAGATACTTTACAAGTAAGATAACTGAAACAGAGGGCTTAAAAAAATTGCCCAAAGTCACAGCTGGTGGTGGTTTGGGATGACACTGAGATTTGAAACTAGGCAGACCATCCCAAAGTTCAGTCACTCAGAATCACCCAGAATCAGAGAACTAGGATGGTGTTGCTGGAAGACAATGGTGAACCTCATTAGATCAATGCCCTCTGAGTTACAGGTGGGGAAACTGAGGCCTTCATATTTTGGCTGCTCTGCCACTCCAGCATGTTACTAAGGACTTTTCCTGTTTGGTAGTGAGTGACAGAAAATGCAAACCAAACTTTTTCAGCAAGAAGAGAATGTATTGGCTCTCAAAACACTGAGGTATTGTGCTGGTTTCAAGCATGGCTGGATTCTGAACCCAATTCAATGACACTCAGTTTCTCTGGTGCCTTAGCACTATCTTCAGCTGTGACCGCTTCCTTCTCAGGCTCCAGGCGACAAGGGGTCTTCAACATCCCCAGCCTCATCCCCCAGGCTGAACCCAGAGGAAAAGAGCCAGAGCTTCCTGGGAAGTCCTGAGATTCATTCTGATTGGGTTAGTTTCGGTCATGTGCTCACACCTGATAATTCACTGTAGCCAGGTAGCTCTGGTCTTTGGCCAGCCCCTTACTCCCAGAGCATATGATTCAAGCTGGGGAAGGAAGATTTTCCAAATGAAAATGGGGGGTGGGGGTGATGCAGGTGAGTGTGTCCTGTTTCCAAAATAAAGTGCTAGAGATGCAGGGGATTAAGAGCAACTTAAAATGAAGAGCACTACCTAGGCTCCTATGTGAGAAAAGTTCTTCTTTTTTCTTGTTTTACTTAGAAGCAATCACAACGCATGCAACCCACAGCAACCTCTTGCAGAGTGTGTCATCTGTATCTTTCAGACTCATCTGTTCGTGTTTGGAAAATGGATTTGAAATCACTGACCTTGTTTATGGGGTCTCTTGATTTATTGGACCTATGAGCTCACCAGTCACTGCTAGTGAGTTCACATGTTGGCAAGGCCAAGTCATGTGTTGATTCAATATCTTGTCTGCCTTAAAAGAAAGTACTATGCCTTCTCCCCATTTCTGGATCATACCAAGCACAAAACAATCCTTTAGTGGACACTGAGTCTTCTACAGGACCTCTGAGGAGGAAGGGAGACAGTGATCTAGATGGACATTTATTTTCTGCATAAAATAATGATCTGTGGTCCCTCATGAAAATTCAATTCAAGCTTTCACTGGGGCCTCTCCAAGGGCAATGAATATGTCTTTCATGTCAACACAGTGCTAGCTCAACATTGGTGCCAGATACATGTGAATGATGGCGGAGAATGAGAAAGAGCCACACCCCAGCCCTCTCCAGGGTTGGATGGTCTGAGGCAGGGTGTGAACACATGGGAAGAGGACAGGAAGGACACTGAAAACCTTCCCACCTGCCATCCTTACCAGATGCCCTGGTGGATGTATCAGTTGGTGATCTTTGGTTGCATCGCACAAACACTGGGTCCAGCCAACTTAAGCCAAGAAACAAGTAGCTCAAAAAAGCAAGGTATGGCTGGAGAACTGGCCTTAGGAAGGGCAAGAACTGAGTTGCTTCTGAGGTTCCACAAAGAGGAAAACAAGGGGGGAAATGTCAGGACATCACAGAGGGTTTTAGTCATTCTCAAGCTGTTTTTCTTCCTTCCCAGAATCAAATTCCCTAGAAAGAGTGACTAGCCCAGCTAGGGGATAGGAAGGCCATCTTGATCAAATAGTCCCAGACAGGATGCACCTAATCAGGAAAGATAATTCTCAAAAAAGAAAGAAAAGAAAAAAAAACCCAGATGTTTTATCACAAGAGGGGAAGCCTCACACTAGCCCGCCAAATACCCACAAGGTCAAACACAGTCACCTTCCTGTGCTCCTGATCCACATCTCTTCTGTATGTCTTCCCTTGGTTTGCCCCAGCATAATCTGGAAAAGCGAACCCCTTCCTCTCCCGGGTAAATACCTGGCACACCCGGACCCCAAAAATGTTCATTGCAACTTTGTCTGTGGGAGTGAACACATGGAGGCAACTTGATTACCAATTGGATGGAAGCCACGGCAGGGTTATAGAAGTTAAAATAAACTAGAATAATAGACATCAACAAAAATCAAACTGAAAGACATTATGTTCAATAAAACCAAATTATAATGGAGGATATATAAAGTGTTATTAATATAAAGGATTAAAATATGCCAATTAGTATATATACACATATACACACACACTATTTGGGAGAATAAACGAATTCATCAAAAGTATAATAAGCATAGTAAGAAAACAAAGTTAGAAGGATGGTTACTTCTTGGGGAGAGGCAGGGGCAATAGGGAGAGGGGTACACAGGAAGGTCAAATGAACTTTGAAAGTTGATTATTTCTTATGGTCAAGTAGGGGGTACCCAGTGCTTGTTACCTAACACTTTTCTGCACAAATAAAATGCTTCTTTTTAAAAAATCAAGCTGCAAGTGTACAACCCATGACCAGGGCATCATCTTCTTCGCCTTGAAATGGTTTCTGCCCCCATGAGTCTGCACATCTTCCTTAGATAACCTCTCAAATGTGAGTTCTCTCACAGATCCATTTAGCAGCGCTCATCCCTGCTCACCTTCAAGACACATCGGCTCTGCTGTTGGGAAGTGAGGGTGCCCTGCTCTCTGCAGCACTTGGCCACATTGTAATTTGTCTATTGATCATCAGTCAGGATTTAGGATGAGCTGCAGGCACAGCCATCTCTCCACGGGGGCCTGGACATCGTCCAGCCGCACAGAAGCAGATCCTTTGTCAAGTCCGATTGTACGAGCATCACATGAGTCTCCAGGCCTGTGCAGGAGGATGTGGGGGCTCTGGTGTGCACAGAGAAAGGCACAGCTGGGGACCCAGCGACCCTGCCTGGTCTCCATTTCAGGCAGAAGCCTGAGTCCTCCCCACCCAGACTGATGGGGTGGGTTGGCTGCCCATCAGTCCATGAGCCTGCCCAGGGCCTGGCATCCCATCATCAGAGAATCCTTCCTTTTTGGCTTTCTACCATTTCCTTCTCCTAGGTGGGTCAGCTGCAGGGAAGGTTGGGAGAGGCGTTTCTGGCATATTCTTGCTCTGTAGGCAGAGGAGAGCCATGCTTCCTCTGACAGGGAAACAGGGGCCAAGGCTGGTGCTGGGTAAGTGACTCTTATCTCCTGCCTCTGAAAGGCAGTTAAATCCTTTAGTCTGGGACATTTGTGTAGCACAGTTCTTTGTTGTGAGGGCCCTGTCATTCATTGCAAGTCACAGAGGAGATCCCTGATCCCACTCACTGTTAGAGACTACATCAGCCATCAGTTATTGTGACAACTCACAACACCCTTAGATGTTTCCAAAGGTTCTCTAAGGAGTGGAACAGTCCCCAGTGGACACCAACAATTCTTGGATGAACTGGGTCCACAAGATACAGAGAGGATGATTGGTATTGGTCTATTTTATACAAGGTTTTTCTTAAATGTCTACTGGAGTCTAGGCTGGAGTTAGGTAAACTCAAACTGCTTTTCAGAATGACAAGAATCAGTCAATGTGATTATTTTACTCAGAAAATATTCTGGTCAAACTTTTGACAGTTGGTAGAATAAATTATGGCTGGCTAAGACATTGCAATTTTTTCCATTTCCCACTTTTAAGGGATCTCTGTCCCCTGAATTCATCCTTCGTTTACACCAGAGATGGGTCTTAGACCTTCAAGTCATAGAAAAACTAAAATATTTTGAGCAAAGCAATCTTGGCTGGTTGACCAAATAGTTTCTTTATGTTTGGGGTTTCTTTTCCTTCTAATTCATGCCTTTATGGTATGTTGAGTGGGAGAATTTATGTTGCACCTTTTTTTTTCTTCCTTTAAAAAAAAAACAACAACACAAAACTTGGCTAGAGTTGAGTGCCTCCTAATCCCCAATAAAAATCTGACATTTTCATTCTGTTTTTTCACCCTCTCTAATCTTCACATAGCCTGAGGTAGGGGTGGGTCTATCCACAGAGCAGGATACAATAGTCCCACCCAGTAATCACAAAGGCCCTCTGAGGGTTTCAGTGGAGATTAAAATGTCACAAGCCCTTCTATTTTTAAGGTGATGAAATGTTGATCTGGGCACAGTACCAAGTGTTACTTATCAGATTCCAAGTGGCATTGTCCCTGGTGCTTCACCCTGTTGGTGGCTCTTGCTGAGGGGTGGGCTCCATCCAGCTAACAGGAGGGGCGGCTGGGCACCAGGCTTGGGGGAGTCAGGATCCCTGGAGCAGTTCCTGACGGAGACTGCTGGTTCTGGCACAGACCAGTGCACCATGGAGATGCAAAAACAGACAAATGACTCATCTTGGCTCAGAGCCCAGAAAATGTATGCTAATGCCTTCATGCAGACAAAAATAAGATTATAGAGATATTGAGCAGGGGGGGAGGGGGTGCCCAACCTCAAATAATACTTCTTAATCCATCCACTGAAAAACCCAATAATTTGCTGAGATCCAAAGTGTCAAAGAGAAGCTATCACATGGATAAAGTTGTTCATTGAGTCCATTTTATCGTCTTCACACCCCATGGGCCTCTTGGTAAACATTGCTAGAGCTCACCAATGTCCCCAGCCCCTCACTCCTTCGAGGTCCACAGAAGGATCAGACTTTCCACTCCTCATAGTCATACAAACATGTGACCACTCTTGGCCAGTAAAATCCAAAAGAAAATGGCAGGTGCTCTGTGCAAGAAGGAGCATCAAGAGCTAGAATGTGATTTTCTGTGTTCCCTTCTCCTGCCTCAGTGGTTCCAGGGGCAGATATGAGATGGCACAGCCTCCTTGTGACTGGATTACTAAATGACTATGATTAACAGAGACCTGCCCCGATATGACCCAAATCAGACATAAAGTGTAAGAAAAACTTTAGTTGTGTTAAGTAAAATTTGGGTCTTACTTTTTACTGCAACATAACCTTTTCCCTCCTGATTAACATACCCAATATCTTCCACCACAATATCTTATAAATGGACACATAAAAAGCCCATAACTTCCTCAAAAGTTACTCTCAGAATATTACTGGTTTTTAAGTTCCTCCAGGCAAAAAAAAAAAAAAAAAAAAATCAGAAGTGTTATAGATGAGATAGCTGCTGATTCAGCAAATCAGAAACTATTGCTCCAATATCAAATATGATGAAAGGGAGAGAAGCACTGAAAAGTGCTGACACCCAGGCTGGACACTATAATGGCCTTGTCAAAGGAGGTCTAAATTTAGAAATAGAAATAGTCTAGTGACAGGTAGGAAGGAACCAATGGGACTTGGGCACATGGTGCCATTTGGGGATTATTTGAGTTACATAATTGCTGTCATCCATTTTGTGAGTATATTTCATCCTCAATCTATTAAGAAATGGGAGGAAAAAACAAAGAGAAAATATGTTCTTCATGGGCTGGTCAACATGGCTTAACCATGACCACAGAAATCAAAAGAACATCTTTTGTTCCCTTAAAGAATGAGCTAGCTGGCTTGGCTAAGTGGATAGAGTGTCAGCCTGTGGACTAAAGGGAACCAGGTTCAATTCCAGTCAAGGGCACATGCCTGACTTGTGGGCTCCATCCCCAATAGTGGGTGTGCAGGAGGCAGCTAATCAATGATTCTCTCTCATCATTGATATTTCTATCTCTCTCTCTCTCTCTCCCTCGTCCTCTTGCCCTGAAATCAATAAAAACATATTTTAGAAAGAAAAAAAGAAAGGAAAATGAGCTACAAAAAGAAATGAGAAGTTTGGTAAACTGCAAGTATAAAACACCAAAACTAACTTTATTTTATTAAAAAAAAATGAAAAGCTTGGCTCAGTGTAGTAGACAAGTATTCATTTTGGCTCCCATCACACATATTCACTCACATTATTTTTAGTAACACACTATTCCCCATATATTTTCTAGAACACCACCTCCTGCCCTGCAGTTGCAAGCCAAGAAAAATGAAAACATATGTCCACACAAAGATGTGCACATGAATGTTGGCAGCAGCATTATTCATAATAGCCAAGAAGTGGAAACAATCCAAGTACCCATCAAATGGAGGACGGATGGAAGAAACAAGACAAAACTGTGGGGGACCCATACGATGGAATACTATTCAGCAGCAAAAAGGAACAAATGAGTGACACACACTGGGTGATAATGTCCTGGAAGAATCTCACAGACATTACGTTAAGCGAGAGATGCCAGGCTGAAAACGTCACAAACTGTATAATGCCTTTTGTATGACGTTCTTGAGATGAAAACTACAGAATTTGCGGGTCAGGCCAGTGGTCGCCAGCAGTTGGAGGAGAGAAGAGAGGCTGGCTACAATGGGCCACAGAAATTTCGAGGGCCATGAAACTGCTTTATATCCTGACGGTGGCGGCATATACATGTATACATGTGAGTATATTTCATCCTCAATCTATATGTGTATTACATATATATACATGTATTACAATCCATAGGCCTATAGAGCCATGACAAATCTGTTTTACTATACAATCATCTTAAAAATAAAGTTATTTTTTTAAATACTTGATTTAAATTGGGCTTTTGAACTCTGAACTCAATCTTCTGAATCTGAAGCTCTTTGGAAAATAACTAGATGGTCCTATTTTGTTCAAGTTGAATCTTTAAAGAAAATATGAATATTCAATTCTTGAGTTGAATATTTGTGGGAGGAGATCGGGGAATAAAATTTAACATTTAGTGTTGATTTTGATGGCATTCCAGCCAATTAGCTTAGTTCATTCAAGTGTTTAGTTCAATTCACGTGATTTAAAATATTTATTTAACCAAATATGTATGTAAAGCAGCCTCATTTCAGAAAATATGCAATTCTTTAAAACAGAGTTGCTTGATTTATAAGGTTGGTCTTTTATCATGGAACTCCTAGGAGTTTGAAGTGTAATTATTGTTCTGCTGTGTTGTCTTAGAGGAGAGATCACGAGGTCTGTGCAACCCAGATCCTATTTTATATAAAAACATTCAAGCATGGAAGGAAGAAGTGCAGGAGGACAGGAATAGATTCTGCAAATTTTTTTTTTTAAATGAACTTTGAGAGATTTTTTTTTTTTTTTTAATGAGGACAATCAGGGAGCATTTTTAAGAAAAGTCATCTCTTGGAGAAAACTCTATGTAAAGAAACACCGTTAGGTTTGTGTCAGAAACTCCTGGTTTCCTATCCTTTTTCCCTTTTCTCTGAACCCTGACGGTATTTAAAGAGAGTGGATTCCCAGCTAAAAAAAAAAAAAAAAAAAAAAAAAAAAAAAAAAAAATCCAGGCTCCTTTGCATTCAATGTTCATGTGACACAAATCTAGCCAGTGGTTACTAAGCAAAAGGTACTGGGTGGACTTCTGGGGAAAACTCTTTAAAAGGAGCCAACTCCACAGGGAAGGGCCCTTTGCCATGTCTGTGGTGTTGGCTGGAGCTCTGGCAGCCCTCTTGAGAGCATGAGGACAGGGCCAGGAATAAAAATAGAGGAATAGCGGTGTGAAGAGCCATAAAGAGCCTGGGTCCCTGATGTTATCATGGAGCCACCATCCTCACTCTGGACTACCTGTGTATAGACTTGTTTGACATGAGGGGGAAATAAAGCCTCTAAATTATTTGAGGTGGGGCTAGGGAGTCTCTGTAACTTGTAGCCAAAGTGATCTTTATCCCTATTTTTCAGCCATCCATAAAAACCATCTTCTGATAGGCTTTTTCCAGGTGGGCCTTCCCTGGAACTGAAATGAGCGATATTTCTGCCACGTTTTCATTTGCAAGGAAGCCATCAGATTATGATGTATCTTTTTCATTTCATTATACTCGCAAATCCTTCTTTGAAGTCAATATCAAGGAAGCTCATCCCAGGAGCCATTCACTGATCATCAGATTATGAATATGTATTTTTAATTTGCTCCCCCCTGCTGGCATGCCAGTTGGTGGGTAGGTTAATCCTTGAAGATTTCACTATTGTGTGTGTGTGTGTGTGTGTGTGTGTGTGTGTGTGTGTTTCTCCAAGATTGAGACAAGTCCGACTCCAGATAACCTTTGATTGCATGCATTTGTGAAGAAGCATCACAGAACCAGGACATCAAAGAGCTGGAGGCAGCCTCAAGAATAATTAGAGCTGAGATATTGTTTATGCAATAGGGCAAAAGTTCGCAGATGTTGTCAGCCAAGTGAAACCTGCTGGCTCCGTGAAACCTTGCCCAGTCCTTTGAAAAATTACAGAATTCTAGAACACAACCAGAGGGGTCAGCTTCCTGTCCCTCACCCAGCTATACCCGATCCAAGCCTCTCCGACGTCCCCACGTTTGGATGCGGCAGGGTTCTGCAGTACAGACAGCGGAATCCATTCCAGCTAGTGGAGTGGAGGCAAGCTTCCTTCTGCCCTCTTGGATGCTGTGGCTGGGCCTGAGAATTAAGCTGGCCTAGGACAGATGAACGAGAGAAAAGCATACACATCTTGTTTAATATTTTTACATGCCCATGAGTGTCTTCTAAAGAAAATTAAGACCCGAAGAAACCTTTTTAGGCCCAAAAGGTATATAAATCGTGAGGATATGACAAGAAAAAGTGGCTTGGGCTAGAGGCAATAAATTGTGGGACGGTGACTGGGAAATCTATGGGGAACTCATGGAAGATAAGAGTTATTTCAGTAGATTTGTTTGTACAGATCCATTTGGATGCTGTCGCCCAGTCCCATGATAAGGGTGTCCTTCTCTTTCTGGTGGGGAGGGCACCTTTCTCCCGGGAAATTTTATGACCTGCTTTTAAGTAGAAATGGGAGAGCAGATAGCACTTCCTGCACCTGCAGTTTCTCAGTGCCTTTGGCGTTATTTTAATCAATATGACAAAGTGACATATTCTGAGATGACATGTGCTGAACCCCTTTGGTTCCTTAGGCCAAAAATGAATTTATTTAGTGGCTTCTAGAGTCTCCACGAGGCCAGAGAATCTGAGTTGGAGGTTATAACCAAGAAAATGTCACGCTCATCACTACTGGTGCTGGGCCCAGACCCTGCAGCTCACACCACTGACACTGAGCACAGGGGACAAGGTCACAGCCTGCCACCTCCCCAGTAGCTTCTGAAAGTCCCACAATGCACTCTGTGTGCTGCCCTTTCACACTGCTCTGTCTTCTGAGTTGATGTCTGTCTCCATCTGACCAGTGCACTCTACACCATGTGTCTGCTCTCCAGCTATGAGGGTGACAGGGAAGGTGCATTTCTGCTTCTCCTTTGAGGATGCTCAGACACATGATGGGAAAAATTCTCCAGAATATAGAAGGGTTTCAGAAGGTTTTGGAAAACCATAAATCATGACACATATCCACTACCTAGTTATTCTCCTAGCTATCTAGCTCTGCTCTTAACCGCAGTGATATCACTTTTTCAATTGACAAAGAGACATGAAAAAATGAAGTATTAAATTCTCAAGTCCCTGGTGGAGAAATCAGGAAAAGGGAGCTAATGCTTGGTAAAGAAAACTCACAATATAGATTCCAGATGTTATTCCAGGAAAAGGTGTTTTTGGCAGAAACTTGCTATTTTAATGTAATGAATACCATTTAGTTTTAGAAGAGAAAGTTTCTGGTTTTGTGTGTGTGTGTGTGTGTGTGTGTGTGTAGACATATCAAAGTATAATTCTCAAAATGATAAAAAACATAATTCTTATAAACTAGATGGTAAACATTTGTCAAATATATTTATCTAATTAGTGATGTAATTTATAGGATGATCAAAATGATTAAATATAAGATATGAGAACAAAGATTCTATATAGTCCATAAAAAAGAAGGAATGTTACAATACAATTGCTAAGTTAGATACAACCTCTTCTTATTTCCCTGGGCAATAAAGCTAGAACTATTGGATTACCTTTAGTACCATCAGAAAAGAAAAATGTTGTACTTTACAATGTTTCTGTTAACCTCTAACTTTCCGGAGTTATAAAATCTCAGAGCACTAACTAACTGTTGTAGGAAATCAAACAAAGTCTCATTTCCTTAGAGAGTCGGTGTCCCCCACATGGGCTTGTTACACTGTCCTCTACCTCTACCTCTAGTCTCACATTGTCTTATTTTCAAGTTTTGAATATTTTTTTCTTAACATATATGAAATTTTCTCCTATACATTAAAGATAAATATGGTTGTTGGTTTGATGGGGACTTTCCAATCATTCATCTATTCAACAACCATTTATTAGGCTTCCATTCTGTGTCAAGAACGCAGTTGGACATGGAGGGCACAAGTAAATTAAACACAATTCCCAACTAAAAGAGGCAAAACCACGAAATCAACTCTCACAAGACATATGGACTGGGTTGATAGAAGTAACAATAAAGTGCTGTGGAATGAGGATCAGGGAGGAAGCAATTGTGCCTCATGTGTGGGGAGAAGAGGTAGAAGTGAGTTGGGCAAGTTCAACTTTCCTGAAGACCTATTACAGCATTGAAAAGTCCCCGTTTTCAAAAGGCATAGATTCTGCTGGGAGAGATATGACAACAACTTAATTTTCACTTAGAAAACTAGTTAATAAAGGGTGCAGGGAACACCCAGTTAATAAAGGGTGCAGGGAAAAGTGCCCCAGACTCAGGAGGTGGGACCTATAATCCAGGTTAAAGTCAACAGCACAAGCGTTGCCCTGACAACAGGAATTCATTATTAGGTGATCATGTGACCTAAGTGGATCCAATCAGAGTTTATCTCCAGCTTTTGTGAAAGCTACTTTGTTTGAAAAACTCAATAAATTGACCGCTGGGGCCATTTAACCCTGATCTGGTCCCCAGAAAGTTAAGCCAACTCCTGTATATCCTGATGACTCCTGAATATGCTTTCTGAATTTAGCTGTGCCTTACTCATGTCTCAGATGACCGTGTAACTTACTATGAAACCCAGGACATATGTGGAAGTGTCAGAGACATTATTCACAAAATAAATGCCAGAACAACAGTCATAAACAAGAACCATCCTGGACAAACAGGACTTAGAATACCACCTACTCATGATTTTTTCATCATGTGGGGCAAGAAATCACCTCTTGATAAAGGCACTCCACATCTTTGCACTAAATTTCTGCTGCTTAAGTTAGACAGGGGGCAGTTGTCAGGTGTGGTGGTAAGTGCAATGGACAGGCAAGCAGGCCCACACTGGAACTTTCCCACACAGAGCAGGACATGGGCTCACCCTAAGTATTGTGGCCTAGGTGCTTGGCACCACACTGACCAAGGAGGATTGTGGGATGGATAAGGTGTAGTCCCTGCCTTCAGGTGCTCACTGTCTTAGGAAGAGGCGTAAAGACCTAGTAAAACCACAATTGCAGCACAGGATGCTGAGCGGGGAGCCACAGGTGAAGCCCACCTGCTCAGCTGCCCCTTGGAATTGTGATCACATTTTCAGAGTTTGCATTTGGTCAGTAAAACCTGGCGATAGCAAATTGCTGAGCACAACAACTGACTTGGCGTCCTCCTTTCTTCTGGCATTTACTGGAAAATTCCAGCACTTCAAATAACACTGGCAGGTCTCTGTGATTTAATAGTTGAGTTACTTCCTATCCTTCTATCCTTAGAATTCCAGCCAGGAGCCTTAGAGATGGAAACCCCCTCATCTTCGGGTTGAATACGACAGCGGGGATGCCTGCCCACTGAAGGCCTCTGAGGGAGAGGGGACACTGGCAATAGACGCTCCGGATAAGACCTGTTCTTGACATGGAGTGGCTCACCGGGGTGCATTCCCAACAACTTTCATTGGAATTTAAAGCAGAAACATTACTTTGCAAGGAAGAGAAAGACATCGGGCAGCAAAGGCACCATTGCTTTGCCAGGGGACATCTCGTGGTCCATCAAGGTGGTGTGGCTTTAACGGTTTGTCCTTTGTATTTGAAGAAAAAAAAAAAAAAAACCTTGTGCAAAGGTCTTGCCCGTAGAGAATGGCCGCATGCCCTGTGGTCAGCCCGCCAAGCTGGCATCTCGCCCATAACACGCCATGAGGAAAGGCACAGACATAATTTCTCTTGTCTTCCCGAGCAGTACACGCCATGTGTCACGTTAACGAGTGGGTTTGATGAAGTGTAAGACAGCTTGTCATCCAACAGCCAAGTGGCCTTGTTTCCTTTCCCCGGGATAATATTGGATTTCACACTGATAACATCAACAAGAGGAAGGCGCACACCTAACAGCTAATATCTGGAGAACATATGTTTCTGCTCAATTCTTACACCTTTATTGCTCCATGTGACATTGCAATTTTTTTCTGCCGCCTAACAGCCTGATTCGATGCATCTGTCTTACATCTAATTCAAGTCAAAACCAGTAAAGCGAGCCAATGTCTGGCCTATTTGTAACTCTGCCATGAATTATTGTCCTTGATTCTCTTGTGCTACAGTTTTGTTTTGTTTTTTCCAGGAACCAATAGCCGGGGGGGAAATATACTGATAGAGTTAAAGGAGATCTCATTTTCTTTTCTGTATTGTTTTCTTAAAAGATAAAAATGGCAATTTCGATCCTAATGGGAGAATGAATTTCATCTGCATAGGTCATGCATTGCTGTCTTTATAAGGAAACCACAAAGCAGAATCTGTCTTTTTTTTTTTTTTTTAATTTCCCAAACACAAAGCAATTCTTTGGAAATTGCCACACTTCTTGATAAAGCTGATCAGCTGTCACAGTTCAAAATCCAAGTTGCTCAGACCAGCCAGCTGAGAGACATCCTGGAGGGCTGTGTCCGGTTTTATTGTTCTCACCCTAGCCAGTTTGGCTCAGTGGATAGAGTGTCAGCCTGCAGACTCGAGGGTCCTGGTTCGATCCTGATCAAGGGCACATGCTCAATCTGCAGTAGGGGGGCGTGCAGGAGGCAGCCAATCAATGATTCTCTCTCATCATTGATGTTTCTATCTTTTTCTCCTTCTCCCTTTCTCTCTGAAATTAAAAAAAAAATTAAATATTTTATTCTCATTCAATTTATTTCACAAGATATCTAATCCATTTACAGCCATACCAACCAGAATTCCACCTCCTGTAACCCTCATTGCTGCTACATGGGTCAAAGCCGCTAATAAAACTGTCTCCTCACTGATCTCCCAGCATCTGCACTTGTGTTAAGAACAGGCTGGAAGAAGGGATAGGGCCCTCTATTCTTAACACAATGGTCAGAGCGATCCTTTTAACTGCAATCAAATCACTCCCTCTTCACAGGCAGGACTCTAAGATAGCCCCAAGATTTCTATTCATGGGTCTATTAATTTCTTATCCTACAATATGGGTAGAAACTAGAAATATGCTGTCACCCTGGTAAGTCAATGACTAGTGAGTTGACTTTGAGTTCATCTCATGGTAGAGTATGGAGGTGGAGCAGACCTAATTACTTTATCCCTTTAAGGCACTTGGGTCTTCTTGAAGGAGCTGAGGAGAGGGCCATGTGGGAGCTGAGAGTGGTGTCCAGCCAACAGCTAGCAAGACAACGGGGACCTGTCATTCAGCGACAAGAACATTAATCATGTCGCCCTAACCGATGTTGCTCAGTGGATAGAGCATCAGCCTGTAGACTCACGGGTCCTGGGTTCCATTCCGGTCAAGGGCCAGTACCTTGGTTGTGGGCATATCCCCAGTAGGAGGTGTGCAAGAGGCAGCTGATCAATGTTTCTCTCTCGTCGATGTTTCTCTCTATCCCTCTCCCTTTCTCTCTGTAAAAAAATCAATAAAATGTATTAATAAAAAAAGAACATTAATTATGTCAACCATCCAGGGGCATTTGGAAGTGGATCTTTTCACAGTGCAGCCTCCCAATGAGGCACAGCCAGCCCACGATTTTCTTTTAGCCTGTGAGACTCTGAGCAGAGGACCCAGCTAAAACATGCCTGACTCCTGGCCCACAGGAATTGTGGGATCATGAGCCTGTGGTCATTTGTTACACAATAATAGAAAACTAATACACTCTCCTCTGTTCAAAATCTTCCTCAGTCCTCCCACCTCACTCAGATAAAACCTGGATCCTTCCCATGGCCTACGAGCCCGGTCTGATCTGGTCTCCCCACTTCTCTGGCCTTTATACACCCAACTCTCTCCTTCACTCTGCTGTGGTCACAGACGGTACTCCCTGCTGCTCAGAAATGCCAGACTTTTCCTGCCTCAGGGCCTTTGCACGCACTGTGCCCTCTGCCTGAAACACTTCTACTCTCTCCCCAAATATTACACTTTCCCCTCCCTCTTCACCTTCGGGTCTCTGCTCCATGTCAGTATCCTCTGAGGAACACCAATCCCACCATTCCCTTCCTCCCTTTCCTTCTTAGCACCAGCCACCTCCAGAGTTATTCTACTTACATTTTATCTTTTTACTGATCATCGCTAAGGAGAAGGTAAGTTCCATAGCATCAGATTCTTCATCGCTCCTAGAGTCCAGAATGGTGCCAGCGACATAATATTAGATGCCTACTAAGTCATGAATAACTGATGATGAATGATTCAGTGTTTAATTGGGAAACTGGGCCAAACAGAGCAGTGAGAGAAGCCCCAAAGCTAACTAAAATGGACCACATGAAATTTAGTGACCAAAGAGTTCCATGCAACTCTATTTTTTTTTAAGCTCCCAATCGTCATCCTTTTTGAAGAAACAAAATAAACACACTTTCATCAGCCCTGACTTTTTTTTAAATGAGCTTTTCTTTGCCTGCTCAGCAGCCACTGGAGCTCCTGGTCCCCCAGACGCCCATCTGGTCATGGAGTCGTTTGCACTTTGGAGAAAGTGAGGCCGAGGTGAGAAGTGGCAGCCTCTGTCGGTCAAGGCCAAGATACACAGCACCGAGTGTCAGCTGAAGACGGGCATGTAATAAGGGCTGCTGTGCTGGAACATTTGGCATAATTGGAAGGCGAGGTTAACGGCGATGAGGAAATTAACATGGACGTCCAACGGCTTATGAAGCAGATGCTGGAAAATAAACAGAGCAGAGGGCGGCCAACGAGCTCTGTCATTTACTTATTTTTTAGAGTGACGGAGCAACAGGGGGGAGCGGGGAGACGTGTTTGCAGAAAGTCAGGCAGTGGAGTAGGCTGAGGATTCCGGTGGAAGTCCAGTTGCCCACTCTCCAGCTGCATGGCCCTTGGCAAGGACCCTTGTTGACCTCTCCCAGTTTGTAAACTTGGGACTCCATTGAAGAGAAGCCTTGCTGCCTGTTTAAGCCCCTGAGGTTTTTTTTGGGGAGGGCGTTTGTCTTGTCTGTCCTGATGGACGCAGGTTCTTCTGTGGTCACCAGAATAACAGTCCCCGCAAAGCTGTCCACATCCTAATCCCCAGAGCGTGTGGATATACTATTGTGCTTAGCAAAGGGTCTTGGCAGATGTGGTCAAGTTAAGGGTCTTGGGTGAGGAGATTAACTGGATTATTCGGATGGGCCCAGTGTAATCTCAAGGGTCCTTAAAAGAGGGATGCCAGTGTGGCTCAGTGGTTGAATGTCCGTATATTAACTAGGAGATCACGGTTCAATTCTCCACATGCCCAGGTTGTGTGTTCAATCCCCAGTAGGGGGCATGCGGGAGACAGGTGATCCATGATTCTCTCTCATCACTGATGTTTCTGCCTCTCCCTCTCCCTTCCTCTCTGAAAAATATATTTTTAAAAAAAAGAAAGAAAGAAAGAAAGAAAAGAGAGAGAGAGAGAGAGAGAGAGAGAGAGAGAGAGAGAGAGAGAGAGAGAGAGAGAAAGGGAGGAAGGTGGATCAGAGTCAGAAAAGGCAATGTGACCAAAGAAGGAGAGAGAGATGGGAAGATGCTGCACCTCTGGGGTGAGGATGGGGATGCACCATGAGCCAAGGAAAGCAGGTGACTTCTAGAAGCCAAAAAAAAAAAAAAAAGGCAAGAAAATGGGTTCTCCCTACCATGGTTCTGTTGATCCATTAGATTTCTGACCTCCACAACTGCAAGAGCATAGGCTTGGGGTTTAGGACACCGCATTTGTGGTCATTTGTTCCAGAAGGAATAGGAAACTGATGTATCTCCTGGTGTTTTTTTGTGTAAAAAAAAAAAAGTTGTTTTTTTTTTTAATCCATTTCTTTGATATACCTGGGTGTTTCTCAAATTTTGATTTTTAAACAAAGAATGTATCCTATAAATTTTCTTTAAGAGTGAAAATAAAGTTTCTGAAAAATGAAAATTCTGCTTTCTGATTTGAAGAAACCGTCATTCAAAACTTCTGAAATGCCCGAGGTTAAAGACACAGTACCATTCATTCATCCATCACTCCCAGTTTAATATAATGCCCGGTACTTGCCGTCCATCCTCCCTGTGACATTTTTGTTGAATTGGGTCCAGGCACAGTTAGTGGTTGGCTGGGGACGTGAGCTCTCAGACCTGACCTAAAGGAACTCAGAGATGGGACCCTTTTACTGAGAAGAGGTGAACTCAGAGTACACCCCAAATTTGCTTCGACCATAAACATGCACCCCTGCTGCCCTGAGATCTGCAGCTGCAGGAAATGGCATGACAGTCACCTTGCAGGGAGGCTCCTGGTCTCAGAGCCCTGATGTCACTGTGCCTTTTGCTCCTGTTTTTAACCCGGGAGGGGGTTAGAGAAAGTCACAAACCACGAGCACAACGAACAGTCCTCAGCCTCACCAACCTTTGTCCAGCCCGTCTGCACATTGCCTGCATTTACGGCTAAACCCCTTCCCTTTTCATCTCTCTCCCCAGGAACCCGGAGCTGGAGCAGGCCCTGCACCAGGCAGGATTCCTAATGGCTGCTTTGATTGATCAGGTCTGAGCCATTCCCCCATTTGGTCAGAAAGGTTATCTAGCTCCAGAAACAATCAATGGATCACTAATGCATGCAGGCAAGTTTTCACCCTGTTCAGACTCCAGGACATTTTATAGACAGACTGCCAAGTCATTTTAAAGCTGTGAACATTCAAGTGGCTTTTGTAGCTGAGCCCATGCTGAAACATACCAATTGCAAGCCTTTGAGCTGCTCTGATTCTTCATAGCCTGCTAATGGGGATGTGGGGACAGGGAGTCGTGATTAGATGGCTTCCATTTAGGGCAGCAGAAATAGAACGTCTGATAGAAATAGACGGAGAGCTGTCATTAACCTTCACAATGACACCTACCTCTATAGGGGCCTATGGAGACACAGGCTGGAAATGCCATCTTTAAAGATATCTCTGAATTTAATGGGCACTCGGCTTGGCAAACAGTGACACTGGTCTATGCTAGGGCTCCCTGAATTCCCACATCCAAGACAATCATTTTTAAGTGGGCAATTGGCACAGGGGGGTGGAGTGAGAATAAGAGGAGTGCAGAGGGAAGGGAAGGAGCTCATTAAGGAGTCCTTTTCACCATTCACTCCAAGAGGATGAAAGAATGGAAAGTTAGTGAAAGCCCAGGGTGCATCAGGAATTCATTCTTGGAAACTGACATTTATTCTGAGCCGTGATTACATGTTCATACTTAAACCTCCCATTTTGAGTTTCAAGCACACATCCCCACTCCATCTCCCCCGCCCCCCCAGCAGAGCCCTACCCCCAGTCTAGAGGAGGACAGTGCATTACTTGTTCTCCCATCATCTTTTGCAGTGAGTCCAGTCACATGATGCAGTCCAGCCAGTTGCATCTGAGGGAGCTCCTATGGGCTGGGGAAAGTGGGATGATGAGAATCCTGGGAAAGAGCTGCCTGATATGGAAAAAGAGAGATGTGCTTGGCAAGATGTGTGCATCCCCGCCATGTGATCTTCAGGACAGCGGTGGCAGCCTGCACTAGGGCTGCGCACCCTCACCTCCAGATCCCTGGCCAGGCTGAGATGGCTGCCTGGGCTGGGGTCTCAGCCTGGCCAGGGCGCGATCCCCTTCCAGCAGTGGCAGCCTGGGGTCTCAACCATTGAGTCACACCAGCCAGGCAGATATAGAGGAATCTTAAATGGTTCTTTTTAAAAATATATATATATTTTTTATTGATTTTTTACAGAGAGGAAGGGAAAGGGAATAGAGAGCTAGAAACATCTGTGAGAGAGAAACATCAATCAGCTGCCTCTTGCACACTCTCCTCTGGGTAAGTGCCCCCAACTGAGGTACATGCCTTTGACCAGAATCGAACCTGGGACCCTTGAGTCTACAGGCCAATACTCCATCCACTGAGCCAAACCAGTTAGGATTGTCCAATATGCTAAAGAAAAAAACCCTATCTAATAAAGAGGGAATATGCAAGGGAGGGCATTTGGGGGTGACCGGGATGTCAGGGGAGGGCAATTGTGGATGATTTGGGCTGGCAGGGAAGCAGTTAGGCTTTGATCAGGCTGACAAAGGAGTGGTTAGGGGATGATCAAGCTGGCAGGCAGAAGCAGTTAGGGGCAATTAGGAAGGCAGGCAGGCAAGTAGTTGTGAGCCAACAGTCCAAGATTGTGAAAGGGATGTCTGACTCCCACGAATCAGGCCTAAACAGGTAGTCATACATCCCTCAAGGGGTCCCAGATTGGAGAGGGACACCCCCCAACCCCTGCCCCATGCACAAATTTCGTGCACCGAGCCTCTAGTTATTTATAATGACAAAATTAAGTGAATAAAAGGATGAATACACAAATAAATAGAAAATATCTACAGATCTACAGCAGAATGGTCAAATCAAAAATGGCTCATTTATACTATATACCTCATACTACTTAGAGTCCTAGACTATGTACTACCATGGCATCATGTAAAGGAATAAGGTAGGCCAACGTGTAGTTAGAGGATTATATCCAAAACGTCTATAGTGTGAATAAAAAATTATCATCTCTTACACATATGTGTATTTTCATGCCCATTTTATAGAGGTATGCACATAGGAAATAATCTAGAAGAATTCATATTGAAATAATAATAGTGCTTAGTATGAGAAGTTGAATAGTGCTTAGTATGAGAAGTTTGTGGGAGAGGAGAGTATTTTTACCCTATACACTTCCAAACCATTTCAATTTTAATAAGAATATATTTTTATATTACTTATGAAATTAAAATTAAATGCTCCTCCCCCCCCCAAAAAAAAAAAATCTAAAATGTCTGTGTTGTTCTAAGTGGATTCTACTTAATATAAACCATTCCCTAACAAAGAAAGAAAACAGAAAGGCAAATGGCAGACTGGCACTCGGACATGCAAACTGAAGCTGGCAAGTTCTGCTTGGCTGCCAGTCTCTCTGTCCTCAGTCTCCAGCCAGCCCGTCCAGAGGCACCTTGCCCTCAGCCTAGCCTGGTCCTGCACAGGTGGGACCTGCCTCTGCTCCATACCAGCAAGTCCCAGCACCTTAGACGGGGTCTCTAAGCCCCACACTGGACATGGCCTTTTTGCTGAGAACTTCTGGGCCTCATGCCAGCCTCATCCCGCCTGGACTAACTCCTATCTTTAAAGGAATCTGGTGCACCTCCTTCAATGAGCCTCCATCACATTTGGGAAATAAGTTAGATTAATCTGCTTCTTATTTATAAAGCTGTCACTCAAGACAGTATAATAATTCAGTACAAAGCACCAAACTAGCCTGGCCAGCATGGCTCAGTGGTTGAGCATTGACCTATGAACCAGGAGGTCATGGTTCGATTCTTAGTCAGGGCACATGCTGGGGTTGCAGGCTCTATCCCCAGTAGGAGGCATGAAGGAGTTAGCTGATCAATGATTCTGTCTCATGGTTGATGTTTCTATTTTTCTATCCTTCTCCCTTCCTCTCTGAAATCAATAAAAATATTTATTTAAAAAAGCACCAAACCAGTCAACATGCTCACTGTTCTAGAATAGTCCCAACATGCTCAGTTTCTAGAATAACAAGGTTTTCAGTGACTACAGTAGCAAGTGCTTCTTCACGTACTTGCACACTATTTGAGGAGAAAAATGTTTTGCCTGGAGTCTTGGCTGTTCTGAGAACAAACTCTCCTCATGTCCTGGTCAGCAGTGCCTCTCTGTCTCTTTGGCGCCGACCTGGCATCATGCTCCAGGACAGGTAGAAATGTGGGGGGAAATGGAAAGCCTACAGGGCCTTGGTCAGCTCGGGCTGCTACAACAGCCATTGACCTGGTGGCTTTTAAGCAACAGACATTTACTTCTCACAATTCTGGAGGCTAGAAGTTCAAGATCAGGGTATCATCTTAGTCAAGTTCTGGTGAAAACCCTCTTCTGGGTTGCAGACTTCCATCTTCTCATTTTACCCTCACTTGGTGGAGACCAGAGGAGAACAAGCTTTCCTGTGACTCCTTAAGGGAGAAATCCCACTCATGAGGACTCCACTGTGCCTAGCTGGCTTGGCCATGGGTGAACCTGAGAGGGGGCAGTGAAGGATGGAGAAAAGACAGACAAGAGAAGAAAACTGGGCGTTAGGTGGGATGCCACCCTCTCTGATGGAGAGACAGTGCTCCACCTGTAAGCCGAGTCTTTGTTTTATAACCAGATTCCAGGAGGCAAAATAAGGGCATGGTTACAACGTTCTCTCTGGTTTCAGCTACTCAATCACATGCACCTGATCAAGCTTTGTTTACTTGCTGCACCTCCCACAGTCCATATCACTCAGCCACGTGGGACCACAGGTTCAGACCATAAGGTCAAGCTTACAACCATAGCCTTTGGCTGTAATTGTGCTGGGACTGACATGTGGCTTTGCCTCGAGAGAATCGTGCCCTCCCATTAGTCCTAGGCTTGAACCTATCCCAAGGCTGTAGCTGCTCTCCACACTCCACCCTCATGACCTCATCTAATCCCAATCACCTCCCACAGGCCCCACCTCCTAATACCATTGTGTTGGGGGTGGGGTTCCACAGATGAATTGGGGGATACAAACATTCATTCCATAACTGCTTGTAATATCATTGGCTTTAACTCTGAGGGAGATGAAAAGCCATTGGCTGCCTTGAGCTAAATGGCAGGCGATGACTCAACCATTGGCAGGCCCCTGGAGGGGAGAAGGGTGGTAATGGTAGTGGACAGTCTACAGGCACCTGGAGAGGAACAGGAGACCCGTGGGGAGGCACCTGCAAGCACCCACGATGGAGGTCAGGGCCATGGTGGTGGAGGTGGAAATGGAGAAGCAGACAGATTCCATGTCTGTTCTGAATGTGGAGACCATGGATTTGCTGCCAGGTTAGGATTGAGGGGAAACAGAGAGAAATGTGGGATGACTGTGGTGTGGGGCTCCTGGACACAGCTGCTCTGAGGGAGTTCTGAGACAGAGATGTCCTGAGAAGGAGGCCAGTCGCTCAGACCTGTGACCCCGCAGCTGTTCGTTCTCCTGCCATGACTCGCTTGTCCTGTACTATGACCATCTCTTCGCACATCTCTCCCAGCCGTGGGTTCTCAAGGGCAGGATGGCCTGTGCCATCCGTCACCCTGGGGCGGGTGTCTCAATCAGCGCCTGGAAAATAGAGCACTCAGTTTGTGGAAGAAATAAATAGCAGGTACAGGGAGGCTGAGTAGACATATGGTGGATGCAACCAACCATAAAATTCTCAGCAAAAGTAAGAAAAAAAAGAAAAGGAAAAAATCTAGCTTGAGTCAGTTTTTTTTTTTTTACACCATGTTTTGTTATTGTTATGGCTGTTTTGAACAAGTGCTTGGTGACTTGGCACATCCATTAGAAGAACTTAGCCGTGAATCCCGCCAATCGGTCTCAGAAATCTAGCTTGTGAAGACACACAGGTGCATACACACAAAGGTGCTCACTGCAGGCTTGTCCAGAAGAGGCAAAACTTGGGAAGAACCCAGATGTCCATTACCAAGGAAACAAACAAACAATTATGGCACTGATGTCACCAAGGAATACAATGCGGTGAACGAAAGAAAAGTTCAAAACCATGTGTTTCAACGTGAATCTCAAAAACATGCTGTTGAGAAAAGCAGTTAGGAAAATGATATAGCATGTTTCCATTTACATGTACCATCTACACCAAAAAGATACCTGTTGTTATTTAATTATAATTTTTATCAAAGTCATAGTGGATGTCCCACCATGCACCGCTGATCTCTGTTCTCCAGAAATAACCATTTGTGGCAATTTTAGCATTTCTGTGAGTATCCATCTTAGTGTTTTTTCAGTAATATGTTTATGCTGCTGCTTGTTCATTTTTTCTGGATCATTACCTACTGTTTTCCTTTTGTAAAAGAAAATTATGAAGATTTAACTCTTAGATCAGCCCTTTTTCACACCATTTAGAGCATGGACTCTGGAGCCAGGTTACCCGAGTTCAAATTCTACCTAGCAGGTGACCCAGCGTAAGTCATTCCACCCTTCTTGGTCAGAGTCTCCCAGCTGAAAAGTGGGAATGAGGAGTATGTGCCTCACAGAGGGGCTGGGAGCGTAAGACAAGTGCATATGCAGCAAACACAGGGAACTAAGCTCACAAGCCAAAGGAAATGTTCGTTAAACAAATAAAACAGCTTGCAGCACAGGTTCCAATCTTCAACTGATTTCAGCCCACGGCCACCATAAGCACCTGCCCTGGTCCCGCCTCCTTCCTCTCAGGTGGGGGCTCGTTGGGGCCCAGAAAGAGAAGGGACCCTGCTCAGGCATGCATACAGCTCCTTGGTCCTAAAAGGTCCAGGACTGGGATTTCCTTTGGATGCATTTCACCCATCAAATCCGTGTGCCCTGGAAGCCAAGCAGCTCATTTCCGTTGAAGACAGAAAGGTCAACGCTCCCTCAAACTATAGATACTTCTCTAATTGCCTCGCCTGCCCCGAATTCATCCTGATCATTAGCAGAGCCCCCTGTGCTCCGGCTGAGAGGGCAGAGGGAGGCCCAGACATATCATTGCTCATCTAAATTTTTAATAACGCTCCGATCTTCACATCACCGGGGTAATCAAACCCAAATTAGCCTGGTACTCAAAACCTCAGAATAACAAGGGGAATGAAAGGGATAATGTTTCTTTAATGAAAATTTCATCAATGCAGATTTCCCATTGAATGTTAAGGGTCTTGGCGTGACGCCAGCATCAGAGCAGACTGCTGTGACATTGACCTTTGTCCCTCAGAGGGAGACACAAGTGCAGAGTCTGGCTGACTTCACCTGCTCAGAGACAACCCAGGTAGCCGTCCTTGCAGCTCAAACGAAGAAAGACCTTGAGCCAGGGGGCAAGTCAGCTCAACCCCCAAACCTCCCCCACCCACCCCCCACCCCAGCCAGTCCCTCCCAGGTTTCTCTCCAAGCTCCAGGTCTCAGCCCCTCCCTCGTCTCTCAGTGTCTCAGCCCCTCACTGTCCCCCACCCACTCCTCCTGAGACCTCCCACCTGGCTCCTAGCACCTCCCTTCTCCAGCTGCTCAGGCCTCATCCTGGGAGTTGTCCTCCATTTGTTTGCTTTCCTCTTCCTCCCTCTATTCCACCCACCAGCCTGGCCTTCATAGATAAATCCCAAAGCTGGCATTGGCAGCCCTACCATGTTGCCATCCCCACCCCATGGTGGCCTACTGATGGGTCCAGCTGCTTCTGTCCTCGTCCCCACAGTCTGTACACACGGTCTGAGGGTCCATATAAAATGCACTCAGAGCACATTGCCCCTCTGCTCCGACCTGCCCCATGGCTCCGGTCATGCACAGTGCTAGTTAACATCCCTGCAGTGATCTACAAGGTGTCACATGGTGCCTCCTAACTGTCACCTCTGACCTCAGCCGCATACAGTCCCCGCCTCCCACACCCCTGCAGCCACTGTGGCCCTCACTGCTCCTCACCAGCAGGCTTCGCACTGGCTGTGCCCTCTGCCTTGAACCATCTCCCTCCAGGAGCCATGTGTCCCTGGCTCATTTCCTCAGGACACTTGGCCCTTGTCACCATCTCAGCGGGTCCCTCCCCGGGCGGTCCACTTCACCACTCTTGTCACTCCCTCACTGCCCTGCTGCACTTTGCTCCTGGCCCTCATCACCCCTGGCCCATTATATCCCCGATCACGGGTCCTTTCCATGTCTGTGGTCTCTCTCCCTGGATAACATGTGAGGGATCAGGGCCCTTGTTTGCTTTTCTTCTCTGTTTCCTTGAAGAAAGCTTAGTGCTGGGAAGGAGGGCAATGCGATTTGCTGGGTGAAGATATACTAGTACATAAGAGCTAAGTTGGACATGCCTTTTAGGACAAGTATTAGTAGAGCACCTACTATGTGTGAGGCCGGTTCTAGGTCCTGGAACACACAGCAGCGGTCACCAATCTTTTGGATCCCACAGACCACCGGTTGGCGACCGCAGCACTGGAGAAGAAAAGAGAAAGAGTCCCTGCCCTTGTGGGATGACCTGACCTCCGACATGAGGACCCCACTACTCAAGCAAGCAGGCAGCTGACCAGCATGAGCTACAGACCGAGCTGGGGGATGGCTCTTTCACAAATGGCCCTCTGAGCTGAGCTCTAAAAATGAGAACAACCCACCCATTTGAAGATTGGATGAAGAGTGCAAAGGGTTAGCTTCCCGCCGGCCCAAAAATAAAGGGGGAGGAGGCCTTTGCCGTCAGCCACAGTGACCTAGGCCCTAGGTCACTAGGGGGACAATACGAGATGGCAGGGGTCCTGCTGGGCCTCATGATAATAATAGCAGCTGATGTTCATTGAAATTTACCATGTGCCACTTTACATAATTTATCTCATTTAATCCTTGCCACAACCTGAGGAGGTAAGTGGCGTGATTAGCCCCATTTTACAGCTGAAGAAACTGGTTGATTCATTTTTACTCAGCCAATAAAAATAGTGCTCTATAACATAATAATGCTCCTAACCCAGTGACTTACAATAACCAATACTTCCCGGGGCACATTGCTGCCAGTCCTCTTTTTCCATGAGTTAAATTCTTGAGGGATTTGCCTCACCCTATTCTTGCCAAGTCCCTCTGACCAGCTGACCATCAGATTTGGGGCTCACCTGCTCTTTAACCATTCAGACCCCCTCGTCCTCAGGTGAGCCTTTCCATGCCACCAGCTGAACTGTGTTGCTCTTAGTCACTGACCTGTGCAGAGCCAGCGTGGCCATGGGTGAACCTGAGAGGGGACGGTGAAGGATGGAGAAAAGACAGACAAGAGAAGAAAGCTGGGGCTAGGTGGGATGCTGTTTCTCTGATAGAGAGACAGTGCTAGCACCTGCAAGCCGAGTCTTTATTTTATAGCCGGATTCAACCAGGCAAAGTAAGGGCACAGTCAAGATGTTTACAATGTTCTCGGGGGTTTCAAATCTGCTCAGTCACATGCACCTGATCAAGCTTTGTTTACTTGCTGCACCTCCTGCAGTCCATATCACTCACTCAGCCACGCGGGGCTACAGGTTGGGACCATAAGGTCAAGCTTACAACCATAGCCTTTGGCTGTAATTGTGCTGGGACCTGCACATGGGTTTGCCACGAGAGGATCGTGCCCTCTCATTAGTCCCAGGCTTGAACCTGTCCGAACGCTGTAGGTGCTCTCCACGCTAACCCTTTGACATATTGATGGCTTTTGTCACTAATTTCCTAGGCAATGTATTAGGGGAGAAGCAGCCCTCACAGCTACACACACAACACACTAAGCGGCGCCTCTCCTGACAGAACAGGGCCACTCAGCCTCAGAGGTGGAGAAAACCACTTTCCACCTGAGGCTCAGCTTACCATTCGCAAAACGAGTGGGTTTTAGATGATTTCCAAGGGCTCCGTCTGATGGGAATGTTCTATGATTCATATATGTATTTTAGAATTCTTAAGATCCTATTCCATTATTCTTCTTGCTCTTTTAATTACTCAACAAACACAAATCAATAACTCATTCTGTGGTTGGCTCTGTTCTTAGAGCAGAAATTCAACAGCAAACAGACAGCCTTCCTTCTTGCATGCGCTTGCCATTCCTGTGGGCACAAATGACAGTAGAATGGTCTCGTATGAGCAAATCACGTTCAGATGGTGACAAGTTCAGTGTAGGACATGGGGACGTGACATGGGGGTGCAGAGGGCTTCTTCACACAAGGGGTCAGTCTCTGTAGGTGACACCTCAGAAGAGAATGGAAGGGCATGAGGAAGCAGGTCTTGGAGAGAGCTAGAGAAAGAGCATTGGGGTTGGGGGGGCAGCATGTGCAAAGGCCCTGAGGTAGGAAGACTTGGACTTTTGGAAGAAGGCCAGTGTGATGAATGGAGGAAAGAAGGGGGACAGTGGTGGGAGATGATTTGGGGAAAGCTGCAGTAATTGTGCCAGGCCTTCTAGGACATGGAGGAGGCGGGTCCACTGACCCCCAGGTGCTATGGGAAGCTGCTGAAACATCTTCTCAGGGGTGACAGGGTCTCCTTAGCATTTTGCAGAGCTCACGCTCCCTCTGGGTGCCTGTAGAGAGTAGGTGCCAACTCAGGTGAAAGCACGTGGATGGAGGGCAGCAGACAGCCTGGAAGTGGATTTTAAATTTAGTGCATACGATGGAGAGAGGGCCTGAGGATGACAGATGCTGGGTCACAGGCCTGAGCAAATAGACCACTCACTGAGGATGGGAGTACTGGGTCTTCTGTAGTTTTGTTGAAAACTTGCCAGATCTGAAACCCTGAGCAGCTGTGGGGCCTCCCTCAGAACCCTGAGCACGCAGGGACCCTCATGCGGTCACTGCGCCCCGGGCCTCGGCCTGGGGACTGACCCCATCCAGATGTGGAGGCAGCAGGAAGCCCAGCCTCTGACAGGTGGTCTGGGCAGAACCATGCTGAGATTCATGGAGGAAGCTGAGATGCCAGTGATCCTTCAAAGAGCACCTCACCCATCACCATCCTCCATGACCCCAAACCACAAGAGGGGGAACTGGGTTCTCGTGGAGAAGACTGGGTTCTCCCAGGACCCTCTGCAGCTGCCATTTGGACTTGAGCAAGGCTGCGCTCTCAGCCCCAGCCTCCTCCATGAGGCCGTGCTAGAGACTGGGAAATAAATTTAACTGCAAAAAAAGTCAAGATTTTGATGCTGGATTTAATCAAGGGCCCATTTTTTCATTGGTCCAGCTGCAGTACTTCTCAGAAGACTCAAGGTGCTCAGTTTTTACACTAAGACTTTTTCTAGTGCAATTCAGAGAAAGAAGAAAGAGAGGGAAAAGGGGGAGAGAAAAGTGAGCCGGAGAAAGAGGGCTTTCAACCTCCATATGAGAAATGAAAGGTTCTCAGATCTCAGTCCAGAGGACACAAGCATTCAGCCGGTTTTGCTCTTTAAACTCTGGAGATGTAGGCGGCTCAATATCAGATGCTGGACAGAGAAACATGCACAGAAGAACCGAGTTTTATCTACATTATCCCTTATGGGACGTTGGTAACTTTCTCACATCAGCATCGGCATCAGAAAGACTTAGCAGCCCTACTGTGTGCCAGTGTGAACACCCCCCCCCCCCAACATGGAGGAGCGAAAGCCAGCTGAACCTCACCCCTCCTCGCTGTGGGATCACTGTGCATCTCCTCGGCAACAAATCATTAAAAGCAAAAGACAAGGGTGTTATGTTCTGATGATCTCGAGCTTCTTTCACTGTTACATGTGCCCAATGGCACAAAGCAGTATTCACCTTAAGCGAAGTTTCAGCGTCAGTTTAAAAAATGGCTTTGCCAAGACCCTGCCTTATCTTTCTCTCCAAGACAACCCTGGTCCTCGTGGCTTCGGCACACTGAAGCCACTGGTTGGAAAGAGAGGAGCGTGTGAAGGTCTTTCCCCCCATGAGATATAGCGTTGTGATCGGTATGGCAAAGATTCATTTGTGGGCCTTGGCTAAAAGCAGATTTCATCCACTAACAGCAGATATATCAACCGACGGGAATTACTTATTAGGGGCCGTTGGGGAAGCAGATAGGAATTATTCTTTCCTTCTAAACAAATTTTTGTGTGGTGACAGTCTCCTAGGAAGCGGGCATGAACATAACTCTGAGACAGAAAGAAAACCACTGTGTTTTTAAAGAAATATGTAAACAGTAAGTGAGAGAATGCATAACAGAATGTGTTTATGGATTCTGAGTTGTGCCAAAACCAAAACAACTTTTAAGAAAATATTTAAAGCATCGTTGGTAACCTTGAACAGATTGTGTTTGAGTGTCTTTAGTGTTCGGTGGGCTACCCAGGAATTAAAGCAGTCTTTAAGAAGGGATGAACAGTTAAGCTAGGGCTCATGTTTTGAGCTCCTAACCAAAAGGAAAAGTCGGGGGACAGAAAAGGAAGTCTGGATCGAGCAACGTTCATTTGAAGTTTCCCAAGGAAAATGTAAAATGTTCATTTCAATTATGTATCTTTTTCTGCCATACATTAATAATGATGCATGCAGTGTTTCTTTTCTTCTCTTTTTTGTCTTTCAAGGACAGACAAATGACAAAGAGGCAGTGATGATGGAGGCCTAGGGCCTTGGGAAGAGCTGCCACCTGAGCTGAGCTGAAGAACAACCACACTGGGGTGAAAGGGACCAGATAAGCTCAGGTGGCAGCTCTTCCCCTCTGCACCTCTCCAACACTGCAGACATACCCAGGTCCGCTCATCACCCCAGTGTGGATGGAGGCCTAGGGCCTTGGGAAGAGCTCCACCTGAGCTGAGCTGAAGAACAGGTGAGCTGTGGGTCCCGAGAGGAAAGCAGAGGGACTGATGTTTGAAGAAAGGGACCAGATGCTAATTCCTGGCTAGTCCACTGAATACTAAAGACACTCGAACACAATCTGTTCAAGGTTACCGATGATGCTTTAAATATTTTCTTAAAAGTTGTTTTGGTTTTGGCACAACTCAGCTGTGGGTCCCGAGAGGAAAGCAGAGGGACTGATGTTTGAAGAAAGGGACCAGATGCTACGCAGTTTCTGACTTATCTTTGTCCAGGTGTCAGCAGGGGCGGGTCTAGATATGTAAATCCAGTAATGCTAGGGCCTAGTTAAGAATGCAAATAAGCTCCTTTGACTCTATAAAATAAACCTGCTGCGTGACTCAGGTGCTCGTTGCCTCTCCATCAGAGAGAATGGTGCCCACCTAGCTCCCAACCTTATGAATCTATTTCTGCCTCTTGTCTCTTTCTTTCTTTAATTTCTTAATCCCCAGCTTCTCCACTCAGCAGCCAGACTGTTTCCTTTTCCATGCAGGACGTGGAAAAAGGAGAAACACCCCTCCCAACTGGATGAGTGATAAGAGAATAATCAGAAAGTGTTATTTGAATACTTAAGTGATAAATATGAGTGTGCATTTCTATTAGATCTTGGGGAGACCCAAAACTTTGCACAATGAGGCCCCTGCCATCTTTCTGGTCTCATTTCCTGTCACAACCCCTTCTTGCCCACCCTTCCTAGAACTCCAGCCACTTTGGTCATGTTTACGTTCTTGAATGTGACTAGTTCTGTCCTACCTCAGGGCCTTTGCACAGGCTGTTCCTTTCATCATAAATACCTTGTCTTCCACATTTTCCGCCAACTAGCCCCTTCATCTTTGGGGGCCCAACTTAATGGTCACTTCTTCTAATAGACCTTCCCTGATAAAGTATACCCTGTCCAAAGTATACCCCCCGATATTCTCCATCTCACTTCATGATTTTTTTTTTCATTCAACACATTTCATGGACTGCCTAACTATATTCCAGTCACTTTTCTAAAAGCCAAAGATAAAGCATCAAGCATACCAACAAACACTGCTGCCCTTGCAGAGTTTTTATTTTATTTAGTGGGAGAAAGGTGTAACCCCAAGGAAAACTGTTAGAGGGCATTAGATGCCCTGGAGATAAATAAAGCAGGAAGGAGCCGAAACAGGTTTGGCTCAATGGGTAGAGCGTCGGCTTGGGGACTGAAAGGTCCCGGGTTCAATTCCAGTCAAGGGCATGTACCTTGGTTGCGGGCATATCCCCAGTAGGGGGTGTGCAAGAGGCAGCTGATCGATGGCTCTCTCTCATCGATGTTTCTAACTCTATCTCTCTCCCGTCCTCTCTGTACAAAATCAATAAAATATATTTTAAAAATAAATAAAATAAAAAATAAAGCAGGAAGGAGAGAGCAGTGCTCTATCTCTGGCTCTGCTCCGGGGAACCTGAGAGGAGACACTGTTCCTAGTGTCAATCTCAGAAATATTGGGGACCCTCTGGGCTTGTAAGATGCAGTGGGGTTGAACCCACTTCAACTGGAATTTGTGATGGTCGCTGGGAACAAGGACACTCACCCAAGGATATATTCTGACATCATCACACACCCTGCTTTCATTCTCAGGACTACTTGTTTCTTCCAGTTTTATTTCTCTTCCACTTGGCGTCTATCTGCTTTCCCTGGGCAGCTCAACACACAGGGAAGGTTTATAACCACCTTTCCATTCTCCATTCCATGACGAGAAAGAACAATGGTGGGTGTGTGAGTCTTAGCAGAGACAAAAGATGCCCCCTCTTTTGTTTTGGCTTCAGAGACCCTGAAACAACACGGCGGGATCTGCACTGACTCCGGCTACACCACATCCAAGTGTTCCCCCCTCCCTTCCCCCCTTTTTTAAAAAAACAGTTCTCTAAGAATTTTTTTTATCTGCAAGTGATTCATTTTTTTCCTCATCCACTTTGAACATATAAAATTCAACATACATCAAACACAGCACCAGCTCATTTCAAAGTATTCGCCATTAATGAGGGCCATTCCAGCTGTCCAAGTGCCCTCTCTGTAACTAGCTTCAGCATTTTCATAATAAAGAGTCGTTAGCATGCTTTCAATCTTCACTGATTTAGAAATTATTTCCATGAAATCCACTAGTTGATTTGTTACTAGTATGGGTGTGTGTGTTGTTTTTTGTTTGTTTGTTTGATTGTTTTGTGTGTGTGTTTTTTTCATTTGAAGTCTGCTTTACAAAATCATTTTCTTATTTCCTCTAACTAGAGTAATAGTTGTTAATTTAGATTGTAGCTGAAACAATGATGACAAAGGTAATGATGATGATGATGGTAATGCTCATGACAATGGTGGTGGTGATGGTGTTGTAGTGGGGCTGGTAATGATGAATATGATGGTGATGTTGATGGTGGTGGTGTAGTGGGGTGGTGAAGGTAATGTGATGCTGTTGATAGTGGGGATGATGATGATGATGTAAATGATGGTGATGATGGTGGTGGTGGTCGTGATGCTGATGACAAAGGTGATGCTATTGATGGTGAGGATGGTGATATTGATGGTGGTGATGGTGGTGGTGAGGCTGATGACAAAGGTGATGCTATTGATGGTGGGGATGGTGATATTGATGGTGGTGATGGTGGTGGTGAGGCTGATGACAAAGGTGATGCTATTGATGGTGGGGATGGTGATGATGAATATGATGGGTGATATTTAATGGTGATGGTAGCAGTTCCCCACACATCGGGAAACATTGGTTGAAGACAGGAGATATTAGCTGTGGGTGGTTTACTAATACAAAATTTTCCTTTCATATTTTAATTCCGTTGTGCATCGGCTTACAATTTTAACCTTATTCAAGTATTCATAGGTGATCACTTAAGAACCTAATTTGAGAACCTTAACCGGTCAGAAACACCTGAACCCTGATGGGTCCTGCCACCCCAACATCGAGGTCATGTTACCGGGTCAGGGTCTCCTTGGATGGTGTTTCAGAAGTGCTTGTCATGGAGGTTTCTACGAGAAGCATTGTCTCAGCCCAAAGACAACCATTAGGGATTCCTGTCTTGTGGAGCTTTTGGGGAAAGAAGTCCATTCCTAAACATACACCCTGTAGATGAATCTTCCTCTTAAAAAATGAGCCCTTCTCTCTTTACTCTGAGTAGGAACCACTCCAAAGAAGCCCATCACACCCATCACACCATGAGTAGACATCAGCTTTCACAAAAGCACCTCAGGGTGGGCTCACCAGGTGGAGGCTTGCTCTTGCCATCTGTGGGAGGGACCACAGGACCCCTTTCATTGAAAGCAGCCCAGCCAAGTTCACAAGCCACCTCCACAAGCCGGGCCAGTGACCAGTGACCTACTTCCATGTGGATGACCAGGAAGAAGACATAGATGAAGTGTTTGCTCACCTGAGAGCCTCTGCATCCCAACTTCCCTTTACTTTTCCAAATAAGTAAATAAATAAGTAAATATCTCATGCAACATTTGCACCTATCATCTAACGCAAGAATAAAACAGGTACAGAAATGAATATATTAATCAGGCTCCACCGGCAGACGCACCACCTTCTTTCATTAGAGACTATAATTCGGGTGCCGTGATTTTCAAAGCCGGTGAAGTACTAACGAGAAGCATTTCATCTGGCATCACATGGGTCCCTAAAATAGCATTGCTGGGAATGGATCATTTGACAAAATATTCCTAAACAGTTTCAAGATACATAATGTGATGGGATGGATTTTTTTTTTTTTTTTTTACAGCAAACTTGGCAGAATTTTCCTCCAGTGCCCAACTTTCCAAATGTGATTTCTTTATTCCAAGATGCTTTTAAGCTTGCAAAACTGAACTTGCTGCTTACCTCCCCCGATGCTGAATTGTCTCTTTCACGTTTTGTAGTTCATTTAAAACCTGAGATTGATGACCCCTTTAGTGCTGAGTCACAAGAATAGAAATGGCCAAATTTCCAATTACAGGTGGGGAAAAACGGGCTGTCTGGAACTAACACGCAGGCAACATTCAGCATATGCCTTAAGAGCGTAGAAATGATAAATGCTGATGACCAAAAGACTCTCTGATGCTCCCCAAGAAGGGTCATTCTCTTGTAGTTTTTTTTCCTGTCAATAAGAAAAGGGAGTTTGGGATTTTTTTAATTAAATCTTTGTGTCTCTCCAGGTAGACCAAATGTGCTATGAATTCAATGTCTGGTTCTTAGGATCTTAGCACCATCCATTATTCCTTGAACCCGAGAATAAGAAGTCCCCAGTAAATCCTTGTTGACAGCTTGATTAATGACTCTAAGAATCAGGAAACGACAGGTCTTGGTGTGGACTGGGATCATTGAAAGAAAAGAAAAGAGTTGTTTTCATGAAAAATAACTATTATAGGCTGGACTGTGTTCCCCCAGAATTCATGTTGACATCCTAACCTTCATTTCCTCAGACTATGATTGTAATTGGAGGCAGTCTCTAAAGAGGTAATTAAGGTTAAATGAGGCTATTCGTGTGGGCCCTAATCAATACGATTGGTGTGTCCTTATAAGAGATTATGACATGCACAGAGGAAAAACCATATGAAGACAGAGAGAAGACAGCCTTCCACAAGACCAGGAGAGAAGCCTCTGGTAAAACAGTTCTGTTGATGCCTTGACCTTGGACTTCCAGCCTCCAGAACTATGAGGAAATACATTTCTGTCGCTTAAGCCACCCAGACCATGGAACTTCTTTGCCTAGCAAACTAACACAATAGCCACCTTGCCTTAAACTGAGGTTCTGTTCTCTGAAAACTGACATCATTTACATGCAGGCAGCCCTTGAGTGAATTATGACAGGGTTTTACATCAAAGTCAAGGATGAGAGACCTTGGAACTTGAACTTAATTATGCAATTTGTACCTGGTTAGTTTCTATAAAATGCATTGTCTCTAAAGAGTTCCAAATGATTTATAATCTCTAAGAGTAAAAAAAAGTAAGCAATTTTTTATGCTAATATTTAAAATCCCCCCTTCCAACTCATACCGAAATTAAAAATAAAAAGCATTTATATCATATCTTGAAAACTAAGTCATCTGGGCAGAAATGCTAAGCTCCACATTCTGCTGTGGGCCAGCGTAACTATTAGGCAGTGTACCCACAGGATGCAAATACTATCAGCTTCTTCCCTGAGTTGTATACACCTGGCAACAAGAGAGTGTAAGTTAAGAGAAAAATGAATAAATGAAACATCATATATCAGAAGAATCATGTTTCATTCGTGCTGAGCCTGGTGCCAGCTCACTGTTCTCACATCACTGCTTTTCCCACTCCCCTGTTCATGAACTTCCAGCTCACCTTAAATCACCTTCCTCTGAGAGCCCAGCTGCTTTCTCAGACTCCCCAAAGCCTGCCCCAGGTCCCTGCTGGCACCTTCTCCCGTGAGGGCCCCAAAGCCTGGGCGGGTGGAAGGGAGGGGACGCTCTCCTCTGCACTCCTGGCCGCTGGATGGCCACGGTGGAGGGAGAGATGTAGGAGGGCTCAGGGGCAGTCAGCTGGGCGGACTATGGTCACAGTCTATGTCACATCGACTCCTGTAGAAACTAGAGGCGATTTAATGAGTTGGGGCGTCCAGGCCAATGTCACAGTCTGAGGGTGCTTCACTCCTGTCAACCCTCCAGGAGGGGGCTTCTGTCTTCCTGAAATGGGTCATGAGGGGCAGCCCCCTCAGAGAGGAAAGTGCTGGGCGCCTCTCCCTCTCCTTGGTCTTGATTGGATTATTAGGAGCAGATGGTCTGTGCAGCCGAGAGAAGCAGGAGAGGCCCCAAAGTCAGCCGAGCCCTGGGCCTGTTCAGAGGACTATTGGGCACTTAAGTCTCAGAGGCGATGGGTATTGATTTCTCCTCCAGCTGCAGTGCAGGACTTGGAGCCCTCCCTCCAGGGAGATGAACGCGAGCGCCTGCAGTGCACGGTGTGTCTGACTGCTCCACAGACCGGCCGACACCTGGGCCTGGGGCCTGTGGGCCTCTCAGGGGCCCTCCCACAGATGGGGACAAGGACTGGCCCAATGGCCAGATAGACACAAAGATCATTGATGATTGCCAACGTCCTGGTGGTTGGTACGTCCCTGAGACTGACCATCTGCCTGGCCTTGAGTAGGGGCTCCTGGGTCAGCTTCTAGAGCTCAGCCCCCACTCACCATTCCCTCTGCTTGGGGTCTGCTCAAGCTTTCTCCTTTCTGTAGCTTAGTTTCCCCATCGGTCAAATGGGTAGATTGACATCCACCCCTGGATTAACTCAGAGGTCAGTGGATGGAAATGTGAGGTCCGCAGTGGGATCCATGACGGAGGATGGTGGTGAAGAAGCAAAGTGTGGAGCCCACAGCCCCAGCTGCAAGCTGTAGAGCCATGTAGCGAGATTGCTTTTATTCATTCTAAAATTAAGCTCATTTATCATAGTAAATTGCCGAAGGAACAGCTGTTGTTTCTGCCTTCCCAGCTTCCAGCCACCATTTTTCCCCCCACATTGGTCTAATTTTTCCTTGGAGAAGCCTCCCTCCGCATTCCTAAACCTTGTGGCAATTCCCAGAGCTGACCCACTCTTAGAAGGCAAGTGACCCAGGTCTGGCCCATCAAGGACGCCATTTTCCTGCCATAGTGATGGGCTTAGGGTGGAATGGGACCCAGCTTAGTCCAATGACCACCTGGCCTGGTCAATGACCATCCAGCCTCGGGACAATGAAAAGAAGACCCTCTTCTGGTAGGGCTGGGAGGCTGGTAGAAGATAACACTGGCGTTCCACCTGCCATAGATGCATAAACAAATTAGTCCAAATTATAAGAGTTTAAAATAACCGTTATATTATCACATGGATTCGGTGGGTTGGGAATTCAGACTTGAACAGAGCAGGACCGTTCATCTCTACACCCCAAGGTTTGATCCTCAGCCAGGAAGCATTAACAGCTTGCGATGTTGCAATAGCCAGGGCTGGAATCATCCAGAATTACCTTCCTTCCATCTGGTGCGGGCTGTTGCCTATCAGCTGAGACCTCAGCTGAGGATGCCATCCTGGGAACCTACAAGTGACCTCTTTTATAGCCAGGCTTCCTGACAGCATGGCGGCCACCGGACAGCAGGAAATCTTACCAGTTCAGGGTTCCAAAGGCAAGTGTCCCTGAGAACAAAGCACAAGCCACGCTGCAGTCAGGACCTGGTCTCTGCATCATTCTCACCTCTGCCTATTGATTTCTAGTCAGTCACAAGCCTCCAGACTCAAGGAGGGGGGACGTAGAGCCACCTGCCTGTGGGAGGAATGTCAAGGTCCCACTGCAGCTGAGCAGAGAGGTCGGGGTATTGTTGTAGCAGTGATTCTTTGGAAGATAAACATGGCCACGACTGGCACTTGCAAAAGGAAAGCACCTTCCTGCTGATGAAGCCAGCACAGCAGAAAGTAGAAGCGTGATACGAAGAGAGAAAGCTGAGTCTAATAACACCATGCCAGCACCGGGATCTGAAGTCATTACTCTTGGACCTTTAAATTACATGAACCAACAAATTCCCCGCCTGCCTGAAGAGCTAGGTTCCAATCACTTGCAATGAAAACAGCTTTTCAAATGCCAGCTCGGCTCTGCCTTGAACTTGAACTTGAGGATGGTTCTAAAGCATGGTCAACACCTGGTGCAGAATAAGACAGTGACAAGAATTTATCCCTACTAAGTGATTTCTCTGTTACAGAGGTTAGCCTGCCAAAAAGGGCGTTTCTCTGGGGTTGGGTATGACCCTGGGTCCCACTTTCAAGGAACTCTCTGCGGTTTTATCACCTGTGTGACACGATTTGCCGGCACAGTTCTGAGTCCTCTCACTCCCTGCCCAGAAGTATAGATGTATTTACACTCCCAACAGGGGAGGTGACACCCCTTGCAGAGAAGCTTCAGCTCCAGGAATTCAGCGGTCCCAAACCTGCTGTGATAGGACCAGCGGCCACGGAGCACCAGAGGAGCACGTGCCTGCAGCTCTCTCACCCCCAAACCTTCCTCCTTAGGAAAGGGGGGATTCCTCCAGCACTTCCACCTTGCAGGTCTCAGAGCCGGAAGCTGCTTCTACCCCTGGGATCTGCATGAGGTGTGTGCCATTTAGGAGGAAGGTGACTGAGCACACTCACGCACAGAGTCTCACAGCCTGGCCACTCCAGGTGCAATCGCGTATTTTAGAATGCTTTCTTGAAATCTTCGGGTCGTTGTCTTCAGCGCTCGTGTCCACATAATGCTTCAAAGAGATTGTTGCTGCCAAGGTGCTCTTTTGGGAGAATGTGCCCAGGGTCAAAGAAAGTCCCAGCTTCCCTTCTCCTCAGCCTCCCAGGTAGGTGGGACACACCCCTGGGAGTATCCAGTGAAATACCCAAAGATCTCTCCCTGGTGAATCCCAAAGGGTTGCCTAGAGGCAGAGTTGTGTGGAAGTCAAGAGTACTAAAGACAGTGTTCCTCCTTGTCCCACAACACATTGGCAGCTAATGGACGAAGGTGACAGGTGTCAGAAAGTGGGCGGCCCCTTTGGGATGGGAACCGGCACTTGCCAAGCTCAGCCGGCACCACCCGTCAAGGCGAGTTTGTCTCTGGGGGCATCACAGCCAAGTTAGCTCTCAGCTTGCTGCTCTTCAGTTACCTCCCTGAGACAAACAGTTTTAAATTGAGTCTGAGGCAGACAAGCTGGCTGGTGCCTTCGGCCTGCCTGTTTGTGAGGGCCTCGCCCAGAGAGTGATGGCTGACTTTGCCATCAGCCAGGAATGAAGGAGAAGCTGGGAACCTGACTGCAATGGCCTATGACAGCGACGATGACATCAGTAAGGCCGAATACAAGTGGGACAACAGGAGCAGCTGGGGCCTAGCATGAGACATTAATATTTAACCATGATATGAGTAAAATGTCAGCACCGATTTGGTGAGCTTTGACATACCCACACACAAAAATTGACTCTGCAGAATTCCATTCCAGAACGTGCCATCATTCCTGGTGAATGTAAGTTTCCATAAGAATTTTTTAAAATTGGCCACCAGCGTTATGGTTTCACAGCATCCATATTATAAATTCCACAGATTGCCAAACCTGACAAGACCTGAGCTTAAAGCAACGCGTCTTTATTTGCCTCATTTGCACAAAGCTGGAAGAAGTGCATCGAACCCCCCTGCCCCCGCCCCCCCAGTGCTTAGAAAAGCATTCAGTTGGAGTTGTCAACGTACCGTAATAAGCGCACTTTTAGAGTCACGTTATGAAACTCACTTATAAGGACACCCCGTTGAAACCTATTGATTGATCAACCATTTAACCATTTGACAGGTAATTTTTGAACAACTGCTCTGTGCAAAACACCATTCGGTGTGATGACGTGTGCAAAGGGATGTGCTACAAGGCAAATAAAGACGAGTTCCTTTTACGCGTTGAGAATTCTGCTGACTCTGAGGCTCAGGGTGAGCAAAACACAGACCCGGCCCTTAGGGATGACTGAGTGAAGCAGTGCCTCCCCCAAGTCCGAGCTGTCCTCTACCTCAGGGAAGGCTTTGTGCTGCCTCGGAGGTGAGTTAGCGCTGTGTGCTGCGCCAGCACAGCCAAGGGTTCGGTGAGCCTGAGCAGGGGCGACGAAGGATGGAGAAATGATAGACAAAGAGAAAAAAGCTGGGTCTAGGTGGATCTTCTGTGCCTGGCTGAGGCCATAAGAGAGCCCCAGCAGCAGAGAATCATCCAGCTCAAAATGCCAGTGTTGCAGGGGTGAGAAGTCCTGAGGTGAGGGAGCAGAGATGACTAAGGAACGTGGTTTGAACTGGGTCTGGAAAGAGATGACAGTTAAGGGAACTGACAGGAGAGGGAAGCCTTCCAGGTGGGGATGAGAGCGACAAAGATCACCAACGTCTCTCCTACCTCGGCGCCTTTGCACCTGCTGTTCCCTCTCTTGGAGTGCCCTTCCCAGCTCCCTCAGAGAGGCCCTCATTGAGCATTTATATAGCTGCATCAATTAGTTCTATTGTCCTTTACATCAATTATCACCTCCCGACACATCATACAGTGGATGGTTCAATGGCTGCTGCTTGTCCTCAGACTACCTCTAGGAGAACAGGGACTTATTTTGTCCCCAGAGCTGGGCAGAAACTAGTGCTCTGCAATTAGCTGTTTGTGAATGACTCAGAAGCAGAGCCCTTTCCCTGTAAACTCACAGGTACAGCTTTCCTGTGTTGATATTGAATGGTCTTCATACATCCCCCACGTTCTCTGCTGGTTCTTAGTTAGGAAAACCTCAGAGCTCTGCTGGGCAAAAAACACGCATTTCTAAAAAGAAAACTGGAAGGTGGCATTACCCTGACGTCTTTTCAGGATGTCCCCTCCTGAGAGTTACTTCAGGTGTCTGGGGTTCAGGGTCCATGCAGGGCCCACTCTAAATCAACCATTTAACCATGTGTCAGGTAATTTTTGAACAACTGCTCTGTGCAAAAACACCATTCGGTGTGATGACGTGTGCAAAGGGATGTGCTACAAGGCAATATCACTCATATTAAGGTGATTTAATAGCAAATTCTCACTATGAGAGAATTGAGCGAAAACATAAGAGAAAGAACATTAGAGAAAGAAATATATATTCATTTATTTCTCTCTTTCCAGCTCTCAGCTCTCCTGGTTTTCATTTTAACACCTTTAACTTAAAGAAACATTAAAAACAATTAAAATGCACTTAGGAGAATGCCTTCGGGAGTTAGCAGGCCTCTGGGCTGAAGTGAATGGGCTCCTATTGGGCTCTTTGTGATGATCAATTATTTATCCCAACCCTGATTGTATCCCTGGTGCCACCAGGATAGAAAGGAGACAGGGTCCCTGCGGGGGGGCTTCCCACGGAGGAAGGGACAGTCTGTGGGGCTGAAACAGGTTCCAGCTAAAAAGACAGTGATATGTTGTGGCTAAAGGCTTCTTTATACCTTTGTTATATTTTTACTAGAGGCCTGGTGCACAAAATTTGTGCATGGGGGGGTCCCCTCAGCCCAGTCTGCACCCTCTCCATTCTGGGACCCCTCGGGGGATGTCCAACTACCAGTTTAGGTCCAAACCAGCAGTCGGACATCTCTCACACAATCCAGGACCGCTGGCTCCTAACTGCTCACCTGCCTGCCTGCCTGATCACCCCTACCTGCCCCCCTGCCGGCCTGGTTGCCCCCAACATCCCCCACCTTGCTGGCCTGGTCGCCCCATGCAGCCTGCTGTTTGGTCGTTACTGTGAAGGCGTCCTAACCAATTTGCATTTTACCCTTTTATTAGTATAGGTTTTTAATGATGCCCATTTATTTTTTTATTTAAAAAGTAATAAAAAGTTTATAAAAATACTCCTGGAACTAGAGGGGAAAAAATTGAAATTCAGTAATTACTGCACATATAAAAAGTCTACTTGATATAAAATTAGGATTTCATTAACAAATGTACCCTTCAGATCCTGCCTTGATTTTGACCTCACACTGTATTGTGTGCATTTCTCTGTGCCATCAAGGAGTCCTCAGGAACATCAGTGTTAGCAGCTGTGAAATATTCCATCCTATGGTTGTACAAGGAGTCCTCTACTGCTGGACAGTAGGGTGTTCTCTCTCTCTTTTCTGTCTTTTTGCTGTTTCTGCTGCTGTGGTTCTTGCTCTGAGCATAAACAACACTGAACATCCTTAGGGATCTCCAGTCACTCCGGTGACCCCTGGAGTTCCCAGTGGGAAGAAAGAAAACCTGGGCCCGAGTTGGAAGTAAACCCTGAGCTTTCACAGGGTTCTGTCTGCAGAGGTGGAGGTGAGCGTGAAGACGTGTGTGGAACCCATGAACCATCCAGGTGCCACCCCTGTGCACCCCAGGCATCAACTGGAGAGGCTCCCGCCCCTGCCCAGTGCCATCACCCAGCACCTTCCTTCTCCTGGGCAAACCCAGGGCAGGCGTCTGCTGCATCTGAACGTTCAGCACAAGGAACCCCTAGATCATGGGAAATACTGAATGATTTGCTATAATTTCATTCTTTTGAATGTGTTCTTTCTCTTATGTTTTTGCTCAATATAAAAAGTGCCTGTTCTGGAGCAGGTGCATGAGGCTCTGAGCTCCATCTGAGAACAGAAGCTCTGCTGAGGAGAACAAGCCTCTGGTTGTTCCATCTCCACGGAAGGGGATGGAGGAGACGCGGGCTCTCAGAGCTGCCGGGAGGGGAGCCTGCCTCACGGGGACCTCTCTTTCCCACTCTCTCGTAGCAGACAGGAGAATGGTGGGAAGTTGATGAACATCTCCAGCTTGAAATTGACATGACCATTGGGCTCCTCGCTCTAAGAAATCAGCTCATAAATTATTTAGCTCATTTTTTATTTAAAATAAAGGCTCAGACTTTCAGCCTGATCGCTTAATACTGAGTTGTCCCTTTTATGGAGTTATCCCTGAATGGCTTTCCTTTTGGAAGGAGCTGTGTGACCTCAAAGTGGTTACATAAACTCTCTGAGCTTCCCTTCCTACTCCTGTCCAGTGGGAATGATGAGTGACAGGGATGTCCCATGGGGCTGTCAGCCTAAACCGTGCGATGACAGGGAGCAGCCATCCAGACCCGCACGTCTCATTTCTGGGGAAACAGTTCCTGTCGCTCCTCTCTTGACTCCTAACTTGACTCCTAAGAGACAGGAAGAGAGCTTTTCTCCCCCCACACCTCACCACCGTTCCCCGACCTCTCCCACAGAGGAGCCACGGCTGTCAGTGATGCTGGTGGTGATTTAATAGCAAACTCTCACTATGAGAACCATCATCGTCAAGGGACCCGGTTGGGGTCCCTCCAGAGAAGGTGTCAGGGTGAACCACAGGAAGCAGAGGGATGTGTGATCCAGAGGAGACAGACTGCCCTGCTATTTCCTTGTCACTGGGAAGAGGCTGGCGTTAGCTTTGACAAGTGCAGAGTGAAAAACGATTGGAAAGGAGATGAACTGACATCATGTCCACACAGACACTCTCAGTATTAGTGGGACTTGATGAGCCTGGACGATCTGATTGGAGAAAAATGAAACAAAAACAAACAAAAACTAGGCACATGCACAGAGTGGGAACTTCACTGAGCATGGCCCAGGCATCCTGGTGCTGCCCCTTGGCCTGGGGACATGTGCCAACGCGATACGGAGGGCAGGGACTCACCATCCAGTATGAAGGGCAAGACGGGCTGCCTCCCAGGAGCTGTAGATGCTATCGAGGGCTGCAGAGTGTCCATCCCAAGGGTTTGTGAGTTCATTATTGTCACAATGAAGCTGCATAACAAACCACCCCACAACTCAGTTACAAAGAACAAAAGCAGGTATTTCTCATTCTTTACCAATCTGTCTGCTGAGGGGCATCAGATCTAGTCCAGACCGGGCTCTTTTTTGCTCCAAGCTGAGGGCTGAGTCCAGGTCTGCCGCCCCACATGTCTCTCATCCTACTTGGACCAGTGATGACCAAAGGCATATTCTTCTTACAACAGAGGCAGGAGCCTTCTGTTGCATGCAGTCAGGACCGGCTGGGCAAACACATGTCAACCCTCTGCCCACATCCCATAAGCCATTGCAAATCACACACCAAATTCAATGTCAGTGAAACGAAGAGAGAGATCCTACTTCTAGAGGAAAAACTACAGTCACATGACATAGAGCAATGGACCTAGGAAAAGAAAGATGAAGAATTAGAAACAATGATGTTCAAGAGTACAACCTCCCACAGATGTGAAACCCTCCTGGTCATGTTCTCAGTGAAACAGAATCCTGGACTCAGGTTTTGACCAAGTCATTTCTTTCTTCCCCGCTGGAGTTCCCACATCTGTACAACAAGGGTAATGATGTAGCATCAGATCATTTCATAGAAGTTTGTGATAATGTGCAACACAGGAATGCCAGAAAAGTGCTTAGAGCATGCCTAGCACAGGAGGCAAAAGCTAATACAGTACCAGCTATTAGTGTTACTGCTCATGATGGAAGAAAATATCTTGAGTATCTGATTAGAGAATCATTCTCCTGACAATTTACATTTTCTTTTCTTTTAATGAGAGAGAGAAGAAAAACCTAATTGTCTCTCAGAGGCATGTATAAAAGAGGTTAGGGCACTTTGGAGTCACACAATCTAGGGTTGGAGTCTCACCCTGCCACCTAAAAGCCCTAAGATCTTAAGGAAATCAAGTCTCTCTGAGCCTCGATTTCTCACCTGTAGAATGGGTGCAATCTCACCCCCAGGGTGTTCTGGGTCAGTTTACAGGCCTGGCACATGATGACCAATGATGAGCCAATGGAGAGAGCACTGACCTAGGAGTCAAGAACTGGGACCTCTGGCCTCTGCTATGCTTCCTAGTACCTTGTGGGGAAAGTTCCTTTGCCTCCCTGAGCCTCTTCTGCCCCATTTGCACAGGAGGCAGCTGGACCAGTCAGGTTGAGGACGTCCCTGCCACTCTCTGGCCCTCTTGTTCCATGATCTCAGCATAGTTTCTGTTCAGTGAAGGACAGACGTTGAGCCTGGGCCAGGTGCCCTCAAAGCCCAGAGGCCACTGTGGTTAGATAAGCGAGGTCTGAGGATGCATTTCTGCAACAAAGGCTTGAGTTTCACTGACAAGATTGCCAAGGGTTTTCTTTCTTCTTAGAGAGCGGTCACCCTCTCAGCCTGCAGGCGGTTGTTTAGACATCTCCTGCTGCAGGGAACTCTCAGAGAACAAACAGGAGGCTCTTGTTTAGCTCTGCGGCAGCCTCTATTTGCTCTTGCTCTTGCCTGGCCTGGGGCATACCTCCCCTGAGTGGCATTCCCCCTCACAGACCCCCACATCCAAGGGAGTAGTGATGAAGCTAGGACCGGACGCTCTACCAGCCCAGCCTAAAGGCTCACCCTTCCACCATGATGCCCCCTCGCTGCCCCAGGTTTCTATCTCCCCAGCAACGATTATTTCCCTAAAGTGCCTTCTGTCCTCAGATCCCACCATTCCGCGTTGTAAAAAGCACAGACACACCAAACATCACTTATATGATCACATAAATGAAGCTAATAGGAAGACACTGTGACATCGTGTTTACTCTTTAAAAACATGTGATGCTGCTGGTCAGCGTGCACAGTGGTTGAGTGTTGACCTATGACCCAGGAGGTCAAAGTTCAATTCCTGGTCAGAGCACCTGTGTAGATTCCTGGTTCAATCCCCAGTAGGGGGTGTGCAGGAGGAAGCTGATCATTGATGTTTCTAGCTCTCTCTCCCTCTTCCTTCCTCTATGAAATCAATAAAAATATATTTAAATTAAAAAAAAAATAAAAACAAAGCACGTGTTGGGATCTGTGGACGATAATGAATGATGTGCCTCCCCTGCTCCTGGTTCAGAACCCTGAGAAATACGGTAAACCCAGGGATCTCACGGGGAAACCTCAGCTCCGTTAGCGTGAGGCTGCTTTGGAGATGGTAACTTGACCTTAGGCCACATGTGACCCCCATGGACAGAAATCTCTCTGCAAAACCGGACAGAGAGGGATATCAGAGTTAACTGGCAAGTCCCTGGGCCTGGCTGTTAGCTCTGTTCTCTGAGGAAAGGAACGGTATCATCTCCCTCCCTCAGATCTTCGAGCTGAGAACCAATGAAATCAGGCCTTTAATTCTCCCAGCCAGCTCACTGCTCACCCACCAGCACATACGTGTGAAATCCGTCTCCCAGCACACCAGGCACAAGCGGCTAAGTGTGAACACGAGGACTTGAAGCAACATGTGTCCCCAGTCTGGAGGAGCCCAAGTATGGAACAGCTGCGGAGGAGTGACGTCTGACTCAGACCCTGGAGCTCCCACTCCGGGCACAGGGACGGCCAGGTCAGTAAGTATGGGTCCCACACGTACTGCAGGAGCAAACGAACTGAACTAAAAGAACGGCCCTGCAGGCGACATTAAAGCCTCTCTAGGACACACGGTGATCCAGATTCTGAAGGGCTATTGAGTCACTCTGTGAAATGGAATTGCTGAGACAGAATGATAATTAGTTTCATGATAACGAGGCAGATAGTCACAGATTTCACCTTTGCTCAGAGTTTTTCCTGTGCACTGTTTCGGGGTCACAGGAGTGTGTCCTGGCCTGGGGAAGAGTCAGGATTTACCCACAGGGTGAGCAGGGCTGTAGCACCTGGCGGGTCCCAAAGGGGGATTCCGGCCCAGGTCAGGGGCTCCAAGGGAGCCTGTGCGGGCTCACAACGGAAGTGTGGGAACTTGGACTAACAGGCGGCGTCAGGAGAAGAAATAAAGAAATAGCTGTGGATCCTGGCTCACAGCCTGTGACTCCTTATGGCACTTTTGCTGGTCTCCACCAGCTCCTGCTGGTTATGACTTTGACATCCCAGTCACCAGAGGGAAGGGCTGGCCTCTGGCTGGGGCTCCAGGCGCAGACGTGGCACCTTGGCTGGGGCAGAGACGGCCCCGGGGCTGCTCTCCAACCGTCAGCCTGCAGCTGGCAAGGAGAGGCCTGTGCTGAAGCCCAGTGACAGTCACACTTTGTTGTAAATCTCTCCCGCTGCTTTGGAAGGAATTCCCAGAGGAACTTCAGACCCCTGGTTGTGACTTCGGTTTCGACATAGTGGTGGACACACCTTGGCCAATCAGTTGTCTCAGTGGAATCTGTGGTCATCGTTTCCCCTGGACATCATCTCAGGGATCAGCGCTGAAACAGAGACAATGGCACGCCCCCAAGTGACAGCACAAGGCCCACTTTTTAAAATATATTAATTTCTTACAGAGAGGAAGGGAGAGGGATAAAGACTTAGGAACATCGATGAGAGAGAAACTACAATCAGCTGCCTCCTGCACACCCCCTACTGGGAATATGCCCGCAACCAAGGTACATGCCCCTGACCAGAATCAAACCCGGGACCCTTCAGTCCACAGGCCAACGCTCTATCCACTGAGTCGAACCCGTTAGGGCATGAGGCCCATTTTAATAGCAGCTTCAGGAGGAGCCCCCGATGATTTTTATTGCAATTTGCTGGTGAGGCCATTTAAAGACAGGCCGAGTCAATTCTGGGCCAGCGCTGATTTTAATTTTTAACAACTCAGAGGAGGCAAAGATCCATCCTCAGAATAGCACTGAGTCAGTGGGGAGTTGACCTGGAACAGGCCCTGAGTCCATGTCTGTCCCCACATAACCAAGGCAAGTTACACGTCTGCTAATTACACCTGGTGCGGCTGCTTGAGGATGTGATTGACCCATTAAGGCTGCATCTCATGCATTTACAACAGGCCCACAGGCAGAGGTGGCCCAAATCTTCGGAGCAGAGCTCCCAGCCAGAAGTGGACTGTCTGTCCTTCAAATCCACATCCACTGGGAAAGGTGACATGGGGACCATGGAGCAGTGAAGCAACTGGGGTCAGCGGTCAGAGACCCAGACTTCCTCTCAACACAGCGCACTGGGTACCAACCACCGTCCAGGAGCCTGAGGCTCACAGTGCCGGCACCACCCTGCGGCCTGGGGACTCAGCACAAGGCCCCCCCACGCCCGACCTGAGTGCCCCCTGAGTCTCTGACACAGACTGAACCTGCCCCCACACCGGCCACTCTATCTGCTGCATGAAGTAGTTCCTATCTCAGAGCCCCTCTGCTGAGCAGTGGCCCGACTTTGACCTCCGAGGGTCACTTTCTGAATTTGCTCACTAGGGCCTGTGTCCCAGACCCTGCAATTAAGCCCCTGTCTCCCGCCTGCCTCCCCCGGGGGCATTCGCACAGAAGGTTCCATTGTTCCCTCCATCTGACTCATGCAGCCTGGCCTTCTGTTTCCGAAAACACCCCTCCCTCGCCTGCCTGGGGTCAGGGGTCACCCGAGCATCCACTGCATGGGGAGTGGGGCCTGAGCCATCCCGGTTCCTGTGTGACATCAGCTTGCCAACAGGGAGCCAGGCCGCTCAGACCCACGCAGGGGCTCCCTAGGTGAGGACACGGGCGTGAGGGCGATCACGGGCTCTGCCAAGCACAGGCACACGGTCACCCCTGCTGCTGCCTCACCCCTGTCCTCTGCCCCACAGCTCACCCCCAAAGCCAACCTGCTGAGGGGCCAAACCACCACGAAGGCAGCCCCTCACACACACTGGCCCCCTGAGCGGCCAGTTTGCTTGAAGCAGTGCACAGACGCCTGCAGCGGGGCCGGAAGGCCCAGGAATGTGACTGTGGTCAGAGGCCCTGAGGGGACCGCCGAGAGGCCAGGACGTCTGGGCCCCGTTGTGACGGGCAGGGCCCGGCTTCCGGTTTGTGCAAAATAAACACGTCTTGCTTTTCAGTGAGTGAGGAGGAGCCTCAGGCTTCTGCGTGGACAGTCAGAGCCTCTACTGTGAGAAGGAAGGTCCCCGCCCTGTGTCCTGTCCTGAAGGCACCCAACCTGGAGACGGGTTCAGCCTCTCAAAGGGCCCGGACTCGTGACTGTCCGACAAGTTAATTTTTGTCATTTTCTGAGAACCTGTTGGTTAAACCAGGCGGCTTTTCAGCGTGTCGGGGCCGACGCTGACTTAGGAGGACGGGTCCAGAGAGGCTTTGCTGTTCCCGTGTCCCTTTGTCACCAGACGCCTGGGACCCAGCAGGACCCGAATGCTCCCTGCAGGTCAGCTGGAGCCTGGGAACCACGGCCCTGGGGCCCGAACTGGATTTATGTAAAGAGGCTGGTGTTCTCAGTGTGTGGGGGGAGCTGCCTGGAGGAGGGAAGGAAAGTGGGTTCCCCAGGCCCGGGTGAGGGTGGGGTCCTGGAGCCCCAGCCTTCACTGCTGGAGCCCGTCCCAGCCACTCAGCGCAGCTGTGTCCAGTCTCCGGCTCCTCCTCTCACTGACCTGCCTGCGGCGGTGGCCATGGCTCCCCTTGTCTTCCAGCCGCTCGGGGGGGACACATGCACCAGGAGCCGCCCCGAGACCCCTGTGATGGCACATGTGACATTAATGCATGGAATTAGCAGCCTCAGCAACACCAACGCACTTCCTCGCGGAGACGGGATGTGTTTGGTAAAAGGGATCGTTAGCTGTGTGCAAACATTCCAGGCTGTGGAAGGCCTCGGGCTCTGACAAATGATAAATGAGACAATTAGAGGCTTGGGAAAATGTAAATATCATCTTTTGTAAGTCCCACTCGGCAGGAAAAAAAAAAGTGTTTCCCCAAAGCAAGGAGGCCTTCCTTCTATTCTTTCCCCACGAAATGCCGGGACTGCTTTACATACTTTCACATGTCTTGATTTGTCTTCCATTTTCCTACTGACGCCTCCGCAGTGTGTGGGAGGAACCTCTATAGTTTCAGAAGCGTTTCCTCTAATTCAGTTTCTCAGCCTTTATTTCATTATCACTCCCTAAGGAGCCATATTAGACTTTTTTTTTCATCGCCCCTCATGAAATTTTAATACCGCAGAAACACGGTGCAGTGGGTTAGGTACTGTACGTACATCCGTGTTTTCACATAAAAAAGGTGAAACCTTTTCGTTCTCAAGAACCAACTTTCACCTTTTGGGGAGCAATATCGCTTTGTTGAGAATATATGTTTCATTCATTCCTTTATTCACTCAAACACACAGCAAATATGCACCAGGTACAGACTCTGGGCACTGGGGACTGGCCATGAGCAGAGCAGGTGACCAGTGTGGATGGAGCCAAGCAGACAAAGGGAAGTGTGGAGGAAGGTAAGGGCAGAGAGGTGACAGGTGGTATTGGGGACAAGGAGATGGATCACCTCGGGCCTATACACCACTGTGAAGACTTCAGCTTTTACTCTGAAGGAAGAGAGAGCCATTGGTGCATGGTCTGGTTTATATGTTAACAGGATTGTCTGGCTACAAACAGGTTGGAGGTGTGGGGCAAGGGCTGGATCAGGAAGCCCAGGGGGTGCCCAGGTGGAGGTGATGATGGCCTGAACCAGGCGGTCACAGGTGAGGGTGTTCTCTTCCCGGTAGACTTCACAGGCTGCACTGCTGGCTGAGTGAGTGTGGAAGGCCAGGTGGAGCTGAGCACAATGCCCTGGTGTTGGCGGGGCTGCCCCGTGTGGAGATGGGAAGATGAAGGGGCGGTCTGCGCTTTCATAGCATTCCTCTGACTGACTGAGAAACGCCGTGGGGCAGGGACAGAGTAATGAGGTTTATTACCGTTCTCCAGGAGGCCCAGCCTCATTATCCGTGGGGTCTGTACAAAAAGATTATCCGTGGGGTCTGTACAAAAAGAAAAGTGCTCAAAAGCAGGAAGAAAATGCCAGTAATGGTGCTAAGAAAGCTTTTTCTTTTCTTCTGCTGTCTCTCTCTCTCTCTCTCTCTCTCTCTCTCTCTCTCTCTCTCTCTCTCTCTCTCCCCCACCCCCCATGGTGTTTGTTATTCACTATTAAATGGTTATGGGGGCACCGAGGGCCAGGGAAGACCCTCCTAGGTCAGGCCCCTCGGACCCAACAGCAGAAGCAGTCCTGGGCAGGATTGTTCTGAGAAAATTCTCCAAAGCGGCACCTTTTCAATCTTGTCTTTTAAAGAAACACGTTGGCATGGCAGTGATCTAAGCCCTGTGGTTCTCTCTTGGCCCATCAGTGACTAAAACTACAGTATACACCGTTAGCCGTCCTCCTCCAGGAGGCCTCACAGCCCTCTCCCTCCGCTCAGAGGCTGCCTCCGCCCGGACGCCTTCGCTGACCATCCACCCGCTATTTCTTTAACCTGCTCTGCCTTTTACGTGTTCATTTTCTGCCCCGCTCGGCAGCATGCCTGCTCCATGGGGCGCCGGCTTGGCACCCAGTGGCACTCAATATGCATTTGTTTGAAGGAATGAGATTTGACTTATTTTATATGAGGAACCATGCAAACAACTGCCTGGAAGAAGCACCTGCATATAAACACCTCGCTTGACAGCAGTGGTTATATGTGGGCGGGTGGAAGCCAGGGGAAGCTGATAGGGATCTGGGCTTGCCCCTAATGTTTTGCTTTTCCTCCAGGGGAAACAAACTTATGTATTACTTGTGTAATAAAAAATTAATTTTAATTAAAAAATCGATTTCATGCAATAACGATTTTACCATAAAGAAACAGAGTTTTCAGCGTTGATTGAGATATCTGACACCCAGCATGCCATCATCCTGAAAGAACCAATTTCACAGCAGCAAACGAATGTTGGTGCATTAATAATAATAACAGTAATAACCATGGCATCCGCTCCTCCTGCTAACCGTTTCACAGGGCTTTGCTCATTCCAAAGGGTTTGCCTCCCATGACCTCATTGGATTCTTACAACAACATTGCATGCTTGGTAGGAGAAGGTCATGATTGCTATCATGATCCTTCTCCCTGTTTTTTTCAAAGAAGAAGATTGAGTGACATTCTCTGTGCCATGGGCGCCTCCTGAGGGATTCTAGGCAACCATTGGTCACCGCCTTCGTCATGTGACACTGACTCTCCCAGCTCAGTAGCTTAGTGGGTCTGACCCTGTCCCCAGCTCCAGAAGCGGGTGAGCCATGATTGGCCTAATCAGTCAGCTCATCCCACTCCCCTGCCTTGGCTGATTCAAGGATGGGCACCTGCCAGGTGGGCGATGAGACGTAAGGACGTGCTTGCCTGGGTCCCCTGGCTCTTCTGAGGCTCTCTCTGGACAAGATGAATGTGAGTGGGGCTCTTCTCGCTATCATGAGGGAAGGCACTCTGAAGCCAACACGGACCTTGAGAGAGACAGGAATCCAGAGAACTTCAGGGAAACTGAGCCTGATCAAATCACTCCCAGAGCCTTCTTATCTCTGGCATGGTTTAAGGCTTGAGTCCATAAATCTCCGTATTGTTCAAGTTTATTTGCACTAAGTTCTCTGTTCCTTCAATCACAAGCCATCTGCCTATTTGCACAGAATCACACAATAGAAAGAGGTAGATGACTAAACCCAGCCTTGTTGTGCTGACCGTGTGTGTGTGTGTGTGTGTGTGTGTGTGTGTGATATACACCTTCTCAAAACCAGCCTGGTTCCTGAATTTGAACTTTGGAGTTAGAGGACAGGCCCCGTGTGCCAGGTGAGGCGGGAGGCAGGGCCCTGCCGGATCCCAGGGGAGGGGATGCCAGGGGTGGGCCATCTACCACTGGCCGCTCAGGTGTCTAGGTTAACACAGTGCAAGAGACCACCTGTGACAAGACGGCCAGGGCTTCACCTACCCATGCATCATTTACATCTGTACGCCCAAAATGATGTGGCAAATGCCTGCAGCTGTAGGCCCGTGGGCGAGAAAGCTTCCCTGTGCTGAAGACTGAACCAGCTGCAGTCACAGTCACCTTCAGGATTCGCAGCCCTTTTCCCACACTGATCGCCGGAGCTGATACAAGCTGGCAGTAATGAGCAAGCAGATTGCAGGAGACCTGGTGTGGGGCGACGTCCTTGTACGCTCGGCCCCACCTGGCCTATCCCACAGCCAATCAGAAAGCAAGGGGCCGGCCGGCAGCACGGTGAGCCCTGACCTTGGTGTGCCCTCACCCTTCCCGCCCCTGGTCAGCAAGGACAGGGACGTGCAGAGCTGGACTTGGCTTGTAAATAGGGAGTGGGGGAGAGGCTGTTCCCTCTGCCAGAGCTGAGAGCCAAAGCTGTGGGGGGTTAGAGCTGGGAATCAGGAGGACGGGGGTCCTGGGTTTCCTTTCCCATTGACCTGAACAGGATATAGGGCAGTGAAAACAGCCTGCTGGTCTGCAGAGAGGTGTTGGCAGAGCAGCGGCTGTGAGGGGACCTGGGGGAACTGGCGTCTCGTCAGAGGTCCCGTCCCTTCCGCCCGCCGGGAGGAAGTCTGGCCCACAGAATGCTCTGTGTTGCTGCGGCCGCTGTGAAGTCCGAGGAACACTAAGCTTGCAGCCATGCCAAAGCATCTCCCAGGACCTCACCCCAGCCAGCAGGTGGGTTCTCATCTCACCGGAGACAGCATCACTCAGAGCTCCCAGACAGCTGTGGATTCAATGCCGCCAGGGGCAAGGGTGGCAGTGAGATGGGCTGGGGCAGGCAGCTCAGAGAGGCAGCAGGGCCAGCGTGATTTATGGCCGGGCTTTCATAGACACCACACTGCCTCTGGAGCCCTGACCTTGAGCAAATCACTCCGGAGTTTAGGAGTAATTAAGAGAAGTGTTTCCTTTTCATAGCCAGTTCCCCTTTCAGGCTGGTTCTGGGATGAAAGCAGCACGAGGTCACTGAGACGGAGCAGGAGGTGAATCCGCTTCTCCGGAGAAGGAAGATCTGAAGTGAAGCTGGAAGAAAGGCCTTTTTATCAGACTTGATTTAAAAAAAACAAGGCAGGGAGGAAGGAAAAGAAAATGCCTCCCAGGCCCAGCACCCCTGTGACTGGGAACAAAGGGGTCTCCCGCAGGTCCAGGGCTGCCCAGAGCCCTTATCAGTGTCCCTGTGACTTAATTAGTCCTGGGAACATGCCCTGCGGTGGGCAGGGCACCAGGAAGGTCCTGAGATAAAGGGAGAAATAAAGCATTTCTCCGAGTCCCCTTTGGGATGTAACAATAAAGAACACAATAAACAGCCAAGGGTCCAGACGCCCCGTGAGGGACAGGAAGTGGCTGGGCAGGCCAGGTCCTGTCATTTATAATGTGGAACCACTGCTGCAGGGACTGGGTCAGACAGAGAGACTGTCTGGGGTTGCATTTTCCAGTGAAAATCCTCAGCATCTTTATTTCTGTTTCTTCATGTAGAATGGAAGTACATGGTCACAGCCCAGCTTTCAAAAGACAACTTATTTGCGCTTTGTCCATAATAATACGACCTTGGGAAAGATCATTTACCTTGAATTTTATCCAGACCTGTTTCATTTATTTATTCACTACTTTCTGAACGGTATTTATTGATCACCTTCTCCGCGTAGGCCTCAGAGGAGGAATTTTTTAGTAAAAGAGACACAATAAACAAGCAAATAAAAGACGAGACTGATAAAGAGGCTAAAACTACTTTAAAGGGGTGACATTTGAGTTCCGAGGAAAGTCCAGAAGATTCCAGCACAGAGAAGCCATCAGGAGAACATGCTAGGCAAAGGGCAACGCACAGGCCAAGGCCTGGAGGCAGGACTGGGCTGGACACACACAAGGAACAGAGAGGAAGCTGTGGGCGGGACAGTGGGGGAGAGTGGGATCTAGGGAGGTAGGAATCGGAGAACATGTCTCCAGGTTTAGGGCAAGACTGTAGAGTGCCAGTGAAGAAAGGTGGGAAGGGGTTGGAGGACCTTAAACGGGCAGACCATCATGGTTGATCTCACTTCAGAGTAGTCATTGATTGGCTACTGGGTGGACTCAATGGACAGACAAGAGTAGAAGCCAGGGATCCAGACTAAACCCAGGACTATAAGATGCATGACATTGAGTAAATTTATCTTCCCTGAGCCTCAGTGTCCTCATCCGTGGAATGAGGGGGTCACACTCAGATTCAATAAGACCATGCCTGTGGTGGAGCCCTGCACAGCACCAGGGTCTTTCTCTACCTGTAACAACGGAATCTTGGCCTTCCCAAACTCACGCTAATTACCCAGAGGGTAACGGTGGCCAGAATAAGAGCCAAGCACCTAGGCGGTATAACACAGCCCTTTCACCAGTCCATCGTCCTGCCACGAAAGTTAGCAATTCTTCCGTGTGGGGGCTCCTGGCCTGGTTTGGGGACTGTGAATGCTAACATACAGCTCACCTGGAAAAGGCTCGTGAGGCGACTCCCAGGAACAGAGCTGATATGGAGTGAGGCGGTGGTGCTAAGGAGCAAACACTGGCTGTGCTGGTCCAGTCGTGATCCAGGGAAGGGTCTCACACACGCAGTCACTTTCTAGAGCAATTGCTTGCAGCTGGTTCCCCAGAGTCCCAACCCCCAGGCTGCACTTAACTGAAGCCTCCCCCTTCCCAGGCGGCTCGGGGCTCTGCTTCTCCTTCCAGGTGGAGGGACTGAACAGGAGACACCACAAGGCCTGGACAGACACGCCCAGGACATGGGGCACCCACAGGACCACTAATCAGGGAATTCGACAGCAATGACTTGAAAAGAACGCTGAAGGAGTGGATCGCACTCAACAAGAGGCTCCAGAGACTGACCCACTGAAGGCCAGTGGCCTTGTTTACATCTAATTCTGGAAAAGCCATGAGCAAAGAACACTGTGAGACAAATGAGGCCATCTGACCATTCCAGTGGTGAGGGTATTGCCGCTCTGCTAGCCAACATCCATTTGTTTTAAAACACGTTGGCAGAAAGGGTGGCGAGCTGCAGGGAGTGGGGCAAATCCTCATAGTTATTGAATCTGGGTGATGGGTATATGGTGTTTTATTATATTCTATGGTTGCACATCTATCTATATATATAAAAGCCTAAGCGACCAAACGACTGAAAGACCAATCAACCGGTTGCTATGGTGTGCACTGACCACCGGGGGGGATATGCTCAACACAGGGGCTGCCCCCTGGTGGTCAGTGAACTCCCACAGCCAACCTCCCACAGTTGGCCAACCTCCTGTGATCCCTCTCCCTGGCCACCCCGCCCCCCCAATCAGACCTGATCACCAGACAAGCCTAGAGACCCCACCCATGCACGAATTCATACACCGGGGCTCTAGTCCATAATAATTGTCCAGTTATGCTCAGTTTATTGTTTCAGATGGCTGTTTACTTGAGAAGTTCTGCAGAATATTGCAAATCACCGATCCATCATGTTAAACTGGGCATGAACAGGACAATTCACGTGGGCACCAGCCCTCAACTGTAGACATTCCCACTTCTGCTGCTGGGTCCAGGTGCCGGGCAAGGCATTTTATTTCACTCCAACTGAAGCTACCAGCTTGCTCATTACAGAAGAGGACCCGCTGACGGCGATTTTATGCAGAGCTGAGCACACAGCCTGTACCTGTCACCAGCTCGCCAGTGAAGATGCAGGGGTATTTTCAAGCAGAAATAATGGGCCACTGCGGCTTTCTAAAGAGCTCTGATTTATCTCCGGGACCACGTCCAGGCTGGAGTGTTGGAGACCATCCCAGGCGTCCCGGCCTAAGAGGAGATTTTAATGCCTCGGCAGCTTACGTGCAGATGGAGGACAGCAGAGGCCTCGCCTGCGGAGGTGACCTGGTGTTAGGGTGACCTGTGCTCCCCTGTGGGTATTTGGAAAGTTTCCATTGGATTGGACCACCTGACGGTTCACTGGAGTAACTCAGCATCCAGGAGGAATGTTTGCAGGCAGGATCGTGCAGTTTGTTGCCTCCATTACAAAGCAGGAATTTGTTTGTGAAGATGTGAATTATGTTTCTTTGACTGAAAACAATTCCACATGTCCTCTGCACAGATACACTTAGACCCAACTCTGCCTGAGGACCAAGCACCAGTGCACAAGCCCATGATTGCCCCTGGCCTGAGCCACCTGAATCAGGTCTCTGCCCCTGGTCACTGAGAGAATTCCTCAGGAGAAGGTTCACTTTGGGGCAGAAACTACCTCAACCTGCCCAGAAACCAAGAGAACATTTACACCTGCTGAGATTTTCCCTCGTGACCATCCTGTGTGAGCCTCGCCTGCCGCCATCGGGGTCGTTTTCTTTGGCCGAATTCAGCGAAGCTGTCAGGGAACCTTATGGGGTCAGCTGTGCTCACTTCCTGCCAGGGAACACGCTGGTCTCTGTTAGAACCGAAATGACATAATCACACCCTGTGCGTGCTGCAGTGGACGTTCCTACTGCAGGGACACGCAGCACCTTCATTTCTGAGGTTTTGTTCAAAGAAAACAAACCTGCCTGGAAGGCAAGCGCTGTTGTTACAGCTGCTCCAGGGCCCTTTCCTGCATCCCAGCATCCAGGTCCTCTGACAAGGCTCTGCCCCCGTCCCAAAGGCCACTGCGCTCCCCCAAAGGCCCTGACCACTGCGCTTCCCCCAAAGGCCCTGACCACTGCGCTTCCCCCAAAGGCCCTGACCACTGCGCTTCTCCCAAAGGCCCTGACCACTGCGCTTCCCCCAAAGGCCCTGACCACTGCTCTTCCCCCAAAGGCCCTGACCACTGTGCTCTCCCCAAAGGCCCTGACCACTGTGCTCCCCCCAAAGGCCCTGACCACTGCGCTTCCCCCAAAGGCCCTGACCACTGTGCTTCCCCCAGGCCCTAACCACTGCACTCCCCCCAAAGGCCCTGACCACTGCGCTTCCCCAAAGGCCCTGACCACTGCTCTTCCCCCAAAGGCCCTGACCACTGTGCTTCCCCCAAAGGCCCTGGCCTCCTGTAACTTGGTTTCTGGACATCAAGCAGGCAGCAGTGAGGGTACAGCTGTCTGCAGACCTCCAGGAAGCAGGGATCTCAGGTGTCTCCTTGCTAAACTGATGCCAGCTGCCTCTTTGAAGGGGTGAACTGCCCTGGGCACCCAGAGAATGTCTGCTCCTGGAGGCGCCAATGGGAGAGATGCCGACGCCTCCAAAATAAACTGGAGGGACAACCCCCAAAACTGCAAGTGTCAGGTCCAGGTGAGGCTGGTGGGGGAATTCATTCCCAACAGCCCCTGTGCTTCCGTCCACAGAATCAAGACCACTCAGGCCCGTGGCCTCTTCTGCACTTCCCGTCCTCTCTGTTTTCTAGGGACCCCTGTCCACTCCCAGGGACTGGGAGTGGGCCCACATTCTAATTCCTGGAGCTCAGTGCTTCCCTTGCCCCAGGGCTCTCCACCCTGTCAGGAAGTGGTCTCCGGAGGCCACACCCACTTGTCTTCCTGGGCCACCTGACAGGATTCCCAGCCCTGTCACCTGGGCTCCCAGAGATGCTGCTTCCCTGAGGCCGGCCCTCCCCCCGCAGACACTGTCTGCTCTATCGCCTGCTCTGCTGTGCTTGTGGCATTTTCTGAAATTGTCTTTTTTGCTGGTTTATTTACCTCCCAGACTAGAGCATGAGCTCCCTGAAGTGGGGACTATGCCCGTCTAATTCTCTTATTTCCCTGGAGCCCATAACAGTGGCCGGTACCTAGAAGCAGCTCAATAAACGTGAATGAATTAGACAAGTCAATGAAGAACTGGATGAATGGGTGACAGTGGACCTTTGGGGAAAAATTCTATTTTTATTTCCCATTTCCTTCTCATCTAGTGCCTCCTTCCAAACTGATGACTGGCAGGACTCAAAGCCTCATCTGTCTGGTTAGTATTGTCTAAGAAAATCTCCTGTGAGGATGAATTGTTCCTTATCTGTGCTGTCCAATAGGGTAACCGCAAGCTACGTAGCATGATAAGGCACTTGAAACGTGGCTGGTGTGACTTGGGAGCTGAATTTTTTATTTTATTTACTTTTGGTAAATATAAATTTAAATACCACAGATGGCCGTGAAGGACACACAGGTCTCCATGCCCAGAGTCATTCAAGGCCATGTTCTCCAGATCTCACCTCCTGTCTGCCTCTGCCTGGCCTGGCCAAGCTCCCAGCTCTGCCCATCAACCTCCTGCCAGAGCAGGCATCACATTCACTTTTGGTTCGGGTGCCCACAGGGATTGGCACCAGGTCTCAAGATGATTTGAGCATCCAAGGCCATCTTGATTGGGACCTGGTCAAAGATTTTCCAAGAACATAGGACAGACACAAACTTTTTTCTAATAGATTAGCAAAAAAAAAAAAAAAAAAAAACAACAACAACAACAAAAAAAAAAAAACACCCCAAAAAGCTCTAAACAGAGATGACATCACGGACACAGAACTCAATGTCCTCGAGGAGACCACAGGAACCAGGGTGATGCTGAAGTGAGTGCCCCAGGGCCCGCAAGGCGGAGGGCAGAAGCTGCAGACCTTCTTTTCTTACCGGGGAAAGCTGGGCTCATTTGTCAGTGTCTGGTGGCTCCTGGAAGAAGGAAGTTATTTTTGTTGAGCTTCTCAAAGCCCAAATGTTGCCAAGGAGAATGAGTGACTCAGAGGGGACATGCTGGTCCCTCAGGAACTAGAAGTCACTGCCCTGTGTCCCAACACACCCAGTCAGGGTTTCCTCCGAGGACGGGACACCTCAACTTAGCCATGCATGCATGTGTTCACATGTCAAGTGCTGAGAACATGTGTGAGTCACGGCTGTGCCAGGTACCAGGGAGACAGTGGAGGTCTAAGGCTGCCTCGGTTCCACTCCCCATGGCGTTTCCCTTTCAGGGGCTGTGGTCTCAGCCCCACCTGCCCAGCTTCCCTCCCTGAGCCTCATTTCACCACAGGCATGATGTCACCTGCCCTGCATGCTTCCCAGAGCTGATGCTGCAAGAACAAAAGAAACAACATATGTCAATGTGCTTTCACGTCCAAATGAAGACGACTCCAACCTCAAGCTTTCCCACTGACTTCATGCGTTTGGCTGGGCTCCGAGCAGGGGCCTCCCGGTGCCCGCAGCAGATGTGAGAGGCTCAGGGCCCGCACAGGAAGCAGCATCCCCCGCACGGTTTCACAGATGTTAACTCAGGGACTCTGCACGGAGGGCGGGCAGGGTTATCGAGCACACGGGGATGTTGGCACAGAGATCAGCACCAGCCGGAAGCGGTCACTGTCCCAGGGCGGATGAGGGGAAGGGGTTGGGCTGCCCCTCATCTCCCACTGACCAGCTCCAGCCAGAAGCCAGAGGTGGGAGGAGCCCGGAGGGTCTGCAGGGGTCTCCTGGACATGTGGTGGACCAGTCAGCGTGGATGTTGGCGTGGGCGGGTGCAGGTGGCAGGAGACGTGGCAGGAGCAGATGAAGGCCACCTCGGGATGAAGCTCACAGGGAAGGCAGATCGCGGCTCCTCAGGGGGGCGTCTTGTTCAGCATCTGCAGGAGGGACCAGCTCTGCTGGCATGGGTACTGTTAGCAGGAAAAGTGATCTCCCTCATCCGATCCTGTTTGCAGAGCCGCCTCCCTGCTGCCCGAGGGGACAACCAGCTTCAAGGCCCCCAGAAGAGCCGCAGCTCCCTGCTCTCTTCTTTCCCTTCTCCGTGCAGATGAGAAAGGCGTGGTCTTGTTGCTCTCTCTGCACTTTTCTCTGAGCTTCCAGCTCTGGGGAAATCACCCTCCACGGGGACGGGGGGGGACGTTACAGCTGGAATCTCTGCGACTCCGTCCTGAGTGACCTCCTGTCCCAGCACAGGCAGAGGACGGGCTGGCCTCCCTGGGCGGCTCTCCAGGCTTTCGTTAGTTGGCCCCACGCTGACCCCTCCCGTAGACCACGGCCTCCGCTCCAGGCTGCTGTAATGATTGAATTAGAGGGTCTGCAGCAGCTGTGAGAAGAGTCTGGGCAGAGCAGATGCTCTGTAATATCCCTCCTCCTCCCGGCCCTCCCCCTCGTCCCCTACCTCCCCCCCGTACAACTGTTGTCATCCTCCTGATCACAGAGTGCTTCTGCAAACAGTTCACGTGTCGTTCTCTACGCTTTGTTGGGAGAAAGACATCAGCTCTTAACAGCTCTCGGGAGGCCGGCCTGTTTATGTCAAGGCCGATCGGGAGGCCCCGGTCCATTCTCAGCCAGAGACCAGAGTGAGAGGCAGGCGTGTTAACATTCATCAGGGCCTCCCGAGGGCCACGGTCTGTGCTCCGGGCTTCACTTACACCAAATCGATTTTGTAGGTCAGAACGGTCACATGTGAGTGAGCACCATGTACGGCTCCCCTAATGTCATCTGCCTCACTCTCTACACCGCTCCCGTCTCCTCTCATCCAGCAGATACTGACCGAGCAGCTGCCACGTGCCAGGCCGGTGCTGGCCCCTGAGATGGGGGTGGGGGTGACCGGATGGACACAACTCCTGATCTCACAGGGCTCAGGATCCAGACACCCACCTCCAGGTGATCATAGGCCAGAGGTCAGCAAACTGCGGCTCGCAAACCACATGCGGCTCTTTGGCCCCTTGAGTGTTTAGCAAAGGCCAGCTTAGGAGTACCCCAATTAAGTTAATAACAATGTACCTACCTATAGAGTTTACTTTCAATGTACCTACCTATAGAGTTTGGCTCTCAAAAGAAATTTCAACCGTTGTCCTGTTGATATGTGGCTCTGTTGACTAATGAGTTTGCCGACCACTGTCCTAGGCTATCAGTACACGTTCTGGTTTCTCCTTCATAGGATCCCCTGGGTCAAAAAGCACAGCCGACACCAGAGGGCTGGAGACCACGGGGCGGACGTTTCATAAACCCTGATGACTCGGAGGGAACGTGTAATAGACAAGGGGCTGGGGAGGGAGGGGGGAGAGGAAAGAGGGGGAACCGTGTGGAGGTGCTGACGCCCCACCGAGTGCTGAGGGGGAAAGTTCTTGTGTCTACGCCCAATGGAATGGGAATGGGGGGTTCCATTTACTAAGGCACAACGTTGGCCAACAGGAGGATTTCAAATTTTTTAAAATGTACTTATTGCATCTCAGGATGGTGAAAGAACGCTGAGCTGCCGTGAAGGAACTGAGCTTGTCATTTTTCAGGGCAGGAGAGCCAATATCTATTTCCAGGAGATGACAAGCCTGGACCTGGCTGCGCGCACCATCCGGAATGTTGGTCATGACCCCAGCGAGCCCCGAAACAGCAGAGGCTACAAGGGAGGGAACTTCACTTTTCATTTATCACTGTGTTTTGCTGTGTGGTTTTTTAATAGCCGTTTATTTATAGGTTTGTTTTATAATTGGGGCGGGGGCGGGGGGGAGGGGAAAAGAGGAATTCATGCATTATGTGAATTCAGAGTGTCCAAAATGCATGAAAGGGGGGAGTAGAAGAAACGTGAGAGGTGACTATCCTGGTATCAGCCCTAATTCACAGAGGAGGAAACTGTGACCCAGGGAGATGGCCTCGTCCCACAGTCAGGGGGCCATAAAGGGCCATGCCGGGCTGTAAGCCCAGGGCTTCAGACGCCAGGCTCACCCCCGAGTCGTCCCCAGTCACACAATGGGCAGTGCCTCTGAGCCTGGTGCCCCTGGAGGTACTGGCACATGGGACTGAGCAGGACAGGCAGGTCTCTGCTGCCTCGGAGCCCACACTCAGCTGGGGAGGGAGAGATATGACAGCAAGGAAACGTGTCCTCAAGGTCCTTTCAGATGATGGTGAGTGGTACTCAGAAGAGACAGCAAGGTGACACGTTAGGAAGGACCCACGAGAATGTGGCTCCTGTGGTCAGGGCGGTCAGGAGGGCTCCCGAGGAGGTAGCATTTGGGAGAGCCCGGGAAGGCGAAAAGGGGCAGCCATCCAAAGAGCCAAGGGACAGCAAGCATCCCAGGAGGGCACCCAGCCCTGGGCCGGGATGACCCTGCACATTCGCGGCACAGAAGGAAGGTCAGTGAGTCCAGGAGAAGGATGGGGCGGGGTGGACAGGCTCCCGCTCAACCCTGGGGTCTGCCCATTTGGAAGCATCTCTGAGTCCTCAAGCATCTTGTCAGCACAGGGGGAGCTCCACCCTGGGCGGGAAGGGCTTGCTTTGTGGGTGGCGAGGAAGGTGGGGACTTGGGAGGTGACCCTGGGTCCCTGTTGGAAATCAAGGGCTGGCTAAGCGGGGTGGCCTGAGCCAGGGCTGGTTCTTCCCTCATCGGGCCTCTGCCTTCTGGCTGGAGCAGCACAGAATGAGGAGTAAGAAGTGTGACTGTCACAGGGAAGGCCTGATTCCAAATTTCCTGACCCAGGGACCATCCTGTGACAGGCTCTCCCAGTGCCGAAGGAGGTGACGCGGACAAGGGGTCTCCCTCCCTTTCACTCTCCTTCTAGTTCTGCCCGTGTGGCTTCTCTGTTTGGTTTTTATACTTTCCAGCTAAGCTGCAAAGGCAGGACATATGCATAACGATGACACTTGGATTTGTTTGACTTTATCCCTGCAATTTCTCAAGGGTTTTTGCAATTCAAGAGCACCGTTGGATGATCAGACATGCTTTGGGGAAGTGATCTAACTACAACCTACTGGAATGGAAGGCGTTTTTAAGTCAGCTATTCACTCGCACGTATATGTGCACGCACATACATGCGAGTATCATGTTGTGTTTCTAAATGTGAATTAACCATGTGTTTTATTCTCCGGATTATGATGCTTTAACATCTTGGAGCCCTGCTGCCCCTGGAGGGACTTCCCCTCCCAGAGTTAGCCCATTTCAAGAGGCGTGCACACCTCACCCCGGAGTTGCTTTTCAAATACTAACCCACCAATCCAGAGCCCACGCCCCCAGCTCCCACGCTCTGGGCCACACTGCACCTGTTGTAGTCAGCCCTGAGTGGGTACCAGACAAGCAGGGACAGCCCCTCTGCCCAGAGCCACTGAAATCATTCAAACCAGTCAATCCCCTGCCTCGTCCCCCTGCCCCACCCATTCCCCCTGCAGAAACCACAATAAAGGCCCTCTGTCCCCTGACCGACCCTGGCACTTCTTCAGGTGGCCCTGCGGCCTGCGGGTCTGTGAGTACAATGAGCTTCCTCCAGGCAGCTATTTCTGCGTCTCCGTGTCTTACTGTAACTGACTATCACAAACCTCAGTTACTGCAACTGCCTAACACAAACCTCAGCTTGGTTAAAACACAAAGTCTCGCCCTGACTGGTTTGGCTCAACTGACGCTCTGTGGACTGAAAGGTCCCAGGTTCGATTCCAGTCAAGGGTATGTACCTTGGTTGTAGGCACATCCCCAGGAGGGGGTGGGCAGAAGGCAGCTGATGGATATTTCTCTCTCATCGATGTTTCTGTCTCTCTCTCTCTCCCTTTCTCTCTATAAAAAAAAAATCAATAAAATGTACTTTTAAAAAAACAAAAACAAAGTCTCTACGTGTCCCCTTTTATGGGTATGTCCCTAATAAGGACACACATATTCACCAGTCCCCTTGTGTGTGTGTTAGACAACATGTCACTTTGCATCACAAAACACCCAATGATGTCAGAGGCACCGTGCTCGGTCCCGGTATCCAGGAGACCTCCGCTCGCTGCTCAGTCACTGCCCCCGCTGTGGGAACAGGGGCTGCATCAGGAGCCTCCAGCTGAAGGGACTGAATTACATAGAGAAGGACCCATATTGTCCCACAGCTAATGACACAGTTAACCCGTGGTTAATTTCCTGCTTCTTCGGTGTTCTGGGAACGGGTGATGTTTATCCGGTGGGGACAATCCGTTATTAATGTGCCAGGGTGTTTGCTGTTCTGGGCCGAGGGCTTTAATAGAAACCAGCCGATGGGCCAGGGCCCTGCTGAAGCTGCAGAATGTGAATGAGGTCCTTTCTTTACCCTCTCTCCTCCACTCTCATTTGCATGACTAAGCTTTTTTGCCTCTTTGAAGAATGTGTTTGTTTGTTTCTTGCTTGTTGCTGTGTCTCCTGTGGAGGAAACAAATTACTTGCTCACTAGGCAGGGACCTCAATCTGGCAGGAGCCCAGGCTGGCTGGCCCCTCTGGCACAGGGAGCCAGACTGCCAGGCTCGCGCTGGCGGGGACAATTCCGGAAGAGTATGCGTGGCCCAGGAATGTGGGGTGAACATCACCTTGGCCCCCGCAGGCTCCTTAAGAGGGAGCGTTAGTCCCAGCAAAGGAGGGCGAGGTGGGAGAGAAAAACAGAGATCCTCTGTCGTCAGAACATTCTGCTCAAATGAACACATAGCTCAAAGCTGTGCTTGATTTGGGTTCACTGGGGAGAGACAAGACGTTGCTCCTGATTTCCGAGTCTATCAGAGCTAGCCGCTGGTTTTTAAAACAAATGTAATTTTCTCTCTACTGAAATGAAATGCATAGATAACAAAGCCTACCTACCTATGTAGTTTTTAACCAACATGATAGCCCAACTGTCCGGGAGATGAAAAGAATCCTATGTAATAAAAGAGTAATATGCAAATTGACCATCACTCCCACATACAAGATGGCTGCCCCCATTTGGTCAAAGATCCTGCCCCCATGTGGACACAAGATGGCCACCACAAGATGGGTGATCAAGCAAGCAGGGGAGGTCAGTTGGGAGGCACCAGGCCTGCAAGGGAGGGCAGTTGAGAGGGACCAGGCCTGCAAGGGAGGGCAGTTGGAGGTGATCAACCCTGCAGGGGAGGGCAGTTAGGGGCAAACAGGCTGGCAGGGAAGCAGTTAGGCATCAATCAATCTGGCAGGGGAGTGGCTAGGGGGTGATCAGGCTGGCAGGCAGGAGTGGTTAGGAGCAATCAGGAAGGCAGGCAGGCGAGCAGTTGGGAGCCAGCAGCCCTGGATTGTGAGAAGCCTGAAGGATCAGGCCTAAACCGACAGTTGGACATCCCTTGAGGAGTCCCCAAATTGGAGAGGGTGCAGGCTGAGCTGAGGGACACCCTACCCCCGTGCACAAATTTCATGCACCGAGCCTCTAGTCTATAATAAAACATGTGTCAACACGTAAATGCTCTGGTGTGACTTACCTAGAAGATGTAATAAAGTCATCGGAGGCTTGAGTTGGATGTGGAATCCCAGTGGATGAAGCTGTGCTGTTTGGGGCAACTCAACTGCCACCAGAGGCTTTGCTGTGAGTAATGAGACTTTCAAACTGGTGCACAGCCCTCCATGAAGTCCTAGATAGAACAGAAGAAGCACCATCTTCTGAGTGTACATCCTGGTTTTACTCTTGAGAAACTTGGGATATTTTAAAACAGAAAAATAATATATATTTTTGTGGCAGTATACAGTAGAATTTGATTCTAAACTCAGAATGGGGCATTCAAAATGAGTGCCAGTGCCCGAAGAACGAATAAGAATGGGGGCTGCCGAAGGCAATCCGGAATTAGTCCTTAAGGCAGGTGTCGGGGTCCCAGACGAGGAAATGAATCCAGAGAGAGGAAGAAATTCACCCAAGAGCTCACAGCTAGAAGGGGGCAGTGGTGCAGTGGTGGTGCTTAAGTGGATGCTAGTGGTTGCAATGGAGGCCTAAAACCCCTCCTGTGTGATTTCCTGTTTGTCACACGTCTTGGCAGACACTGCAGCAGCGCAGCCAACTTTGCATGCCCAGCACAAGACGGACCTGAAAGATGAGACAGAGGGCCAAAAACCAGGACTACAGGCTTTATTAGAGGAGAAGGACCCTGCCGGGCTGCCCCGCAACGGGGAGTAACCCCCATGCCGAGGGGAACAAGCCTTTTGAGGGGAAGAATGGGAAGGGATGGGGCTTAGAACACTCAGCACACGCTGATTGGTGGTTTCATATAAGACATGTGATTAGGGACTTAGGGACTTAGGAATCGAGGGCTTAGGGTATTTGGCAGGTGCTGATTGGTGGTTCAATATACAGTCCATATAAGGTGCCTGGTTAGGTGCTCAGGAATGTGTAGGCCGCAGGTGCAGGTTACGTCATACTCCGTCCATCAGTTGGGAAAAGGGAGGCTCTATCAGGACCGAGTCCATCTCTGACTTCATCCTAACGCTGAAGAAGACTGCCTTGACAGCCCACCTATTAGTGCTGTTGGGAGGGGTGGGGATGCTGTGACCCTGCCTGCATCCCCGTTCCTGACCCCCTGCACCGCTACATTGAGTGGTGTTCTTCCCCAGAGCACTGCCCTAGACCAAAGGCGGCAGCTTTACCCAGGAGATTTTACCTCCAGGCACCTCCTCGGGCAGCCCAGAGTCCCCCACGGCGGGACATGGAGATGGATGCCAGCCTCCTTGCCTTAACTTGGAACCAACTCTGGGGTATAATTTGTGCTCCAACACTCTCCATGGGGTCAGGGTGGCGTTCCTCTCCTCCCAGCTTAGCTTTCTTCCCCTGCTTTGTTCTGTGGACAGTTGAAAACAGCGGAACTCATGCCAGTAGATTTAAGCAGGAAAAGGATTTATACCTAGCTGAGAACTTGGCCCAAGAATCATCCCACAAAGCGATTCACAGGAAGATACCTCTGACTACAGACACTGTAGCTCCCAACCCTCAAAGCGCTGGCCTGTAGATCCTCCCATGATGGGCTATCCCCAGAATTGACTTCATAATTGCTTGATTTCTTAAAGTGACAACATTCCAATTCAAAATGTATGTGTATGGGCACAGGTAATGAGTGCAGCCCCAGGCGCCTGCCCCAGTCCTACCTGGGTAACCAGAGGCATTCAGTAAGAGACAGCCATGTATCAGGTGTAACATTTCTGTTCGGCCAACCAAAGTACAAATGCTCACGAAACTCTTTAGGCAGGTGGTCACGGAAGAGCTATTTTCCCCTTTAAGCCCCTGGCATTCCCACACCAGAAGGTTGCAATAAATCATCCTCTAGTTATCTCTCTCCTCCCGGTGACAGACAGAGCCGTAACCACTTCCCCCAGAGCCTCTGTCTTTTTAGCCTCTTTCCCTTAAAGCAATGAGGAGTTGGATGAATTGGTGTCGGTGGAGCTCCGATGAGCACCTATTCTCCGATCAGCATGAAGTCAACCTTGGGGTTCATGTAGTTGTGTCTGAAAGAACTGTACATGCTAAACAACAGATGCAGACACATGGGAGACCATGGAGTCCACCCAAGTTTACACATCTGAGAGTGGGAAAGGACTGCCCTAGGTTCTACATGAAACTTTCCAGCCCTTCTTTCTTTCCTTCCTTGACAAGAATTTATGGAGCATCTGCCATATGCCAAGCAATGCCCGAGAAGCTGGGCATATGCTGCTGAGAAAAGTGGGCCTGGTCCCTGACATCATGGACTGTTCATGGAGGGTAACGATAAAGGAGGGCAGCTATTAATCAAATAGTCCCTGAAACCAATGCAGCCTGTGGACTCAGACCGGCATGCCCTTTCAAAGCCACTACCATCCTGCTAGTCGCCTGCTCTGACTCCTCTGGCTTCTTCCCACACTCAGAGGCACTCATTTAATCCTCCCAACAACCCCATGAGGTAAGGGAGATTACTGCCCCATTTTCCAGAAGAGGAAACCGAGACACAAGGAAGTGAGGCACCTGGCCTAAGCACCCCCAGCTGGTGTCTGGTGGGGCCAGCAAGTTCCCCCCTTTCACGATGAGAACGGCCTGCAGGGGAGAGCGTTCCTGTGGCATTAACCTCAGTGCCTGGCAAAGGAATGACAGTGACATTTGTCCAGCACCGACCCTACACCAGCCCACTTCCAAGAGCTTCACAGGGACTAATCCATCCAATCGTCACATAAGCCCTGTGATGTCCCATGTGACAGAGAAGGAAACTGAGGCACAAAGAGTTTAATTTTCCCAAGGCTGTGGGCTGGGAAGAGACCGAGCCGGGATTCAAGTCCAGGCCATCAGACTCCAGAGCCCCTGCTCATACCTGCTCTTTACACACGTGCACATGTGTGCTAGGGAGTCAGAAGCCACAATATTTAGAAGAAGCGTGCTACCCGCCGTGGAACAGTAGGAGTCGTATCTGCGAGGAGGTTTTCCATGGATGTGAGTGCCTGAGCCACAGCTGCTTGGTCCACGGTCAGAAGAAAGGCTAGGGGAGCGTGGAATCCTGATTCCCGTGATCCCAGCGCACCACCTGCTTTCATCTGCCAGCGCTGGGCCTTGCAGCTGCAGTGTGTTCCATAAACCGACTACAAGAAAATCCAGGTTCCAACTCTTAGGCGCTCTGTGACCAACAGCAAAACACACCACCATTCTGGGCCTCAGTTTCCAAATCTGTGAAGCTGGGCTAATAGCACCCCCCTCTCCAAGGGCTACTGTGAGGCTTGAGATGACACCTGGGAGTGCTTAGAGCCATGCCTGGCACACAGTTGGTGCTCAGTAAATGCTGGCTCATATCATGATTGCCCCATGCATAAGCAGTCTGCTCCCTGACTCCCCAGTGCCATACAGTCCCCGTGACCCTCCGTGATCAAGAGCCACCCCTGGCATCGTTGCTTCAAAGCACCGTTACTCCAGGCACCCAGATAAGCGGCCACGCGTCAGCCAGAGACTCTCGGGCCTTTGTCTCCCTGTGCCAGGCTGATAGGATCTAACATTGCAAGATTTTATTCTTTTCTTTGCCCATTCCTTTTTTGTACAGATCGACAAAAAAGGTGACAGCTGCACCTGGATCTTGTGTTTTAATAACTGTAATAATGCACAGGAAATCGGGTGGCTTGGGGACTCAGCCAGAGAGTGAGTTGTCACCATGTAGACAGACCAGGTGGAAGGAGAAGATTCAAGGACAAGAAAGAGAAGGACCTTTGGGGATGGGAATAGAATAACTCGAGAGCCTTCGACGGTCCAAGTTAGATTAAATGTCAGAAGTGCTTCTTCCTTGTCCTATAATAAGAACGGGCACCTGCGAGCAGTGAGTTGAAAATGAAGGTTTCGTCCATTGCTTTCACAGGAGGAATAGGCCCATCTCCTCACTAGGCCCTGCAAGGCCCTGACACCCATCCCCGCCCACCTCTCCTACCTCCACTCTGCACTCGCCCCTCACGCAGCAACCACACTGGGTCTGCTGGTCCCTGAGTCACACCCACGTGACTGTGCCCACCTCCCAGCCTTTGCACTTGCTGTTCCCTCCACCCTGATCTTCACACTTTGGCTCTTCCTCCAGGACCAGGTCTTAGCCCTAACAGGGGAGCAGAGGGCTTTCTTCCAGGATGCTGTGTGTAAGGGTGCTCACCCTGTAGCTCCCACCCTCTGCTAGTCCACCACCCTGTTGTTTTCTTCGTAGCTTGGACACTATTTAAAGTATTCCAGGTGTGTCTTCAATGTGAGCACTGTGAGAACAAGGATCTCATCTTTTTTGTTTATCTCTCTCCCAAACACCTAGAATGTGCTGGCAGAATGCAGGTGCTCAATAAACCCTTTTAGGAAAATGAATGCATGAATGGATGAATGAATGAATGAATGACTTGGTTACTATCTAAAGAGGTTTGCAACTCTTTCCTTACCAAGTGAATTGGGCACAAACCACAGTATGTGTGTCAGTGATCATCTAGTGATGCCTTGTACATGAATCATATCTTTTATTCTTTTTCTTTCTTTTTAATCTTTATTGTTGAGAGTATTACAGATGTCCCCCATTTTCCCTCGATTGCCCTCCTTCACTCAGTTCCCAACCTGCCCAGGCCTTCACCACCGATAGGTAATGCATATATGCTTATAAGATTTTTGGTTAATCTTTTATTCTTGTTTCCCTTTACATGCCTGCCAGCCTGGCTAAGCTCAGAGCTCCTTGAGGGAAAGGGATGTGTGTTGTGCTTCTCTGCATCTTCCACAATGACTTGAACTTGGTTAATTCTACAAAGGTACCTCAGGATTGGATTGCATTGGAGCTAGGCACACAGGGCAGACTTGGTGAACAATGAGCAAATGGTGTTGCTTCATCATCTAGAGACGTGGTCGGCAAACTGTGGCTCAAGAGCCACATGCGGCTCTTTGGCCCCTTGAGTGTGGCTCTTCCACAAAATACTACAACCTGGGTGAGTCTATTTTGAAGAAGTAGCGTTAGAAGAAGTTTAAGTTTAAAAATTTTGGCTCTCAAAAGAAATTTCAATTGTTGTGCTGTTGTATTTGCCTCTGTTGACTAATGAGTTTGCCAACCACTGATCTAGAGTTGTCAGTCAAGCCGAGTCATCATCTAGAAAGTTTGATCACTTTCAAGGTACTTCAAATGCCACATTCTTTTATCAGTGCAGCTCTTATGCCTCTAGACCTTGGTATAGACCATTCCCTTTGCCCCTTCAGTTCCACTTCTCCTGGTGGACTCCTACTCTTCCCTCTGACTCTAGCTTCTTCTGTGAAGCCTTCTCTGATTTCTCCTTCATTACTCCACTTCCATCCTTGGCCCCAAGGTTGATCCCTCCATCTCTGTTAGAGCTTTACTGCTTTAATACTATTTTTATTCTCATTCTGCCTCTACTATTTTACTACTAAGTACACTGTGAATCCTTTAAAATTAATTTTGATTATCATTTGTTTAAGATTCCTTAGTGCTTAACTCAGTCTTAGTTTAGTAGTAAGTCTCCCACAAAAATTGTTATTTGAACAAATTATCAAAGTAACTATAAGATGAGACAGAACTAAACCGAGATACAAATAACATGTTTAATCCCCATTTTCCCTTGTGAGAATGGTGCTTCAATGAGGCAGAGATTCTGTTGTCTTTCCTGATTTAGCCCCATGGCCTTGTGTAGAACCTCATACTCAGAAGCTCAAAAACATGTGTCAGATACAAGACTATAATGAGCCATTGAGGAACTAAGAACTGGCTCTGATGGGCCCCAAAACCTCAGGAAGGAGGTGAGTCTAGACTTGTACTATAAAAAATGATGGATTCCTGTTCATTCAATAAATACTAGCTGAGGACCTACTGTGTGCCAAAGTCTATCATTGGCACTGAGCTATGACAGTGAACAAGACAAAATTCTACCCTCTCAGACCTGACCTTTTAATCGGAAGAAAGACAATAACCAATAAAAATTGAAATGCAATATAATGTTAAGAAGTGAAAAGTGTTATGGAGGAAGTATACCAGAATAAGAAGATGGGGATGTTAGTTTAGACTAGAGGCCGAGTGCACAAAATCTGTGCAAGAGTAGGCCTTCCTTCCTCCAGCTTCCAGCACTGGCTTCCCTCTGGCACCTGACCCCGGTTTCCTTCTGACACCCAGGACCTGGGCTTCCCTCACAGCCCTGGCTTCATCGGGAAGGTTGTCCGGTCTAATTAGCATATTACACTTTTATATATATAGATGAGTGGTCTGAGATGATCTCAAAAGGGAGAAGATAGTAGAAGAGACCTGAGGGAATTGGGGGGAGGGTAGGCCTGGAGGAGAGGAGCTGCGTGGTTACGTGGAATGAAGGAGGCTGAGAGGTGTGCGAGGAGCAGAGAGGTGCCCACACATACATATGGGAACTTACTAATGCATTAGTCATACACCCATGCACTCAAATTTCACTTCAGGTGATTTTCAGTATTTGAGTGTTTGACAATAATTATTACTGTTCTGGTATAGTGAAGCCATTCAGAAAAAGTGCTTTAGACAGGCACTCTTCTCTGTATTGGAAATATGTTCTACATTGACTAAGGTGCACAGGTTATAGAAAGGAGATCTCACCTCCCCACCCAACTTCCCGCTCTATTGGCACGGCCTAATTTGTCAGGATGCTAACTGTAGCAGCAGAGCACTGACATGCCCAAGCCCCTTTCTGTGTCTGCCGAATGCCTTTGGTGACGATTTCTGCCCCTGAATGGGAGCAGGGCTATGAAAATGAGCACGAAACCCAAACATTAAAGGATAGTCCTTTCCACTCCAAGTGGCCCAACCAGAAGACCTGGAAACCAGGAAACCTTCCCTGTCGCCTGCTGTCCAGATGGAAGGAACGCAGCTTACAAAGGGATCCACAGCTTCTCATCCCTAGGACCGGCGTCTTTTCTCCTTCTGAGCTTATTCCTGTCAAGCCCCAGCGAGTTTGGTTTTGTTTGAGGTTTAACAGGATTTCAGACTTGGGGGTGGTCTCTTTGGATTTTCTCCTTTTTTCCTTTTGATGCTTAAAAATACCCCACGACACCAAAGAAACAACCTTGGCTGAGGAGATCGGAATTACACAGGATGTAATTCCCTTTCGCATACACGTCAAACGGTGGTGGGAGGTCATTTCTGAAGTGGTGATTTTCCTTGTCCCGAAGTTCAAAAGTTGAGGATTTAGGTTAAATAAAAGTGGCTAAGAATAAAGTGTGACCTCAGGACCCCACAAAAGCATAACAGTTGTGGACCTGAGAGAGATAGTGGTCAGTCACCTATTGCACCACCGGGCCACAAGGTAGACCCAGGAGAAAATGGGTTAAGTCTCCTTAGGTTTGTCACTTCTGTGTGTGTGTGTGTGTGTGTGTGTGTGTGTGTGTGTGCGTGCACATGTATAGTGACTCACAACGTGTATAGTATGAGATATTTGGGATTCTTCATTCCGTAAACAAAGAAACTGGCCCTCCTGCTGCTCTTGTGCTCTTACTGATCTTGGGGCTCTTGGGACTTGTGTGACTCTGGATTGTGGGGTTCCCCTTGTGTTTGTCCACATGGCCCCAGGCCATGCACACCACACACTCAGTGCACTAAAGGGCTGCGACAGCCCTGATACCGAACTGGACCTGGCTCCAACCTGGAAAGGCAACCCTGGACACTAGCCCTGCCTCTAGCTTCCCTGAAACCCAGCTACACTTCTTCTATGACCGGACTCAGAGAAACGGGACTTTGGAAACCCACGGGCGGTGATTCCACAAAAATAAAACTTTCTACCCTATCTCATCCTGCTTGGTGGGGGCCTCCAGAAATGCTTATCCCAGGGATACCCCAAGAACCCCATTTCCACTAGCAATGGAGACAGACCACCCATGCTTTTCTCTGATAACAAGAGGACAGAGGCACATGAATTCTGTAAAACTGCCCAAGAGTTTCTCTAAGTGGTTGTACCATTTCATGCTCCTGCCACTGACATTCACGTGTTCTGTGGGCTCCTCGACCTGGTTTTGTCAGCTCTAGACTCTGGTTGCTGGCCTGCTGCCTTCACATATGGAGGGTTTAGCACTCAGTGGGAAGAACAGTTTTTCTTCGGTGAGGGCAGGAGAGAGGAAACAGGGATGTTTCCCAGACAGCAGTGGGCATAATGACTGCCCTCCAGTGTCCGTGACCCATCATCACTTCTCAGGAATGTCCTGTTCCCCTCTGCCTCCCACGGGACTGTAGGTGTCCCACCCCACCCAGCTCAGCTGGAGCAGTCTCTGAGAAACTGCTAAAGCTTTCGAGAACCTGTTTTCTTCTTCTGAACACAAGTGACCTCCAACACCAGAGGGTCTCCGGCCTGGGGCTGACCAACCCAAAAACCAGGGCATACATGAAAGGCATTCGACCCCTTCAGATCGCTGACTCCCCTTTTGACTGAGGGGACCAACATATTTTGTAACTGGTTAAGCCAATCTGAGTATGAGTTTCCGAATCCACTGTTTATTTACAGTGTGTGTTGGAGAGCTGTGGGCCAATTCTTATTTTATCTCAAATTTTCCACAAGGGTGTTCCAAGTTCAAACCGTGTTTTGGGGGGTGCCAAACACCTACCGTCACCAAGGAGGCTATAAAAGGGAAAATGTTCCACTTGAAAGGGAAGTGGTTTGTAAGATGCTCCAGTGACTCCAGATTTTCGAGATAGAGTGGTTTCCTCCAGCTGTTGGGTTGGCTGCGTTCTGAGGCCTGTTAGCGGAGTTGACAAGGAAGCCTCTGCCTGGGGCTGAGCTCAGGTCCGCCCACATGACTAGGACAAGGTCAAGGTGTGGGAAGTAATAATTACGCTTTTGCTTGGTGCTTGTGTGAAATGACATGGGTGAGACCAGGACAGACGAGGACAGAATCAGTAATAGAACCACCTCTCTCAAGTCACCATTTTCCTGAGTTTTCTCTCTTCCGTGACATTTCTGCAACCCACCTCCCCGGAATCACAGTGTGACAGGGAAGGTGGACGTTGTCCATTGTTTCAGACCAGTAACCGGGACTCAGAGAACTCCTTGTTGACCTTGGAGATGTTTTAAGATTTAACTTTTTTTTAACCATCTCCCTATTTTCTAAACATTTTTCCAGCCTTTCCACTGAATGTAATCCAGATGGATGGGTGTTGTTTTGGGGGGCTTTGGGGTTTTTTTGGTTTTCTTGTTTTTTTTAAAAAGAAAATGGGCCGAGACCAGTTTGGCTCAGTGGATAGAGCGTCGGCCTGCAGACTGAAAGTCCGGGTTCGATTCCAGTCAAGGGCATGTACCTTGGGTTGCGAGCACATATCCCCAATAGGGGGTGTGCAGGAGGCAGCTGATTGATGATTCTCTCTCATTGATATTTCTAACTCTCTATCCCTCTCTCTTCCTCTCTGTGAAAAATCAATAAAAATATACTTAAAAGAAAGAAAGAAAATGGGATTCTGGCGGAAATGTTGGTCTGTCTGATCCATCTCCCCTCCCCCAACCCCCACCCCCACACTGCAGCCCCCACCCGTGCACTCCGTCTGCACTCAGCACCAGACTCACTCCGAAGGAAGGAGAGAGGCTGCATTCAATATAAATGCAAAACGCTCCAGACACGCAGGATTGTCTGTGCTTTGCATGAATAAAGACAGCAGCTTGCAAGTGGGCAGGACTTGGCAGAGAGGCCCCTTGGCCGACCCGCCCGCGGAGGCACCAGCACGCTCCCCGAAGTGCCTGTGAAATCTGCCTTTGGTCGCTAATTTCACACTCCGGGGACCGAGCTGTGAACAGCTCAGAGCACGTGACTCTCATTTTCATAGCAGCTTCCTTAACCTTCAGACACCCTCTTAAGGCATTTTCTCCGCCTTTGCAAAAAATTAAAATGCTCACTTCCTTTAAGGTTAAACCTCAGGTTTGTTTTCGCTTAATCATCTCTTTACCGCCTTGACTTTGCAAACAACGGAGATTTTATTTTGTCTAGACCTTTCGTGAAGCTTTCTCCCTCCTCAGTTACATTAAAAAAAAAAAAAAAAAAAAAGTCAATTCTGCATTCATTATTCCCTCTCCTGCCATTTTCTAAATAATGTAGGTACTTTGGATGCTTGTGTGATGAGCAAGGCATGCTTTTGAAATGCCCTGTTAAGATATGCTTTTCATCTCCCTTCTGATCAGAAAGTGGGTTTTCTCTGGATTCCGCAGACCTGAGAAATGAGTGCAAGTCACAGGGAGGGTCCTTTGGGACACAGGACGTGAGCATCTTGAGCTGGCTGCATGAATTTTAGAGGCTGGATGTAGAAAACCCAAAAGTGTTTGCATTAGGGATTAGGGTTTGATTGTTTTTAATCATTCCTGGTATCAAATAATTCAGATGGGCATTTCCATCAATGAATGACTCAGGCATAATACCTATTCAGATCATAAAATATTCTTAAAATTTGGCTCAGTTATTTCAGAAAAAAATAATCATGGGTTTGTTTCTGATATAAATCACATGGTTGGAGTTAGAGGGTTTTTTTTAAAAAGCCATAGTTTCCACTGTGATCCTTTTCAAAACAGAATATGTTGAGCAGGCAGGAAAGTAGAGGCATGCAGGTGAAATTTTAATTCCTGGTCAACCAACCCAACCTGTGTTTATTAGAAAATTGGTATTTTGTTCATTGTGGACTTCCCTGGCTTTGATTCTGATTTTTAAAGTATCGCATCAGAAGTCTATGTATCTTGATTACTGACTGAGTTTGGGAGCATCCCAACTCTATTGTGCCCAAGGCAAGTGCCCTCCTGCCGCCCCCCACCCCCTCAGATCCTGCCCTGATTTCACTACAAGCCCAGAGAAGTGGTGAGCCTCATCACAGAGGGCGAAGTTGGGTCTTTCCTGTAGGAAAGGAGGATTTAAGGTCTGAAGCTGGCCCCATACGCTCAGCTTTCCTGTGCCTTCCTAAACACCGGGAATTAAATCTCCAAATTAGAGGTTGTTGGGATGTCACTGGCTTCCAACCTCCTGCCTGTCTTGCCCTCTCTTTCCTTCGTCTCTCTCTTCATGTTCTCTTGACCTGAGATGGGCCAGCATCCCCCCTCCGGCACCGTCCCACCTTAGGACAGCTGAGCGCCAGGGTGTCCCTTGGGTGGGGTTCTCTCCGATGACACCGCACAACACCAGGATGCCAGCATCATTGCCATGCACACCCCGGGGTCCTCGGGAGGCCTGGGGGCCTGGAGAGGGAGGGGAGGATTTCCAGGCAAGAATTTTGGATTCAGCTGTAACCCCAGGCAGCCTTTCCCGCCCCTGCTCTGAGCCCAGTGTAAAAGCCAGCTTTGTAATTCTCCGTGCTCTTTTTTCCTATTTAAAATTTTATTGTTTGATTACAGCTTGCATAGAAATGTGGAACACTTCACAAAGTCGCATGCCATCCCTCCGAAGGGGCCATGCTAACCTTCTCGGCACGGTTCCAATGTCAGCGTGTGTGCTGCCCGAGCACGCGCTCTCCGTGTTCCGAAGTGTCTGTTTTAGGACACACACTGCTGACCAGAAATCCTGTATAGTCAGTCTTCAAAATGCCAACAATTAGATGTCTGGGAATATCTGGAAATACCTACTTGGGTCAGTGATCCCCGCCTCCACCCCCTCCCCCGCCCCCATGGTGGGCAGATGACTGAAGCCCTATACCTCTTTGGGGCTGGTTATTATAGTGGCAGCATGTTCTTTTAAACAATCACCCAGAAGACATCACCCTTCTTTTCATTATAACCGGCACCCCAGGGGCCCTGCGTGCTCTGGCACAGCCCTCGGGTGCAGGAGACGATGAGAGGGAGGGCGGTTGTCAGGAGCGTTCCTGGGCCGTGGCCCACCCACAACCCTCTGTCCCTGGAGGTTGCCAGAGACCGTTTCTCGTCACCAGCCAGGCGAGGCAGGAGGCGCTCAGTCTCACCCCCTTGCAATAGAGCTGCAGACCATAAAACCACTCAGCTGCAGTCTAGAACTGGCTTCTCGGCATCAGGGTGTCCCATCGTTTCTTGCAGCCATCCAGCCTTTTTCATGAGGTGTCACCCTGAATCTTTAAGGTACAGCTCTCTTTTGGGCACGAAGCCTCTTGGAGAGAAGAACAGAAACCCAACTCACACAGGAATAAGGAAAAGATAGAAGACAATTATTGACCCACATAACTTCAGGGCAGCCTAAGGTAGTAATTCTCAATGGCAGTAACTTTGCCTCCCCACCGCCTCAGGACACCTGTCAACGTTGGCAGCTATTTTTTTTTTTTTTTTTATTTATTTATTTATTTTTTACATATTTTCTTGATTTTTTTTTTATTGCCCCCCTCCCTCCCTCCCACACATCCCCTCCCTCCCCATAGTTTTATGTCCATTGGTTGTACTTATATGCATTTATACAAGTCCTTCGGTTGATCTATTATCTCCCCCTGATATCCCTACCCTCCCCACTGTAATTTGACAGTCTGCCTGTTGCTTTACTTTCTCTATATCTGTCTCTTGGTTCATCAGTTTATAAAGATCTTTATCATCCACCGATGTGTGAGGTCATGTGGTGTTTCTCTTTCGTTGATTGGCTTATTTCACTCAGCATGATGTTCTCCAATTCCATCCAGGTTGCTGCAAATGATGAGAATTCCTTCTTCTTTATGGCAGCATAGTATTCCATTGTGTAGATGTACCATAGTTTTTGGATCCAATCATCTGCTGACGGGCACCTAGGCTGTTTCCAAATTCTGGCTATTGTAGATTGTGCTGCTATGAACATAGGGGTGCATATATCCTTTCTGATTGGTGTTTCTAGTTTCTTGGGATATATTCCTAGAAGTGGGATTACTGGGTCAAATGGGAGTTCCATTTTCAGTTTTTTGAGGAAACTCCACACTGTTCTCCACAGTGGTTGCACCAGTCTGCATTCCCACCAGCAGTGCACGAGGGTTCCTTTTTCTCCGCAACCTCGCCAACACTTGTCGTTTGTTGATTTGTTGATGTTGGCCATTCTGACAGGTGTGAGATGGTACCGCATTGTTGTTTTGATTTGCACCTCTCGGATAATTAGTGACTTTGAGCATGCTTTCATGTGCCTTTTGGCCTTCCTTCTGTCTTCTTTTGAAAATATTCTGTTTAGGTCCATTGCCCATTTTTTAATTGGATCATTCATCTTCCTTTTATTTAGTTGTATAAGCTGTCTGTAAATGTTGGAGATTAAACCTTTATCAGTGGTAATATTTGCAAATATGATCTCCCACACCGTGGGCTTTCTTGTTGTTTTATTGATGGTTTCTTTTGCTGTAAAAAAGCTTTTTATTTTGAAGTAGTCCCATTTGTTTATTTTCTCTTTAGCTTCCATTGCCCTAGGGGCAGTATCAGTGAAGAAGTTATTTTGGCATGCGTCTGAGATTTTGCTACCTGTGGATGCTTCTAGTATTTTTATGGTTTCCCGTCTGATGTTTAAGTCCTGTATCCATTTTGAGTTTATCCTTGTGAATGGTGTAAGTTGGTGATCTAGTTTCATTCTTTTGCATGTGTCTGTCCAATTTTCCCAACACCATTTATTGAAGAGACTGTCTTGACTCCATTGTATATTCGTGCCTCCTTTGTCAAATATTAATTGAGCATAGTGATTTGGGTTGATATCTGGGTTCTCAATTCTATTCCATTGATCTATTTGTCTGTTCTTGTGCCAGTACCAGGCTGTTTTGAGAACAGTGGCTTTGTAGTATAGTTTGAAGTCTGGTATTGAGATCCCTCCTACTTTACTCTTCTTTCTCAGGATTGCTGTGGCTATTCGGGGTCTTTTATTGTTCCAAATGAACTTTTAGAGAGTTCTTTCTAGGTCAGTGAAATATGTCGTTGGTATTTTAATGGGGAGTGCATTGAACCTATAGATTGCTTTAGGAAGTATGGACATTTTGATGATGTTGATTCTACCAATCCATGAACATGGTATGTTCTTCCATCTCCTTACATCTTCCTCTATCTCTTTTTTCAGTGTCGTGTAGTTTTCCGCAAATAGGTCCTTTATTTCTTTAGTTAAATTTATTCCTAGGTATCTTAATTTTTTTGGTGCGATGGTGAATGGAATTGCTTTTTTAGCCTCTGTTTCTGTAGTTTCACTGTTGGTGTATAGAAATGCCATGGATTTCTTGGCATTAATTTTATATCCTGCTACGTTGCCAAATTCATTTATTAAGTCAATTAGTTTTTTAATGGAGTCTTTTGGGTTTTTTATGTACAATATCATGTCATCTGCAAATAAGGATAACTTTACTTCTTCTTTTCCAATTTGGATGCCTTTTATTTCCTCCTCTTGTCTAATTGCAATGGCTAGTACTTCCAGAACTATGTCAAACAGGAGTGGCGAGAGTGGGCATCCCTGTCTTGTTCCTGTTCTTAGAGGGAATGGTTTTAGTTTTTGCCCATTGAGTATAATGTTGGCTGTGGGTTTATCATATATAGCTTTTATTATGTTGAGGTATGATCCTTGTACTCCCACCTTTTTAAGAGTTTTTAACAGGAAAGGGTGTTGGATTTTGTCAAATGCTTTTTCTGCGTCAATTGATATGACTATATGATTTTTATCTTTCAATTTGTTTATGTGATGTATCACGTTTATTGATTTGCGGATATTGTACCATCCTTGCATTCCTGGAATAAATCCTACTTGGTCATGGTGTATGATCTTTGTGATGTTCTTCTGGAGTCGATTTGCTAGAATTTTGTTGAGGATTTTGGCATCTATGTTCATGAGGGATATTGGCCTATAATTCTCTTTCATTGAGTTGTCTTTATCTGGTTTTGGTATTAAGGTGATGTTGGCTTCATAGAAGGAGTTCGGAAGTGTTCCTTCCTCTTGGATTTTTTGGAATAGTCTGAGGAGGATAGGTTTTAGTTCTTCCTTGAATGTTTGGTAAAACTCTCCTGTGAAGCCATCTGGCCCTGGGCTTTTGTTTGCTGGAAGCTTTTTGATGACGGTTTCAATTTCTTCCCACGTCACTGGTCTATTGAGATTTTTAGATTCTTCCTGATTGAGTTTTGGCAGTTTGTATTTTTCTAGGAATATGTCCATTTCCTCCAGGTTGTTTAGTTTGTTGGAATAGAGTTGTTCGTAGTATTTTGTAACAATCTGTTGTATTTCGGTGGGGTCTGTTGTTATTTCACCTCTTTCATTTCTGATTTTGTTTATTTGGGTCCTCTCTCTTTGTTTCTTGGTTAGCCTGGCTAGAGGTCCATCAATCTTGTTTATCCTTTCGAAGAACCAGCTCTTGGTTTTGTTGATCTTATGTATTGTTTCTTTGGTCTCTATGTCATTTATCTATGCTCTGATTTTTGTTATTTCCTTCCTTCTGCTTACACTGGGCTTTTCTTGTTGCTCTTTTTCTAACTCTTTGAGTTGTAGAGTTAGTTCATCTGTTACCATTTTTTCTAGTTTTTTGCAATAGGCTTGTAAGGATATGAACTTCCCTCTCAAAACTGCTTTTGCTGTGTCCCATAGATTTTGGATTGTTGTGTTTTCATTGTCATTTGTTGCCAGGATGTTTTTAATTTCTTCCTTGATTTCTCTGGTAACCCAGTCCTTGTTTAATAGCATGTTGTTTAGTCTCCATGTATTTGATTTCTTTGGATTATTTTTATTGTAATTAATTTCCAGTTTTATGCCACTATGGTCTGAGAAGATGCTTGATATGATTTCTATCTTCTTGAATTTGAAGAGACTTTGCCTATGTCCCAAAATGTGGTCTATCTTTGAGAATGTCCCATGTGCACTTGAGAAGAATGTATATTCTGTGGCTTTGGGGTGGAATGTTCTAAAGATGTCAATTAATTCCATCTTGTCTAGTGAGTCGTTTAGGATTGATATTTCTTTGCTGATTTTTTGTTTAGATGATTTGTCGAAGGGTGACAGTGGGGTATTAAAATCTCCTACTATGATTGTATTGCTATTAATCTCTCCCTTAATGTCCTCCAGCAGTTTTTTTATGTATTTGGGTGCTCCTGTATTGGGTGCATATATATTTACCAGGGTTATTTCTTCTTGTTGGATTGTACCCTTTAGTATTATGAAGTGGCCTTCATTATCTCTTGTTATGTCCTTCACTCTGAGATCTAATTTGTCAGATATAAGTATTGCTACCCCAGCTTTTCTTTCCTTTCCATTTGCCTGGAAAACTTTTTTCCATCCCTTCACCCTCAGTCTGTGTGCATCTTTTTTTCTGAGGTGGGTTTCTTGTAGGCAACAGATGTAAGGGTCTTGTTTTCTTATCCAATCTGACACCCTATGTCTTTTGATTGGAGCATTTAATCCATTTACATTTAAGGTTATCATTGATAGGTACTCATTTGATGGCATTTTTATTCTATACCCATGTTCCTTCTTCAATTCCTATTTCTTTATTTTTACAGTAGACCCTTTAGCATTTCTTGCATTGCTGGTTTGGTGGAGATAAATTCCTTCAGTCTTTTTTTGTCTGTGAAGCTCCTGATTTCCCCTTCAATTTTGATTGATAGTCTTGCTGGGTACAGTATTCTTGGATTCAAACCCTTCCTTTGCATGACTTTGTATATTTCATCCCATTCCCTTCTGGCCTGATATGTTTCTGTTGAGAAATCAGTTGCTAGTCTGATGGGGGTTCCTTTGTAAGTAACTTTCTGTCTCTCTCTGGCTGCTTTTAAGATTCTTACTTTGTCGTTGTTGTTTGCCACTTTAATTATAATGTGCCTTGGCGTCTGTCTTCTGGGATTCATTTTGCTTGGGACTCTGCGAGCATCTTGGATTTGTGTGGGTTTTTTCTTCTCTATCTCAGGAAAGTTTTCTGTCATTATTTCTTGAAATACTTTTTCCACGTCTACCTCAGTTTCCTTTCCTTCTGGAACCCCTATTATTCGAATATTATTTTGTTTTGTAATGTCCCAAAGCTCCCGTAGGCTCTCCTCCTGCTTTTTAATCTTTTTTTCTAGAAGCTGCTCTAATTGGGTATTTTTTTCCATCTTGTCTTCTAGCTCACTGATGCGGTCTTCCGCTTCATCTAGTCTACTCTTGATGCTTTCTATTGAGTTCTTCAAGGTAGCGATGTCATTTTTCATTTCTTCTTGGTTCTTCCTCAATTCCTGATGGTTCTTCCTCATTTCTTCTTGGTTATTGTCAAATTTCTCTTCCATTCTTTTTAGCCAACCAATAATCATTATTCTGAACTCTTGCTCTGGTAGGCTGCTTGCCTCTGGCTCGTTTACTTCCTTTTCTGGTGATGCCTGCTTTTCTTTCATTTGTGGGGTGTTTCTTTGTCTTCCCATGGTATCTGTTTTCAGGATGTCTGGTTATGTGGTGTTCTTTCTCTTGCGTTAATTTATAGGTGCAAAATACAACACTACCAGGTACAACACGAGAGGCACTTAACAGGAATGTATTTACAATATTAATAACCTCTAATAAAGGTAACCCCTAGCGATAGGCAAATTAGGGTATAGGAGAGAAGGAAGGAAGGAAGGTAAAAATAAAATAAAGAAAAATTATTAAAAAAAAAAAAAAGTCAAAGAAGAAATAAAGTAATGACAAAATGAAGTTAGAAAACAGGGAGAAAAAGAAGAGAGAGTAAGAGAGAGAGAGAGAGAGAGAGAGAGAGAGAGAGAGAGAGAGAGAGAGAGAGAGAAGAAGAAGCAAACTAAAAAAATGGGAAACAAACTATATATATGTGGAGAAAATTGCCATAGATCAACCACTGAGCCCAGCCAATGCCGGTAACAATACTTGGAGATTAATACAAACTACAATACAATATCCACTATTATTAAGTAAGGTTATGATATACAGAAGTCAAAGAAACAAACAAAAACAGAGGATTTAAAAAAAAATACAAAGCAACAATAACAACACTGGAATAAGCATAACAATTTCACTGAAAAGCACAAATATTCACAATAATCAACCTTCACTCAAACAATGAGAAAAGGATAGAAAGTAGAACCGTTTTTTTTTGTGTTTTTTTTTTTTTTTAACTAGTTAATATAGTGCAGAGAGTGATATTTATACACTTGTATCAGGGGTTGGAACTTAGGTCTATGAGTATAGTGAGAGCTTTAGCAGGGGGTATACAGAAAGAATAGAGGAAAAACTAAAGCCGGAAAGGGATAGGATAAACTGGAGACTAAAAGGTTAAAGTTTAGTAAGAGAGTGATGGGGTAAAGGTCGAATTGAGATAGGGTTGAATGATGCTATAGTAGAGATTAAAATAGAATGAAGGTTACTCCCAATGTAAAATAAAGACGAAGTAAAATGGTACTGGGGAGGAAAAGAAAAAGAAAAAAAAAATTGCAAAATAGCAGTAGTAATAGTGAAGATAGAGATTGAAAAATGTAATAATTGAAAAGGTAAAATCAAGTAAGGAAAAAAGAAAAAAAATCGTTTCTGAAGTAAAAGATGTAAAAAATGAAAATTAAATAAAAAATGTAAAAAATGAAAATAAAATAAAGAATAGTATAATTAGCATAAAATTGTCCAGTAGAGTTCAATCACTTCCTCTGTTATTGTATTTGGTATGCCTGGTTCTTGGATCAGAGAGTCTTGCAGTTCCCAGCTTTCCACTGCACCTCAGTTTTGTAAGGTAGTCCTTAATTTTAGGTAGGCTATATCTTAGTTATTTGTGTCCATTTATTTTTGATTAATTAAAAGAAAAAGAAAAAGAAAAAAGAAAAAAAAGAAGAAAAAAAAAAGGCAGTTTGTAGTTCAGCCCTTAGGTGTCAGTGTTACTGGTTTGACCTCCCAGACTTTGGTTGCTCTGGCCTTCTTTCTCTCTGGGGGCGGGCCCTCGCAGCTCTCCTGGGCTACAATATAGGCGGGGCCGCGGCCGCACTGGGGGCGGGGCCTCGCGGCGCTCCGGGGCCGCGGCGCTCAGGGCCGCACTGGGGGCGGGGCCTCGCGGGAGCAATGGGGCTATCGCAGCCTGAACTCTCAGCCTAGCCACGCAAACTCTGACCTTTCTGTGGGTGGTTGAAGAGCTTCCTTGAATCCACGCGCTTGCTCCGATCGGGGCGCCACAGGTGCTCGATGGACTCCTCGGCTGTGGGTTTTTCAGGCCTCAGAGAAGCTGCTCCCTTCCTGGTAGGGTGGCCCCGCCTTTGCGCCGAGCCCGGAGCTCTGGGAGAAGTCGGGAGTGCTGGCCGCTTGGTCAGGAAAAATTGTCCAGCGGACACTTCCTTACCTTCCTAGAGTGATCCGCTGCCCCTTAGCTGCTAATCAACATTCCCTGAGCGACTCAGATGTTGCTTCTATCTGTTTTGGGACCGGGGTCAGAACAAGTCCATCTGTTCGGTCGCCATCTTCAAGCTCCGCCTCACTCTGGCAGCTATTTTTGGTTGTCAGGGGGTTGTGAGGCAGCATGCTACTGGCATCCAGTGGGTAGAGGCCAGGGATGTTGTTATACATCCTACAGTGCACAGAACAGACCCTACAACAATTACCTAATTCTCAGGAAACCTGCTCGAGGTGCTGGCTTCAGGCATGGCTGAATCCAGGAGCTCCAGTCATGTCTACAAGGCTCCGTTTCTCTCCCATTCTTGGTTGGTTTCTTCCACATTGACCTCACACACACACACACAACCAGAACCTCTCTGCTCTGCGGGCCTGCTCACATCCTCACAGAAACAAGTCCTGTGAAAAGAGAGGTGTTCTTTCCAGTGAATCAAAGCAAGTCTGGCATTGAGTTTCATTGGCCGCCCAGGAATCTCTTTGACCTAAGGAGGTGGGGTTGGAGGTAAAGAGGAAGAATACACTGATCACCAAGTCCAAATTTAGAGCTGGAGGCTAACAGAGTCAAGTGCCCCACATGGATTGAAGAGGGGAGGGACCATTTGCCCAAAATAAAATCAGGGCAGTGATACCAGAAGAGGAGAAAGGGCTGCTGAACAGATAAAAGCAATAGCCACCTATCCTAAATAATAAAAGCCCAGTGACTGGACGGCAGGTTGACTAGAACGACTGGTTGACCAGTAGCTATGATGCACACTGACCACCAGGGGACACACGCTCAATGCAGGTGCTGCCCCCTGGTGGTCAGTGGGCTACCACAGTGGGAGTGTCACTCAGCTGACCAGGATGAGCAGCTGCTCCTGCTATGAACCCCAGGCCAATGGGCAGGAACCTGGGCTGCCATCATCACCTCCTCACCCCAGGTTCCTCCTCCTCCTCGCTCCCTCCTCGCTCCTCTAGATGCCTGCAGGCTGTGCAGCATCACCGGGCTCACGGAACTGACCCCAGAGGCTGGGAGGAGGGTTTGTGGCCGCTTCAGGACTGAGGCCTATTCCACCGCCTCTCAGTGCTATTGTCCCTGGGCCCGGCCCCAACCAGGTCCCCTGGAGAGGCGAGTGCTCCAGCTTCACAGAAAATGCCAGACCAGGGAGCAGCCGCTCAGAGGGCGGGTCCACAGCCACTCAGCAGACAGCAGACCAGAATGAGCAGCGCTCCCAAAGCATCGGATCCCCACAGGCCATGCCCCTCACCAATGCAGGAATCCCGTGCACCGGGCCTCTAGAAGTTACATATTTATGAGTGAAAGGGGTAGGGGGAGACCTGGTTTATAGTATTAAACACACACTATGGAGAAAGAAAAGGATAGAATATGAGAGGAGGAAAGAATGAGAACGTGAGCTCCTGTGCTTATCAGAAAGTGTACACCTGAGGGTTTGCGGGCATTCTTTTTTTTTTCTTTCTTTCTTTCTTTCTCTAATTTAATTGGGAAAGGAATTATAGATATGCACGACATGCAAACACCTTCCATGCATTCAATAAACTTGTGCATGAGAAAATACTTTTTACAAAGTATAGCATATTATACAAACAAAATGAAATGTGTTATTATGGCCCCAGATGCCGAAGCTGTAAAACATGTATTTCCCTCAGGGTTCTGTTTCCACAGAGAGATTAGTTTTATTTACCTGTGGTTAAAGATTAAAGCACGGAGCCTTAATTCCTTAGCGAGAGAAAGAATGTGTGTCCTAGGGTAATGATGATCAGCCATTCCACTTGATTCAACCCTCTCTGCAGCTCCTTAATCTGCTTAGGGGCCCGGTGGATATATTTTAATGAGCCTGCCTCTGCCTCTGACAGACAGAGTGAGTCACAGCCATAGAAGGCTGGGGCTCTTCCTGAGGTGGGGGGAGGGGAAAGGGGGAGAGGCTCTCTCCACCTCCGAGGCAGAGGGGAGGGAGGGATGCATGCTCTGTGGTCGGGCAGTGATTAGAAAGGCACGCTGGGGTGTGACCGCAGCAGATTTACCCAAAAGGAGCAGGGCTCACTCTCCCCACTGTAATCGCAGCCCCCGGCACATACCTTCCACCCACAACCTGGGGACCTCGGAGCTGTCGGGGCAGATCTGTTAGACGCCTGAAGCCTAACCTGACTGTCCAGGGCCAGGTGGTTTTCTAAAACGTGTCTACCATGCCGAAACTGGTGTGGCTCAATGGATAGAGTGTTGGCCTGCAGACTGAAAGGTCCCAAGTTCAATTCCAGACAAGGGCATGTACCTTGGTTGCGGGCACATCCCCAGTAGAGGGTGTGTAAGAGGCAGCTGATTGATGATTCTCTCTCATCTATGTTTCTCTCTATCCCTCTCTCTTCCTCTCTTTAAAAAAATCAATAAAATATATTTAAAAAATAAAACATGTCTCCCAGCTGTCCCACGGCCAGCTGCCCAGGGTAGACACCTTCCTGACTGATCTCTGGAGAAAAGGGAAGCTTACACAGGATGAAGCAGACACGCCGTCATCCTTTTGGTGATGTCTCATCTCAGGTTGGTCTTGGTCAGAGTGTCTCAACAGGGGGTGCGGCTGGCATTTTGTACAGGGCGATTCATCGTAAGGGACTGCTCCAGGCACGGAGGGACATTTATCTTTACCCGAATCCTTGGGACGATTGAAAACACGCACGCATTTCCAATCACGAGGTTTGCATGCTAAACTCACTTAACATGCCTCGAACCTCAGTGGGGGACCCAGCACAGGTCCCATGGCCCCATTGCGTGGGTGAGGCTTGTGACAGGCGGGTCGAGCTCTGGTGCCTGCAAATATTCCATCACAGACCAGCCACGGCTCCAAACGAAGGGGACGCTGCTTCCTAAGCATTCAAGCCTGCAAAGCAGGTCACGTGTGAGAACAGAGAAAAAGGGACCCGTGCGTGGAGCCTCAGGCAGTCGGCATTGGCAGAGCACATGTATCAGGCCTCGTGCCCAGTGTGGGGGCCAAGGAAGAATGAAGACACCATCCACGGGGCAAGGGGCTCACCGTGGGCCCGGGAGAGAGACAGAATGATCAGCCACCGTGGAAGAGCAACGGGAGAGAGGATCCTGGTGGAAAATGAGGTTTGATCCTGCAGATCCTGACCTAGTTATGTGTTATTCAGCTGCTCACACCCGAAGGGCATGGTTATGTGGGGGCGGGATAGGGCGGGGTGGGATGGGATGGGAAAGAATAGAATAGAAAACACCAGAGTGTGTCCTGGATGGTAAAAGTAAGTATCGTGTTCTTAATATTTTGTGTCGCCAGTTATTTAAACGTGCATATTGTCCTGTGGTGGGAAATGTATTTCTAATTTTGAGTCATATTCAAAAAAAAGCTTGAAAAACAGAGTGCATATAATTTAGGATCCTGCATGGAATTTTAGGACAGAAACAAGGCCATTAGGGAAAACTAGTGAGATCTGAGCAAAGTGCAGAGTTAAGTAAATCGTAACATATCAGTGTTGGCTACACAGGAAACTACACTTGCAACGTGGACCAGAAACAGACGTGAAACCCAGTCATAAACTGGAAACTCAGCGTCAGATTTTGGAATCATGAGCTGCTCAGTTCCTCTTCCCCAGCGGCCCTGGGAGGTGCAGGACAGGGTCTCCTGCTGCCAACACCAGGTCATTGAGGCTCAGCCAGACTCCAGGCTGTCACCCAGCGGAGCGGCCAGAGCACAGGCCCTGCAGCCACAGACTCCGACCCCGGAGGGTCCTGCCCACCAGCAGCCACCAGGGACAGAGCGTCACCCACGTCACCCAGAGCCTCCACTGCCCGCGACAGCGTTCCTCCCCCACCCGCCTCAGCCGCCCCTGCAGTGACAGGCAGGCTGAGACTCAATGAGGTTCCCTGGGTGCAGAGTCCCCACATTCCTCTCCTGGGAGAGCATCTTCCTCCGGCGACTGAGACACTGAACGCCATCGACTGTCAGCTCCTAAGGAAGCCACTGGTGTGAGCTCAGGAAGGGACAAGGGAAGCAAATCTTCCAAGTGCTTATTGCACCCCAGCCTGTGGCCATCACTCCTCAGACTAAAAGGGCCAAGAAGGAAAGAAAGGAAGCGCAGGAATAGACACATCAGGGTTTCCCCTGGAAGAGAGAAGCCATGTGAACTGGGCGGCCTGGAGCGCCGTCCTGGCTGGGCTGGGGGAGCCGTCCCCACCCCCATTTACGTTCAGTGTCCCGCATGCAGGGCGTGTGGAGGGGGGCCTCCCACATGACACCCCCTCAGTGTCCGTCTGAGGACGCTGGGCTGTGGTTTGTTGACTGGGTGTCCACAAGGAGTAGGTTCTGGAAGCTGAGCTCAGTTTGGACACAAGCTTCACTCTTGCTGGAAGGTCATCTGGCTCTGTGATGACCCCTGTCAGGTGTGTCCATGACGTGTGCCCGGATGGCAGTGTAGCCAGGTGGTCAGGGGCACAGCTTCTGGAGCCCCCGCCCACCCCCGTTTCCTCGGTCAGTGAGCGGTGGGATGGGGCGGCCTTGGAGACTCCCAGCACCTCCAGCAGCCGAGCGAGAACCCACCCGCGGGCCTCGCTGAGCCCACGCTGTCTGCCAGGCCCAGCTCCAGGCTCTGGGGTGCAGCCGTGGCCCTGAGCCCAGTCCTGCCCCCACAGACCTCGCACTGTGGCAGGAGACAGACAATGAGCAAGAAATCAAAGCAACACTCCAGACAGTTTCAGGGACTGAACCGTGCAGGGGAGAACTTGAGCCAGGCTGACGCGGTGGAGGGACGGGCGTGGGTGGGCTTGAATAGGGACTGGGGGAGCTCAGAGGGGCATGTGACCAGGGTCCTGGAGGAGGAGGAGGAACAGATCATGTGAGGGGTCTGGGAGGGGGTTCCCTGTAGAGACAGCAGGAAGGTGGAGCCCGAGTCACAGCCCATCCCACCCTTCCCCGCAGGCCCTGTGAGACCCCAGAGAAGCCACCTCTACCTGCCCCAGGCAGGGCCCCTGCAGCTCCACCTGGGGGCAGGGGGCGCGTGGCGGGAGGGCATCCATTAAGAACCCCTTCAAAGAGTGAAGAACATCAACTCTGGTTCCAAGCTCCCTGGGTTCAAACCCCAACTCTACCTACCATTTACTAGCTGAGCGACCTTGGGCCAGTGAGTGAACCTCTCTGTGCCTGTTTCCTCGTCTGTAGAACAGAGATAAGAATAGCACCCACTTCCCAGAGCTGAAGGAAGGGTTCAATGACTTCTTTACTTAGCCCAGTGCCTGGCATATGGTGTGAGTAGTCCGCCGTTGTTCTTTGGGTAGAGGAGTCCAGCATATTGCACAGGATGCCAAAAAAAGCCCTGTGAGCAGACCAAGATGGGCAGATTGACATGCAAAGGGTGTGACTGAAAGACAAGCACAATTGGCACCGGAACATCCGTCTTCCTGGGGCCTGTGCCTACATTTTTGTATGACAAGAAATTTTATGGCAGCCTGGCAACTCTTGAAAAAAATTAATTACCCCTGCTGCCTGCCCCTCCCTGTGCTCTGTGTTTAACCTGGACTCTCCCTTCCCCCTCCCACCCCTGGAGGGGTCCCTGAGGTGTCCATGACACATCTGGCACCAGCCCCTTCCCAGCGCTGAGGGAGTGGTTTTCTGGCCCAACTGCACACAGCAGCCCCATGAAGAGAAGCTCATGTGTCATCCACAGAGCTGGAGGGGGGTTTTCTGCACGCAGGGCAGAAGCAGGGAATAGACTGGGGGGGCGGGGATCTCTGCAGAGTTGGAGTGGGGGTCGGTGCATCCTGTGGTTGGACAGCTGGCTTCCCCTGGACAAGCTATGCATTCCTCCTCCTGCACCCCCACCTCCATCCCCTCCCCTATGGGAGGCAGGACAGAAAGGCTGGATGTGGGGGGTCAGCAGAGGCAGCAGAGCTGGGTGCAGTGCCCGGGCCGTGGTGGCTGGGCCGCAGTGACATGTATCCAGGGGTGAGATGTCACCAGGAGCTTCAGCATCCTCAGGATTGGGGGCAGAGGCTCCAAGAGAGGAGTGGATGGGAATAGGGGGAATTCATCAGCCCCTCCCCCACCCGTCCCAGCTCGGCCCAGGACTCTGTGGTGCTTGGTGCGGGAGCTGGACATCAGTCCCGGGAGTTGGCCTGGGCTGTCACCGCCGCACAGACACCGAGCTCCGGGAGCAGAGGCACAGCAGGAGGCAGGGCACAGGGAGGGCAGTGAGCAGGAAGCACCAACATGCTGCGAGCATCTGCCTCTGCAGGGGCCAAACGGAGAGAACGGGAGACCAGCAGGTCCTGGGCAGCAGGCCCTCCCAGGAGGTCTCCATAGACAGTGGTCTGAGGGAATCAACGGGGATGGCTCCAGGCAGCCACCTCCCGGCTGCCCTGGGACCCCACAGCCCAGCCCCCAACTGCCCTGGGACCCCACAGCCCAGCCCCCAACTGCCCTGGGACCCCACAGCCCAGCCCCCAACTGCCCTGGGACCCCACAGCCCAGCCCCCACCTGCCCTGAGGCCCCATGCCCAGCCCCTGGGACGAGGTCTCCTGGCCTCCCCTTCTCTCCAGTTTTTCTGACTTGATTGAGCACCAAGGTCTCCATCTGTGCTCCCAGCCCCCAGCACCAGAAGCCTGTGTGTCACCGTCTAACATCCTTCAGTCATGTCCCCCACACCTGGCCCAGCCGCATGTCCCCTCACCTGGCCCAGCCTCGTCCCCACACCTGGCCCAGCCTCGTCCTCACACCTGGCCCAGCCTCATGTCCCCACACCTGGCCCAGCCTCATGTCCCCACACCTGGCCCAGCCTCATGTCCCCACACCTGGCCTAGCCTCATGTCCCCACACCTGGCCCAGCCTCATGTCCCCACACCTGGCCCAGCCTCATGTCCCCACACCTGGCCCTGCCTCAGGCCAGGGCACAGCCTCGATGATGCCTCCCGGGATGGGAAGGGCCCAGGACACCACCAGTGTCCCTCCGGATGGCACAGAAGAAATGGCGCTTGAATCACCACATCACCTGACACCAGGGCTCCTGGCTGGCACAGACGGGGACCTAGCCATTTCTCATGAGGACGAAAAGCAGAGGGGAAGGCCCTCGGCTGAGCAGGGCGGCCATGCTTTCCAAACCTACTCCCGCCTGCAGGTGAGCGGCCTGCCCCAGATGTGCCCGGGCGGCTGAAAACCACAGAAGACAGACGCCATCAACTTGCAGAGTCCTGCCCGGATTTCGGTTTTCAGAAGTAATTTGCAAGAAATAATTTGCCGCAGTGAGCAGTTGCCAGGCACCCTGGCTGGTTGGCGCTTTCTCTCTGTGGCTGTTCTCAGGCTCTGGAGCCGGATTGGGGCTGGGGGCTCCGCCGTGGCCTCAGGGGCCCTCGCAGACTGCAGGGAGCCTCAGAGCGCACAGGCCGCTTAATGGACGCGGATGGAGCCCCGCAGGCGGCCACAGCTTAGCAGCCGCTCCCGATGAAAGGACAGCGGCCAGTTGCTGCCCATCAGAGCTCACAAAGGACCATTGCTTTGGCCCCAGGGAGCACAGGGGGCAGGTCAGATGCCAGACTCTGGGGCCTGCCACCTGGCGTTTTTCAGCAGCGACCCTTCAGGAGAGGTGGCCATTGTGAGGGAGCCGGCCATTGTGGGGCTTCTATCTTGCCCCTGCAGGGTCAGCTCAGCTCTGCCCCTGGGGTGGGGGTGGGGGTGCAGGAGGAGGACAATGTCCTGAACCTGCTGCTGCTGACCTGGCCCAGTGGGGCCTGGGGGCTTTGCATGGGGGGAGGGGGCACACTAGATGTAAATACTACAGGCCTGGGGGTCAGGGGGGTCAGGCAGGGGCAAAGGCCAGGGAGGGAGTGGTCTGGCCCCCGGGATGAGCCCTGTCTCCAGCCAGTGGGTGCCACGGCGACCCCAGGAAAATGGATGTCACTCTCCACTCCAAGATGGTGTCACTTTCCACTCTGGTATATCTTGTCCCTGGATGTTAACCCCTCCTTTCCCCAGTGATTTCGGGGCTGCATGGGAGATAGAATCAAATTTACCAGCGAGTTCTCTCTCCTTCCACCTGCCCACAGTGAGACACGCAGCGCTCACCAGCTGTGACATAACATGGGGATAAACAGGCCATGCTAAGTCCTTTGAAAGCAATCCACAATTGTAATCCAATTACTATTGGCTGTATTTCTCATGCTACCTCACCCCAACCTCATCCTCACTGTGTGCCAAACTCACCACACACACACACACACACACACACACACACACGCACACACAGCAGATGCCAATTTTGTGCCTCGCCGCCTCACGGAGCAGTGCAGTGCTGAATAGTGAACCGTTGATCGGCATGAATTAATGAGAGGTGGTGGCAGCCCCAAGCTTTTAACTTACAAGCAGGTAGCAGGCTGGGTTGCCATGGAGAGCAGGTGGCCCGGTGCCAGGGCCCACCCTCAGGACTATGGCCTCCTCTGACTGGAGGGTCACACGGGGCTCCGGGGGGAGGCAGAGGCATGGCCTGGCATTTCAATGATGCCCGACTTGCTGTGTGAGTGTACCAGTGTGTGTGGGTGTAAGAGAGGGTACGTGTGTGTGTGTGTGTGTGTGTGTGTGTGTAAGTTTGCACATATGTCCAGAGCCCACCTGTACAGGTTAAAAACTGAATGGCCCCAAAGATCTGCTGGACACACTTTCTGTTCTGTGGGCTTAAGCTCCAAGGGGCCACTGAATGGGCAATTCCTGCTCTGAGTCAGGGCGGCTACCGACCCAGCCACCAGAAAAGCTGCCCCCTCTCTCCCCCCCCCTGTGCTATAGATGCCCCCCTGCTCCCTCCCCCTCTCCTCAGTCATCAACCCTCCCTCCTCTCCTGCCTCTTCCCCTCCTTTCACCTTCCAGGCCTCCCGCTTCCCCTCTCATTTTCTCTAGCCACAGCCTTCCTTGGCCTGCAGTTCCCTCCCCTCGCTAAGGATCATGGGAGGAGAGGACACATCCTGCCACCTTGTCACATAGAAACCCTGACACAGGCTTGTGGCCATTTTTTGTTTAACGATCCATTCCAACTCAGGGGAGGACAAAAGAAGATTTACAGTTGTTTGTATGGAAAATAACACAATAATTAATAAATAATAATACGAGAATAAAGTCTGTATTTTGTTTACTTACAACTGTAAACCTACTTTTTCCCACCCCTGTATACACACATGCATACACACGTCTATATATGTGCACACATACATTCTTACACCACATACAGAATATGAACACAGACCAGAAGCAAGCCCTCTACCCTAAGCCTTAGCTTTGGTTTCCCCAGAAGCAGACCCTGAAGCAAGGTTTCAAATATTTTATTTGGGCCCCAAACAATGCCAGTCGGTGGAGCAGGGATACAGGGAGGGACGCAGCCAATAAGCATCCTGCCTGCTTCTCTGGGAAACAGACAAGGGCAGCCGAGGTCTGAGGCTGGGCCTGAGGCTCTGGGAAGAGTGGCTGTGCCACCTCAGCAAGCGACCAACGAGGAAAATGAAGCCCAATCCCACGGGGGAACCGATGCATCCTGCAGGGCTATCCCCTCCAAACCCCAACTCCACAGACTGGCTGGGGCCCCAGGCGTACGACTTTCCAGCACCTCAGTTCATTTCCCAGCACCGGGACAGGCACGTGCGGAGGGGAAAGCAGGGACATGAAGTACAGAGTGGTGACAGCGAGGAGCCAGCGTGGCTTACCCAGGGTGGAAATCGAGGGACTTATCACTGTACCAGCCACCTGCCATCTCCCTGTGGCCCCATCCTGCCATCTCTCTCTCTCTCTCTCTCTCTCTCTCTCTCTCTCATTCGCCAGGCTCATGCCCACTGGACCCCCAGGGTGACTTCCCTGTCCTGTGACACTAAGGCCACTTGCCAGAGCTTTTCAAACATTTTAAAATGCAAGCCACAGCAAGAAACACATTTCATACACTGACCGAGCACACACACACACACACACACACACACACACTTACATAAAAGTTTCCCCGAACACTGCTTTCCCTCACCTCACGCCTCCAGCTCTGACATTTCCTAATCTAGTCTATTCTGATCTTCTGTGGATTTTAAATGCTGGCTGCAGCCTCTGCATTGATTTCAAACCCACTAATGCATCTCGAGCTGTGATCTGATGGACTCTGCACTGGGAAACAGCGCTTGTGGATGTTCAACCAAGTGCCATCCATCCCACGATGAGGGGCTGGTTTCCCCCAGAGGCAAACCTCCTCCTTCTCCAGTGGCGAGGACAGCAGCCGACATTCCAGAGTGCCCGCCACAAGACCTGCACGGGGCCAAGGGCTCCACTGGGTTCACGGGGGAAGGGGGAAGGGGAATGGGGTGTAGCTCCCTCCTCATGGGCCTGTTCTCTGTGGGTGACATTTCCGCTGCTGAGAAGGACCGGTCCACCTTCCATCATCCTGTCGGCCCCTCATCTTGCTCCTTGCTGTCCCTCTTGCCTCCATCATTTCCACACCACTGACAGTAACAGTCTTCCTGGACATGCTTGTGACAGGGCCTTTGGGTTTCTGACAGACTTATTTACAACCAGATTTTACCTCCAAAGGTGGTTTTCTTCCCAGGCTCACTCGAGGTGGGGTGTCTCGTGGTTGTCAGGAGGCCATTATCCCACGCAGACATTCTCATTCCCTTTTGAGGTCTAGGAGGAGCCAGAACCTGCTGGGGAACAGCTCGAGCTCTGGAGTCACCTCCCTGGTTCAAATCCAGCTCTGCCACCTCCTGCTGTGTGACTTTGGGCACGTTTCTTAAGCTCTCTGTGCCTCGGTTTCCTCGTCTGAAGAACATACTGGCCAGAAGAGAGTAGTCTCTGCTGATCCCACCAACTGGCATTTAGGCTTTCACACTTATTTCCTCTTCTAAAAAGTCTTAGAGCCGTCTTTGCATATTTTTCTTATTATTTCCTTGGGATAAATTTTTTTTAAAATATATTTTATTATTTTTTACAGAGAGGAAGAGAGAGGGATAGAGTTAGAAACATCAGTAAGAGAGAATCATGGATCAGCTGCGTCTTGCACACCCCCAACTGGGGATGTGCCCGCAACCAAGGTACATGACCGGAATGGAGCCTGGGACCCTTCAGTCCGCAGGCCAACGCTCTATCCACTGAGCCAAACCAGTCTCGGCTTGGGATAAATTTTTGTGAATGGAATCTGGGGCCTAAATTATGCACTTTCAGGATTGCCAAATTGCCCTCCAGAAAGATTGCACTGGTGTACTCACCCAAGAGGTCTGGCTTTTTTTTAATGAAAAGTTTCTCCATCAAACACTTCCTTTTAATCCACCCTTTGCCTTTATTGGGCTCACACATCTCTTCCAAACCCTCGTTTCCTAGATCATAATCTTGGAATTCAATACATGTTCTTCTTTCAGGTTATAATTAATATCAGATATATCAGACATTGTGAGAGCCCTGCCAGGGCTTTAGGGAAAGAGACGTGCCTTTCAGAGCTGCAGAGAATAAGAATGACTAATCCGTGCAGATTTGGAAACTGACGTGGATGGGGAGGGGTAGGGCATGGTTGGAATTTTCACTCTGCTCCTGGCATGCAGTGTCGTGCAGCAGATCATGCACAAGGTGGGCACCCGGTAATCCTTTCTGAATGGAAAGAGTAGTGCAACGCGTGTTCCAGGCAGAGCTAACAGCAAAGGCAAAGTCCCCAAGGCAGGAATGTGTTGGCCCATTTGAGAAGAAGAAAAGAGGCCAGTGTGGCTGAAATAGAGTAGAAAAATTCATCCCAGTTTGCCCAAAACGTTCCCAGCTTTAGCACTCCAAATCCTGTGTGCCAAGAAACTCCTCAGTGGGGCTGGAGCAATATGAGCAAGATTAGGCAGAGCTGTCTAGTTTCCTGATACTTTCCCCTTACAGTAGGGGTGTCGAACTCAATCAGAGAAGGGGCCAAAATCTAAAATCCAGCCTAAATCACGGGCCGAATGGTTTACTGAACAGTCATAAACTGACAATGTCATAAACTGACAGCGGAGTGCAGTGATGACACCACGGTGCGGGCCACATTGCAAGGCCTGGCGGGCTGGATTTGGCCCGCGGGCCTTGTGTGTGACACATGTGTCTTACAGCAACAGACTTTTATCTAGGCAAAATAACGACTACATTTCCCAGCCTCCCTTGCAGCCAGGCATAGTCATGTGACAGGCTATGGCCAGTGGGGAAAGAGATCTGTGTGCACAGCTGTTGGGTTCCCTTCCCACTTCAAGAAAAGGGAAACTTTGTACCCTTCCTATCTCCTCCTCCTTCTCCCTGCTGACTGGCATGGGGACCTGATGGACCACGTGGGAGAAGCCTCACTGTACGGATGACGGAGTAGCAAGATGGAAGGAGCCTGAGACCCTGAAAACTACACAGAGAAGAATCACCCCACAAGCTTGGGTTTTCTGAGCCTATACCCTACCTGAAAGACAGATGGGTTGGAGAGACAGACAGGGCCAATCACACCTGGCCTATAGGCCAAGGTGAGGGAAGAAACGATGATGAAAGAATCAGAAGTCCCCACTTGCTCCAGACGAAGAGTCTGTCATGGGTGCCCCTGCCCCCATGTAGAGTAACAGGATTTTTCCACTTTCCCATTAGAACGTTGCAAGACACTCAGCATAGTCACAGGTGCTTATCTCCTAAGGGTCCTTTAAATTTTTTTAGACCCACCCCTTCAGTTTATCCACAGGGAAACTGAGGCCCAGAGAGGGAATGGCCTGCCATGTCCTCAGGAAACGGCCAGTCTCCTTGAACATTCTCCACTGTCAAGTGGACATACTTTGCTTCTATATCTACTGAGAATCAGACCCAGCTATCCTTTCCTTCTTTCATTCATTTATTCATTAAACACTTTTTTTTAAGCAAGATGTTCTCATGAGCCTCAGTTAACATGTGTTGTGGGAGGGGTCGTCCTTTATAATCAATGCCTTTAATGCCCAGTGAGATAGTTCTAACCCACAGGTCCTGGGGAGAAGGTGACAAGACCATTTCCTTGCCTGCTGCTCATCTCCTCTCCCCCACTGTTTCTCTTGTTTGTTCATAACTTCATCACTATTGCCTTCTCCATCCTCTGGGCTTGCTTTTCCCCTCTCTGTGGCCAGAAGGGCTCTCATCCAGGACTTAGTTGGGATGCTGCTGGCTCTCAGCCACCCCAGACCTTCCAACTGAGCCAAGAATGAACTGAAACTCTCCCCATGAGGCCAACATGCTCTGCATCTCCTGACATCTTGACCTCTCCAACCTCCCTGGCCATCCCGTCCTCCCATGCTCACCCTGATTAACCTTCCCACTGACCTTAAAAGGCATGGCACACATCGGCCTCTGTGCCTCAGCACCTCTGTTCCCTCTTCCCGGACACCTCTTCTCCCCATCCATGTTCAACATCACCAGTTCACTTCCTGTCTATGCTCAACATCACCACCTCACTTCCTGTCTATGCTCAACATCACCAGCTCACTTCCAGTCCCTGCTCAACATCACCCTCAGAGGAGCCATTGTGACCACTATGTCAAACAGCACATCTCACCCCTCTCCAGCCCCCTGTCTTCCTGTACTGTGCTTGCATTTATACCTAGCCAGCATTATAGCAAATATTCCTTTTGTGTATTAGCTTATTGTTGCTCCCCCATGAGAAAGGAGTTTCCATAAGGCCAGAACCTTGTCTGTCTTGTTCACAGCTGTGTGCCTGAAACTGGGTCAGCTCAGTAAACATAGTGTATGTTGAGTGAATAAACCCCAAATGCTCAGTGCCTAAGCTACCAACCTCCCCAGCCATGATCAAGACCAGCCACCTGCTCGCGGGTCCCATTTCCTCTTCCTGAATACATAAGACAATGATATTTCCCAGCAAACTCACAGTGGGATATGGGGACACGTGCCTAAGTTCTAATCATGAGAACAATGGTACAGGGGATGTAAGGTGATGCCAGGCAGTGCCCTTGAGCACACACGTTGAAGATGGTGCCATCATAAGATTGAAAGAGCCTGAATCCCTGAGCCACCACTTGGAGGAGATCCTGCCAGGAGAGCTGCCCCACTCAGACTGACAACACTCTCAGAGGTTTGGGGGTTGATATCATAGCAGCTGCTAATACTCATCCCAACTAATGCACAGACATCATTTATCACACTCTGACCTGTAAACACTGAGTTTGGCGAGGTGTGACCAGGAAAGTACCCAGGCTGATTACCCTCTTTTACCCAGGTCTACTGAACAGGACACAGTGACCTGCGATCAACCCAACTCCTGCCCACCTGTACACCTACCATGGATAGATCAGGTCCCAGGCACCATGCACAGAAATCTGAAACCCAGCTTTGCCCCTGCCCTCCCAGAGCTCACTGGCCAGAGCATGGGATCCTCCAGAACCACCTCCCACACACGGAGCTCCCAGGGGCCAGGCAGGCAGCAGACAGAGCTGGGACTGCCTGACCCACTCCCCTCATCTGGGAGTGGCTGCTGTAGCAGCACTTGTAGCTCACGTGGAGCTGAGGTCCAGCCTCCAAGACACCCGAGGCCTCCCTGGCTGCTTGGCAATCAGGCCAGGAACCTGTAAGGAGGCGTGACTCTCATTTCCCTTAATTGAAAAATCCACATCATCAAAGACAGCTTCGTGCTCAGTGGCCCTTTCTTCCCTCGCCAGTGACCATTAACCTTTAGAAAGATGCTTTATGAGCCATTTGCTGAGCCTCATTCCCTGTGCCAAAGTGTAATGAGGCTCGTAAAGGGCCAGGCCCGGGAGGGGGCATGTGAGAAATGCCACGAATGGGAGGCCCGGGCAGAGCCGCCCCTGGGCCACCCAGCCACCTGGGAGCCAGGAGTGCATGTAGCAGCAGCCATGCCAGAGCCCGGCCCTCAGCCTCCGACTCCGGGATAGTAGAGTCCACGTCCTGTTGAAGAAGGGAGTTCGACTGAGCCAACAGTGGCAGAAATGAACAAGAGAGAGCCTGTCAGTCCTCTGGCCAAAGCCCTCTGCCTCCACCTGCTCAGAGTGAATCCAAGTCTTCCAAAGGCCGAGGGTCTGCCTGCCTCCCTCAGGCCCTCACTGCTCTGGGTCCCCAGTCCCTCTGCCCCCTTCCCCCACTCTCTCTTTTCCAGTCATAATGATCTCCTGGAAGTTCCTGAAAAAGCCAGGCCAACCCACCTCGGGCCTTTGCACAACCATTCCCTCTGCTGGGAACGCTCCTCTCCAGCTGGTCTCCGAGTTGCTCCCTCTGTGTTGCTTTTTCAGAGGGAATTCCCTGCTCCCATTTTACAAACACCACCACCTCCAGCACATCCTCCACAGGCATTGTCCACCTCCGGCTTCATTTCCCCCCAAAGCACTGACCCGGACCTGACATACCGTACCTTTAACTGATTTACACGTCATTCTCCTCTCTCAGCATTAGGATGTACACTCCGAGGGAGCTTTCTGCTTTGCTCGCTGCGTTGTTCCCATTAGGACACTAATGGTCAAACACATAGCAGACACTTCATGAATATTATGGACTGAATGAGTGAGTGAGAGACTGAATGAATGAAATCAGACCTGAAGGACAAACTTGGTACGAAAGGTGTGCAGTCCTAGTGCCCACACCCTCCATTTGCTGAAGGGCAGACTCACAAATACAACTGTCACGGGGACAGCACAGGCCAGGATCTGACTGACAGCAAACAGGCCCTCATAGCCAGGCCCTTGGAAAGGGGCGGAGACCTGAGCAGGGAAGGGGGAACCTCTGAGAAGTTGCTCCCCAAGAGCAGCTGCTGTTCCCTCTGAGTTCACGGAGCATCTGCTGGTCCTCGTTCTGCTGCCTGGAGTCCTCTCCCCATGGCCGGCCCAGGGCTGCTCCTCCCATCACTAGGGTCTCCACTCAGTGCCCCTCCTCAGAGAGCCCTCCCTGACCCCGGGTCTAACACGACCCTACCCTGGGTCACACCTCTGAGGTGTATTTTCCTCGATGCACTCGCCATGCTCTGAAATTCTCTGCTTCACTCACTCACCTCCTGGCTTGTTCTCTGCCAGCGCCACTGAGGACCCAGCTCCATGAGAAGGGGGACCTCGCCTGTCTTGTCCTCTACTGAACCCCTGGGCTTACCTCAGGGTCCCACACACAGTAGGTGCTCAACAGACACCTGTGGAATGAATGGTGGGAGGACCCAGTGGTGTAGCCACTGTGGGGACCTGTCACAGTGGAAATTTTCATTTCTTGCAACTACCACGGCTGTCATCGCAGGGGAGGTAGCTGCTGTCTGCCGTGGAAATAGTCATGAAGACAGGAGGGTGAGCAATTAGCTTCCCCAAACCCCTCGGGCTTTGCTGTAGCTCAATAAAAAGGTCACATTTCTTTCTTTGGGTCTGTGTTCAGTGAAGCTCTCAGTAAGGCAATCACTGAATAGCAATCACTGGCTTTTTCCTTTTCCCCTTTAGCAACAACACGATCTTTGAGAAACTAGTTCAATATCTGCACCTCCCCTCCACCTTGGGAGGACCCGGGGGTCGCACTCCAAGGCTGGCCGTCCAAGAGTCTGGGTCCAGTGACCAAGCCCTAGTCCCCCCTCTGCTCCTGCTCCTGCCCCGGTCACAGCACAGCCTGAGCTCTCGATGCCACATCTGTGAGCTGGGGACTGTGAAGCGACTTTACTCATGAGGGTCCCTGACAGGGTTGGGGACGAGGAATCCTGCTGGGGACAGGCTCCTGGAGTGGATATTGTGCTCTGGCCTTGTCTCCTCCTAAGGAGAAGGGCTGGTCTGTTCTCCCTGGAGGATTCAGCTCACCCCGAGTCCCACCAGTGCACCCCAACAGCACACTCTTCCCATCCCCTCTGCTGCCTACGCCCAGGCTTCTGGTCTCCAAGGCCTGGTGCCCTGCTCCCCATTCCTCCCGGTCGGTTCCTCTTGTCTGCGCCTCAGAACTCAGTGTGGATTCTGTGCCTGCACCTCAGACCTGAGGGATGCAGCCACCACCTTCACCCAGGACAGTTGCACCTGAGCCCCCAGACCCAGGCGGGTCCTTCCTGTCACATTGTGGATGACAGGCCATCTCCAAGGAACCATGGACCCTCGAAGTCCTCAGAAGCGTCAAGAGCTTCAGCAGGGAGCCCCCTATGGGAGAACCACCACAGAAACATGCTGGGACCCTCGGGAAGGCCAGGCAGAGGCATCAGAATGGTCCTTGCAAAGGACCCGGGAACAGAGCTGTGTTGAAATGCCTGTGTTGACCAAGTCCCTCTTGAGTTAAATTGTTTAATAAATGAAATGAAACGTCCTCCTTGTCTTCCTTTTGAATGAGCCGTGAAATAGATTCTGGGATGGGCCTCCGATTCACCCGAGAAGGTGAAACCTGGAAAGAGCTGGTCCCAGCAATGAATTCTCTGCAAATTACAAGAACAGCGAAGCCCATCACATCCGATTTCCACAAACATCCCTCAACACATGCTACTCTGTGCCTGCGAGGGCACGGTGACATGGCAAGCTCACCCGGCTCAGAGTCTCCAGAAGCAACTTGGTGGCCATATCAGCAGCTTTAAAAAGCACTCCCTCTTGACCCAGTCCTTGTAATGCACAAGACTTGATCTTACAGAGCTACTCATAAATGTGAACCAAAATCATCCAGTAAGATGTTTCTTACAATATCCATTATAATAGCAAGAATTGGAAACAATACAAAATCAACAGAATAGAGATGGAAAAATGTGTGTGAATTGTCCAGACAGGGGAATGTTAAAGGATAATTTTATAATACGATTTCAAGAAGTTTTTAGTAGCATAAAAATGGTCATGATATCATGTAAATGAGAGGGGGGGGGGAAGCAGGATATAACACTATGTAGACTATTTTCTCCTCACACATGCCCCCACATTTAGAAAAAATACTATGTGGTAAACCAAGATGCCAACAGTGCTATTGTATGGGTAGTATAATTATATAGTTGGTTTTCACTTTCTCCTTCAGAGTTGTTAATATAGTTTCACGTTTTTTGGAATGAGCCCGTTTTTTAAAATCAGAAGGAAATTTTTAAAGTTGTCAGCAGCTACTATAATATTCCCTGGTAGTTACTGCAAGATATAGGACCTTTCATAAAATATAAGGTCTTTTAATAATTGATATTTTATTTTCAATTTAAATTCTGACATCAAAGCTTATAAAATAATTTGAAGAAAGAAAGGTTCAAAGCATTCATTAACATTCTCTATTTATGTTTCAGAAAGAAGCACAGCATTTTACTTTGAAAAGTACCAGATTTGTGGTCTGATTTTAAATTGATATCTTTAACATCTTTATGCCACTCGGTAAACTTGTCTGCTCCCTGTCAACCTTGAAATACAGAACTATCATGAATTTGAAAAATAAATCTATTATTTTGAACAAACTTAAAAAAAAGTGTTGAGTATTTTTTATGTGATTTTATCACACAGTTATAGAAATAGTCTCATTTGTCTTTGCACACACAATTGTCTTAACAATCAAACTATGAATTTACTTTATTGAGATTCCCAGATCATGTAGTATCCCCAAATGTTACTTTCCTCCCTAAAACCCTTTATTACTTTCCCATTGCCATAGAACATCCCAGCTTTCCACCAGCCCACTATATTCAGGGTGATCTGACCCAACTTTCTCCTCTCTGCTGACAGGTTCCTGCCTATCCACCTCATCACAGTTTTTCAGACAGACTCAACCCCTTTCTGAGCCTTTGCACTTGAGTGTTTTGCAAAGTTCCCCATCCAGAAGTTTTAGCCAATGCAATAAGACAAGAAAATGAAATAATAGGATACAGACTGAAAAGTAGAAATAAAACTGTCTTTGTTTGCAAATAACATGATCATCTATGTAGATGAATTGAAAGAATTGCTGGAACTCATAAGCAATTATTACAAAGCTTCAGGATATAAGGTTAATGTGCAAAAGCCAATCACTTTTCTATTATTGATCAGCAATGAACAAGTGGAACTTAAAATTAAAAGTTCAATTTCAACGTATTAGCACACAAAATAGTGAAATATGCAAGTGTAAATCTTACAAAATACGTATGCTATGTATATTAAGAAAACTATAAAACTCCAGTAAAAGAAATCAGAGGAATTAAATGCATGAAAAAATATCCTGTGTTCATGCAATTATGGATGTTGGGGGGGGGGGGGGGGGGTATGCCTCCAGGCCAGTTCATATGATTGGCATCAATCAGTTCCACGTGGCTATAAGACCAAGGTGCCCATGTTCTTGCTGGGTGTCCACCAGGGACCACTGGCAGCTACTAAAGGCTTCCCACATTCTTTGCCATGTGGGCCCCTTCATCTACAAGACAGCACAGGTCTGCTGAATACCTCTCATGCTTTGAATGTATAACTTCCTCTGCCTCTGATCCCTAGACTCAATTTTAAAGAGCTAGCCCATCTGGTTTATCTCCCTTTTGATTAACTCAAAGTCAACTAATAATCTGAATTAGATCTTCACAGTCCCTTTTGTCACATACAACACCACATAACGACAGGAGTAATATCTCATCCTATTTACAGGTTATGCCACACTCCAGGCCAAAAGGTTATACAAGGGTGAAGGTCACTGGGGGTCATCTTAGAATTCTGCAGACCACACCCCCTGACTCTTCTGTAATATGAGCCCTGGCATTCATTTGTTTATTTAAGGTCATTTGAATTGTTCTGCACTTAAACCCAAAAGAGTTCTACATAAAATGGGCTATTACTCAGTCACAGAAAAAAGAATAGAGTATTGATACATGCTACAACATGGATGAACCTTGAAAAGATGAGGTGAAGTGACATGAACCAGACACAAAAGGCCACACATAGAACTGCGTTTATAGGAAATGTCCAGAGCGGGAGAGCCCACGGAAACAGAACATAGATTAGTGACTGTCCAGGGTGGTTGGGGGAATTTGTGATTATCCAAGGTGGTTGGTTTTCTTTTCGAAGTGAAGAAAATGTTCTGGGACTAGCAGTAATGGTCCCACACCTTAGGAATACTAAAAACCATCCAATTGTACACTTTAAAAGGGCAAATTTGATGGTATGTAAATTATATCTCCATATGTTAAAGTGAAAAAAAAGAGTCCTGATTTTTAAAAAGACTAAGAAAATCAAAGATCCTGATTTCATTCAAGTCCTGCTTGGGAAGCGCCGGGGCTGGGTGTGCTGTTTCTGGGTGAATATGGAGCCTCACATTGTCACAGGCTCTACAGCTCCCTGGGGAGGGGAGACATGGGGGAGGGGATGGAATTATTTTTTAAACTTCTCCTGTTAGTGAGGGTTAGCTAGACAAATGGCTTGTGGGAAATAGCTCAAAAGCACCTATAATTTGAAAGGCCCATGAAAGAGAAATTCTCCTGGAGTTCATCCCACAAAAGTAAAATTAATGGCTGATGATGAGTGTTACCAATCAGTCCTTATCTCAAAGGGAAACTGACTTTTGCTGTTAGAGCCAAGATCATCTTTCTCTCTGGAACACTTTCCAAAGAGGCCATTTGTTATAAAGCAATTTGCAGATCCCCCCGATAGGGGGGCAGGTTAGTCCACTCAGCGAAGGAGATGTGTGTGTGTCCAGGACCCACTATCATCCCCAAGACTAGTATGATCCCTCGGGCTCTGAGGTGGATAGCTGTGAAGATACCTCCCCACTCACAGGGGAGGCTTCAACAGCCCAAATTCCCATGCGGGGCTGATTGGATGAGCACAGAGCACCTGACCTGATCCAGACCCATCAGAATCCTCTTTAAGGTCACTGAATTAAGAAGATAGACAATGGGGCTGTCATTTCAAGCCATGATCTTGGAGAGGCAGGAAAAAGAGAGGAATGAAATAAATGGCCAGTGGGGACATGAGGCTCCATGGAAAGGGACAGAGTGGCCACCTGGAATACGACAGCCTCTAGGTCTCGGTCCTGCCCTCCTGAGCCTGGACCGCACCTCCCACTTCCTGCAGATGTCTTGTGTCCTGGCAATCCAGCTGGTCCGACTGGGTGTCTGCCCTGCACAACCAGAAGTTACCTCACCAAGACTCTGTTTTTTCCCCTGAGACAAGATCTCGAGTTTCAAAGGAAGGATCCTGCTAAGAGTTGGCATCAGTGGGTTATCATTTTTTCTGGAAGGAGGGTGGGGTGTCAAGGGGTGTCCTCACCTGGACAGCCAGAGGGGACATGCACAATAGAAACCCAGCTGGGTGGCGTGAGCACAGTGGGCTTTCCCTGCAGGATCTCAAGCCCCAGAGAGGCGGGAACCACAGGAATCTTCGGAACCAAGAGACAGCATCTCTCACCAAACTGATCAAGATGCTGACCTGGGAGAGGTGACCTCCCTCCATTCCCCCTTCCTTCCATCACTTGTTCAAGTCCCAAGAAAGAGCATGTGAGGGGCCAGATTTAGACCAGTGCCCACCCCTCAGGACGGCAAGGTGAGAGGTGGGGGCCTCACCCCTCAGGTCTCACCATACGTGTCACCAGGAATTATTACAATGAAACACTCCCACACGGGGGAGGGCCAATTCCCAAATGAAGTCGGGCAGCCTCAGAAAGATGAAGTGGATGATGGGCAGTCAGAAATAACCCCTGTCTCTCTGTGTCACTCAGGATGGGACAAAAGTGAGCACTGAATGCTGCACTAATGACCCTCAGCTTCTCTCAGGAGGCAGGGCAGGACTAGGGACACACGACAAACCTTTGTATACAAAGGTGGCTCTCAGGACTCTAGATTCCAGCTCTAGAAATGTTGCAAGGCTGTGCTCCCGGGATTGCTGATTTCTACCTTGACGATCACTTTCATAATAAAAATGGTTTTTCATTTAGAAAATACAAAGTCTACAGGTTCTGAGAGACACAAACCAGAAGCTGAGGCTAATGGGTACAAATGCATTTAATCAAGTTATCTGCACACTTCGGTGCCACTGTGGCTCCTGCGCTGTGGTCAGTGCCCAGAAGATGTCAGGCAGTGGGTTTCACTCCCACCCCAGGTGCCCAGCTGGACTGTCCATTTCACTGCGATTGTCCCTTAAATTGCCCATAACACGATTAGATCAGGGACAAATTACTCGCTAAATCTGCCTTGTGTACACACAGCCAACACTCGCGTGTCTCGCTGCCAACCTGCTTGGGAAATGGTGTCATTTGTCAGATTTCCATTTTCTCTGCAGCAGCCTCTTCCCTCCAGGCCCATCAGGTTGGTGCGAGCAGCCCATTTTCAGGGCTGAAGAGCAGCGCTGAGGCGGCAGATGCAATCATTCAGATTATTCATTGCACACCTCCAGGGGGCATGTTCCCTGTGAGGGGTGCCCTGGACATGTGCACTGCCAGCCTCTACCAGCCACCCCCTCCTCAATCCTCAGGGAAATGCTTACCCCATCCCAGATAGTCGGATCTGGAAGGAGGTACCTCGGAGACATTGCATCCGGGGTTTCATCTCCATTGCATCTGGGAGAACTTTGCTCAAAGCCCAGCGTGCTCCCTGGCATTGGCTTTCTTGAAACATCACCCAGCAGAGCAAATCTCAATATCCAGAGTCCAGTCCACCGTCCTTGGTGACAAGATGAGGAACTTGAGGCTTGGAGAGGAGGCACATCGGCCAGGGTGCACCCCAGGCAGAGCGGGGACAGCCACCATGTGACATTTTATAATGTGCAAAAGACCCTCAACCCTATGAGATCACATTTGACCTTCATCATGGCTGGCCAATGGCGGATGATACTGCATTTCACACATCTAAGGCAAAGTTCGTTTTATGTGCCACAAAGAAAGAAAACATTGACCATTAAAATACTGGTACTAGGTTTAGCTACCGGGTGATCACTTCATAAAGCATATACTAGTAATATCTAAGCACTATGTTGTCACCTGAAACTGCTAAAATATTGTTTTTTAATTGAAAAATACATTTTTAAAATGTATGATGCAATGATAAGACTCCATGGATTATATGAAACAACAAGATTACAGAGACATTAAAATGAGAAAGAAGTACATCTTAGAATCAGTAAGATTCAGTGTTCTTTCCATTTCACAGATTTAAAACTGATTCCGGGTGGTTTGGGTTTGTTCACATATGCAGCTGGCCAGAGGTCAAGCCTGGGGTCAACCTCAGCCCCGACCCCCCACCCCCAAACCCTCACCACTGTGGACCTCCCGTTGGTTGGGGGCAGGGAGATGTGCTGCCCTGATCCCCCCTCAAGGACACTTGGCTGCTATCGCGGGAGGTGTGGTCAGCAGTCCATCTCCACTTTATGAAATGACTCCCAAAGCTTGTGGAAGAGCAGGGAAATGTGTTATGCAAGGACAAAATACCAAAAAGATTAAGGCTCTGTGTACTCATTTCTATGCTAAAACAGTGGCCTGGGATTGATGGCAGAAATGGTGTGTGCTACTGAGTTGGATCAAGGCCCTGGACCCCTCTCCCCGAGGTGAAGTGAGGAGGCCAGAGTGGGGGTGATGGGAAGGGAGAGAGGAGGAGAGAGATCACCCCCGCCCACCTGTCCATGCCACCTCTGCAGTGGGAGGCAAGGTGTGGAGGAGGGGAAGACCGAAAGCTCTACCTCCACATTGCCTTCTTCAAGATCGCTTTTAAAAGAATAAGATAATGACTACTTTTGCCATAAATCCTCGTGACAAGAACCACATCTTCATTCTTCCCCAGCCAATGTGACACATTGGTTTGTATAGTTGTCCATTCTACAGATATCTATTGAAGGCCTGTGTGCTAGACACTCTTGCAAGTACTTGAGATTTTTTCTTAAGTCCCAAGCCCCTTCCCTCAAGAGATTACTAGTATTTTTCATGAAGGAAAACAGGCAAACAAAGATGTAAAATGTGAGGATGTGTATCAGATTCATGTTTCGTGTCATCTCAGATATTTCCAGCCTCACCCGTCTCCCACTGCAGAGACTGACTCCACCTAGTCCCACGGGATTCCACTGTGCTCTGATCACTTCCTAGTCACCCGTCAGTGAGGGCCGGATCCCCCACCCTAAATGGTATGAAATGGCTGAACACACAACACCCAACCCTGCACAGGGGAGACTGACGGCCGATCATTGGTCACATACAGTCACAGGCCAGAGGAAGGAGACACCACGAGTCCTGCAGAGCCACTCGGTGAACAGAGGGAATCACAGGGCCTGTGGGAGGCGAACTTTATAGTAACAAGAGGGCTAGGTGCCCGCTGGTTCCCAGGGGAGGATGTGATTGTCTGGTTTGAGTAACTCCACAGGCTGGCATGGAAGTGAAACCAGTGAGTCTGAAGACCAGGTGGAGTGCAGCTGGTCCAGCTGACAGGGGACAGATCTGGTGGGGGTCTTCCGGCCAGGTGGGGGGGCATATCTGGTGAGAGAAGAAGAATGTGTGGTTGAGTGGGAGAATTTTGAGGCTCAAGGGATCAAGGTAGTATTTAATAGCACATCTTCATTCTAAGCCTTACACCATCCTTGCCTGAGACCAATACCTCCAGTTTCTGGATTCTCCCACCAATTCTGGACTCAGGTGGTGCCACAAAAACAAGTGTGGAGGGAAAACAATCTGTCTGGCTTCCCCAAACACTGTGGGAGGAACCAGGGAATGGACCTGTGGTGAAGAGGGAATGAGTCCCTGAACACTGACTTCTGAAAACCAAGGGGCATAAGACGAGAGGAACCAATACTCAATGGCCTCTTCCCGCAGGTAGTCTGGAGATGGTCCACGTGACAGTGACTGGCCAGGTCTCTTTCTGAGGCTGTTGCCCGCTTGATAATTGCTTCCCAGTCACCTTTATCTTACATCGGCAACACCAAGGAATGTCAACAGGGGTGTGTAGTTTACAGATGAGGAAACTGAGGCCCTAAGAGGGAAGATGACCTGCCCAGGTGATGGCAGGACTGGGACCCGAACCTGCCTTTGACCCAGGGAAGTTCGATGATACTTCGACATGGCCACTAAATGTTGGCATGTGCCTTGAGGTTCATTCACAAGAAGAAAGATGGATAAGTATGGCCGAGTGCACAAGCCGTGCCTGAATGACTATGACGCTTCTAATAGGGTCTTTTTAACCCAGATATCTGGGACCTCTACCAGCTCTCTGCTCGCAGTCTGCTCTGGGTGTCATGAATTCCTGGACATGAATTCACGTGCGTCTAAGGCTTCTGTCTGTGTTCGCTGCCTGTTGGAAGGAGAGTGAACTAGGGGACATTTAATCACCTGTTTCCACACTCTGGTTCCATGATATTAGTTTGACTACACAGGATCTCTAATACTTCCCCATCACAAGCACTCAATTTCATACAGGAATAAGTCAAGGTCAAATAGGAGAAGGGGGTCATGCCATGTTTTCCCATCACCTCCTGAATGGTTCCTTATTTCACAATGATACAGATCAGGGGCCCTGGATTATGCTGACAAGCTCAGCAATGGCCTGCTACTTACCAACAACACCAAGGTCCTGTGTTCTTATTGGGTTGTTGATGTTGATTGAGGAGGATCTCCCTGAATTTGAAACTGCGTCTTTTACCCACGAGGGACCTTGAACTTGAGAACTTCCTACTCCACACAGAGGTATAGAGGTACAGATGACTTACCTGCTGGGAGTATTATCCAGGGACATAAATTAGAGTGGGTTGGAAGAAAGGGAAAGGTGCATTCCTAATTGGGCATCATTTCAGGGCTTCCAGAAGCTAAAAGAGACATGGTGTCAACACTGAAACCCCAGAAGCAACAGGAAGGGGCCACATTTGGAACCAGAGGTCATTAACACAGGCAACTGGAGTCGCTATGACTCTGAGGGGGAGGGAAACTGGCTCTGACAGGAGACAGTGTGTTCAAGTGGGCATTTAGTGTATCTCAGAGGCTCTAGTTTTCAGGTGGTGACTCCAGGGATCCTTTAAGGAGGATAACTGATTACCTGGCAAAGAGCCTGTACCATTTCCTCCTCACAATGGAAGGGAAAGCAGCAATCCAGCTCTTTGGAGCAGAAAAGGAGCATTTTCTTCAGAGAAGACTTAGCAAGTTTATAACAATGGGAGTCGGAGAAAACCCAAATGCGTCTCACCTGTTTGACAAGTAAAATTTAATTAAGAGACTCTTCATGCTGGAAAAACAGTCCTGCCTGTGCCGTGCAGGGAAAGCGACAGGCGGAGACGAGAGTCCCCTTGAAATAGGGCCCTGTGTCGGCCCCGTAATTATTCATAAACGTCCTTGTGGCTGAATTTCACTGCTTCACCTATTTTTAGTTAATTCTCCATATTTTACTCCAACAGCCATTTGTGTTGCTTAATGAAAAAGTTAATTCATCCCACAGTAAACACAGATGAAACAGAGAGGATTGGGTTTCCCGCTCAAGGAATTTTGCAAATTTTAACACTTTGCAGGGACATAAACCATGGGCACCAAAGTTATTTGCATGGAGATGCACCTGTGTCTCCCAGTTCCCCACACAAACCTGTAGCCCTGGCAGGATCTCAACTGCCCGGCCAGCTGGTCCCTGCCAGCTGACGCTCCCAAAGCAGGTCCTTCCGTTGCGACCCCTTCACCAGTCCTTCCAGGACCCGGGTGACTCTGGGCCCGTCCTGAGGCTTCTCCTGGAAGCCCTGCTTCAGGCTGGGAGCCCCGAGCAAGACCCCCAGGCTGACCGACTCTCAGACCCCTGCTGCCCATGCCAGTTTCTTCCTGGATATTTCCTGACCATCTGCTCTGATTGTCTCCTGAAATTTGGCCAAGGCCCGAAAACAGAAGTCTGCCATCCCACCCAGGTTTTTATTTATGCCAGCAGGCTGTGGAGAGGAATGCCTGAGATTGTTGAGATTCCCTGTTATGTGGTAAGAGATTGCAAGCTCACCCTTTTCCCCATGGTACCCCCACCCCACATCTGCTGGGAGCCCTAGTGATGACTCACCTGGTCATTCACACCCGGTGGTGTGCAGAGGACAGACAGCTCTGAGAGCCTATTGTAAAACGTTCAGAAATTTTACCAACTGGTACTTGGAATCAACAATTGCTACAAATCAGGGCCTTTTTATCCCTAAAGCACCAGGTTACCAACATGTCACTGCAGTCACATCTCATGCACAACCCTGACATTTGTAGGGAACCCCCTGTTATCATATTTGGGGGGCCCTCCAATGGCTCCCATATCCAAAACCTAGCTTTCTCCTTTCACCCACTTCACTAAAAGGGGATCATGAGCCCTGAAACCTCTGCTCCTCAGCACCATCCACTAGCAAACCAGGAGCCCCCTTGGTTTGTCCTTGGACATCCATTCCGTCTTTACTTGAATAGCTATTGAGCGCTCACTATGTGCGGGAGCTGTCCTGGGTGCTGAAATGGTTTGCTTGGGAGTGATCAGATGCTGAGTGGTTCAATGATATCAGACATATGACTCTAGCTAGCTGAATGCTCCTATAAGACAAGGAAGGGATGTGGCAATCTGTGATAAATAGGCCTGTCCTTTCTGAGCCAAGCACACACAAAAATGAGAGTCCAAAACTGCCAATGGCTTGTGGTGGGGGGAGGGGGGGAAAGGAGCCCTTAGGCAATGTGATCTCAGGAAGGAACAGGGAAAGAGAGTCGGAACCACAACCATGTGAGGCTTCAACTGCCAGCAAACACACTCTGCCTCCTCCGGCTGCTTTGCACACATCATGTCCGCCACCTTCCCAGCCTGCTGTTACCTAGGCTTCCAGAGGTGCCAGACCAGGAGATGTGAACAAAGAGCTACATCTGTCTGGCTACTGATTAGTAGCTTCCTTGTCCCGTTTCCTCCTAATTGTTTTGTGTCATACCTGATACATTGTAGGCATTCAATAAATATTTTCCTGAAGGAATGATGGAGACTTTGGTTTGGGAAGGGGCTGCTGACTATTGCCCTTGGAGTGAGAACCCATTTCAGATGCTAAATAATCAAGAAATCTTTCATTAAAGATTTTTTTTCTTTGAATTGTTGATTTGGTTCCTTTCTAACATGGAATTTAAAAAAAAAAAAAAAAAAAAAAAAAAAGCAATCCATGAGCCCCTGATGATACTGACAATAGTGGCTAGGAGAAGAGACCGCTCCTCTTCCTGGAAGGAGCCAGCTAAGACCTGTGCAAGGCAGGACATTGGCCACCAGCAATGTCCCAATTGCTCAGATACAGACCATCAGTGAACACCGAAACCACTGGAGGAAAGGTTTGGGAGGATCTTTGACACCCACATGGCCCCATGGATCACCCCACATGTTACTTAGCAACTGAGTTACTTTATAACAGAGAAATCTGGCGAATACCATCTTAACCCAGGGCTCAAACCTGACACCTTAATGGCGGATGAGCAGACATTATGAGTCTCCCTCTGTCACAATCCTAGCAACAATGTTTGACAGGAAACAGCCACACTCATCCAGACTGTGGGATGTCCTACAGGCCAGTGGGCCCAGCTCCTGTCTGATCTCACCTGGGCAGTCAACAGACACTCCTTGCTCTGAGCTCTGCCTCATACCAGGCCCTGTGCTGGCACCAAAGATGCAGAGATGGGACCTTGGCCTTCAAGGACGGAGATAATGCTCAAGAACCATCTCCAAATGATTTCCAGATGATTGCAACTTCTGCACCACAGAGATAAAGAAAAAAAAGGGGGGGGGGAGGGGGGAGAAGAAAGAAGAAAAAAAAAAAAAAAAAAAAAAAAAAAAATATATATATATATATATATATATATATATATATATATATATATATATATATATATCTTCATTGTTTTCTTTTCTTGCTCAAACCAGGTGGGCTGGTTTCACAAAAGTGTCATTAGGGAGGTGCACTCAGGAGCAATCTGTGGCTCTTGGTCGTCCCATCAAGCAAAATGGCCCAGGTAATTGGGACTGTTACCATCACAGCTGCTCAGGACCTGTGGCTGCAACAACATCAAAGCGCATCTTTCTGGAAGCATCAGCCAAGTGCCCGCCAGACCAGGAGCTTTCATCACCGTGTCTGAGCCCCTGCAGCGCAGCTGCTACCGAGAAAGCCAACTCGGCCACAAAGGGCGGCAGCAGCTTCAGAACCAGCGGGAAAGCGGTGGGGAGTCGGGTCTGCAAAGGCCACAGCAGATCATTTGGTCTAGAGTTTGGGTTCTTTAAGGTTCTAACTATTCGGTTCTTTAAGGTTCTAACTATCCACAGCAGATCATTTGGTCTAGAGTTTGGGTTCTTTAAGGTTCTAACCTCCGAGGTGGCCAAGGCCTCATTCACTCATTCTGCACGCAGTTCAGGGGGCCAGGCACAGCTGGGGTCTGTAGGGATGCAGCAAACAATAGAAGAGGGGAAGACCCAGCTCCAGGAGCTCATGACCCACAGAGGGAGACACACAACCACTGGCGACAGTACAGCATAGAGCTGGCGTCACTGTCCCCTCCTTTCTCATCATTATCCCAGTGGTGGCTTCTTACTGCCCCTGGGGCTTCCCCTCTGAGGCCTCGGCTGCAGGAACCTGTAAGGCTGGGAGCTGACTCACTGGGGGGGGCAGTCTCCACAAAGGCAACCTCACCCTCAGTACGTCCCCTCTGAGGCCTGTTTCACACTGTCTCCCACAGAACCCAGCAGGACTGAGCCCAAGGTCCCATGGTAGACATCTGGCCAGTGTCCCACCATAACTATAATACAACTATCCTCCCCACTACCAGCTCATGACAACTGTTAACCTTTATCATGTTAGTCTTGGATTGTATTAGAATTTTTGTTTGCATTACATGTAAATGGAACCGTGCAGCACATAGCTTTGTGCACCTGGTTTCTTCACTTGGACCTATGGGGCATTTGCATTGTCTCAATTTAGGGCTATTATGAATGAAGGTGCTACCAGTTATTCATTCGGTGGAGATATGTTTTCATTTCTTTTGGATAAATAATGAGGATTGAGATTATTGGATCAAATGATAACTGTGTCTAATTTTATAAGAAACTGGAACTGGCCCTTGCCATTTTCGGTCAGTAGATAAAGGGTCCCGGGTTCAATTCCATTCCAAGGCACGTACCTCAGTTGGCACATGTGAGAGGCAACCAATTGATGTTTCTCTCTGTGTGTATTGCCCCTATCCTCCCACTCTCTCTAAAAATCAATGGGAAAATATCCTTGGGTGAGGATTAACAAAAAAGAAAAAGAAACTGGAACTATTTTTATAGTGTGACAGTACCTTTCAAATTACCACCAACAATGTAGGAGTGTTCACTTGCTCCAAATATCTGCCGACACTTGGCCTTGTCAACCTTTCTTCCATTTTAGCAATACCATGGGGTAGGCAGTGGTATCACATGGTAATTTTGCTTTGCATCTTTGCAAAGGTGTTAAGCATCTTTTCAGGTACCTACTTGTCACTCATATACCTTCTTTAGTGAAATAGCTGCTCAGATCTTTGCCCTTTTCTTAGTAAGCCATTTTCCTATTAAATTGACCCCATAATCTCCACCACCTGATGTGGTTTCCATTAGGTCACATTGCGTGATAAAAGGGACTTTGCAGATGTCATTAAGATTACCAATCAGCTGATCTTCATGTGAGTTTCCTGGATTATCCGGATGGACTCAATATAATCAATCACATGAGTCCTCAAAAGCAGAGAGGAAGGCATAGAGATTGGAAGCATGAGGATTGAAGAAGAAAAGACCACAAGGAAAGCATGAAGAGGAAATGAGTTCTGCCTACAACCATTGAACCTTAAAAAGGACCCTGAGTTCAGGCGAGAACCACAGCCCCCGTTAATATCTGGGTTTGAGCCGTTGAGACCCCCACGGAGAACCCAGCCATATCATGCTGCACTTCTGACCTATCAAACCGAGATACGACATGGGTATTGTTTTAAGCCATCAAGTTAGTGGTAACTTGCTCTGCAGCAAAGGAATATACCATCTCTATTGAAAGCAAAAAGAAGCTAAATTATGAGGTCCATATGTTTCAAGAAACATGTGAGTGCATATTTTTTTGTGGGATTTTCTTACTCGTGTACTTACTATGCAAACAAAATGCAATTGTGTGGGGAAAATACAGTCCACCCCCTGCCTTCACATGCACCTCCCACCTGGCCCCTGGAGGCCCGGGTGACTCTGGTTTCCAGAGCCTCTGGACACGGCCTTCCTTCTCCTTTCCACAGCCCCCAACCAGAGCAGCCCTGGCCCCTCCAATCACACCATCAGGCCTGCTCGCATTTGCCAGATGACATCACTGCTGCAGAAGCCAAGCCTCTATTTGGAGGTGTTTTCTTCCATTCTTTGTTGTTTTATTCCCTTTTTAGACCCAGGAACCCATCCAAGCCATGTTTGCTTCCCAACATGAGAGCGCGAACAGCAGGCTGCAGAGGCCCGGGCCGCCTTCATTACCGCGGGGACCCGCCTCGTGGAGGAAAAAGCCCTCCGCCGGGGAGGAAAATGAGCTGTGCACCAACAGGAACACACTTCCTCCTGAATTAAAATCTTCAGCGCTCGCTCGTTGGAGAACTCTGGCTGTTTCTTTTTTCCGAGTTTCTTCCCCTCTCCTCCATGGGGTGGGGGGCGGCTCTTGGCAGCGGGGCCAGGCTGGGAGGCCCCACGAGGGTTTCTCCTGTCTTTCCTCCAGGCTGGTCCTTCTCTGGCCTTTGTGGAAGCTGCAGCAGCCCCAGGCCCAGCCCTGGCTGTGCACAGCGCCCCCCGCAGCCCCTCAGAGTAGAACCATCCTGGGCAGCAGCCCCCTCCGGGCCAGGCCCAGCCCAGGTGGATGGAGGATGAAACGTGATGAATAGCGGTGAGCGGAAGGCGTGATGCAGGAAAGTGCTCCTTTAGCTGAAACTCCCAGATTTACTGCCGAGCGCCAAAAATAATGAAATCATCCATCTTCCGCGGACTGAAACGAGGAATCCGCGGAGGCCAGTTCGCCCCGGGCAGGGAGGGAACGTCCTGCCTCCTCTATGGGGCGGTTTGTGTGCTGGGATCTCCCTGCTCCAGGGCCCAGCTAATCTGGGCACCTTGGGGACTGAGCCCAGCGGACACCCGCCCCCAGGTCTTCCCTGAGGAGGGGGCGAGGGGAGTTGCCAACACCCTGGCCCATCACCTGCAGAGGGCCAGGTGTCTATTGACTCTTCTCTGCCTGAAATGTGCTAACTCAGGACTTGTACCCTCAGCAAAGGAGGTCTAGGAAGGGATGGAGGCCGTTGGCCCTACTTCCTCAGTGACCATCACTTTTCCATGTTACTGTCATAAAACAACTTAATTTTCATCACTTCTCAATAACAGCTCAATAACTCTCTCCCTGGAATCTGGGATGGGAGTGCAATTCAAGGCTGCCAGACTCCAGGACACACTTCCAGGGGCCCAGCTAATCCGGGACACCCTGGGGACTGTGCCCAGCGGACGCCCGCCCCCCAGGTCTTCCCTGAGGAGGAGGGGGAGTCGCTAACCCCTTGACCCCAAAACGTGCTCACTCACTTGTGAGAAGAAAGGAGGGTCTTGGGTCCCCCTGAGAGTGGGGACATGTGTACCTGTGACAACATCAACTCCAGCAAGAGCACTCCCATCTGCCAGGCTACAACCTCAGCCTTCAGAGCATACCCAACCCAGCCTGCCTCGCCACCTGCAAGCCACTCCCTGGCCCACAGGCCTGCTCCAGCCTTCACTCCCTACATCTATTGTCTTGTGCTGCTCCCATCAAAACTCTCTTCCTGGTGCCAATTCCCTCAGAGGAAAGCCCTAGCCATCTAGCCCCCACAACCCTTTGACCTCATCCCCAAAACTGTCCGTCCCGTCCCCCACCAACATACACACACTCACCTGGTCCAGCTACTCTGAATTCAGGTTATTTGCTTTTCTTCAAACAAAGAATGCTTATTCAACACAACAAATATCCAGTCTGCATCATCCTCCTGAGAGAAAAATACCCTAGTTATGGATTTCCCAAAATGCAGTACATGTACCTCCAGAGACAATTAGGATTCTTCTCAGGCAAACGTTGCTTATCTAATGGCGGGAGAGTATCTGATGTGCATTAGACCAAAATAAAACCAACCATGGTGCCTAGGCATGAAGAGTTTGAGTGACTAGATTAAAAGAAGCTATGTGCAATAGAAGAGATGGTATCATACAAATGATCACAATCGTGCAGGTAGATGCCTGGAGTTTGGGATAACGTTGTGGTAGAAAAATCCTAACTCTGAATACACACCCATGCTCTGCCACTTGCTGGCCATGTGGCTTTGGGCACCTGGAATGGTCTCCTGGACCTCCAGCTGCTCATGTGGAAGATGAAGAGGCTTCAATGGCTCTGCAGTTCCTTCTCCTTCTCGTTCAAAGATTGAGGGGCGTGGGCCATGGGTTCTAGAATCGGTGCCTGGACCAGGATGCCCCACATTCCAGCTGCTGGGACCCCCTGGTGTGGCCCTGGAAGTGTCCTTTCTATGCATGGTCCTCAGCCTTCCCTGTGCCTGAGAACACCCCATAGAGGTGTCTCCTAAATCCCTGTTTGTGTTGAGTTATGCCTCTGTCACTTGCAGCCAAAGGGCCCTAATGGATATAACTTGATCTCTCTCACATCTTCCTGGGTCTTTCTCCAGGCCTTATTGGCTGTGCCTCTGCATATCCCCTTTCTCCTCCTGGGATCCCTTCCCCTCCCCACCCCACCTTCCCTGCCCAGTCCAGCCCAGCTCATATGTTGGCTCCTCTCACCAGACATCCTACCTCTCTTCTCTGGGCTGCATGGCCCCTGCTCACCTGGACAGGCACACCTGAGCAACTCTGCCCAGTGTGGCCCTGCCTCCCCACAGAACTGACCGGCCACAGCAGCAGTGACCACACCCCGCTAGTGGGATACAGACTCCTCCCTCTATTGACAGGGAGCTAGACAGCCTGATGGTCCTCGCTCCATCTTCCTGAGCTAACATCCTGTTGCCCCGCTGGCATAGACAGTCTGTGGGTTTGTAGCAGATACTTTGGTCATTTCCTGGCACATTAATAGCTGTGGGTTGGCTTTAATGATTCATGTTGGATATTAAAGCACACAATTATGGGTTGAAGGGCGAGCATCCGATGAGTGTGGGTCACACTCTAAGCTTTGTTTTTCACCATTAGAACATCGTAAAGAATGGCTGGACGCTTCAATTATCTGCCAATATACTCCTCATTGCAACCTGACCATAGTTAATACAATACATTCTGATGTCCTGAGCACATCTCCATAGGAACTACATAGAATGACCTTGGACTTGTTCTTGACTCCTCTCTTCCTCTCACAGCATTCGCAATTGACCAGCAAATCTTGCTCATTCTACTTTTAAAATATGTCCTGAATCTGACCACTTCTCCCACTTCCACCTTGGACCAGACGCCATCATCTCTCCCTGGATAATTACTGCACCTCCTCACTGGTCCCGTCTCCATCTCGTCCCCTACAGGCCATTTTGCACATGGCAGCCACAGGGATGTTAACACCTTCCCTGAATCAATCACGTATGTCCCTCCTCTGCTCAAAACCCCTAGTGGCTCCAGGCATAGCTGAAACAGAACCAAGACCTCATTGTGTCTATCCCACAAGGCTCAGAAGCACCTATTCCAGAATCAGCTTAACTCTCTGACTGTATCCCAGTCTTGATTCCCATGTGAGTACTGGCTCACTCTACCCAGGCACAATGGCTCCTTTGTGACTCTCCCCCTCCCCACCTTGTACTCACTCAGATCCTGCCCTCACCAGGACACTCTCCCCGGATGTCCCCAATCCCCAATCTTGGTTCAGCTGTGACTTCGCAGAGTGGCCTTCCCTACTGCCTTCCTGGGATATCCTCCCTCCTCAGTTACTGTCCCCTCGCCCTATATGCTGGCTACTTGCTCCTTGCTCCTCCAGACCCATTCTCCTTCCTTCTCCACCGCCTCATCAGGCCCCCTGCCCTTGGCTTCTGTGGGAACAGGAGGTCGAGGGCAGAATTTAGGGAGTAGGAGATGAATTTCTCCCTCCTCCTTCATGCTCTCCATGCTGGGCTGGGGTGCCAGGAGTGGCTACAAATCTCAATCCCCACAGCCCCTGTCCCTTGGCTAGAATGCAACCAGGTCCCAATACGCTGCCCCCTCCTCTTGCTCCTTCAAGCCCTGTGGACAGTACCATCCCCCTTGGCTCCCATAACCCAGCCCCACTGTTAATGGTCATTGAACGGTCTCTTCATTAAACTCTCTTCCATTCATCTTTTTAACAAGGCCTTTGTGTCCTTCCCTGAAGAGAGGAAAATAAAAAACGCTGTCAAGTATACTAGGACGTAGCATCCCCTTGTAAGACACATGCCAATTTTAGAGATGTCAAATCTGTGAAAAAACACCTTAAAATCAGTAAAATACGGTACATATTTGTTTGTATCTTGTCTGTCCCTCTGCTAAAATGCAAACTCCCTAAGGCTATTGTGTTACCTGTTGAATTCCCCAAAACCACAGCACTGCTTGGCTCCTGGCAGGGGCTCACTAATACTTTCTGAATAAAAGAGACACCCAGCCTGTGGTAGCTGCCCTCCAATGACCCCCCTCCTGGCACTCCACTGTCCCCTTCCATGTCATGGCAGAAGTGATGGCACGTCACTTCCAATATTAGGAATTTCCATCTCTCTCTGGCAACAGCCATGTCAGTGACCTTGGAAGCAGCTTCTTCATCCCTTGCAAGACTTCAATGACTGTAGCTGTGTGCATAGCTTCCCTGCAATCTCAGGAGAGATCCTGAGCCAGAAGCATCAGCTAAGCTAGCCCCAGAATTCTGACCCTCAAAAACTGTGAGATAATAAATGTGTGTTGTTTTAAGCCACTAAATTGGAGAGGAAATGTTTGTTACACAGCACTAGGTACCTGATACATGGCCCTAACTTAGTGAACACTCCCATGTCTCAGAATGTAGCCCTCGCACTAAGCACACTGAGCCTGTGGCCAAGCACTTCCTGCCACGATCTAGAAATTTCAGTTTCTTCTCCCTGACAAGCCTTTCAAGATGGACTCTGTCTTCTCCCTGCATCTTTGCACCAGGTCTGCCTAATGTGGGGCTTTTCAGGCACTTGTCCCAAGGTCACCTTCCCCAGTTTCAACGCTATTGCTAGTTAACCTTCCTACAGACTCACATGCTTGGGAGCCAAAGCCTTGGGGAAACAAAACAGACATGTACATGACAGTGTGTAGAGATTTGAGATGCAATATGATCCATCCTGTGGATTTTTTATGTAAAATTTTTTAAGTTTGATGTGAACAGACTTAAAGTTCATAAGGATTTTCCAGACGGCTAACGGGACAATGTGTAATTCTCACCTGCACCACATGTGATCAGAGGCCCATGTAAGAAGCGGAAGGTCCCTCTCCTATATGACTAAAGTCATCTATTATCCAGCCTGCAAAGGCCAAGGGAGTGCCCACCTTTCCTTGCTGCTGTCCATCCCATCCCAAAAAAATGTAAGCCACCCAGCAATGCTTTTTTTGTAATGGCATAATGGTCATCATCATCATATTTCAATTGGTGTTTTGTGTGGGTTTTTAAAGAAAGAGCACCGCTGGGTACAACTGAGCTTTTAATAGGAGAAGAAAACATGGGAATGTCTGTGAGCAAAGAAGTGTAGACAGAATGGGGGACTAAGGCAACACGAGCAGGACAGCGGGAAGCTTAGAGCAGAGGGTGGGGATCGATTGGGAAGGGGTCCTGGCATGTGAGCCAATGACAGGAAACCTATGGCTGCCAGCAGATTTAAGATGGCCCATGCTGGGAGACACAGGAAGCATTTTTTAAGGATAGAGGGAGTGAGAGATCATTAAACTGAGTTACCAGGGCTTCCAAGAAACCGTGGGGGTAGTTTAATGAAAGAGGCCCCAACAATGCAAAAACCTAAATTAATCCATGGCTCGGCGGTTCACAGGGAGGACAAGAAAGTGGTTGCCTTGACACACCGTAATACATTTTCTTACCAAGGCAAAATATAAGAAGAGAGAGAGAAAGAGAGAGGGGGGGGGGGAGAGAGAGAGAGAGAGAGAGAGAGAGAGAGAGAGAGAGAGAGAGAGAGAGAGGAAGGGGAGGAAAAAGAAGCCAGGATGAGGGCACATGGGGCTTATTTGTTCTTTGAAGTCATGGTGGGAGTATCTCCGACAAAGATAGACTTTAAAGCCAGCTCAGACCTGCCCCTCGGGCTCTTCCGGTCCCTCCACGTGTCCCAGCCCCTTCAGGGCTTGCAGGAAGCAGCTTAGGCCACAGTTGCTGTCCTGGGACCCGTGAGTCCTTCATCCTTGCTCTGGGCCCAGTGTCCCTCTCACTCCTGAGAGCTGAGCTCCATTGCCCACCTCTCTAGGTGGCTTTTCTTATGGTGATTAAAAAAATATGTCAATCTTTTCCAGATTTTTGGCATCACATACTGTGATTTGGAGTGTCCGTTGTGCTGCAGGGCGGAATCAAGAAGGAATTAAAATTTAAAAACACAGGTAGGACCCATTTTCAAAGTCCACGTACAAATCGGCATATAGAGAATTCACACGTATCGTGAGAGAGACAGGGGCCATTTGGGGTCCAATCTCCCTAACATGGAAGCCGATGAGCCGCTCCGGCGTGTGTCTGCCCAGCGGCCTCTGTATCCTGGTGACTCTGTTTGCTGACCCAGAGGCTGTGTACGTGTTTGCACACCTTGGCTGGCAGTGACTTCTCATTGCATTTGTGATCTGGCCGCTTTCCTTATGTAGGTTATACAGCAATATATTTTACTCCCAGTGGCATTTCAATGGAAGAAACCAAACACATTTTTAAAGGTGAGCCACCAACCCCCAAGGGTGTTTGAGTCAATCACTCTGAAATCACTCTTGGCCCTTTCCCAAGGGGATTTGCTCTGTGTCTACCGCTCCAAACTCCTGCTCTTGGCTCATTTTCTGCCTTTCTGCTTTGTCATGTCCCATTCAGGGCAGTTGGATGGTGGACATTCTCTAAGGACCTGGCTGGGCTGGCCCCTCCCATACAGGGTTCCCATTTGTCCTCCCTGTCCTCGCTCAGAGAAACCCTTTCCCATCGCAGAGAACCCCAGCAGGTCCATCCTGACACTCCACCCTGCCTCCCCCAGACACCCTACAAGTTCATCGCAGACCCCCACCCCATCTCAGAGGTCTTTGATTATGATGGGGCTTTGGGCAGATGAATCCACGCTCTCAAAATCTCATTTCTGGTCTGTGTAACCCTGAGGCAGGGCAGAGCTAGTATCCAAACCCTGTTTGGAAAAAAAAAAAAAAAAAAAAAAAGTTGAGAAAATAAGAAGAAAGACTTAAAGACCTGGAGCCCAGGAGAAGGGTGGGGGAGGGCCGTGCAGACTGACTATTCCAGCTTCCAGCTCGCCTCGGGCTGCCTCCCCACAGCAGCGGGAGCCGCCATCCTTCTCACCTGCTCCCCCGTGGCACTCGCACATAAAACCTTCAGCTCCAGGAATGAAAGAGTGCGTTTCCTGGGATGCATTCTCACATTGCTGGCTCCTCTAAAACCCGCACCTTCTGGACGCTGACCATTGTGCATATTTGATTTGGGCTCTTCGTTTTATTCATTCCCTCTCCTCAGTGTATCTTGGTTTATTTTGCTTCCATTTTCTTTTCTTTTTTTTTCTTTTTTAATCCTGTGTTTTAAGAGCCGAGTGCCTTTCCCGTGGCTCTTTCCTCTGGAATTATGCAGGCAGCTCAGACCATAAATTTTCCTCCCAGCCCAGCTCTGCCGTGTCCCCAGGTTCAGCTGTGAGCTGTTCTCCTTTTCTTTATTTTTTCCTAGAAATGTTGTTTTTCTTTGGATGTCTGCTTTGGTCTGGGCGTTATTTGGGAGGAAGTTCCTCCCGGTAAAATGCTCTCATTTTAAGTGCCCAGTTAGATGTTTTGACAAATGCGTCAGCAGGTAAATAGCGACACACTCACACACAGACCATTTCCAGGACGGACCTATTTTTGTTATTTGCTTTACTGTCACTTGATAATAATCAGAGCACAGCCTGTAAAAGCCTGTACCGTTTGCCCAAAGAAACTACAACAAATAGAGTCGTGATTTGTAAAAAAAAAAAAAAAAAAAAAAAAAAAAAAAAAAAAATTAAACGCCAAATATTCTCTCCCTGGCATCCATCCCCCAGCTCACTTTCACTCTGCCCCTAACACGATCTGGCCAGCTGAAAATTCTCCTGTGGCCACGCTGCAGTGTCTCTAGGCTAAGGTGACCAGATGTCCTGCTTTGGGCGGGACAGTCCCGATTTTTAACAATTTGTCCCGCGTCGCGAGGCGTTTTAGAAAAGTCCCGCTTTAAAAGTCCCGTTTTAAAAATGCCATGGGACGCGGGACAAATTGTTAAAAATGGGACTGTCCCGCCAAAAGCGGGACATCTGGTCACCTTACTTTCTGAGCACAACCCAGCACAACCTCACCCGACCGGAGCTCCCTGAAAGTCTGGGCCACCTCCGTTTGCTGGGCTGCCGCGTCCCTGGGGCGACAATTGGACTCGGGGTGGTGAAGATGACCCATCCATACTCCCAGCCTGGAGTTGAATGAAGTCCGAGTCGCCCTTGCGCCCTTGCGCTGGGGAGCCCACGGGGATGGGCAGGTGGATTTAGAGCCCCAGTCCTCTGCCTCAGGCCTCATCTCTACAGCGGCTCAGTTCATGTGAAGATATCTCCACTGTTCCGTAGCAGCCTGAATAATTAAGGAAATCACTCTAACACGAGGTCTATTGACTTCTCTGCCGTGACCCAGTGGCTTGAAATAAGTAGATGATTGAAACCATCAGAGTTTTTGTGTTCCAGGGGAGGTGCTGCTGGGTGGGGAGTGGATGGGTTTGATTCAACAGGCAGGTGAAAAGAGGTCCCTGCCCAGGGCATCAGAGTGATCCTCAGGGTTGTCAAAGCCTCAGAAATCCAATCCGGGCAGTCCTCGGGGACAGAGGGGCTGCTGCTGCTGCCTGCCATGGCACTGCCATCCCTGAGCTGGCCAAGGGGTCCCCGCGGAGGCACTGGCATGGGGGTTCAGCCGCTGGAGACCCAAAGTCTCTGCTTACCCCTCAAGCTCAGCCTCTGAGGAATACAGAGGAGGGGAGTCTGAGAGCTGGGAGGAAGGGCCAGGTGGCAAACAGGGAGTGGCACATGGGTCAGAAACCGTGCCACCTCTCCCAGGGCCACTGGACTTAAGAATGCTCATCTGCCCCTCATGCCCTGGCTTTGCTGCTCTATCACCATCACCACCCAAGGAACTCGTGACTGGGTCTCCAGGCCCCTCCCTGGCCACCTCTCCAGCCTCCTCCAGCCTCTCTCTGCGCTGCCTCCTCTCTGCTCCTCATTTGGGCCCAAGACCTCCACTCCTCTCTTCCCAGGCCTAAGTGATGCTGTTCCCTTTCCCAGCCCTCACTCACTCCCCCCAGCTCAGGACCTGCCAAATGGCAAATGTGAGATGATCTGACAGAGCCAAAGGCAGTACCTTTTCCTAGGCTGACTCTTCCAATTACCTCAAAGACAACAGTTGATTTGATGCTAGTACGCCTTCAGCGCCTCTCTAAGCCTCACCCTTGGCACGGAGAAGGCTCAGGCCCGGGCTCAGCACAGAACACAGCACCTCTGCGCAGGTCCGTTGTTTCTATTGCTATGGTTACCGCCCTCCTGCAGCAAAGCGTGCTGGTTTTCCACTTACTCTGCTGACACAGTTTTCCTTTCACAGAAGTTGCTTAGTGAAAACAAAACAAAAATAGGTTTACTTAAAGAACAATAATACATAAAGGATCGTCCTGGTGGTGTGTGGATATGGAAAATTAGAGACGGTGGGCTACAAATGAATAAAACTGGGTAAACAGTTTGGGGGCGGGTGAAAAGGGTGACAGGGATCAAAAGGTACAAACTTCCAGATGTCAGATAATTAAGTCCTGGGGATGTAATGTATAGCATGGCAACTATATTTAACAAGACGATATTGATTATTTGAAAGTTGCTAAGAGAGTAGATCTTAAAGTTCTCATCGCAAGAAGAAAACATTTTGTAACTATGTGTGGTGATGGATGTTAGCAGAACTTATTGTGGTGATCATTTCACAATATATGCAACTATCAAACTCATTTTGCTGCACACTGAAACTAATACAATGTAATACAATACTTATATCTCAATAAAAGTAAAATAAACAAAGAGCACTAGTTAGGAGCTTGGACCTCAGAGCTAGAGAGCGCCCAACCTCTCTATTTACCATCGATTCCCTTCTTCTGACCCCTCCCCAGCTTCTGCATCTGTAAAATGGGAAAACAGGTCCCATCTCACGGGGCCCTTTGTGTAGAATTAGATAAGCTACACATGGACCTGACTAGTAGGGGATTGTGAGGGGACAGGGTCCAAAGAAAGCCTCCGAAGAGACTTTGGGGGTTGCTAAGCAACACATCGTAATGCTGGTGTTGGCGGAAATGCTAAGGGAGTAGGACATAGATAAAGTCACCTGTGCTGCTCCCAGTAAAATGTGTCCGTTACAGCAACCACCAGAGTGAGGGACAGGAGAAGCGGCCATGGGGTGTCTGGATGCTGGACTCCTGCAGAAGTAAAAAGACACAGAGTGGAGAGTAAGAGCCCAGCAGAGGTGGGCAATGAGAATCGGAGGAGCAGAAATGGGAGGGAGGACTTTGCACTTCCCCTAGATATGGAACTCGAGCATGTCTACCAGCCAACATCCGGGTTCCAATGAGACCCTGTGGTCCTTTCAAGCCAGAATTGCTTGTGTCCTTAACAAATGTGCTGTGAGAACAACAGGCACAGGTAAGACATGCTGGCCTTGGAGGCCAGAGGGACAGACAGTGAGTGATGATGAGGAGCAGCCCCTGTAAGGCCGTGGCCCCCTCCTGGCACTCCCAGGAAGCCCAGGGGTCTTCCTGATGCAGCTGCTCCTTCCCGCACCAGTCACCAGCCAGAGGCAGAGGGGAGGCGACCCCCAGGCAGTCACTCTCTGCAAAGATGGGAACCTCCACCCTCTGAGCAGACGCTCATTATAACCGCCCCCACCCGGCTGTCACCGCTAAAAATAGGCTGTGTGTGCTCTCCTCCCACAGGGGAGCTGAGTTTGGGAAATAATGCTGTTTTTAGCCCTGGTGCAAGCAGGAGGACTGACTCCTAGACGCTCGGGACCCGGGTCTGTCTGCACAGGAACTTGCAGGAGCAGGAGGGCCCCACGGTGATAAATTCCTCAGAACATCAGGGAGGACCCAGCTCCCCTGTAAGCTCAGTCGTGGGAGCCGCCGCTGGGCTCTGTGGGGTCAGCAGGTCTGTCTGCTGTGGAGACGCGTGGGGACACGACACCAGCAGCCTGATGTGCAAAGGGCAGGTTCTGCTCAGCAAAGAGCACCGCGGGGCAGAGCTCACCTGGGTGGATACTGCTCCCCTGCTCCCTGGAGACTGTTTCCACCTTTCTTACCTGCGGTTGAATCCCCGCCGCACTCCTCGCGTCACTGGCACGCATGTCTGCTGAGGGTCAGGGACACGCCTCAGTGGCTGTTCCAGCCCAGCTGGAGGCAGGTCTGTCTCCAGGGCCACAGTGTCTGGCTCACGGTCAGCTGCTTCCCATCGGGCCCCTGGGAAGGACCATCTTTGCTGTCATCGCTGGCTTATGAGAGAAGAGAACCTCTCAATCCAGGCATTTGGCTCAAAGCCCCTCGTTTTCCCGCTGCAGGTGGATCCCAACGTGAACCTGAGCACAGCCCGTCTCAGTCCATCGTAAAGACACAGATCCTGCTCTTTCTCACCTGAAGCGGAGGCCCAGCCCCCACCTGCCAGATCCCAGCACCGCCCCGCAGGCTCTTGGGAACTCAGGTATTGCGTGTTCTTCTCAGGGACGGTGGGGCAGGGTCTAGAGGAGAGATTGCACGTCTGAGAGGGAAGGATGGAGTCTGGAAAAGAGGGAACCCCTGGGTGAAGTGTTTCTGCATTTTGCCCTTCTGGAAGCCAGATAGCAGAATGCTGAAATGTCACCTAAGGTCAGAGTAAAACCGGTCTTGAGTGGTTGTCTGTACAGGTATCAGGACTTCAACGGTTAGCTTTCTGAGAGCTGGGCCTCTGGAGGCAGCGTCTCTGGGTTCAAACACCAGCCCACTGCTTATAGCTGTGTGCCCTTGGACAGTGATTTACCCTCTCTGTGCCCAGTTTTCTCGTCTGTCAAACAAGGATGATGGCAGTGCCTGCTGCATAGGACCAGTGGCTATCAGCTCCATGTCGTTTTCTGCTGGGACCAATTCTGCCTCCTGGGTCAGATATTACCCGGCGGAAACACAGACGAAGAAGGATGCTCTGAGGTCACCCTCCTCATCATCATCACCATCAACAGCTTCAGGCGTCACTGAGCCCATGGCAGGTGCTGGCCCGTGGCCTCTGAGATGGAGGCCCCTCCCGTTTGCAAAGCAGGTGCCTTCTCATTCACCATCCCGGCATCAGCTGAGCCTGCAGGCTGCTCCAGGTTCCTCCTGGCCTTTCTCCCTCCCTTTCTGCTCAGGGGCCACCCCTTCCACACATGGGCCCCTTTCAACACCTGAACCAGGCGCCTCTCTGCCTAAAACCTTCCTGGTCCTGTCTGTCTTTCCGGTTGCATCTCTTTCCACTCTTCCATCTGATCCACTTGCTCCTAAAGCACTGGATCCCTTCCTATTTATCAAATGTGCCGCTCATCCCACAACAGGGCCTTGGCTTTTGCTGCCCGTAGGCCTGGAACTCTCTCCCAATCATTTTGTTGTTGTTGTTGTTGATTTTGTTGTGTGTGTTTTTGTGTGTGTGTGTGTTTTGTTCTCCCAATTGTTTTAATTGCAGTATAATAAGCCTGACTTTACCATTTCTAAGTGTACAAGTCAGTGGCATTAGTACATTCACATCATCATGCTCCCTTCACCACCATTCATCAGAACTCCCTTCATCTTGCAAAACCAAAATCCTATACCCACTAAATAACAACTCCATCCCTCCTTCCCCCAGCCCCTGGCATCCACCATTTTGCTTTCTGTCTCTATGAATTTGACAACTCTGGGTACCTCATATAAGTGGAATCATATAGTGTTTGTTCTTTTGTGACTAGCTTATTTCTCTGAGCCTAAAGTCAAGGTTCATTCATGTTGTCACACGTGTCAGAATTCCCTTCCTTCTTAAGGTTGAATAATATCCCATTGTGAGGCTAGACCACATGTCTTTTTGTTTGTTTGTTTGTTCGTTTGTTTGTTTTTTAATCCATTCATTCATCTCCCACTAGTCTTTGCTTGGTATATTCCATTCTCTTCATTCATGTCTCAACTCAAATATCTCTTTTGAGAGCCAGCCCCTAATCCCTTACCATCAACATACATTATTTTACTATGGAAAACAGTATGGAGTTTCCTCAAAAAATTAAAAATGGAATTCCCATTTGACCCAGTAATCCCACTTCTAAAACTATATCCCAAGAACTCAGAAACACCAATCAGAAAGGATATTTGCACCCCTATGTTCCTTCATAGCAGCACAATTTACAATAGCTAAGATTTGGAAACAACCTACCCTGTTTCCCAGAAAATAAGACAGTGTCTTATATTAATTTTTTCCCCCAAAGTTGCGCTAGGTCTTATTTTCAGGGGATGTCTTATCTTTCCATACGCTAGGTCTTATTTTTGGAGGATGTCTTGTTTTCGGGGAAACACGGTAAGTGCCCAACAGCAGATGAGTAGATTAAAAACTGTGGTGCATCTACACAATGGAATACTACACTGCTGTAAAAAAGAAGAAACTCTTACAATTTGCAACAGTATGGATGGACCTGGAGAGCATTATGCTAAGCAAAATAAGCTACTGAGAGAAAGATAAATACCACAAGATCTCATTTGTGGAATATAATACACAACATAACCTGATGAACAAAAATAGAGCCAGAGGAAAAAATATTTTGGATTATAACAGAAGTAATCCTGTTATTTGCAAATTTTTAATATTTACTACAACTTTGGTGATATTATACTATGTTAGTACAGTTTTAGTAACATTCTTATATTTAAAATCATTTTTCTTGAAATATTAATGTAAATGGCCAATTATTTTCTATCTAAAATCTGGTTATAGATTTAGTTTGTATATTGTAAATAAATAATTTAAAAAGTTAAAAAAAAAAACGCATGTGATTTTACACCACTTGGCAGGATCTAAAATTACATCATTATTGGTCTAACTGTTCATTTCCTGTCTCTGCTCCTAAATGTGAGCTCCATGTGTGTGGGGACCTGGCCTGTCTGGCACACCAAGGGCCCAGCATGGAGTCCAGTGCAGGAAAATCCCTGGACAAATGTTTATTGGATGACTTGATCAAAGGAGGATTCTAGGCACCAGCGGATACAAGCTCCCAGGCCTTGTTGGTGCTTCTCTCTCTCTGGAACTTTCTTCTGTGCTTGACCACTAACGTCCTTCATCCAACCACAGTGGCTCTGTGCTGACTTCTGTAATTGTTCTGAGTGGCTGGGGTTCGTCGTCTTAGGTGCATCACAACCTGCTTTACAGCCTCAGGGAATTAAGCATCCATCACCCTTGAACGGGAAAGATATAAACACTTAGCCAGAAAGAGAGGGGGGAAGGAGAACATTAAGAATGAACAAGGGAAGCATTTCCCGGCAGTCAGCAAGATGCAGGCTTCTTCCTGGTCTCAAGATCAAAGCTGGTACCCAGAGGAGAAGAACACGCAAAAAAGTCTATGCTTTATCCGAAAGACTAGCTCACAGTCGGGTGTCCAGGAATCTGTAGGAACGGAGCCTGGGATAGCTTTTAAATATCCCAAATAATATAATTTAAACAATTTCTTTAAATTAAGAAGCAGGAGGAAGAAAGACAGCAGGCCCCGGGCCAAGAGCTTTGGCAGGTCCGTCTGCGTCTGGCCACCTGACGGCAGCTGGCAGAGGGGGCACAGCTCAGGGACCGGGGCCCCCCTTTACCCCCACAGCCCTTTCCGCTCCCCGTTTAAGGATAATCAGCCTTCCCTGCAGTCTCTCCAGAGCTGTTGGAAGCAAAGCTGCCAATTTCAGGCTACATCTCAATGCTCCCCTACAGCAACCTCCCAAAGCCCCGATTCCAGGGGGGCCTCTCGACCTGATTCATCTGTGACCCCAGTTGGGACCTCACTGAGGACAGTGGGCTGACACTCACAGGGTCCTTCCGGGGTGCGGGGCTGGGGTCCTGAGTGCTCCGGGCGTTACCTCACTTCATCCTCACCCGCACGGGGTCACAGGGTCCTGTCAGCAGCCACGTGTCACAGAGGAACCGTCAGGCTGGGCAGGGCCCACACTCCCTGGGGCCGATGCCGCAGGGCCACAGAGGCAGGTCCAGGCTCACACCTCTGACCACTGAGCACTGACCGTGCTGAAGGTGCCCTCGCTGGTGGAAGGGGGCCTCGGAGACAACCCCAGACACGGCTCCGGATGCCTCTGTCCAGGAAAAAGTCCCACTTTCTGAAACAGTGAATCCAGCACAACAGGACATTGACCAAGACTTTGCTGGGGGACTCAGACTTTGGGCAGAAGTCTCAAAGCCAGAGTGTTGGGACTCACTCTTTCCAAAGAGAATGCTGGAAGCATGCAGGTGAGCTGGGGACACCACCTCCCCATGGGAAAAGAGGGACACTGGAAGGAGAGCCCTCGGAGGGAATTCACAACAGGAGACCGAGCCGTGTCCAGCACCGCCAGGGGTGAACCTGGGGAGGGGCGGTAAAGGATTAAAGAGGATACAGCTGGGACCATGATGGGACACTGCTCTCAGATGGAGAGGCAGTACCACAGCCTGAAAGCCACGTCTTTATTTTTTAGTCAGATCCCAGGAGGCAAAACAAGGCGTGGTCAAGATGTTTCCAATGTTCTCTCGAGTTTCCAATCTACTCAATTACATGCACCTGAAACTCTATCAAGCTTTGTTTTGGCAGCATTTGCTGCACCTCAGCCCCCTGGGACCATGCAGTCAAGCTGACAACCATAGCCTTTGGCTATAATTGTGCTAAAAGGCTTTGCCCTCCAAGCCGGGACCTACACATGGCTTTGCCATGAGAGGACCGTGTCGTTAGTCCGAGGTTTGAACCTGTCCAGACACTGTAGCCGCTCTCCACAGGAGACGCTCAGATTGTTTGTGAAACTGAATGTTGGTGTGTCCTGGCCTGGACTCTTCCATTTCTGAAGGATGCACCTGTTTTATTGTAGGAGCTGGGCGAATCTGAGAGGCTTTGAGATGTGTCCAAGACATCAAGCTGGGGAGGAGGGAGGAATCCTGGCGCCTGGTCGGCTCAGGCTCTTATAACAGATCCCCATAGACCTGGGCATTAGACAATAAGCATTTATTTGTGACAGTTCTGGAGGTTGGGAAGTCCAAGATCGAGGTGTTAACCAACTCAGTTCCTGCCGAGACCCGCTTCCCGACTTGTAGATGGCCACCTTCTCAATGCAGCAAGCCTGGCCCAAGAGGCAGATAAATGTCCTTACGGTGTAAGTCCGATGCATTAGGGGTTTCGGTTACATGCTGGCATGAGCAAGCGAATGAGCACACCATTCCTTCAGAAAAACCTAGTCCGATCCCCCCAGCACGCAGCAGCCCCTCCCTTCTCTGTCCTCAAGACCTTTCTCACTGCACCAACCCCCTGCACCTGTGTGCTAATTTATGTCCGAGTTTCGTCCCCACCAGCCATGGGCCTGCTGAGATCAGGTTCACCTCTCTCCTCCTTAGCCGAGGGCCCCTGCTTACTAGGTGCTTTGTAAATGTCACTGGACAACTACATGTGTCTGCTTTAGAAAGCCGGATAGAGCGGTGAACGCACTGTTTTGTGTTTTCTTCTTGAGAAACTCATCATTGGCACGGAGACCGCTGTTAGACAACATTGCAACACTTCCATGCCAGTAAAGACAGGTTTTAAGATGTTTTATTTTATTGGGACAAAGGGCACTTCCAAATGAAAGCCTCATCCATCTCTTCCCCAGTTGATGGTATTGGAAGACTCAGTAGTATCTTGCTTACAGCAACTGATATCCCTTTTTAACATTCAAACTCTCTTTAACGAAGGTGGCCCCTTCCTACAAACCGCCTGGGCAGGCGGCAGCCACACCACATCTCCTCCGTGGGCTGGTCCTCGGACGCTGCTGCAGTGTCACCCAGTCGTGCTTTGCCGGGCTGCCCGGCCTTACGGGGATGAACCCAGCCATTAGAATAGAATGCAGGCTGAGTCTTTAAAACAGAAAGTCAAATGTGCCCCCGAAACGTTAGAGATGAGATTTCAGGAAGGAAATGTAGGTTTGGGGTTAAACCAGAGGCCCATGTTCCAGGACCTCCTACGCCTGGGCAGAGGCCGCAGGGACCAAGGGCGAGGCCACCCTCACATAGAATTGCGTGTGCATTCCTGCAGGTTCCCGGTGCTTCTGTCCTCCACCCACGTGAGCCATTCCCCACCCCCTCCTCCAGGTGATGAGGCCAAACTTGGAATCGGCTCTGACACTTTCCTTCCTCCTGTTCCATCACGTCCAGCCCATCAGCCCATCCCGATGGCTTCACGTTTCAGCTACGGCAAGAATTAGACCCGCTCCCCACCTCCAGCACGAATGGGCCAAGCATCCACCATCTCCCTCCCTACATGAGAACAGTTGCCTCCTCACTGGCCTCCCTGCATCTGCTCCCTCCGCATTGACCCTGCACAGTTCATCCTCCACGGACAGCCGAGGAATCCTTTCAAACATCAAGTCAAAATTCAAGTCCTCTGTGCGAAACGTTCATATCACATCTCACCTCTGTCACAATGTAACAACTCTGCCACACACCCCTGGCTCGCTCCACTGCGGTGGTCACACTGGTTCTTGTTCTTCCTAGAACACACCGGGCATGCTCCCGCCACAGGGCCTTTGCACGTGCTCTTCCTCTGTTTGGAGCTGTAATCCCCCAGATATGCACGTGGAAGATTCCTTTCATTCTCTCAGACCTCTGCTCAAATGGCTCCTCTCAGAGAGGACTTTCATTTCCCCCAATATAAAGTAACCCCCAGAACTCTCTATCCCAGTGGTCAGCAAACTGCGGCTCGAGAGCCAAATGCCGCTCTTTGGCCCCTTGAGTTTTTAGCAAAGGCCAGCCTGGGAGTACCCTAATTAAGTTAATAACAATGTACCTACCTATATAGTTTAAGTTTAAAAAATGTGGCTCTCAGAAGAAATTCCAATCGTGGTACTGTTGACATTTGGCTCTGTTGACTAATGAGTTTGCTGACCACTGCTCTATTCCAATACCCTACTTGTTTGCTTGATTTTTATAGCACCTATTACTACCTAGAATAACACACACTCACATATATTTGGGAGTATGCATGTACATACACTTACATGCTTGTGCACACATCCACATATGTAGGTCTATGTGATCATGCTTATTGGATGGATGTGCCTTGATGTTCACTGCCCTCTTCCTCCCTCCACTGGAATGTCAGTGCCATGGGAAGTGGGCCTTGGTCTGTTTCATTGGCAGCTGTATGCCGGGTGCCTAGAACAGGGCCTGGCAAATAGGAGCCGCTCTGTGGAGAGGTATTGAATGAATGAATTGAGTGGATGACTCGTTCTTGTGCGAGTTCTGCCTCAAAGGAGAACTCGGGGAGACTGACAAGAGGCTGGCCTGAACCCCGAGGCTGGACTCCTTATCCCAGGTCTCTTCTCGGCACAGGGAATCCCTCTGCAATTATCTACCACACGGATCACTGCGGAAGCTAGAGCCGCTCCACCCCCCGAATGCACTTTCCTAGAACAAGTCTCACATTGGTGGGTCCAATCCTGGTTAGTCGCACAGGCAGCTCCACTGTCCGTTGGGACAGAGCTGGACAATCAGGGCCATGTGCAGAGCTTGGTGACCTGCAATCTCACCTCAGGCCACCCACACTCCCGGTGCAGAAGCTGCATGCGGGCAGACAAGGGAACGTGATGGCCAAGACACTCGGACAGGCCTCCACTCAGCCCAGGACACCTTCCCAGGGGAACTTTCTGGCCCGGTTCCTTCTCTCAGCACTCCCGTGAGTCAGTGGGGCAGGATTTGTAGAGCACAACTTGGCAAATGAGGAAACTGAGGCACAGCCAAAACAAGTGACTCACCTTTCTTCAAAGGGCCGGGTGGTTACAATGTGGGCCTGAGCCAGCAGCCTGGGCTGGGTCCGGGCTCGGTCACTTTTGAGCGGAGAAACTGCTCATCACCGTGTGCCTCGATGTCCCCTTCTGTGCAGTGAGTAATGAGCATGATTGGCTGTGGCCTTTTGTGAGCACGATGAAAACCAGGCATCATCCTGGGGAGAAACCCGGCTCTGGAGCCAGACGGCATTCACTCCACCGGCCCGCTCCCTCCGCTTGCTCCGGCTAAGCTGCCTCTGTAGGTGGAGACAGTAGCACCAACGCCAGAGGCTTCTGTGCGGAGTCACCGGTTTCATGATAAAATGGTTTAAAGTGTTGGTTGCTTTTGTTTTGTAAAACAAGTAGAGCAGTGCCCCCACAGAGCAAGCACGACATATTTGCTATATAAAAATACAAAAAATGGCCAAAACTGGTTTGGCTCAGTGGGTAGACCGTCAGCTTGCGGACTGAAAGGTCCCAGGTTCGATTCCAGTCAAAGGCATATACCTTGGTTGCGGGCACATCCCCAGTGGGGGGTGTGCAGGAGGCAGCTGATCGATGTTTCTAACTTTCTATCTCTCTCCCTCCCTTCCTCTCTGTAAAAAAGCAATAAAGTATATATATATTTTTTAAAAATACAAAAAAAATGCATGAAAAGTGCTCAGACCAGTGTTTGCTGCCTGTGTGCACAGTGAAATTTGGCTGCTCTAACCTTTCTGGCAAAGTAAGACAAGAGCCAGGGAGTCACCCTGCCCTGCCCCCTCCGGGCCTCCCACCCGCCCACACGCTCAGCTCCGGAGCAGCCCGCGCCTGCCCGGGCTCTGCTGGGACTCGCTCCTCACCTCACCCCCAACCCCAGCACTATCCACAGCCCAGATGAACCTTTCTAGGCCTGGGCTTCCACACTTCATCTCAGTCTCCCCACCGCCTCCCCCTTCCTGCTCCCCCCACAACCAAAACTGCCTCTGTGAACATTCTTTTAAAGCCCATGCACACCCGCTTCAGTGCCAACTATGCTCCTCAGTCACTCTCCTGTTTCCCAGGCCCCGCCCCCGAGCAGGGCTCTAGGTTAGCATCACCTAGGAGTTTCAGCACGGCCCACGGCCACGAGGGCTCGTATTATAAAGGGTGATGAGAAAGTTCTAGAACTGAATTATGTCCATGGCTGACCAATTCAGGAAATTTAGAAATCATTCAGTGGTATGCGTAACCTGAGTGAGTTTTATGGTACGTAAATTATACCTCAAATAAGTTGTTTTTTTTACCAATACCCATGTTTAGGCCCTAGGCTAACCCATTAAATCAGAGTCTTTGGTGAGAGAGGGCATTTCTTTCAACCGCCACCATCATGCACACACTCACACCAAGGGAGGAGTGACCCCCCCGTGAGTCCTGGGACTGTCATAACACAGCCACAAGTTGGGTGGCTTCCATCAGGCGCCTACAGGGCTGCACCTGCCCCAAAAGTTCCCAGGAGGATCCTTCCTTGCCTCTTCCAGCTTCTGGTGGTTACCGGCCATCCCCGAAGTCCCTTGGCTTGTAACGGCATCCCTCCAATCTCCATCTCCATCTTCACACGGCCCTCCTCCTTGCGTGTCTTTCTATGTTCCGGTTCTCTTCTAAGGAGACCAGTGACTGCATTAGGCCCTCCCTAATCCAGCATGGCCTCCTCTTAATTAGTTACATCTGCAAAGACCCTTTTTCCAAGTAAGATCATATTCTGAGGCTCTGAGTGGACATGAACTTCAGGGGAATTATTCAAGCCAGAACATCAAAAAAGAGAGCAGTCAACCTGGTGAGGACATGACGGCCCCGCGGCAGGCTGGCCCCTTCTCCGCTTTCTGCAGGAACCGCACCCCCCTCCCTCAGGGCTCCCGGCTGCCTCCACACAGCAGTTCTGAGGCTCATCTCCCTCCAGGTGCCACCATGGGGACTGTGCAGGTGTGTGTGGTGGTATCTAGGTAAGAGGCAGCTCCGGGGATTCCCCAGTGAGGCGAGGGGAGGGGGGTCGCCCTAGACTTGGGGAGATGGGATCAGGAAGGCCCTGGGGCCGAGTTGTGTCATCTAATCCAGTCTGACCAGAAAAAAACAACCCTGCCAACTGGGTCCACAGCTGCCAGGCCCTCAGGTCTGTCTCTCAGTTGGTTTCAAATCCCAGGTTGGGGAAAGAGGATGAGTTGACATTGGGACATCAGGGTCACACAGAGCAGGCTAGAACGAAGGGTGATTTCAGTGTCCTTGGATGAAGATGGCTGAAGCTGTGATCTTGTCCCCGGCTCTTCCATTCTCCCTGGCTGAGGAGGAACTCAGTTCCTTATGGTTTTAGGAGAATGACCCCCACTTGTTTGTGGTCTGTCAGGCAGAGGCCACTTTCTGCTAAGTGGCCTTCTCCACAAGCTGACAGTTCCTCCCTTGCAGGTCAGTTAAAACATCTCTGATGCCTGAAATCACTCAGTTCCCTTCACCTGATTGAGTCAGGCCGGTCGAGGATCTTCTCCCTTTCCATGCATTCAAACTCAACTGATTTGGAACTTAAACTACTTCTACGAAATCCCTTCCCCTTAACCTAATCAGGGAAGTGAAATCCAGCAGACCCACAGCTTTGCCCACCCTCAAGAGGAGGAAATTCTGTACGGCCTATGTACCAGAAGGGCTGGAGTCCTCAGGGCCACCGTAGAATCACAACACAGCTTATCTACCCCACAGCTCTGCTTCTGCTTTATTTCCAAGGCCACGTGTGAGCTCCTGTGGCTTCTTATTTATTACCCAATTCAAGTCCAGAGGAAAGAAAGCTCTTGTCACTCAATAAAGCAAATGAAATCCCAGGCCTGATTCCCATTGGCTCAAAATGGATCACGTGCCCATGTTTGAACCAATCACTGGTCAGTGCATGGAATACACTGACTGGTCAGTTCTGAATCAGGTCAAAGCCATTCCACCAGCATCTGGAGCAAGAGGTCAAATCTGGAGCAAGAGGTCAAAGCCATTCCACCAGAAGCTCGGGAATTGAAAATAGGGTAGGGATTATTTCACCAAAAAGAAGGAGCATTCTCGTTATAAAAACTGCACAAACAGAAACACTCCACACTCCTCCCTGAAAAAGCAAATATCCATATTCCATTCACACTCTCCTGGACTGGCTGCCTTATTTTATCTCCAGATAGATGCGATTTTATCCCAATTCCCAACGATTTCCTTGATTTCTTACCTCATTTTTATTACAGCTTTAGCAGAATAAAAAAAAAAAAAAATGTTTGTCCCAACATGCCCCCTGTAGGGCCTTCAGGCCAGTAATAAGGTAAAAATTCATAACAGTTGACCAACCAAACAGGGCATGGGAGGCACCTGTTGAGTCAGAGTCCATGCCACTTTCCTCCAGAAGGTTGGTGTCTACTTTTGTCCCCTCCCCTCCAGGTCCCCATGTGTGAGCCTCCAAGGCTGGTCTCAGGGATGAGTCTGAATATTTGGCCTCGCACCCGGACACATCAGCCCAGATGCCCGCTGTAAACAACCAGAGCCTTTCCCAGGCCCGTGCTGACCTGGCTGACCTCTCACAGGGCAGCCTGTGGCTAACGGTGCGGTCACATCAGTGCTTCCAAGAAGCGTTCCACGAGGCGTTATGCTTGGAGACCGTTGCTGTGTGAGCCTGTGAGTGGCCAATAGCGCTTAAAATCACGGGCCTCTAGCCAGCTGCCCTACATTAATCGCAAGTGCCCAAGGAAGGTTGATGGTTATGTGCCAGGCTCTGTCCTAAGCACTTTGCATAGAACCTCATTAATAGCCCACAACAACCCTGGGAAGTAGAGACAATTGTTATTGTCCCCCATTTGGCAGAGAAGTTTAAGGGCCGGGGCCCATAGTGACACACAGCTGGTGAGTGGCAGCGCTGGGATTAACCCTTGCGATTTGTCTCTAAACAGGGGTCCTAATCATTTCATTTCACCACATCTTCTGTTGGAAAACATTGCACACAGGGATGTTGTTATTCACTTAACAAATGCCCATAGAATACCAGCTGTATGCTAGACACTGTTCTAGGCACTGGGCTAACACAGTGAGCAAACCAGCCATAGCCCCTGCTCTCCTGCAGGGGAGGGGTCAGGAGGCGGAAACAGACCAGGGTCATAGATGCAGAATAAAAACGGAATGTCATATAGTGGCAGGTTGTAGGAAGACAATAAAATGGAGAGGATAGAGAGTGAGGGAAATCAGGGAACATCTGCAGGTGAAATAGACAGGGGAGAACTCTCAGGGAGGTGACATTTATGCTGATCTCTACAAAGAGCTGGTAGAACAAGCGGGAGTAGTGTTCCAGGAAGCGAGCACAGCAAGTGCAAAGGCCCTGGGGCAGGAAAAGGCTTAATTAAGGAACAAAGAGAAAGAGACACCCTTGTGGCTCTGTTAATAGGAGCAAGCTGGGGCATGATTATAGAATTAATGCTTGTTTCCTCAGGTGTGACAACGATGTGGAAGCCACCAGAAAGAACAGCTTATTCTTAGGAGATGCTCACTCAAGTCATTGAGGGGAATGTGCCATGATGTCCACAACTTCCTTTCAAATGGTTCAGGGACATGTAAAGTACACGTGACAACATATTCCAGGTGGAGAGCACAGCATACCCACAGTACTACTTTTTACGTTTGTTTCTTTTTTTAATTTTCATAATTAAAATAGAAGAGAGCAAAAAAAGATGTTGGAGAGGTGGGCAGGGTCAGGACCATGTAGATCTCAGGGTCCTGCTCCCAAAGGTGAATTTTCATCCAAGACCGAGGGGTTTTAAGCCTGGAAGCGGGTTTGCTTTGCCATCATCACAGCAGCTGCCCTGGATTTCAGTCGGGCTCTGCAGATGGTGGAGGAGAGTCTCTAGAGGCCCTGCAAGCAGGTTTCTATTTCTGATTCAATAAGCACTCACCGTGCACCTTCCACACCAGGCGCCATGCCTGCGTTTTACCTTCACTGATCTCACTTAACCCACATGACAACCTGCAATGTCCTCCATACCATCCCCATTCTTTTGTTTCTTTTTCTTTTCAGTATATTTTTATTGATTTTTTTTTTTTTTTTTTTTTTTTTACAGAGAGGAAGGTACATCGATGAGAGAGAGACATCGATCAGCTGCTTCCTGTACACCCGCTACTGGGATGTGCCTGCAACCAATGTACATGCCCTTGACAGGAATCGAACCTGGGACCTTTTAGTCCGCAGGCCAATGCTCTATCCACTGAGCCAAACCAGTTTCGGCTCTAGCCCCATTCTTAAGATGAGGAAACTTACCCCCAAGCAGATCAGCTAAGGCCGTGGTCGGCAAACTACGGATCGCGAGCCACATGTGGCTCTTTGGCCCCTTGAGTGTGGCTCTTCCACAAAATACCACAGCCTGGGAGAGTCTATTTTGAAGAAGTGGCGTTAGAAGAAGTTTAAGTTTAAATAATTTGGCTCTCAAAAAGAAATTTCAATCGTTGTACTGTTGATATTTGGCTCTGCTGACTAATGAGTTTGCTGACCACTGAGCTAAGGCGTCATCAGCCAGAGAGGACAGAGTCCAGGTTAGTTAGAACTTTGGCCCTGAGGCAACACTAATTCATCATTCCACTTTTACTAAATCACCACCAACATTAGTCAGAATTGATTAATTATAATCAAAGCTCAAAATTGACTTCTCTGGAAGACAATCTTCTATATATATAAAAAGCCAGACCAGTACCAGAGACCAGAACACCAAGGCCCTTTGCCCAGGCTGGTCCCACCCCCCAGGGAGTGGTTAGGGCGCCCTAGGCTATGGGATAGGGTGTGAGTTTGATGGGGAAGTAGAAGAAATAGGGGGAGGTCTTAGGGCCTGCGGGGTTGGGATGGTCGGCCTGGAGGAGGTTGGAGTGTGCTGGGGAAGGAAGAGGAAGATCCGATGGGAAGGGCTCAGCACAGCACCTTCTCACTGCGAACCGGGACGCGGGCTGAATGGGCGGCTGTTTCCCCAGTGCGCTGGGACCACATGTCCATGGCAGTGGCGGTCCTCCCGAACTTCATCATTCCAAACAGCAAACAGCTACCAACACCAAACAGTAAACCGCTACCGACACCAACACAGAAAACCCTCTCCAACCAGAGGCCTGGGCGGTGCAATGCAACTGCGACGGAAGGAAACACACTAAGGAGCTCAAAAAACTGGTGAGATTGTGGAGGACGCCTGGGCGCCCAGGGCTGGACCTGAGCCTGTTACTGCGCATGTACATGGTCAGCCCATAGTCCTCCGCCTGCAGTGTTTGGACGTGACTTCTGGTGGGAAATTATTTAATTGAGGTTTGCTGTTCCCTTGCTGCAGGAAGATCAGAATTAAAGGTTTCACTTGTTACCTTGGTGTCAAGCGGAGGAAAATGGGATGGTGACGAAGAAGAAACAGTTTATCCAGACTGTTGAGAGCTCAGAATTAGAGTTTAATTGGGATAGAAATCCTGCCAATAGCACCTGATGCCTGAGATCTGAGCTCTCTACTTTTAGGTTTTCAGTTTAAGCTTGGAGGCTGCCTATGAAAACATTCCTGGTTGGGGAGCACTTCCGGTGCCAGATGATCACCATAAGGTCAACCCTTCGTGATCTCCGACGCAGCAAAACACGCAAAGGCCACTTCAACGTCCCCTCGCACGGGTACCGCAGGGTCCTGTCTCCCCTCTCTGCAAGGAGCTGCGGCAGAGGCACAATGTCCGCTCCAAGCCCACCCGCGAGGACCAGAGGTCCAGGTGGTTCGAGGACACTGCAAAGGTCAGCAAGCGGGCAAGGCGGTGCAGGTGCACAGAAAGAAACATGCCGTCTACATGGAGAGGGTGCAGCGTGAGAAGGTACATGCCTGTCCACGTGGGCATTCACCCCGCAAGGTGGTGATCATCAGGCTGCAGCTAGACAAAGAGCGGGGGGGAAATTCCTGAGCGCAAAGCCCAATCTGGACAAGTTGGAAAAGAGAAAGGCAAATGTAAGGAAGAACTTACTGAGAAAATGCAGGAATAAATGTAACCTGATGGGTAACCACTTGGCTGTAGGTTTTTAGTCTGGTGTGTATTCCTTTAAAATTATTCAAGATGTCTCTGGAATATTTTGTTTCCTTCCTGGTTTGTTATTGATATGTGGCTCTGTATATCTATTGTTGCTGTTTGGATTAATTTTATGAATAAAAATTGGAAATGTTTCTTAATTCAAAAGTAAATAAATAAAATAAAACATTCCTGGTTGGAAAGTGTTTGTATCGAAGCCCATAAGTACTAAGTATTTGCTGTGTTTACCATGCTTAGCTTTCTATAAGGAACATGGGATAATGCTAACTGCCTTATGTTCTCAGGAAGCTTGAATTTTAAAAAATAAAGAAGAAATGTAAATATTAAAAGTAAAGAAGAAGCTTGAGTTTAGGGGTGATCAGGCAGGCAGGAGAGCCGTTAAGAGCCAGCGGTCCTGGATTGCTGAGAGGGATGTCGGAAAGGTCCCGGATTGGGAGAGGGTGCAGGCTGGGCTGAGGGAACCCCCCACCCCGTGCATGAATTTCGTTCACCAGGCCTCTAGTTGTAAAATAGGTGTCTTGTCACAGAGAGAGAAAGAGAGAGGAAACTGAATTGCATGTATGGCCAAATGGTCCCTGCTTTTCCACCAAGGAGCCAGGAGTTCTGCTTTGTCTGTAGAGAGCAACCTGCTGCTGGGGCTGCCTGGCTCATTTTAATACTCAATGGCAGGGGCACCCATTCTGCATGAGTGTTTCATCACACGTGAAATCCGTGTGCTTACTATTTCTTGCCCACTTATCCAGAAGAGAACTATGGGTGAGTGGCTAAGCAACTAGACAAATTGTCACTGTTCTCTGTTTTCTTAACTGTAGGCAGCTTATTCTGTCATTCGTAAGAATCCAGAATAAGCATCATGACTCTTTGAGATTACTCCTAAGCGGCCCCCAGGAGACTGCAATTATGCCAGTGTTTAATTATCCTACCTCCCAATCTAGCCTTGATTCATGAATGTGCACTTTTAGGCGTCGGGCGTTAAAATAAATTAGACACCACAATTACGTGTAATTAAACCGGGAAGCAGGTACTGCGCTGCAGAGATGAGCCACCCCGTTTTGCTGAAGGAAAGCCTGTCAGTGTCCGCATGCCGGCCAGGGGAGGCAGCAGGAAACACAGTTAATATCCTTTTGATTTAATGGGGGTTTATGGTGCTATTTTTCATTATCACACCATCTCAAGAAATATAAACAGTTTTTCCCTCATGCAACTGTATTTCTACCAGCCAGACAGCTGGGCCTAAGTGAAAACTCAGCAGCATTAACCGCAAATGTATCATGTTATGGATGATTCTGAGATTTGTATTTTAAAATCCGTGGAAAACTGTGTCCACTCAGCAACGGAGAGGTGTGACCCCAAACCGCTGGGGATGACTCTGCAGCCTCTTCTGAATTTGTAGAAAGAAGCAAGCGACAGCCAAACTCGTGTGGGTTATCAAAGCCACCTGTGCCCCAGTTACGTGGCTCGCATTCCCAAGCCTCTCGTCTGCAGCCACGTTTCTACTTTACCGTTTCTTGGACAACTTTTTTTTAGATGTTTTTGAAAAGCTTAATTCTTACAACCCTCATAACATCACACCCTCACGCAGCCAGTAGTGCTGGGACAATCAGGTTGAGCTTCAGCCTCTTGGTGGAGAGAAAGAAACACGAAGAAGGAATGACTTTGTTTAATTGTTGCATAGGAGTTCAGGAAATAGAGCAGCATTCTGGCTTTACAAGGTCAACAGAACCAGGCGGCGCTCTGCACAGAGGGCGAAGGAACGTACCGGAGGAGGAGAGAAGGTGCGTAGGTGTCAAGAGAAAGGTCCCCTCAAGGTTAACCCAACAAAGGGGTGAGGAGTTGGGAGTGGCATAGGGAGCCTGAAAGATCCAGGCAAGATGATCCTGGTGAGAGATGCCAACAGGGTGACAAGAGAAGAGAAAGCTTGTCCCAGATGATGTGGTTGGAGATGGACAGGGGCTGGAGAATTAGGAGGCCAGAAGGGTCATGAGAATTCTGCTGAGGCCCCACCCAGAGCTGAGTGACATCCCAGGATGAAGGACATCTGAGCCCCTGAGGGCCTTCTCATCTCCCAGGCAGTCACTGAGCTCCCAAATGGAGCTAGAAGGCCCCACCTACCTGGAGAACTTGGGCCCGGGGCCCGGACCCAGAGGACCATGGAGTTCGCTGTGAATTAGGAGAAAAAAATGCGGCCAGAAAGTACTTTGCAGATTCTCCAACCCAATGAGTGTCTGAGCTGGAGAGTTCAGTCTTGCCCTGAAACCCAATCCACACCCCTGTCCACAGTGAGCACACACATGTTTCGCACATGCACACGGTACACACACACAAAGAAACACTCACACCAAGACCTGTCACCTCCCCCTAACAAAGGATAAGAGGCAAAACAGAGACATCACCATGTTTGGTCTTTCAACAGCAACAGTGGAAAGAATAAATATCCAAAAAGATAATCAGATGACATCATCTCAGCCCCACATGGGGGGGGGGGGGGGGGCGCGCGGGATTGTATGCAGCCCCTCCTTTACTGGGTGTCCTGATGAGGAGAGAAGGATGGAGGGAAAATTGTAGGCAGGGCCCATTTAGGGAAGGGAGAGCCATGTTCATGAAAGAAAGCAGTGTGTTCTGTTTTGTTTTTTAATATATTTTTATTAATTTCAGAGAGGAAGGGAGAGGAAGAGATAGAAACATCAATGATGAGAACCATTGATTGGCTGCCTCCTGTACGCCCCCTACTGGGGATCAAGCCCACAACCCAGGCATGTGCCTTTGACCAGAATCGAACCTGGACTCTTCAGTCCACAGGCCAACACTTTATACACTGAGCCAAACCAGCTAGGGCAAGGAGGTGTGTTTTTAAACTTTTTTGTCCTGCAAATCCCACCTCCACTGAAATATTCTCCAGAACCCAACATAAAAAAAGCAAGCAAAAGGCAGATCTCACCTAATCTCATACCCCGGACCCCTGAGACACTCCCATGAGGCTTTGAGGCCCCAGCTGGAAAATTGAGGCCACAGGGGATACATGATCCAAACCCAGGCGCAGTCTCACACAAAATCCCACCTTGTGACTCTAATCAGTCCCTTTACTTTCTCAGTTTTCTTGGAAGAATGACCGTTAATAGGATCATATAAGATAACCTCGTAGAAACACTCAGTAGTGGACCACAGAACCTGCTAGAGCATGGAGTACCATGTAGCTGGCCCAAACAAAGAGGTGGTATAAGTGTAAAATGCACACCAGACTCCAAAGATGCAGTAAAAAGAATATCTCATTAATAATTTTTATATTGATTGCATGTTGACAAGATATTTTACATATACTAGGTCAGTGGTTGGCAAACTGTGGCTGAACCACATGTGGCTCTTTGGTCCCTTGAGTGTGGCTCTTCCACAAAATACCACGTGCGGGCGGGCGCGCACCTACAGTGCGATTGAAACTTCGTGGCCCATTCTCAGAAGTCTGTTTCCGGCTCTCAAAATAAATTTCAATCGTTTTACTGTTGATATTTGACTCTGTTGACTAATGAGTTTGTCTACCACTGTCCTAGGTTAAGTGAAACTACATAATTAACATTAATTTCACCTGCCTTTTACTTTTGAAAGCTGCTTCTCCGACATGTTCTATTACCACGCAGTCCTTCCACAGAGATGAGGCCAAAGGGAAGGGATCCCCATTAGTTTTTGGTTGGTGACCGTGAAGGGAAAGCCTGACATTTTGTACCACGGCTACCAAAAAAGGTAGATCAGCAACCTCAGCAGTGCCCAAAGTGAGCACCGGAACCTAACTTGGAAAAGCAAATTCCAGGTTTTTCTGACTTATGTAGACTGTAAATTGATCAGGGTGGCTGAGGGAGATTATGGCCGGGGGATGTAGAGCCCCCCCGCCCCCAGGTCTGGATCCCCAATCTGAATTCCAGATAAATAACCAAGTATTTATTAAGCATATCCTCATAGACCACTGTCCATTTTCACTTACTAAGCAAGACAACCATAACCAACAACAACAAAAAAGACTACTCCAGAGCAAGGAGTTGCTGGGCTGGAAAAGTAGCAATCACCTGGGATTTAAGAACATAACTCTGGAGATAAGTTTCTTGGGTTCAAATCCTAGGTCTGCCGTTTACAACTGTGTGAGTTCAGTCAGATACTTAATCGCTCAGTGACTTGGTCTTCACATCTGTAGCATGGGTATAATTCTACAATTTACCTTGTGGGGTTATTATTAGATTTTAATAAGTCACTACTGCCTATCAGTACACTTAGCTAGGACAGGGACTGGTTCCCTAAGTTACTCAGCTGTGCTTTGCGCAGCTGCTAATTGGTTCTCTGCCGGCTCTGTGACCGCGAGTCAGCCTGGTCCTTTGTGACCGCGGGTCAGCCTGGTCCTTCTCCGGCCTCTCCTGTGTTCTGGAGACAGCGGAAACCGCGGTAGACAGCACCACCTGGAGTCTACTTCCTCCCCTTTCGGAGGAAGCCCGTTTCTCCATTCTTTCCTATTCCGGGACCATTTCTGGGCAACGCAGCTATTTTCACTTGAGCTCAAGTTTAGTGTCTCGGGGAGCTTCCCGGGCGCGTGGGGAGGCCCCGGGTGCGTGGGCAGTGCACCCCGCGGTCCAGCTGCAGGCCCGGCTCCCGCCCGCGTCTCCAAAGGCAGAAAAGTCAGAGGTGAGCTCAGGGCTCTCAGCAAAAGCGGTGGGTGTTTTCAAACCAAGGCGAGCCCTCGTGGAAGCAGATGAAAGAAAACATTTATTAACGTGTCATTACGAGGGGAGCCCCCGGCGGGGCCGTTGCAAGCCCCGCGGAGCATTTGACTCCCTCCAGCTCAGAAGGAAAGAGACTAGGATTCTTTCTCTTCGTTCGCGGCGAAGTGGACCTGATCGATGGCCCTTCTGACTTCACTGAGATCACTGATGGATTAGCGATGCCCCCCGTGGTCTTTGGTGGGTTGCACGCGCGCACACACTCGCACGCACGGAGCCGGCTCGCGGGAGAACCTCGCAGCCGCTCCAGCTCCCCGCGGAGGGCGGGCGGGCGGCGCGTGTGCCGGTGAGTGTGCGCCGTGTCCCGGCGGCGAGGGTGCGCGCTCCACACCGGGAGCGCGGCCAGCCGGGCCCCGCGACTCCGGGAGGCCGGCAGCTGCCGGACCTCCCTCCCCGCCTCCGCCCGTCCGAGGCCAGACTTCGGGGCCGGCCGGAGCCGTGCACCGGGGGCAGCCGGGCCGGACTGTCCGGGCCACGCGTCCCTCCAGCCGGAGGTAAAGGCTCCGGCGAGCGGGGAGGGCGCCGCGCGAAGTCCCGGCTCCCCAGCTCCCGCCGCCCGCGGCTCCGGGTCCGGCGCTCCCCGCCCCGCGTGCTCTCGCCTCCCCCGGCGCGCAGGCTGGCAGGCGGCGGGGGCCGTGCCCAGGGGCCGGCTCGGGCAGCGGCTGGCCGGCTGGGAGGTGTAAGCCCGGCCTGGGCGGGGGGGCGGGGCGGGGCGCGGACCGGACTTTGGCGAGGGCGGTGCGCAGGGCAGGGGCGGCGCCGGAGGCCGGGAGCGGAGCGGAGGGACTGGCGGAGGCGGAGGGCGGGGCGGGAGGAGCGGAGCCGCACTCGCTGAGGATGCAGCAGCGGCGGCGGCGGCAGCAGCGGCGTGGAGTCCCCTGCGCCCCGCGGCCCGGGCGGCGGGCTGCGGCAGCGGTGGCGGCGCCCCGCGCCGGGTGAGGCCGCCGAGGCCGTGCGCGCTGGTGAGTGGGGCGCCGCGGCCGGGGGAGCGGGACGGGGTGCTCCCCGCGGCCGGAGCCTGCCCCGGGGGGAGCGTGGCCGCGAGCGCCGCCCAGGTGAGCTGGGGCCGGCCCGGCCGCCCGGCTCCGGCCCCTCGTTGCGCGCGGAGGGGGCACGGGGTGGGCGGGAGAGAGGAGGCTCCGGCGCCAGCGGGCCGCAGGGGGGTGACCCGTTTGACCTCGCGGGCGGGCCGGGCACCCCCCCGTCGCGCCCCGGACCTGCGGGCGCGCCCCTCGGAGCCCCGGAGGCCGCGGGGAGAGCGAGTCTGAGCCCGCCGGCCGCTGGGGGGTGGCCTCCCTGACCCCTTTGAGTTCAGACCCAATAGACTGGCCAGAAGCTCGGACCACGTGGGGCTGGTCCGGGCAGGACTCAGGGAAGCGGGGGACCGGACCTGGGGAGGGACTGGGAACGCACAGGGACCGAGAGGGCAAAGTGCCGCCCAGGCCGGGTCAGAACCAGTGCTCAAAGCCTCTTGCAGAGGGTTGCTCCCCGCCTGGGGCTCCTGAGGGTTTCCGAAGTTTGGCTGCCAATTCTAGGACAGCACTTTAAGAAACAAACAAACATTCTTTGTAGTAATTCATTCATTCGTTCTGCAAGCGTTAAGGGGTGCACCTCGTGGTGCCAGGCACCGAGTTAGGGTTCCAGGGAGACAGGACCAACAGAGCCCGGTTCCTGAGCACCAGAAGCTCTGGCCGCTTGGAGGGCAGCCTGGAAAAAAAGATGAGTCTTAGGTGGAAAAAAGTAAGGAGACACCCACAAATCTTCGTTTGTCACCTGACGTCATTTTTTGAAATTCCCCATCAAAGGCCACGCACCCCTGCACAGAGTAAGTGCCTGCACACAGTAGGACATTGCAGACCTGCATTCTGGCAGTCCTCATCCTCCACGTCCCCCTTCTGGGGAAAGTTCTGACTCATTCTCTGCCCCCTTCTCTCTGGCCAGTCTTTCCTGCAGCTTGTTTTAATCACTTTTTGAGTTAAAAGTCAATATTTAATTAACCAAGTAATTGCGCTCAGCTTTCATTTGAACCTGGGTATTTGCACATCTGTGCCTGCCGGGACACCCGTGCTCTTGCCCCTCCATCTGTCTCTGCCTCTCTCCCACACTGGGGTCCCCTCCTTTGGGGCCGAGAAGGGAGGCTGCTCTGGAGCAGGTTCTCTGGGGGACAGAGAAGTGTAGGATGGGCTTTCCCTGGAGCAGAAGGCTACTCTCATCTGGTAGTTAATAGTGAAGAGATTTCTTCCTGCATCTCCGCTCCCCATTACGGAACCATTGGAGGGTTTTAATTAAGTTGAAGTCATTCCTTACATATAGAAAGGGGGTGGGGAGAGCAAGCTGAAGACCACTCGTTTGTAAAAGAGGTTTTCCAGCGTTGCTTTGTCCCACATCACGGAGGAGAAAAGGCTCATCCAAACAACCTGTCCAGCTCTAGCCAGTTTGGCTCAGTGGGTAGAGCATCGGCTTGAGGACTGAAGGGTCCTGGGACCACTTCCAGTCAAGAGCACCTACTTGGGTTGCAAGCTCAATCCCCGGGCCCACTCGGGGCCTGGGCCAAGTTTATGTACATAAATGCATGATGTTAGTCTAACTGAACAGCTGAGGGTCAGTGCGGGTTTGGGCTTTGGGCTTGGTGTATATTTATTGGGGGGTTTTAGTTTGAACTCATGGCTTAATTTGAACTTCTAAAACCCTAATAACAAGTTAGGTTTTCAAACGCAAGGGTTTAATGATGAGTTGATTATAAAAATGCTGGGCTTGGAGGAAGACAGTGTGGCTGTGTGTGAGACTCTGTGTGTGCATGCACAGTCACATACACACTCAACAGCTCCACTCAGCTGCCATCTCCAGGACCTAGCTAATGTGTGCCCACCCTGGCGTTTGAAGTTCATCTTTTGATTTGGAGATAACATTCCCCCTTGCTTTCTCTGGATATGTTCAAGTTCTCTGTTTGGACCTGCCTCAAGGGGGCAGCTTCTGGTCTGACTTAGCCAGACTGGGACTGTCATCCAACTGGATCAAGTCTGTTCTTAGATGTCGCCTCCCCCCCCCCCCCCCCCCCCTTAGAAAGAGACCAGAAGCCTGGTCCTGCAGAAGAGTATCAGCATGTTGATAAGCTTGCAGTTCAAAGGAATGGCTTGGTGTGGACTTAAGGTGATAGATAGCACTGATGTAGTGTGTTCTGAGGCCTTATACATGAAAACGTATTTAACCCACCCAAATCCCTAAGAGGGCCTTTGATTGCTGTCAGAAATGAGGACAGTGAGGCCCAGAGGGGATTGTGACTCAGACAGCTGCTCGCTGGTAGAGCTGGAATTCAAGAGGCCCCAGGGCCTCCCGAGTTCACGCTGACCCTCCACTCTCTCCTCCTGCATGACCTTGGCCTTTTTCCCAAATGTAGAAAGAACACACGCAGGAGACGAAAACACAGTTAGACAGTAGAACTTTGGAAGGCACAAGCCCTTTAGTGATCCCACTTCTCCCCCAAACCTCTACAGTCTGGGGACATCTCGAGTTTGTATTTTGCTTGCAGGGCAGGGGGAGCCGAGGAAAATAGGGGTTTGTCTGGCGAGTACACACACACACACACACACACACACACACACTCCCCCTAGTCAAGATGCAAAGGGAAACAGCAAATGTGGCTGTCAGAAAAAAAGCCATGAGGTCTGAGATAAAGGATCGTGCCTCCTGGAAACACAAAGCGAGAGGGTTGAGATCCTCTTAGAGGTGCAGCCCTCTTGTGGTGGGTGCTGGAGTCACATGAGCCTGTCCCTGCAGGGGGTGGGGTGGCCCAGAGTGTGTGTGGCAGGTCTGGCCCTTGTGCCCAGTGGATGTGGAAGGTGGAGCCTCTCTCCATGCTGACCTGTGGGCGAGGGAGGCCTGCCTTCTCCATGGGCCCCTGTGATGGGGCCTGATGGGAAATCTGCCATACCCCTGATCCGGATTCAAGGCGCTATCTAATTGGAAGATCATTAAGATCATTATAATTAATTGGCATCCTGATAAATGGCATGATGGCCTAATTGGGGCGGTTGCTAGGGAACTAGGCCTCGCTTGGAGCCAAAAGCGGAAGAGGCTTTGGGCCGGCCGCAGTTGGGTTTAGACCCAGCATTCCTGGGAAGGGAGAGCAGTCTTCACCTACACCTGCTGGTCCTGCCTGAGCAGCTGCTGGGTGCAGGTTGCACATGGACTATAGTTAGGGGCATTTTCCTAGAAAGACTATAAAGGAGTCAGGATCCTTTCTCTTGGAAGCAACAGAAAGGCGGGAGGGGGGTGTCGGAACGAGCATAAGGAGAAAGAAGGGGAATTGTTGGCTTTCATAGCGAAACACGGCCAAGGTTCAGCTTCAGACACAGCTGGAGTCAGGTCTCAGGGATTGTCCTGAGAATCTGTCCCTCCACCCCTGCTTTTCTTTCCTGGGGCTGGTTTCTCTCTCCCGCTGCAAGCGGTGGGCCGGCTCCGGCGGCTCCGTGGTTAGGAGAACTGCACTGCCTTGGCTCCCTGCCCAGCAGTGTGATCCAGGGAGTGTTACTTAACCTGTCTGTGCCCCAGAGTTCCCATCAGCAAATGATGATGATCGTAGCACCTGTCTCCTGGTTCGTGGCAAAGGATGAAATGAGATCACCAAAGTCAAGTGCTTGCTTAGCACTGCATGGACACAGGCCAGCCCTCGGGGAGCGCTGGTTACCGTAACTGAGGTGTGGAGCTGGCTGTGGAAGCACCGTCCTTTCTGGTGGAAGCCCAACAAGAAAGAACAAGCTTCCTTTCAGGTTCTGCCCACTCAAGCCCTAAGCGGCCCTCTGATTGGACTGTCTTTATGTTATGTGCTCACTGCAAACCAATCGCTGGCCAAGGAAATGACGCCCCCAACCATGGGCTTGGGCCAGGCTCCCAAAGCCTTACTCTGGAGCTGGAGATGGAAGCACTGGACCCCCAAAGCCCTGGAGAAGGCATGTGGGGGGTCCCAGTGACAGGAGCCTGGTTGCTAGGGAGGCAGATAGCTAGTAACTACAATGAGGAGGGACTCTACTGTGGGAGATGGTGGTCAGATGGACCTGTCTCCATGTTGGTCCAAGTGGTGGAACCATAGAAACAGCTGCTGGGTGGGCAGCTTCCCCTCCTTCTCCACTAGGCTCAGCAGGCATCGGAGGCCTGACGTTTCGGCCTTAGTGTCTGAAATAGGCAGCTTGGCTGTGATTCTGTGCTTTCTGGTAGCCAGGGGCAGTGTTTGCCCAGCCTTCCACTGTGAGAATCATCTGGAGGTATTTGTCTTAAAAAATGCAAAGTCCTGACCCTGCTGAGTCAACCCCCCAGGGAGGGCCCTGGAAGCCGGGGAATGAGCCAGAATCCCACCCGTGTACTCCCCACCCGCTGGGACGTGTGGGAAAGAGGGCCCAGGGAGGTGTGCATATTTGGTTTTCCTACCTGAATGAGGGAGTGCCGGGAGGCAGGGGAAAGGCTCCAAATGAGATCAGAGATACCAAGGTGTTGGGGAAACTGCTGTGCAGAAGAAAGCAGTGTTCCTCTTGTGTCGGTGCACGCGTGTTCGCTGAGCAGCTGCTGTGTGCCAGGCCCTGTGTTAGGCATTGGGATGACCAAGAGAGTTCCTGCTTTCATGGAACTTACATTCCAAAGTGGAGAAGCAGGTAACACACAAGCCACAAAGGAGGCTCTTTTGGAAAGGGACAAGCTCTACGGTAGAAACAAAATATGGATATGATGGGAGATGATTGCATGGGGGGGGGGGGGAAATGTTGGCAGGTAGTCGGGAAGATCTTTCTGGGGGAGTGACCTTGGAGCTGTGACCTAAGTTCAGAGAACGGGCCGTCCTTGGGAAGATTTGAGGGAAGAACATCCCAGGCAGAGGGAACAGCCAGTGCAAAGGCCTGGCGGTGGAGCGGTGTGGTCCGTCCTGTTCGAAACACAAGCAGAAGTCCAGTGTGATGGAGGGGAGTGAATAAGCTGGAAGGAGGGGAGGAGAGGCCTGGGATGAGAAACAGATTTTTATTTTAAATGAAACAGAAAACCGTTGAGAGCTTTAACTCAAGGACAACATGATTTGTGTTTTACCAAGACCTGAGAGATATTGCAAAGGATGCTGGGACATGAGGTTGGGGGAGCTGATATTGGACTGGAGGGTGGTGGTCCCAACGCAGATCGGAGTGAAATGGGTGGATGGAAGGCAAAGCCAGTGGAACTTTCTGGTGGGTTGAATATTCAGAACGAGGGGAAGCGCTTTGGTTCTCTACCAAGGTGATGGTGCCCTCCAGGGGACATTTAGCAGCATCTGGAGGCATTTTTGGTTGTCACACTGGGGAAGGAGGTGCGACTAGCCTCTAGTGAGTAGAAGCCACAGAGGCCGCTAACCACCTTACAGTGTGGGACAATCCCCCCTCCCCTTCCAGCAAATATGCTTAGTCCCAGGGAGTCAAAAATGGCTGGGCAGCCTGGTTTGGGATAGAATTAATTTAATTCTAATTAATGTAGTGATTCCTAAATAGGAAAGACTGGGAGAGAAGGTTTGGGGGAGGGGGACCCAGAATTTAGTTGTGGAAATGTTGGGTTTGAGATGACACTTGGCCTGCGTATCTGATAGTTCACTGGGTGCTAAATACACAAGTCTGGAGCTGGCTGGGGTTGGCCACTTAAATTTGGGAGTCACCAGCGCATCCACGTTATTTTAAGTCGTGGAACTGGACACAGTCATCCAGGGAGAATGTATGTTGTTCTCTGGTGTGGTTTTCTCCCTTTTCTCCCCAACCCCCGGACCTGTCATACATCCATTTGATGAATATTTTTAGCACATCCCACATGCGCACCTCTCTATCACACTTCTTAGAAATTCCCAAAGCCTCAGGCCAAGCCTCCCCTTGTCCATCTCCTCAGTGATTATGAGACAGACGTTAAATGCGCACAACTCTGCCACCGGTGTCCGTGGGGAAATAGCTTCAGGTCATGCAGGATCTGGAGCCTCGCAGGCCCCACGCTGCCTCCTGTTGGCACGGTCCTCACACCTCCTCAGTCCAGACCCAGACTGCATGGGAGTCTTTCTCACCAGGGACCACCCCTGTTTTGAATTCTCCACAGTCTCTTCATATGATTCCAAAATGCACGTTGCCCAGGGACCCTGATCTCTGCCGTGTAGCTTCATCTTGTAAAAGGCCTGGCCCACCTGGGCTCTGCTTAAAACTTAAATTAATTCTATCCCAGACGCAGAGTCATTATGCACACGTTCTTTGTGCGTGAGGTGACGGGCAGGGCCCTCCCTGGGGACCACACACGGTGCCCGAGATGTGTTTGGCCAGGTGGACGCCAGATGTGTGAGGGGAGGAATATTGCCAGCGGTCTTCCCATTGGCTACAGATCAGCGGGGGACTGGACCCACACGTCTTGGTGGCCAGAAAAGGAGAACTTTCTGATAAGAGATTGAAAAAACTATCAGTCCACGGAAGTTCAGGAGATGTTGATGCTCTGATGAAAGTCGGGTCATCCGAAACCGCTTCTGGCCTGCTCTAGAGACCCCTGTCACAGACTTCTGAATGCAGGCCACTTTAGAGAAGACCTTGGGAACAGGAAAGCCTGCCAGTTCTTAGTGACATGCGTATAGCCCACATCATCCTTATCCACCCATCAGTCAGTGGACTCTCCGTTCCTATGTCTTCACTATTATGAATGATGCTGCAGTGAACATGGGGGTGCAAATGTCTCTTCAAGTTGGTGGTTTTGTTGTGTTTTGTGTTTTTTGTTTGTTTGTTGTTGTGTTTTGTTGTGTGTTGTTGTGGGTTTGTTTTTTTTTGGGGGGGGGGGTAGATAAATACCCAGAAGAGGGATTGCTGAATCATCTGGTAGTTCTATGTTTAATGGGCAGGGGTTTGACCTCCATATTGTTTTCTTTTCATTTCTTTTTTTATATATTTTATTGATTTTTTTTTTTTTTTTACAGAGAGGAAGGGAGAGCGATAGAGAGCTCGAAACGTCGATGAGAGAGAAACATCGACCAGCTGCCTCCTGCACACCCCCCTACCGGGGATGTGCCCGCAACCAAGGTACATGCCCTGGACCAGAATTGAACCCAGGACCTTTCAGTCCGCAGACCGACGCTCTACCACTGAGCCAAACCGGTTTCGGCCATATTGTTTTCCATAGTGGCTACACCAGTTTTTTTTAGCTTTGTGAAGTGCTTTTGCAGCTGGCTCCTGTAGGCCTTCCCAGCCACTCTGCCCATAGGGAAGGCCTCTGGTCTCCCTCCTACAGAGGAGGGCAGCCCCGCTTAGAGAGGTGACAGCAAATCAAAGGCGTAATTGGGCTTAGAGCTCAATTCTGTGGCTTCCTGAGCCGATGAACCACACTGTGTCCTGCTCCCCATCCAACCCCACCCACCTCCCTTAGACCTCAGTGAGGCCAGCTCGGCAGACAGCATTCCTCAGGGACTGACCTGCAGGACCCGGCCGTGGCCTATCCTGGCAGCCCAAGGTGAGGCTAGTCGCCATGGGCACAGGGAGGTGCTTGTGAGTGAGCAGAGGTTCCTCACAGAATCTCCAGGGGAGCTCTGAAAAACCCCAGCCCCGGGCCTCACCCAGACCAGTTAACTTGGCAACTGCAGGGCGGGGACCTGGGCATCAGGGTATTTTTTTTAGCTGCCAAGCCATTCCAACGTGCAGCTGAAGTTGAGAACCACTGAAGCAGGGAGAGAGGTGCTGGATGGAGTGCCTTCTGCCGGGCATGTCTGCGAAGTCCTCAAAGCTTCTCAATGGTGACAGCTCCTTGAATAAGCCACCCCCCTCTGGGGGCTCCTTGTACCCATAATAAACTCCAACTCTTAGCTCAATGTTATCCTGCACCAGCTGGTCTCCACCTCTGTCTCCCTCCATAGTCCTCAAACCTTATCGCGCCCAATCACACTGGCCTCCTTTCTGATCCTTGGTTGCATCAAAGCTTGTTCCAGCCCCAGGGCCTTTGCACTTGCTGTGTCCCAACTGCCTGGACTGCTCTTCCTTTGTAGAGTCACAAGTTTAGCTCCTTCTGATCCTTCAGATCTCAGCTCCACTGTCACATCCTTAGAATGCCTAGAATGACCTGTTTTGTGTGTATAGCACTTAGTCACTCTCTGGAATTATCTCAGTTTCCTTATTTATCCTTTGTCCTCGCTCCTCTCATTAAAATAATGAACCCTGTGACGGCCGGGCCCTTGTCTGCCTCATTCACCTCTGTATGCACCTAGAGTAAGGCCTGGCACTCTGAATGCTCAGGAAATACGTTCTGGGTGAAGGGATCGAGAAAGGAGGCTTGGAGCTTGCTGGTGGGTCTGAATCTGGTATTCAGGGATCCTTGCTCAGAGGTGACGGCTCAGGGCAAAGGAGTCAAAACCTGTTTGTCATTCCCAGGAAGCCATGTACCCTCCTGGCACCCGGCCCAGGGCTGGAACCGGGTTTTGTGCTGACATCATGCCCCTCCGGCCACAGCAGGAACATTGTGCCCTGCAGAGGGCTGGTCGACGGCTCCAGTTCCGACCGGTCTCGGGCCACTTGGGATGTGGGAGCTAATCTGTAAGGTCAGTGTGGTGACATTCTAATGAGAGCTTTCAGGGCGAAGATTTCTGAGTGTACCCTCAGAGACGCAGCTCCCGCCTTCAGTAGTCTGCTCCTGAGAGGCCGTCACGGTGCAGGAGACCAGCCTCTCTCGTCTCCTCCCCCCAGTCCACACTCCTAGCATTTCTTGAGCCTTCCTACATGCCAGGCAGCGTTCCGAGTGCCGGCTCAGGTGACCGTGTAGTAACGTCCTGTGGAGCAGCGAGTCTTAGTCCATTCAGGCTACCGAAACGGAATACCAGACACGGGGTGTCTTATCAACAACACTTCTTTCTCACACCCCTGGGAGCTGGGAATTCCCAAGATGAAGGTGGCAGCAGATCCGGTGTCCGGCGAGAGCCCACTTTCTGGTTCATCGATGCCACCTCCTCACTAGAGGTGTCCTCACATGGCAGAGGGGTGAGGCAGCTCTCTGGAGTCCTTTTATAAGGGGACTAATCCCATCCTGAGGGCTCCACCCTCATGACCTAATCACCTCCCAAACACACTGTCTCCCACACTTTGTTCCTACCAAATGGCCAAACACCTGAACAGCTGTAGGCTATTCCCCAATCGGACAATGCTTCTGTAAACCCTATCCTTTGAAACCCTCCCCTTTGAGGTGTATTATCTCCATCTTGCCTTAGGACAATTTGTGTTAATAAATAGCACGGGATCCTGAGTCAACAGGTGGTCTTTAGCTTTTTTAGCTGAAGCTTCTCTGACCCCCAGTGCCTTTCAAAACTATCTTTTGTGCTTAGACTCCTTCTTAATCACCTACGCGCAGCCTTTTTCCAGATTGCTGGGATCAGGACCCCAGCATTAATGGTTCTTGGGGCACCAATATTAATGGCTCCCACCCAGGGGCACCGATACCACACCTCTAGGGACAATGCATTGGCAACTCTGTTTACGATAACCATGGAGTCTAATATCATTGATTTTATTTGTTGCCAAGCATTTAGTCATCACAACGGCCCTCGCTTTCATAATGGAGGAGACTGAGGCACTGTGTGGATTAGCCCTGCCAGAACAAGAGCTCCTTAAGCTTGCTCATCATTGTGCCATCAGTGCTTGGCTTGGTGGCGATTTGCATCAGTGACTGGAAAGAATGAATGAAGGATGTGCTCTTCTAAGTGTTCATCCGATTAAAGCCGCTAGCCCCAGGAGACCAAACATGGTGACTCGTCAGAGGTCCTTGCTGGCGTCCAGGTGTAGGAATGGGCTCTCGTTAGTGTCATTCAGGGTTCTTTGGAGGGGGAGGGGGTGTCTGCCCTGCAGCAGATCACCCCCAGCCCCATTGTGTAAAGCAGCAACAATTTATCTCTAATGATTCTGCTGATTGCCAGGGGGTTCTTCCTTCTGCTTCATGTGATACCAGCTGCAAGATCCGAAATGGCTGCTTTCAGATGGCTGGCCGCTGGTGCTGGCCACCCGACAGGAGCTCCGTGGGGCCATCAGCTGAATGGCTCTCGTCTCCTCCACGTGGCTTTTTCTCGCGGCTGCTTGTGCTTCCTCACGGTATGGGGATCTCAGGGCAGCCTGGCCGCTAAGCCTGCAAAAAAGGAAAGCTGCCGGGCCTTCCTAAGGCTTTAGCTTAGGGAGTTCTAGGGAGCTCAGAGCCGGAGTTGCTGGCAGCCTCTGAGGGTCCAGTGGGACAGGCACACCCCTGCTTTTTCCTTCTGCCCTTGACACTCCATTTGAGAGTCAGGGCCCCAGGGAGAGTCTTGATTCGCCAACGTGGGTCACAGGATCGCCTCTTGGTTACATGGCAAGAGAAGGAAGGGCCTCCTGGCAAGGGGCGAGCATCCTTAAAAGGGAATTGGGATGCTGTTGTCAAAAGAAGGCTACCAGATGCTGGACAGACAAAAGTTAGAAAGCTCTGCATGCCCTCAGGATGAGCAGTGAACACTTTTAAATGAATGAATAAATGAATGAATGGCAGATGGACGGATGGGTGGATGGGTCAGAGGTGCTTTTCATTAAGATGGGCTAAATGAATGAATGAATTTTTTTTTTAAGTCTATTGTAAGTAGAATGCCCAAAACTGTATGGCAGCTTTTCAAGGACAAGGGCCCCATAGCTCAGGCACTGCTGGGAGTCTGGGAACCCTATTATTATGGGGCAAAGCCAGCTCCCACAATCCCTACCACACCTCAGCATCCCCATCCCACAGATAGGGATGGTTTGAGTTGACATCTGGGAGAGAGAGCAGACATGATAATGAGGGAGAAGCTGGCATGATGGGTGTGCTCCCACCTCCCCAGACAGCACCCCACCATGGACACTGGCAACCCAGTTCTCACGCCCTCTCTCGCAGTCACTGTCCACTTGGAGTCACCCAGGGAGGCCCCCAGCGGCGGTGGGAGCACCTCTGACCCACGGCTGTGCTCCCACTTGACGGTCTATTTCCAGCTGCTAATTAGATTGCACAGCCTGCCAGGGTTGGAAATGGACCTGTCATTCCAAATCCCCTCGACGCGCGTCTCTAAATTTAGCGGGTTATTTGGTCACCGTAGCTTCCGACTCCCTCCCTGCCTATGAGGACAAGCATCTCCAATAATTGTAAGCGTCGGACCGTTTCCAAGGTGAGCTAATGAGAAGCTATCTGCTAATAGCGGCAGGATGGGCGAGGATGGGGCACTCGGCTGTGGATTGGGTGGGAAGGAAGAAATAATTGGATTATTCATACCGGTCCGTCAAAATGGCCTTTTTATCCCTTTTATGTGCTCCTCGGAGGAAGCTACAGTCTCTGGAAACGTGGATAGGTGTGCTGTGGGGGAATCAGGACTGAGAGACGTGGGGTTAAACACGGGGAGGGGGTGTGCCTGGAGCTGTCGGTCCTGGCACAGGCAGTCTGCCCTGGGAACCGGCCCACGGTTAGGCGTGAATAATGACTCTGTTCAGGTCCGACTTTATTGCTTTTGGCCGAAGGCCTTTTGCAGAAATAACTTTGTAACTCAGCTGCCAGAGAAGCTTTTGTCCTCCACGAAGACAAAAGAACAAAGAACAGAAGTGGGAATTTCTGTATCTGATTCCCATTTCCCCTAACTCCGAGGAAGGCCGCGGGTGTGGCCTATCTGGCAGGCGTGGGCTGGGGAAGGCGGGCCGGCCTCCCCTGTGCCCCGCTGCCACTCTGCTCCTTCCTCCTGCCACTCTGGTCTTTACCTTGCCCTTCAAACAGGCCCAGCTCGTTTCCACCACAGGGCCTTTGCACTGCTTTTCCCTTTGCTTGGAAAGCATTTCACCCACAACTGACTTCTCTCACACACACCCCTTTTGTTCTCAGTCAAACAGCACCTCCTCCTCGAGGCCTCCCCCCATTTACGCTATCCCTGTGGTCAGCAAACTGCGGCTCTGTTGACTAATGAGTTTGCCAACCACTGAGATAGGGGCTTAATCACAAGGAACAACAACAGCCTGTAATTATTGGAATCGAGAGTCTGGCTCAGTGGGCGGCAAACTCATTAGTCAACGGTGCTGCAGACCGCGGCTCTATCCTGTGACTCGATACGTTCCCTCAAAGCTCTTAAGAAACTCTGACATTCATCTTCATTTGTTTGTTTTTTTGGTTTTTTTGTTTTGTTTTTTTTTCATCTTCATTTGTTAATGACCGGTCTTCCCCACCAGAATGTCAGCTCCTTGAGGGCAGAGGCCTGGTCTGCCTTACGTCCACTGCTGATCACCAGCTTCCCTCACAGCACCTGGCACAGAGGGGGCGCCCCGAAGAGACCAGGTGGCTTTGCAGGGTTACACATCGTCTCCCAGCCTCCAACGCCTGCTCCGTATTTAAAATGTCTTCATGTGTCACTTTGGAAACTGTGTCTCCAAGGAGGTCCAGTCCCCACCCTTCCCTGTTCCCCTGATCCAGCCACATCCCTCATTGAATTCTCCTGCCTGGACCTGCATGCATTTGGGATTGTCTCCCTGCTTCAGACAAAGGCCACTGCAGACAGGTGTCTCTCCCCAGAAGTAACCAAACACATCAGACTCCTTGTGAACCAGGCCTGGGGCCAGCCCTCGGGGCTCCGGGGACCCAGTTCATGGTGTGGACCAAGGGGCGGCGCTCTTTCTAGGGGTCCTTGTGTGGGTTGTAAGTGACTATGAACTTCAGTGAGCAGGTCATCCCCTTTTCTCTCTTCCAAACCCTCGAACCTCCAGGAGGGAGTCCTGCTAACCCCCCCTGCCTGGTCCTCAGGAGGCCTGCTCCCCTTGTACGAAAAAGCTCGACGCCCCTGGCAAGCAAGAGTTGAACTACAGGGTCATTGCCTGTGACAGGTAGAGAGCAGGGATGCTGCCACCCACCCTGCAATGCACAGGATGACCCACACAGAAAGCAGTGAGCTGGCCCCAATACCCAGTGCCAAGTTGAGAGACCCTGATTTAGGACACATGGTGCTCATTCCCCATCTCTTCTGTTGATAAATTTGCTGAAAGAAGAAAGGGAGTGAATTAAAGCTAAGCCTGGAAGCAGGTGACAAGCAGAGCTTCCGAGCTCCTGACATACGATGGAGTGCCCCGGCCAAGTTCTGTCATGTCACCCTCTCAGAGCAGACCACTGGCTTCCACAGCAGAAGCCCTGCCCCTGGGCACGTCCTGGGAGCTGCCTGTGAAGTGGCTGCGGTCAGTCGGGAGAAGCCGCTTTGCCTAGGCCTGTGGGTGGCAAGCTGCGGCTCTCAAGCCACATGCAGCTCTTTGGCCCCTTGAGTGTGGCTCTTCCACAAAATACCACGGCCTGGGCGAGTCTATTTTGAAGAAGTGGTGTTAGAAGAAGTTTTTAGAATATTTGGCTCTCCAAAGAAATGTCTATCGTTGTCCTGTTGATATTTGGCTCTGTGGACTAATGAGTTTGCCGACCACGGGCCTAGGCCGAGCTCTAGCAGGCTGGGAGCTGTTCGCACCCCTCCCGCCCAGCCAGCCTGTTACTGTCCCTCCCAAACCCGGAGCCCTGGCCTGGCACCCCCCAGCGTGAGTCTCCCACCACAGACAAGGCAGCGGCCACCGATGAGACTTCCCCTCCTGTGGCTTCCCTGTCCGTGGTGGCCTGAGCCCAGGGACAGAGGGCAGAGCCTGAGAGCGTCATTTCTCAGCAGGGACGCCCTGGGGAAGTGAGGGCCACTTCCCCCAGGTCAGTTCCCCCTTCTGTTTGGCCCTAAGGGCTTCCTTTCTGCGGAAGAGCAGGGCAGAGGGAAGGGTTGGGGTTTTGTCTTTGTTCGGTTTTGTAAGTGAGAATGAAGACATGCTCCCAGTGCAGAGAGGAGGAGGCAGTTCCGTGCTCTGACGTGAAGAGGGGAGGTTGCTGCTGTAGCTTCCACGTCCGTCCGGGGCAAGCCTTTCTGTTTGCCTCTCGGTCCCTTCGAACCTCCTGCCAGCGACCCAGGGATGCAGCCTCTTTGGGTCGTGTGAGGAGGAGGGGGGTCGGGACAGCCTTCGGGTCACCCCGGCCACAAGAAGCTTGGCAGACGCAGGCAGGCTGGGTCTGACGCACACACCGGGAGTTTTCACTTCCTAACGGGGGAGCGGCCCACGGGCTCTGACCCCTGCCGTGCCCAGGCCTCTGTGACCCGGCCAAGTCTGCCATCGGACACCCCGCCCCCTCACGTTCAGTGCCCGTTGTGTTCCTCCAACACCCGGGCACCTTCCTCTCTCAGGACACTTGCACTTGCTTTTTCCCTGTGCCTGGAGCACCGTTTCCCTCAGTATCTGCAGGGCACATCCCTTCACCTCCTTCAGGACTCTGCCCAATGTAACCTTGGAGAGAAGCCTTTGCTGCCCCCTCCCCCCCATAAAATCGCAGCCTTCCCCCCACTCGAACTTCTACCTCCCTCTCTTGCGTCACCTCCTCAGGATGTGGGTGTCCGATCCACGAGCGATGGTCCTTTCTGGACCCTCAGCATGTGGCACAGGGCCTGTGCGTGGTGGCTGCTCAGTAACTTGGAAGAATTCGGGCCCAGGCTGCGCCAGGCCTGGGGCTGTGGGGTTAGAAGGAAACAGACCACCACCCCCCCATGTGGAGCTTCCAGTGGGAACAGCAGCCCCCCACAAAACAGAAACCTGAACAGAAGTGTGCACCGAGGAACTGGGAGCTGTGATGAGTGCTCTGAGGAGAATAAACCTGGGATTGTCAGAGGGAGGCCTGCCCTCCCCCCCCCCCCCATCCCACTCCACCCATCCCAAACTTGAACGCCACACCCAGGGAAGAGTCAATTTTTCTTGGCCAGTGAGGAAACTGAGGCTGAATCAGGACCAGAATTCGTGACTCCCGTGCCCACGTTTCTTCTGCTTCCCTGCACTGCTTTTATCAGTTAACAAATAAGAACGAGGGAAGTTTGCCTTAGATAAGCCCTAGAATGGGGCCCGGGCCTAGGACTCAAAAGCTGCGTTGTCAGATGTCTCTACACAGAGGCAGAAGGTGGCCGGGGGTGCCACCTGAGTCAACACTCTGCCTCCAGCTTGCTCTACCATCTGGGCTCATTCGGATGTAAGTGACAGAGCTACTTGGAGTGACCTGAGAAAAAAGAATTTGACTCATGTCCCTACTAAAGAGTCATAGTGTTGAGAAAGTTGACCTAAAAACAAAGAACACTAGTTGGACATAGAAGAATCTATGGGTGCAAACCAATGAGCCAAGAACCCAGAGGTAAATCCTCCTTCAGGCTTAGCTGGATCCAGGTCTCCAGTGTTTTCAAGAGCCAAGTCCATTCCTTTCCACAGCTCTGTTCTCTCTCCTGTGTGTTGGCCTCGCTCTGACTCCACGTGAGGCATGATGGAGCCAGAGTCTTCCCTCACCTGATGTTGGAAAGACGTGGAATAAATTAGTCAGTTGGAAAGAATAGGCCTTAGATTAATCAGTGCTTAGATTAAAAAATCAGATTGGGCCCGAACCAGTTTGGCTCAGTGGATAGAGCATTGGTCTGCAGACTCAAGGGTACAGGTTCTTTTCCGGTCAAGGGCATGTACCTTGGTTGTGGGCACAACCCCAGTAGGGGGTGTGCAGGAGGCAGCTGGTCGATGTTTCTCTCTCATCGATGTTTCTAACTCTCTATCCCTCTCCCTTCCTCTCTGTAAAAAAAAAAAAAAAGCAATTAAAGAAAAAAAATATATATATATATACATACATACATACATATATATAAAATCAGATTGGTCAATCACTGAGGTAGGGAGATTGGAAGGTCCTGATTGGCTCAGGCCTGGGTCCCATGGTCTAGCCTTAGCACTTTGTAGCTGGGACCTAATTGAAACCTTAGGGACCATGGATCAGACAGAAAAAGATCCCAAATAAAAACTGGGCACGGTCACAAGAAAGTAGAGTAAGAAAATGCTGGGTGGCCCAAAGCCAGCATTTATGGAGTGCTTACTGTGTACAGCTCTGTCATAAAGGCTTCATGGTATTCAGCAGTTTCATCCTCACAGCTCTACCAGGGCGGTGATTGGTGCCACTTTACAGGTGGCGATACCGAGGCCACAAGAGGTTAAATTGCCAGCCCAGCGATGAGTAAGCAGTGGAGTAACCATTCAAACCCAGGCAGTCCGCTCCAGCTGCCCCCGCCCCCTGCTCTGGGCCTGTCAGCTCCATGAGATCAGAGAGTGGGTCCCACCGGCCATGAAACAGTGCATACATAGCACATAGCAGATGCTCAGACATTGGAGCGTGTGAGTTATATGGCCTCTCAGACACCCACTCACTGGGCATGCAAAACCTGGTGATGCTCAACTTCCTCAGACTTCGAATATCTTGTTTCTGAACTTCCTTGGAGTTCTGACTATATATCCACATAGAAAATCCATGGCCCCGGCCTGGCTGTTCACCCTGTGGTTTGCCGTTACTTCAGTCCTGTTTTCTGACCCTTCTCACCTTTAGCTGGAGTCTTTCCACCCCAGGTTTTGCTATGTGGACTCCTTAGAATCTCACCTCCATGAGGGCAGGGACTTCTTCCTTCCACTCCCCCCCCCCCCAACCCCCACCATTTGATCTGAGGCACCAAGAACTGTGCCTGGTGCACAGTAGGCGTTTGAGGATTTCTTATTGCATGAATAGTTAGTTATTGGAGTAATGGGTTCTTAAGCCCTTCTCTTTATGCCCTAATTTTCTTTCCAGAGCCTGAGTCCTTATCTTGAAGTCTGATCGTCTTCTCCTCCCTCCGAAGGACCCTTCTCTTGCCCCCGTCTTGCTCTTGAGAGCTGGCCTGGTTCTCTGCCTCCAGCTGGAATTCCAAGAGCCCAGGTGCCCTGAACCTGGGCAAGGGAGACGAGGCGGTGGTGGCCTGTAGGTCACAGGCTCCCGTCCTTCCTTTGCCAGCCCTGGGAGGAGGAGAGGAGCTGAGAAACCTGTGGCCAGGAAGTAGGGGAGGCGCCAGGGGAGGGTAAGGTTTAACAGATGTGTGTGTGTCATCCCCTGTCTAGACAACTTCTGGGCTGGAGGTTCGGGACCACACATTTCCACCCCTCCCTCTGCCGCTGTTTACCGGAGCCGTTCCCCTCCCTGAGGCGCCCTGCACTCCGCCCTGTTCCTCAGGGTCTCCCCGGACCCCGTGGCTTCCTCTTAGGCTTCTCACACTTGACTCAGTGAAGACTCCTCCCGGCAGCCCTCCCTGACTTCCCCAGGCCAGCGGTTTCCCCCTTCTTCTTCCTGTTTGTGCAACACACTCAGCCTTAGACTCTGATATCACTCACTGCTTTCCCAGTGAGCGTAGAGTCCAGAGATGGCTCTGGGCTCAGGAGGTCTGGGCGCAGATCTCGGCTGTGCTGTCTGCTTGCTGTGTCAGTGCTGCAGGAAACAGGTGGTGCCCTCCGACTAAAGTGTGAGCCGAGTGTGAGAAGTGAGTAACACAGACCCGGGCTGGGGCTGGGGCTGGGGCTGGGGCTGGGGCCAGGGCCGGCAGGGAGCGGGCCACCCAGGGGAGCTCGGCCCTCAGTAAAGCAACGGCAGGATGTGGTCACTCCCCAGGAAGGGGCCAAGGAGGGCGCCTGGGAAGCACCCAGCCCCTCTCCTCCCCATTCTCCCTACCAGGAGGCAGAGTACAGAGCCCATTAATGTGGCCCATCCAAGTGGGCCTCCCAAGGTACAAGGAAGGGGGGAGAGGCGGGTGAGGGAGGGTCAAGGGATGGTATTCAGCACTCAAGTGGTGGCGGAGTGGGTGGCAGGAACCACGGCACCAGGTGTTAGACCCGTGGCTTCAGCCACCTAGAGTCTTGATTTCTGGCTAGGAAATCAAGAGGTCATCATCTATCCTATATAATAAAGAAGTAATGTACAAATGGCATTACATTGTGATGCATAACGACCAAACAGGAGGGCAGGGCAGTGAGCTACGAGCAGTGGTGGGCCGGGCAGCCCCCTGAGGCAAGCAGCAGTGAGCTACTCACACATGGATTCATGCGCAGGGCTACTAGTGTGTGTGTGTGTGTGTGTGTGTGTGTGTGTGTGTGTGTATATATATATATATATATGTATGTATATATGCCTAAGTGACCATTACAATTGGATGACCAGCTGGTAGCTATGATGTGCACTGACCACCAGGGGCACATGCTCAATGCAGGAGCTGCCCCTGGTGGTCAGTGCACTCCCACAGCCACCTTTCTGCAGCTGGCCAACCTCCCTCGGTCCCCTCTGCCCCTCACCCCCTGCAGCTGGCCTGTTCCAATCACCCCGATCGCCAGCCAGGCCGAGAGACCCCACCCGTGCACGAGTTCGTGCATCGGGCCTCCAGTTTATTTATAAAATCACAGAGGTGGAAGAAGTAATTTGGAGAAAAAGCGAGCTTAGGAAACAAGTTGCAGCAGCTAAGGAAGGGCCCTTGGAGCTGCGAAGTGAGGAAGACAAAGGAGACACGCTTGGAGGGTGGGAGGGACAGGGAGGGCTGGAGGGGAGAGAAAGGCTTTGCGCTATCCCAGGAGAGAGGGCGAGCTGGGTCTTCCCTTCTGAGGGTTTTAAGGGCAGAGATTTTAGGAGAGGGCCCAGGAGAAGATCTCAGTAGATTCTTCAGCAGCTTTCCAGCTGTATCCTTTTACCGTTTAGGTCTCCCCTGACGGACTGGTCAGCACCAGGGCAGGGGTCATTGTCCAGTGTAACTGGTGCTGAGGTCAGCCTCGGTGTCTCTTGTCTGGTTTGGCTGCTTATCTGGGCCTGGAGCTGAACTACAGCCAAGGCCTACATGTTATCTCCAGGGAGGCAAGGTCAGGGGGTCCAAGCCTCATGACCGTCCATATCATGTACTAGGGGAAGGAAGGTCACCCTGGGGGCGAGGTTCCACCCAACCAGCTGATTGTCCTTTGCTAGACACCCAGGGCTTTCGGGCCTGGTGACCTGTGTCTGGCCCCTGGTCCTTGCTCTGCTCGTGTCTGTCTCCCTGCCTCCCACAGTGCGAACTTGGGCCCGTTCCTGGCCCGCTCCACGCCTCCGCCTGCTCATCTGCTACTCATAATGTTGCTGTGAGGGTGACGTGAGCTCGCATTGGAAAAGCGCTGAAAACGGGGCAGAGCCCAAGAAAAACACACCGTAAATTTTAGTTTTTCTTCATCACCTATATATTTGAGAGTCGATGGTGTAAGTCTGGATGCTTCCTTTTGCAAAGGACAGCCCCAGCTCAGACAAGCTGAAGCAACAAGGGCCACTTGTTCCAGTCTGTGACTGGCTACTTGGTTCAGCCTCGTGTCACCAGCATCCCCTCTCAGGCTCCAGTGGGTACCCAGGCTGGGTTCGCCCCCTTGTCAGCACCCAGCAGCCCACGCTGTAATTTCTCCCCTCCCTCTGGTTGGTCAGGCCTTGGTCACATGTCTATCTCTGGGCCAATCGCGGGAGCTAGAGAGATGGAATGTGCTGATTGGATCCACCCTACATTCAAACTGTACATTATCGGAATAAGGGGGCGGCAATGCCCCCAATCACAACTGGAGTACCATAACCAGGAGGGAGAACATGTTTGCTGAGTCAGTAAATATCTTGAGTATCTGCTATCTTAAGCACTGCTCTAGGTATTGGTGATACAGGAACCAGATGTGAACAAAATGGGCAAAAATCTCTGCCCTTAGGAAGCTAATGCTTTAGTCTAGGAAAGCCGGAAAGAAATAAAATACTTAGTCAGAAGTTGCTAATGCTCCTGGGGAGGGAAGAGATTTCAGTTTTCACCTCAAGGAGGTGAGGAAGGGGCCATGGAGACACCTGGGTGAGGGCTCTGGGCAGCGCCAGAAGCAGCATGTGCAAAGGCCCTGGGGTGGCATGTTTTGAGGAACATCATGGAGGCCATGTGTGGCTAGTGCTGAGTAGGCAGGGAGGAAAGTAAAAGGTGATGAAGTCAGAGAGGGGATGGAGCCAACCGTGTATAATCTTGTACGCCTTCTGGAGGGTCTGAGGGGCTTATTCTGTACAAGATGGAAGCCCTTGAAGGCTTTGCAGGGGAGGAAGACGGCCTCTTTTAACAGGCAGTTCCTTCTGGCTGCTGGATGGGAGGAGATGAGCGTGGAAGCAGGGGAACCAGTTAGGAGGCTGTAATAACCCAGCCAGGATTATCCTACGACCTGACACTGTGCCTCATGCATAGTTGGCCCTAAACCAGAATTTGTAACCTAAATGAAGGAAGGCCTGTCTGGACCACCGAGGAGGGTCTCTACGTCTTACAAGGCGTCTCCGCACGCCCCACACGTTCCTTTCTTCCCACCTCCCGGGTGAGTTCTCCTGCCTGGCCAATGCCTTGTTCTGCCGCTGGCCGCTTCCTCTCCCACCCCCTCAGCTGCCTGGTCATCTCCAACCTCCTCCTGACTGGTCCGGTTGGATTCCGGGGTCCTCAGAGGACAACAGCTCTCTGAGTCTTTCTGGGCAGCCCTGGGGGAGCTCCCGGCTGACCCCCAAAGCTGTGGCATGCAGGGCTGGGGGTCGTCGGTCACCCTCAGACCTGCTCCTCTCTGCAGACGGGCAGATAGATCCAGAAGCGGGGCGATGTCCCGGCAGAAGGTTTTCTGTGAGAAAACCCCTGGGGAAGGGAAGGGGAGGGGCTGGATGGACCCCGCCTCCCACAGGCTGGTGGGATGAAGGGGGGTGTCCGTGAAACGGATCTTTTACCCTGAAGGAGAAAAATGGAGGCAGAATCCCTTGTGTCACTTTTCATTGATTCCTTCGACATCTGGAGAGAGAGAGAGAGAGAGAGAGAGAGACGGGCACACGGCCAGGGGAAGTCGGAGCCGGGGAATTCATCAAAAATCGGCCCATTGACGACTTGCTCTGATGAAATAATCCGCTCCTGTTCTCTGGTCGCAGAGCTTTGACTCCCATCCAGAGCGGGAGCATCCTGACGGGTGGGCTCTTGCTGCCCGGAAAGCGGGGCAGGGGTTGCTAAGAAGATCAACCCAGGTGCCCTGCACCCATTCCCAGCTCCATGGGAGTTGCGGGGGAGGGGGGCGGTAATGGGCAATAAAAAGGCAGTTGCCCGGTTGTTGTAGGGATTTGGGGAAATAAAACAGGTTATACAGTACAGAGGATGCCTCGGGCGGGGGCAGGCACCACTTTGGATCAGTGCAGCCTCTCCGAGAAGGTGACATCTGTGCCCAGACTCGTCAGAGGTGAATGAACCCATCGTACAAAACCTGGGGGAAGACTCTTCCAGGTTTCAGGAAGAGCAAGTGCAAAGGCCCTGGGGCAGGAACAAGCTTGACAGTGTCCAAACAACAGAGAGAAGCCAGTGGGGCCGGAGAGCAATTGGGACGAAGGCAGAGAAGTGGGCAGAGGCCGGGTCACATGGGCCCCGGTGACCCTGGTGGGGAGTTTGCGTTTTATTGCCTGAGCCCTGAGAAGCCAGGGGAGGGTGTGAGCAAGAAAGTGATGGGGTCACGGGTGAGATGAGCGCCTTGCACTTGTGCACCCTGGCGTGGGCGCCCCTTCAGTTTTGTCCACGAGTGCCTCACTGCGTGGTAAGACCCGATTCCAGTTTTCGGAGACTCACACTGGCTGTCCTGGGGATAACGGGAGGGGGCCAAGGGTGGGGACAGGGAGGAGACCCCTTAGGAGGCTTTGGTAGGCCCGAAGAGAAACGAAGGCAGCATTCCACCCTGCGGAAACCGGGGCCCCTGCCGAGCTCCCTGAGCCTGGGCTTTGGGGTGGGGTTCCCCATGGTCCTTCGAGGTCACAAGGGCAGTGACTCAGCCTGGCTCCATCAAGCGTGGTTTCCTCTCAACACGTCTGTTTGCGTGCTCGCTCACTCTCTTTCTCTTTCTCTCTCTCTCTCTCTCTCTCCCTCCCTCCCTCCCTCCCTCCCTCCCTCTCTCTCTCTCTCTCTCTCTCTGTGTTTCCTCTCAACACGTCTGTTTGCGATCTCTCTCTCTCTCTCTCTCTCTCTCTCTCACACACACACACACACACACACACACACACACACACACTCTTGCTCTCTCTCTCTCTCTCACACTTTCTCTCTCTCTCTCTCTCTCTCTCCCTAAATAAATGAGACCGAAAGTCTCTATCTGGACAGGACTTGAAGGCTCATTTCCTCAAGAAATAGAAAAATGACCGCAGAGACCCGCCTGAGCCAAGCTCGCCCTCCCACCGCCCAGCCCCCAGCTTTGCGTGTGACCTGATCTGGGGTGTGGTGGGATGGGGGGGGTGACTGAGGTCACAGTGGAATGTGACAGCTCTTCTGTCATTCTGTTTATCCTGCCACCGAAAACTAATAGGAATAGCTTGCCCAGCTCTGGTGTTGGCAGGGGGCCTCCGCACACAGCCCGCCTGCATCGGGTTCCAATAACAGCCGTGTCTTCCCCGCTCCCCACCGGCTCACTGACGGGGAAGCCGAGCTGCCGCGTGATGGAGTCGGGGCTGCGGCATGGAGAGTCGTCCCGCCCAGCGTCTCGGCCTGCTGTCCCGGCCTCTCTCTGAGCCTCCGGCTGCTGGGAAGCCGGCCGCAGCCTCCTCCGTCTGCCCGCCGAGGAGGGATGGCCAGAACTATCTGCTCCCCCAGCGGGCTGCTTCCTTCCTTCCTCTGGAGCTGCTCTGTCTGTGGAAGTGGTGGTGTGGTTCAGTGTGACCGGCTGGCCGTCGGATGTGGGGCTGGAGCTGCCACCAGCACACCCCGCCCCCCGCGGGCCCAGGGGACAGTTCTGGCTGCAGAAGTGTTCCCTGCAGGCTCCCCCACCGGCCTGTTGCCTGAGCAAATTGCAAATAACTTTCCTTGTCTCTGGAGCCGCTGTTAGATGTTTGCTGGGCCAGAGCCGCCCCCGATCAGATAAACTGTCCTTGTCCATGCCCGAGGCCATCGTGCGCCTCGTTATGCAAGCCTGAGCGGCTGCAGCCGTACAGCAAGACTGACCTGCTTCTCTTCCTGCTCCTTCAGATCCGTGAGCCGAGGGGGAAGAGGGCAAAGAAGCAAGTCTGCCAGGCGCTGCTCCAGACTCCCGCCTCCTGCGAGAAGCCACAGAGCGGCGGAGACATAAGATGGCCCGCCCCGGCCTCCTGCTGTGCCTGCTCTCCGCCGCCGTGCTCCCCCTGCTGGGCGGGAGCTCCGCCTTCCTGTCGCACCACCGCCTGAAAGGCCGGTTCCAGAGGGACCGCCGGAACATCCGCCCCAACATCATCCTGGTGCTCACAGACGACCAGGACGTGGAGCTCGGTAAGCGCCCGGCCGGCGGGTGGCACCTGCCCGGCGTCCCAGGGCCATCTGCTGGGGCTGAGGCTCCCGGTGCAAGGTGCTCATGTCACGCTGTAGAGGTCACCTGTAGAGGACTTAACCAAGTCACAGGGCTGGCCCACCCCTGTGGACTCGCAGGGGAGGGGTCTCCAGCCTTTTCCTAATGCGGAACCCTCCTGGGTTCCTCCACACCCTTCTGAGGAAGCCATGTTAAGACCAGTTCGTATTTTCCTCTGGTTTCTGTTGAGGACCTGCCATGTGCCAGGCCCGGAGCTTCAGGAGTGCGTGAGGGAGGCACAGTGCCGCTCTCTCGGAGGGAGGGAGACAGGTCATCAGGGCCACTGCCGGCTCACGTGTAAAATAACGCGGTGGCCGTGGTTCCTTGGGTCTTACGGTGCTGGATATTTTGTAAAGCCGCTTCACACGCACTGTTCATTAGATAAGCCTGTGTGTGTGGTCGCAGTAGCCGTTTTGTAGTATTTTGAAATGAAGAGACTGAAGGGGGCTCCACAGCTGGGACCCGGTGTCATTGTGGGCCTTCCCGGCGGAGGCGAGGCTTTGTCCTGCCCTGTCACACCCGCTCTCCTGCCGGAGCTTCTGTGCCCAGCGCTCAGGCCAGGGTCAAAGCCAGGGCTTAGAAAATTAATTAGTTAATTAAATAACTCCAAGAAGGAGCAGTGCTCCGTTGAAACTGAAGAGGGCGCTGTGCCTATTGGGACTGTGGTTGGACTGCTTTAGATTGGTAACTGGGAAGGGCTCTCGGGGTGGTGATGTTTGTGCTGACCCTGAACAGAAGAAAGCACCCTCCCGTGCATGCGAATACACGCATACATACATGTGGGACCCCTGCTCCCCCCACCTCAGCAGCCGAGGGTGGGCTCAGCGTTCCTGGGTGGCATCCAGGGGCAGGAAGCCCTCCCTATGGGCAGCGACCCAACCCGGCTCACAGAGAGATTGTCTCAGGAGGGCGAACTGGGCCGCCTCTGGTCCTGAGCTCCCTCCCATGCAGCACTGTGGGCTCCGGGTAGAGCGGTGAGGACAGGGGCCCTTGCCTCGTTGGGAACATTTACACGTGTGGCTGGCCCGGCCAGGGCTGTGCCCAAGGGCTTCTCCAGCTCAAGGCCTCCACACCTCCCCTTTATTCCTCACACCAGCCACTCCTGGGCCAGCCTTTGGTTCGTTGTATAGACCATCCCCCCTGCCCACCTAAACAAGACTCGGGCTCTTCCACCCAAGCTGTGGGTGCGTTCATTTGCATGGGAAAGAGACCCCGTAAATGAGGCCAACAAGAGGAGAGAGCGAGAGCGAGGCCTCCAGAGAGTCTCACCTGGACTTCCTCCTCCCCGGCTCCGGCTCCATTTCTGTCTGCAGGTCACCTCTGAGGCTCTCCCCCGGGGAGACCTTTCTCCTTATCTCGTGTCTTCTCCCTGCTGAATGTGCTGCTTTTCTCAGTCCCATTTCTCTACAGTAAATCCTACACCAGCGCTGCCCTGTGAAATTATAATGCCACCCGAAAATGCAGATAACATAAGTAATTTGAAATTTTCTAATGGCTACATTTTTTTGGAAAGTAAAAAAAAGAAACTGGTGAAATTAATTTTAATGACATTTGATTTAACCCACTGTACCTGGAGTATCAATAGAAGTTTTCTTCAATAGAAAAAATCATTAATGAGGTATTTTACATTTTCCATATTGTTTTACACTTAGAACATATCTCAGTTAGGACTTTCAGGTGCCCAGAGCCATCTGTGGCTTGTGGCAGCCGTTCTGGACAGTGCACAAGCCTTGCCCATTTTCCTTCTCCTGTAAGTTAGATTTTCCTTCTCATCATCGATACCATTGTGTATTGTAAACATCTGGTGGGGCTGGGGTGCCTTCTAAGCAGAGGAAACATCATGTGCAAAGGCCCTGAGGCAGGGCCAAGGAGACAGATGTGGCTGGAGCCGGGAAAGGGGTGAAGGAAAGGAGATTGGAGAGCGAGAATAGAGGCAGGTCTCGGAGGCTCTCCCGGTGGTGGTAAGGAGAGCCGGTAGTTGACCCGGTGAGGGTTTGGCCTTTAGCCTCCGCCCACTCCCAAAGGACAACCCAATGTCACTGAACAAGCCTTTGCAACTGACTGTAAGATTGTGGTGAAGATCCAGCTGCAAATCTGCACCCTTCTTAAAGGGGTCGGTTATTAAAAACATGAATCCGTCCTTTAACTGCCAAGAGAGGGTGATTTATATAAATCCAAGTCACTCCTTGTAATGATTTGTATTAATGATCACAAGTATAGATTTTTCACAGGGAGCTTATCAGTGCCGCCAGGAAGTAATCGGAGCCCGGAGCTCTTATTGACAGATTGACAGGCCCCGTTTAGCATGCCTCGTGGCTGATCACCACAGGCATCTGCAGACCTCAGCCACAGGGGAGTGAGTGCTGTTTCCAGCAGAATTTTGCAGAGCCTGGGCTTCAGAGAACCTGGGTCTTCCCTCGGGGGCTTCCTCGGGTGACTTGGTCCTAGTTGTGTGTGGGAATTCAGGGCCCTGGACGCTCTTTCATGCACTCAGCAGGTCTGTATTAAGCATCTGTTGTGCAGTGCACTGTCCTGGGAGCCCCGGGGCTGGGGAAGGGTCGTTGCAGGCAGAGAGAATGGAAAAGGCGAAGATACGGAGTTAGGAATGAGCTGGGTGGGTAGGGACAGAAGGGATGTTGTGGGCGGTAGCGGAGCTAGCTGGGGTATGTCTAAATGGAGAGACATGAGGCCAGGAGTCGATGGGACCAGGTTGCAGGCACCTTGTGGGCAGGGTGAACGTTTTGAGTTTTATTCTTAGTGAAACAGACCTGGATCAGCCCTAGCTGGTTTAGCTCAATGGATAGTGTCAGCCTGCGGACTGAAAGGTCCCAGGTTCGATTCTGGCCAAGGGCACATGCCTGGGTTGTGGGCTCGATCCCCAGTAGGGGGCGTGCAGGAGGCAGCCAATCAACGATTCTCTCACATCATTGATGTTTCTATCTCTCTCTCCTGTCCTCTCTGAAATCAATAAAATATATATTTTTAAAAGATATTTTTTAAAAAAATTAAAAACAGACATGGATCAGGGACCTTAAGCAGGGGAGGTCCATGATCTACCTTAGATTCCAACAGGATCCCTCTGACTCGATGTTGAAATTAGGTCGCAGAGAACAAGAGCAGAGACGGGGACAACCATTGGGGCAGGTGCAGTGACTGGGTAGGTGTTAACGGAAGCTGGGACCGGAGCAGAGCAGAAGGAGGGGCGGGACAGTGACGGATGGGTTAGAGGTCAGGGGTTCAGGAGAAGAGGGCTTCGAGATGACTCCTAAGTTTTTGGCCTCAACTAGGGTGAGTGAGTGAATTTTAGGAACAATACATTTTTGCTGCAGCAACATGCTCTAACCTGAACCTCATGCCCGAACCTGATTGTAAGTCAGCCTCTGTGACTCTCAAAATCAACGGGATGTGCAAATATAGGAAATGGGAGTGTGATGAGGACATGAGAGAGAGGAGAGCAGAGAAAACCATGGCTTGCTCGAATGCATAGACCCGTTCTCTTTGTTTTATAACTAGAGGGACAGAGGCACAGAGAAATGAAGTTTCTTGTCCACTAGAGCATGGCTAAACAGGATTTGAACTCAGAGCCCATGGTCTTAACCACTGCTCTGCTTAATCAGTCTCCTGGGATGGCTGTTATTTCTAGACTAGAGGCCCAGTGCACGAAATTCCTGCAAGGGGCTCAGCCCTCGAAGCCCCGGCTTCTTCCAGAAGGTCGTCCGGAAAGATGTCTGGTCTAATTAGCATATTATGCCTTTATTATTATTATAGATTGTTAGTGTGTTTTTTCACCAGTACAAATACCACTGCCAGAAGAGTCTTTATACACACGTCTTTGCACAGCCGAAGATAGAAAGTGTTTCTGAAAGATAAATTTCAGGAAGCGGATATGGTGGATGGTAGGTTTAGAGCCCTGGTTTTCCGTGGCATCTGTCAGCTCCCACCTCGAAGCGCTAACTTGCATAGATCGGTGCCTGCTTATCCTCCCTTCCGCTCATGAGCCGGCCCCTCCAGTGGCAGGACTGGCTTCTGAAGGAGGCTGCCTTCCTCCAGGAGGTGAGGGATGGGAAGGTGGCATTGGGGGTGGGGTGCTTTTTATATTACCCACTAGACAGACCCAGATCAATAATGCATGTTCCCAAAAAGGCCAGCACATTATCTCACAGTCTGCGACAACTGGCACGCAGAGGGGGGTCCTAAAAAATTTATCATCTGCTATTTTCTGCTCATCCGCGCGGCGGTTCCGATGGTTCTCGGGGCTGGAGACTTCGCGACGAAGAAAATTTCCAGGCTTTCTTCCAGTCCCGGGCGGAAAGCAGCCGTCCTTCCTAATTAGGGTCTGCTTGAGGGAGTCGGTGCGGGACGCAGCACCGGGGAGGGACGGCTTGTCCTGTTCTCTAATTGCAAGGCCGTTCGGGGAGGGCTGTCTAGGCGTGTTTCCTTCCCCTACATTAGGGGTGTCGAACTCAATCAGAGAAGGGGCCAAAATCTAAAATCCAGCCTAAATCGCGGGCCGAATGGTTTACTGAACAGTCATAAACTGACAATGTCATAAACTGACAGCGGAGTGCAGTGATGACAGCACAGTGCGGGCCACATTGCAAGGCCTGGCGGGCTGAATTTGGCCCGCGGGCCTTGTGTTTGACACATGTGCCCTACATGCATTTGACACACCTCCTGGAGCTGCCACTCAGCAGTGTCACTCAAATGCCCAAGGGGCCTGGTCCCAGGGCATAGAAGTCAAGACGTGGCCTCAAATCTCAACACGTGTTCAGAGCCATTGGGAAAACCCCTGGGTTTGGGGGACCTCGGAGACCAGCGGGGTCTTCGCTGGCCTTCACCAGCAGAGAGGAGAGTTCTGAAGAAGCACACGGGAGCCAAGTCACATGTGTCCTCTGGTCAGAGGGCCCGTGGACCGGTGGACCCTGCCAGGGTCGATCCTTGGGTGGCCTCGGGGGCTGGGACGGGCTCTGAGACACACGTGAAGTAGACACAGGAGCAGGGGAGAGTTTGCAGCATCCCAGGGCCGGCTGTTCTATTATTTGAAATTTTCTTTAACTAGACTTACTTTTTTTAGGTTTAAATATTTCTTTTGAAAGGAAGCTCTAAATGACTGTTGTAAATGAAAACCCTTCGGGAAAAGGTCACTGCCAGCCCCAGTACAATGGGAACAGCAGTGTTTTGACATTTCAGCAAGATGCTTCCTCCCACGAGGCTGGCATGAGGACAGGGAGAGCCGAGCAGGGGTGACTGTCTGAAGCAATAACAAGAGCTGGTACCCGGAGGAGGGGGATGCCTGGGGTGCGGTCAGGTCCAGGCGATGCCCTTACAGGCTCGCTCTGAAGTGGGTGCTCAGAGGGTGGACCAGGTTCACCCCCTCACAGGGGGGTTAGCAGGTATTGATTGCGCACCTACAACCTGGCAGCAAGCAAAACGGACAACATCTCTGCTGCTATGGAGCTTGCATTCTAGTGCAAGAGTTGAGTAAAAATACGTTTAAAGTATGTAGTGCAGCCCTCACCGGTTTGGTTCCGTGGATAGAGGGTCGGCCTGCGGACTGAAAGGTCCCAGGTTCGATTCCAGCCAAGGGCATGTACCTTGGTTGCGGGCACATCCCCAGTGGGGGGTGTTCAGGAGGCAGCTGATCAGTGTTTCTCTTTCATCGGTGTTTCTAGCTCTCTATCCTTCTCCCTTCCTCCCTGTAAAAAATCAGTAAGATATATGTTTTTTAAAATAAATGAAAATTATGTTTAAAAAGCATATAGTGCATAAGATAGTGAAAAGTGATGAGAAGAATAAAGCCAGGAAGGGAAGTCAGCTGGGAAAGGGTTGGCGAGGGGAGAGCTGTTATGTGGTGTAGAGCAGCCTCACTGAGAAGACCGGAAGGGAGCCGGTCAAGGGGATTCCTTGGGGAAGAGCATTCAGGCAGAGGGAACAGTGGGTGGGAGGCCCTGAGGCAGGAGCAGGCTCACAGAGCAGCCAAGAGGCCTGGCTGGCAGAGCAGTGGGAGCGTGGGGACCAGGAGGGAGGGAGGTCTGAGAGGTAACGGGGTGGTGGAAGGGTGGACACGCAGGACCTCGGAACCAGGGAGAGGACTGGGCTTTCTGACTGAGTTGGGTCCCAGTAGAGAACACTGAACGGAGGAAGAACATCCTCAGACATGTGTCTTGATACCACTCCTCTGGCCATTATATGAACAGACTAAAGGGGTGTAATAGAGCGGGCACGACAGTGAGGAGTCTTAATGGTCCAGGCAGGAGAGGTACCCAGCGGGGAGTCTACTGCGATGGTCCAGGCAGATGGCGGCGGCTCAGACACGAGTGGGGAAAAGGGAGTCAGGTGCAGCATGTGGAAGGTGGAGCTGATGAGACGTGCTGATGGGTCGGATGTGGGGTGGGAGAGATTTTGACCCAGGCGCCTGCTAGGAGGGATTCTCTGCGTATGGAGCTGGGGAGAGCTGTGGTGGGGACCCGGTCAATCGCAGGTGCCTGTGACCGGCCAGAAGGAGCTATCCAGGGAGCCAGCCTTCAGAGTCGGACGTTCTGGGTGGGCCTGGGCCTGGGCCAGGGAAGTGTGGGGATTGTATGCAGATGGTTTGCCTGTTTGGGCTTTCCTGGGCCCAAAACCCTCACAAGGTCCTCGGAGGGAGGTCTGTGACCCTAAACACTGCAGGCCCTTGGCCTGAAGGGCTGCTAGTAGGAGAGACTGGCTCTGAGAGAAAGACCAGGGAGGGCTCCTGGCTGGGCACTTGTTTTCCATTTCCATCTGTGAGCACAAGGAAGCCACACCCTGCGCTGCAGACTGATATCCCGGAGCCCATTCACCATCGCAGGCCTGGGCGCTCTACAGGGGCCAAGCGGCCAGACGCCCGGGACAGGTGCCCAGATTCCGGACACCGGGTCGGAGGTCACTTCCAGCTCGGCCTCTCGGAGAAACGCGCTCCTGGCACGGAGCCGCTGCTCGCTGGGGCTGGAAAAACATGTCCAGGCAGATACCTCGGGAAGAGGAGGCTCCCTTGGACCCACCCCGGTGCTCAACTTGCCAAGCACATTCCTGCAAGACTTCTTCCCCTCCCCCCCCCCCCCCCCCAATTCAGCAGCCCTTGGCAAATTGCTTCAGTTCTGGAAGCTAAGTACATCGGATTAAGCTCGGCTGCATGTAAAAGGAAATATAAAATAGCAATGGCTTAAACAAGATAGGCGTTTGCTTCTCACTCACATAAAAATATCTGGAAGTGCCAAAACCGATTTGGCTCAGTGGATAGAGCGTCGGTCTGCAGACTGAAAGATCACAGGTTCGATTCTGGTCAAGGGCATGTACATTGGTTGTGGGCACATCCCCAGTAGGGGGTATGCAGGAGGCAGCTGTTTGATGTTTCTCTCTCATCGATGTTTCTAGTTCTCTATCCCTCTCTCCCTTCCTCTCTGTAAAAAATCAATAAAATATATTAAAAAAATAAAATAAAAATATCTGGAAGTTGGCAGTTCGGGGCTGGCATGGTGGCTTCCAGGCTATCTGCGACCCCAGCTCCTTCCCTCCTCTCTGTGCCACCATGCTTCTCGCCTGGCTTCCATTTCCAAGGCATCCTCGTGGTTCAGAATGGCTGCTGGAGCTCCGTCTGTCACAGCCATATCCCAGGCAACAAGAAGAAAGACGCAGAAGAGCAAAAGGGTGGACCTTCCAGTGGAGTCAGCTTCTTTGAAGGACCTCATCTTGGACATCACATGCAACGCGGGCAGAGTTTATGAGCCCTGTCGTCTCAGGAAAAAAAAAAAATGGGGCACACAAGAAATTTGGGTTGTCCACGTGGTAGTGCAGCACCCATGGTGAGTTAGTAGCATTGGGGGCACACACACACCCCCAAGACTGAGGGGATGAGAGGAGCGAATGGACTGGAAACGAGAGACACCTGCCAGGAGCTGTCCCCCTCCGTCGACACCGCAGGATCCGTACCCCCATCTCCGCTCATCCCTCCCTGATCTCCCAGGCCCTGCCTTGGCCACCCCCAGCCCAAAGCCAGAGAGCAGAGTCCCCTGTGGGCACCGCTCCGGGTCCGCTCCCCGACGGAAGAGCCGGGCAGAGGGAGGATCCGGAAGGCAGTGAGGACCACTCCCACGTGGAGCTGCAGGAGAGGCTCGGAGGGCTAGTTTCCTAGCTAAGGGCATCGAAGATTAAAACCGGGGCCTGTGGAGGGGAGGGGAAACAGATTTCCGTGGGTTGCCCAGGGTCATGGCCACAGTGAGATCAAGAGCAAGTGTCCCGGGGAGGGCAGCACCGCTAGCAGGGGCCGTGTGGTCATGGGATGGGGGCTGCACGTGAGGAGGAGTCATTCCTGTGGAAACGGGGTGGGGGGGGCACCTGGGGCAGAAGGAGAAGGGTAGGAGACGTGTGGCAGGAAGGACAGCCGGCGGGACCTGGGGGTGAGCAGGAGAATGCCGGGGGTGAGGGCAAGAGAAAGCCACTGGGATGTTCTGAGCGGGCCACGTGCACATGACTCATGTTTTCAGCGGTCCCTCCGGCGAGCGCAGAATCGGGGAGACCAGCTGTCCACGCGGGAGAGGATGGGGGCTCTCGGAGGGAGAGGGGTGGAGGGAGCAGGCCCTGTCCCCAAGGCCTGGCAGACAGAGCTTATTGATGGATTGCAAGTGGGAAGGGGGCGAAGGATGACTCCCGGGTTTTTGGCTGAGCTGCTGGGCAGATGGCGGTGCCATTTACAGAGACGGGAGGCTGGGGGAGGAGGAGCGGGTTTCCAGGCTTACGACTGGCACTGGCCCGCTGTGCCAACCTCACCCACCAGGCCAGGGGCTCGGGGACCGGCTGTGTGCAGCCCACCCTGGAAAACGGGCACCGCAGGCTGGAGATGCCTCGTGGGGAACGAAGGGCGTTGGAGAATTACAAGTGAAGGAACATTTCTGGTGGGGCTTCGCGGAGGGGAGGGGACCAGTGGTTGTCATTTATGACCAGGGTGACCTGCCCTTTCCCGCGGTCCCTCTGCCGCCTCCTCTCTCTCCACGAAGAACGACCTCATCAGAATGTTCTCCCTGAGCCTCCTGCAGCCAGAGCCAGAGCCGGCAGAAGGCAGAGGAGGAAAAATGAACCTCTTGATCTCTCTGACAGCCCAGTGTTCATTAATGAAATTCCAATGCCGCCTCTTCGACATCTGCTTAATTCATTAGGAACCAACTCCGAGCGCTAGCTTTTCATGGCTGAAGACAGAAACTGCATCCGACTTTTATTTTGTAATATCCGGGAACCAGGAATGGTTTCCCCTTTGCCACCGTTGTGAGGAAACCTCGTTGGTGAAGCAGGTCCCAGGGATCCAGTGTCGTCATTCTGAATTGGTGCCAACAGACAACAGTGAGCCCATTCCAGCCCGGCAAACAGCGGAGTCCTCGGCTCCAGATGTGGACTCGGTGGCTGCTGTTGGTCTCTCCCCGCCCCCGCGGAACCCCCTACCCCCACCCCCTGCCTTTCTCTCACCCTCCTGCCAGGGACAGAGCTGCTTGGTTGGGGTCTGATGGCTCCTAAGAGGTGTCCCTTGGGCAGGCAGCTCACCATCTGATGCAATGACTGTGGGCATTCGGGGGCCACTGGAGGGCCAGATGAGGGCTGCCACGTGGGTTCCAGTCCCTGGGTGGGCATAGTGGCTGGAGGATGGTGCAGGGCACAGAGTCCTTCTCACCTATGGCCTCAGCTCAGGGACCTTCACCCCCCTGCCTGTGCAGGGCAAGGCTGTCTGTTCCAGCCTTTACCCTGACCCACAGCCTGGTCCTCCTCCTCCCTCTTCAAGCTGTCCTCCGGGGGTCTCTGGGCCACAGTAAGCGTTGCTTTGTCGGTTTACTTAGCTGGTCCCTTCAGCTGGAATAGAACCAGCCAAAGGTTGCACACTCGGTGCCCACAGGGCCGGGCAGGTGTTGCAGGTGAAGGAAGTGGGCACGGTGAGGACCAGGGAGAACCGGACGGGGCCCTTCCAAAGCCAGCTCGGCTGAAATGCCCCTCTTGGCCCATCAAGGCCAGATCTTTGTATTTTTTTTAAGCAAAGGGTGAGAGCTGGATCGATGTTAAATCTCCCAATTAAAAATACAAGGTTAGCCATTAACTCAAACTTTTAAACACTTTCGAACAGCCTGAAAAACCAAACACACGTGCAGATGAGATTCTGTCCAGAGGCCCCCGTGGGGTAACTGGGTTTGCACTGTAATTGGGAGCCGCAGCAATTAGAATTTCCCAAAGCTCGCATGCATGGAGTGCTTGCTGCGTGCCAAGCACTGAACTACAGACTTCACCTGTGTCTCTCTCTCAGCGTGGATTCTGCCACAGCCCAGGTGAGAGGTGATGATCTGTAGACACAGGCTTTGTTTTTCCTCGGGTCCCGCCCTCAGTGCTTCCCCAAGGAGGACCTCACACCCCAGGCCTGACCACTTCCATGGATTTTTAAGAAAACAGGCATGGGAAGCCTTCATCTCTTTAGCTACCCATCAAAGCAGTGCCCTTGCCATCAGGGTTGGGGCTATCGGAGGCTGTCCGGGAGGGGGTACAGGGTGCATCTGCTCCCAGCTGGCACAGGCCTCTAGGGCAGAACACGGATGTGAGCCCCCTAAGCCCCAGGAAGGGCAAAAATGGGGTCATGTTTTGAATCATGAGAGCCTCCCCCCACCCCCCGCACCTGCCAAGTTCCCATAGGTAGCAATTCCTCTAGAAACCGGTTCGGCTCAGTGGACAGAGCGTCGGTCTGCAGACTGAAAGGTCCCAGGTTCCATTCCGGTCAAGGGCATGTGTACCTTGGTTGCGGGCACATCCCCAGTAAGGGATGTGCAGGAGGCAGCTGATCAATGTCTCTCTCTCATCGATGTTTCATTAACTCAGTGGCTCCTAAAATCCCCAGGGAATTCACAAGGTCACCTCAGGCAAACACTTGATTTTGCTACTTAAGAACTTATTTTGATGGACATCCAAACGTGTGTCCTTAGCACATCCAACCCAGAATTTCCCAGGAGCTTGGATGGAGAGCCAAGTTTATTTTTCTTTAAAGTCCCTTTCAAGCAAAGTATAAACAATAGCACAGGCGGTGCATGGAGAGAACCGAAGAAAAGCCGCCCTGTGGGTAGGCCAGCGGATGTCCTGGGAGGGAATGCCAGGTCCCCGGCCGGGGGCGCGGGGTTTGGGCGCCCCCTCCAGGGCAGGGGCGGGCGCCCCAGGCCGCGAGGGTCCCGGAGCGGTGCAAGGTGACCTCACCCTGGCCGGCGCGGCGGGAAGGCGCGGTCACGGAAAGAAGCGGAGCCTGTTTCTGTCTGCGTGCCCCGGGTTTGTGTTGGACGGCGCGCGTTTTGGTTGGCCGGCGCGGCCTCGTGTAAAACACCGAACACGGGCCTTTTCGTTTCTGTGTGGCCCTGTCTTCCCCGCGTCCCCTCCCACCGCAGCCGTCCGACCCCGTTAGGGCTGTGCCGTTCGGCCAGATGTTGGCGTGCTCCAGATGTGCTTTAATAAAGCAGCTTTAATAAGCAGGTTACTGTCCCCGGAGGAGGGGGGGTGGGGGCTTAGCGTGCAGCACGGCTGGTGCACAGACGCCCTGTGCTTCCCGGCGCTGGGAGAGTCTGCGTCCAGGGCGGACGGGCACCGCTCTCCCTCGGCCTGGCCTCCTGGCTGCGGCAGGGGCGAGTGCACCTGTGAATGCCTGGACCCAGACATTTTCATGTGTGTCTACACTAGGGGTGTCGAACTCAATCAGAGAAGGGGCCAAAATCTAAAATCCAGCCTAAATCGCGGGCCGAATGGTTTACTGAACAGTCATAAACTGACAATGTCATAAACTGACAGCGGAGTGCAGTGATGACAGCGCGGTGCGGGCCACATTGCAAGGCCTGGCGGGCTGGATTTGGCCCGCGGCCTTGTGTTTGACACATGTGGTCTACACGGTGTTACTCATCTTGGAATTTTTTTCCCCTGCCTCTCTCTAACATCAACAACAACAGAAAGAAATGAACATTTTTTTAAAATATATTTTATTGATTTTTTTTTTTTTTTTACAGAGATAAGAGAGATAGAGAGTTAGAAACATCAATGAGAGAGAAACATCCATCAGCTGCCTCCTGCACCCCCCCCACTGGGCATGTGCCCGCAACCAAGGCACATGCCCTTGACGGGAATCGAACTTGGGACCTTTCAGTCCACAGGCCGACACTCTATCCACTGAGCCAAACCGGTTTCGGCAGAAATGAACATGTTCAGTTCGCTGCCGTGGAGTCTTGCATGGTAGGGTCCTTATAGGTGTCTGACGAGGTCGGCCTTCCTTTATTCTTGTTGCCTCCAAGTCCTTAATGTCTACCTGGACATCTTTTTCAAAACAGATCACTTCTCTCAGTTCGTACGACGGGCAGGGGTGAGTGCACGCACGGGGAACAGCAGGTCCGAGCCGCTGGGCGCGCCCTCCTCCGAAATGAGTGGGATGGAGACATAAGCGCTTTGAGACCCCGGTTTCGTGCAGATCAAACATAAGAAACGGTTCTGCAGGCTGTTAGCTCTTTGCCGGCGCAGCACTCGGGCCGCTGAATTACTCACCGGGCGGCCTCCCTGCTCCGGGAGAGGGGCCTGAGGGTCAGGGGCGGCTTTGTCCTCTCTGCCGCCTCTGGAGCCGGAGCGAGGCTGCGATCTCATTACCAGCGGCTTCCTCCTTCGTTGTTTGGGAAGAGCCGGCAGAGGGTCGATTCTGCCTGGACTGCCCTAGATTTGCTTCCTCGAGAAATACTTACTGGGCACCCGCTGTGTGCCAGGCACAGTTCCGGGCGGGGCTGGGAGGCACAGTCGGGATCTGCAGCCCTCCGAGCTCTGGCCTCTGGGGTTGTAGGGGGGTGACAAGCAAGATAAATGTGTAAGAAGGATAACGGGTCAGAGTTGAAGATGTGAAACAAGGAAGAGGATATGAAATACGCGGGCAGCGGGTACAATTGTGGGTGTGGGGGGCAGGGAAGGCCTCGCGGAGAAGAGAACTTCCGAGTGGAGACAAGAAAGGGTGAGGGCACAGGCCGAGGGGGAACCGGGCAGGAGGAACAGCATGGCAAAGGCTCCGGGCGGGCCTGAGCCTGGCTGCAGAATAGCGGGGCGGGGCGGGGCGGGGCGGGCGCTGGGGCCCGCAGGGCCTGTGGGTGGCCGTGGGGCCTCTGTTCTCGGGTGAGTGGGAGCGATAGAGGATGCTGGTGGGGAGGGGGCTGGCACTTTGGCGGCTCCATAGGGAATGAACAGAGTCCGGTCAGGAAGCAGTTGACCTAATCCAGAGGAAAGAGGGTGAGCTCCATCCCAGCGAGGAGCCACGGGGCTCTGCTGTGGATAGACCTTGAAGCACAGCAGGCGTTGCTGATGGATTAGATGTGGGGGGGTAGCCACGATGGTTTCCTAAGTAACCGGAGGCAGAGGGAGGGGCTGCCGGAGGAGCCGTGCGGGGACGGGCAGTGGGAGCTCAGCGTTGGGAGTGTGGCCCCCAAGGTGTCCATGGGCACCTCTTCGAGGTGGCCTCAGCGGGTAGACCGTTCTGGGCTGCACCCAGCCGGTGTGTGCCACACACCGCCGGCCCCTTGCCAAATCGATGTGCCACCTGTACTCTTATTTACCTATTTTTAATTTTTTTAAAAAAAATAGAACAGGATCCCACAGCCCTGAGCGAGAGAAGCTTGCTTTCCTTGCCCCAAATGGAAGGAAAGTAGAACACGTGATCCAGTGTCAGCTAATTCTGCTGCCCTGGAGCCCCGCGCAGCGGCCGTCCCCCTGTCAGAGCAGAAGGCGCAGGGTACGGAGACTCCCCTGAGCTCCCCGGGAGTGAGAGGAGCCACTCCCAGCACGGGCGTCCCCGCGGCTGGTGCTGGGACCCTGGGCCCCTCTCACGCCAAGCTCACCTCCGGGATGACCAGGAGGCCGGATGTGCCACAGTCCAGGGACTGTTCTGGGCCTTGCTCCAGCCAAGCGTTGTCCAAGTGCACGGAGACCTCTGGCACTTCCTTATACAGTGTCACCGCCTCCCACGGGACATCGCTGAATGTTTCCTCATGCGACACCCAGCACCCATCTCTCCCCTCAGACAAGCCCGGGTCTCAGTCCTCACATCCACTCCCCCAGCTCTGAACTCCCTGCACCGATCCTTCTTCAGTTAGACCATGTATGCCATGTGCCCAGCACAACGTACACAACCAACTCTCAGCCAGTGACACCTCGTTAACAATAAGCATGGTGTCTGTTGACACAGACACGGCCCTCTCCCCCACAAACAGGTTGGAGCCGATCAACAGCTAAGTTACTTACATTAGGAATTGCAAAACCAAGGCCTCCAGGCACCAGGCGGGTAACGTGTGTGAGGCTACAGAGAGTGCTGGGGAGTGCGGCCAACCAGAGGGCATGTGATCTGTTCGGTACTGTTGAAAGTTAAATGTTTTAAACCCACTGCCCAGCACCCACATGCACAGGGCATCCCCGGACACACACTAGCGTGGGCTCCTGGGTTATAAGGAAACCCACAGTAAGATGACTTTTTGGTTATTGTAGCTGATATCTACGGAGCATCCATTATGTGCCAGGCACTGTGCTAGGCTTGGGAATATGACAGTGAACAAAGTAGGCCCTTTTTGTTTAGGTTTTTTGGGTTTGTTTTTTTTTTCCTAATTGATTTTAGAGAGGAAGGGAGATGGAGAGAATGATCGTTGAGAGAAACATAGATCAGCTGCCTCCTGCACGCCCCCTACTGGGGATCAAGCCCACAACCCGGGCATGTGCCCTGAGTTGAACCGGCTTGGGACTATGCTCAACCAACTGAGCCACACCATGCAGAACAGGCCCAAACCCCGCCCCCATGGAGCTGCTCCTGTGGGAGCCACGGGCAGTGTGCAAACAAGGAAATGGCTTTCGGTTCAGGGAAGGCCTCTGGGAGGCCTGGTGTTTGGCCAGTTCCTTGAAGGAGGCCAGGAGGGAGTTCCCAGGAGGAGGGCACTTCTCTGGCAAAAGCCATGAGGTGTGAGTGTGGCCGATACTCAAGCTTGGCTTCCAGGACATAGCCTTGATATCTTCGTTTGTGGTAAAACTCCAAGGTGGAAGGAACGGATTGGCCAGCAGAAGGCGGCCTGGGGCTGGTGAGGCCCCAGGGCTCTGCCAGACCCTGAGACGGGGACTCTGAGATCCCCATGCTCCGTCGCGCCATCGGTTTCAGCCAGTGAGCACCAGCTGGTGGAGGGAGGCCTCAGCTCACCCCCTGCACCCCCTTCAGAGGAAAACATCACGCCTGGTGGAAAGCCTATTATTGTCCACCCGTTGCAGCTGCGACCCCTGGGGACTTCCTACAAGGGCATGTGACCTCGATACAGATGACCACACAGTTCCGGGCCTGACGGCTCCTGTTCAGACACAGAGCCGGTCCTTTCCTCCCCCCTCCGGGAGCAACCTTGGCCCAGAGGCTCGGGAAGCACACCTGGCTCCGGGAGGGTGTCCCTTATTAAACCGCCCATGCACCGGGCGTGAAAGGGCAGGCGCTGCTGTTTTCCTGTCATCCGGGGAGTTTTACAGAGCACCAGTGATACATGCCTGCAGGGGCAGGGGGGAGGGAGGAGTAGACAGCACCTGGATGCCCTAGAACTCTCAGTCCAGGGGAGGAGGCAGATCATAACCAAGCAAAGCAGGAAAACACCATTTCAGCTGGAGGTAGATGCTAAGAGGACATGTCCACTGGTGTGGCAGGAAGTCAGCAGCGTGGGGCTCCTTCAGGTGGGGACGAGGTGACTTGGATGCGGAGGTGGCCTCTAAGCTGAGCTCTGAATAATGGGGGACAAACCGACCAAAGTGAAATCTCAGAAAAAATCTCAGGCAGAGGCGATGGCAAGTGCAAAGGTCCTGGGGCAGAGATGAGCTGGAGCATGGGAGAAGCAGTGAGGAGGCCAGTGCAGCCAGGCTGAGCAAGGAGGAGGAGGAGATAAGGTCGGACAAACACTGTAAGTGGGTTGAGGGGGCAGGGGGAGGACAGGTCTCGAAGAGTCTTAGGACACAGGCAGAAATTGGCTTTTTTTGTGTGTGCAATGAGAAATTATTGGGTGTTTTAAGCATGCAGACATAGGATCTGTGTTTGCGTCAGGGAAGCTCCGGCTCCGTTTCTTTCTGTGTTTGGCAGAAGGGCGGGTGAGAGCTATGCAGATCCCCTTTTCATCCTCAGCCTGTAGGGACAGAGCGCTGAGGGGTCTGATGGTTGCGGTCAGGCCTCTAGGGAATTCTCGGTGACTGGGTCCAGCAGCTCCCCAGCCAGAACCGCAAATGCCGTGTAGATGCTCTATCACGTTCCTGCTGCTGTCCTCACAGACTTTCACAAACTGGGTGGCTTAACACAACAAAAACGGACTCTCTCAGTTCTGGAGACAGACGTTAGCAATGAGGCTGCCAGCAGGGCTGTTCCTCCGAAGGCTCCGGGGAAGGGTCCTTCCCGGCTCTTTCGGCCTCTGGAGGCTCCAGACATCCGTGGCCTATAGATGCATCCCTCTGCTCCTGCCTCCATCTCCACGGGGCCCTTCGCTCTCTGTCTGCCTCTTCCTGCTCCTGCCTCTTGTAAGGACGCTTGTCATTGGAATGAGGGCCCACCCGGGTAATCCAGGACGGTTACACCTCCAGGTCCTTATGGGGTCTGCAAAGACCCTTTTCCCAAATCAGGTCCCATTCACAGGTTTCAGGGCTTAGGACATGGGTGCGAATTAGAGAACATGCCATCGTGCAGTCCTGCAGCCCCTAAGGACAGCAGGCAAAAGGAAAAGAACGGCGATGGCCCTAGAGGAAGAGAAATCCCGCCATCTCCGTGAAAGCTGCGGAGTGATGGGGTACCCGCCATGGAGTGCAGTATGCACCCCCTCTTCACGCACTGACTGAGCACCGCGGGGCTGGCACACACCGTGGGGCTCTGAGGCGTGAGCCCAGAGCAGGGGCGTCTCGGGGAATGCGAAAGGTGCCCACACTCGCAGTTTCCCTCTCTCCCTGCGTGTCCGAGTCCGCGGAGAGCCTCCCTGGGAAGCAAGAAGAGGCATGACGGGAGCCGCTGCGCCCAGAGATGTGTAATTAAGTCCTAATAACACACTCCGCACGTGTAATGAGAGCTCGAGGGGATCGGAAACCAGAGCGAGTCCAGAGGGCACTAAAGAGGCTCCGCTGGTGGCTTAGCTCCGGGGGGAGGTGGCTGGTGCCGAGCATTCCGGCTGAGAAGCGTTCAGAGGTGAGCCAGGGGGGCGGCGTCACCAGGTTTCAGGAAGAGCAGACAATTCTTGGGAAGGTCCCAAACAAAGCAAAGTGTAGTCTTCCCTCGGTTTACATAATAGTTGCTTCAAAAAAAAAAAAAAAAAAAAAAAAAAAAAAAAAAAAAATTTAATCCATGTATATGAATACCCTGCAAAAAAAAAAAAAAATCTTCTGTTTCTGTGTCAGACAGAGTTCCATTCGAGGCTCAGGTAACTTACACACAGGTTGTTACCTGCCCCTCGTAACGCCCAGGAGGCCTGGGGACCAGGGTGCCTCCTCCTGGGGAAGGTCCATCCCACAATGCCCTGCTGGCCGCGGGCCCCACGTGCCAGGTGTACCCATCCGTCCCGGGAGGTTTCCAAAACGCACTCCCCTCCCCGGGAAGGGGGGTGCCCTCCGGCTGAGCGGCCCTGATTGTCTCGCGCCCTCCCGGGGGCCTGGTTCGGACCCCGGGCGGCGCCTCACCTCCCGCTCTGCTTGCAGGCTCCATGCAGGTGATGAACAAGACGCGGCGCATCATGGAGCAGGGCGGCGCACACTTCGTCAACGCCTTCGTCACCACGCCCATGTGCTGCCCCTCGCGGTCCTCCATCCTCACCGGCAAGTACGTGCACAACCACAACACCTACACCAACAACGAGAACTGCTCCTCGCCCTCCTGGCAGGCGCAGCACGAGAGCCGCACCTTCGCCGTGTACCTCAACAGCACGGGCTACCGGACAGGTGAGGGCCTGGGGCGGCCAGGGGGCCGGGCGGGCGGGGCCTCGAGGCATGGCCGGCGGCCTGGCCTCGGAGCGTGGCTCTCCGTGGTGCCCCTGCACCGAGGGGCCACCCCAGATGACCTTGGCTAATGCGTGGACAACTTCCTTCTCATTGGAAAGTTGTGCGTTTATTTCTCTATGCGTTAGAGTGCTCTGCCCATAGTAGTGATAGAAAGTGACTTTTTCAAAGGATTTTGAACTAAAAAGAAAGCGAGGGGGGAAGAGGAGGGAGGGAGGATGCACTTAACATATGAGATAGAGCACAGAATATAGAGGGAAGCCAGAAATACCCGTGCATGAGTTTGTGGTCTCCGTCCATCCGAAAATGATGTTGCTAAAGCCATCCGAGACTGATGTATGAACTTTAGGCCCATGGTCGGCAAACTGCGGCTCGCCAGCCACATGCGGCTCTTTGGCCCCTTGAGTGTGGCTCTTCCACAAAATGCCACGGCCTGGGTGAGTCTATGTTGAAGAAGTGGCGTTAGAAGAAGTTTAAGTTTTAAAAAATTGGCCCTCCAAAGACATTTCCATCGTTGTCCTGTTGATATTTGGCTCTGTTGACGAATGAGTTTGCCGACCACTGCTTTAGACCATTAGCCTGGAAGAAGGTTCCAGAAGAACCCTGGGCTAGGGAACAGGGCTGACGCGGGTGTGAAGGATGGGGAGGAGTGTGTGTGGGGGTTGTGTGGCTGCTGTGGAACGGCCCAGAAGTCGGCACGGCGAGGGACTGTTGGCCCACCGTTGGCTTCTGCCCTCCCCGTGTGGCATCCTGGTGAGAGGAGCGAGGCCTCCCCGGGACCTTGGAGGAGGTGCTGTGGTGGGTTCTGAAGACTCACCTCCCAGCCGGTTGCCTGAGGCAGAGACACAATCACAGTCACTCACCTCCGGCACCCTTGTACAATCCTCCCGGCTCAGTTAATTCGGTTTGCTTTAATGAATAATAAATACTCCCCCCCTTGGCTCCTTAGCCGAGGCTGTTGTGAAATCAGATCCTGCGGCGTGCATATGGCAACCTCAGGAAGCCATGTGCCAGGGAGCAGGCGATGGCTGGGCGAAGACCATGCCTCCCTCAGCTCAGGTCACAGCTTCCACCAGTTCCAGGGCGTGGCTGCGGGGACCCGTTGGGCTGGGGAGTGAGCTGGTGAGGTGTGGGGTCCCCCCCAGAATGTGGGTTCTGCTGAGAGTGCTGGAAAGGCCTCGATCCCACACACATGACCATGTAGCTCCTTGGTGTGTGTGTGTGTGTGTGTGTGTGTGTGTGTGTGTAACACCAAGGATCACCATGCAGGTGTTGTGGGGACCTGGATGTAGATGGAGGCAGCAGGACAGGGGGCACCTGCCCCTCGAGTCCAGAAGCAGCGGGTCCTCGAATAGCAATGTCTCATTTTGGGTCATTTCATTAAAACCTTGGTGATGCCAAAACCGGTTTGGCTCAGTGGATAGAGCGTTGGTCTTTGGACTGAAGGGTCCCAGATTTGATTCCGGTCAAGGGCATGTGCCTTGGTTGCGGGCACATCCCCAGTAGGGGGTGTGCAGGAGGCAGCTGGTCGGTGTTTCTCTCTCATCGATGTTTCTAGCTCTCTATCCCTCTCTCTTCCTCTCTGTAAAAAAATCAATAAAACATATTAAAAATAAGTAAGTAAAAAAGTAAATAAAACCTTGGTGAGCTGCCATGGGAGCATAACTCTGTTTATATCGATCAGGCTGTGGTAGAATTGGTTGCATGACACATTATTTCCCTTAACATTGCAGAACCTATCAAGGGCGTTCGTTAAGTGCGAACTACTTTAATTATAGCCGGTTTGTGGTAAGGGTTGCCAGCCTTCAGATATTTCTGCTCTGAATTTTTTTTTGCTGAAATTTGCTGATTTAAAAAATGTTGGCAAAACTCCATGTAAACCGTGGGCCAAACCAAACACGTCTGAGGACCGAGTGCGGCTCACAGACCCCCTTTCACAGCCCCTGGCTGAGAGGCCTGTGTGGGGGCCGTGGGCTCTGGAAGCCAAAGAACAGGGAGGCCCCTAAACGTGTGCTCAGCTCCCCTCATTTGACAGCCAGGACAAGGGCAGCCCAGAAAAGAGCTTTTCAGGGTTGTTACCTGCACTCATAAAATGACGTGCTTGCGGCTTACTCGACATGGAAACGAGACCACGGGAATTTGAAGGGAGTGTGGAACCTGCCCTCGTCCAATTGAAAGGAAGCGGGGACTCTTCCCCTCCCCACGTGGGAGTCTGTGCTTGTTTCTCAGTAAATGTCCACCTTTTACTCTAAAAAAATCTTTCTTGGAAGGAAACACGCATCTTGCGATACGTGGGGGCTCGCCGTGGGAGCCAACGCCGAGCGATCCAGAATCGTACAGCTGGCACACAGGAAGGAACCGTCTCCTGAGAATATTCTTCAAAACTGATTCCCCAAACGTATCCTTAAATTTACACAAATCACCAAAGAGCTATTTCCCCTCAGAACGGATTTCATCAGAGTGTGTTTAATTATATCCTCAGTGAGGACTGGAAGCATGTCAAATGTAAATTTCTCTACACAGAACATTTATGGTTTAAAAAAACAAAAAAACTGTCACCAAAAATTTTATTTGTTATATTTAGAATGCTCCTCTATATAAGGAACCCCATTCCAACCTGACTTTCAGAACTAAGGATCCTGAAATTCTCTTTACTTTGTTCTGATATGCCCCAAGTCATTGCATAACAAGGGCTGTGTCCCCTATATGCTTTCCCTCTTTGCCCTGGCAGCTAGGAAGCTCGCATTTGAGTTTTATGTTAAGTTTGCTGCTCCATATGAAAACATTTAAAGCTACTATCACCTAATATTCATTATGTTGGCCATTGTTATTTGGTTGAGGAAAATGACAAAAAAAAAAAAAAAAAAACATAAATTCAAAATTCCTCTTAGGTTAATTTGATTTCACTTTAGAAAATATAACTTTTTAGTCCCCTCCCAAAACCAATGGTTAATTGTTCTTGCTGGGTCTTCAGACACATTAAATCCTGCATTCTGTAGGTGTGTGGGCAGCTGGCTGAGTTGGGTTTAATTTTGTGTGTGAGAGATCTAAGGTAGCAACTGTTGGTTATTCTCTCAGTTATCAGTCTGTGCTGCTTTGGCCGGCCTGCCCCACTCAAAGTCATGGATTGATCAGCAATTCAACCACTTCCATTTTTTATTGAGATATAAACGGACATATAACTGAGATGTAATTAACATGCATTAGTTTCAGGTGTACAGCATAATGATTCGATATTTATATATATTGCAAAATGATAACCACAATACGTCTAGTTAGCACCTGTTGCCATATGTGGTTACAAGATTTTTTGTGAGGGGTGAGAACTTTTAATATCTACTCTCTCAGTTTTCCAGTACTCGGTCCGGCATTATTAACTGTAGTCACCATGCTACATATTACATCCTCAAGGCTGTGCCTTTGACCCATTTCACCCACTCCCTAACCCCCTACCTTTGGCAACCACCAAGCTATTCTCTGTATCTGCGAGCTCAACTACCGTACTTTTTAGATTCCACATGTAAGTGATATCCTATGGTAATAGTCTTTCTCTGTCTGACTTATTTCACTTAGCATAATGCCCTCAACTTCCATCCATCTTGTCTCAAATGGCAAAATTTTCTCCTTTTTATGGCTGAACAATATTCTATTGTGTGTGTGTGTCTTTATCCATTCATCCGTTGGCGGACACATGTTGTTTCCATGTCTTGGGTAAATAATGCTGCAGCGAACACAGGGTGCCTATATCTTTGTGAGGTTGTGTTTTCGTTTTCTTTGGATAACTGCTCAAAAGTGGGATTGCTGGAGCATATGGTAGTTCTATTGTTAATTTTTTGAAGAACTGCCATAGGGTTCTGTTTTTCCATAGTGGCTGCGCCAATTTACATTCCCAAAAACAGTGCAAAGGGTTCTTTTTACTCCACGTCCTTGCTTGTTATTTCCTGTCTTTTTGATGGCCATCCCAGCAGGTGTGAGGTGCTGCCTCACTAGGGTTTTACATTTCCCTGGTGGTTAATGAGATGGAGCCCCTTTTCACGTACCTGTTGGCCATCTGTACATTTTCTTCAGAAAAAAAACAAAACACATCTATTCAGATCCCCTGCCCATTTTTTAATGAGAATGTTTGTTTTTTTTGCTATTGAGTTGTGTGAGTTCTTTGGATGTTAACCCATTAGCATATATAGGATTTGTAAGTCTTTCCTCCCATCCAATAGGTTGCCTTTCCATTTTGTTAATGGTTTCCTTTGCTGCATAGAAGCTTTTTTATTTGATGTAGTCTCATTTTTTGCTGTTATTGCCTTTGCTTTTGGTGTGAAATTTAAAAAAAAAAAATCATCATCACCAAGACTGATGTCAAGTTATGGTTTCAGATCTTACGTTCAAGTCTTTAATCTATTTTGGGTTATAAGATAGTGGTCTGGTTTCATTATTTTGCATGTGGCTGTCCAGTTTTCCTAACATCATTTATTAAAGAGATTTTCCTTTCCCCATTACATATTCCTGGTTCCATTGTCATAAATTAATTGGCCATAAATGTGTGGGTAACTTCTGGGCTGTCTGTTCTGTTCCACTGATCTATGTCCCTGTTTTCATTATTGTAACTGTGTAATAGACAAGGTGGGGCAACTGTAAACCTACTTTTGCCCCACCCTGTATTTGGAACTCAAGGCATAATGCTTCCAGCTTTGGTCTTCTTAAGATTGCTTTGGCCATTCAAAGTCTGTTGTGGTTGCAACAAATTTTAGGATTGTTTGTTCTATTTCTGTGAAAAATGTCATTAGAATTTTGATAGGTATTGCATTGAATCTGTAGATCACTTTGGGTAGTATGTACATTTTAACATTATTAATTCTTCCAATAGCTATGCACAAAATACCTTTCCATTTATTTGTGACTTCTTCAGTTTCTTTCATCAATGTCTTATACCAGTGGTTGAACCACAGTTTGCCAATCTGTTGACTAATGAATTTGCCGACCACTGTCATATACCACCCTTTACCTCTTTGCACACAATGTGCCACAATTGCCTAATCCTCATAGCTTCCAACTACGCGGTAACATTTAGTCTAGTCCAGTGGTCAGTAAACTCATTAGTCACCAGAACGGCAAACTGCGGCTCTGTTGACTAATGAGTTTACTAACCCCTGGACTAGACTAAATGTTACCATGGAGCCGCGTTTAGCCGTGTTGCCGACCACTGTCTTATACTAGTAGTTTCCAAAGTAGAGAGATCGTTACCTCCTTGGTAAGATTCATTCCTAGGTATTTTATTCTTTCTGGAATTGTTTCTTAATTTATTTTTATTTTTATTTTTTATTTCAGAGAGGAAGAGAGAGAGGGAGAGAGAGAGAAAAAAACATCGATTATGAAAGATGTTTTGATTGGCTGCCTTCTGCGTGCCCTACACTGGGGGTCAAGCCTGCAAACCGGGCATGTGCCCTGACCGGGAATTGAACTGTGATCATCTGTTCATAGGTCAATGCGTAACCACTATCAGTGGTTTTCTTAATTTCTCTTCCAATGATAGTTTGCTATTAATGTACAGCAACACAATGGATTTTTGCATATTGATTTTTGTATCCTTCAACTTTATTGAATTTGTTTATTAATTTTAACAATTTTTTTTTGTAGACTTTGAATAGCCATTCTTTAGGGTTTTCTATATATATCAATATTATCATACCTTCCAATAGTGACATTTTACTTCTTGTTCATTTGGATGACTTTCTTTTCTTGCCTACTTACTCTGGCTAGGACTTTCAGTACTATGTTGAATAAAAGTTGTAAGCATGGGCATCCACGTCCTGTTCCTGATCTTAGAGGAAAAGCTTTCATCATTGAATATAATGTTAACTCTGGGCTTGTTCCCTTGCCCTAGCCAGTTTGGCTCAGTGGATAGATCCTTATCCCTTGAACTGAAGAGTCCCAGGTTCAATTCTCAGTCCAAGGGCATGTACCTCGGTTGCAAGTTCAATCCCCTGGTCAGGGTGAATGCAGGAGGCAACCAGTTGATGTGTCTCTTGCACATTGATATTCCTCTCTCTCTCTCCCCCTCCCTTGAACTATTTCTAAAAATCAATGGGAAAATATCTTTAGGTGAGGATTAAAAAATAAAGGTATGTTCTCTTTATACTAACTTTACTCTGAGTTTTTAATCATTAATGGCTGTTGAATTTTGTCAAATGAAGTGATTATATGATATTTATTCTGCATTTTGTTGTATACCACATTGATTAATTTGCAGATGATAAACCATCCTGGCATGGCATCCCTGTTATAACTCTTACTTGATCATGGCGTATGATCCTTTTAATGTATGGTTGAATTTGGAAAATTTTACTGAGGACTTTTGCATACTATGTGCATCAAGGATATTGACCTGTAAATTTCTTTTCTTATGGCATCCTTATCTGGTTTTGGTATCAAGTGTTCCCTATTCTTCATTTAAAAAAATAAATAAATAAATAAATAAATAAATTTAAAAAAAAACTTGAGAGGATTAGTATTCTTTCTTCTTTGAATGTTTGGTGAAATTCATCAGTGAGACATCTGTTTTTTGGGAATTTTTAGATTATTGATGCATTCTCTTTGCTAGTAATTGTTTTGTTCAGATTTTCTGTGTCTCCATAATTCAGTCTTGAATTTATGAATTTATTTATTTCTATGAATTTATCCATTTCTGCAAGGTTGTCTAATTTATTGGCATATTATTGTACATAATATTCTTTTATTTGCCTTTGTATTTCTTTGGTATTAATTGTAATGTTTTCTCTTTCATTTCTGATTTTATTTAAGTCCTCTGTTTTTTTTCTTCGTGACTCTAGGTAAAGGTTTGTCTGTTTTCTCTTTTCATTCAAAGAATTAGCTCTTTCATTGATCTTTTCTTTCATCCTTTTAGTCTCTATTTTATGTATTTCTGCTCTTATCTTTATTTCCTTCCTTCTACTAATTTTGGACTTGATTTGTTCTTTTCTAGTTCCTTGAGGTGTAAAGTTAAATCATTTATTTGAGATTATTTCTTGTTTCTTGATGTAGGCATTATGCTATGAACTTCCCTCTTAGAACTGCTTTTGCTGCATCCCATAAGTTTTGAAATATTATCGTTTTCATTTGTCTCGGGGTGTTTTTTTTCTCTTGATTTTTTTTTTCTTTGACTAATTGGTTGTTCAGTAGTATGTTTAGTCTCCACATATTAGTGAATTCCCCAGTTTTCTTCTTATAATTGATTTTTTGTTTCCTACCATTGTGGTCAGAAAAGATGCTTGACATTATTTCAGTTTTCTTAAATTTATTAAGACTTATTTTGTGACCTAACATATTACTTATCCTGGAGAATTGTTGCTTTTGGATGGAATGCTTATGTATATCTATTAAGTCCTATCTGCTATGATGTGTTGTTTAAGGCTGATATTTCCTTATTGATTTTCTGCTTGGGTGACCTATCCATTGATGAAGGTGGGTATTAAAGTCTCCTATTATTGTATTGCTGTCTATTTCTCCCTGTAGGTCTATTAATATTTGCTTTGTATATTTAGATGCTCCTAAATTGATCAGAGACTCTATTGTTTTCTGTTTCTCCTTATTTTCCATTGATGAGAAATAAGTCACATGAGCACAAAGGAGCTGGGGGAATGTAGTTTTCATTTTGGGTGGTAACTTGCCCAGCAAACAATTATTTTACTGTGGGAGAAAGAGAAAATGAACACTAAGGGAGGATTGAAGTCAGGGCCACAGTAGCGGTTTTCAGCTATTTGTGTGTGATATCCTTTTGAATACAGGAGGTCAGCCTGAACTGTGGCAGACTGGACCTGGACAGATGTTCCTAAAGTAAACCAACTGTTGACTCAACCTTTCATGTAAATAGTTTTTAATGTATTGAGTTAGCTGTTTTGTCTTGAAAACAATGAAATTATATTTTAAAAAATTTAAATAACCTTATTTTATGTTACATCTAACCATATGTAACAAAGATTAGGTTATAATTGTGACTAGTGGATTGATGATGTAAGCAAATTGATGAAGTGTCCATTGGGGGTGGAGTGTAATTTGTCCAACAGATTTAAGTGATGGCACAATACGATATTCTTCACCTTCAGTTTTCACAGCAAAATTAGAAAGGGTCATTTTGCCAAAAATAAATAAATAAATGAAATGAAATCATATCGAGCATCTTTTCTCACCACGATGGTAGGATTTGATCAGTTTTCCAGGGGCCTCTCTTAATCCGTTGGCATTTGAGTTTCCCCTGTGAAGTGTGTATTCCCTTACCACCATTTCAGCCTCTTCTTTAATTATCTCACTGTCTAGTCTAGATGGTTGTTTGTCGGTGGATTTGCTGGTGCTTCAAGCTGTCCTTCGGCATCACTTTAATTAATTTCCCAAAACCTTGCATCTCTTACAAGATTTGCCGTTTTATCTTGCAGTGATCTTGCTTTGTGCTGTGCCGCCCCGTGTTTGTAGTAGAGACTGACAGAGAGTGAACTGAGAGATGCTGAGTTCAAGCAGAATAAATAGCAGGTTGTTCATGGATAGTTCTGTGCCGTGGCTTCTGCAAACTTTGGAGGCGTGGACCTCGAACATAGACACCCTCCTGAGGATAAGTTGCCTCCTCAGGTTTCACAAAATGGACACGGTCACCTCTTAGCACACGTAAGCTGCCCTGCTGTGCCCACTCACATCCGGGGAGGCGGAGTCCTGCAGCGTTCCTGGAAGTGCGACGCCTCCCCGCCCTCTGCAGAGCGGTTGAGAACAAGGGTTCTGCCTGGGGTGGGGTACGGGCTCAGCCACTTAGAGCTGCATGAATTTGGACACGTTACTGACCTACTGTGATGATATTATTACTGCGTTCATAGGGTTTTGTGCAGATCAAATACGTGAAAACAGTGATACATAGGAAACAGTTAAGAAACGCTGACGGTGATGGTGATTTGTATGAGTGGCACAGCATCGCGCAATACACACCCAGACAGTGTCCCATGGCGATCCCTGTGTCCGCGTGTTCGATGGCTGTCACGGTGTCCGCGTGTCCGATGGCTGTCACGGTGTCCGCGTGTCCGATGGCGGTCACGGTGTCCGAGTGTCCGATGGCGGTCACAGTGTCCGAGTGTCCAGAAGAGGCCTGCTGCCTCAGTAGGTGCTCAGTGAGTCTCTGCAGGATGCATGGATCAGCCTGCGTGTGCTGCCCAGAGCAGCAGCCCCCGCCCTCCCTCTGCGTTTCTAGACTCCTTTCTCCTCTCCTGTTTCTCTCCCCCCACCCCCCTCCCACCACCTCGGCCTCTTTCTTCCTGGCCCCGCTGCACAGAGAGAAGAAAGGGCTGCGCTTCCTCCGGGGCCGGGGCCGGGGCCGGGCCGGGGCCGTGCAGCTGTCCTGCCTGCACAGTGGCCGCCTTCTCTCGCTTGGCCTTCCTCCTGGTTTTGCTCCCCTTCCCGTCCTCTCCCCTCGCGTGTGCACACGCACACAGCTGCCTCCTTTCTTCCTGCAGCTGCCCCTCTGCCGGCCCCCCTCCGCCCGTGGGGGTCACAGCTGTGTCTTCATTCACCGCACGAAGGGCCCCCCCCCTCCCCGCACAGCAGGGGACCTGAGCCCCCCTTCCCAGCTGCCCCTCCCAGGGCCCGGGCTGGCCCAGGCATCCGTGGGAGGCACACGTGTGCACATACCTCGTCAAGCCTAATTTCTTTAAACTCCAACTTAATAGTCACTCCCTTTCTCCGGGGCCTTCCCATTTCACAGCAGGTGGCAGTGGGTGCGGGGAGGCAGAGAACGGGGCTCTGCTTCGCACTCCTTCGTGACCTCGGCCGTGACCCTGCCCCCTCTGGGCCCGTCTCCCCAGCTGTGCAGCCAAGTTACCGCAGGCGTGTGCAAGTGACCCAGGGCCTTCACATGACGGTACCTGAGGGCCGTGACCAGCGCCACACACGTGGGGGGAGAGGGTCCCTGGAAGGAGGGAACGCTGGGTGTGAGGCTGACGGGCAGGACTTCCGTCAGTGCCCAGGCAGCTCTTGGGAGCGCTCTCTGTCCCACCCCTTCTTCCTGTGGCGGTAACAGGTGCCACGAACTGGGTGGCTGGAAACAAGGGAAACGTGTTCTGTCAGCGTTCTGGAGGCCAGAAGCCCAGAATCGAGTGATGTCGGGGCCACACCCCTCTGAAGGCTCAGGGAGCATCCTTTCAGTCTGCAGGCCGACGCTCTATCTACTGAGCCAAACCAGTTTTGGCTGCTCTACTTTTGAAAAATAAATAAAATACCAGGCAGGCCCAAAGTAAGCATATCTGTGGCATAGATTCGGCCCACAAGCCACCCACCAGTTTGCAGACTTTTCTCTAACCTGGTGGTTCTCGAGGGAGCACACCGCCCCCTAGGGGTTAAAAATCTATGAAAGCATTTCTTATAAAGGTTGGGGATGCTGCAGGCTTCCAGGGGGCAAGGACCAGGGACCTTTGATGCCCTGCTCTGCACTGAGAGCCCCACCTGGTCCCCATATTGCCTGGTATTCTACATGGCTTCACAGTTTTCTGTTACATCATTGTGTGATCCAGTAGTAATGTTGTCTGAGCCTCGACCCTAAGTACATCTTCTATATATATAAAAGCCTAAGTGACCTGTATGACCGAACAACCGGTCGCTATGACGTGTACTGACCACTAGGGGCAGACGCTCAGCACAGGAGCTGCCTCCTGGTGGTCGGCGCGCTCCCACAGCGGGAGTGCCGCTCAGCCAGAAGCCGGCTCGTGGCTGGCGAGCACGGTAGCTGCCTGCAGCTTCTCACACTGCTGCATCCCCCGAGGAGTCCTGGATTGCGAGAGGGCATAGGCCAGGCTGAGAGTCCCTCTCCCTCTTCCCCACCCTGCACAAATCCGTGTACCGGGCCTCTAGTTTTATATATAAACATGAAAGGTTTTTTGCAATTTTAATATGGCCTGAGTTTTCCAGGAATGTAAGGGATAAGTAAATGGAGAAAATATATTTTTATTGTTGGCATTATTATAAGTGTCCTCCATTCCCCCCCCTCCTTTTTGCCCACCTCCACCCAGCCCCCTCCATCCCTTCCATGCCCTTCACCGCTCTGCTCTCTGTGTCCACAGGTTATGCATGTCTAATCTCTTGGCCTAATTTTATCCAGTGCCCCCCCCCTTCTCCTCCCCTCTGACCTCTGTCAGTCTGTTCCACATATCTGGTTCTATTTTTTTCATCATTTTGTTCATTAGATTCCACATATTAGTGAGATCACATGGTACTTGTCTTCTCTGACTGGCTTATTTCACTTAGCATAATGCTCTCCAGGCCCCTCCATGCTGTCTCACAGGGTAAGATTCCATTGTGCAATTGCACCATCCACTGATGGGCCCTTGGGTAGCGTCTAGATCTCAGCTGTTGTGCGGCTCTGAACATGGGGGCGGCCTACATTCTTTCTGACTGGTGTTTTGGGACTCTTAGGATATATTCCCAGAAGTGGGACTGCTGGGTCAAAAGGCAATTCCGTTTTGAATTTTTTGAGGAAACACCATGTTTTCCACGATGGCTGCACCGGAGAAAATATTATATTTGAATACAAAACCCTTCCCAGAGTCACTCCCTGATGCTGAAAATGAGGAGCTGCTGGCAGTGCCACCCGGAGCATTTGAATTGCAGATGCCGCAGGCCCACCCGGGCTGCGCCCGCCCACCCACCCGCCCGCCCGCCCGTGGCTGTCACACGCCCAGCGAATCTGCGTCTAGGTGGCGGCATCTGCCTGCTTCGTCGCGCCTCCTTGATGGATGTGCTCGGGAGTTCGCACTGAAATTCGTCTTTGTTATAAATTGCCTTCCTTTTATTCTTTTGGGGATCGCAGTTAGGGCATTGTATTGATTTTTTTTTTCTTTTTTGAAATGATGTGCATAGGTAGCGTTTGTCACCTATAAATTTCCTTTCAGGGAAATAAGGGAGCATTACACAATATTTGTCACAGAGATGGGGCATCCGTCTCGTGGCGTTGAGAGCAGCTCTTTGAAGGATCGGCTTAGTGTCTGGTTCCTCCGAGGCGATAATGAGATAGCCATTGATTGACAGTCTCCCCGGGCCCTGTTCGGAGGGTCTGTTATGAGCCCCCTCCCCCATCCCATCCTTCTGGACAAAACCACTCTTGATAGGGGCAAACAGGTTTTCAGATACAACTCATCTTGACGTTGACTCAGCAGGCGAAAGTAGCTGTCCCTAGTGCCGGGGAGCCCTCCGTGCTGCCTACCCCCCCATTCCCGCCACTAATTGAGTTTCCAGGAAGTAGATGGGCCCTGGTCCTCGTTTGCTGGAGCTGCATGGAGTGGGTGGCGAAGGCCAACATTTAATTAGAGGCCCGAGCAGCCCGCTTCCATCCCTCTGACACGCAGGCTGCAAGGCCCCGGGCCTCAGGATCATCTACAGCCCGGCCTTCCTCCATAGCAATGACCTTGACAAAAACCGGGAGGGTCAAACTCTAGTGCTTGTGAAGGGAAGGGCCAGCAGAGCCCTCAGGCTTCCCTCTGGTTATTTGCTGGTCCCTGTGTCTCCCCAGGCAATCAGCCAACCCTCCCCTCCTCCCAGCAGCCGGAAGCATCTTTGGGAAAAAAATGGAAATCTAATCATGTCCCTCCCGGCTTTACAACCCTCTACAGCCGCCCACTGCTCTTAGAATAAACTCACAGATTCTTGCCAGGGCTGCCAATGCCTGGCACCTCTCTGCCCACGTCCGCTACCTCTCTCCATTCCTTCCTAACAACACCTGACCCCTTTGCTGTTCCTTAAACATTCCAAGGTCCAAGCTGCATGGGCCCTTTGCACCTGCTGCCTCTGCCTAACGCGCTGCTCACACAGCTCGTTCTCGTCACCGTGGACCTCCCATCCCTGACATCCCTTCCTCCTCCATTAGCTGTCCCCACCCCTGCCTCTCTCCGCCATGATTCTGTTTTATGTTCCTCCTGGAAATGATCTCAGGAGTTTTGAACTTACTCTGGCCTATCTGTTCATTGCTGTATCACCAGCCCCCAGAACAGTGCCTGGCAGGTACTGGGTACTCAGTAAAGATTTGAATGGATAGATGGCTCTTAGGCCTTCGGCTTGAAGTAAGCAGAAAAGGAGAACAAAATGGAATTCGGATGACTATTTTACTTGTCCAGCATTAAAAAGTCCAACTGAGATTAATTCAGACAAACTTAGCTGAGTCCCGGTGCTCAAACATGTTCATCAGAAACCTGTCTGTCTGCTTCTTGGATGCTCTTTCACTTGGGTTGGCTTTCTTCTGAGGAGGTCCTCCTTGGTGCTGTTACGATGGTCCCCACAGGTCCCATCTCACCAGGGTCTTGGCCTGGGCTGACAGAGAGCGTGTCTTTCCAGGGCTCCAGCTAAAGTCTCAGGGGAGGCTTTCATTGGTTCACCAGGGTCATGTGTCCCTCCATTCCCACAAGCCAGGGGAGATGGAGCATCCTGATTGGTCAGGCCCAGATCTCACCTCGTATCTGGGAGACAGAAACAACCTCGCCTGAGCAGGTAGGACTGAGAGGAGAAAAGTTGGTTCCCTCAGGCGGCAGTTTCCAAAAGACAGGAGAGTGGATGCCGAGCCAGAAAGGAAAACAGATGTCTGCTGCGGAAACCCAAACCAAGCTCCCTCCTCAGAGGGCAAGGGCGAGGAGGGCATTCCTCCCAGCCCCCACCTTCTCTCTCTCTCTCTCTCTCCCTCTCTCTCTCTCTCTCTCTCTCTCTCTCTCTCTCTGTTCAGCAAGATCCCTTCGCTGTTATCCAGAACTTTCCATAGCATTGATTTATCACTTTGGGCAGCCATTTGCATTCGCTGTCTTTTCGGGAGAAAGAGATTCATGCGGTAACCTTGCGAGCGGCCCAAAGTTAAAAGGATCCCGTTACAGAGTGTAAGAGGCGCCCCCGCCCCTGGCGCTCTGGGGCTCTGGGTTTATTTAATGCATTTCTTCCCGGCCTTGCTTCCTCAGCCCGTTTGTCTGCCAAAAAACAAAGACTTCAGCCCTGTGGCATTTCACATCCAATATTTATGGTGTTCTAGAGTTTGCAAAAGCACTTCCTCCCCATTTATCACTGGTTCCTCCGGAGACCGCGGCTCCGCCCCCAGAAAGTTAGCGGACTGTTTTCTGCCCAAGCCAGGCGCCCCGAAAGCCCTATGACAGAGGGTGACGGTCTCACCCCGCGGGCGCTTCTCCTGGCAGCGGGGCCCGGGTTGAAACCGGGCCTGGACCGGGCCGACTGCTACCCTGTACCACCTGGGACCAAGTTTGGGTCTTGCAAAATGGCAGCCGACAGCCTGAGTCCAGCCCTCAGCTCAATAATATTCCCTTTGGGGTACAGGGCGTTTTTTTAAAATCTGGAAATGTCACACAAAAAAAATACATATTCCAAGCTATTCTTTAAGAAAAGTAAATAGCCCTAACCAGTTTGGTTCCGTGGATAGAGTGTCGGCCTGCGGACTGAAAGGTCCCGGGTTCGATTCCGGTCAAGGGCATGTACCTTGGTTGTGGGCACATCCCCAGTGGGGGGTGTGCAAGAGGCAGCTGATCGATGATTCTCTCTCATCAATGTTTTTAACTCTCTATCCCTCTCTCTTCCTCTCTGTAAAAAAATCAATAAAATATATATTTAAAAAAAAAAAAAAAAAAAAAGCAGGGGAGCGCGCACAGGTCAGGGGCAGAAGGTGGGTCACCTGGGACCCGGCAGGCCGCCACGAGGACTCGTGTTTAAGCTCAGGTGTGATGCGGAGCCGCCGAAAGGGTCTGAGCAACGCCGTGGCTCGGGAGTTAACGAGATCTTTCTGACGGCGGAGGGCAGGAGGACGGGGAAGATGCTCCTGCAGGGTTCAGGCGGGAGAAGGTGGTGGCATGGACCGGGCTGGCTGCGGTGAGAGGTGCCAAGTGCTCAGCCTGAGTCTGTTCTGAGGATGGAGCTGCTATGACCCCTCATCCGTGGGCGCGAGGGGGGAGGCGGTGTGGCCGAGCCCGTCGCGTCCCCCGGACGGCTGGGAGAAGCAGGCTCACGGGGACCGCTCCCGAGTCCGGGGTGACATGCCGATTGGGCTCCAGGCGAACGGAGCTGGAGAGGAACACTCCGTGAGGAACAGTCCAGAGGACACTGGAAACAGTCACGCGTGTGGAAATCGCCATTTTCAACCACCAGATCTGAGGGTTCCAGCTTTGGAGCAGCTGTCACATGAGGGGCTCTTCCGAAACTCCAACCCCTTTCCACCTGCGAGTTTCCTAGTCAGGATACAAAGACCCAGGGTAGAGTCTGATTGGCTGAGCTCAGCCACACACACATCCTGTGGGTGGAGAAGAGCACTTTGATTGACAGTTAGGACCTTTGTATTGGGAGGAAACTGGGGTGCGGTGGGTGTGATTTTTTTTTTTTTTTTTTAAAGAAATTACCTGAAAGAAATAACCCGGATGGCAAGGCTTTAGAAGGTGCCTCGAAGGGCAGAGGCCTCTCCTGTCTGTCCGCGGTCCCCTCGGGGGGAGCTGGGCCCCCGCGCCCCCTCCGGCTGTGCTGACCTTCCTGAGTGGCTTAGGCAGACACTGTTCGTTGTCGTTGGCTCGGCTCTGCGCTCCGGCCCCTCCGCTGACAGCCGAGTGTCACGCTCAGCCGATCTCTCTGAGCGGCATAGACATCCCTCCCGAGCTCATGACCGCGGCCTCAGAGGGGCCTGTCACTTTCTCAGCCGGCGTCACATCTGGTTCCTAACAACCGTCTTCCTTTCTCCGAGACCCGTGTCCTCCTCCCCTGCCTGGAAGAGGAAAGCCGGCCAGCTGTGTTCGGAAACTCACTGTCCTTTCCCTTTCTTTCCCTCGGCATTCTTACTCTGCACCCATTTTATAGATGAAGTCACTGAGGCCCAGCGAGCAGCAGGGCTCGGACCCTGGCCCTCCGACTCTGGAAACCCCACTGAATGGGAATGGCAGGAGGGTCTTGGGTCCAGAAGGATCGTCTGGCCATTTGGGGGTGACTGGGTTATGAAAAGGCAGAGGGAAGGCAACGTCTAGGGGGTGTCCATTTCCATTTTGAGCAAGGAAATGAGGGTGAAGCAGCAAGATCTGTTTCTCTCTCTCTCTTTAGGCTCCATCACATTGATGGCCTGGCCTCCTTCATTTAGATTTTCACTCACCGGATCTGAGGGTTCCAGCTTTTGAGCAGCTGTCACATCAGGGGCTTTTACGAAATTCCAACCCCTTTCCACCAGCGAGTTTCCTAGCTTAGAATTCAATGATCGCCAAGACCGGTTTGGCTCAATGGATAGAGCGTTGGCTTGGGGACTGAAAGGTCCCGGGTTCGATTCTGGTCAAGGGCATGTACCTTGGTTGCGGGCATATCCCCAGTAGGGGGTGTGCAAGAGGCAGCTGATCAATGTCTATCTCTCATCGATGTTTCTAACTCTCTATCTCTCTCCCTCTCTGTACAAAATCAATAAAATATTTTTTTTAAAAAAAAAGAATTCAAAGACCCAGGGTAGAGTCTGATTGGCTGAGCTCAGTCACACACACGCTGTGGGTGGAGAAGAGCACTTTGATTGGTAGTCAGGACCTTTGTATTTGGGAGGAAACTGGGGTGCAGTGGGTGTACTTTTTTTTCTTTTTTTTTAAGAAATTACCTGAAAGAAAGTGTTTGTGTATCTGTATATTCATGCAAGTGTATATATTGGTATATTAGCTCCAAAATATGGGGGAAATTGCCAAATCAAAAAATGAGTAAGTATTTAATGCAGTATTTATATGTAAGTAGAAATCGTGAAATATAGCATGACTCAACCAGCCAGCTCTGGAATATCTCGGCTCTTGGTTATTTATCGATTATCTCTGTGCAGGATGTGGGTGGAGGAGCGTGGGAGGAGTGTGTGCTGAGAGACGCCAATGTTCCTAAAACAGCTGCGTTCACAGTTCCTCCCAGATGGTCCCGGGGAGGGGCAGCTCCCGGGGAGGCACTGGGTGCTGCCGGCCCCGTTGGGCTGTGCCAGGCCCTCCTTCACGGTGGTTCCTCCGCTTTGCGTCACAGCAGGCAGTGGCTTGCTGTCATGTTGCCCTCCGGGGCTCAGAGGGGTAAGGGCCTTTGCCTGGGGTCCCCTGGGTAGGAGGTGGCCGACCAGGGTTCAAACCCAGACCGTCTGGCTTCAGACAGGCCGTCGGCCGCTCTCCCACTTCACCTCTGCTCCCCAGGGGAAGGGGCCCGGCTGCCTGCAGGTGCCAAACACAGCATCCCCTACGCTGGCCCAGCCTGCTCACCAGCACCGAGAAATGAGCCTGGCATTGCTGTTGGAGTCCAGTGCCAAAACCCTCACCTCCCTCTTCTCCTCCCATCTCCAGCACGATCCTCTGTCTGTCTGCCTACCTGCCTCCGCAGCCCCCGGCCGCAGGGAGACACGGCTTTCACCAACCACACATGCGCTCACTGTGAGGCGATGTCCGTTAGAGGCAGGGCTGGGGGAGAGCAGCGGGGCCTGCCTCTGCCCTCCCACTCCGAACGGCTCCCCCGCAGCACGTAACACAGACAGATGGAAGCGCAGTGGCCTGGAGGGACGCAGCTCGCAGCTCTCCAACCAAGAGCTCCTGGCAAAGGCCTGCAGGGCCAGGAGAGTCTTGCGAAAGGATTCAGGGATTAATATCCCCTCAGTGGATGGAGCGTCGGTCTGCAGACTGAGGGGTCCCAGGTTTGATTCCAGTCAAGGGCGTGTGCCTGGCGGGAACTGAGCAGCACGTGTGCGCCATGACCGTCTGGCTGTGCAGAAAGTGCCACGATCGGCCGCTGATCGCAATGCCCTTGTTACGTGCACCTCGCTCTGCAGCGGGCAGAGCCAGGTGCGAAGTTTGTACCTCATGTCGTTACCGTGAACATACCGCGGTTGCCACATGGGAACCGTGCGGTGGGGAGCTGGTCTCGAACGGAACTGTGCCACCTGAGGTGTGCACATCGGGACCTGCAGCGTGAGGGCGGCCTGCAGTGGCTGCTCCTCTTCCTGTCGTCATTGCCGTCCCCTCTGTGGTGTCATTCCTTCGCACGGTGGACCCCCCTCACTGCCCCGGCCCCGTTCAGAGTCTGTTTCCTCTCTCTCCCTTCATCCCTCTCTCTCTCCCTTCCTCTCTCTCTCTCTCTCTCTCTCTCTCTCTCTCTCTCTCTCTCTCTCTCCAGCTCTCACCTCTGCGCTGTCTTCCATGTAGCTTCAAACCCCCTCTTAGTGGCAAGCTGACCCCAAACAGCCGTAGACCCTGTGAAGAATGATGTCTCTCTGCCAGCAGCTCTTTAAAAAAAGTCCAGGGCTGAGCCTCATTGGCCCCCCTTGGGTCACGTGCCTGTGCGTGAGCCAATGGCAGGAGCCCAGGGAATGCGGTGCTCTGACTGGTCTGCTGAATTCAGGTCAGCGCCTGTGTGTGAGAAGTGATGGTTCCCAGAGGATCCCGGTGAGGACCAGGCAGGCCAAACCAGACTCCACAGCCGGGTGTATATGCCCCCCCAGTGCCTGGTTCCCCGGTACCTGCTCCCTCGTCTTTTCCCTCGATGCCAGCCCTGCTTCCCAGGGGCGGCGGGCAGCCAGCACACCGTCAGTGGCCTCTCCCGGCCCGGCCGGGCATTTCATTCCTCCAAACCCGCGTGCCAATTGCTCCGCCCCCCACGCCAGCCCCCAGCTCGCTCTCCCTTCGCACCGTCCTCGCCGGGAAAGCTCGGTGACATCAGCCCAGACACAGGCTGTATTCTTCCGCGTGGCTCTCACTCCCGCTCCCTCTCCTGGCTCCGTGTCCCCGCCTGCAGCCCCGGGGCCCACGCTGATTTGCTTGTCCCACCTCATCTGGTGCCAGAATAACCGTTTTAAAAGCTGCCTTGGGGAAATCTAATCAAATGAGAACAAAATCTAATTTGGCACTAAAAGCTTGCGACTGAAGCCCTGTTTTCCAGGGCCTGGTGGGGCCTGAATAATAGACTCTGCCTGGGCTTTTTCAGGGCTGAGGGGAGAGCGGGGAGGGGTGTGAAAGAGGAGATTCTCGCAGAGGAAGCAGCTTGGACACCCGTGGCATTGGACGGTAATGGGCCGGGGTGGGCTTCCGAAGGCACCCCGCCCCCCGCCCCCGAGAAAGCGCTATCTCACCCGCCGGGCCAGGAAGGGACTCGTGTTCGCATTCCACGCCGCACACCCTCAGAGAGACCTTGGCCCGCATCTTCAGGAGCAAACCAGGCGGTCCCGAGCCAGGGACGTGGGAGTCTGGGGGAGAGCTCGGCAAGCCCTGCCTCCGGGGCCGTGTGCACCACCAGGAGGTTCTGTGCTCCCATTCTCATGGCCCCGGGTTCCTTCCGGAACACACCAAAAGCCCTGGCCTGTTCCCAGGAGGGTGGACACGGAGTGCCCAGTCCGGCGTGTAACATTTCGGAGGACGTGTGCTCCGCTTTAAGTGTCCCCATCGTGCTTCCTGTGGCTTCTCCTCGTGTGGAGTCCAGGGCCCTGCCCCACCGGGCCTCGCCAATGTCATCTCCCCCCTCCCTCCCTGGCCTCCTGGGGTTCTTTCCATGCCCCACGCTTCCCCTGCCTCAGGACCTTTGCACTTGCTGTTGCCTCTGCCGGGAGCAGTTTTCCTTGTATTCCTGTATTCGCTCTGACTCACACTCATCCTCCCTCCCCGAGGCCTCCCCTGACCACCTGGCCCAGCGGTGCCTCCAGGGGCCATCTCCGCCTCTGCCACTGTGTCACGTCATCATCCTTTATTTTTATTTACTTATTTTTTTATTTTTTTTAATTGATTTTTTACAGAGAGGAATGGAGAGGGATAGAGAGCTAGAAACGTCGATGAGAGAGAAACATTGACCAGCTGCCTCTTGCACCCCCCCCACTGGGGATGTGCCCGCAACCAACGCACATGCCCTTGACTGGAATCGAACCTGGGACCTCTCAGTCCGCAGACCGACGCTCTACCACTGAGCCAAACCGGTTTCGGCCCTTTATTTTATTTTTAATGCGTTGTTACTCCCTTCAGAGAGGAAGGGAGAGGGAGAGAGAGAGAAAAACATCAGTGATGAGAGGGAATCATGGATCAGCTGCCTCCTGCACACACACACACACACACACACCACTGGAGATTGAGCCCGCCATCCGGGCAGGTGCCCTGATGGGGACTTGAACCATGACCTCCTGGATCATAGGCTGACGTTCGGGCACTGGGCCACCCCGGCCGGGCTGTATGCTTCATCGCCGTTCTCACCAGCAGCACCAGCTTTATTTGTCACCGCCTCTGCTTAGCCGTCAGCCCCAGGAGGGCAGGGATCCTGTTGGGCTCACCCACTGCTGTGTCTCCGGGCCTCAGACGGCTCCTGGCATTCCCCGGGTGTTTGGTGAACCGCTGTTCATGGACAGACTGGTCTTTACCATGCCTGGGCACACAGCCTCTGCCGTCCACTTAGTGTTTTCCTCTCAGCCGTTTCATTCTTTTTACCTCCTTTATCGCAAAGGCGAGTGTTTACGTCACCACCGTGAACAGAAAGCAGCAGGGCTCTGTGAGGGGTCTTACTAAAGCTTACCTCCTTCCTTGTTGAAGTTCTGAGCCCGTTGGAAGTAAAACCCAGGAGTCAGCAAACGGGAGCCAAAGCGGCACATGGAGGGATGAATCTGACGCAGGCTGGGCTGGAGGGCACGGGCTTCCTCCTGAGGGCCGTGGTGGCTGCTGCTGCTCACGACTCCGGGCGATCGGGTGAACGAGTGCAGTTCTGTTGAGTGAATGTCCGGGACTTGAGCTGCAGGCGGTATAAGTATGTCCAAGGCTAGCCAACTCTACCACACCGTCTTCCCGGCGGGGGGACCAGCGTACACACCGGCCGGCAGTACATGCACCGTCTCGGTGCTCTGCTTCCCCGCCAACACTTGTTGTTGTCCATGTCTTCGCCTTAGCTACGCTGTCCATGCATCACTACTCTGGAATCATCCCTCTCTACGGTGTCTTGCTGTTCCTGCCTTCATTAATAATCGTTTTTAAAGACACCTTTGATTCTATGGTAAAATGTTCTAATAGGTCGGTAACTATTTCAGAACAATTGGCTTTCCCTGTTGTCCTGTATATCCTGTTTGATGAAAACGCTCAGAAGGGGGCACAGACGCGGCTGGCTCCCCACGGGCCCGGCTCCGGGACGGGCCGCGTTGGGCCTGGAGCGCAGGCAGCAGTGGTGCCTCGGGAGGCTCTGCTCGCTCTCTCACTGGCCTCCCGGTCCCTCCCCCTCCAGCTTTCTTCGGGAAGTACCTGAACGAGTACAACGGCTCCTACGTGCCGCCCGGCTGGAAGGAGTGGGTCGGCCTCCTCAAGAACTCCCGCTTCTACAACTACACGCTGTGCCGGAACGGGATGAAGGAGAAGCACGGCTCTGACTACTCCAGGGTAAGCGCCGCCGCCTCTGCAGCCCCCGCGCCGCCGTCCTGCCCGCGCCTCCAGGACGGAAAACCCTCCTGGTTCTGCTGACAGGCTGCCTGCCTGTCTGCTCCCGGGACGGTCGGCCCCCGGGGCAGGGCCGGCCGGTCTGGCTCTGCCGTGTCCCCGGTCCAAGCACGGTGCCCGGCACACAGCGGTGCTCAGCACACATCCCAGCTCCTCACCGTCCCCCCGTGTCTCCCGCCCCCAGGACTACCTGACTGACCTCATCACCAACGACAGCGTGAGCTTCTTCCGCACGTCCAAGAAGATGTACCCGCACCGGCCCGTCCTCATGGTCATCAGCCACGCCGCCCCCCACGGCCCCGAGGACTCGGCCCCCCAGTACTCGCGCCTCTTCCCCAACGCGTCCCAGCACATGTGAGCAGCCGGCAGGAGGCGGGAGGGAGGGTCACGGTCTGAGCGGCAGAGGCGGGCTGAGCTAACGCCCCGGGAACCGTTCTCTGCAGGGAGAGAGGGACTCACGTCCCAGGTGGCGGGCTGTCCGCATGGGACCCGCATCCTCCCGTGGGCCGGTCTGTGGCGAGGACCGCACTTCGGCGGATCGGGTTTCCGCTGTGACCCTCTCCCTGCAGAGCCTCCTGGGGGGGAGGGTCCGCAGCGTGGCGGGACCTGCAGTGTCTCCGCGGCCTTGACTGGCATCGGCCACGCGGCGGGCTCGACGCTGAGCCTTTGCCGCACGGAGTCACTGCATCGTCCCAGGAGCCGGGCCGTGTCCGTCCGCAGACCCCCCTGACCCCCGGCCCTCCGGCCGGTGTGCCGCCCCGTCTGGGAGCCGGGGGACGGGAGTGGCCTTGGGGAGGTGCTGGCTCGGGCTCCACTCGTGCCGATGAGGGGGCTGCAGCGCCGGAGGCCGCCCGGTCTCCCCCGTGGCGGCTCCACGACCGACGGCCTCTCATGGAGAGACCATGGCGACGGGGAGCGGTGGGCGGGGAGGGGGGCGGGCGGCCAAGGTGGACGTCGGCATCTCATGGCCTAATCCCTGGTGGCACCGTCACTGCCACAGGCCGCGGCCACCACACAGCCGTGGGGCTGCCAGGGAGCGGGAGGCTGTGTCTTAGTCACAGGTGGGGTCCCATCTTGCAGGCCAGGAACCAGAGGCACAGGGACGGGAGGTCCCTTCCCTCAGGCAGCCCAGCTGGTCAGCGGCAGCTGCAGGACTCGCACCCAGTCCCCATTCCCGCCTCCCGCCCGCCCTCCCGGCCTCCTCCCTCGCCTCCTCCCTCCGGCTGGCCAGCCGTCCTCCCGGGAGGTTCTGCTCTCTGGCCTCAGCCACCTCCACTCGGCGGAGACACGCAGCAGCCCTCGCTGGGACACGGGGCGGCACGGACAGGGCACGCTGCTGCTTCGTGTGCCCTGCACTCGGGATGCATGGCTCCCTCGGCCCCTCTTAGCTGATTTCCCGCAGCATCCAGAGGCCGCCAGGGGTGTGGGAACCACACGGTGTGGGAACCTCTGTCCCCTGGGCTCTGGGAGGGGGATTTGGTAGGGGATGAACTGCCCTCACCCCTAGAGGGCAGCACTGCCCCCCAGCACACTCCACCCTCCCCAGGCACCGCTCCCCTTGGCCGGAGGGGCACTCGGCCAGCTCAGGCCCCCCTCGGGGAGAGGCCGTGGAGAGGGAGGGTCTGTGGGGAGGGGGGTTCGCTCTGCGTCTGTGGCTTCTCCGTTAGAAGGTGCTGGTGGCTCCCCTTCCCGCCCCCGGCAGCCCTTGTGCTGAGGAGATGGTTTGACATTGGCTGCTCATTTATTTTCCCTTTGAAATGAAAATCACAGAAATTGGACCTGAGCGGCGCCCGCTGTGACTTACCCAGAGAGCCCCTCGCCTTATTCGGGGTGTGTTTGTAAGGCTCTCCTCTCTTGGGGGTGTCATCATTCCTAAGACAAAGCCAGAGCGTATGCAGCTGGACGCTTAGTTATGACCGCCGGGCGGTAGGGGGATGGAGCCCTGCAGGTTGGTGTTCCAGATCTTCCCACCGGGAGGCGCCGCAGACTCCCCGGTGAGCCTGGGCCCTGGGCCTGGGCCCGGTCCGGGGGCTGAGAAGCGCTCTTGCTGCCATGTTGTCCCCCTTCCCTCCCAAGCACACCCGCAGAGGTACCAACCGATGTGCACACACGGACACAGCACAGGCACAAGCATGAGTGCACAAACACAGATACACATGGACCAGACACAAATACACATCCAAAGATACAGGTGCTCGCACAAACCTGTGCACACAAACATATACACAAACACACAAAGAGACGAGCACAGACGCATCAGATTCAGACACAGATGTAGACACAGAGACACACGCTTAAAGATCCGCACAGGGACACAAAGACACACAAAGACAGATACCAGCGGACTCACACACACAAACATGCAGAGACAAGGAGACGCCACCGTCAGGCGTGCGCATACACAGATGCACTCGTGCACACAGGTGCACGCACACGGACACCCACCCCCGAGCTGTGTTTCAGGTGTGGCTCCGGTTGTGGGTTCACGGCCTCCATTATTTCTAACCCCCTTTTCTAACCCGTGGAGGCCAGGCCGGCTCCCAGCCTGGGGGGCGGGGCTGCAGGGCGGTCACCCTCCCACCGCCCCAGCCTGGGGGCTGCTCCCGGAGGCCCAGCTCTGCACGCCCAGGCATTCCTGGTATTCTGCAGGAGGCGAGGGGGCAGCTCCGTGCAGCTGCTGGCTCTCTGAGGGAGCCTGGCCTCTGCCGGCCGGCCGGCCTGGGCTGTGCAGCCTCTGCTTCAGAGAACAGGCTTTGGATTCAACCTCCACAGACGCCCCTCGCTGGTCTCCAGGACAGACACCGGCCTGATAGATTCAGGCAGGGAGGAGGGGTGATTGCTCAAAACTGCCTCCCGGAATGCGGCCCCCGGGGCCTGCAGACCGGTTTCCCATACGCCCAGCAGCTCTGAGAGGCTCTGTGCAGCGGCCGCCCTCCTCCAGCTCCCGGGAGGGTGGCGGGAGCTTGTTCCCGGGAATGTTCTACACGCGGGTCAGGTCCCGGGCTAGCCCGCAGGGGCCAGCCCAGCTCCTCATCAAAGGGGCCTGGGCCCGGGTGGATTCAGGGCAGGAGACCGGCCCGGGGCTGGAAGCGAAGTCCAGCGGGACCGGAGCCTGTGACTCACCCGCTCTGCATAGCAGCCGGCTCCTCGGCCAGGCCGTCCCCTGGCCCAGCACGCACTGATGTGCAGGAGGCGCCTGTGGCCTGCAGGAAGGGAGCTGTTTCTGACCAGACCTGTTCGCCTCCCCCCACTCCACTCCCCAGCAACCCTGTGCCCCTTAATTGCCATTTTGAAAAGCCTTTTTGTCTTCAAGGCCTGGGAACTCAACCTTCGTGGGCAGCTCTGCCTGGGGAGGGGCATGAGTGGGGGTGGGAGGACTGAGTGTCTTCCGTTCCAGGAACACCCGCTGGGAGTGGGTTTGCCGAGAGCACTTCTCCCAACGCCGCCCACACACACACACCTGGAGTACCATGTGTGGGTGAGGTTTTCAGCAACTCAGATCCTGGGGAGAGGCGATGGGGCGTGGGGGGCAGGCCTTGGTCTGCGACAGAGTAATATGTTACTAGAATCATCTGCAAACTTCCGAGGCCCCGGACTGAATAGGCCCTGGTGTCTGTGCTGCCTAATCCCCGGTGGGAATTTTTTTTTTTTAATTTTGAGTTGCTTCTAATTTTTTATTTTGAATCTTTGCACATAAATTTGTTTTAAAGAAGCCATCTATCATCTATCTCTACTCCGGTACATGCTTGATGAATATATATTTTAAAGTTTGAATATTGTATGTATTCCCTTGCTGTTGTTGTTTTTTTATTGATTAAGGTATTACATATGTGTCCTTATCTCCCCATTGCCCCACCCCACCCCACCTACCCTCCTCATGCCCTCCCCCACCCCCACCCCCGGTGTCTGTGTCCATTGGTTAGGCTTATATGCATGCATACGAGTCCTTTGGCTGATCTCTCCCTCTTACCCCCACCCTCCACCTCCCCTCCCTCTGCAGTTTGACGGTCTGATGGATGCTTCTATGTCTCTGGATCTGTTTTTGTTCATCAGTTTATATTCATTGTGTTCCACAAATGAGTGAGACCATGTGGTATTTATCTTTCTCTGGCTGGTTTATTTTGCTTAGCATAATGCCCTCCCGTTCCATCCATGCTGTTACAAATGGTAATAATTCCTTATTTTTTACAGCAGCGTAGTATTCCATTGCGGATTAAAAGCCACATTTTTTTAATCCACTCATTTGCTGATAGGTATTTAGGCTGTTTCCAGATCTTAGCTATTGGTAATTGTGTTGCTGTGAACATAGGGGTGCATATATCCTTTCTGATTGGTGTTTCTGGTTTCTTGGGATATATTCCTAGAAGTGGGATTACAGGGTCAAATGGGAGTTTCATTTTTAATTTTTTGAGGAAACTCCATACTGTTCTCCACAGTCGCTGCACCCGTCTGCATTCCCACCAGCAGTGCACGAGGGTTCCTTTTTCTCCGCATCCTCACCAGCACTTGTTTGTTGATTTGTTGATGATAGCCATTCTGACAGGTGTGAGATAGTACCACATTGTCATTTTGATTTGCATCTCTCGGGTAATTAGTGACTTTGAGCATGTTGTCATGTGTCTCCTGGCCTTCTGTATGGAAGTGTCTATTTAGGTCCCTTGCCCATTTTTTGATTGTTTTGTTTATCTTCCTTTTGTTAAGTTGTATGAGTTCCCTGTAAATGTTGGAGATTAAGCCCTTATCTGTGAAAACATTGGCCAATATCTTCCCCCAGCGGGGGTGAAGTTCTGCTCCAGGCCTGGGGGCAGGAGCGGGGCAGGGAGGGTGTCTGATAACAGGCCCACCTGACCGCTCCTGGAGCTCTGCCTCTGGCCAGGTAATCCCCTCCCTGGGCCTCCTCACCCTCAACATTGGGAAGCTGGTTCCACCAGCAGGGCCCAGACTTCTCAGAGTCTCCGTTCCTCTCGTAAATGGGAGAGCTGACCGAAGGGGGCATAATGGGGACACTGAGTCACAGAGCGTGGCTGTCCCCAATGCACGCGCCCAGCCACCGTCCTCACCATGCTGGCCACAGGCGCCTGCCTGTTATTCGCTAGTTTTTTAATAATCAGCTTCCCTTTCTGAACCAAAACCCATTGCAAAAGGAAATTCGGTCACCGTGACAGCTGTCGCCTGCCATCCACCCCAGGTAACGGGAAAGGAATGCCGTCCTAGTGGACCAGGATTGGTGCTGTGCCTGCCGGAGGCTCCGCACGGAGCCCCTCTCCGGCTTGAAAAGGGGCAATGAGCAGAGTCCAGGCAGGTGTCCAGGGAAGACTGACACCGGACGGTCACGGGGCCGTGGTGTGTGGGTGCCGACGGCCAGAATGGGAGGGACCTTGAGTCTGTGGCTCCACACTGCTTGACGCTAGACCTCCCGAGGCCTCCCACGGGGCGCCCCCACTGCGGAAAGGCCGGCCCACCTTCCGCAGAGCCCCTGACCCCAGTGTTCGCTTCCCCCAGGTGTGTGGGGGCTGCAGACAGCTCAGGGCAAGCGCGCGCTCGTGGCCTGGGAGGGTTGGGGCCGGCCCAGCACCCCCTCCACCCCCGCCTGACCCCTGAGTGTGTCTGCCCGCCAGCACACCCAGCTACAACTACGCGCCCAACCCCGACAAGCACTGGATCATGCGCTACACGGGGCCCATGAAGCCCATCCACATGGAGTTCACCAACATGCTCCAGCGGAAGCGCCTGCAGACCCTCATGTCCGTGGACGACTCCATGGAGACGGTAGGCCGCCTCCCCCCGCACCCCTTCCCGTGACCCTCCCTGCCCTTCGCCCTCCCCCAGGGTCAGCAGCCGGAGAGGAAGGGGAAGGAGACAGGACCAAGGCCCGGCCCCAGGCCGGGAGCGCCCTTCCGGCCCTCACTCTGCTCTGCTTCATTGAGACACAGCGCACCCGGTTAGAATGTGTAGTTCAGTGGCTTTCACATATTTGCACACGTGGACGGTCAGTACCGCAGTCCACGTTAGGACATTTTCATTGCCCCGGAAAGAAACCCCCCAGCCCTCAGCCACCCCTGCTAACACCCCTCACCCTTCGTCCTGGCAGCCTGCAGTCCGCTCTGTGTCTGTGGGTTTGCCTCTTCTGGACACTTCCTATGAGTGGATTCACACAGGGTTTGGCTCTCTGTGACCGGCGTGCTGTTTCAGTGTTCCTCCACATGGTGGCGCTATCAGAGCTTCCTTCCTTTTGACTGCTGACTAACATTCCGCCGTGTGGCTATAGGGCACATACTCGATTTGTCCACGGCTATTTACATTTCATTAACGTCCAGCACGACTTAAAATTCAGTTCCTCAGTCACAGTAGCCACGTGTCAGGTGCCCGATAGCCACCTGTGGCCGGTGGACAGGACAGAAATGAACGTTGTGGCATCACAGAAAGCGCTGCTGGACACACCATCACAGACTCCTGCCATGGCCACAGTCCAGCTCCATCCATCCATCCATCCATCCATTCATCCATTCATTCAGCAGCATTTGTCAGTAACAGAAGCCCCCGCTCTGATGGAGCTTACATGCTCACGCAGGGTCACAAAACCCACAAAGAAGTAGAAGAGAGAGAACAGGGGTCGGCAAACCGAGGCTCGCGAGCCACATGCGGCTCTTTGGCCCCTTGAGTGTGGCTCTTCCACAAAATACCACGTGCGGTGCGCACGTACAGTGCGACTGAAACTTCGTGGCCTATGGGCAGAAGTCAGTGTTCAGCCTGGGCGAGTCTATTTTGAAGAAGTGGCTTTAGAACACTCAAGGGGCCAAAGAGCCGCATGTGGCTCGCGAGCCGCGGTTTGCTGACCACTGAGATAGAAGGGGAGGAGCCTGTGAAGAAAAGTAAGGGGTCAGAAAGTGACCGAGGGCGGGGAGGCTGCAGCTGTGAACGGCTCAGCCTGGGGCCTGCCGGGAAGTGATGGCTGGGCAAGGCCCTGAAGGGGGGGGGAGGGCCTGAGACCTATGACCTGGCCCTGAAGGGGGCGGGGGGCTGAGACCTATGACCTCACCTGCCCGCCTGTGTCCCAGATCTACAACATGCTGGTGGAGACGGGCGAGCTGGACAACACCTACCTCGTGTACACCGCCGACCACGGCTACCACATCGGCCAGTTCGGCCTGGTGAAGGGCAAGTCCATGCCGTACGAGTTTGACATCCGGGTCCCGTTCTACGTGCGAGGCCCCAACGTGGAGGCCGGCTCGCTGTGAGTGCCCCGCCCGCCCACTGCTCCCGGTCCCGGGGAGCCCTCACCCGGGCAGCCGATTCCGCCCGCCGTGCGGCCCAGCCACACCCCGGCGGCTCCCGGCGGGCAGGGCGGCCTCGGTGCCGAGGGAAACAAGCCCATGTCACTGGGGCGGGTGCTGACGCGCTGGGTGCACCTGGTGGGGAAGGAGGGCCGGAGCCGCTGGCACCTGTGGAAACAGAATGCCGGTGGCGGGCAGGGTGCCAGGGCAGCAGGGAGCCGGCCTGCGTGCCGCCGACGGGGGGATGCCGCCTTGCTTTCTGTCTGGCCGGGAGCCCCTGGGGCTGGGGGTGCCGGGAGGAATCCTGCCATGGGGGGGGGGGTGCCTTTTGTCTGAATGTTGGGAACGGAGAGGGCATTCCTGGCTGAAGAAGCGGCGGGTGTGGCCTGTGCACCCAGCCCTGTGGGTGTTGGGCACAGAGGTGAGAGGGGGCGGGCTCCGGTGAATCAGGCTACAGAGGGGAGCAGTGAGGGCTGAGGCTCAGGAACAGCATGGCCCCAGCTTCCCACCTGCAGGGCCCCTGTTCCTGGCCCCCTCCGCCCCCCCCAGCCGCCCTCTCTGAGCGAGGGAGGCGGCCACCCTGCTCAGGCGGCCTCATCGGTCTCCCCGCCTCCCCCAGGAACCCCCACATCGTCCTCAACATCGACCTGGCCCCCACCATCCTGGACATCGCGGGGCTGGACATCCCCTCGGACATGGACGGGAAGTCCATCCTGAAGCTGCTGGACACGGAGAGGCCCGTGAACCGGTGAGGAGGGGGAGGGGCGCCGGTCTCCCCGAACCCCTCCCTGCACAAACGTGCGGCCAGACCATGTGCGTCTGGTGGGGGGCTTCTCCAAGAGTGAGGAGCTAGGGTTCCGGGGTCCCCCACCCGGCCACTTCCCCGCTGGGAGAGCGGGATGCCCCCCAAGGTTCCGGCTTCCCATCCGGGATGTGGACCCGAGGCAGACCCTGCCTGTGTGTTCGACACGCACGCAGCACCCCTGTGGCCACGCGTGTGCCGGTGCTTTGCATGGGGTTTCGTCATTCTGCTCTCTGTAGCCCGTGAGGGGGCTTCGTGCAGATGCCCTTTGGCCCGTTGGACACCGAACCCGAGGCCACGCGCCTTGCCGGAGGTCTCCGGGCAGGTCTGGCTCCCACTCCAGCTCTCAGACCCCCGATCTGAGGCTGCACTCCCAGTCGCCATGCTCCGTGCCTTTAATGCCGGTAACGCCGACAGCGGGACGGGCATGTCCCCAGGTGTCCCGGGGCGGAAAGGGAACCGGGATGGGGAGCAGAATGTGGGCACCTGGGCAGGTGGGCTGAGCCTGACGGGGACAGGAAAGCAGGGGACGTAGCCGCTGCTGTGGCAACAGCGACACCTGGTGGCCAAAACGGCACCGTCCACTGGGCTCATGGCCCCAGGGAGCGGACCATTGCAACCTGGATGAGCAGTCCGTCCACATTGACCGCCCCGCAGGGGGCGCCTCGCCCGCCGCCAACCTGAGGCCTTCCCAGCGGGACGGGTGTGGCCTGGGCAGGTGTGAGGAGCCCTGGGGGTCAGTGCAGGCTGGAAGCTGCCTCAGCCTGAGCCCGTCTGGGAAACGGAAAGGAGAGTGACCAGCATGAAGTGCAGTTAAATTACCCAAATCCAGCCGCGGGGGTCACAGGAGGGAATCCCCCAGAACGCAGTGCGGGCCACCCTGACAGGCAGCCTCGCTGAGAGGGGGTCGCTGGACTTCCCGGGAGGCGCAGAGACAGGCGCACGTGACTGGGTGTAGCTTCCGCCCGGGAGGGTGGGCATCAAAGCCTCGCCCACCCCGCGCACCCCGTCTTCCCTGGGACCCCGGGGTCTGTGCCGGTTGGGAACCAAGCCCGGCTCTGGGCACCGTGCCTGCTTCTGGGAGAGGGCGGGGGGACCTGTGAGCCCCCACATGATGAGAAGATGGAGGTGTGCTTTCCCCCAGGTTCCACTTGAAAAAGAAGTTGCGGGTCTGGCGGGACTCCTTCCTGGTGGAGAGAGGGTGAGTGCTGGGTCCTGAGGTGCCACCCGGAGCCTGTGAGCCGAGGAGCTCACACGGGTCCCCCGACAACTGCCACCTCCCGGCAGCCCTGACAGCCCCCTGCCCCCGTGGAGGCAGCCCCCAGCCCCCTGCCCCCTGCCCCGCGGAGGGAAAGGCCGCTGGCGGGGAGGCGGGGACCGCTGGTGTCCCCGTACCTTCCCCCGGGGCCGAGCGCTCACGCCCATGGCCTCAGACACCAGAGTGCACCGCTGTCCTGCGGTGGGCACTGGGTTTGTGTTTGAAGGCCACACGTTTGGTGCTGCCTGCACAGTGGCCGTTTATTGCCAATGCAGGCAGTTTGGGAGGTTCCCTGTAAAAATCCCCATTTCTTTTTTTTTTCTTTTTCTTTTTTTTAATATATTTTATTGATTTTTCACAGAGAGGAAGAGAGAGGGAGGGATAGAGAGTTAGAAACATCGATGAGAGAGAATCATCGATCAGCTGCCTCTTGCACACCCCCCACTGGGGATGTGCCCGCAGCCAAGGTACATGCCCTTGCCTGGAATCGAACCCGGGACCCTTCAGTCTGCAGGCCGACGCTCTATCCACTGAGCCAAACCGGTCCCGGCAAAAATCCCCATTTCTTAAGTCTCCTGATGGTCAGGAGACGTGGCCAGGCTGGACCTGCCCGCTCGCGCTGGCACCGCCCCCCTAGGCAGGCCCCGCGCCCCTCCAGAGCCGAGGCCAGCCCTGCGCCCGCTCTGCCCACAGCAAGCTGCTCCACAAGAGGGACAGCGACAAGGCGGACGCCCAGGAGAACTTCCTGCCCAAGTACCAGCGCGTGCAGGACCTGTGCCAGCGGGCCGAGTACCAGACCGCGTGTGAGCAGCTGGGACAGGTGAGGCGGGGGGGCTCAGCCCAGGGCTGGAGACCGGTGCCCCGACCCTCCCTTCCCTCCAACGGCTGCCCCTCTGAACGGTGACCAGGCCTGCTCCCCGGGCATCGTTCTAGGCACCCTGGCAACAACCCTGAATGCCATCCACAGAAAGCGGTGCCCTCCTGCAGCTGGCGTTCTGGGGAGAGCGTGGCCTTGGGTTTATGCCAGGAGCCCACACGTGGTTCTGAGCTTCGAGGAACAGCCAGGGAGCCTTTGTCCCCTGGGATTGTTGTCAAATCCTGTGCCCCGGGTTAAAGGTCAGGCGAGCCCAGGGCAGGGGAGGGGCATGCATCTGCACATGGAGAACAGCTCCTTGGAGCACAGGGCTTCGCTGCACAGGGAAGGGCACCGGAGGTGGGTGTGGGGCCCAGACCAGCTGGGGGCCCCTGTCCGTGGCCCCCGGGCCTCCAGGGTCCCTGTCCACCCGTCCACCCGCTGGGAGTGCAGTGCTGGTCCTGCTGGGCCAGCCACCCCCTCGGTGTGGTTGCCTCATCGTGCACAGGCTGTGCCTTCTAGGAACGCCCTTCCTGGTGGGCTCACGCCCAGCCATAGTCCTGCAGTGCCCCCCCCCCCCGGTGCCATGTCTGTGCTTCTGCAGTCAACACGTGTCTGTCTGTCCTGAGTAACTAGCTCCAGGGACACAGCCCTTGTGGGCCCATGTCGCTGCCAGGGCAGGGAGGGGAGTTCGGGGTGGGTGGGGGCGTGTGGGGGCGAGTGGAGGCCGGCTCGGAGCCTGAGGCCTCGCTGTGCTTGCAGAAGTGGCAGTGCGTGGAAGACGCCATGGGGACGCTGAAGCTGCACAAGTGTAAGGGCCCGGCGCGGCCCGGCGGCAGAGCCCTGTCCGACCTGGTGCCCAAGTACTCCGGGCAGGGCCAGGGCGAGGCCTGCGCCTGCGACGGGGGCGGGGACGACCAGCTCGGCCTGGCCGGGCGCCGCAAGAAGCTCTTCAAGAAGAGTGAGTGTGGGCGGTCCGGGCCGAGGGGAGGGGGAGCGTAGCCCCATTCGTTCGTTGAAGTAATTCCACGGGCACTCACAAGGGCCCCCAGGATCCTCCGGGCCCAGTGGGGACGGGCAGGAATAGAACCGGAGAGCTGGGTGCTGTGAGGATGGGATGTGGAGGAGGGAGGGGCGGCGGGTGCCAGCCAGGGCCCATCACATCACCCCATCATATCACAGCTCAGGTTCTGAGACAGAGGAGCCACGATCAGATTTGTGTTTTCAGGGATATCGGTGGGCTGGGAGGGGCGGGAGCAGCGGGGACCTGTCTGAGCCTGGCCACAGGGAGGCGGGGAGAGCTCTGGAAGGGACTTGGAGGCCCATCAGGGCAGGCTGGCGGGCCCGGTCCTCGTTGCTCAGGGAATCCGTGTTTGTAACTTCGCCGACCCCCTCAGCCTTATTTGTGGCCCCTCAGTCACCACTTGAGATGCTTTCACGGATTTTTGTGGGCAGAAACTCTGAGTCTCCGGGTGCACGTTCCCAGGGAGGCTGAAGGAAGAGGTGCCGTCCACCTCGGCTCCATACTCTTCGCAGGACCTCTTAACGTCTGTTCGGCGTCATGCTCTCCACGCCTGTGTGTGGTCCCTGTGCTCTTGCTGTTTAACAGCCCCCGAGGTGCCGGCATATCCTTGAGTGCAGGGAGGTGTGACACGCCTTATGGAGAAAGTGCATGGGGCAGACAAGCTCATGCAGGCATGAGTTGTAGCACATTCTATATAATAAAAGGCCAATATGCAAATTGACCGAACAGTGGGACGACACATACTGACCACCAGGGGGCAAATGCTCAACACAGGAGCTGCCCCCTGGTGGTCAGTGCACTCTCACTCAGCCACAAGCCAGGCTGATGGCTGGTGAGCGCAGTAGTGGTGGAGCCTCTCCTGACTGTGGCTTGTTGGATATTCCCGAAGGCTCCCGGACTGCTAAAGGGCATGGGCTGGGCTGAGAGGACCCCCTACCCCCAGTGCACAAATGTTGTCCACCAGGCCTCTAGTATTATATTAATAAGGTGTCATTTGCCCTGCTGGTTTTTTCTCGGTGGTTATAGAGTGTCAGCCCTTGGACCAAAGGTTCACAGGTTCAATTCCCAGTCAAGAGCATGTACCTCAGTTGCATTCGATCCCTAACCCCGGGTCAGGGTACAAGTGGAAGGCAACCAGTGTCTGTCTGCCCGTCTCTCCCCTCCACCTCTCTCCCTTCCATCTATAAAAAACCAGTGGAAAAATACCCTCAGGGGAGGATTGAAATAATGTATGTGACCAGAGGTTCACAGGAAGCCAGCCCAGCGCCCCTGGAAGCAGTGGTTTACTATTTGCTAGTTCAGTGTTCTCGGTGGCTTTACAGAACAGGGTTCCTGCAGAGGACAATGGACTGCTTTTGGAGTGGGGAAAGGCCCTCAGCCTACCCAAGGAAGCTTCCTAAACCTCTCACCTTCCCCAGCAGGGGCTGGAGGAGGACAGGCAGTTAGAAAGCCAGCAGACATCCTCTGGACGTGGCTGGAAGACTCGGCTGTCACCCAAGCTGGCCAGGGCCCCCCTCTGAGCTCAGCTGCCAGGGGAAGAGTGACCTCCGCCTGTGTGTTGACGTGCCCAGTACTCCATGCCTGTCTGTCACATGTCATCCTCCAGTGAGCCTTCCTTGTGAGGCAGGTTCTGTCGCGAGAACACCGCCCCAGGCCCGTGGTGGCCCCTTGGCTCAGGATTCACCCGAGCCATTAGATTCCAGAGCCTCAGAGTTCAAACTCCAGGACACATCCAAGGGAGGGCATCTCGGGCCCTGGAAACAAAGGTGGGAGGGTGACATGGAGGGCGAGGGGCATGGCTTCAGTCTAGGGAAAGATTGACACGGGCCGGCCCACCTCTGTGAAGGTCCAGAGAGTAAATATTTGAGGCTTTGCAGGCTAAACGGTCTCGGTCTCAAATACCCAATTGTGTCACTGTCCTGGGATCCGGTGATTGGCTGATTTACAGCGTCAGGCAGAAGGCCAGATACTTTGAGGACCCCCTGGGCTTATGGCTGGAGATGGAGGGTGGGAAGATACAAGGCAGCTGGCTCAGGGAAAGCAAGACAGAGAGGCAGAGAGAACCCAGGGTCCAGTGCATGGCTCAGGCAGAGGACCTGTTCCCTCGGGAGATCCGCTCAGTACTGTGTGCACAAGGGGCCAGCTGTGGCTTCAGGGAGACTGAACTCAGGAGGGGGAAGCCAAGGAGAAAACTGCCCCAGCCCAGCAACGGCCCAGGTGTTACTGAGGAGGCGATGCCGCTCCTGGACTTGGGCCCTGGATCCTTTGATTCAAGGAGTTTGAAAAATGAAAGGTGCCAACATGTGTCCCAAGATGGGGGGCAGCAAGGCCAGATCCTGAAGCCTTGGAGCCACTTGGGAGCAGGAATCCCCTCCTCCCTTCCGCCAGCCTCCACCCAGTCCTCGAGCTTTGGGCGCCACCTGGTGGTCATATGGAAACCTGAGCTGTGACTGGCTCCAGGTCCTTCTCTAAAAAAAACGGCCATCTAGGGCAGCAGGGTTCTGGACTCCAGGATGTGCCCTTTTGAAACAGAAAATGGTTGGGGCCGGGGCCAGATGGAGAACACTCTGCCATGTCTAACGGGGCTGCATGTCAGCTCCTGCCAGGAGCGGCCTGTGGACCCAGGTCGGCAAGCACATCGGGTCTCTTCAGAAGCGGGAATCTGCACTCCTGCGTGTCCACCACCCCTTTCCTCTGAGTGTAGCAACTTGAAGCTACAGAGCTGAGCTCCGACTTGAGCCTGAACGCCCTCGGGGCTCAGCAGCTGGCCCAGAGCTTAGAAAAGGCACCTTTCAGTCCCAGCTCACGGCCCGTCGGGTACCGGCAGCATCTAGCTCTCAGCTGGGACTTGGAGAAGCCACGTGACCCCCCCCAAGCCGCTCCCTTTTCTGTCCAGAAGAATGTGCTGCCTGGCTTTTGTTTTTCCAATTCAAATTAGTGGGGGGGGGTTTTTGTGTTTCATTGCACTATAACTGACAGGTTTTCAACATAATGATTTGGTATTTGTATATATTGCAAAATGTTCAAGTAAGTCCATTCACAAATAGATAACACAGTGTTAACCTCAGCCACCATACAGCACATCCCTAAGACTTTATAACTGCAAGTTTTTGACCAACCATCCTCCAACCTCTGACAAACACCAGTCTGTTCTCTGTTACCTATGAGCTTGAGTTTTTGGTTTTGTGGTGGCTTTAGAGCTCAGTTGTAAGATCATGTGGTATGTCTTTATCTGACTGACTTCACTGAGTCTAGTGCCCTCGAGGTCCACCACGTTGTTGTAAATGGCAAGGTTTACTTTGATGCTGCAATGAACGTGGCGGCGCATATACCTCTTCAAGTTAGCGTTCTCATTTTCTTTGGATAAGTACTGAGACGTGGAGTTGCTGGGTTAACTAGTAGTTCTATTTAATTTTTGGAGGAACCTACATACTGTTTTCCATCGCGGCTGTACCAGTTTACACACACACCAATCATGCACAAGAGCTCTCTTTTCTCCACATCCTCACCAACACTTACTATTTAATAAGTCATCCTAACAGGAATGAGGTGCTGTTTCATTGTGGCTTTGATTTGATGCTGAGCACATTTTCATGTGTCTATTTGGCCATCTGCATGTCTTCTTCAGAAAAATGTCTATCGGGTCCTCTGCCTGTTTCTAAATCAGATTGTCCTTTAGTGTTGTATATGTATGTGTGTTTGTGTGTATTAGATACATTCTTTTTAATTGACTTCAGAGAGGAAGGGAAAGGATGAGAGAGAAACTGATCAGCTGCCTCCTGCACACCCCTCTGATGCCCACAGAGTACAAGGCCAGCTACGCCCGTAACCGCTCCATCCGCTCCGTGGCCATCGAGGTGGACGGCCAGGTGCACCATATAAGCCTGGAAGAGGCATCCCTGTCCCGCAATCTCACCAAGCGGCACTGGCCAGAGGCCCCCGAGGACCAGGAAGACAAGGACGGCGGGGACTTCAGCGGCACCGGCGGCCTCCCGGACCCTTCAGCCCCCAACCCCATTAAAGTCACACACCGGTGAGCATCCAGGCAGAGGCTGGGGTCAAAGGGACAGGCTGGGCCCTCCTCGCCCCCTCGGGGCCACACAGCACGTGATCCCCTCTCGCAGGTGCTACATCCTCGAGAACGACACGGTCCAGTGTGACCTGGACCTGTACAAGTCCCTGCAGGCCTGGAAAGACCACAAGCTGCACATCGACCACGAGGTGACAGGAGTCCGGGAGGGGGGCGGTGTGAAGCCGGGCCCAGGGGGGAGAGGTCCCCACAGAACACGGGAAAATTACTCCGTTTCTTTGCTGGGAATCTGGTTCCTTCAGGTAGAGCCAGGGAACCCCCTCGGCACCCACAAATGTGGGCAATGGCCAGAGGCCGCCCCTTTCTCACCCAGTCCCACCCCCACCCCGAGTTTCACGGCCTCCTCTCCCTCAGATTGAAACCCTGCAGAACAAAATTAAGAACCTGAGGGAAGTCCGAGGTCACCTGAAGAAAAAGCGGCCAGAAGAATGTGACTGTCACAAGATCAGGTGAGGAGGCAGCAGAGGGACCCTAGCAGTCATGTAGGACCACTCCTTTCCTTACTTTCACCTCCTCAAGGCCCAGGGGGAGACACAGAGGCCGCTCTTCCTGCCTGCTCCCTCAGGGTAAAACAAGTCAGTCATTCACATCAGCACTGGCACATACCCCGCACCCCTCCCGCCCGTAGCCAGTCAGCTGCCCAGATTCACGCTCTGCCGACAGGCAGGCTGCTGCTGCGGGAAGCTGGCTCCCAGGAGGAAAGGGGCCCTTCGGGAACAGCCCTGTGGCTGGAGGTCACATTACCAGCCCAGGGCACCACTGGCCTAAGGGTTTGCACTCAGGAGCAGCACTGTCCAAGGTCACTCCTGTGATGATGGAAATGGCTGTATCTGCTGGCCATCATGGGGGCCACCAACCATGTGTACACACTTGAATGTGACCGTGTAACTGACAAACTGAATTTACAGTTTTGTCTAAACTGAAATAGCTACATGTGGCTACAGTACCAGGCAGCCCAACTGTAGCATCTCTGTCTGCTCCAGTCCCAGGAAGGGACTGTAAAACAAGGATCCCCCTAGGGCTGGCCCTGACCAAGCCTGAGGTGGGGGAGCCACAGGGGACAACCATCAGGTGATGCGGAGGCTGAAGCTACACAAACCAGGCGCAGCTTCCGGCCTAAGCTGACGTACACCTACCCCAGCCTTCCAGCTCACACTTGCAGGAAGGAGCCAGGCAGGCAGGCGAGACAGTAACACACACACACACACACACACACACACACACACACACACACACGGTCACTGCATCAGAAAGAGGGACGGTCCCGGGGACCACAGTGAACCCCAGGAGAACTGTTCTGTATGCAGTTTCTGAAACCTGGGGTTTGGGTTCTGTTCCAGTTACCACACCCAGCACAAAGGCCGTCTCAAGCACAAAGGCTCCAGTCTGCATCCTTTCAGGTAAGGCTCAGCTGACAATTTAAAGGATGTCCATGTGCCTTCTCAGGCAACCCTCTACAGACGGCTTAAGGCCGGGGAGAGAGACACCGAGGCTGCCCTTTCCCTGGGAAGCTCAAGGCAGTCCTTACAGAGGTCTCCAGATCCACAGAGGTCTCCAGGCACCACCCCCCCCGTGGCGGGAGTGGGTACTGCACCCCACCATGCAGGGTGGGACAAGGCCCAAGAAACTGGTGTGAGCCCGAGGCCAGCTGCCTCCTAGCTCTCCCCCACTCTGTGCTGCCATGGGACTTGGGGGTCCCTAGTGCTGTGCTCACAGTTCTCTGGCAAGAGCAGCAGAGGGTCAGGGTCAACGGTCCCTAGGAGGCTCCAAGGTGGGGAGGCCAAGAGAGGTGTGGCCATTTGCCCACAGGAAGGGGCTGCAGGAGAAAGACAAGGTGTGGCTGTTGCGGGAGCAGAAGCGCAAGAAGAAGCTTCGCAAGCTGCTCAAACGGCTGCAGAACAACGACACGTGCAGCATGCCGGGCCTCACCTGCTTCACCCACGACAACCAGCACTGGCAGACGGCGCCGCTCTGGACACGTGAGCAAGCCCGGGGCCCGCAGGAGGCAGCTTGGGCCGGAGGGGCTTCTCCAGGACCTCGCCTTGCCCCCTTGCCAGACCCTACAAGGTCTTTTGGGAACAGATTCTCTGACATCAGGGGTCAACGAGTGCTCCCCACAGGCCCCAGCCCCGGGGACCGTCCTGGACAGGAATTCCAGCGGGCAGAATGGGTTTCTTCCTGCAGGCACACTCAGGGCACACTCTCTCTTCCCTTGGCAGTGGGGCCCTTCTGTGCCTGCACCAGCGCCAACAACAACACATACTGGTGCATGAGGACCATCAACGAGACCCACAACTTCCTCTTCTGTGAATTTGCAACCGGCTTCCTCGAGTACTTTGATCTCAACACAGACCCCTACCAGGTACAGACAACCCACACTGGAGAAGGAGATGCATGGGGCTCAGAGGTGCTGGCGTCAGGCCCCCATGTGGAAACGACAAATGACCCGAGTCCCTCAGACAGAAGGGAGTTGTGAGGCCTCTGAGAACTTGGGGCTCCACCTTCCTGCATCTGCAATCTAGACCTTGTTATAGCCTCTTCCCCGTGAGATTCACGCAGGCTGTGTGGGAGCTTGTGGAGGCTCCTGGGCTGAGGGGTCCTCAGGGCCAGGCCAGACTCTGTTGGGTGCCTGCAGGGACTTCCTATGTGCCAGGTGCTTCCACATAGCAAACCACCTGAACACATGACTTTAAGTGGCCCAGCACACACAAGGCAAAAAGGAGCCACAGAGCCTGGTGAGTGGAACCAGCATGTCTTACCTCCACTGACGGTCACCACTCAGCTCAGCGCTCCAGCGCTCAGCAGTGTGGTCTTGGCACCGACTGGTTACCGGTTTCAAGGGGAGGCTGAAGTCATATTTAACATGAAATCTGACTTTTAGATGCCGGCCACGCCACACTATAGTCTGCCGGCTTTTCTCCTTTAGGTAGGGCATTCCTGTATTTACAGAAGGGCATGGCAGAGCATACAGGTTACTCGGTCATTGGTAGCTCCCAGACGAGGCAGGGCCCCAGGGACGGTGATGGAAGGCTGCTTAGAGGCAGTTTCCTAACCAGTGGCTCCAGGAGCTCAGTGTGAAGCACAGAGGCGGTTTATTCACGTGAGTTTTTATCCTCATGAAGAAAGCACCTTCGTGGGGCTTGAGGCAAAAAGTATTCCTAACTGTTCCAAACTCTGGCTCCTGCAGAAGCAAAGGTTACCATCCTGTAGCACCTGCTGCTCCTGGCCTGCCTGAAGCCAGTGCCCTGGGGGGAAGGGGGGGTATAAGGGGGGAGACTGCGCTCACCTGGCTGATAACCCACCTTCCTTCCAACCAGCTGATGAATGCAGTGAATACACTGGACAGGGATGTCCTCAATCAGCTACACGTACAGCTCATGGAGTTGAGGAGTTGCAAAGGTTACAAGCAGTGTAACCCCCGGACGCGCAACATGGACCTGGGTGAGTAGGCGCCCGTCGTGGGGCCTGTAAGCGGCAGGGTTACCACAGAGAGGAGTTTAGGTTCACTCTGGCCCGAAAAGTGAACCTAGAATCATCGGGAGTTGATGAATTCTCACCATGGCTAAAAGTCACCAAGTGCTGCTGTTATCGATCCTATGACAACCCTCAGGTACAGCTGGCTGTCCTCACTTCGTGGAGAAGTGGAGTGACTGGGTTGGCTGACTGCAAAGCCCTCACACTTGGTCACACTACTACACCCTCTAGGAGAATTGCCAAGAGCCACACACAGACCTCCCGCCACCTGCCTTTCTCAATGCCCTTGGCTTTCTGTAGCCTTGGTGTCCGTGCCCCTCTCTGCCCGCCCTACCATGACCAGGGTCAGTGTTGAAGGGATGCATCAGGAAAGCTCACCTCCTAGTCAGCCTGCTCTGCTTGCCTAGGGAACACTGTCAACACCGTGAGTTTGTGACAAACCACCTTCGGTGTTAAAAAAAAAAAAAAAAAAAAAAGTTACAAAGTTCGTCATTGCTTGTTCCATATTTACTCTAAATTCACTGTTCCTATTTTGTTCATGTCTCCTTTAGGACTTAAAGATGGAGGAAGCTATGAGCAATACAGGTATTCGGTTTTGTTTCTAAAGCCTCAGAACGGTCCCATGTGGAGGCCCGTCCTTTAGTCTAACCTCTGTGACTGCCCTTTCTCAGTCTGCCATGGGCCTGGGTCGCCCACCAGTCAGGTGTCACCTAAGCGACCATCTTTGTATTGTTCTTTGAGAGTAACTCTTTCTTTCTTGGTGATGGTTAACACTCATTCTCCTTTTGACACTTGAAAACTTAGGCAGTTTCAGCGTCGAAAGTGGCCAGAAATGAAGAGACCTTCTTCCAAATCACTGTGAGTTGAGAAATGGGTTTACAAATAGAGACCTGGTTCTGGCTTGCTTCGTTTTGCCAAGGCTATTCTGTGTGCATGCCAATTCTTACATATCACTCTCATTTGTTCCTGTGATGAGAGGGGAAGCAGTACTGTACGTCTTTCCTGTAAAGTAACACCCTTGAGTACACTTCATGTTTTAGGTTAATAGCTTGTCTATATACACTGTTGTTCACTACAAATAATCTGTGCCTGGTAAACTCAAGGCATTCCTTAGAAAATGAGCAGCACTTAAGTATTATAACTGCCAGGCACCTTGAAGGCTGTGGCTGCAGAAGTGTTACCTGGTCCTTACATAACATCAGTGGGGCAGTGTCATTAAATGGTTTCCAAAATGTCCATGCTGCACACTCCAGTGCTGCCAGAGGCCGGCGGGGGGCTAAGAGACTGTGGCAGCCTAGAAAAGTCGCCTCTAGTCCAAATGCGATGTAATTTAAAACCTTCTGATTCATCAGGTCAATCCAGAAACCCAAATGTGGGTGAGAATTTTTTTTAGCATTGGCGACTAATTTGACGCCAAACAAAACGCCTTGATGAGCTGCCATTTGCAACCTCTGGCCTATTCATGTTTTTCCTTATGTCTGGAGAAACCTATGCAGCTTTAATAGGGACAACCAAGCATGTCTCTGGTGCTCTCAGAATTAAAGCACATAAATGCCAGCAGCTGAAAATCTAGATTTGAGGTGGTGACAAGCCTGGTCTGAGAGACCTAGAAATAGTCATTCTCAGCAGCCACATCCTTGAAGCAAAGCTGAGGCAGCTGTAGGACTGAGTTAATGCCTAGCAGCGTGACAATCAAATACTGAGGTGAGTCTGCTTTGTTCCACAGGGGACAGCTGTGGGAAGGCTGGGAAGGTTAAGCAGCATGGGATGGACCTCCCAAACAGAGGCATCACCTGACCATCCAGAGAGCAGAGCCCTGTGTGATTCCAGGCAGACCTATGCCATCAGCCAGGAGACCTGGGAGACACAGAACTTGCTTTCAGTCAACACGGCAGATTGTGGAAGAGAACTACCAGGAGTAGTGATACTTCGGGAAGCCCATTTTTGCCCTTGCTTTTGCTTTGGACTGTACCTCACCAGCGGCACAAAATGCATTTTCATATCAAAGTCACCACTAACCCTCTCCAAGGCTTAAAGGAAAAAAGAACAAAAAGAGGTGTTGTTTTGTTTTTTTTTAATTTCCCTGAAGGATGAAAGTCACTGGAATGTTTTTGTTTTTTTTAAGTCATAGGGAAAGAACAACCCTGTTTTAAATCCTCTCTTTATCTTTTGGTTTGTCACGAAGAACGAACTTAAGAGGCAGGATAGTGGCAACGTGCAGATGCTGGGAACAGTGCCCAGTTGGATAGTGAGTCAGTAGCACAAGAAGTGACATTACCTAGCACTAGAGCCCTGGCTGCCTCTGAAGAAATGGACTTCACTGTAAATATGTGACTATTTACATGTAACCGGCGTGGGACTTTTAGGGGAATCTGACGAAGAAGAAACCCAGTTTTGAGGCGTGGTGGTGTCAATAAACGCTGTGGCCAGTGTGAGAGAAAAGCCCTGCAGTGTGGACATTTCTGTTCCCGTGTTCTCTCTCCCAGAACTGATGTTTTCTAAAGTGCTGGAAAGAAATGGAAGTTGATGTACATCCCACATTTTAATGAAGTTGTATTTGTAAAGAAAGGTTTGTAGTCTAAGTAGTGTCACACAATGTTCGAACTTCAGCCAATGACCAGCAGTCAGTATGAGGTAACCTTTGACATTTTGTAAAAGGCCATTCTTGGGGGTGTTTATGTTTTGTTTTTTCCTTAAAATCATTCAATACACCACCAGTCAACAACTTTTTCAAAGGAGACACCTTTGATTTGGGTGGTTTTTTAAGAGACAACAAAGGTTACAAATTAATGACTAAAATTTACCATATTTCAAGGAACTCACAGGTAAGTCTCACATTACACCAGCTTTAGGATTTCACTTTTAAGGTAAATGTGTTAAATCAAATGCAAAGCAACTGCTAACCCAGGGAATCTAATCTGGAATGGGAGAACAGGAGGAACCTCAGCCATCAAGTGGTCCAACCCATTTCTCATTTAATAGATGATCCCTTGTCACTCACCTTTTTTAAGAACAGTTCCATGCTTTTCAAGATTTATTTTTGGAACGAGTTTGAAGAGTATAATCTCCAGTTTTGCTGTTCTATTGCTGCACACAATAAGAAGCATTGGGGGGGGGGGGGGGATTATTTTAACCTCATAGAAACAGCTACTATTATTTGAAATAAGAGTCCTTAACATTCTTTTTCACTCTTAATCCAATAAGGATTTTTCTTTAAGTAAATAAAGCAAGCTCTTTGGCTTCAATTTTAAATAGAAACCTTTATTTACAATGACACCCAAAATGATCAGCAAAACAGTCATACCTTAACCACACATCTCATAAGTTATCTCATGTGATCTGGATTCTTTGCAGTTTCAAGGATGATTTAGATTTTTTTTAAAAAAAACAACATTTAATGTAAACTTGATTGAATTCATTCTCAACACTGTAAGTCGATTCCTGAGAATTTAAATATTGCTCTCAGAATGACATTTCCATCTTCAAAATCCCATACATTGGAAGAGAGGAAGAGAAAGAAGGAAAAAAGAACACCCTGCTCATTAAACAATTTGCCTTGGGCTCAACAGCAGCTCCTGCTCCTCTGCATCTCCCACTGGGAACAAACTCATGGCTTCTGCAAATAAAAAGGGAACTGGACAGGCATATGGGTAACGCAATGCATTCTGTTACTTTCTAGCTGCATCTGTCTCTGGATCAAAGAACTTTTAGGACAGCAAACCGATGTCCTACATTACCTCCCCTAAACCTCCAACTCACCTCGAAGTGAATAGGATTAAGCAGTCCCTGTTGATTGATATTTACACCTTTCCATCAAGATGCACAACTTAGAAAAGTGACATCATAATATGAACATTAACAATTTCTATTTGTTTTTTTAAAGGAAGAAACAGGTACTTCCTTTATATCATTTTGATCTTTAAAAATATATATATTATATATCTTTGGATTCAGCAAAAAAGGAATACTGGAAATATCTCACATTCTAAAAGCTGATGAAAAGATTACTTAAACTGTTCACCAAACAGATACCAAGGTCTAAAAAAGTAGGAAGAGGAGAGGTAGGCAGCAGGAGTACAAAGAATTATCCAAAAAAGATTAAAAACAAATTATCTCAAAGACTGCATCTATTAAAAGAAAATCAGAATCTTAAGTTTACACCAATAAAATGAACAAGTAGAAAATATAAAAACTTATAACCTTTGTTTTTTTTCATATAAAAGGGGAGTGCTGCCTTCCAGTTAGCCTGGAGCCAGGACTAAGGAAAAGAATCACAAAATTTTTTGTTCTTAATTTTTAAAAGTCAAGAAAGGTAAGAGCACCATTCTGTTTCTTCCATGCACACACAACTTAAACAAGAAAGATTCAGACATACCTCACACAACTGTGTCTAAAAAGACAGACACTCAAGTTAGGTCTCCGGACAGAAGGATGTGTTATCTGAAAAGTACAGGCCACTATGATGGAAGGTGATGGATTTACAATCTTAGATTTATTTTTAACGTGGCAGGAGGGAATGGGGTGTCAGACTCAAATCCATTCTAGTGGTGGTTCTGGAAATATAGGTTTCACTTATTCATAAAGAAATTAAAAGATCTTACCTTAGAGGCACCTAGAAAGATTAGCTCAATGTGAATGAAATAAAAATTAACTGGCTCCCAATTATTGCCAGGATGTGACACCAAAGCTAACAGAGATATCTGAAATTAATATTTTCCAAAAACCCAATTTCATTCAATTATTTTAACTTAAAAGTAAACCAGATACAGAAAATTAAATCTGATTTTTTTTTTTTTTAACCTATTCCCAACTGACAAGTGTCAAGGAGTGGTGACAGCAGACAAGGGCAGGGGTAGCAGGAGGAGGGAGTGCAACAGCGCTCAGACTGCAGCTCTAAATCATGCAAAATTGACTTCCTGGGGCTGAGTCTTATTCTTAGGGATGGTGATGTCCATTACCAGGACATGACTCTTACTCTCAGGGATGGTGAAAGCATCATGATAGTGAATGACAGCACAGCTGAGCAGACATAGAAGCCACACATCCAGGATTCTACTCCTGAGAGCTCATTGGGATTCAGGTCCTAGTAACCAAAACCTAGAGCAATGCTCAAGTAAACAAACGGACACCAATTTAAAAAAAAAAAAAAAAATGAACTGCTATTCTTTATTTATGGACCACTTTAAATCAAATTGCTTAATATTTTTAAATTCTTGATACCTTTTTATAAAACATTTTCCCATGTCTATTCTTTCCCCCAAAATTAACAAAGTGCTTATAGTTCTGGTAGAAGAATTAAAAAAAAAAAAAAAAAATTTAAATGCCTACATCTAAACAAATGATCTCTTTAAAAAGCTTTTAGATTAAGAGACTGAAAAGAACGAGGCATCTAAGGCTGGAGAGAAGGAAAAGCTCTGAATCGCTGTGCTTTCCCCCAGGCCAAAAAATTCAGGGATGACTCTTCTGTTTGTAACCTCACGACACTGAGCTTAATGAAATCAACTATGTTAAATATTTAGCTTCACAAACTCTGTAAAAATGAGCTGTTGTGACCTACAAAAAAAGTATATACATATTTTACATGATATAATATCTTAAAGGTCCTATTTACAAAAGAAAATCTATTCACAGAAACACTGCGAAATTCTGATTCAGAATGCAGTACCTGGCCTTGGGTTTTCTGTGGTTTATTTTCAAAAAGCATTATTGCTCTACCATATAGGCAAATGGTGACACCAGTACTTTCAACAACAACAAAATCATAGTTCTTATCCAACAGATAGACAAAAACCAGGAATGTGATTCGCCATTCCTCAAGACCTCAAGAATATTGCATTTATCCACTATTTCTTAAATAAAGTGCACTCGGCGGCACGTTAGCATGTGTAAAATTGCTACTGCTGCATTAAATACTGTCGTCTCATTTCCCCTTCTACAAGGCCATTTGACATCAAGGAGAATTCCTGGAGGTGAAGTATGACAAAATGTTAGGAGCAAATGAAAATCCTAACTAAAGCCTAAGTCAACCAAGAATAGGGTTGGAGCAACTCAACACGATCATTAAGAGAAAATCCAGAAATGCCAACCCTACGGGACAGAACTACCTGGTAGTGGCAAAAGCAAATGAAGACTTGCACTTGCTCTTCCTCCAATAATGCAACTAGAGAAACCAGATGTTCTAATCTCCTGATTTCTCCAACGTTCTGTACTGAATAGCCAGGCAGACGGAAGGGAAAAAGGAGTATTGTGTGATCAATAACACTCCGTTACCTCCAGAACCATCTCCCTAAGAAGCGGAAAGCCAAAACTACTTGTTTTGAACACCATGATACATGTTGCAGGGGGCGGAGAGAGGGAGGTTGATATCTTGATATCGCACTTCAGCTTAAAATCCAGTCCTACTCAAATGACATCACTTGGAATACCCTTGATGAAGATCAAAGATGGTCCTTTCTTCAAAGCTGGGTGCCTAGAACAATGATTCTTTACTCCTGATAATCCTAGTGCAGTGTCATTTGTACAGTGAATTCTTCAGAAGTCCTGATGTGGAGATGTCAGCAGTATTTCTGTTAGCAACCAAAGAAACATGAGTGAAAAACACTGCATAAGAAAAAATAAATCTATATCTACACTGATGGCTTGCAACATGGGTCTGGCTTGAATGAGCCAGATTCCTAAGATCTCAAATTATCCAAAGTATCTAGTGGCCCAATTCAAATCAAATTTTTTTCAGTGACTATATTTTTAAGTTTTACATCCAAGTTAAAAATCTACCTAGGAATTTAGATTACATTTGAGGCTTGGGTTCCTTCCAGAGATCAAGAAAAGTATTTTGAGAAAGTAAAATAATAGATCCCATACCTGCTCGGGGCCCATGGGCATGCCAGACATGGGCATGGAGTTCATGTTCATCTGTCCCATGGGACCACTGCTGCCATTCATGTGCACCATGTTATAAGCTGCAGGATTCCCCTGGTGGGCATACTGCTGCTGGGGGAAGGAGCTGCAAAGGAAGTGAGAAATTACAAGTCACTTTGGTGACAGAACGTACACACACAGACTCATAATTTTGCCAAATGTCACTATACTTAAGCAGAGAACAACATGAAAGGAACTCCCGGACAGCCTGCCCTCTATTTTTCACAGCTGTCTGTGTTCAATGCTGTCACAGATACATGCATGGAAGGACTCACAAAATGCATGCGCCAAACAGCATTTCTCAATATGAACCCAGGCCTTTGGATCTCTCCATTCAAACAGGCTGAACTCAAAAATGCAGACACCATCTAAACGTTTGGCACTAGAATATGAGTGACTTTTAAAGTCCTTGTTCTTCACCTGCTCCTGGCCAGGTTTCCTGATGGCCAGCCTTTCATTTCCGAGGACTGATACATAGGTGCGGTCTGAGGGTGCTGCATCATAGGATTCTGGGAGGGACCCATTCTTGATGACATCATTGCATTAGGAGGACTGGACACTCGACCAAAGGCTGGATCTGGTTGTTGTCCCATCCCTTTAAAAAAGAAAAAATTACAATGCTCAAATGCTACTCCTCAGCTTTCTATAGTAATTTTATGTGTTTTTTTTTAAAGGCAGGAGAAGGTCACAAGTATTGATATAAGACACCGAGTGCTTCAGGCTGCTGCCTGCCAGTTATTCTTGCTTCTCACCAAAATGCCAACTAGAAAAATAGGCTTACTACTGAAAAGCACACTGCCTAGATCACTTAAACGGTAGTTACTTCAGTAAGCGCTCTGTTTAAAAGGGATTCCATATTATACTGCTCACATTACTCTGTCCCTCTATAGAGGACAGAAGAGTAGTTGTCCCCAACTGGCAGGGGTGCATTTGGAAATGTAATCTCCCCAGCAGATACCACTATCCCCAAGAGATATGAGCACTACTGTAATACTATTGGCCCAGTGCACAGATTTGTGCACCAGTGGGGTCCTTCAGCATGGCCTGTGGAGATCGGGCAGAAACCGGCATTCTAACACTGCCTGTCGCTCCTGCTCACCATAGCGACGCTGCCCTTGCCACCACCACCTCTCAGTAGAGTCACTGCCACTCCACTGTGGTCTCTGAGCTGTGGCAGACAGCCGTGAGTCCTGCATCTGGTGCCCATTGGTGAGCTGAGCGGCATTCCTGCTGTCGGGGCGCACTGATTACCAGGGGGCAGCTCCTGCATTGCGTGCCATAGCAACCAGTCGAGTGGCCAACCGGTTGCTTTCGCTTTTATTTATATACTAGCTGCCCATTGCATGAAAATCCATGCATTGGAGCAGGGGAGCCCTCAGGCGGGAAACAATCTGGCAATCAAGAAGGCAACACCCCTATCACACCTCTGCTGCTGCCACAGCCGGCAGCGCAAGCCTCAGCTGGCTCTGGTTACCTGAGCCTCGGGCTGCCATGGGCACCTGGGCAGCCGCCATCTGCGGCTTGCCTGCACCTCGGGCCAGCACTGACTGCCACCGCAGGCACCGTAGCAACCTAGCACTGATTGCCGCTGCCAAGGGAGGTGCGATGCAATTGTTCAGGGGGGAGGCCTCGTCATTGTCCCATGATTGCCTGGCAGAGAAAGGCCCCAGGCAGGGCGATCAATCATGGGGATCCCAGACTGCAAGAGGGCACAGGCCAGACTTAAGGACATCCCCCCCGAACTCTGAGTGCACGAATTCTGTGCACCGGGCCTCTAGTGTGTGTGTGTGTGTGTGTGTGTGTGTGTGTGTGTGTGTGTGTAAATATACACTGCGTGGCTAGATGATTATGATCTCTAAACACATAATAATCCGGCCACTGTGTCTGTGTGTCTGTGTGTGTGTGTTTTAGAGGCCTGGTGCATTAATTTGTGTATGGGTAAGGTCCAGCCAGGCTGGCCAGGGGGAGGGAACATGAGCAGTTGGCCAGCCTGCCTGTTGGTCGGACTCCTGGTCAAGGGGACAATTTGCATACTAGCCTTTTATTATATAGTTATAAACTGAGTGGCCAGATTATTATGCATTCAGAAATCATAATAATATGACCACTCAGTGTATATAATACATGTCTAAGTCACCAATAAAAGGAACTCAAAAGCCCACACAACACATGCCTCTCTCTGACTTGACCAAGCATTCAGAGACTGTAGAGACATACTGGGTGGAACATGGTAACAACTTGGTAGTCTTTCAAATTAAGATGTGGCGAGCTGAGAAAAGAAAACAATACCTGGGAAAACACTCAACTATGACAAACTATCTACCTCAATGACAATTACCTGTGCATGGCAGTAGACATTTTTGTTCTGTTATTTTTAATTACATTTTTCTTGTGAAATAACAAAAGGAAGTGAACAGTATTTTTGCTCTTAATATGCATCAGATCTAGTGAATCTGTCCTTAGTAATATTACTTTGGGACAGACATTTTCATTGTCAAATTTACCGTAATTTGGTTGATATGGAAATTGCTGGGGTGGAGCCTGTGGCATGGCAGGCCCTGCCAAAACCCCATCCATGCTGGGGGAGGCGGTCACATTAGGGGGTGGGCTGAAGGCCTGGGTCTGCTGCTGCTGCTGCTGCTGCTGCTGTATCATCATCGCAGCCACCCTTTGCTGTCGAAAGTGATGACTTAGAAGCTCCCTGCTGCGCTGGGCAACCATCTGGGCATTAAGAAACCCCTGCTAATATCCAAGAAAGAATCAGTTACACACATAGAGCAATCACCAGCCGATTTCATACATAACATCAGGTATCAGAGAGAAAAAACCCAATGCCTTTCTATGTAATTACAAGAAAAGGGGGAAATGTACATTTCTCATCATGGTCAAGGCTTTCTATGGGTAGGAGGGTGAAGATTTTCAGAATAGGGACCTAGAAATTATTTGGGATCAGGAAATGAAAGCGGACAGTTGTCAAGCTTTAAATAGATAACATTCAAACTTTTCAGAAATTGGAGGGGGGAAAAATACAAAATGAAAAGGGACAGGATTGAGTGTATTGGGAAGAAGGGGATTTGAAACAAGGGGAGAAAAAAAATGAATGGGGTTACACTCGGAAAGCAGGAATCCGTGCCAGAAAGTCAGTCTCTCTTAACCTCCGAAAGAGGAGGCAGAGGTAAGAAGCTATCTGGAACTTCCAGCGGTGACAAGATCAAAGCACTGAGCAAGGAAGCTGGTTTATGCTCTACCAGCTGGGAGACACCATCTCCAAAAGCAAACTTTTATTATCGATTTGGAGGGACCCTAGCTTAGCTTATACAGGATGTCTGATTATCAAGTAATATAGATATCAATACTTCCAAGTGGACCCAAGACAGTGAAAATAGAGCATTTCACTGTTTTTTAATAATTACGAACAGCATTTCGGACCACAGTAAAGGATTTTTGTGTTATCCTCTGCCTCATGCACATTAAGAAAATACCTTGACAAAACCGGTTTGGCTCAGTGGATAGAGCGTTGGCCTTCGGACTGAAAGGTCCCAGGTTCAATTCCGGTCAAGGGGATGTACCTTGGTTGCAGGCACATCCCCAGTGGTGTGTGTGGGTGTGTGTGTGTGTGTGTGTGTGTGTGTGCGCGCGCGCGCGCGCGCACGCCCGAGACAGCTGATCGATGATTCTCTCTCATCAATGTTTCTAACTCTCTACCCCTCTCTCTTCCTCTCTGTAAAAAATCAATAAAACTTTTTTTTAAAAAAAAAAGAAAATACCTTAATACACTCTCCACCTTGGACTGAAGGTAACTTCAATATTATCCCTCCCTCTATGGGAAATAGATCATCTCAGAGGTTATTATTGAGAGTAAGATTATGTTTTACTTATTTTCTTCTTTATTGCTCCTACAATTTCAAATGTTGCCTAGGAAGAATATGGTTTCATATTCTTTCAAGAACAGAGCAAAGTTTAAAGATTATCTTAAATTCCTAAAAAGCAGTGACAGCTGTTTTCACAATACAGCAAAAGGGAATTTTAAAAAAACACGAATCAGTGGTATTGATAAAAGAACCTTCCTCCTCTGATTCTTCCCAGTCACAAGCAAGAGAAAAGAATGAAAGAAAAAGTGTGATGAGACTGTGGGATGGTTTCTTACACAAGAAACTTGGAATTATTTTATTTAGTAAACATTTACTGAGAGCCAAGCACAGGCCACACGAGACCCTGTGCTGAAACTGAACATTGAGAAACTTACCTGGGAGTTCACCTGGGGCTGCATCATGGGCCTCATCATTGCCGCTGCACCAGCAGTGGGGTTTTCCATTTTCATCTCCAGTGCTTGCCGGCTCTGATTCAAAAACTGGAGAGAAACAGGTTGGTTAGGATGCAAATGGAACATGTTAATACCTTTCCAAATCCTCAGCACTACCCAGGGAAGCACCATGGTATTTCCAAACCCATTAGCCTGGGTAAGACACATCTAAACTGAACCCGTACACTTGCACACTTGATCAAGTTCATGCTGAAAAGTTTTTGGCTGGCAAGCAATACAAACAATTAAGTTTTAAAACAGATGTTGGGGATTAAGGAAACAATGAGAAAAATGTCCTATCTTAGCATATTAAGAGTGTTCAAGTTTTATAAAACATCTAGAAAGCAGAGATTCCATAAAAAGAATGCTGAGCCCTAGCCGGTATGGCTCAGTGGGTTGGACAGCATCCCATGCACCAAAAGGTTGCCAGTTTGATTCCCACGCGGGCACATGCCAGGGTTTCAAGGTTCAATCTGCAGTAGGGGGCATGCAGGATGCAGCCAATCAGTATCTCTCTTTCACATCAATGTTTCTCTCCCTCTCTTTTCCTCTCTAAATAAATAAATCTTTAAGAATGCTGAAATCAATAAGGTTTAAATATTTGGTTATTACCATTACGAACTTTTAAAAATAGAAGTTATCTACCTCTAGGACTACAAAGTCACTGAGAAATACTTTTCTCTCCCAAGAGCAATCCTCTCTGAAACTGACTTTTTAACACGTACATCAGACTATTCTTATAAAAAAAAGTACCCGATTCTAGCACAGGGCCCCTAACAAGAAACCATCTATACAACAAAATGTTACACAGAAGTGAAAACAAAAGGAATTTTAGTTGACAAGAGTTAGAGATCCAGTGACACAAGCCCTGAAGAACACAAGCAATTGAAGAAAAGGAGGCCACAGGCAAAGCCGCTTTGGCCAAGGCAGCAGAGCATGTGACTGGTTACCTGTTGGCCCTGCAGCCTCTGCTGAAGCTGCATTCTAAGTTGCTTGGGGGTGTTTGTCCGAGGTCTCATCATGTTGGCCCTCGGATGCATTCCCTGGAGAGGAAAACTGCCTTGCTGGTTCATCTGGCTCATCATAGAGTTAAAAGATGGCGATTGTCCCTGAAGATTAAAGCTTCCTTGCATTGGAGGCCCCTGTGCTGGATACGTCTGCCCATATAATGCTGCCTTCTGATCCATCATTACTGGTGCTTCTTGGCCTTGGAAAACATCCTGTTTGGGCTCCAAAGCTTGTCCCTTAAACATCAAGCACACAAACAAACAGTGAAGTACAACTGGAAAAACAACTGAAATCAAATGCTCTAAAAAAGGCGAAAAATAAAGTTAATATACATGAACAATGATGTTGTAGAGTTCCAAAAGCAAAATCATGTTTAATGTCTGAAGTCCCATGAGAACACAGACCATGCCCCATCTTTCACAGCTGTATCCTAGTGCCTCGCACAAGGTTTCACACAGATACTCAAACATTTTCTGCGCCAAATATCTTCAATGTATTAAGTACCTGGAGAAATACTATTTGTTCCGGACTAGACTTCTGTACCAACATGGTATATATAAGATAAATCAATATGTAAAACAAATCAATTAAAATCACTATGCTTAGTAAATTCGAATGTAATTTGTAAAAGAACATTTTTGAAGTTTGCAACAGGTGATTTAGGTAAATCAACAAAAGCTCATGGCCCCTGCATCATTTTCACCTAAAGGTGGTCATCCACTACCACTTGTCAGTAGTGGGCAGCCTGGATCATTCAACAAGTATTTATTTATCAGGTGCCAATTATGTGCCAACATCACTTCTGCTAAGGATGTGCACAAAATAATATCTAGTGGATGACAAAAAAGACGTACAAATAAATATTCTGAAGGAAGGAAGAGCCTGCCATGCTGAGACAAGAAGAAACTATCGGTTACTGCATTCACCGGTATTTTCTTACTCACAGGCACAGAGTCCACACCCTCACCAAGGCTTTCCTTAAAGCACATTTCACCCCACTGTCCGGTGACACCACACTGGCTTTTCTCCCACCTCTCGGGCCTCTCCCTGGAGGACTGTCAGCCCTCTTCCCTCACTACATTTTCCACTTGGATGTTTTCATCTACCAGCAGCACCTGCCAAATTTTTGGTCTCCAGTTCAATGTCTCTGAACTCTAATTTTGGTTATGTAAATGCCTACATAACATCTTTACCTAAATATCTCAGGCATCTCAAACTCAACATGCAAAAAATAGAAGCTGTGATTCCTAACAGCGCCCCCCCCCCCCCCCCCGCCTCCCAAAAGCCTGATTCTCCTCCAGTCTTTCCCGTATCACAACACAGAATATGGCAGCACCGTTTATCCAGAACTAAGTCAGCAATTTTGATTCTTCCATTCTCCCTGCCCAAGTACGTGTATGCACATGCATGTATACATGGTCCACCAAGTCCTGTCAGTTTTGCCTCCATGGCACATGGTATAACCTTCTTTCCACTCCATTGCTGTGGCCCTTTCCAAGACACCTCTCAAAATTTTGTAGTAAATGGCATCTGTGTTACTACAAAGTAGAATTTCTACTTTGTACCATCATCCAATTCCCATCTCCAGACAGCAATCTGAGATACCTTTTTACAGTAAAAATTACTATAGGTTTAACATAGCAAATTGATCCTGCACATTTACCAATTTTCTCTTGCTAACCCTTCTAAAATGACAGCAAAAAATTAAAAAGGTACTATTTACCCCCAAAACAATGAGAATAAAGAAGGCCAACAAGATCACATAGTTCGATAGATATCTGAAAGACAGAAAGTGAAAGGAGTAACTCAACAGAGCAGAGAAACTGAGATCCATGTGCCTGAGAGGAAAACACAAGAACTGAGCAAATGTCTCCTCGGAAGTCATCAGAGGCTCCTCAGAGAGAGCAGGCAGGCACAGTGCTCACAGGCAGTTGGTCAGGAGTCTGAGTAGAGGGTAGGGGGAGCCAACTACCCCCTGCCCTCAGCCTGCCCCCAACTCCACATAGCCAAGTGTCTGTACCTTCTACCTACTCTCCTCCAAGTGCCTGGGTTCAGGGATACCAAGCACCGGAGACAGTAGGAGCAGGGCAGAGGCTGAGAACAAAAAATCTTAAATATTTATAATTTCTAGTAGAATTTCATTTTATGTCTTAACACTATGGGATCATCAACTCATTTCTCTAGCCCAGCTCCCAAAATGTAACCAGGCAATAAAAAACATTTCCAGGCAAGAAATGGAGGACCTTCTCTAGAAAAACTATATAATGGGAGTGGAGGACACGGGGGGCCAACAAATCCACATGTTGCAATTTGAGGAGTCCTGAAATAAGACTGGTCCTGCTTTTTAATGCATCACTCTTAAATATAAAAAGGTGGTCCACAATCATCAGATATTTGATACTGAAAACTTCTAACATTAGTGCCTCAAACAAACAAAAACTAACTTAAAGACAAAGAAGATAAAAAAAAAAAAAACCAATATCAATATAACACCCAACATGTCAACAGGCACCCCAAAAGCAAAAATCAGAAGAAACAAAAGATAAAATTATTAAAGAATTTATATAAGAAAATGGTCCCAAACCAAAGGGAATATCTGTGCATCTAATACACAGCAGAATGAATGAAATAAGAGACATACCAAGATAGAGCATCATAAAATTTCAGAGATAAAAGGTTCCTGAGTAATTCCAAAGAGAATAAGTGGGTTTCACACACACAGAGAAAAGGGGCAATCAGACTGGCATATGACTCAATGGCAATCCTAGAAAATTATGGAAGTTTTCTTCCAAATCCTAAGAGGAAATTGTTTTCAACCTAGAATTTAATACATAGCCAGACATGATTGTGGAGGAAGGGGAGTTGGGAAATATTTTCAGACATATGTGGATCCAAAATGTTGTATCTCAGGCAGCAGAGATGAAGAAATTGAGAAATTGTAACTTAGAAAAACAAAGGAATATATTTTAAAAAATAATAACCTGAGATTCAAGAACTGGGGCTCCAACACAGAAAAGTGACAATTAGCCAAAACCGGTTTGGCTCAGTGGTAGAGCGTCAGTCTGTGGACTGAAAGGTCCTGGGTTCGATTCCGGGCAAGGGCATGTACCTTGGTTGCAGGCACATCCCCAGTGGGGTGTGTGCAAGAGGCAGCTGATCGATGATTCTCTCTCATCGATGTTTCTAACTCTCTATCCCTCCCTCTTCCTCTCTGTGAAAAATCAATAAAAATATAAATTAAAAAAAAAAAAAAAAAATGAAATCCCTTTGTTTAAAAAAAAAAAAAAAATGAGGACTCTTGCCCTGGACGGTGTGGCTCAGTTGCTTTGTCCCCTACACCTCAAGGTCATGGTTTCAATTCCTGGTCAGGGCATATACCCAGATTTCAGAATTGATCCACAATGTCTTTTTCTTTTTTTTCCCTTCCTTCCTTTCCTTCTTCCTTCTTTTCCTTCCTTCCTTCCTTGCTTCTTTCTCTTTCCTTCTTTCTGTCTTTATTTCTATTTCTCCCCCCTTCTCCCTCTCCTTCCCTCTCTAAAACCAATAAAAATGTCTCCTAGGGTTAGGATTAAAAAATAATAAAAATAAGGACTTCTTATGTAAACTGTAATTGAAAAAAATTAATAAAATAAAAAGTTATGTTACAACTCTGGCCGGTGTGGCTATTTAGAGTGTCAGCCCAAGGGTCAAGGGTTCAATTACCAGTCAAGGACAGATACCCGAGTTGCAGGTTCGAACCCCAGCCGCAGTCAGAGAACATGTGGGAGACAACCAATAGATGTGTCTCCCTCACATCGATGCTCCTCTCTCCCTCTCTCACACTTCGCCCTCTCTTTTCTCTCCACTTCCACTCTCTCTAAAAGTCAATGGAAAAAATATCCTCAGGTAAGGATTAACAAAACAAGTTACGTTACTTACCTAACATAAGTAGAAAGCAACATTTTTAATACTACACAGTAGTTTTATTGGATCATTTCTACTGTTGCCTAAAATCTGACATCTTTATAAAATAGGGTGTTGGAAATAATATCACAGTTATAAAATACATTTTTTCAATTAAATACAGATATATATGAAGGTAGTGATGTAACACAAGTAACAAGAAAGACACAGAGGCACCTGCATAGCTTCAGGGATGTGTACACATGTTCTTCTATTTCCATGTTAATGCTACCTACTTGATTTACAAGTTCAGGGATGCCCAGAGCTCGGTCAATTTCTTCTAAGCCTGTGGCATCGGTGTTGCTCAAGAGAGTGTGCAGTTGGTCCAACAATGCTCTTTCATCATTCTGTCCTTCTAGATTAGAAGGTGGCCCAAGAAGATCATCCAAAGAATTCCTAAAAAGTGGTCTAAAAAGAGACTTGCAATTACAATGTTGCTTTTCACCTTCAAAATTAAAAAAATCACAATTTCACATATTTTTAATATTCAACAAATGCTCAAACACTGTAAGTATAAATAATGAACTGAGTAGCAGAGAATAGCAAATGATATCAACTTAAACTTAAGGCCCACAATTTTATTTATTTATTTTTTGCTTAATATAGTTATTGATTTCAGAGAGGAAGGAAGAGAAAGAGAGAAAAACATCAATGATGTGAGAGAATCATTTATCAGCTGCCTCTTGCAGGCCCCATACTAGGGATTGAGCAACCCAGGTATGTGCCCTGACTGGGAATCGAACTGTGACCTCCTGGTTCATAAGTTGATGCTCAACCACTGACCCACACAGGCCAGGCAAGGCCCATAATTTTAAATTCATCAGGCCATCTACGACCATCATATCTATTATAGCTTAGGCTGCCCCCCTCCCATCACCAAAATGTAACTGCTAGACCCCCTAGACATTTAGGGGATAGCAAAGACTGGAGTTGGGGTGGAGGGTGCAGTTTTCAAGACCCTACAAAAATAAAGGTGGTATTAATCACGTAAATTGAGAAATCAACAAAAGAACAGGAAAAAAGAAACATTGCACTATCAATAAATTGAGCCTGGTATCCTGCCAAAATAACTTTTTGTTATATGTGGCCCAGAGCTCAGGTATAATACAAACTCCACATACCACACAAGGTGCCAGTTCTCAAGCATGTTAAAAGGGCATGGAACTAGACATTTCTCCTGACTCAGAAAAACTCTGTGATGAAACTATTTGTTCTCTACTAAGTAAAAAAACACTCAAGTTAATAAATTCATGTCGTGCCCTGGCCAGTGTGGCCGAGTTGGTTGAGCACTATCCCAGGCATGGAAAGGTTGCCGATTTGATTCCTGGTGAGGGCACATACCCAGGTTGTGGGTTCATTCTGCAGTCAGTATGGGTATAGAAGGCAACCGGACTGATGTTTCTCTCCCACATGGATTTATGTTTCTCTCTCTCTCATCCATAAAAACAAATTTTTAAGAAAATTTGTAACAAATTCATGTAGTTACATCAAAACTATTCAATAGATCAATTCATTTTTTTCTTAGCTTGATTTATTATAGAATTCAAGTTAGAATTGGCATTGACAGGTAGCCTCTTTCATGCAAATAAGTTACTGCCAACCAACCTAAATAAAAAATATAAACATAATCCATAATCTTTTTTAGGAGTGCTATGTATAGTTCACTGTCACCATCATCCCTGAAATGTTTTAAGTAATTTTTTTAAAAATCCAATTCTTCATTAATTTTCCATAAAAAATATACTTATTTATTCTCTGAACACCATTTATCTTATGAAACTGGTGCTAATTTACTCCCCTTCTCATGGAGGATCATAACATTACTAGAGTACTAGAGGCCTGGTGCACAAATTCTTGCACATCAAAAGAAAATTAATTAGAATAAATATTTTAGAGGGCAGGGAGGGACCCCGGGAGGTTGGCTCCAGGGCATGTCCAGCCCATCTCACCCAGTCCTGATCGGCTAGACCCCAGTAGCAAGCTAACCTGCCAGTGGGAGAGTCTGCCTGCTGGTGGTCAGTGCACATATCATAGCAATTGGTCAAGTAGTTGACCAAATTGTCAACCGATCGGTCAGACACTTAGCATATTAGGCTTTTATATATATAGATGAGAGACAACTACCTCACAGAAGCTCCCAGGTTTGACCTCTCAAGAGTCCTGGTAGCTGAACAACAGAGCTCCATCTCCTCCCTCTCCCATGAATACCACTGCTTGCTGCCTCAGCCTTGTTTTTACATACAATTATCCAAGAAATGACCACATAGCAACTGAGTACCTAATTACAGAGTTTTTCTCATTCTTTTTCAGGTTTGTTCCTGTGTTCTGATCCTCTTCTAGATAATCTGAGGCTAACTTTCTCTAGAGTCACATAATAAGCCCTCACCTATTTTGAGTCCCTTGAGGGCCTTGTTCCATGGACAACATGCCGTCTGGCCAGGAACCTGGTTGGTGAGATGGTGCTACTGGGCCGTAAGGACTGACCCCCATTCCCATAGGAATTTCACCAGGCCCTGGGGGAACAAAAAGAAAAGAATACATTTTCAAATAAGCCATAGCAAAAATTACTCTAAAACATCTAAGTTTCTTTTTTATGAAGAAGATGCTTACGCATTTGAAGCATCTGCTGATGTTGCTGTTGCTGTTGCTGTTGCTGTTGCTGTTGCTGCTGTTGCTGTGGCTGCAGCTGCTGCTGCTGCTGCTGCAATATTGGTCTCGCACCAGGAATGCTATTGGACCGAAGAGGCAAGGTGGACATTGAGCCACCCATTGTAGGTCTGGGTAAAGCAGCGTTATAATCTGCTCCTGGTCTTCCCATGGAGTTTGAACTCATGGATTCCATCCTACTGGCCTTTGAATTTGATAAGCCCCAGTTTCCAGAAGGAGGAGTCTGATTCACAGTCACATTTCTGTTTGGTCCACCTGCAACAGGTAGAAGTGATTAGGTCTTTTCCATATTATTATGAAATCCTTCTTATATCAGATAGGTAAAGTTATCATACACAACATTAGCCATTACAAAAAAGTGCTTTGTCATCCTAAGAATAGGACTAGTACTTAAGACATTTTTCATGGTGACTAGTATTCAATTACAGGTTAGAAAATGTCTTAGACCAAAATCCTCCTGAAGAGTTTAAATAACCAAGACATAGATTAACTGAAGGAAATACTCATGGAAGAAAAATTATGCTACTTTTATTCAAAAACCTATTACTTAACCCCAGTTATTTAACTGGCTTTAGGTGTTAAATTTGCTTTTCCCAAAAGAAAATTTTAATCACAAATACTAATTAGAAATAACATACCCATATTTGAACCATAATTTTCCTGACTATCCATCATTATTGGATTCCCTCCCAACAAGGGTTGCTTTGGTAACATGGGGAAAGCAGTGACATTCTTTACTGGAGGACTTGAGCCAACAGAAACAGGGCTATCTAGAGACACTGCTCGGTTGTATGGAGGACGAATGGACTGGACAGACTGTGGACTCCTCAAACCTGTTGCAAACACAGAAGCACAAAACATATAAATATCCTCTGATGATTCAATACATAAATAATCAAGAATAAGACAAAAATACAATACCACCCACTCAAGAATGTCTTTCTTACTAAAGCAAACACTGTCTTCCTTTACAACATACACACAAAATAAATAAATCAATAAATAAATAAATATAAAAACTTGTATTCCAAACAAAGTAGAAATAAGAGTCTCAATGGTGGCTGAAGTAGTGGGCAATGATGAATAGCCTGATATGGTCATTCCTATTCCACTTCACTTAATATTGAAAATGTTATCAAAGTTTAAAGGTTCTTCCCTTATGTCTATATATTAAATGGCTTCTCTGTTTAAAATATTACAATTAAGTATAACCAGACAAGTTGGCTTCTAATCAAACAAGGAATGAAACTTAAAATTTCCTAACCTTTTCCTTTTTCCCCCAGTCCATTTCATTAATCTGATCATCCATTTCAGTTTAGGAAATAGTGCCAGTGAAAATGAATAACCACCATTCAGATAACAGTAAATAACTTTTTCAATTGATACATCATATTAGTTAAATAATTGGATTTTTTTTTTTAAATAGGAAAATGTCCCAAAGTTTTTAAAAACATGTAATTATAAATTAGTATAAGAAACTAAGAGGCATTTTGAAGTTACATATGCCAGCTGGATGCTAGTCTTAATGTAAGAGTACATACAAGTATGCAAAAAAGTTTAAAAGGCAGCAAAAATAAAAGTCTTTCTTACCCAGAGAATTAGTTCCTTGAAACATTTGTTGCTTGTTTCCCAGATTACTACCATTTGTGGATACAGAATTATTGTAAAAGTCAGAACTAGTCAGATCCCCAAGAATAGCGTCTAGATTATCCAAATCTCCAGATCCCTGAAAATAAAATTTTAAAGATTAACCTATGTACATTACTAGATACTGCATAGGTATAACCATATTCATCGGAGGAAAATAGATAAAATGGGACAAGTAAAATACAATGGTTACCTGAAACAGTAACTCCCAACTTAAAGGCTGGCTAGTTATGACCTCCCTTAAGTCTTCTTCCATGAAAGAACAATTTAAACTACTAAGACAAATCCCTTGGTTATTTAAACTCTTTAGGAGCTGCTTTCAAAGGGGCATTTCCTTAATTTGCAGTAGATATTTAATTCTCAAACTATAGGACATTTTCCAGCTAACTTTAGTCAGGATCAGTAGCAGATACAGATGTCTGCATCTACACATACCTTCTGAAAATAAGTAAGATTAATAATAAAAGCAAGAATCTGATATTCAACACAGAATTCATAGGCATGCCTTAAAAAGAGCTTTTGATCAATAAATTTGGAGACTACTAGGTTAAATAACGTTAAATGGACATAACAGTAGGACTTCTCCAAGACTTTAATTTTTGGGGGCACATATTAACATCTCCCAGAACAGTGTTCCTCAAGCAAAGTTTAGGAAGTGCTTATATAGAATGTGATCCTGTACATAAAATGTGATTTTAGGTAAAAAATCAAAATGCTGTTACTTAATACAAATCCTCACCCTCACTCCCCCGGTTTCTTTCTACTATGCCCTTAATGACCCAATCTGCTCATTCCAACAATAAACACCGCCATGAAAAATTTCAAATTGGCTAATAACAACTTATAGTCACATTTTAAAATATATAATCTGATATTTCTAAATTGCATCAATAATACACTTTACTGATGCCCAAAAGAATTACAAAGAAATGATAGCTCAAGAATAACTTCTATTAAATAAACATAAAATACAAAATAAGAATTTGTGTATAAAACATTGTCTTAACACAGAAATGCAAGGATGAAACACAATGACTAAGCTGGAATATATAGAAAACGAATTACCTCTTCATTTGCTTCTGTCTTAATTTTAGCATCTTTCTCTTGGCTCGAGCTAGGCACAGTGGAGCTGCTGCACTGACTCATTTTGTTGTCTACTCCCTCCACTTTGGGCTGTACTTCTTTAGAGAGTGTGTCATTAGGGTCGTCCCTGTCGAGCAGGTATCTGAGCAGAGCATTATTTTCTTTTTTCTTAGGACTTAGTTGCTCCTGCTTGACGTTTCCTTCCACACAGAACGTTGCGCTGCTAGTGTCTTTCCCAGTGGCTTCTGCGGTAATCTTGGCCACTTCAGCTGGTGAATTGCCGTTCTGCAGCAACTTGTGCAAAATGCGGTGCTTCTCTTGCAGCAGTGACCCATGCATATTGGATGTGGAGGACACTCCTCCAGACGTTGAAGAGGAGACCCCAGAGGGGCTGGTGACACTAATGGAAGAGTCTTTACAACTTGAATCCAGGGGGGAGTTGGTCAAAGAGGAATGACCCCGATCATCAGAAGAACAGGTAAGTAACTGCAGTAATTTTTTATGGCCTTTGCTTTCCAGAGGACCCCGCTGATTCTCTGATCCTTCAACACTGTTCTCTTTACTGTCTTTGTCATTGAGGTGATCCCTGCTATTTGACTGACACATTGAACTCTCCACTGGATTCTGGTCACAATACAAGCTTAAGGGACTTTTTGAATCCTGACTGTTCACTTTACTTGGCTGAGTTATATTCATATTGGGAGAGTTGTCCAATTTAGGGCCTGGTGAAGACAAAGTAGATAAAAGAGATGTCCCCACACCCTCACTGATAGCTTGAAGGGCACTGAGCGAGCTGCTGGAAAAGCTGTGGCTGCCAGTGTTGCCCGAAGATCCAATAGGGGAGTGCACACCTGGATTTGGAGGAAAATGAGAAAAAGAAATAAAACTATCAAGTACTGTTAAAAAAAAAAAAAAGAAAGAAAGAAAAAAAAATACCACCTAACTCTTCAGAAGTTCTATTATAAAATAAATTAACTTCATAAAAATTACACTGGTCTAGAAAGGATTACTGAAAAAGAAAAGGAAATGGCAAAAGGAATACCTGCAACAGGAGAAAACTGATGTGAGGCCATCTTCGGACTCCCACGATTACGAGGAGAAATCATGATATTCTGCTGGCTGGAGCCAAGACCAGGACTCCCATGTGGGGGGCTACTCATGTTGAGACCATAGTTGTTGTTCTGGTAGGAGGATGGTGACTGCATGGCTGGCCCAGGGTTCATTGTGGCTATGTTACTGGAAGCCCCATACCTAACTCCACTCATTTGCCCTGTGGTGCCAGGGTCAGGCAAGCCATAGGCCCTGGTGTTCAGCATCTGTAAGCCTTGGTTTGGTGACATGCTCATGCCACCTACCGAATTACATCCAGCCACTGGAGGTCTAATGCCTTGTCCAACAGGATTTGGGTTCTGTCTATACCCATTCTGTTCTCTGCAAAAAAAGAAAAAATTGACAGGCATGCATTAAAGCCCTGAATCAGATTTTCCAAAAAGGATGAAGTGGCCGAAACCGGTTGGCACAGTGGATAGAGCATCGGCCTAAGGACTGAAAAGTCCTGGGTTCGATTCCAGTCAAGGGCATGTACCTTGGTTGCGGGCACATCCCCGGTGGGGAGTGTGCAGGAGGCAGCTGATCGATGTTTCTCTCTCATCGATGTTTCTAGCTCTCTATCCCTCTACCTTCCTCATGATATTCTGATATTCTGTAAAAAATCAATAAAATATACGGTATTTTAAAAAAAGAAAAGGATGAAGTGCCCAGGAACTTACCTTCTTAGACATCATTTTGACACCCAGGGACAATTCCAATCTAGATATTGATCATTTATTAACCTAGTAAGCCACAAAATCTAAATGAGTGGCACCACCACAGCACGGCAAAGGGCCAACAGCTATGTTAACTGGAACCTCAACAAGACTCTACTTGAGTTGCTGTACACCTAGGTGTTAGCCTGGAGATGCCAGCAAACTACTCGAGATAATTAATGAATGATACTCCAGGTGTCGTTCATTTACCATTAGCAATAGTAATTATTCTTTTATAAAAAATATATTTTATTGATTTTTTTACAGAGAGGAAGAGAGAGGGAGAGAGAGTTAGAGACATCTATAAGACAGAAACATCAATTGGCTACCTCCTTCACATTCCTTACTGGGGATGTGCCCACAACCAAGGTACATGCCCTTGACCAGAATCGAACCTGGGACCCTTGAGTCCACAGGCCAACGCTCTGTCCACTGAGCCAAATGAGTTACGGCAATAGTAACTATTCTTAAAGTCTATCTTCAAATTTTAAATTCGATCCTTAGCGTAATTTAATATAGCATTAAAAATGAAAGGTAACAGAGATAGACAGATTTTATTTGCTCTTTTATCCACTAGCCTTCCTATTTCCCAGATTTCCCAGGAAGTAATTATTAATGAACAAATACCATTTTCACATTAAAATACAACCTTAAAGAGAACATATAATCTAGGAATCTAAATTTTCTGGTAAATCCAACATCCTTCTTGCTTTTACTCTTGTGAAATTTTCTCTCTTTTTACATTAATAAAACATCTTGAGAACACTGCTGCATTTAATGAAAATACTAGTATACAGTTATCTATCATTACCTCTGAAGAAAGTGGGTTGAGACAAAACCATGACGATCATTTGTTACAGGATTTCGGAAGAGTTTGCTTTTTGTTTGTGCCGTCACTATAGTTCCATCGGCCAAAGAGAATCGGTACACTGGAGTTTCTGCATGGCCATGAATATAAGCTGTTGGGGAAAATGCCCTGTTACTAATAACTATAATTACAAACAGATACTTACAGGAAAGAAATATACTTCAAACGCAACATTTTCAAAATCCAGTGAAAGACTGGATCTGCATCAAAATTATGAACAGGTTAAACTAAGAATGCTCAAGAATAATTTTCCTATCCCACAGGCACAAAACAACAACTATGATCATATTTATACTTCTACTTAGCATGACAAACAATATCAAGAATCATCCTTAAAATTCTTTACCTTCTTGATAGTGACGTTTCTGGGACCATGACTGCCCATCATTAAGACTAAAAAATCTCTGGATACACCTTCGAATTATATCTTCAAAGCCAGGTCTCATAGAGGATCTCAGTGAATTTGTATCTATATTGACAAGTTTTCCTATTACACAAAAAATAAGCATTTAAATCCAACCAACAAGTATTTACTGATTGCATATTACATGGCTTCACACTAAAAAATAAAGACACTAAATTTTTACTCCGCCATCTTTGATCCAAATTTCCCTTGTATCCAAACCTTTTCTCTTTAACCAGTTAACTGCCATGTTTCCAAAATGGAAACCCATCCTCACATGCCACGATATTTTGAATTGAATTTAAAAAATCAATTTGCAATGAATATTACAAAAATAAGTATATTACTCAGAATTAGGGTGTTCTTAAATATTTTCAGCTGAAAATTCTCATGAAAAAGTGAGTTTAAAGTTGGTCAGGGCTGCCACTTAGGGAAAACATTTTTTAATAGATGCACGTGGCATGTGGGGAAGGTCCGCCACTTACGTCTACAGATGCTTATGGTGTACAATGGGTTAAGGACACAGTCCTACAGGAGACTCTAACATTAAATGTTTTGCTATATAGACTATAAGAGTGTATCACATATCTCTTTCTACTTTCTGAATGTACAGAAAGTTACATGTCTAGGTAACCTCAGGTTTATTTTCACTTAAAGGAAAAAAAATAACACCTACCAATAAAATTGTTCATATCTGAAGATACTATCCCTGCAACTATGATGCAAGAGAAAAGATCTGCCTGAACAGCTAGTAGGGACAATTCTTCCCCTCTGAGAGGTGACTGCATTTTTGAACACTTAAAATCTAAACAGGGTCAACCAAGTACTCAAATCTGAACGCTTGACAACTTTTGCAATATCAAATGCACTAGAAATAAAATATATAGAACTCAAATATGCTAAAAAAATTAAAGTAGGTTTCATGATAGTCCTTAAAAATCTAGCTGCACCTTTTCAAGATTTGTTGGGAATCTCTCTCAGGACTATATAAGAAATACAGGAAATAATCCATGCAAAGCATTCATTACACTGGGTACAGCCTGACAGCCTGAAAATATTTTCTAAATATTTTCTAAATTAACAAAATGTATATATGGCAATACACCAAGTTTTTACCTGTAAGATCATGTCTAGTAATAAAGCTCTCAGGGTTTGATGCAAACGCTCTTTCTCCTGTAGTAATGCGGCGTGCCACACAGATCATACAGGATTGCAAATCTACAATAAAATTTAACCAGGTAAGAAATGTATATAACCATTAAATATATCTGTTCAATAGGTAAGAACATGAAATCTACCTAATAAAAGAGTAACATGCTAATTGACCATACATTGCAATGCCCACCAGCCAATCAGGAGTGAGTATGCAAATTAACCCAATAAAGATGGGGGGTTAATTTGCAGGCGCTGAGCAGCCAGGGATGGGGCGGGGCAGGATGGCAGGATGCTTGCATCCTTGCAGGCATTCTGCACCACCCCTTGCCGCTCTGGGGCTCTGGGGCTCTGAGCCTCTGTGCAGCATGGGGAGGTGGAAAGGCAGCTCCAGGCCAGAGCTGAAAGGCGGTGCCAGCAGCTAGGGAAAGAAAGGCCCATTCTTGCACGAATCTTCATGCATCAGTAATAAGAATTGTAACAATGGAAATTCCAAAATTACAAGTTTGGCTGCTATTTGTTTCATAAACATCACAAATATGTGATCACTCTTACCTTCTCCTTCCTCCATCATAGCTCGTGGCTGAGACAGGGCAAAGCACTGCATGGTTTCATATCTCTGGCGCATTTCAGGACTGGTGTTCATGTCTTCCACGATATCATGTGGTGCTTTCATCAACATACGGCAATTAAATGTATGGCTTTTTTGTCTCTGGGTCTCATTTGTCCAGGTAACTCCATTAACTTTGGAAAATAAATTTTAAAAATTGGCAACTCAGTCTATGACCATCATCAAGAACTCAAGCTATATTTTCTCATTGCACACATTTTCCTCAATAAGGGCTACACTAACATATCTTTTCCCCTCACCCAGTTTCAGTTACCCATGGTCCAAAACTCTGAAGTGGAAAAATTCCAGAAATAAATAAATCATAAGTTTTAATTGCATTCCATACCGCCTCAACCTGCTGGGACACGAATGATCCTTTTTCCTGCATATTCACGCTGTATACTCTATTCACCTGTTAAGTCACTTCACAGCTATCTCCGTTATCAGATCTAATGTCTCAGTAGCAGTACTTGTGTTCAAGTAACCCTTGCTTTACTTAGTAATGGCCCCAAAGTGCAAGAGTAGAGATGCTGGTGACTGGATATGCCAAATAGAACATATAAAATACTTCCTTTAAGTGAAAAATTTATTGTATATGTATAGAAAAAAAAAACATACAGTATATATAATGACTGGCACTATCCACAGTTTCAGATATCTACTGGGGACCTTGGGTCATATCCCCTGAAGATAAAGGGAAGCTATTGCACATAAAACATTAAAATAATTTCAACTAAAACAGAAACTTCACTGTATATTTTGGTCAAATGAAATGTATATCATATTCTAAATTCACCAAGATCATATTTGAAAATTTTACTATTAACCACTTGCCTTTCTACATAAAAGGTAGATTTAATTTTCTAAGAAATGGTCAAGAAAAAATTTTCTCAGTTTATTTAGAAAATACATATTAAAGGCCTACCTGTAGATTTTGGTAAGTTTTTAAGGAAATCCTTTCTGTCTTCTTCATGCAAGATATTATAGACACTTGTGTTAACCAGGTCCTCTTGCTTATATTGCAGGTATTGTGTGACATTTTCTGACACAAATACAATGTTTCCATCACGATTCACCACAAATAGGAAACCATCCAATGCCTAAAGTGGGATATGTTAATATTGGATATTATGGAATGTATGATATCTCTACTAAAGTTCATACGTTGAACCCCTAGCCTTCAATGAAGACAGGGCTTTTGGAAGGTAATAAGGTTAAATGAAATTACATAAGGGTAGGGTTCTAATAAAATGACTAGTGTCCTTACAAGGAGAGAGAGAGAGAAACCAGGGATGCACACACCGAGAGAGAAGGCCATGTGAGGGCAGTTAGAAGGCAAGCCAAGGAGAGAGGTCTCAGAAGAAACCAAGCCTACTGACCCTGATCTTGGATTTCCAGCCTCCAAAATTGTAAGAAATAAATAAATTTTTGCTATTTAACCCACCCACTCTGTAGTATTTTATTATGACAGCCTAGCAGCAGACTAAGACACAGGCCTTGGTACTAAGTAGATTAAAAAAAAAGAAAGAAAGAAAGAAACCCTACTATTGATTTAGTAATCACTCCAAACTATTATTAGCCACCATTTCTATTAACATTAGTTCCAAGGTTTTATCAATATATAGAAAAGCCTAAGCGGCCATTCGACCTGTAGCTATGATGCTCACTGACCCCAGGGGGCAGATGCTCAGCACATAGGAATGGAATTATGTAACAGACTGATGAATCTCAGAGGGAATGGGGGGGTGGGGGAGGGGGAGAGAGATTAACCAAAGATCTTATATGCATACTACAGGCCCAGTGCATGGATTCATGCACTAGTGGGGTCCCTTGGCCTGGTCTGCAGGGATTGGGCCAAAACCAGCAGTCTGACATCCCCCGAGGGGTCCTGGATTGCAAGAGGGCACAGGCCAGGCCGAGGGACCCCATCGGTGCACGAATCCATGCACTGGCTCTAGTAAAAAAAATAAAAAGATAATTTGAAGGAAAAAATGTGTAAGTCAATATAAAGTCTGAACTAATGTCTAATCTAACTTTTGAAGAATTCAATCTTCAAAGCTTTAAAAAATGAACAAAATTATCCTTATTGCTTCCCATTTGTCCATCTGATTCCAAGTCAGGCTACACAAACTACTCTATTCCTTTCCGAGAATTTACAGAGAAATGTACTATCAACTAAAAGGAGAGAAGCAAACTAGATGAAACAAAATCATTGACAAGACAAGTGAATTTTATGAAGGGCTTTAGGCCCTGAGTTCAAGTAAGAGAAACAGTATGTAAGTGGTCTAAGTGAATCATATCTACTTAAGACAACTACTTAGAAAATGCACATTAAACCTTAAAAATTCCTGCCAGAGGGGAGGGCATTTTGGAGACTGGATGAAGAAATTGAGAAGTACAGATTGGTAGTTATAAAATGATCAGAGGGATGTAAATACAACGTAAGAAATACTAGTATAGTCATTAATATTATAACTGTATGGTACCAAGTGGGTACTAGAAATATTAACCTGTTAACCAAGCGGGACTTATAAATACGTCAAACGTAAACAATATCTGGAACAAGGAGGACATATGAATACGTCCTTGAAATATATGTTGCACCCTGAAACGAACAGTATATATTTTTTGTAATCTTTATAATTGTTTGTAAAATTTATAATTTTTTAATTCGATGTTTCCATTTTTTTGTTGGTATTCTTTTCTATTTGTTTGTAATTGTGTATTTTCCTTTGTGCTTTATATATAAATAAATGAAAAAATATATATTTCATTTATTTTAATTAAGTATAAAAATAATAATATGAAATTACGTCCACCGGGCGTGATGTACTGACACGTCCTAGTGAAAGAGTATGTGCCCGTTACACGTTGCGTAATTAAAAAGGGAACTCCCCGGTTAACAGGTTAAGGGAAACACTTTATAAAGTATATCGTCTAACCACTATGCTATATACTTGAAACGAATACAAAATAATTTTGAATGTAAACTTTTTTTTTTTTAATATATTTTATTGATTTTCCACAGAGAGGAAGGGAGAAGGATAGAGAGCTAGAAACGTCGATGAGAGAGAAACATCGACCAGCTGCCTCCTGCACACCCCCTACTAGGAATGTGCCAGCAACCAATGTACATGCCCTTGACCAGAATCGAACCTGGGACCTTTCAGTCCGCTCTATCCACTGAGCCAAACCGGTTTCGGCTTGAATGTAAACTTTAATTGAAATTTTTAAATTAGAAAAAAAAATTCCTTAAGACTTTAAAATTGTAGTATGACATATGATCAATCATGAAAAAATGTACAAAGGAAGTCTGAGGTAAAATATGCCCTACTATTACCTTTCCTCTCTTGCTCCTTGGTATTTTTTACTTCCTCAGTTTGCAATTACAGTTTTATAAGTAAGTGCCCCTCTTTCCCTGCAGGCCTTCTGAGTTATACATTGTAAATATAAGAGCATTTTTCCATCATATTCAAAATACTAAGTTCTGTCTCATAAAAAGAAATCTTTTTGTTCTCATTACCTAACCAAAATGTCAAGTTTTTTTTAAAATAAAAACAGCTTACTGGATAGCTAAAGCCATATACTTGCCTGAAGTAAAAGTGGTCCTAAGGAGTCTTTATCAATAACCCCCTGTCCTGTAGAAGATACATCAGCTTTCTGAACATCGTCATCATTGGAAATAGCTTTTCCTAAAAAGACAGAAAACAGTACTACAAAGAGCACAAATACCAGTGATAGATTAAATCCACCTTCAAATAGTCCCCAGAACAAAGAGACACACACGTGCATATGCACATACACAATATTTCCTGGTAAGAAAACGATACTACCATTTTTACATATTAAAATTAAACTTCAGAGTTACCTAGGAGGGCAGAAGATAAAGATGCCCTAAATTTTCTATCATTACTAAATGTCCTACTACCCCATGGGTTCCTGAAAAAGAATTAACATTTGACAGAGAGAGCAAAACTGGCCTTCTTCCAATTCTCTGTTAATAGTCCTAAAGAGTAAAACTGGTCAGTCATTTGTCCATTCCCACAGAGGCTAGCCTCAATTATGAGCAGCCCCCGCCTAAGCAACAAGGAAGCAAAAAGACAATTAACAAGTTCCTTCTAAAAGACTTGAGTGTTTTTCTTACTTTGTATTACCTTGCTCTTTTATTTGGCGTATCTGTCTTACTGTTTCCTTCAAAATTGCACATTTATCTGGTTTGACATTGAAATTGTCAATATCACTAAGATTAGCAGATATCAGTTCAGCCAATTCTTCAATGTATTTACTCTCCTGCTCCCGTCTCCGCTTTTCACCACTGCAAGTAAGACTAAGAAGAGGGGCGGGGAGGGGGAAAGAGAGGAGGGACATGAATATACCTATCACAAAAGAGCTATGAGCAGAATCAGTCCCTACGCAACACGATTACCTTCATGTGTAAATAAACTAAATTCAGCCAGTAAAACTATCAAAACTTTGTGTTCAAAAGTGGTACAATATAGCATAAATTCATGCAAACCTAAATTCAAATCTACCTTTTTGTTAGCCCAGTAGCCTTGAGCAAAATTAATCTCCGTTTCATCAATCTGGAAATTGGGGATAAGTATTAATAATGAGGTTTCATAAATTGTAGATTGTTTTTATTTTCAACTATCACATTAAAATTCAAATGATGCTGACCTTGGTAAATACAGTACTTAAAAGGCTACAGAATATCACTGCATAAAATGCAGCATTTTATTTCTATTTTTTTAAACTTCTAACTACATTCAGGAAACAAATAATGAAGCCTTACAAATGCCAAAATATCAACTAATAACATGTTCTTAAAAAATATTTAAAATCTTTATTTATAATAATCTCAGTTATCTGTTCCTAACTCCTACCTCTTCCGTTGATAAATGCTTCTTATAGTATCACCCTGTTAGTATAATATTCTCGCTTCTATCTTAATCAGCGATAAAGCGTCTATTACATCATAAGGATGTCCATCTCATCACTGTACTACTTTACTTACTATAAAGCGAAATAACAGTATTAAAGCAAAGACAAAGACAAAAACCAAAAACATCTAACCAGAGAATGTAAACAACAAAAAGTTGAAATGTTATCTTTAGACCAGAAAAATAAGAGTAGGGGAAGAAATCTTGGTGAAGCATCAGAATATAAACTGCCTACCCTTGTCCTGGGGTATCACATGGCAATTTGCGTTTTCGTGAATCAGGGACCAGTGGATCCAAGGAGTTTTCTCCTAATCCGCTCATCGTGAATATACATCAGCAACTAAGAAAGAATAATAAGATAAAAACATTATAAAATATCCATGACTCTATAAAGCTATTATACGCTTGAATGATTGCACACCGTATAATTCAGAACTACTTTCCCTAACTGGTTAGATAATTCTCAATATTCTTTTTTGTAAGATTTTTTAAAATTGATTTTTGGAGAAAGAGGAAAGGAGAGGGAAAGGAAGAAACATTGATGTGAGAGTGCAACATCAACCAGCTGCCTCCTGCATGCTCCCTACCAGGGACTGAGCTCACAACCCAGGTATATGCTCTGACCAAGAATGAAAATGACAACTTTTAGGTGCATGGGACAAGGTCCGACCAACTAAACAACACTGGCCAGGGCTTGATATTCATTATTGTATATCAACGAGTATACTGAAGACAACCTGAGACCATATTCCAGTTTGATTACATAGAATGCCCAACCCCAAGAGAGAAATGCTTCTCCAGTGCTACCAAAAATGCGTACACTGAACACCTCACAAGAAATTAGGCATTTTCTTCATAATTAATAACAAGACAAAGAGACTGCCAATTCCTCAATTGATAAAATCCTAAATTTTATTTCTTTCCAAGCATAAATAAGGGCTTATCATTTGGTAAGAAATGTTCCAATGATAAAAGTCTAAATTATATCAAGCTGATTTGAAGGTAGCACATTTTTTTCTTTATATTATTTCATTAATATTTATCATCCAATGTGTTTTATTCCTTTTACTTCAAAAAACCTAGATTGTATAAATAACATGTAAACTCCACTACATTCTGTTTAGGTACACAACAAACTCAAGTAGGGGAAGGGGGGGGGTGGAGATAGATTTTTATAAAGATATACAAAGCAAAAATTATTTTTATATTAACTGATGGAAATATAATATGCTTTGATTCAAGTTTCACTAATAAAGAAAATAAATGCAGAGCATTTCTTGTGGGAAAAAGAAACAGATTTTAACACTGAGGAGCTCATAATTTTAAGATATCTATAACCTTAACTTACTAAGAAATTTTTTTGCCCTAAACTCTTATTTAGGAAAGCAATCGTTGTTCTAAATAATTCCAAGTCAACCAAGCATTCCAAACTATTTTTTTCTTAACATGCTAAAATGCAGCTTGTAGTCAATCTACATTCTGAGACATACATTAAAGGACATAAATTTCCACTAGGTGGCACAATACTACCAAAAAGGGAGATTAAATGAAAATGTAAAATTTCAGGCAAGATGCTGATCAGACTTAAAATACGTAGTTTAAAAATCAAAATTACTTGATCATTAATCATGAGTTCTAGATAACACCATTGACTTAACAGATACTCTAAATATGAAATAAATATCAACAAAATTCATTCTACCTATAATTTTGGTATTAAAATATAAAAGGCTGAAAAGCTAAGATGTTTTAAAAACTTGGTGGGTTTTTTCCCCTCACAATATTAAGTTACAATAAAGGAGCGAAAAAGAACTAAAAATAACTTTGATTAAAAGTTGCTTAATGCTATGATTTTAAAGCATACTCAGAATACAATACAATCCCAGAAGCCTTTTCAAGCCCCGGACACTGCAGTACAGAAAATGACTACAGTGGACTTTTAATCAAATGAGAATCTAAAGGCCCAAAGTGTATTCAATATGAACTCAACCATATAGATCTTTGAGCCCTTTTTGCAATTATTTTTTCTTATATGAATTGTTTCTACTAAGAGTTAATCTATGCTATACTACTTAAATATATGAAGGTGACAATACACACTTTACTAGTAAGTTTACAGTCATCCCTCAGTATCTACAGGAGATTGATTCTAGAACCACCTTGGACACCAAAATCCATGGATGTTCCAGTCCCTCATATAAAATAGCATAGAAAAATACAGTCAGTCCGCATCCACAGATTCCCTACCACAGACAAAATTTATGTTGAATGTAAAACCCACAAGTACAGAGGGCAGACTATATAATTAGGCAAGATATTCTGTTCAATTACCTCAAGTAGAGAATAGTAGCCATTTAATACAATAACTTTCAATGCTATCAAAATTTAATTTTACCTATGTCTATGTTATTTGGAAAAAGTCATAAGTATATCCACGATAAATCTGATTTAAAATGAACTAGAATCTGCCAAAACCAGTTTGGCTCAATGGATAGAGCGTCGGCTTGGGGACTGAAAGGTCCTGTGTTAGATTCCAGTCAAGGGCATGTACCTTGGTTGTGGGCATATCCCCAGTAGGGGGTGTGCAAGAGGCAGCTTATGGATGACTCTCTCTTTGATGTTTCTAACTCTCTATCTCTCTCCCTTCCTCACTGTACAAAATCAATAAAATATATTTTAATAAATAAATAAATAAATAAAATGAACTAGAATCTTATAGCAACTGAACAGAATTCCTCATATAAATACTGTATGTCCTTCCATACATAGTAGTCAAACTATAGAACATGTTTAAGCTTAGACATTAATAGAATAAAACAAACTGCTAGAAAATAAACATTCTACACTTGAATTCAGGCTAAAAAGCAGCAAATAATTATACTTGTCAATCAGCTCAAAAGCCATGAAATTGTTACATATGGCTTAGCAGCATTAACTAGCTTTCCTTTTGGTTATTTGAGGTTATTAAGACAGGAGGGGAAATCTTGATTGTGTACAACAAACTAGCCAAATGCACAAGGATACAGGAAGCACATACTCCCTGTCCAAAAGGAAAAGATATTAATCAACAAAACTAATGTCACTAGGCAAGCAAAAAGTTATTTTGTGGAGGCCTAAGAAAAGCCATACCATGACAAAATGGGGAGGAGATAGGTTACCCAGTATATCTCAAATGGCATATAGACCAACAAAAATATTTTACTTTTTCTAAATTAATAAGGAAAAAGGAAACAACTTTTGTTGCTACAGTGCTGAGCATATCACATATTCTATGTAATTTCTCATGGCAACTCTCTAAGGCACATGTGTCAAACACAAGGCCCGCGGGCCAAATCCAGCCCGCCAGGCCTTGCAATGTGGCCGGCACCGCGCTGTCATCACTGCACTCCGCTGTCAGTTTATGACATTGTCAGTTTATGACTGTTCAGTAAACCATTCGGCCCGCGATTTAGGCTGGATTTTAGATTTTGGCCCCTTCTCTGATTGAGTTCGACACCCCTACTCTAAGGTATGTATTATCATTCCCATTTTATAGATAAGAGCATAGCTACATAACTTTTCAATAGATCACACACAGATACCAGATGGCAGAACTGAGACTGCGATTGCTTCAAACTTTATAACCAACAAAATATTTATCTAATGTTTCTTGGGCATTTTATCTCAACCCCATCACCACCACCAAAAAATAAACCTTTTATACTGTTGAGTCACACTATCTCCAACCAGTTAGCCGAAAATTTCTCAGCCCATAAGTAAGAATATTGAGAAATTATTACATCCAGGGTTAAGGCCATGCACTATTAGGGACAGAGGCAAGGAACTGCTCAAGTTCAACAGGTACTACAATAAATGTTGCTACTCGCCTCCGGCCCCTAAAAACCAATCATTACTCTACAAGTCACCAGATAAATTGTCCTTTGACGTAGTCTAATATTAACCATGACTCTTATTTCCACTTGAGACAGTCAGTGGCTCACACAGCAAGAAAAAAACCTGAGATCAGAAAAATCACAAACTATACCCTAAAATAGTCTTAAGTATTTTTATTCTTGTATTTTGTAAGATTAAATGCTGGGGCCCAGAACTCTTTGACTATCCCCACCAGTAATTGAGTTTATTGGTCGGCTTGTTTGCCTGAGTTATGCAAGGTTATGATTAATATGCTAATTTAGGGAGTGTTTCTGGGTGTCTCCTGAGAATCACAGTAACTTAAGGAAATTTTTCAAACGACTGTAGAGTTGACTTCTTGAAAACATCTTGAAACACTATGTAAAAACACATATTGCTCAAGTCAATTAGAAGAAAATATTGCTCTTGGAAAAAATTTATGAGACATTCGTATATAAAGGCACTACTCAAAACTCAAGTTACAAATTGGCATGCTTACTCAAGACACTTTAGTATGCAGTCACCACTAGTTCATCTAAAGGCTTAATCCTACAAGATTATATTTTCTAAAATATCAAAGGCTTTATTTCAATCTGTTGTGCAGCTCCAAGAGCAGCAGTGCCATGGAGGAAAGAACTGAACGAAATGCAGCCACAGATTTCCAGGGGACAGGGAGCAGTAGGGGAGAGACAAGTCCACACATGGAACCACAATGAAAGCTTCCTCTTCCAGTGATTATCGCCTACCTTTATGCTTTAATTCCACCTTGGTAATGACAATAAGAGCTAAAAAGAGACAAGGAGGGAGGAAAAGAGGGGAAAGTTCCAGATAAAAAACTAACTGGCAATATCTTTTTGTTCTGCTGATGATAACCTGTTATGTTTGGCGAGATAAAGTATAAACTACCAAATGCAATCCATTTTTTTCAATTTAATTCCATTTTAGGTCCAGGAAATAGAAAGGAATGATACCACACACTGCTAGAACTCAGGCTAGCAGAAGAGGAAACCATTTAAACAAAAAATAATTTTGTAAGTGTTCAAATGAACACACTGTAATAAAGTACATGGGAACAGATGATAGGAAACTTACCAGCTTACAATTTTTAAAAAAAACCTGTATAAATTGTGTCTACAACTTTGGTGCAGACACTATAATCTCAGGACCTGGTTATTCTTTTCCTCTATCTTTATTTTATAATGCCAGCAAATATGGAAAGGAGCTACCAGAGAACAACCAAATAAAATATATTATTTTTATTATGTAAGTTGAGCTGAAAAGCATCCGAATGTAAATTAACAGTCATTTTATCCACAAGGTTTCATTCCCTCTTCTTCTTATGTTTGCCTTTCATTCTCAATCAACAGGCCAATCCCAAAGACCCTTCACATTTTTGCTCCAGTTTAAATTTGATGAAGTCAAACTCAAACACAAACTCCTCAGAGGCTCTAGTACCAGAACTGGGCATACCAATTAGACAGGCAGGTGTTGGATGCAACTGGAAGCCGGTTGCTAAGAGACTTTTCAACCTCTACATAAACAACCGAGTTGAGGTCCACAAATATACATTGTGCAGAGAGAGAGTTAAACAAGCCAATTCCATCTAAATAATATTACCCTCTCCTGACAGCATACTAAATAGTGGAGTAATTCCTTAGTTGTTTTAAAGGTTACACTGACTCCTACAATTTAATGCACTGGATCTATCTATAATAATAAAAGCATAATATGTAAATCAACCGAACCACCATCGAGACTATAACACACACTGGTGCCAGGCCAGCCAAGGTGGGTGTGATGCTATTGATCAGGGGGCCCATCATCGCCCCACGATTGCCCCGCAGAGGGAGGCCCAGGCCATCAGGGCGATCAATCAGGAGACTCCACGATTGCCCCGCAGAGGGAGGCCCAGGTCACCAGTCAGGGAGCGATTGAGGTCCAGGCCATCCTCTGCAGGGCAATTGATGGGGAGCTCTGCAAAAACGGAAAACCGGGGGAGTGTGGTGGCGGACACAGGCAGCACCAGGTCAAGCCAAGTGCTAGCGGAGGCCGCAATGGCCCTGGAAGCCAGGGTCACAAAGGCCTATCATTGCATGAATTGTGTGCATTGGGCCTCTAGTTCCTACATAAGAACATAGCTAAACTTACACTTCATCAACCTATTCCGGCTTCATTTTAAACAATAAACCATCAGTCATACTTCCTCTTCATCATTACCACTATCAGCAGCCATTCAAATGACCTATGTTAAGAGAGAATTCTGACCAAGAATTATCAATGAAATATTTCCTATTCTGTTTTTAACCTTAAATCTAATTTCTCTTTATATCTCCCCTTCATCCCTCTTCTATCTAGAATACTCTTAACGCATCCTTCAAGATCAAGTTCAACTGTCACCTCTGGTGAAAGCATTCCCAACGCTCCCAATTAGAGGCTTTCCCTTCTTTATCCTGAGCACTTTTCATACTTATAACATCACCCCCTCTTCCTCTTCACTTTTCTGTCTCTCCTTTCCTCATATTATATAAACTCTGAACCATTATAAAAACTTGTATGACACTTTTATTTCAAACTCCTTCCTCTTTCTTTTTTACAACTACCACTAGTCCCCTTGTTCCTTTTTCTAACTCCCTTTCCACTTCCTCCTTCCCATCTTATTAGCTGTACTTCTGACCTATTCTATAATCTTCCTAAAATACAAAGAAGATTCATTGGGGGGAGAGAGGGGAATCCTTTTGTAGAACATATTTGCTTCTTCCTAACATGTAATTTTCACTTGGGTATTCCCATTCCAAAAAATATAGTAGCTTCAAGCTATCAAAATAAAACTCAAGGATTGAAATCCTTCAGCTCGCCGAAACTGGTTTGGCTCATTGGTGGAGCAACTGTCTGCGGACTGAGGAGTCCCAGGTTCGATTCCGGTCAGGGGCATGTGCATTGGTTGCGGGCACATCCCCAGTAGGGGGTGTGCAGGAGGCAGCTGGTCGATGTTTCTCATCGACGTTTCTGGCTCTCTATCCCTCTCTCCTCCTCTCTGTAAAAAATCAATTAAATAAATAAATAAATAAATAAAAATAATTCCTTCGGCTCATGTACTATCCTAATATATAAAGAGCCAGGAGCCGTCAAAACCAAACCGATGACCGGTCACCATTAAGTGCATGGAGCACCTCTGGGTCCCGTGTCCCTCCTCCCCCCGCCCCCCAGCTGCTCACCATGTGGGGGGTTGGGGGGGAGGGGGCAGCAGATGGGACTGGGAATTGTTGAGCAGCAGCGGAGGGTTGCTTCATGGGGCAGCAGCAAGCTTTGCTGAGCAGTCGGGGGGGGGGGGGGGGGGGGGGGGGGGAGGGGCGCGTTGAAAATCGTCCAACAACGAGCTTTGCAGGATAGCAAGCTTCACAAAGCAGTCAAGGGATGGGGTAGGCTCGAGGAGCAGTCACAGGGCAGGGCGGGGGGAGCCTCACAGAGCAGTCGAGGGGCCTCGAGCATCACGGAGCACCCTGGGGTGGGGAGCTTCACGTATTGTCACAGGGCAGCAGAGGCCAGCAACTGAGGCCAGGCTAGGCCTAGGGACCCTAACCACGCATAGTTTCGTGCGCACTAGGCCTCTAGTGATACAATAAAAAGACAATGGGGATTTATTGGAATCAAACTTGAGAGATGAATCTCAATTTCACTAAAAGGTAAACTTCTGTCACCTATAAAAAGCTTACCAACTGTAAAAAACTGGGGCTAATCACACCTCATATGCCATATGTATATTGTAAGGATAAAAATGCAAAGCAAGCATAGGGAATAACAGTGACCCCTCAGAGGTACAAAATACCAAGAACAAAGATGTATGCTCAGCAACACTAATTTTACTCTCATTTGAAAAACAAATAGCCATGAATATCCCATATGACAACAAATTAAAAAGATTCAGACAAATTAGCCAGGACTATGCAGGCTAACCTCAATATACAAATAGCTGACTCGAATTCAAAACAACTTCCCACTGAAATAGTGTAGTGAGCTGTAGCCAGTAGCTAACATAATGCCATGAAAATACCAGTCCAGCCCTAGCCGGTTTGGCTCAGTGGATAAAGCGTCGGCCTGCAGACTGAAGGGTCCCAGGTTTGATCCTGGTCAAGGGCATGTACCTTGGTTGTGGGCACATCCCCGGTGGGGGGTGTGCAGGAGTCAGCTGAATAGATGTTTCTTTCTCATCAATGTTTCTGACTCTCTATCCTCTCCCTTCCTCTCTATAAAAAAAAAAAATCAATAAAAATATAATAAAAAAGGAAAGAAAATGCCAGTCCACTATTATAGATATCTGTGTTCTTAAGATAAAAAGGTATAAAGAATAAGTAGCACCTTTTAGATGATTCTGAAGAGGACATATAAACACCTTCAAAGGTACTAGGGAAAGTACACAATGGTTCTTTATTTATTTATCTCTTTTTACATCTAGATTTCTGGTTTAATTTTTCTTTGACAAACGTAAGTTTCTCTATATCAAGAGTACTATTTATACATAAGGTTGTCCCTTGACACATAATGAAAATATAAGCAGAAGAGAAAGACGAGAAAACCAAGTTTTTAGCTCCCTTGAGGTAAGTGGTAAAGTACTAAATTAAGATAAGCAGTGAGGAGTTAGGAGTGTGTGCGCACAGAGCAGAAATAAAATAAGATACATATGTAATTAATAAGCAATAAAGATGTAAAGGAGAGATGACCACAACATGTGACCCGTTCTCTCCTAATCCATTATTTCTATATGCCTCAGAAAAGGAAGATATTAGAAAAAATTTTTAAACTTAAGAACTATCAACCTGGTAACCAAATTAGCCACCTGGTAACCAAATGGCAGAGAGCAACAGAACTGCTAAAGAAAGTGGCACTAAGCAAGCAATGAATGACACAAGAAATGGTAACCATGGGTTAATAGCAAAACAGAGTAAGAAACTTAAAAGTACCAACACTATCCCCTACATTATTGAAATTAACCCTGTCCACCCATATCAAAAACATAAAGAAGCTACAGGTTTACTTGTGACACTAATACTACAAAAATTAACAATGTGGAAATTCATAGCCTATAAAGCACAATGAATTGATTTTTCAAAAAGAAAATACACTGAGGGTAGAAGAGAAAGAGTAAGATGTATCAAAGGAAAAACAGAGTTCCTTCTCTAAAAGCAAATGGGATAAAGCTGATGGTTTCTAACTCTAGAAACACAGCATGGCAAGTCAGATTCATAAGACTTCCTGGATGGATCATCATCATTACTGGTTGGTCTGTGGCTCAGTCCTTGCTGGAGGGGGTTGGGGGAGAGAGATGTAGGGTGTGGGTGTGTTCTTTTTCTGACCTCACATCTTGTTCCATTCCTAAATAACTTTAAATTCAAAAGAATGCATTTTTAAAATAATGTTTCTATATCCCTAGAAGTTACATGCCTACAAACAGAATTTCTCTCTTCAAATAAATCTCCAAAAGTCATTACTGATTTCAGGATGACAATAAGGAGAACATATATGTCAAAGTCCAAAAAGAAAAATTTAAAGCACTCTTAACATCACTTACATGTTTGAGGGTGGGGTAGCACTGGTAAAAATGTTTAAAAGTATCAAAGTCTAAACTGAACAATAACCTCAACTGCCTTCCTAGTCCCCTTCAAAATATAACTACTATATACCATCTGGAGCGGGGAGGGGGAGGGGTGGGGGGAAACAGGGGGAGAGAGAGAGAGATAGAGACACACACACACCCCAAAAATAAATAAATAAATAAATAAATAAATACAAACAAACTGTGCCTTTAAGTCAAGATTGTTCCAGGCAAGAAATTTTCAACAAGCAATAATATAAAATATAGCCGGGACCGGTTTGGCTCAGTGGATAGAGCGTCGGCCTGCGGACTGAAAGGTCCCGGGTTCGATTCCGGTCAAGGGCATGTACCTTGGTTGCGGGCACATCCCCAGTGGGGGGTGTGCAAGAGGCAACTGGTTGATGTTTCTCTCTCATCGACGTTTCTAACTCTCTGTCCCTCTCAATTCCTCTCTGTGTAAAATCAATAAAATATATTTAAAAAAAAAAAAAGAATATAAAATATGAAGAAAAAAAAGGACAAAAAAAGCATCACTCAAGTAATTTAAAATAAAACATAGCTTGGTTTCTTTGTTGTTGTTGCTGTTTATAGATCAGTTTTATGATTCATGATTCTAAAGAGCTTCATTCTAAACTTCATAAAACCTGCCTATGCATGTCTTAGGAAATGAAGCGGGGGCACTTCATTGCTAGAGAATATTTGAGGCAAAATTTTAATAATGAACTCTTGTAAAATCATTCATACAACTAAACTGGCTAAAATCAAAACCCACTTCAGCAAGTGTCTTAAGAGTGGTCACTAATTACTAGGAATGTAATGTACAATATGATGACTACAGTTAACACTACTATATGATATATAGGAAAGCTGCTGAGAGAGTAAATCCTAAGAGTCCTCAGCACAAGGGAAAAAAATTTTTTTCTCCTTTTCTTTATTATATCCACGTGAGATGATGGATATTAACTGAATCTACTGTGGTAATCATTTCACAATGTATGTAAATCAAACCATCATGCTGCATGCCTTAAACTTATACAGTAGCATATGTCAATTATCTATATATATATAAAAAACAGTGACTGTAAAGACCAAAGGCTCGACCGAACACCAGAAGTCAGTCCTGCAGTCTGTGCTGGGTTGCTGTGGCAACCTAGCACTGACTGCTGAGGGGCTGGAGATTGGGGTTGGAGATCAGGCCCGGAGAGAAAACCAGGGTCTGATCCATAGCCTCCATGGCAGCTGTTGATCAGCTTTTGGCTCTCTTTTTCTCCAGGCCTCCACAGGGGCTGCTGATCAGACCCACCTCTCTGATCAGGCGCAGAGATGGGCTCGGAGACGCTGACTGGCACAAAAACCGACCAATCAGAACCAAATCTGGGTGAACTGTGTGTGAGGAGCCAATGGCTGCCTAGGAAGCAGAGCTTTTGATGTTAACTGGCATAGAAAGTGACCAATCAGAAACTAAACTGAAAAAAAAAACAAAAACATTTCCCACTCAAGATGCAAATTGCAAAATCAAATTCTCAAGTGTACCTGAAAACAGAACCAAGAAAGATGGTCAAGAAATTCAACAATACCTGAAGATTAACTCACCACCCAATAAAATGAACTGGAAAGAAGTTTAAAATAAATGTTTGAGGGGGGTTGAGGACAAATATGTGATACCTTAATCAATAAATACATTTTAAAAAATAAATTAAATTAAATTAAAAAACAAATGTTTGATTCTTAACCTGTTAACCGAACGAGACCTATAAATATCTTTTCTATTTGTTTGTAATTTTGTATTTTCCTTTGTGCTTTATATATAAATAAACGAAAAAAATATATATTTCATTTATTTTAATTAAGTATAAATAAAAAATAATAATAATATGAAATTACGTCCTCCAGGCGTGACATACTGACACGTCCTAGTGAAAGAGTACGTGCCCATTACAGGTTGCCGTTGCATAATTAAAAAGGAACTCCCCAGTTAACAGGCTAAAGAATTGACATGTATAGCCGAAACCGGTTTGGCTCAATGGATAGAGCGTCAGCCTGCGGACTGAAAGGTCCCAGGTTCGATTCCGGTCAAGGGCATGTACTTTCGTTGCGGGCACATCCTCCAGTGAGGGGGTGTAGGAGGCGGCTGATCGATGTTTCTTTCTCTCCAATGTTTCAAACTCTCTATCTCTCCCCCTTCTTCTCTGTAAAAAAAATCAATAAAATATTTTTTTAAAAGAATTGACAAGTATGAAAAAAATAGGTGAACAGAAACAAAATAAGTGGTTGTGAAAAGAATGAATTATAAACCTTCAGATATAAAGTATATAAAAAAAGATAATATCACCTATTAGCTGAGCATCAGATATCCAAACTCTGGATAGATTTGGTTAGCATGAGATACTTAAACCTATATCCGAAACCAAAACTCAATAGCATTAATTTTTAGACTATAACAACACACACAGAGTAAAGTGGATTGAAAACTGATGAAACCATTGCAGCACAATGAAGTAAAGAAGGAAAAAGAGTTTATATAAACCCCAGCATAATACTAACAAATTTTAATTTTCTGAATTTCAATTTCTCTTTCTCTAAAATGGATATGCCATCAGCTTAACAAAGTTGCTTTCCCCCTCCCCAAAAAAAGGGCAAATGGCAAGCTTGAAAAAACAGCTTTCTCTAGAATCAAGGTTATCTTTTTTTTTAATGAAATTTGCCTCTTTAATTATAAAGTAACTACATCTACCATCCAGATAAATTCAGGGAAATGTGTAGTATTTGAATTTTTTAACTCCTATATTAGCTGAATAACTTAAGTAAATTACTTCAACCTTGGTACCTAAGAGGGAATGATGGAGATGTCTTTTGGAACGTACTAAATTCCCAAAAATGCTAAGATCTACAAAAAAGTTTTGGTAATGGTCTTAAAGTGTTCTTATGTAAACATTTCAAATATTTTCTTTAAACCTCTCTGATAGTGTGTATACTTCTCTGTCTAAAGAATTTATTGAAACAGTACCTATTAGAAATGCACTTGGATCTCAAGTAATTAAGGACAACTTCTTTGAAAATTCATGCTAAAATTCATAATTAACTGCTCTTCAACTTTTTAAAATATAAGGATATTGGCAATTTAACCTAAATTTACAATTTCTTTCACTATTCATCATTCTTTTTTTTTTTTAATAGATATATTTTATTGATTTTTTTACAGAGAGGAAGGGAGAGAGATAGAGAACTAGAAACATCGATCAGCTGCCTCCTGCACACCCCCCACGGGGCATGTGCCCGCAACCAAGGTACATGCCCTTGACCGGAATTGAACCTAGGACCCTTCAGTCTGCAGACTGACGCTCTATCCACTGAGCCAAACCGGTTTCAGCTATTCATCAGTCTTAATAAAATGGCTTCCTTTTCAATTGCTGAAAGAAAGGAAGGAAAGAAGGGAGGGAGGGAGGGAAGGAGGGAGGGAGGGAGGGAGGGAGGGAGGGAGGGAGAAAGGGAATAGAACTCAGGCTTCTTATATTTCCAACAGAATTGGGAGGGAGGTTATTTAAGTAATGAAAACAGCCACAATTTACATGTTACCTTCACTCTACAAAAAAGGCTTACCAAAAGCCCAATTAAAAACTCTCATGCACACAAAAAATTAACTTATTTCCCAGGGCCTTATACTACTGAATCATCTCTAAAAATGAAAAGACAGGAGGATTATAGCTGTGCATGGCCAATTTATCTTCTAAAGTCAAAGCATGTCTCCCATTACCTTGCAGCAAGATAATGTGATCTGCATATAAATATATTGTAGGGTTTCAGCATTTGAAACCCATACCAATCATTAAAAGGTGTTACCAGTATTTTAATTAACAAGTTTGCCAACACATGAACTATGCAGTTTTATTTTAGCATTCTTTCTCAATTATTATCACAATCAAATTTTAAAGAAAATCCTAAAAAGCTAAGAATTTACCCTCCAGTAAAATAACTACCTCTATAAAAATCCTTTGAAACAGAAAAGCAATATACCAGTAGTTGATGTAGAAAAAAATAATTTTTATAACTCAGTTTTCTACATTAGGGTCAAATGTTATAGTAGGAGAATGAAAGAAATGCACTGTGTAATACGAGTGCTACCTGGAACATAATAAGTGCATTTTTACTTGTTATAATTTAAAAACTATAAAAGATAAAAGTCTACAGAATTAACTATTCTAAACTGATTTTTGTGAACTCAAAGTATGTTCACATAGTGTGTTTGTGTACTCACATAGTATGAGTTTAATAAATGAAGCTCACTGAAAAATAATAATATTTAGTTTCATTAATACATGATGGAAAATATAACTTAGGAACATATGCTGACCACGTGTGCACACATGCAAAGTGTTCAAAGTTACTTTAAAATGTGAAAGTAAGTAATGCCCCTGTTATCCCTGATAAATATCAGCTCATGCACTCGTGCCCAATACACACTATTTTCACAAAGCAGAATCCCAGAAAAGCTAATTTTGAATCCATCAGCACCATGTAATGGATATACATAAGTCCTATTCAAGTTCAGAAGTTTACAGGTTTTCAATATCAGCTTTATAATAATTCAGGCTTTATGCTAAATATTTTACAGGTTCAAAAACAATAGTCTTAGTAAAACAGTTTTCGGAAACAGAGACAGAATCATTAAGTTTGGCACATGAGAGATAGGGCCATTTATAATAAACTGAACTATTTTGTACAGAAGTTCACTTTTATATCATTGTGCTAATATTTAGGCTAATTGTATTTTTTAATTAAGTTACAAAATTAAATATTACAAGAGCTATGTTATTACCAATCTGACCATATATTTTTTTTTCTCGAAAAAAACTGTCCTTTTTATGAACCCTGACTATGAACAATTTACTAAGACCTCATCGCCATTCATTTTCACCAAGTGCAGAAAAATGGTGATTGTAGGTTAGTACAGCAAGTTTTCTCTACATATTTTAAAAGAGAAATATCAAAGCAAACCAGCTTAACCTTCAGGCTTTTGTTAAAGAAATCTTTTTTTATATGTGACCTCTGCTCATGAAAAAAAAAAAAAAAGTCTTTTAAAGTAAATAAGTGTTTGATCAGCATTAAATTCAAACTATTTAAGCCTTCAAATTATTAATGCATTAATATTTTCTTATATATCATCACAGAACCAGTTACCTCCAATTTTAAATGTATCATTACTCATCAGTCTTCTTTCCATAGAAGGAGACTCTTAAAAAAGTTTCAAACTGCCCAGCCAGTGTGGCTCAATGGCAGAGCATCGACCTATGAACCAGGAGGTCATGGTTTGATTCTTGGTCAGGTCACATGTCCAAATTGTGGGCTCAGTCCCCAGTGGGGTGTGTGCAGGAGGCAGCAGATCAATGATTCTCTCATCATTGATGTTTCTACCTCTTTCCCTCTCCCTTCCTCTCTGAAATAAATTTAAAAAAAAAAAAAAAAAAAATTTTTTAATTTAAAACCTAGGAAGAAAATAAAAGGTGGGCAAGAACCTAACTTGATCTGATTACCCCAAGTAAAATAACTGGCTTTTCCACTTGTAACCACAGCACTTAAATTAGCCCTAAATAGCAGATCCACCAAAATTATGGCTTTCTTGGTAATTTTTTTGTAATTACTATCATAAGCTTGAGAACAAAAAATTATTTCTAAACATTCTGCTGCAAGATACCCATTAAGTATTTCACTGCAGGTAGGTGTGTGTATGACTTTGAATTAATTTTCTTAAGAAATTATTTTCAATATAAACTTTCTTGATACATGAAAAAGATACTGTTGTAGAATTGGCATTAACTCTATAATTACAGGATAACTACTATAACAAAGACTGAAAGAGATTTTTTTAAAATTGAGGTGAGTTCAATTAACTTGTTATTTTTGAAACCCAGGAATGTTTAGAGACAGCAAACCTTCTGAGGTCAGTGCCATGAAAAAGGTAACAATATTTTTCCATAAAATTCCTTTATGGCATCATAGAGCTCTTACTTTTCCTCAATACATCAGCTATGCTCTTTACCAACTTTACTGGGATCTAATTAACTTACCTTACACTTAAAGTATGTGAGTCAATGGCCTTTATTATATTCAGAGCTGTACAACTGTCACCACAATTTTAGAACATTTTCATTATCCCAAAAAAGAAACAGTACCCTTTAGCTATCTCTCCCCTTATCTTCACAATTCTCCCCAACCTCACACAATCTCTTCCCAACCCCTACCTTATGCAGCCACTAATCTACTTTCTGTCTCTATGAATTTACCTATTCTGGACAGTTCATACAAATGGGATCATACAACATCTAGTACTTTGTGACTAGTTTCGTTCACTTAGCCTAATCCTTTCTAGTTCATCCACATTGTAGCATATATCAGTACTTCGTTTCTTTTTATTTCTGAATACTTCACTGTATATATATATATATATATATATATATATATATATATATATATAACATTTGTTATATATCCATTGATATTTAGTTTGATTCCTTTTTTTGCTATTATGAATGCTACTATGAACATTTATGAACAAGTTTTTATATAACCATGTATATTCTTAAATGAGAAATCATGAGCACTAAAAAAAAAAAGAAAGAAAGAAAAAAATCCACAACATATTTTGATCATATATACAAAGAAGCCTCCAAAGTTTGCTAGTAAATATGTAAGAAGCAGGTTCCTTAAAAATGGCTTTTAAAAAAACTGGCATCTAAATATGCAGTTTTAACTACGATTAATATGCTAAGGGCTCTAGTGGAAAAAATGGACAACATGCAGGAACAGATAGGTAATGCTATCAGAAAGATGGAAACTAAGAAAGAAGTAATAAACAGTACTATTAGAAATCAAAAACACTAACAAAAATGAAGACTGCCTTTGATGGGCTCATCAGCTGACTAGACACAGCTGGGGGGGGGGGGGGGGGGAATGAGTTTGAAGATATTAAAGACATATCAATATGAACTTCCCAAACTGAAATACTAAAAGAAAAAAGAAAAAAATGTCCAAGAACTGTGAAACGATTACAAAAGGAATAATATACAGTGAGTGGCCAGATTATTATGATCTCTGAATACTTAATAATCTGGCGTGTGTGTGTGTGTGTGTGTGTGTGTGTGTGTGTGTGTGTATTAAAGGCCCAGTGCATGAATTCATGCATGCATGCATGGGTGGGGTCTGGCCAGCGTGGCCAGGGGGAGGGGACATGGGTAGGTTGGCTGGCCTGCCTGCCTGCTGGTCAAACTCCTGGTTGAGGGGACAATTTGCATATTAGCCTTTTATTATATAGGATATACACTGAGTGGCCAATTATGTGTTCAGAGATCATAATATGAAATTCAAGAAAAGGCAACTTTTTCTATACTCATTTTTCTATTCTGATGAACTAATAAAACTTAGAAGAGAAGTTAGATGAAATGTTATATGCCCACACAAGAAATCTGGGAAAACTTGCCAAAGCCGGTTTGGCTCAGTGGTAGAGCATCGGTCTGCAGATTGAAAGGTCCCAGGTTCGATTCTGGTCAAGGGCATGTACCTTGGTTGTGAGCACATCTCCGGTAGGGGGTGTGCAAGAGGCAGCTGGTCGATGTTTCTCTCTCATCCATGTTTCTAGCTCTCTATCTCTCTCTCCCTTTCTCTCTGTTAAAAATCAATAAAATATATATTTTTTTTTAAATCTGGGAAAACTGGTCTTCACAATGTAAAAATAGTAAAAACACAAGAGGCTGATTCAGATTTTGACTAAATACCATTAAAATATTCACACTCCCATGGCCAGCGTGCCTCAGTGGTTGTCGTCAACCTACGAACCAGGAGATCACAGATTTCCAGTCAGAACATATGCCCAGGTTGTGGATTTGATCTCTAGTAGGGACGTGGAGGAGGTAACCAATCAATAATTCTTTCTCATCATTGATGTTTCTCTCTCTCCTACTCCCTCCCTCTCTAAAATCAGAAAGAATATATTTAAAAAGAAAAAAAATGTTCATATGTAAGAACAAGGTTGGTGGTGGGTAGTGCCTCATAATAAACTGTAAAATACAGTTCCCCCTCCTCTCCCAAAATGCTTCTGTATATATATTCACACATACATATTCACATATACATATTCACTCATTTCAATACCATGCATTCATTCAATTAATCGATAAAGAGAAAACCATGAAATATAAAACAAGTTTAAGATTAAATCATAAATTAAAGGAAAAAAGTAGTATCAGAAAATTACAATGGATCGACACCCCCCCCCCCAAAAAAAAAAAAAAATGGATTACCTGGCTAAACAGTCAAATGGTATTCAAGTAGAAGTTTATTTTTATTGGTCTTTGATTCCACTGTTCAGCAAGTATTTTGATCCTGAAGATTTAAAAAACAAATGATGTTGAGTTTCATTGCCCTTTCTTAGTATTATTAGTCACACACAAATTAACTTTTTCCCTAGACATATAAAACAAAACAAAAAAAGCTATTAAGAAGTGTCTTTGAGGAATTTTAGCTGATTCCTTATTTTGCCATATATTACTGCGTCTGCTTAAAAACTCAGGGATGGCCTATACAATATGTTTTGTCATGGTTTTTGTAAAAATGGGTAACACAAAGTGAAGAAGATCCAGTTCCAAATCCTGAAATGTGATCAAACCAGATGGGTAATTTGAACTTGGGACATCCCCACCTGTCCAAAAAGAGTATTTAACAAATAACAATTAAAGACACTTATTAATATCCTGGTAGAAACTAATACTTAAATACCCACAAGATGAACAGACAGACAAATGGGATGGATGAATAGACAGACGGATGGAGTAAGCAAGCAATAAAAATAAAAAAAATAAAAACTGGATTTCTCCCCCTCCTCCCCCCTCTAGGAAAGGCTGCATTTGAGTCACCAAAAAAAATTATTTTTAAATGAAAGATAGGAGAAAATTTTAAAAAATGAACATCTAAATGACAGGCTTTTGCACTAATGTGGAGGTGATTCTAGTGCAACAAACAAGTGTTCAGCTGGTGTGGCTCCATATGTAGAGCTTTGATCCATGAACCAAGAGGTTGCTGGTTCTATTCCCAATTGGGCACAAGCCCGGGTTGTGGGCTCAGTCCCCAGTATGGGGCAAACAGGAGGCAGCCGATCAATGATGTTTCTCTCTCATCAATGTTTCTGTCTCTCTGTCCCTCTCCCTTCCTTTAAAAAAAATCAAAAAAATACACTTTTTAAAATAAAATCAGAATTCACCTTCATCTTATGAATAGCCAAATGTAACAATAAAGCAACAACAATCCAACTATCACTAACTCTAGTAATATCTATATTAAGACAACAACCATAACTAGCCCTAAAGTTAACACCATGCATGACGGAATTGGCAGGTCTGTTGGGAAGGGATAGAAAAAAAAAAATGAGATATCAGAAGCCATGGCAAATTCCCAACCACAATACAGCTATATGACATGATAGGTCTGTTGTAATTTTGAAACCCAAATTAAAGGTAAGAAAATTGGGGGATGGAGGTGGGAAGCACACCATATGTGGTACCAAAAAAAAAAAAAAAAAAGAAAGAAGAAGAAGAAGAGAATCCATGTAGTATATCAGTACCATTCAAATAAAAACAGCTGATACATCTATAAGTACAGTATAGTCTCTAGGTTACAATTGAGACATAGACAAAAACAAGCAAGTTCTTGGAATAAATCTTCCTATCCACAATAGTTATTGGCATAATGGTTCAAGAGCAGAAACTTTGGAGTCCATCAGATCTAGACTCAACTCTCACTAGCTAGATACTCCTGAGTCAACTTAAGACTTCTCAGAGACTTAGATTTATCTTAAAATGGGAATTATACCAAAGAAGGCTCTTATAAAGTAAAAATGCTTGAAGTTCCTTATTAGTACTTAATACATAAATGCTAAATAAATAAAAGCTATCAGCCAAACAAGAGATTACTTGACATATAAGATTTTCGCCGAAACCGGTTTGGCTCAGTGGTAGAGCGTCAGTCTGCAGACTGAAAGGTCCCAGGTTCGATTCTGATCAAAGGAAATGTACATTGGTTGTGGGCACATCCCCAGTAGGGGGTGTGCAAGAGGCAGCTGATCGATGTTTTCTCTCTCATTGATGTTTCTAGCTCTCTATCTCTCTCCCTTCCTCTCTGTAAAAAATCAATAAAATATTTTTTTTAAAAAAAGATTTTCCTACCACACTGAAATGAAAAAAAGTAGAAAACACATTCATTTTGTTTTTAAATGAAATCAATGTGTGATGACTAATTTTTCTGATATCCAATTTAATTAGAGGGAGATGAAGAGGGGGAAAGGTAAGCCAAACTTCTATAAAGAAAACGCAAGATTTTCTGGCCCAGGTTTTAAATCAAGTATCACTTCAGAAACGGTCCTTTTGTTGAAGCTCCTTTAATTAGGGAAGGGGAAGAGTTTTGGGGTGAGCATAAGGCCTACAAAACAAGAGTGGTGGGCAGGAAAAGGAATTTGATTCAGTATATACCTAGTACCATAACAACCAACCCAGGAAACAAGTACTGCTGCCTAGTGTGGAATGTTGACAAACAGAGCCTACATTAATACCAAAGTATTATTGTACTGCTGGAGAGAACTATTTAAAGGAGTGCTGACCCACCCAAGTTGTACCCCATAACCCCCATGGATCCAAAGAAACACCATCTACAAAATTCTCTGCTCCCAGAAGTGTGCAGTGGACTAGAGAGGTCCCCAAATCATAGATCTATGTTTTGCCCCAAGAACCTGGAAGAGCTAGGTCTAAAAAGTACATCTACTAGGACCTTGTAAAGTATGAAACTATCGGGAAAGCTACAGTTAACTTGTCTAGAATCAAGATTCTGCAAAGGCAACAGTCCTGAAAATTTTCTTGAAACTGTATTTCTTACTTTTATCAAAAAATAAGCTTACTCTTATTCCTTTTTATAATTTAGACTTTAGTCAATCACACATACAGAAATCAAGTCACATTGACAGGAAAACTGAATGAAACATCGCAAAGATACTAGATATCTGAGAAGGTGAGGGGTGGACATTAATTTTTCTACTAAAGTTAGAAAAAAGGTTACTGATGATATACACATTATCAAAACCTGCATCACTAGAAAGCTAAAGGAGGAGGGGGTCAAAATGAGCTTTGTTAAGAGCTGGTCTGAGAAAATGTGCCTTAAGGCCAAAACAAAGACTTAAAATGGAAGAGGGAAGTTGACAGATAGAAGAAAATCCAAACTATAAGGTGCTAATGCTTGGAAACAGAAATAGACAAGAAGCCACTTAATATTATAAACATGTCTGTCTTTTGCTGTTGAACACGGAAGGAGACAAGGATTCTACTATTAATCATATTAAACTCATTGTTCTTCCAATGCTCCTAGAGACTCCCTCCGCAGTCTCCCAAAATGGTAGAGATGGGGAAACCACCGTCTTTGGGAAAAGCCAGCTGTTGCCCACTCATCTTCAAAGCACTACAGAATAAGTTTGTGCACCAATTAAATTTCAGGTTAAAGGATACCTAATATCGGTTTACATTAAATTTAACATTCTTTTGCAGTTGAGATTATTCGTCAAGTGATAAATATATCCTTTGTTAAAACCATAACAAAGTGCGAGATTGGTAAAAGTTGGGGGGGGGGAGGTAAGATGTGTACACATATAATATTAAAAAAATGAAAGAAAAAAATAAAAAATAAACTTAAAAAATAAAATTAAAAAAAAAAAACATAATATTTTTAGCTTGCAACTACAACCAATTTACCTTAAAATGAGAATTATACTGAAAGGGAAAAAACAGATGTTAAGTTAATAATCACATGAAAATTTAATATTATATGGAAAGGTATCACTTTTTTGAAACTAAGTAAACTTAACTCAGTAAAAAGATTTTTTTTTATTTTTTTTTTTACTATTTATGACTTAATCCCATTAAAGAGAGCATGATGACAAACTTTCTTAAATGCCATCATCTTTTTCACAAGGGGGCAGGAATTATTTCAAATAACAGCATATGCATGTCTAATAAAGTAAGGACAGGGTCAAAAAAACTGAAATGTATTACCACTTATCATATGGTATATATTAAAGGGACTGAGCTGATTTATAATAATTTACTCCAGTCATGTAATAAATTATAATAAACATTTAGTCCTATCTGAAGTCCACGTGAAAATTTAGCTGACATCGCAAAAACAGAAACCTTGGTTTCAGAAAAGTCCTGCTTCTTCAAGTAACCTTGAAGGAGGCATTTAATTCAGTTAAACGTTTGCTATGTACCTATTAAGTGCCAGACACTACAATGGCACTCAGAACTTATAAGCAAAATATGGTTCTTGCCATTAATTAGGAAAGAAGCAGGTATAAATAGCCACTATACTTCCCAAAATGAAAACTATGTTCATTCATTAAGCACTTGCTGAGCATGTACATGCTACACACTGTACCAGACACCAGGGATACAAGAACCAGGAGTTGAAGACAGAGTCCAATGATAGTATTAAAGAAGGGAAGAAAGAACTGCCTTGCCTTTTCATAGGATTGCTGTGCAACTTTACTGTAAAGAACTATTTAAATATGAATGCAGGACAAATCCAAAACCATTTACCTCAACAAAAAAGAGAGAATTATTGATAATAATATTTGAATGTACAGACAATTTCTGTAATTATTTTCCAGTTATCATAACCAAAATGTTATTTGAATTTCTTCATAATAAAAGGCAAAAGGCAAAGAAGAAAGTAATTCTTATAAAAATGTTAGCCAATTGTGTAAAGATTACATGAGACAGAAAATATATTTTTTTAAATAATTCTTGATTATTTTTTTTAATACACTTTATTGATTTTTTTACAAAGAGGAAGGGAGGGAGAGAGAGAGCTAGAAATGTCGATGAGAGAGAAACACATCGACCAGCTGCCTCTTGCACACCCCCTGCCGGGGATGTGCCCGCAACCAAGGTACATGCCCTTGACCTGAATCGAACCTGGGACCTTTCAGTCTGCAGATCGATGCTCTACCACTGAGCCAAACCGGCTTCGGCATAGATATAAAAATATTAATGGGGTATATATAACGAACATCTGCTGAAATGGGAGTTATTTTAACACAACATATTCAGGAAATATGCTTACACAACGACAGTATCCACTGATGAACAATGGCAGTAAGTGTAACCATTCTGCATTTTTAAAATTACCTTGAGATTAAGGAGAAAACTAAAAAATCCGGTTGGCAAACCAGTTTATTAACAGGCCCCACATCTTTGGCTGAGTTGTAGCTAGCAATGACATGGTTACTGAAACAGGCATGCAAGCAAGCCGCTTGCCGGTACTTGTTCAGATTTCTCTCTCCCCCCTCTCTTGGAAAAACTGCATGCAGTGCTGCACGATCACAAAATAAATACAGGAAGCCTGGGGTGGGGAGGTGAGCGAAGCTCTGGGCTCCACCAGAGGAAGGCGTTCCACAAGAATTGCTACAGGGTCAAAAGTTTACAGTGGTTTCAATTTCACCTTTTAGCAGCCAATCAGGAAACAGAGACTGCACGCTGACCCCTCAGGCTGCAAATGAACATTAACTCTTTGGCTACCGGGATTGTATATATTCCTTTTCAGGGATAGCTTTCCTTTTTCTTTCTTTTATTTGGGGAGGGTTGAAGGTAGGGACGGAAGGCAAAACACATTTAAGTTCAAGGTGACAAGACCATGTATATTAAACAGGAATTTGAGGGGAGAAATAATTGAGTAGTTATCATCTTTCTACTTGAAATCAGTTTCTTTACCCTTTAGTATCTAACAAACCAACCATTAATGCTAGTGTCAAGACAGTGAATTTTGGCAGGTTAAAGTAACATATATCTCCATGAGGTCGCAATTCTAAGAACAATATAAAATATAATGAAAGATAATGGCTGGTTGTGTTTCTAGTAAATACTTAAAACAAATTAATAAAGACACTTAAAAGTATTTACACTTTTTTTGCACAGATTTCCACGCACCGCCCCCCCTCCACCTCCTTTCCAAAACATTAATATAAACAGGCAACATGTCTGTCCTTTTCATACTGACATCTACCAAAATGCAGACACAGCTGCTAAGGTTTAAGCTTTCTTTTCCTGTATCTCTCCTCTCCAAACATCAGTACCCAGGAGTGACCCACCACCACCGTACATTAAACTCAAGAGTGAACCCTTTGGAAACAGACACAACTGCTCTCTGATTTTCTTTTTTTATGTAAATTTCTTCCAAATGCAGAAAACATCAGTAAATTAATCCATTACTCTTTTCAACATTGTATACTTAACACTGAGCAAGGTTAAAATAAAGATCTATAGACACCTTAACTATCCTGAATTTCTTTACATGATAAAAGTGAAATATCTGCATTAACTACCGGTTCAAAATAATCTGTTAAATCCTCAATAAGCAGATGTGTGAACTTGTAGTTAGCATTATTTCTCGTTAATACAATTAGCAGGCTTATTTACTTAAATTTAAGGTTATATTTAGAAGCTGCCGGAGGCACTACCATTGCCTAAGAAAATTACTTCATGTAGGAAATTTGTTTTCTTATCCAAACCAGCAAAATAAGACACCACAGTTATTTCTGAACACCCAAAGATAACCTTTAGACAAAACTGCCTTACTTAACAAATGCTAAAGGACTCCAAAATAAATTCAGTGTATAAAGTTTCTATAGCAATTTAATGTCAGTTGTTAAGACAGTAAATTAAAAAACTTGATGCTGATATGGGTGGGGTTTTTAATTAAGCATTAAAACAAGTAATTTTCTGGTTTAAAAATAAAAACCTTCCAAACTGTCATGATTTAAGTTAATGCATATGTGTTAACAAAAAAGTCAATACTTTTAAAATCTAGGTTTCTTAAATATGGTTTGCAGAAGCTTTTTAAATATAATACATTAAATTAGAGAAGTCATCTGTATATCTTCTTTTTACAAGATGGCCTCATTTCGAAAGAAAATGGATGCAATAAAATTTTATATCAAGTCAGCATGTTAGCAAGAAGATTTTTTGTGTGTTCTGAATTTGATTAATACAAGCCAAGGTCACTTCCTGAAAGATGCCTACTATTGCAGCTGCAGGCAAACTAGACTCCAGCATAAGGCTGGGGGAAGGGAATGGGTGATGGCATTTATTAACACTGAGATAGACTTCCATCTCCACCAGCAATATATAAGAAGGGGAGAACAGGAAGATCCCAGAATACCTGATATATAAAGATTAAAATATTTCCCTCCTTAATATTTAAGGAATTTATTAACTCAATATAATACTCATGTCAAAATCCGTCAAAGATTATCTTCACTGCTACAATACATTAAAACATTTTACTTTATACAAATCATTTAATACCAGATACTATACACTTTAGCACAGTATGTCCTGTACTTGCTATGCAAAATGCCTACAAAGGCAAAAATGCAGGCCCTTGAAGAAAATAGAATCAGACCCAATTTCTCTCAGCTAATGTCCAGGGTGGCGTAAAAGTCAAGAAAGTAGAAATCCAAGCCTATGTTGCAAAATATCTGCAAAAGTTTTGTACTGAACACCAAAAAAAAAATTAAGAAATCTAGGAAAAAACTTAACTAAGGAGGTAAAAGACCTGTACTCTGAAAACTACACGACATTGGTAAAAAGAGATAGAAGACAACATAAACAAATGAAAGAACATATCATGTACATGGATTGGTAGAATCAATATCATTAAAATGTCCATAGTGCCCAAAGCAATCTATAGAGTCAATGCAATTCCCATTAAAATACCAATGGCATATTTCAAAGCTCTAGAACAAAAATTCTACTGGAATTATAAAGACCCCAAATAGCCACAGAAATCCTGAAAAAGAAGCACCAATTTGGAGGGATCACAATACCAGATATAAAGCTATATTACCAAGCAACAGTTCTCAAAATTGCCTGGTACTGGCACAAGAATAGACATATAGACCAATGGAACAGAACAGAGAACCCAGAAATCAACCCAAGCCATTATGCTCAATTAATATTTGACAAAGGAGATAAGAGCATACAATGGAGTCAAGACAGTCTCTTCAATAAATGGTGCTGGGAAATTTGGTCAGATACATACAAAAAAATGAAACTAGATCACCAACTTACACCATACACAAAAACAAACTCAAAATGGCTAAAGGACTTAAATGTAAAACAGAAAACCAAAAATCCAACAAGACCCCATAGACAGCAAAATAGCAGACATATGTTGTAGCAATATCTTTACAGACACAGACCCTAGGGCAATGAAGACTAAGGAGAAAAATAAACAAATGCAACTACATCAAAATAAAAAGCTTCGGCATAGCAAAAGAAACCATCTACAAAACAACAAGAAAGCCTACTGCATGGGAGAACATATTTGCCAATGATATTTCAGATAAGGGTTTAATCTCCAAAATTTACAGAGAAATCATACAACTTAACAAAAGGAAGATAAACAATCCAATCAAAAAATGGGCAAAGGATCTAAGTATACACTGTTTGAAAGAGGACATACAGAAGGCCGAGAGACATATGAAACCATGCTCAAGGTCACTAATCATCCGAGAGATGCAAATCAAAACAATTCCGTGCCATCTCACACCTGTCAGAATGGCTATCATCAACAAATCAACAAACCACAAACGCTGGCAAGGATATGGAGAAAAAGGAACCCTCCTGCACTGCTGGTGAGTATGCAGACTGGTGTAGCCACTGTGGAAGACAGTATGTGGTTTTCTCAAAAAGTTAAAAATGGCCGAAACCGGTTTGGCTCAGTGGATAGAGCGTCAGCCTGCGGACTCAAGACTCCCAGGTTCGAGTGAGGTCAAGGGCATGTGCCTTGGTTGTGGGCACACCTCCGGTGGGGGGTGTGCAGGAGGCAGCTGGTCGATGATTCTCTCTCATCGATGTTTCTAACTCTCTATCCCTCTCTCTTCCTCTCTGTAAAAAATCAATAAAATATATTTTTTTTAATTTTTTAAAATAAAGTTATAAAAAAAAGTTAAAAATGGAACTCCCATTTAACCTAGTAATCTCACTTCTAGGACTATATCCCAAGAAACCAGAAACACCAATCAGAAAGGATATATGCACCCCTATGTTCATAACAGCACAATTAGCAATAGCTAAGATTTGGAAACAGCCTAAGTGCCCATCAGCAGATGAGTGGATTAAAAAACTGTGGTACATCTACACAATGGAATACTATGCTGCTATAAAAAAGAAGTAACTTTTACCATTTGCAACAGCATGGATGGAACTGGAGAGAAGGAGAGGATTATACTAATCGAAATAAGCCAGTCGGAGAAAGATAAATATTAGATGATCTCATTTGTATGTGTGATAACGAGGTATCTGCTGAACCTAATTTGATGAACAAAATAGATCCAGAGACAAATGGCTGGTGGGAGGGAGAAGTGGGGGTGTGTGTTAGAGAGAAACCAAAGAAAACTTGTACGCATGCATATTAGCATACCCAATAGACAGAGACACTGGAGTAAGGGCTTGCCCTGGGTGGGAATGGCTAGGGGAGGGAGAGGGGGGCCAATTGGGGGAAAAGGAGACATGTGTAAAACTTTAGACAATAAAAGTATTTTAAAAGTTTTGTACTGAAATTCAATTTAATTTTCCTCTTACCAACATTGACATAAATATGCTTTGTCTCAAAAAAAATAAATCAAAATAGACATTATCAGTAAGCAAAACTCTCCCTGGATAATTAATAACAGCAAGTTCTTCTTAAATCATAATATTCCATTTGTCACAGAGGTTAGTGTCGGCCGGCGAATTGAAGGGTCTCAGACTCCATCCCCATCAAAGACATCTACCTCAGTTGCAGGTTCGATCCTGGCCCTGATTGGGGCGTGTGTGGGAGGCAACCTATCAATGTGTCTCACATTGATGTTTCTCTCTCTCTCTCTCTCTCTCTCTCTCTCACTCTCTCTCTCTCTCTCTCTCTCTCTCTCTCTCACTCTCCCTCTTGCTTCCACTCTCTCTAAAAATCAATGGAAAAAAATATCTTAGAATGAGGATTAATTAAAAAAAAAAAAAAACTTAAAAAACAAAGCAGATTTAATTGAACAGTTACTGGATGCAGCTAGGAAACCATACTGAGTCTTTGACCTGTCCTCTTTGAGGTTCTATTTATATTTCAACTAATTGGATAAAATATTAGGTAGAACCAGAAAATCTATATGCTCTATAATTTTCTATATGTAACCTTGGATGAATTAGATTGATTTTGTGTGCCTCATTTCTTCCTTTCTACCAGTTCAAAGTTAATCTTAAACCATGATATTCCACAGAAATATAGAATCAGCAAAGCACCTCTGTATTTTGTTTGTTTGTTTTTGCTTAAGAAGATTTATTTATGCAAAAAAAAATTTTCTCTTTTATAAAAGTGGGATGTTCTTTTTTGCCCGGCTGGCATGACTCAATGGTTGAGTGTTGACCTATGAACCAGAAGGTTACAGTTCCCGGCCAGGACACATACCCAGGTTTCAGGCTCACTCCCCTGTGGGGAGGGCTTGTAGGAGGCAGCTGATCAATGATTCTCTCTCATCTTTGATGTTTCTCCTGCCCCCACCCCGTTCCTCTCTGAAATCAATAATATGTATATATTTTTAAATAGGCCTTTCTTTTTATATTTGTCATGTTGATATTTTCTACATAAATTCAAAATATAATTTTTCCCTCCCTTATGCTCCCATCTTTTATTGTGATTGAAGTCTGAAGGTTTGATAATTTCAACAAAAACAAAACTGGATATTGAATACTCTTGTTTTAAGTCTTTTACAAACTTTCAATGAATTGCAGGAAAGGTCTATCTTTAATGGGCACATAGCTTCTGTATATGTCAAGAGCTTTTTAAAAAATCGTTTTAGGAAAAGGAAGGATACCAAGTAGATAGTACGGTGAGAAGTTCCTAAATTCAGAGAATCTGGTGGCTGACATAGGAAGATATCCAGAAGAATTCAACAAGACCTTTTCACATACCTTTGAGATGGGACAAACTCTAAAAATGTGCAAAGAGTAAAATTAAATTAGTTATTCATACTCCTTCTCCCTAGGACACGTTGTGAGGCACTGAGGGGGGGATAAATTTTTTCTCAATTTCTCCTAGCCTCTATATCCTTTTTTTCTATTACATGAATTATTCCAAAAATAACTCAGAATAAAACATAAAGATAAGTAATGGCTAGCTAGGTTCTTGCCAAAGACCAGGGGTATGAAAGTTACAATCATTCCTGCCATCTCTAACTAAATCTTTCTCTCCCCTATTTTATCCAAGTACCAAATGTATTCCTCACTTGATAAACAAGGCAAACTAAGCCAGGGCCACGGCAGCTGGTTGCCTGGTTTTCTTCCTGTACCAATGCAGCCTCTGTGCCAAATACACAACCGGAAAAAAAACACTGACTATAAAATAAAAGCAAACAGCCGAAACCGGTTTGGCTCAGCAGTAGAGCGTTGGTCTGCGGACTGAAAGGTCCCGGGTTCAATTCCGGTCAAGGGCATGTACATTGGTTGCAGGCACATCCCAGGTGGGGGGTGTGCAAGAGGCAGCTGGTTGATGTTTCTCTCTCATCGACTTTTCTAGCTCTCTATCTCTCTTCCTTCCTCTCTGTAAAAAATCAATAAAATATTTTTTTAAAAATAAAATAAAAGCAAACAAGAGCAATGGCCTGCGTGTCTTCTTGCTCTGTCAGAGTCTTCAAAGGCATATGTTTAAGAATCATTCTCTTGCTGAAAACCGGTTTGGCTCAGTGGATAGAGCGTTAGCCTGCGGACTGAAGGGTCTTGGGTTCGGTTCCGGTCAAGGGCATGTACATTGGTTGCGGGCACATCCCCAGTAGGGGGTGTGCAGGAGGCTGCTGGTAGATGATTCTCTCTCATCGATGTTTCTCGCTATCTATCGCTCTCCCTTCCTCTCTGTGAAAAATCAATAAAATATATTTAAAAAAAAAAAAGAATCACTCTCTTAGCCGAAACCGGCTTAGCTCAGTGGATAGGGCATCGGCCTGCAGACTGAAGGGCCCCAGGTTTGATTCCGGTCAAGAGCATGTACCTTGGTTGCGGGCACATCCCCAGTAGGGGGCTTGCAGGAGGCAGGTGATCGATGTTTTCCTCTCATCAATGTTTCTAACTATCCCTCTCCCTTCCTCTCTGTATAAAAACCAATAAGATGTATTTTTTTTTTTTTTTTTTAAAGAATCACTGTCTTAGAATGGAAGATCGCAAAAATCAAGTCAAAGATTTGGAACATAAAGAGCCAGAAGACACTCCTCCGCAGAAGCAAGAAGGCAAGAGAATCCAGAAAATTGAAGATCATGTAAGAAACCTCTGGGACAACTTCAAGTGAACCAACATCAGAATTATGGGGGTCCCAGAAGAGGAGAGAGAGCAAGATATCGAAAACATACTGAAAGAAATAGTGACAGAAAACTTCCCCCACCTGGTGAAAGAATTAGACTTACAAGTCCAGGAAGCGCACAGAACTCCAAACAAAAGGAATCCAAAGAGGACCACACCAAGACAAATCATAATTAAAATCCCAAGAGCAAAAGACAAAGAGAGAATATTAAAAGAAGCAAGAGCAAAGCAGCTAGTTACCTATAAAGGAGCACCTATACAATTGTCAGCTGATTTCTCAACAGAAACCATGCAGGCCAGACAGGAATGGCAAGAAACATTCAAGGTGATGAATAGTAAGAACCTACAGCCAAAGATAATCTATCCAGCAAAGCTATCACCTTTATCGAAGGTCAGATAAAGAGCTTCACTAATAAAAAAAAGCTAAAGGAGTTCACCACCAAACCAGAATTATATGAATTGCTGAAGAGGGTTCTTTCGGAAGAGAAAGTAAATAAAGATAAAAATTATGAACAACAAATACGTAACTATCAACAAATTAATCTAGAAACCAAGGAAATTTAAAAAAAATCTGATGAACAATATTAACTGTTGAATATAATAGAATCAGAGATATGGAAGGGGAGTGAACTGACGATTCTTGGGAAAAAGGGGAGAGGGGGATGTGGGAAGAGACTGAACATAAACTGTGCACCTATGGATGAGGACAATGGGGGGTGGGGAAAGGGCAGAGGGTGGGGTGGAAACCTGGTGGAGGAGAGCATGGGGGGGGGGGGGCGAGGAACATTTGTAATAATATGAACAATAAAAAATTATTTTAAAAAAATAAAATAAAATAAACTATTAAAAAAAATCACTGTCTTTAAAAAAAAATTACTCTTTTAAAAAAACGGTTCAAATATTTTCTATGGCATCAAATTGGGTAGGTTGGCTATGCCATAATTGAAAACTTCTGTTTAAAAAATACGAAGTACTCTACTATATAAAATGGTAGTATTAACCAGTAATAATGTAACAATGCCATATGTTCACTCTTTTAAAAGCACATTAGTCTAAGCCTCAACCATATCTCTCAAGTGAAAAAGCTGATAGGTTGTCATTACAATGCCTAGCACAAAGTAACAATAAGTGTAAATCATCCATTCATTTCACAAACATTTGCTAAAATTATACCCTAGTCTACAGCACTGCTGTTCCAGGTTTTGTGTAAAGGTAAACAAGACATAGGTCCTTACACCCAAAGTGGCAAATAAAGGTGCTCAGAGAAGTTAAAAAAGGCCTAAGTACAAACCCAAAAAAAATGGATAGGTTTGACTGATGAAGATAAAATGATAGGTCTTACATTTTATTGGATATTAGCAAACAACAAACAGAATAAGTATTTCCAGAACGCAGTAAATGCCATAAAGAAAATAAATATGGTGGCCGAAACCGGTTTGGCTCAATGGATAGAGAATCAACCTGCGGACTGAAGGGTCCCAGGTTCAGCTCCAGTCAAGGGCATGTACGTTGGTTGTGGGCACATTCCCAGTAGGGGGTGTGCAGGAGGCAGCTCTCTCATCGATGATGTTTCTAACTCTCTATCCCTCTCTCTTCCTCTCTGTAAAAAATCAATAAAATATATATTTTTAAAACACTCTGGTTTAAATAAATAAATAAACAGGGTGATATGAGAAGATAGGAAAAGGAAAGTAATTTCAGCTCAGGAAAGGGCTCTGAGAATGCAACATTTAATCTGAGAGCTAAAAGGAAACCATGCAAGAGGTTCCAGGCAGACAGCACTGTATATGATAACACTAATAAATCATTGATTAATTATCATTAGTTAATTTCATTATCTATTTTATTACCATTTAGTCTGACAGTCTCAACCTTCTTCCCACTTCTACTCTGGAACCCACACTGTAAACCAATGTGAACTTAAAAAAATGTGTGCTAACCTGCTTTAAAAAAGTAATATGCTTCGTTTTAAAACTTAAGTTTAATAAAGTCAATAAAAAAACCCATATTTAAAACCAGTACACAAGATAGCTTTCTAGGATTAGTAAAAACAAAGCCTATTCAATAAATTTGGAGGGAAACAGCAGACTCATATTCCAGCTGTCCTAACCACCACCACCCATTTCTTCCTCTATAAAATAAGGATAATATCTCTTTTCCTACCTATCTCAAATGGCAGTTATGGAGACTGAATGACTGATAGCCTTGCTGCCACCAACACTGTCAGGAAAAGCCTGACAATTGGTGCAAAAATCATACAGCCCACCCACTCATTAAGAGAGACTCGCAGGGCCTCACACTTGAGTTTATTTGTTCTTATTATTCCCAGCTTATTAGAATTGTGTGCATCTAATTTCCCAACCTCACAGCACATTAGAAAGGAGGACACTATTGGAAGCAAAGCACTGACAAAAGCAAGGAAGTATAACTAACTGGCTGGCAAATAATAGCGAAGGAAAACAGAAAAAAATAAAAATAAAAAAACCAACAGGAAAACTATTAAAATTAATGTGGTCTAAACTAGGGTCTTTCAGCCTAAAGAAAATAATACTGTTTAATTCAGGAGGTATAAAAGGTGTCACCCACAGGGGAAGAAAAAAAAAAAAGGAATAATAATGCTCTTAATGTCCTGAATCATTAAGAAAAGATTTAATACACTTAAGCGCACTGCTTGAAATGAAGTTTAAATAACCTAAATATTTTCATTTTTATTTCAGAAGGTTAATTTTTTTTTTTACAAGTATTGTGACTTAATAGTTGTTTTTTGGCTATGCACAGCAACCATCACTAAAAGCTTTTCTGCGCCTTTGTTCTCCAGTCCCAGCCACTCCCCAGTGTGGTGCTTAGAAGCAATGGAATGGTCACGAGGCAAGCAACAAAGGTTAGAAAGCCATGGGACTTAGATGATAAATAGTGGGGGGTCCATTAAAGCAAGAAAGGGCTTTTTACTTAATCTAGAAGTCTAAAAAGATGATACATTTAAAATTAGCCTATTTTTGTAGGTTCCATATACAAGGAAATAATAATAAACATTAACTGGACAAATCTGGTATAATATGAGCATTATAATAATGGTAAAGGATTATAATCTACTGGATAAACTAAAAAGTCATAGATACACAATAAATATGAAAAAAAAAAAATATATATATATATATATATACACACACACACCCACACACACACACACATACATACATGAAGGGAAACCTCTTCCCTACAGTAAAAAGCTAACTAATAAATATGGAAGGAATAATGAAACCAGAAAGTCTCCATTTGGCAAAATCACAATAATTCATTCAGGGAACAAAAATCATCGATGGAAGCTAAAGCTAATGGGTGTAAGTTTAAAGAAGAGGATATTTCCCTAATTACAGATTCAAAACCTCTACAGCCCATAGGAAACTACAGTATCTCCCAACAAGTAATCTTACCATGGAGAAAGGAGCAGACGCCACCTCACGTGAATGGTCAATACTGGAACTACTCAGAGACATGTGCCTCTTGGTTGGATGCAGGGTGAGCACATCACTTCTATGGTATCACTTCCCCAGTAGTGCAGAACCTGAATTTAGACATGAGGAAATACCACACCAGCACAAACTGAGGGGCTTACATAAAAGAACTGATCCATAGTCTACAAAAGTATCAATGTCATGCAACACAAAAATCAGAAATTGTCCCAGATTAAAGATGACTAAAAAGGTAACAACTGAATTCAACCTTGGATTTTCCTTCCCTTTAAGTGTTATTATTAAGATAATTGCTGAGATCTTAATAAGGTCAATAGAAATTATTGTATCAATAGTAACTTCATGATTTTTATAATTATACTATGATAATATAAAAGAATCCCTGTTCTCAGGAAATATATAGTAAAGTATTTAGAAGTAAAAGGGCATCACGTCTGCAACTTACTCTTTAATGGTCCAGGAAAAGTAAGTATATTTTTAAATGATAGGAGATAATAAATGTAGTAAAATGTTAACATTTGAAGAATATAAGTAAAGAATTCTTCATATTAGTCTTGCAACTTTTCTTTAAGTTCCAAATTAAGGAAAAACAAAAAATAATTTAAAAGTTAAATAACAGACTGGGAGAAAACATCTGCAGTATATAAACAGACAAGGAATAAAAACCCAAAATACATAGGAGCACTTACAAATTAATTAGAAAAGAGGAACAATGAGGAAAGAATCAGAATAGGCAGTCCAACAGTACAAATGGCCTATTCATACATGAAAACATTCATGCACAACTCTTTCAAAGGTTAGGGAAATGCAAAATAAAAACAATGAAAAATAATGGAACCAGTTGGTGTAAAAAAAAAAAAAATTTAAGCATGTATCCGTTAGGCTCAACAAGCCCATGTCTAAGAATATAGCACAAGTATATGAAGATATAAAAGATATGTATAAAGATATTCAGTATAACATTCTATAAGAGAGCAAAAAAGGGAGAAGGAACCTACTAATCAGCATCAATGGGGAACTCAATCTTCATGAAAGTTTCTTAAAGTGAGAATCTCTAGTATGTTCTGTTTGTTGATATTTCTCCCCCACAACTGGCACCTATTTAATAAATATTTGCTGAATTAATGAATAAATGGTTAAAGAAAGGACATCTAAAAATTGTATATTATATAGCCACTGAAAAGAATGCAGATCTATATATACAATCACTTAAAAAGATGTCCATGAAACAACTCGCAAGCAACATCCTATATAATAAAAGCCTAATATGCAAATTGTCCCCTCGTGCGGTCGTCTGACCAGGAGTTTGACCCCTTGCTATGACCTAGGCTAGGGCTGTCGAACTCAATCAGAGAAGGGGCCAAAATCTAAAATCCAGCCTAAATTGCGGGCCGAATGGTTTACTGAACAGTCATAAACTGACAATGTCATAAACTGACAGCGGAGTGCAGTGATGACAGCGCGGTGCGGGCCACATTGCAAGGCCTGGCGGGCTGGATTTGGCCCGCGGGCCTTGTGTTTGACACATGTGACCTAGGCTGATCACCAACAGACAGCGAGAAACATGGTGGGCATTGGCAACATGGCGCAGGCAGTGGGTGGCAGTGGAAGTGCTTCTGGTCCCCCTGGGCCAGACAGGCCCCAATGAGAGTGGGACCGTGGTGAGATGGTGGAGCAGGAGAGCGGGCAGCACCAGGCCAAGACGGTTGCAAGCAGGGGCCTGAGTGCCCCACAGACAGTAACCAGCAGCAATGGAGGGACGGGGGAGGCTCCCCACCGCCCAGCTCCCAGGTATTGAGGGAGCCGGGCGGGGGGCCCGGCCGGATCGATCACCCTGCAGACAAAATGGTGGAGCAGGACATGGTACAGAGCAAGGCCAAGGTGGGGTGTCAGGTGGGACTGCAAGGCTGGGGGCGTGAGCTGGGGCCCAATCTTCACATGCCACCCTGAGGGACCCCATCTGTGCCCGAATTCATGCACCAGGCCTCTAGTATAAGATGATTGTTTTAAAATGTGAGAACATGTCTACATAAATATATCTGCCTAGCCCCGGCTTGTGTGGCTCAGTTGGTTGGGCGTTACCCCGTGCACTAAAAGGCTGAGATTCGATTCCCAATCAGGGCACATACCAGGGTTGTGGGCTCGATCCTGGTAGGGGGCGTGAAGGAAACAGCCAATCAACATTCTGCTCAATATTGCTCTCTCTCTCTCTCTCTCTCTCTAAATCAATAAAAATATTATATATATATATATATATATATATATATATATATATATATACACACACACACACACACACACACACACACACACACATTATATGCCTATACTTACCAAAAAGTAGAAAAAGGTAGATACAATTCTGATGAGCAATTGAATTGAAGGAATGCTAGTTATTGTACTTTTTAAAGAGGTGAGATTACAAGTAACTTTGTTATCAGTATTTTTAAATAAAAATTTAAAGATGACACAAATATTTTAAGGTCTACAAAATGTTAAACTTCTTAATATAAAAAGAACAGATTAGGTAAAATTAGGTCAGAGTCTTAAAAATCTTTAATGCCTATTCTACTTCCAGGAGTCTATCAAGAGGGAAGAATTAGAAATGCAGACAAAGCTTATGGTGACATCAGCATTACTTTTAACTATTATAAAACAGAAGTAGCCTTTAAAGTATTATTAAAGTTTTGCACAATTACATAAAAACAAGATGCAGAAAAAAATATAGAAAATATACTAACCCCATTACAACTACCCTTTAGTAGTTCAGGTACAACATTTCCCCTGTATTACTCCAAAAGTCTACCTTTATTCTCCACTTAATCATTAGCTGAATCAGGACAATTTTTCCATGCCCTTACTAAAACTCTTCCATGCTATAAACTTCAAATTCCCTTCTCAGTTAATTTCTAAAGACCTCTTCTTGTTTCTAAGGGTTCAGTCACACAATACTTTACCATTTCCCACAGGACATCCCAGTTGCTCCAAGTCTTTCACACAAGCTGCTCTCTAGGTCAGAATGCTACTCTACTGACCCACCACTCACCTCCAATTAATACCTTTAACATCCCTCCTCCTGAAAACTTACCCAGATGCTTCAACTTTGTCTCTTCCAATACACCCTTCCAATCCTAATTAGGTCATACATTCCTCCAATGAGCTCAATAACTAATACCTTTGAGCATTCCTATTTTGCTTAGCATGGCTAACTGCGTCGCATCCTTCTCCCTCCTGAAGGAAGAGTCAAAGGCTCTGTGATGTTTTAACCACAGTGCCTAACATGCAGCAATCACATAAACTTTAGGTAGATTAAATAAAAATAAGAAAGATTCATACAGGTATGAATATGCTCAGCGATCTTAGAGAAGAGAATCATTCCCCGAAAAGAGGCCAAAACATCTGAAAGTTGCTTACCAGTACACTTACCTCATTTGACTGCATTTTGCTTTACTGTGCCTCACTAATGTTTAATTTTTTTGCAAATTAAAGGCAAGAATCTCTACCAGCAAAAAGATTACAATATGTTTTACAGTGGTGGTCGAGAACCAAACCTCCAAAATCTCTGAGGTATACATATATATATATATAAGATGGTTTTACAAAAAATCCCTTAACATTTGAAAAATTCTCTGGAGATATTCTATTATTAGACATAAGTAATCTTTTTTGTTACAAACACAAAGGAAAATAAAGTGAAACACTATTGGAAAACATGAATAAGTCTACCATCAAATAATTTGTGGCAATTATATAAAATCCCCTGGACTCAAGAGGTTAAAATATAATTAAATGATACCAACACAGCTACTACAGTTTTCTGGAATTTAAAACATACACTCATACACTTATGACTTAATGTCATGCTATGAAACACCAAATGCCTTCAGTTTTCTGTTCCAGGAATGACTTTTGGAATTCTGCCCAACACAAAGGAGAAAACCTCTGGCTCCTGCCCAGAAAAGATGAAATCCTTTATAATATGGTAGAGAAATCTGTCAAAAAATGACAAATTTCAAGTAAGTAGAAAATGAGAAGGCAGTATAGTAGAGATTACGAACTTTAGATACAGATAGACTAGTCCATCCAGCTGAGGGCCCCTCATCCTAAAATGGACATAAAAACACCTTATGAAATATTACTTAATAAACTAAAAAAACAAAAACAAAAAACCTATGTGTGTTTATATATGCATGCAAGTGGGTATGAAAAGATACAATACTAAACCACAATACCTTTCAGTTTTGCTCACATATTCTATATATTGTAAACTTTTTAAAACTCCTAATATTATTTTTTTCTAATACAAAAGAAACATGGATGTGCACCATCTTTTGAGTCTAAAGCCTTCCTGTGCTATGGAATGAGATCTGAGGAAAACTTAAAAGAAAAATATTGAAGATGAACCCTCTCTCCTCATGGGTTTAAAATCTAGTATATTAAGCCCATGTTCAAGTATTTAAAATTCATTTCTATTTGATATTTTTCAGTATTTTACAGTCATGTCTAATTAGAGTCACAATACATTTTAAAAACTGCTATTTGCCACATAACCAGTACCAATCAAACTTTTCCTCCCCTCCTTTCAAAATAATCTAGTTAAAAATACATCTGGAACACAAAACCACTTTAAGGTAACCTCAGGTAACATAAAATAAATATGCATCAAAAATCCAACAATTAGTTGGAAAGACTTAGCATTTTTGATTAGTATGAACTGCAATACTCCTCCATTTTGGAAGACAATCCAAGTTTAATACCAAACAGTAGACTAGACTCATGCAAGGTCACAAAGGAAATGAACCATCCTGTTTTATAGATGAGAAAAATGAAGCACCAAAGTGACTTGACCAAGTTCACGCAGTAAGACAGATGAAGGATCAGTGCAGGCCCTGCCCGCCTAGTCTAATTCTCTTTTTTTCTAGATCATATTGCCTTACATCACTGCTTACAGTTTAAAATCAAATCCTTTTCCAAACAAGTTAGCAAAAATAGCATCAGATAACATACCTGATTTCATAAATATGCATAAATGAAACAAACACTAAATGGCATATACTACCTGGCAGATTTCCAATACTACCTATAGAGCTCTGCCATTCATTAAAATTTCAAGCATGTAAAATAATATCTTGATCAGACATTGCAAAGGTGGCTGCTCTGCAGAAGCAGAGATGAAAATGCTTTTATGAGAACCAATTTATCCAATTCCCCTGGAGGTAGAGCAACTAGGTAAATTCTAATTAGCTGAAAGACCAAATTTCCTATCCCCATATGTTTGAATAGCAATTTCTGTTTGTTTCCGTGGCACTTTCCTTTTTACAGTAATGCTTCTCATCTCTGATTTCAAAGTCACCTTCCAGTCTTTTGGAGGCATACAGTTCTGATTCCTCTCCTTAGAACAAGATTCACAAGAAAATGAAGAATAATATTAAGAGGCCTTTCTTTTCATATTTTTCTTCAATAAAAACTAGTTTGATAACAATATGTAAAAATATTTGGTAGTATAATATCTTAAATTTAACTAAAAAATAAAAATCCAGAAAATAAGGATGAGACAAAGAGGACATAAAATAGAAGTCAGGTAGACAACAAATCTCTGAAATCTAGTTTGAGGGGAGGAAATAACCATTCTAATATGAACAAAAGCTGATACAACTCACAGCTTCAAGCTAAATTTACCAAAAAGAAAAGGAATGTTAGGGAATCTTTACCCTTGCCTCATTAAAAAAAAAAAAAAAAAAAAAAAAAAAAGAAATATGTTTAGATGTACTTAAACACAAATGCAATGAAGTTGTTACATGTTTTTAAAAGGTCACAAATGGATTAAAAACAAATTATTGCAATATATTGCTATGGATAATTTATACATATACCATTGGCCTTCTAATCTGGCAGATTAAAATTCAATATTCAAAGAAAATATAGTTTATCAATACTGGTCAAAACAAAATATTGTTTATTAAGTATAATTTTGCTATATTTGCCTGAGTAATACAATGTAATAGTTAACTTCATTTTACCCACTGAGTGTTGATATTTTTCTTTAACAAAATCCAAGTATTCAGGGCTATGAGTGATGAGTGACCTTGAGGCAGCACTTGGAAGGCAGTCACCATGGCAACACCACCACAAAAGTGCCTCATCCTCAGCAAAGAACCAACCTGGTGCATGAGGATTTAAAAACCTAGGGAAATAATGCTTCCTTCAAGCCAAAAAAAAAAATAAAAATTTTGTTTTAAGAAATATTTGCATTAGACTTTCTATTTTAGCCTTCCTATTTATTCTTCATAGATAGATGGGACACACACATTATCTAAGTGATAAAATATTAAGCCTGCAAAATCCTTATTTTCCTTTTTTTCTTTTAGCAAATTAAAATAAGATGTGAACAAATCATTTTTCAATTTTTTAAATGCATGTATGAATTTTTCAACAGAATCACCACTATTGCTATAGATAATTTATTTTCTACAGCCTACACTTTGATGAAGAAAACACAAGGGAGAGAGGATTGACTTAAAATTGCAAATACCAAATATGGATTTGTAATTTTGCTTATGTACATAAGGAGTCAGTTGCTTGCTTGCCAAGAATGAAACGAAGAGGTAAGTAAGCTTCTTTAAATTTCATGTTTTTATAAAGTTATGTATCTTTGTTTCAGATATACATGTAGTATGTTTTTTTTTCTAGAAAATTGACCCCTTGAAAGCCAGGAATGTGACACTTTAGTCTTTTTATCAACAATGCAGCACATAGTTGACATTAGTGAGTACCAAAGGACTTCAAACTTTTTGCTCACATATCTACCAAAAGAATATTGAAAAATGATGTACCCCAGAATATTTGTAAATTGACATTTAAATTAAAACTTAATTACACAGCAATAATTTCTATAGTATTATCAGTATTAGAATCTATATTATTAAAGGCCAGTGGCCATAACGCCATAACAACCAAACGACCAGTCACCAGGAAGTGCATGGAGCACTCTTGGGCCTCGGCCACTACCCACCCCAGGTCATTGGCAGCATCCCTATCGCAGAGCGTCAGCAGCGTCCACAAAGGGTCACGGGGTGCCGGCAGAGTCCACAGAGCATGCAAGGCATCTCAGGGCAACAGACATGGCCCTGATGGCTAGACCTACATGCACACAAATCGTGTGCTGGGCCTCTATTTTTTAATAAAGTTACATTACTCTTACGTACTCAAAAAGCCTGGAACATCATCCTAACAGCCAAATATTTTATAACTGTTTATTTTTCCTAGAAAATAAATTTCTATTCATCTTCTCCCACTGAATTCTATCTTATCTTATATAATAAAGAGGTAATATGCAAATGGACCCTCGTGCCCTCATAAGATGACTGCCTACAACTAGGCCAGAAGGGGGGTTAGTGAGAAACAACCAAACGACGGAACAGCAGGCTGCGTGGGGCGACCAAGCTGGCAAGGCGGGGGAAGGGGGGCGGCGGCAGTTAGGGATGACCAGGCCGGCAGGAGGGAGCAGTTAGGGGCGATCAGGCTAGCATGCAGAGTAGGTGAGGGGCGATCTGGCCAGCAGTGGGGGCAGTTAGGGGTGACCAGACAGGCAGGCAGATGAGGATTAAGGTCAGTGGTCCAAGATTGTGAGAAGGATGTCCAGCTGCCGGATCGGGCCTGAACCAGCAGCTGGACATCCCCAAGGGGTCCTGGATTGGAGAGGGCACAGGCTGGCTGAGGGGAACCCCTGCCCATGCATGAATTTTGTGCACAAGGCCTCTAGTTTGATCATAATGGAATATCATTTCATGCTTGAAAGTATTTTATTGGTCATTCTATCCTGCAACAAAGGGGTACACATATTGAAATAATAATTAAATTCCATTTAATTAAACTGTTGAAAATATATTTTATTCTGAATTATTATCAGAATGTAATTATTCAAAATATAAGTGTATTACAAATTTTGATAAAACTCATGCAAAATGTATATTTTTTATTTTATTGATTTTTTTACAGAGAGGAAGGGAAAGGGATAGAGAGTTAGAAACATTGAAAGAGAAACATTGATCAGCTGCCTCCTGCACACCCCCTACTGGGGATGTGCCCACAACCAAAGTACATGCCCTTGACGGGTACCAAACCCGGGACCCTTCAGTCCACAGGCCGACGTTCTATCCACTGAGCCAATCCAGCCAGGGCAAAATGTATATTTTTCATTGTAAGTGAATCTGAGCCTGTGTATCCAGGTATCCACAAAAAAATAATATTGCTAAAATGCAACAGTGTCCATCATTCTGTACTTTTTTTGTTTGTAAAATTAAAAATGAAACTTGCTGACGTAAGCATATAATTAAGTGAAAGGAGTTATGCAAAAGCAATGTCACTCAATTCTTTCAATGCAATCGTAGTTACATGGACATAAATCTTAGTGAACTATCATCAAAAACTGTAAGTCTCAGTGAAGTATCAAAAATTATTTTTTCCATTATCTGGTTAACTCTCCTTTCAACTGTGAGTTTGATTAAGACAGACTCAAAAGCACTTGACAGACCATTTGTTACCCAGTTATTAGTGTACAAGATTTTTAAAAATATATTTTTATTGATTTCAGAGAGGAAGAGAGAGGGAGACAAAAACATCAGTGATGATAGAGAATGGCTATCATCAACAAATCAATAAACGACAAGTGCTAGAGAGGATGTGGAGAAAAAGGAACCCTCCTGCACTGCTGGTGAGAATGCAGACTGGTGCAGCCACTATGGAAAACAGCACGGAGTTTGCTCAAAAAATTAAAAATGGAACTCCCATTTGACTCTGTAATCCCACTTATAGGAATACTAGAGGCCTGGTGCACGAGGGTCCCTCAGCCCAACCTGCACCCTCTTGCAGTCCCAGGGCCTTTGGAGGATGTCTGACTTCCACAGGGGCCAGAGAGGCTCCCGCTACCGCTGCTGCACTCACTAGCCATGAGCCTGGCTTCTGGCTGAGCGGCTCTCCCCCTGTGGGATTGGGCAAAATCGCCCAAGGGTTCCCAGATTGCAAGAGGGCTTAGGCCAGGCTGAGGAACCCCATCGATGCAAGATCAGGGCCAGGAGATACACAGGAAATTGACTAGCTGGGGAGGGATAGCAGGCGGGCTCCAGGCATATCTGGCTCACTCCCGGATCAGCTGGACCCCCGCAGCAAGCTAACCTACAGGTCAGAGCATCTGCCCCCTGGTGGTCAGTGCACATCATAGCAACTGGTTGACTGCCACCTGGTGGTCAGTGCATGTCATAGTGAGTGGTTTAGCAGCGTTAGCATATCATTAGCATATTATGCTTTGATTAGTTGAACGGCCAACCAGTCAACAGACACTTAGCATATTAAGCTTTTATTATATAGGATAGTCCAAGAAATCAGAAACACCAATCAGAAATAACATATGCACCACTATGTTCATAGCAGCACAATTTACAATAACTAAGATTTGGAAACAGCCTAAGTGCCCATCAGCAGATTAGTGGATTAAAAACTGTGGTGCCCTAGCTAGTTTGGCTCAGTGGATGGAGCGTCGGCCTGTGGACTGAAAGGTCCCAGGTTCAATTCCGGTCAAGGACATGTACCTTGGTTGTGAGCCCATCCCCAGTGGGTGAGCAAGAGGCAGCTGATCGATATTTCTATCGATCCTTCCTCTCCCTTCCTCTCTGTAAAAAAACAATAAAATATATATTTTTTAAAAACAAAAAAAAACTGTGATACATCTACACAATGGAATACTACACCATTATAAAAAAGAAGGAACTTTTACTATTTGTGACAGCATGGATGGAACTGGAGAGCACTGTGCTAAGTCAAATAAGCCAGTTGGAGAAAGATAAATATCACATGATCTTACTCATTTGTAAAATATAATAAAACAACAAAAACTAATGAACAAAAATAGATCCAGAGACATAGAAGCATCAAACAGACGATCAAACCTCAGAGGGAAGGCAGAGGGGAGTGGTAAGAGATCAAACAAAGGATTTGTATCCATGCGTATGAGCATGACCAATGGACACCGACAATATGGGGGTTAGGGCATGTGATGAAGTATGGGAGCAGGCAGAGAGAGATCAATGGGGGGAAAAGGAGACAAATGTAAAACTTTGAACAATAAAGAATTTTTAAAATAAAATTTAATTAAATGTTTTAAATATTGCAATAAAATGTACACAAAAAAATTCACTTCAGTACTCTGTTAGTATATGACAACATTCTGAAAACCATGTCCATCAATAATAAACTGGTTAAATAAATTATGGCACATTGATAGAATTATAATCTGTTTTTAAAAAAGAATTAGATCTGTAGGTATTGATATAGAACCACTTTCAAAATATATTGTTAAATGTAACCAGGTGAAAAACAATGCTTTTAATATGCTACAATTTGTACATATAAAAAAGGAAGGAGGTATGGAATATAAAGACTATAAAGACATAGATACGTTTATAAACACACACAAAAAAAGGTTACAGTGACCATTTCTGAGGAAGAAACTAGGAAACAAAAGAAAGCGGGAGGGAAACCTCATTCATAGCATTTTGTAGAATTTGAATTTTTGTTAGCCATGTATACCTATTGCCTTTTTTTTAAATAAGCAAGAAAAATGTGCAGGGGTCTTCAAACTACGGCCCGCGGGCCACATGCGGCCCGCAGAGGAGTCTGATCCGGCCCGCCAGGTTTTTTGGGCAGTGAGCGCAGCCGAGGTGTTACAGTAGGAATTAGTAGTTCATATAGTCCAGCCCTCCAGCTCTCTGAGGGACCGTGATCTGGCCCCCACTTTAAAAAGTTTGAGGACCCCTGTGTTAAAGAATAGGGAAAGAACTTTTGATATGATCCAACTCATATGTCTCCAGAGATTAAACAAAATGCCCAAGATTATCCAACAAGGTCCAAATGCAGTTCTCTTGCTTTCCAAACCTTATTATTATGCATTTGACTTGCCTGTAAAACAAGTAACACAGCTTATAACCCAATGCTGAATTCCAAGGGTCTGATCCAGAAATGTAGCCTGAAACGCTGTCACAATCATATCCTTCTGAAACATGGTGGACTGACTATTCTTTGTTTGCTAAGCATCTTTAACTGAGGCCCTAGTTCAAAATGCAGAAACCATTAGTAACATAAAGGGAACATGCTTCCAACTTTTCAAAGCTCATCATGAACTTGAAGAGCCACAGAAAGTAACTTTGGCAATCGTTCAGAAAGTGCAACTGATTTGTAAATGTGGCAAGAGTGGCATCAAGGCATTTAGAAAGAAGTTCCTCCTTCTTTTTCACTCAAAGATCTTTCTTCTAAAAGTGAATACTTTTCCCCATCTACTTGGTATCACATGATTCTTCTACTTTCCTATGGTAGGTAGTGTCTCTGTCCTCATACAGAGAGAAAAACATTTTAATGGACTAAAGTTCTGCACGTTCAACGGTTTGCAGTTCTATTTGTAACAAACAATACAATTTTAGAGTTAAGTAAATAATCTCACCAACTGAAACTCTCTCCAGAATTCATTTAAATCCTTCCCTGGATTACTCCAGCCTCAAGCAATCTCTCCTTCCTCTGAACTCCAAAAGCAATTATTTGTACAATTTATTTTGCAATTAATCCTGCATTGCCTTGTTAAACCTCTTTCATTATTCTCTGAAATGCTATTTAAATCTTCTCTAGTTATCTAACTTTCATGTTTATTTCTCATCTCCCCAAATAGACGGTAAATTCCTTGAGAGAAAGAGATAAGCCATTATATTGTTTTGTACACACATGAAAACACAAAGCAGCTAACACACAGTAAATACAAAGTAGAAAAAAACAAGCTACATTAAGAAAACGTTTAACGCCATGCCAACTAAGAATCTTCAAGCCAGAGCTGATAGCCCAACGCTGATGGACTATTTTGTTTTCCTGACTCTGCTCACTAGGAGATGGAAAAAAGGACATGGCCTCTGAAATCTGAGGCTTCAATTTGGATCCACTATCTTGAGAGCCTATGAACTTAGCCCAAAACTTTAATTTTCTTCATCTCTAAAATAAGAATACCTACAGAAGACTCTATAATCAGTAAATGAGAGTTATGTAAAACTACTGTGTTCCTTATTTTAAAGGTTCTTAGCTTTTCATGTTCTTACATCCTCGAAATCAGAATGTGTCATGTTACTGACAATATCCTATAGTTTAATTGGCAGTTTTACATTTTCTTCCTTAGTGGTACAGAAAATAATGCATTGCATAACTGATGGCACCTTAAGCTTGATTAAATTAGGTAACAGCATCCTCAATAAATGCCAGCTTCATCTCCTCCTTCCTCCCTCACACCCACTCACACACATCATATGGTTAGAAAACAACCCAGCAGTAACATGAAAATACCACCAAATCTATTAAAAGTATTTAGCACTCTGACCTTTAGTATATGTTCAATATGTAAGAATTGTTGCTACTTATCCTCTAAATTCATTCAACAAATACTAGCATACTTGAGTACCCACCATGTGCCTGCCATCATTCACTAAAGATATTGCAGTAAACAAAATAACTCCCAGCCCTCGTGGAGTTTACATACTATTAGCACATTCACTTCCCATGGTATAAGAAAGGAAAAGTCAAAAATCAAAACTGAGCCAAAACCGGTTTGGATTCCAGTTCGATTCCGGTCAAGGGCATGTGCCTTGGTTGCAGGCACAACCCCAGTAGGAGGTGTACAGGGGGCAGCTGATCAATGATTCTCTCATCTATGTTTCTGATTCTCTATCCCTCTCCTTTCCTCTCTGTAAAAAATCAATAATATATATATATATATTTTAATCAAAATTGAGTCAACAGATTGTCCCAAAGGTTTTGAAAAAGCTGAGCCACCCGAGAAAGATACTAAAATCCAACAATACCTAGGCAAGATTTTCAATCTTACCACATGTAAAGTGATGTACTGAGAACAAAGCAGGGCATCCAGGGTTTTTTGTTCTAAGTAAAGGTTTGGGGAAAAGCTTAACAGCCTGAATAGATGCTGAAATTTTTTTTAAAAAGAAAAGAAAAAGAATGGGGTATATATCATCATCTCTAGTTTCTCAAAATAAAATAGATTCATTGGAAAAGGAGGATTAATAATTTTGGTTTATGAAACTTAAGAGACAAGAGCAAATTATATTTTTAAATGATCTTATATGTGTCAGCAAATCATTTTTCCAAGCAAATTATGTTTCTAAAAATCATCTAATATATGTGTCAAAAAATCATTTTTCAAAAGCTTGCAGTTAAAGATTAGTGGTTAATTGTAGGTGAAATTTTGAACATCAGCCTCTTTTGAATAGAATGTTAAAACTTAAGTTCACCACTACTCTCCAACCAAAATAAATTACGTTTTCTGTTTCTAATGACATGCCTAAAAATGACATTGTGAGTTACTACAGTATTCTCAGTCCCCAAATACTTGTATTAAATCAACTGTAGGTAACCTAAATAGGGCATTTTTTAAAAATATATTTTAGCCGAAACCAGTTTGGCTCAGTGGTACAGCGTTGGTCTGCTGACTGAAAGGTGCCGGGTTCAATTCCAGCCAAAGGCATGTACATTGGTTGTGGGCACATCCCAAGTGGGGGATTTGTAGGAGGCGGCTGGTTGATGTTTCTCTCTCATCGACGTTTCTGGCTCTCTCTCTCTCCCTTCCTCTCTGTAAAAAATCAATAAAAATATATTTTATTGATTTTAAAATCATAATACAGCTTGGCCAGGTCGCTCAGTTGGTTAGAACATCGTCCCATATACCAAAAAGGTTGCAGGTTCAATTCCCAGTTAGGGCACATACATAACTAGGTTGTTGGTTCCAAACCCAGTAGGGGCACATGTGGGAGGCAACTGATGGAGAGTGTCAGTCTGCAAACCAAAGGATCACAGGTTCGATCCCCGGTTAAAGGCACATACCTGGATTGCAGGCTCAATCCCCAGCCCTGGTCAGGGTGCAGGGTGCATGTGGGAGGCAGCCGATCATGTGTTTCTCATCTTGTGTGCCTGTATCCCTCCATCCCCACCCCACCCCACCCCTCTCTCTCTTTCTCTCTCTCTTTCCCTGCTTCCCTCTTGCCTTCCCTTCATGCCTTCCCTTCCATTCTCTCTCTAAAATATAAAAATAATAATAATAATAATAATAATAATAATAATGGAGAAAAAATATATAACCTTGGATGAGGTTAACAAAAAACAAAGAAAGAAAGAATACATTAAGCCTTGGCCCTGGAAGGGTAGTTCAGTTGTTAAGAGCATTGTCAACCTATGACAAGGATTCAGGTTTGATCACCAGTCAGGGCACATACAAGCAGCAGCCAATGAATACATAAATGAGTGGAACAAATTGATATTTCTCTCTCCCCGCCTTCCCTCCTTTCTAAAAATCAGTAAATAAAAAATAAGTCCTCATAGTGCTGCACAATTCAAGATAATATATAACATTTCATGGTTTTTTTTAGACTCAGAATAACTGAGAAAAATAATTATCTAAAACAACTGATCCGAAAGATGCCAGTAAACCAAAGTAAAGCTAGAGTAGGCATTTACTTTTAAGGTTTTCTCATATCTTGTCCTCAATCCAGAGGAGTGCACAATTAAACTTTCACTGAATACCCAAAATTTAGAAAGTTATTAGTACTTGAGGAGATAAATTAATCCAGCATGATCAAGTAAAAGGATGCTCACTATCTAGTTAAACTATTTGCTATATATAGCATCTTGTGGTGGGTACCATGTGCCAAGATGGGCAAAACAGACTAGAAGTTTGGTGAAAGAAACAATCATGAGTTCAAATGAACAGGAAAAACACATAATAAAAGATAGAGCCAGAATTGAATCTTGGATGGATAGTTCAACAAAAAAGAAAAATTAAACCAAAGGTTTCTAGTTACTCAAGCCAAAAACATTTGAATCACCAGTGATTCTTCCCTCCTCTTGCCCCATCCACCCCACAAAGCCCAATCTCACTGAATCCACTACAAAATTCAATTAGCTCTACATTTAAAATTTACTACAGGCCTGGTGCACGAAATTCATGCACGGGGGGGGGGGGGGGGGGGCGGGGACGTTCCCTCAGCCCAGCCTGCACCCTCTCCAATCTGGGACCCCTTGAGGGATGTCCAATTAAACGAGCAGTTGGAGCAGTTGGACATCCCTCTCACAATCCAGGACTGCTGGCTCCCAACTGCTCGCCTGCCTGCCTTCCTGATTGCCCCTAACCACTTCTGCCTGCCAGCCTGATCACTCCCTAACCACTCCCATGCCAAACTGACTGATGCCTAACTGCTACCCTGCCAGCCTGTTTGCCCCCTAAATGCCTTCCCCTGCAGGTCTGGTCACCCCAAATTGCCCTCCCCTGCAGGCCTGTGTCCCCCGCAACTGCCCTTCCCTGAAGGCCCAGTCGCCCCCAACTCCCCTCCTCTGCCGGCATGGTCACCCCTAACTGCCCTCCCCTGCAGGATTGATCGCACCCAACTGCCTGCCCTTGCAGGCCTAGTCCCTCCCAACTGCCCTCCCCTGAAGGCCATCTTGTGGTGGCCATCTTGTATCCACATGGGGGCAGCCATCTTGTGTGTTGGAACGACAGTCAATTTGCCTATTATTCTGTTATTAGATAGGATATAGAATTTGACCACTTCTTATCATCTCAGCTGCCACTGTGGTCTAAGATAACACTATCTCATGCCTAGATTATTGTAACAGCCTTTAATAGGTCTATCTGCTTCTCCCCTCTTCTGGGCTACTTTTCACAAAGCAACTGGAAGGATCTCCGTAAAGCCCAAGTCAGAAAACAAGTGGGAAGATACATACCGTGTTTCCCCGAATATAAGATATCCTCCGAAAATAAGACCTACTTACAGGTTTCCTTCTGAGTGAAATATAAAGCATCCCCCTGAAAATAAGGCCTCCCCTAGGCTAAACATGAAAGATTTGGTCCACTGATTCTGAAAGAAATGGAGTCACAAGAAATGCACCAGGAAATTCAGGAATTGGATTGTAATGATGATGTTCCAGAAGATGATGATATGATTGTCATTGAATAAATGAGTAAATTCTTGATACTACAGGATTCATTTTGTCTGGTTTGTGTTGACAACTACCGTACTACCGTACCGTATACAGGTAATAAATTTCCTTTATTTTCATTTAACAATAAATGTGTACCGTATTCTTCTTTATGGAAAAATAAGACATCCCCTGAAAATAAGACCTAGCGCATCTTTGGGAGCAAAAATTAATATAAGACACTGTCTTTATTTTCGGGGAAACAGGGTACACACAAAATCTTCAATAATGGATGATGAGGTTACTGATAATCTTTATTTGTTCACTGACTTTATATGTGTATATATATATTTTATTGATTTCAAAGAGGAAGCAAGAGAGAGATATAAACATCAATGATGAGAATCATTGATTGGCTGCTTCCTGCATGCCCCCTACTGGGGATCAAGCCCACAACTAGAGCATGTGCCCTTGATCAGAATCGAACCCAGGACCCTCAATCCACAGACCAGGGCTATGTGCCTTTCTGTATGTTTCAAGTTAACATGAATTAAATACTTTTATAATGAAATATGTCTTTAAGGGGGCAAAAATCAATTATCATATGTTTTTGGAATAACCGAAAATTAAAAGCCTACAGTGGCTCACTATTTTGCTCTAAGTAAAAGTTGAAGACGTTACAATTCCCTACAAGGCTCCACTGTTACCTCTCAGACTTCTTCTCTTACTACTTAATCCTTTGTTCACTGTGCTCCATTACACTGGCCACCTTGCTGTTCCTTCAAAAACAGCAAGAATGCCCCTACCAAAGGGCCTTTGCGCTGGCTGTTCCCTCTGCACAGACTGTTCCCCACCCTCCAATGTTCACAAGGCTTATTTTCTGGACTCTGCTCAAATGCTATTTTCTCAGCGAAAGTTACCATGACTACCCATCTAAAATGTGTAACTCCAGCCCAACTGACATGGCTCAGTAGTTGAGCATCGACCTATGAACCAGGAGGTCATGGTTCGATTCCTGGGTTGGGGCATATCCCAAGTTATGGACTCAATCCTCAATGTGGGCGCGCAGAAGGCAGCTGATCAATGGTTCTCTCTCATAAATGATGTTTCTATCTCTCTCTCTCCCTCTCCCTTCCTCTCTGATATCAGTAAAAAATAAATAAGTAAAAAGTGAACTACACAACACATACACACACACCAGTTTCCAGTCTCTTTATCCTAACACACAGATTCAATAAATCTCTATACCAACAAAATAAATGAAAACATGGAAACAAAAATGAAGTTGAAGGATCTGAAAGGTGTGAGGATGTATGAGTTCGAGGGTTCAAAGACTGAAAGAAAATCAATCTGCCAGGAGCAGAAAACAATTGGAGCAAAGAAACCTTCCAAGGGTAAAGATGAGCAACTAGAGACAGTGAGAGACTTAGAAGAAAATTGAGGCTGAGTGAAAAGAGTTTATAAAACAGTTGGAGGTAGAGGAGGGCTGAGAAGAGGAAGTACATCAAGAGAACAGGAAGAGAGTTATAGCTTTAGGAAAGGTCAAGAGGAAGGATGAGGCTGCACAAGGGAGGAGTCCATCAGGGGTGGAGGCCACTGTTAATGTCACAATGCTGTTCTTATTCAAGGATAATATCTAACAGCTCTGGGAAAGATATACTTATGCACTAATATGCCTTTATTTCCAACATGTAAATGACAAGTACTAAAACATACAAAAAGTTACATATGCTTATCTATTGTATCCCTATGAAGACTAAAATTCATGACTATAGAAATGCAGGAGTTTAAAAAGTTAATTCATAAAATCTGAATTTCTCAATTTCATTCCTTAATATCAGTTAGGTTTTAGCCATGAAAGAGATGAAACAATGTAGAAGTGAGTGGTTACAGTATATTTAAAATCTACTTTTGATTCTTCTACTTGACCAGTTTACATAACTAGGCAACCTGGACTTCCATTATTAGAAAAACAGTCTAGCCAAAACCGGTTTGGCTCAGTGGATAGAGCGTCAGCCTGCGGACTGAAGGGTCCGGGTTCGATTCCAGTCAAGGGCACGTAGCTTGGTTGTGGGCATATCCCCAGTAGGGTGCGTGCAAGAGACAGCTGATCAATGATTCTCTCTCACTGATGTTTCTAACTCTCTATCCCTCTCTGTGAAAAATCAATAAATTATATTTTAAAAAAGAAAAAAACACTCTAATACTGTTTGCCTTTAAATGTGAAACAGCCAAACAAAAACACAACTATAAATTTTAATATAGTCTGCTAACCCTTTGAAAGATTAACACAAACCTGAAACAGGGGCTTAAATCACACCAAATAGTGAGTTTGCGCAAATCTTTTAAAAACTTTAATTTTCTGAGCATTCTTCAAGATAGTATAAAATCCTATAAAATAAAAATGTATACAGCACTGTCACTAAAAGAATTTTATGTCTATATTCTCAGATGCATAACAATTCTACTGAAATTAAAAAACCAAACTTCATTTGAAACAGAAATTTGAGAATCAGAGACTTAAGTAATTTTGCAAGTTCAGTGTTATGACTACACTTCAGGCAAAGATGAAACAAACATATAGTACCTTAAATGTGTGAATTTATGAGCTGCTCACTAAAAGCTAGCCAGATGCCATTTTATCATTGATAGGGTAGCTTCAAATTCCACTCCGACTGCGCCTGCAGTGGCACTGCACCCGGCAGAATAAGCATGCCTGCATGTTATTATGGGAAATAGTGGAAAATTTCACAGGCTGACATCCAGAATGTCTGCGGTTCTTTTTCATATTTCTTTCTTCCTGCAAAGCAGTTATTAGACCAGTAGTTGGATTTTTTTTTTTTTTTTAAGCTGGAAATTTCCACTGATTTTTTTAACTAGCCTTCTTAAATGTAAATTGCAAAAACGTTCCAAAATTCCAGTATGATGAAAAGAATAATTCAGGCAAAACAGAATATCTTCAAATCAGGTGAAGGGACTGGTAAGTAAATTGAGGTGATTATCACTGTTTTTGATCAAGGAAAAAAAAAAGTGTCCAGAGAGATACTTAGGTAATTTAAAGTTTTAATCATCATTTAATATAAATACTAAATGTGATAAATAGCACAATTGTCAAAATAGCACAAACGTGGAGGCATTAAAAAGCTAATACAACTCAGGACAGATGACAGCTTATGAAAAGAAATTTTAAGTTGTTTTTTTTTATTTATTTATTGATTTTTAGAGAGAGGAAGGGAGAGGGAAAGAGAAACGTCCATGTGAGAGCAAAACATCAATCGGATGCCTCCTGCACACCCTACTACGAGGATGTAGCTAGGAACACAGGCACATGCCCTGACAGGGGAATTGAACTGGCAACCTTTTGGTGCATGGGACAATGCCCAACCAACTGAGCCACACCAGCAAGAGAAATAAGGTATATGTCTACACAAAGGCTTGTTCACAAATGTCACTGAAGTTCCATTTTTGATAACCAAAAACAGGACACAGCCCAAATGTTCATCAACAGGTGAATGGATAAATTGTGATATAACAATATACTGCAATCAATATTCCTTAAGCAATAATTAAAAAAAAAAAAAACTATTGTTAAATGCAACATGGATGAATCTCCAAATAACTGTACTAAGTGAAAAAAGCCCGCCCTCCTCAAAAGTACCTATTGTTAATTCCATTTATATAAATTTCCACTTATATAATCTTTAATGACACAAGGCAGATCAGTAATTACCTGAAGATGAGGGTGGGATGGATTACAAAATAATGTAAGGAACTTTTGGAGGTAATAGCTATTCTCATTATTGTAACTGTGGTGATGGACTCACAGGTAGACATATATGTAAAAACTCAAACTGTACAACTTAAATTTATATGATTAGATGTCATTTATACCTAGAAAAAATTGAAAAAAAGGAAGAAAGCAAACTAGTGACAGAAAGCAGATCAGTGGTCGACTGAATACAAAACCCAGAAGGAGACTGAATGCAGATAGGCAATGTTCTGCATCTTGACTGTGGCAGTGGTAACCCACCTGTTTACATTTGTCAATTCAAACTGCACACTTAAAATGACTAGATTTTATAGTAAGTGTATCATACCTCAGTAAAGCAGATTTCTAAAAATATAAAAGAGCATATTCAAATGAGGTAACATTTTAAACATTTTTAAACACACTCAAAGGTATATAGTCACAACATATATAGTCTACCATCTCATTAATCTATGCTACTAGTTTTATGTCCTAATTGGTATTTTTATATTCTAACTGGTATTTTTATTTTATTTTTTTTAGTTTTTATATTTTATATTTCTTTTAATGTTAAAAAGAAATCATAAAAGCACTAGAAGAAATACACGAAAAAGCTTTTACATTTATCAAATTAAAAAATTTTATACCATAACATTACTCAGAGATGAGGGTAAAGAGTAACAGACACTGCCATACATTGCTGGTGGAGTTGTTAATTAACGATCTCTATAGGGAGCAAGTTGCAATACCTACAAAATTTTTATTTTCAACTTTTTAATCCTCACCCAAGGACACATTTTTATTGATTTTGAGAGAGGAAAGAAGGGATTTTGAGAAAGGAAGGGGAGAGGAAAGGAGTGGAAGGGAAAAGGAGGGAGAACGAGAGAGGGAGAGAAGAGAGAAAGAGGGAGAAAAACATCATCAGTAGCTCCCCCACCCTTTTACACTCCCCCACACCACACACACACACACACACACACACACACACACACACACTCACCCCAACTGGGGATTGAGCCTGCAACCTTTAGTGTATAAGATGATGCTCCAACCAACTGAGCCACCTAACCAGAGCTCTACAAAATTTTTACATTCATACTCTTTAACCTAGCTTCCAGAAACTATTTACTTTTTAACCAAACATGGGAACAAAGAAATATATATAAGGATATTCACTTATAGCTTTGTTTGTAAGAATATGGTACTGAATAAATTATATACTGTGTAACAATTAGAAAGAACTTAGTAGCTATAAAAACAGATATGAGACCTCTCCAAGATGACTTAAACAGTATCCATAGTCCGGCCCTAATGACTGAGTTGGTAGGAGCATCATCTGGTACACAGAGAGGTGGCAGTTCAATTCCAGGTCGGGACACATAGCTAGGTTGCAGATTCCATTCCCCAACCCCAGTCAGGGGTCATGCAAGAGGCAACTGGTCAATGTTTCTCTTTCACATCCATGTTTCTTTCTTTCTTTTTCTCTCTCCCTCCCTCTCTAAAAAAAAAAAAATAATAATAATAATAATAATAATAATAATAAAGAAAGAGGGAGGGAGAGAGAATAGAAAAAAAATAAACTGAAGAGACATAATCTTATGTAAAAAAGATCCTCTAACAGTAGTGGACTTTGGGAAGGGTAACTATAAAGACAGGAGTCCTGAGGTGCCAGGAGCCTTACTTTTTCACAGTGTGTATCTTTTTGTACTTCTTTTTACTCTACCATGTTTATGCCTTCTTTTCCATTTAAAAAAAAAAACACACTAATTTATCTTTCTTCACATAACTAAGTACTATAAAATAAAAGATGTGGGAAAGAGATTAGAAGCAGCAATTAATTCCCTGTAGTTCTGTTCCATCTCCTCCATTAAGTTTTCCTTAACAATTCCAGTTGGAAATGATCTTTTATTCCTCTGAACTTTCAAACCACTTATTTATGTTGCTGCAACAAGTATGTTTTTTCAATTATACTTACTTCTCAACTAGATTATCAGCTCCTGGATAACAAAGAGATTCTAATGCCCACAATTCTTAGTACGATTCCTTGAAGAACAGTGGTAATGAATAAAAACATGTGTCCAGTCCTACAGCAATTGGAAAATACGAATGTATTCTAAGACCTAACATGATTTATCTTGGATGGCTCTATGAGGGAGACATGGCTCTAGGAGCAAATCCTTAGGACTATAATTTTATCTTAATTTCCACGTAGAAAAATTAAATTCAGAGTTGAACTCTAGAAACATTCACCAAGGATTTTGGTGTACCTAAAATGAACATAATTCAAAAAATAACACAGAAATTTAAAAACTTATAAAAAGAATGTCCCTACCATAAAACAATAGACAATTTGAATCTGCCCTACCAATCAATAAATACTGTCTCCTATGCGTATGAAGAGACAATTACAATTCATAACAGGCAACAAGAATATTTTCAGTTGTGGTCTGGAAAATTTACTTAAACAGGATCTGAGCTGGACCTTAATGATCAGACAAGATAACAAGGAGAAGCAGCAGGAAAAAATCAGCATTATTGAAACAATGGGAAGCAAAAATGGAAGAAAAAAAAAAGACTGTGCTGAATATTAGATGAAAGAATCTGGGTTGTACTCTAAAGATTTTCAAGCAAAAATAAGTCCTCAAATGATGTTTAATAATATTAAACCGGCAGAAGTATAGAGTACTAGGGAAAAAATGTATTAATAGGATTCTACAAAAACAAAACCATTTTATTCAATAACATCACTCACTCAGCATTCACTGAATAGTTACATGACCAAGTCTTGAAATGTCTTACTTCCGTGCTGTTGCTAATGATGTCTTTCCATATTAAAATCTTATTCATTTTTCAAAGTCCTGCATCCTGATTACCCAGTCAGAGGTAGTCCTTTTCTCCTCTGAATTTCTCCAGAATCTCTAATAAGCAAAACACACTGCCTTATACTGAAGTGATATGAGCACTTGATTGTATACACTTGGAGGTCAAAACCTTTTTAATTCTCACAGTGCCTTACACAGTAAGATCTTAATAAACATTAAGTATGTATATGTATATGGGAGTAGGCAACAGCCAAGCAATAGCAAATTAAAGAGGATTGAAAGCTTACTGGCCCCATGGCTGAGAGAATGGTGGTATGAAGTCAGTTTAAAAAGTCACATGTGGGAGCTATTATATACTCTCAGAGGAAAAGGTGGGGAAGACTGAAGGTTATTGGTGAAAGTTCACGATTTCAGGTTTGCCTAATTTGGGATCAATACACCTAAGACTCCACCACTCTAGATATGGCTATGCACTTTGAAAGCAGCTTTCTGAATTCATTTTATTGATTTCTGAAATGATTTTTAAAAATTCAATATAGTAATAAGACCTGTCTTATTATATGAAGAAGATACCATTAATCCTTAAATAGATGCAACCTGTGTGAGGAGTTATTTTTCTCACTGGTGAAGTTAGATTTTCCTAGTTGCAAACAAGTACTTGCTCTGACAGCAAGGAAGTCAACTACCCTGGCTGGGATAAAAGTATGGTCATAAAACACAGCCACCAGGCAGGTAAATAAGGAAAGACATGAGCTTGGATGGAGCAGAGTGTATAGACTAAAGGCACAATTTAGGAAAGAGAACACTGGGTAATCCTTAAAACATTTTCAAATAAAGTTGCCAAATTTCAATCTGGAAACAAAATCAAGCTGATACAGCTATTCTACAGAGTGACTTAAATTCAGCAATAATTTCACTGATGACAGCTTTACTGAGAGTAAATAAAATATTACTTCACTTCCTTAAAACAGGAGGAAGATACTGAATATACCTCTCTCTGTGTCTGACTCTCCCTCCTTCCCTCTCTCCCTCCCCCCTCCTCCTTCCCCTCCCTTTCAGACAAGCACACACACATTTTTGCAGCTCATAGGATATACTATGGTGAAGTCAGGAACTCAAAGTCATCCTGTCCCCAAACTCATGAATCAGCACAGCAACCTGCATCTTTACATGATTATCTAATATACTAAGCTTAATCCACTTAATGCTTGACCAATAAAATATATATAAAAATTCTGCACAATATAAGAAACTTAGGAAGATAGCATATTCCATCCCTTTGTTTTATAAATCTAAAAAAAAAAAAAAAGACTGATTTGCATAAACCTTATAGTACAAGCTCAAAAATCATTCTCAACTCTTCATTTCTTAACTGATAAGTATTCTTTTCAAAATAACAAGTTTACAAATAATACTGTCTAGGTAACGAAGGAGGAAAATATTTAAAGGTTTTCATATGTAGACTTGTATTTTTAAGTTCTGTTTTAAAACCGTTCACGCTGCTCTTTCCACCAATAACAATTAACAATTCTCATTTATAAAAATGTCGGTTTAAGACATTTAGATTATGATAAACAACATTTCCTCTAAAAGTAAAAATAATTTGGCTTTAGATATCACTTAAACAGAAAAGCAAAGAATATTTACTCAAAAAGTCCCCCCACCACCACCTTTTTTTGTTGTGGTTAAACCCTTTCTTTCCCCTCCCGAGGCTTTCTTCTCTTTTGTACTCAAGTTCTCAAATGCATAAGATGGAGGAACAATACCACAATACAACTGCAGGCTTCCTGCCTACTAGTCAGTCATTATTCTTAAGACCTGAGAACTTTCAAAACACTGCTTGGGTTGTTTGAAATTCCTTCTTTCAGACTTTTCCCTCCTTCGTATTTAAAAGAATGACTTCAAAATGTCTTGCTGCACCCTATCAAAACACTCTACCCAAAATAAAAATGCTAGCCTTAGATATGAAAGTGAGATGTAAATGCCTGAAATCTGGCAAAACCAATCTAAAAGTACAGAACAAGAGGAATATATTTCTGGCCAAGCATAAAATAGTATTTTCTCATATGTATAGTAATCATGTTCCTGAAAATTTTCATATTTATATGGAAGTATCTTAAAGATTATAATTGTACCATTACTTTTTTTTTTTTTAACAATACCATAGAGAGATCTCAAGGTCTCAAACTACATTGAGCTGAATAGAAAGAGCTACATTAATTATTTCTCACAAAAGAAAGTTCACACTAAAATAAAGTACATTTGTTTATTTTAAAAAGTTGTCAGGGCAGAAAAAATTACCAGCAGTAGCCACCTGGAAACCTGGGGAAATTCCCATTTCCTCTGACCACACTTTAATGTGACAGTAGTACTTACCAATAAACTTATTTAGCTGTTAAGATAGACCAATGGAGCTATTCCACTGGAGGGAGAGGGTATATAAACTGTCTGCCCAGTCCAGCATGGGTTCTTTCCTTTTTTAAGGCGAAAGCATTTAAAATGAAGGTGAAACACATTGACACATGAATAACAATGTGTTAAATTGTTACAATAAATAAAAATTTTCCCACATCTCTAATAAAAACAAAAAGGCTAATTTATTAAACAGTATTCAACAAAGCTCAATCCCAGTACAACGAAATAATTTAGCTACTCCCCTGGAGTTTGTTATAATGGGATTTAACCTGTACACTCAACATTCAATTACCCATGAGGCTTATCCTAATTGAGGATTATGCTGACTTCTGCAGTGCTTTCCCCTCTATCCATCTACCACTCCAGCTCAGCTGCCACAGCTACCAAAAGCAAAGCCCCAGGGAACAGTAGATTATCCATTACTATGTGATATCCAGGCCAATATTCCCTTTTCATCATGATGAGGAAGAGGAGGCGTTAGTTAAACTCAGGAATCTAGCCAGCCTAGTCTCCAAAAAAGTGAAGCTTCATAACCCTCATGGCCTCTAACCAAGGAAATTCAACATTTCAGATGAATACCTTCATAGTGAATAGCAGACCAAAAAAAGTTCCCCTCTTTTCTAGAACTTAGCAATAAATATATATATATATATATATATATATATATATATATATATATATATACACACATACACACACACACAGAAAAGATAGGATACAGAAATCCCTAATGACAAATGGGGCAAAGGACAAACAGAAAAGACTAGTTCATTTGCTCTTAGCATGTTCTTAGAAATAGGTAAAACCTGTGTGCCTGTTAGGTCTGACTTCTTTCCTTTGCCTCTAGGCCACCAAGTTAACTAGTTAGTTAAAATTAACCTTTATTACTGCCCCCTATAAGTTGGCCTAGATGGGCAGAACCTACCTAACTGAGTTAATACTGACAAAGTTCGGAACTGGCAGCATGCAGTCTAAAATGATTACAGTATCCAGTTTGTGGATAAACCAGCCTCCAAGACACGGCACATCTTCCCTTTTCTACTCCTGCTGTGTATCTTCTGGCCATTTTCCTCTTCATTTAACTTCTCCCCACCAGAAGGTAAAAAAAGGAAAAGGCCATTGGATTTAAGTCAAACCCATCATTTATTTGTTACGGGGCTGAAATAAGTTTAGGCTCTGGATAAATTGCATCCTTAAACCAAAATAATCCTCTCCCAGAAACCCTGTCAAAAAACTAAATGGACCAAATGAATTTACTTAGCAAACATTAACAAAGTGAAGAAGTAAGTCTCATTACAATAGAGTACCTCCTCTACTGTGAAATGTTCATTTTGTAATCCCTCCACCCCAAAAAGCACTCAGAATGGAAGAAAATGATTACATTTTACTCCAGCACTCAGTCTCAATGCTGTTCCTGAGGATCTAAACTAAATACAGTCACCTATTTCTTTCACCTGAACTATGGGGGAAAAGAAAAGTTAACATCCATTTCCAACACTAATTTTCTGCTCCCAAAGCTTTCACCACTCAATAATGCATATAGCGAATATTCTTCACTCAAACCAAGCTGGGACAGGTCCTCTCTGGTTTAACCTATGAGAAACTGCAGTACCTCTTCAATCATGGTTAAAAGAGTAAAAAATGATGGTCCCTTTGCTGTGTTGACAAATAACAACTGCAGATATTCATTCCAAACTTGCAACAAATTGAAAGTTTTTAAAAATAGTCCTACATCCTCTGGCCACAGCTTGAAATTATACAGCTTTTAAAAATATAAAAAAATAAAAAACCTAAAACCATTTATTTTAATACCAATTATGGGCAGGATTAATAATAGGTGTGGTGTTTTGGGGTTTGTTTGTTATTTTGTTTTTTTTTATCTTACCCTATTGTCAAAACAAAAATAATTTCTTAAATCATTTTTAAAAGACTTCTCAAAAACAAAGTAGTCTTGCCCTAGCCCAGTGGTTGGCAAATTGCAGCTTGCAAGCCACATGCGCCTCATGAGCCGAGGTTTGCCCTCAGTTGGCTAATGAGTGTGCTGATCATTGCCCTCGCAGGTTTGGCTCAGTGGATAGAGCTGGCGAACTGAAAGGTTGTGGGCTCAACCCCCAGTGGGGGGCTTGCAGGAGGCAGCCTATCAATGATTCTCTTCATCACTGATGTTTCTATCTCTCCCCTCTTCCTTCCTTTCTGAAATCAATAAATGTATGTTTAAAAAAAATAGTCTTCTAGTTAAAAAGTACTATTCTAAAATCATACTGCTAATGCACAAAAGACGGGGGGGGGGTGTATGTATATATATATATATATATATATATATATATATATATATATATATACACACACATACATATATACACACACACTAGTGGCCTGGTGCACGAAATTCATGCCCGGGCTGGGGGGTGTCCCTCAGCAGGACCTGCACCCTCTCCAATCTGGGACCCCTTGGGGGATGTCCGAATGCAGGCTTAGGCCCGACCCCACAGGACATTCGGACATCCCTCTCGCAATCCGGGACCACTGACTCCTTACCACTCACCTGCCTGCCTGATCACCCCTAACCACTCTGCCTGCTGGCCTGCTTGCCCCCAACTGCCCCCTTGCCAGCCTGATCACCCCCAATTGCCATCCCCTGTTGGCCTGCTTACCCCCAACTGGCCCCCCTGCCAACCTTCTTGCCCCCAATTGCCCTCCCCTGCTGGCCTGATCATCCCCAACTGCCCTGCCCTCCTGGCCTGATCGCCCCTAACCACCTCTGCCTCAGCCCTGCTACCATGACTTTGTCTGGAAGGATGTCCAGAAGGTCTCCCAGTCTAATTAGCATATTACCCTTTTATTAGTATAGATAGATAGAAAGTGAATCTTTATTATCTCGCTGACATAGTATGGAAATTTATTTAAAAAGATCAGTCAAGAAGACATTAGTAACCATTTCAAGAACTATTTTTAATTTACATGTCACCTACAAAGGGGGTACAAGGTTCAACAGTAAGTACACTCACTCCTTACTGAATGAATTCTAACTTATCTGCATAGATTTATAGGTGATTTATAGAAATAATTCTACAGAGGGGAAAATGCACAATATCCTCACTTTCAAAATATAATAAAATTATTTAATATAGTCCTTAATACTTTAAACTCTAATATCACTGAAATTTTTATTAATATATTTTATTGATTTTTTACAGAGAGGAAGAGAGAGGGATAGAGAGCTAGAAACATCGATGAGAGAGAATCATTGATCAGCTGCCTCTTGCACACCCCCTACTGGGAATGTGCCCGCAACCAAGGTACATGCCCTTGACCGAAGTCGAACCTAGGACCCCTTCAGTCCACAGGCTGATGCTCCATCTACTGAGCCAAACCAGTTTCGGCTCACTGAAATTTCTTAATGAGTTGTTAGTGTCGGTAAATTCTAAAACATAAAAACATAAATCCTGTTAATTATGCTGAAATTGTTCTGCATGTTTCAAGCCTCTATAGTTAAGAAATATTTTATGGCAGAAACATTTCCTATAACTGCTCTAGAAACATTACATCTTCCCACTCCGGCCACAATCCTCACATCCAAAATGTACTTCTATATGCCAGAAGCTGGCATATGCTTTTTTTTAAAACTGATTGAACAATTAAGTCATTTCTATCAATACATAAAATAGCCCTATAATTTAGGATCGCAGGCAATCTAGATTGCTGCTCATTTAAATGCAGAACCTGAAGCAACCTCCAGTGACAGGAGCTATAGTGTTCAATATCATTTTACATGTTCGAGAGGCTTCGTCTTACATACAAACAATGAACCCAGCAGGCTTCTTCATCCTCACGCCACAGAGATTGTTATTTCTTTAAGGGTGTCGATAGATAAGGCAACATAAACACTAGGTCCTAATAGCTATCAGCATTTTTTTTTTTTAACAGTAAAAAGAACACAGCATTCCCACCCATTTTCCTTTCCTTCTGCTCATTTTATTCCCCTGCTGTTTGGTATTCAACAGGGATGTGTTTCTAATGAAAACCTTCAAATGATTATCCCAAAAGCCAAGGATATTCTAAAAACCAGTAAGTGATTGCCTCCAGGGAGAGGAGGAGGGACATAGAGTAGGAGAGACACTCATTTCTCAATGTTTTGTGCCTTTGGGTATCACACCTGATGTAACCTATTCTAAATAAACAAGCAATCATCAGAACCAGCAGTTCCAAACTTAAGGCTTCCCACTTCACATTTTCGTTGATGCGGCGGCATTCGCTGGAGACCTGTGATTTTTTCCCCCCATTATCCTCTCAACAACCTGCTGCAACACACAGGGAATCCTTCTCGCAGCCGGGGACCAGGTGGAGGCCGGGCATTTCACACCAAGTAGATGCAGCAGCCTCACTCCACACTCCTGCCCCTCTCACCCGCCTCCTCCTCCAGCTCCAGTTAGAGCCACTGCAGCCAGCCAGCGGGTCCTCGCCTTCCTGTTTCTTTACGGTGCAGGCGCTTAATAACAAAAACAGCTTTGGCTTTGAAGCGCGGCTCCAAAACTGCAGAAAGGAAGTCTTCACATGGGGGAGTGGGGGGGGGACGACACGGGGGCGGTACGGAAGAAAGTTCTGACTTCCAGAGAATCGCAGACCTTCCGTGTCATTCCGTTTGGGAATCCTGGACTCCCAGCGAACTGACACCGGGAGGAAGACGATGCTCTCTGCCTCTGACAAGTGCTCCGCTGGCTAACTTTCCACCCCGAGTGCCCTCAAGCTGCCTGGGGAGCAACTACGCCTTCCAGCGACTCGTGGTGGGGTTTTTTTTTTTTTTTTTTTTTTTTTTTGTCTTTTTTTTTTTTTTTAAAGACATGCGCAAGACGAACAGTTTATTTAAATCCCTACGAACTGCATCCATGTCCATAAGAAGGGACAAGGAGGAGGTAGGGGGGTGGTGATTGATCATCAAGACAGCCGAACCCGAAATGGACCCACCAACTTCCCACTAGCCATTCCCCAGCCTTCACACCAGAGGCAGGGAAAGCAAAACGCCTTTTCACTGAGAGAAAACTGCCGAGAGCCTACCTACTACGCGTGCCCAAAATGGAAATTCCGCAGACAATTCGTGTAAAATAAAAAAATAAAAAATAAAAAAAACGCCGAGGTGCAGGCGTCCGCACGGCCACCAAGCGCGGCCCCATCCCTTCGCGGCCGGGAGGCGGGCTGGGGGGTCAGCGAGGTCTGCGCGGCGCCCGCCCCCTCGCTCCCCCGAAGGGGCCGCGGCGGCGGGGCGAGGGGGCGCGGGCAGCTCCCGAAGCCGCCCTCCGGGGCTGGGGGGGAAGGAGGAGGATAAAACTTTAAGGACAGGAGGGGTGGGGAAAGGGGGCCCCGCGGTTCCCACCCCCCTCCCCTCAAACTCCTCGGGGCGACCCCTCCCTGCGGGGACACCCCCTCGGACCCCCAAGCCGGGTGCCGCCCAGCTTGGACTTCCCTCCTCCGGCTGCTCCCGGGCTGCGGGGGAAGCGGCGCGGCCCCAACACCCCAAAACTCTCTCTCAGAGCGGCCCCCCACCCCCCCGGCTCGGCGCGCCCCTCAGCGCCTCCGGGAGCCCCAGCCGCCGGCTCGCGCAGCAGCCCCGGGGACTCGCCCTCTTCCCTCCGCCTTGCCCCCTCCAAGCCCCTCGCCCGCTGCTGCCCTTCCTTTATCTCCACTCACCGCCAGCCGCCATTTTCCTCGCAGCTCAGCTTTAAATCGGAAACTCGCTGCTCAGCCCGCAGCCGCCACAGCCGCCGCCGCCGCCTCCTCCGCCGCCGCCACCACCGACACAGCCGCCGCGGCTGCCGCCGTCGCTGTGGTAGAGCTGAGGAGCCAGCGGCTTGGAACCTCGGCGCGGGGGCCGCCGGGATATGTAGTCCCGGGGCCACGCCCAGCACTACCGGTCCCAGGGGGCCTTGCGCGGCCTGGGCTCTCGGTGCCCCTGCCCGCGGCTTCCGCGGCGCGAGGGCGTGGCCGCGCGGACCCTCGGCGGGCTTTCGCTCGCGTACCGCCGGGGAGCTGCGGCGGCGGGGTCGGGAGAAATGGAATGCAACCCTGCCCTTCCCCTAATTTTTTCATCCTTACTTTCGTTCAGTAATATATGATACTTCTGGAGCATTTATTGTGTGCAAGCACTGATCCTGAAAACGAGCATCCCTTAGGGACCACGGTTACCCTCATTGTTCAGAGGAGCAAACCGAGACTCCTGATCAGAAGCCACGAAGCTGTTCAATAAATGCTAAAGTTGCTGGGTGATAGCTTGTTGGGCTATATAGGGTCTTTACTATATAATTCAGTCCCGGAGTATCATGCCACGGAGTACTTCTCAGTTACAGCAGGGAACAGCTTGCTTTACTGTGGAGAGAGCCTGTTAATTCAGACACCACCTGAACCCAGCGGGCAATCACCATCACTTACCGTCACCAACAATGGATCAAACTGACATTCTGTGTCTCCTGATATGATGCAATGGGGAAGGCGTAATGCCACCCTGTAGTATTCTTGTCACACACACACACACACAAAGCTAAACTGAACCTAACTATGAAAAAAACAATCAGACAAATCCAGAACGTGGCACATGCTGCAAAACACCCATGAAAGAGATGGAAACCAAATGCAATATGAGAGCCTTGGCTGGATCCAGGTTTGGGAGCTTTTTATATAAAAAAGGACTTTGGGGGGGTTTTAATATGGACTATATATTAGAGAATAACATTGAATCAATATTAAATGTCTTGAGTCTGAATAGAATAAATAACCACTTACTAGCTCCACCACTATCATTTCCCACCTGGGCTATTGGCAGGAGCTTCCTCGTTGCTCCCTGCTTCCTTCCATGCCCCGTTTACCTCCTGGAGTCTATTCTCAACATAGCAATCGGAAGAACCTTGGTAAAAACCAAGTCACTTAATGTCTCTCCTCCAAAACCTTTGCAATTAAGCCCCACCCAACCTCTCTCTCCCCACCCCTTCCCTTTCTAAGCTCATCACCCACTCGTGTCCACTCAGGACCTGTGAGTGATTCTTTGGGATCCCTCCCACATGCCTAGCCCTCTGGCTTCAGATTTTTTTCCCCCCCAGAAAATCCGAGCCTCTCACTTCCTCATTTCCCCGTGGTCATTGTCCAAATGTCTTCGGGAGGCCTTCCCTAATTTCTCCTATATCAAGTTCCCACCCACTCCAACTCCAATCCCAGCTTTTCCTGGTCCCCTTCCTTGTTTCATTTCTCTTCATGGCACTTTTTAACATTGAAAACACCGTATATTTTTGTTTACGGTATTAATTATCTCTTTTTTCTCACTGGAATGAAAGCTCCATGAAGGTGAGATTTTGTCTCTTCTGTTCTCACACGTGTTTGCACCCACTACAGAGCTTAGTAATTGTCCAGCTCCCTGTCTAGACTATAAGCTCCGGGGCGATTGGGGGGGGGGGGGGGCAGTGAATTTGTTTAGTGTCCTGCAGTGTCTCCAGCACCTAGATGAGTGTCTAGCCTATTAGAGGCACTTCATAAATATCTGTGGAAAAAAAGAAAGGAGAAAAAAGAGAAGGAAAGAAGAAAGGAAATCCATTTATTAATTCTATTAATATTAATTTGTACATAAGTTCACATAAAATGTAACCGATGTTAATGATAAATAAATACATACATATATACATACATTGACAAGTTACTGGAGACCCAAGGACAGACCTCTAATGCAAGGGGTGTCAGAGAAGGCTTCCAGGAGGAAGCAACTTCTGTGCTGGCTTTGGCAGTGTTTTCATAGAATCCGCACATTACCCCAAACTGAAGGACATCTGGGAAACACTACTCTAGACTTAAAACCCAAGCCTGATGAGTGACACTGCCTACTAAATAGTCTGTGGAGATGCCTGCTTTCATTCCTTCTTTGCTGTTTGCATGAGCCACTCCTCCTCCATCAACGGGTAAATTTTATTTCCTCTCCCCTTGCAGGGGTCCTCAAACTTTTTAAAGTGGGGGCCAGATCACGGTCCCTCAGAGAGCTGGAGGGCCGGACTATATGAACTACTAATTCCTACTGTAACACCTCGGCTGCGCTCACTGCCCAAAAAACCTGGCGGGCCGGATCAGACTCCTCTGCGGGCCGCATGTGGCCCGCGGGCCGTAGTTTGAAGACCCCTAAGGGTGAAGTTATATGATGGGACTTTCTAGCCACTTTCTTCCTCTGGAACCCAGCTGCCATGCTGGTGAAATACGGGGTCACATGGAGAGGCAACATGGAGTAAAATTAAGGCACTCCAGTGGAGAGCCCCAGCTAAGACCCCAGGAAAGGGCCAGTAAGTAACTCCCAGCCTTCTTGAACACTCCAATGAGTCCATCTTCTTGCACATTCCAGTCCCTAGAGGCCTCAAGTGACTGCAACCTCCACCAACAAGATCTGGAACTGTGAGTGTCCCACGTCCTGAGTGGTTCAGGGTTCGGGTTAGGGCTCTGGAGGAGGCCGCATGCAAATGAAAGAGAAGACAAGAAGACACTAATTTGGGAATTGGGGGCCAGGCTGAAGCCCAAGGAATGACTCTGCTTTGCTCTGGCCTTGCCATCCCTTTTATTCAGGTTTGGGATACACCCATAGCCCTTAGGCAGGCAATTCCAGTAATAGCTCGGTGATAGCATATCAGCAAGGATTTACATAAGACTGAAAGGTGGAAGTTGCTTCAGCTATCTTTGTCTCAGCTGGACAGGGGGTGTAAGGCTCTGACCTTGCCAGAGCTCAAGGTCTCCAGCCTTCCTGGTTCCTTGTCCACACCTCTCTGCTAATGAAGACAATGGACTGCTTCCAAATGGAATGAAAAACCACCCACTGGGCCCCATCAACCTACCATATCATGAGATATAGTGAAATGGTTTTTCTTTAACCCACTACGTTTTTCAATGGTGTGTTACTCAGCAATTGATAACTGAAACACTCTGCAAAATTGTGGACTTTTGTTAAACTATGTTGGAGAACTGTCAACAGATAGGGAGAGTAGTCAAATTTTAAAATTGCCTCAATAAACTGGCTTGGCCTTGGAGACACTCTGTGAGGATGGGATTAGAAGGTCACCTAGCTAAAACTCTCCAAAAATAAAGGAATTCTATCTACAACATCTACTTCATGCTCCCAGGACGACTACTCACTTCTTCAAGGGTTTTTGGGTTGCAAGCAACAATAGTCTCTAGAATGTAGTAAAATTATATGTAGGAACTAATTTATAATCAAAGGGAAAACTGGAGAACCAGATCCAGAGATGTCAGAATTTAGAAGAAAAGAATTTCTTGAATATTTTATCTGGGACCAGCAGTAACTCTAGAGAAGATCAATCACATTAATTCTATCTTCTAATCACTCTATCTCAAGATTGAAATTTAAAAAAAAAAGAAATTGTCCAAATGGTTTTGTTTGGGTCACATGTTGTATATGCAAGTAACAGGTTACCAGACCAATAATGCTAACTAACCAATGTACCTACAATTTAAATTTACTCTCAAATAATTCGGGGCCGGGGGGAGAGGGGGAGATACAGGTGCATGTAAGCAAATGTGGCAAACTTTTATCAATTAGTAAATCTAGGTTCAGGGTACACAGGTGTTTCCTGCATTATTCTCACAAGTTTTCTCGTGGATCTTTTATCTCTCCATTTGACATTTGAGTAAATGGAGGCATTGAACAAATAACTGGCCCAAGGGTATATGAGTGCTACACTCAGGATATAAACCCAGACTCACACGCTCATATTCTTAACCATTATACTTTCCTGCCTCTCCACAGACACAGACATTAGTGTGTCCATCAAAAACCTGCTGCTCCACCATCTTCAGTCTCTTGGTTTTCTGTCCTTAGTTTATAGCTTCATGGATGCAAGATGGCTGCCACAGCTGAAGCATCACATGCAGGAAGTAGAAGAGTGATTAGGTGTCAAGAAAGACACTGTAGCCGAGACCGGTTTGGCTCAGTGGATAGTGCGTCGGCCTTCGGGAATGAAAGGTCCCAGGTTCGATTCCGGTCAGGGGCATGTACTTTGGGTTGCGGGCACATCCCCAGTAGGGGGTGTGCAAGAGGCAGCTGATCGATGATTCTCTCTCATCGATATTTCTAACTCTCTATCCCTCTCTCTTCCTCTCTGTAAAAAATCAATAAAATATTTTTTTTTAAAAAGAAAGAAAGAAAGACACTGTATCTCTCCCTTTTTTTTTTTTTTTAAGATATAAGACTGTTTCCCAAAATTTCCCCTTTCCCCTTACTGCCTCCCATCGCCAAAGCAAATGTCCCCTCACTTCTTATAAGAGTGGAAATAGAGTCTACAACGTTGCCCCTAGCTGCAAGGGAATCTGGGAACCCAAGCATTTACCACCTCAGCCACCAGTGGATGAGTGAATGCTTCTCAGTAGTCTGGTCCAGCCCAATGGCTCTGCATCTGTCCCTGCACCTCTCACAGTCCCCTGCATCCTTCGCTCTCTTAGGACATATCATGGTTAAGAGTGTGGGCTTTGGCACTTACTGCCTGACCTGCTCAGCCGGTTCTGCTACTTCTAACTGCGTACTAATGGCTGGTGACTTAAACTTTCTGTGCCTCCGTTTCCTAAAGTGGGAACCACAATAGACGTAACTATTTCACAGGGCTACTGTATAATGAGGATTAAGTAAAACAATACTGAAAGCTCTAAGCACGATGTCAAGCACAAAGTACACCTTCCATAAATGTTCATAATGATTATGTATGGCAGTTTCGAACTTGGGGTTTGCAGGGATTAATATCCAAAGGTTAGTAGCCATTTCCTCCTTTCCCCTCCATTTTGCCTCATTATAGTTATTACAGTCTGAAATTTCCCTGCAAGTGAAAATAGGTTGCTCCGGGGACCTAAACCCTGCACCTGGCTCAAACGCTGTTCCCAAATACCTAATCTGAAAATGAGCTGGCACCGGTCTGGGCTCCACCCCCAAGCTGTACTCTGAACTATCCCATTCCCTGAGTAGGACACACAGCTGACAGGGCGTCACACACACACTCGCAGACAAGAAGAGATTCCAAACCAAATGAATGCTGTATTTATTGCTTTGCTTAAAGAGGGGAAACACGTCTGCAAAGAATCACATTTGAGGCAAATGTTGGGTAGTGAAAAGCAACCTGAGCCTTTCCACCCAGAGTAGCCGTGTTCATGCCTCTTGCCTGAAACCTAGATCAGGATTTGGCAACCTGTGACTTTGGTGCCAGAGGTGGCACTGGAGCCAGCTGGAATTGGCGCTGGGGCTGGCTGCAACAGACTTGCCCATCCCTACAACCTGCAAATAACTCTCCACAGTTGGAAGAATTTTAAGCCCAGTCACTCGCTTCTTTTCTTCCTGAGACTTACTTATTAAATGCATTTGCTTTGGGGAAAAATAATTTGCTACCAAAAGCTTCAAAAAAGAACCCATCGCAGAAGGCTAAAAAAAAGCTTTTTAAGGTGTTGGCAAGGATGAGGAGAAATGGAACTCTCATATTGTACATTGCTGGTAGGACTGTAAAAAGGTGCAGCCATTTTGGAAAATAGACTGGCAGTTCTTCAAGATGTTAAACATAGAGCTGCCATATGACCCAGCAATTTCATTCCTAGGTATATACCCAAGAGAATTTAGGACATATGTCAAAACAAAAGCCTGCTCAGAAATGTTCATAGAGACATTCTTCATAATATACAAAAAGTGGAAACAACCCAAATGACCATCAACTGATGAATGATTAAATAAATGTGGTCTGTTCATACAACGGAATATTATTATGCAATAAAAAAGAGTGAAGAACTGATACATGCTATAACATGGGTGAACCTTTAAAATATCAGGCAAATCAGGCTGGCTTGTGTTGTTCAGTGGTTGAGTGTCGACCCATGAACCAGGTTCAATTCCTGGGCAGGGCACATGCCTGCATTGTGGGCTCAATCACCAATGAGGGGCAAGCAGGAAGCAGCCAATCAATGATTCTCTCTCTCTCTTTTTTTCTCTTACTTTCTCTCTCTGAAATAAAAAATTTAAAAATCAATAAAACATATCCTCAGATGAGGATTTAAAAAAAAAAAAAATCAGGCTAAGCAAAAGAAGCCAGTTACATATTATATAATTCCATTCAGCTTGGCCGGTGTGGCTCAGCAATTGAGCATCAACCCAGAAACCAAGAGGTCACAGGTTCAATTCCCAGTCAGGGCACATGCCCAGGTTTCAGACTCCATCCTCAGTAGGGGGCGTGCAGAAGACTGCTGATCAAAGATGTTTCAATCTCTACCCTTCTCCTTTATCTCTCTCTAAAAATCAATAAAACATTTTTTAAAACTATCCTGAAATTAGTGATAATGGTTACGTGACTGAGGATATGTTAAAAAAAAAAAAAAAAAAAGCACTGATGTGTACACTTCAAAAGGATGAATTTCATGGTTTGTGAGTCATATCTCACTAAAGCTGTTATTTTTTTTTTAAGTTCCTACTGTGGTTAATGCAAATGTGAAATTATAAATTTTCATATCTTGTTCAGAGATATGAAAAGGAAAAATTAAAAAATAATGGAAGAAATTCAAAAGGTGTGTGTGTTTTTTTAAAAGTAAACAGTGGAAAATAACTTGCTCCCCACTGTTATTCCCTAATCCTCCTGTTTCTGGGGACAACACTATCATTATTTTCTTACTTATAACCCAGGGATATTCTTTTTTTTGTTTAATCCTCACCCAAGGATATTTTTCCATTGATTTTTAGAGAGAGTGGAAGAGAAAGGGAAAAAAAGAAATATCAGTGTGAGAGCAACATAATGATTGGTTGCCTCCTGCACGCGCCCTGACCAGGGCACAGGCTGGGGAGGAGGCTACAACCGAGATACGTGTCCTTGACCAGAATCGAACCTGGACCCTCAGTCCGCAGGCCAACATTCTATCCACTGAGCCAAACCAGCTAGTGGCCCAGGGATATTTTATGCCTACACAACCTTATTTGTGTGTTGCTTCTTATACAGAGAGCATATCATCCACAATGTTTTGCCCCTGGTTTCAACACTTATTTATGGATCATGGAAATTGTTCCATAAGGACCTTGGGATAAAGTTCATAGAAAGCTGTCCTGCTGCTGAAACTGGTTTGGCTCAGTGGATAGAGCGTCGGCCTATGGACTGAAAGGTCCCAGGTTCGATTCCGGTCAAGGGCATGTACCTTGGTTGCAGGCACATCCCCGGTGGAGGGTGTGCAAGAGGCGGCTGATTGGTGTTTCTAGCTTTCTCTTCCTCTCTGTAAAAACTCAATAAAATATATTTTAAAAGAGAAAGAAAGAAAGCTGTCTTGCTTTTTCAAACAACTGTTATAAGTCGGTGGATGTTATTAGACACACGCGCTGTTTCCTATCTTTACTTTTACAGTGCATTTCCTTGTACCTCTCTCTAAAAAGCAATGCGTTAGCAGGTACGAGTAATCACAAATTATCAAGCAGAAAGTAGAGATCTCTTGAACGAACTCTTCCTAAATGAGCTCAGTGATGTCAAGCCGAGGCTCCCCCCATCACTAGCAGAGGGATCGGACTAGAGGGGGCCAAAGGGAGGAGACAAAATCGCTGTTTAAGGGTGACTGTGTTTGGGATCAAGGCAGCTTGGTGTCTCAAAATGGAAGAATCTCCAAGGCTGGATGGAGCATTTTGGTTCCGACGTGAAAGGACATCCTTGAAGATGGCCAAATCAGGCGTCTCCAAAAGATAATCCTGGAGTTGGCTTCATGAGACAATGCTGTTTTCCAGCATGTCAATACAGGTTGTGGTCTAGAAATTAACGCCATGGAATTTTCCCACTCTTTCTAATATCTTTCTATTGATCTTTAGAGAGAGAGGAAAGGAAAAGGAGAGAGAAGCATCCATGTGAGAGCACATCGATTGGCTGCCTCCTGCATGCTCCCTACCAGGATCAAGCCCACAACCCAAGAATGTGCCCTAACTGGGAGTCGAACCAGCAGCCCTTGGGTGCAAAGGACAAAGCCCAACCAACTGAGCCACATCAGCAAGGCTGCCAATTTAAACAAAAAAACAAAAAACCTGTAATGGAATTTTACCAGATAGCCGAGTGGATCTCACATGGTATGTCTTGTTTCTTAATTTTTTATTTCAAGTGTATATAGAAGTGTGAATACTGAATCACAATGTGAAATGTGTTTGTCACTGTGATTTACGGTCAAATGCTTAAAGGCATGGAGCAGGAAGGTGACTTGTTGGGACTCCACATTCTCTTTCCTAACCTCAGACCTTTTTTCGAGGAGGCTTAGTGTGCAGAACCGAGAACCAACTACTCCTCCCGCTCAAGTACAAATTCAAGTGGAAAGTGGGACATGCTGCCAGTGGGAAGTCGTTGGTTTCTGAGATGGCAGCTTTGAGCAACCAGTTTAATCCTCACCCCTTCTCCTATGGAGAGGGATACATTTGAAGACGAGCTGCTCTTCAGTAAAACCCTCCCACCTTGGCTTGGTGACTTTTATGACACTTCTCTCCCTCCTCTTTTCCTTCCTTCCTTCCTTCCTTCTTTCCTTTCTTTCTTCCTTCCTTCCTTTGCTTTTTCTTTCTTTTTAAATTCTACAAAGGCAATACTAGGTAAAGTCACTCAGCCAACCAAGTCCTCTCTCAGGCAACCACTATTCCCAATTTCGTAGGTGTTATTTAAAAGATGCATTTACATAAATTTTAGTAACTCAGATAATGGCATACTATATGCATTGTTTTGCTCCAACTTATTTATGATTACTAGAGGCCTGGTGCATGAATTCATGCATCAGTGGGGTCCCTTGATCTGACCTCTGGGATTGGGCTGAAACCAGCTCTCTGACATATCCCAAGGGGTCTCAGATTGCGAGAGGGCACAGGTCAGGCCGAGGGACATAACTGGTGCACAATCGGCTGGGGAGGGATGCAGGAAGTTAGCCAGTAGGGACCGTGGGAAGTCTCCCGGTAATGTCCAGTCCATCTCACTCAGTCCCAATCAGCTGGACCCCAGCAGCAAGGTAACCTACCAGAGCATCTGCCCTCTGGTGGTCAGCGCACATCACAGCAAGTGGTTGAGAGGCCTTAGCATATCATTAGCACATTACAGTTTGATTGGTTGAAAGAACAACTGACTGGATGACTGGACACTTAGCATAATAGGCTTTTATTATATAAGATACTAATAGGCTTTTATTATATAAGATACTGGTCCATATGGAGCAGTTTCATTATGTTTTACTAGCTATATCCCATCACATGGAATCTCAGGGCTTTCTTTTTTTTTTTTTTTTTTTAATATACTTTATTGATTTTTTTTTTTACAGAGAGGAAGGGAAAGGAATAGAGAGTTAGAAACATCAATTGGAGGAAACATCAATCAGCTGCCTCCTGCACACCTCCTACTGAGGATGTGCCCGGAACCAAGGTACATGCCCTTGACAGGAATCAAACTTTGGACCCTTCAGTCCACAGGCCAATGCTCTATCCACCGAGCCAAATGGGCTAGGTCAGTCTCAGGACTTTTAAAGGTTGGCTTGACCCCAGCCCTGGAATTACAGTTTCTTTTTTAAATGAAGTTAGGTTTTAAAGTGATGACAGTGAGCTTATTTAAAAGGATAAACCCTCTCCTAATTATTTAGTAATTACAGAGTAGGAACATCGCAGAAATGGATGTGTTGAGGCATAAGAACAATATGTATGCCAGGGGTGAATGTATCAGCCAAACTAAGATTCTAGGTAAAAAACGAACAAAAAACCCAGAAATACAAACAAACAAACACTATTAATCAACAATTGCAGAGTCCGTTAAGGATAAGTCACTGAACACATCAATCATGATGCTTCTCCCACCCACAGGTCCTTCTAAAGGAAGGGCAGAGGTCTTTGGTATCATGTGACTGGCCACTCCTGCTCACACCACAGCTGACTGGGTCAGAGATGGGCATCAGCTCCTAGGGCAGCCAATGCAGGGGCTGGGGAGTGATTTCTGAGGCGGCTGGGCACCAACACAGTGGGCAAGACAGAAAACAGGTTGATTTGTCAGATTTCCATTTGGGGTGAATTTAAATAGAAAACTGTAGAGTACGTCAGCTGGCTAATAAAAGGATTTGAAACCACAGGGATAAAGAGCATATGAGCTAAGAAGGACTAGAATGGGACATGAAGAACAGAATCTCTGAATACTCAGAGCTAGGAGGTAGAGAAAAGATACCAAAAAAAGAATAGGGGCCTTAACTGGTTTGGCATGGATAGACTGAAGGGTCCCAGGTTTGATTCCAGTCAAGCGCATGTACCTTGGTTGCAGGCACATCCCGAGCAGAAGGTGCGTAGGAGGCAGCTGATCAATGTTTCTCTCTCATAGATGTTTCTAACTCTCTGTCCCTCTCCCTTCCTCTATGTAAAAATCAATAAAATATATTTATAATTTAAAAAAAAAGAAAAAGGAAGGCAGTTTATTCCTGGCAATTGCAGATTTAGATAACCTGAAACATCGTACCCTTCACTACAAAAACATCTGAAGCTTCTGGGTAAGAGATATTCTTTCAAACGAGTAACTCAGTTCACAAGAAAGTAAGGGAAATCCCCAGGGGCCAAAAAGCAAAAATGGAACCGAAAACCAAACCAGCAAGTATGAACTGGTAAGTGTGACTACCGGAGGAGGGAGGTACTGTGGGTCTCAGAAAGCAAGGGTCTTGGGTTGAAATGCAAATTCAAGGACGGAAAATGAGGCCTTGAACTCATATCATGTGAAATTACAACACAGAGAGAAAAAATCTTCCTTGAGCTGGGAATCAAGAGTCAAAATAAGGGTGAGATTAGACCCTAGCATTTCAGCAGCTAGGATTAGGACAAAAACTATGGGAGAGACGAGATCTATACCCACAAACTAAGAAAAGAACAATATATTTCATAGATCTACATTATACATAAAGACCAAACCAGTTGGACCAAGAAATAAGCAGAGTACAGGGTGAGGGAAGCTGGTAGGTGGTGGCAGGAAGAGAAACAAGACAGCGCATAGAGACCTAAAAATAGAGAAAGTAGCTGAGCTCTGAGCTGCTAGCGGTAGCGGGGTGCGCTGTGACAGTGTGTCAAGGCCAGCAGAGCTCTCCATGACTTTCGAGTGTGTGGGAGGCCTTCTTCACCTATTCATCTTTTTGCCACGTACTCACTGAGCGGCACATTTACTTTCTGTTGCTGCTCTAACGAATTGCCACAAAGGTAGTGGCTTAAAACAACACAAATTTATTGTTACAGTTTGGGATGTCAAAAGTTTGGAACGGGTCTCAGGGGGCTAAAATCAAAGACTTGGTCCTTCTGGAGGCTCTAAGGGAAATTCATTTCCTCGCCTTCTCAGCTTCTAAGGCTGCCCACATTCCTTGGCTTGTAGCCTCCTTCTGACTTCATAGCGGGCACTCACCTCTCCTTCTGCTGTCCTATCTTCTCTGACTCAGATCCTCCTACTTCCCTCTTGCAAGGACCCCACTGCGGTTACAGCGATTTGATTAAATTCCTAAATGAGCATCCTGGGGAAATTCTATTCTCCATCAGTTTCCCCACTTGTGAAATGAACTGTTTGAATGCAATGTTTCCGCATAGGCAGGTGAGATGGTTTTGGTAAAACATTCAGACAATTGTAAACAGCACTGCAGGAACATCAGCCCTTCTTCAATCATGCTCGTTCTTGTTCGTGTGGGTATTTTTAATGGCAGGGTTGGGGCTTGGGGGGAGGGGTGATAATCCTCACCTTAGGATATTTTTTCCATAAATGACAGGGTTGTTGTTGTTTGTGGGTGTTTTTGTGTGTGTGTGTGTGTGTGTGTGTGTGTGTGTGTGTGTGTTTAAAATATATTTTATTGATTTTGTACAGAGGAAGAGAGAGGGATAGAGAGTTAGAAACATGGCTGAGAGAGAAACATCGATCAGCTGCCTCTTGCACACCGCCCACTGGGGATGTGCCCGTAACCAAGGTACATGCCCTTGACAGGAATCGAATCCGGGAGGGACCCTTCAGTCCGAAAGCCGATGCTCTATCCACTGAGCCAAACCAGTTTAGGCCGGTTGTTGTTTTATTGTTTTATGAACCTCACCTGAGAACATGCTTATTGGTTTTAAGGAGAGGTGATTGGGGAGAGAGAGGGAAAGAAAGAGAGAGAGAGAAACAATGTGAGAGAGAAACACTGATTGATTGCTACCTGCATATGTGCCCTGATCAGGAATCGAACCCACAACCTTTTGGTGTATGGAACAAAGCTCCAATCAACTGAGCCACACCAGCCAGAGAAATCATCCTCTTATTCTTCTACCTTTAGTAGAAAGTCTCAGTTTTCATTTTTTGTGGAGGTTTTTAAAATATGTTTTTATTGATTTCAGAGAGAGGAATGAAGAGAGAGAAAGAGAGAGAGAGAGAGAAACATCAATGATGAGAGACAGTCATCAGTAGGCTGCCTTCTGCACGCCCCCTACCGGGAATGGAACAGTGACCTCCAGGTTCATGGGTTGACCCTCAAGCACTGAGCCAAACTCAGTTTCCTTTTTGAACAACGGACAAGCCATCCCAAATCCTAAAGCTTATAGGAGGCAACAGTATCTAGCCAAAACAGAATCACGTTGTGTTATTCCCCTGTCCTTATCTTCACTCTGCTTTCCACCGATGACAGAGAATACAGGTTTTCTGCTTACATGTTGATATAACGTTTCCTTTTTGAAATATTTATGCCTCTGAATAAGTAAATTAATTTCAAGAAAAACACTAAATAAATAACACAGGGTCAAGAATATGGCAAAATCATTAAGATAGAACAGGTATGACTGAAGCCAACTTTCATTCACTCTGCCCATTTTTCAGGCAGAATAGCTAAGGCCTGGTGCAGTTAACATGATTCCAGCCTTATTGTCCGGACTCGGACATGTTCCAGCAGCCACAGCCAGTGTACACAATACTTGCAAAGGATGGTCATGCATTCAAAGTGCATTCGACAGCAGGTGTGGGGTTCAAGAATATTCTGGTTTGGAATGATGTTATTGCAGATTCCTCCCCACCAGGCCCCCACTGTGCAGGATTCACTCATGGAACAAATATTGATCCAGTTGCTACCGCTCACCAGACACTCCTGGGAATAAAACGGTGAACCACAGACAGCGACACTCCCTGGTCTCAACATGTTTGTAATCTAGTGATCTAGAAGATAAAAGAAACACACAAGCAAGATAATTATAGATTGTGATCAGTGCTATAAAAGAAATGAGTAGCTTATGAGGATGGGCTAATTTACATAGTTAAATTTGATTGTGTTTACTTGTTTCCTTAGTTTGACTAGACAATACATTAATGACGTCCAAATTTCCAAAGGTACAGAAGGCTTAGGGTGAAAATCTTCCTCTCTCTTTTCTCCCGCAGACCCCCAGTTTCTCTCCCTAGAGGCCACCAGGTTACAGGTTTATTGCGGATCCTTTCAGAGGTGTTCTAATCATCCACAAGCCAAGAGGCACATAACCTCTGTTCTTCACTTACATGGTAACTTACATGCAACACACATTTGCTCACTTTACGTTTCCACCCGAGAACACATCTTGGACATCATGTCCCTCTTTATTTAGATAGGTGGATAGAGAAGGTCGCCTTTTGTCAACGGCGGGGCTGGGAAGAGGTGTCAGTCCAACCGTCACAATGAAAAGGGCTTGGTGTGTGCAGGCACTGGCGAGCTCCACGCACTCCGTGTGATGAGCGGAGCAGGAAAAATAAGCGATAATGCCAGGAAGGGAGGCAGGCGTGGGGACGTGTAGGTTCTTGTCGGTCGTAAAAAGAAGTCTGCAATTTATTCTAATAGCAATAGCCACTGGATGTGTTTTCAGCGGAGTGACTTGATCTGACTTGCATTTTTCAAAGATCAGGTGATTGCGTTGCAGGGGGAGAGGGCGGGCAGGCAGGTATAGGAGAGGATACCAGACAGAAAGTGGCTGCCATATTCCAGGTGAGAAGTGATGCGAGCTTAGACGAGGATGGTAGAAGAGGAAAAGGACTGCCTGGCCAGTGTGGCTCAATTGGTTGAGCATCGTCCTGTGCACTGAAAGGTTGCTGGTTTGATTCCCAGTCAGGGCACATCCCCCATAGAGGGCTCCTAGGGGACATGCAGGAGGCTTTCACAGGTATTGCTTTCACATTGATGTTTCTCTCCCTCTCCCTTTCTCTCTCTCTAAAGATCAATTTTAAAATCTTTTTAAAAAGAGAGAGAGAGCCGGGGCCGGTTTGGCTCAATGGATAGAGCGTCGGCCTGCGGACTGGAGGGCCCCGGGTTCAATTCCGGTCAAGGGCATGTACCGTGGTTGCGGGCACATCCCCAGTGGGGGGCTGCAGGAGGCAGCTGATCGATGTTTCTCTCCCATTGATGTTTCTAACTCTCTATCCCTCTCTCTTCCTCTCTGTAAAAAAAAAAAAAAAAAAAAAAAAAAAAAAAATCAATAAAATATATTTTTAAAAAATAAATAAGAGAGAGAGAGAGAGAGAGAGAGAGAGAGCGGAGATTTGGGGGTATATATTAAAGCTGGAACAGAGAAAACTTTGATAGATCGGATATGGGCAAACAAGGGGAAGAAGAGGTCTGAGTCCCTGGGAAGAGGGGATTATCAGGTTTCATGGGTATTATAAAGTCCATTAATTTACTTTAAAACACTTCAATATCGCCCTGACCGGTTTGGCTCAGTGGATAGAACGTCGGACTGCGGACTGAGGGGTCCCAGGTTCGATTCCGGTCAAGGGCACGTACCTTGTTTGCAGGCACATCCCCAGTCGGGCGTGTGCCGGAAGCAACCGATCGATGTTTCTAGCTCTCTAACCATTCCTCTCTGTAAAAAATAAATAAAATATATTTTTTGAAAAAACTTCAACTTTATCAGTTTGATATTCTATAAATGCCAGGTGAAGTCAGTGTTTCTCAATGTGTAGCCCATGGACCCACAGCAGAAGCATCACCGTGGATGGGTCAGAGACACACACCCGCCACCCTCCGCAGAGCTACTGCATCAGAAAAGGGGGCGATGAGGCCCGGGGTTCAGCCACTTCAGGAGCCTGCAGGTGATTCTGACGCAGGCACAAATAGGAGAGCCTTTGGGGTAAGCCACCATACTGGGGATGGTCCACGAAATGGCTATTAAGAATACAAACACAGGGAAAATAAACAGAAACAAATGGCCACGCTATCAAACTCAAATGGACGGGGACCTCAGAGGGCAGTGGAGACAGGTAACAGGCAGAGAGGGCTGCTCAGCAGAGGAACCTTATCAGAGGAAGGGAAACTGCTCTACGTGCCTGGAACAGCTTTGGGAGGTGGGGTTCCCTGAACCCTGGGAAAAAACAGGCCTTATCTTGAAGAGAGGAAGGACTGGATGCAAAGAAGTCTGCCGCAAACAATAGCAGTCGAAGCCTGGTTGGAGAGAAATGTGATGTGTGCGAAAGAAATGAGGAATAAAGGGTGTTTTGTTTTTTTTTTAGCAGAGTTCTCACACACACACACACAAAAAAAATGCTATCGGGGAAGCGGGGGCGGGGGTGGGGGGGACCATTTCCAAGAACAGAAGGGGCAGACGAAATGCATAGGTGCAGAGACACAGAGACCAGGATTAGAGCTCACCAACCCAGAAGCAGCGATGACCTTGGGCAAGGTGCTTCTCCTTTAATGATGTCGATATTTCCCCCCTCTAAGGAGTTAGGCTGTCAGCTGTTGTAAATTTAAAAGTCATTCCCCGAGAAGGACACGCACGCCTTCACCTTTGCAGTGTTTTGCCAAAAATGTTTAACCTGACTCTAAACCCGTGGAAACAGTCAGACAAATCCAAATTAAGGGACATTCTGTAGAACTGGCCTGAAAAACAAAGAAACAATTGTCTTAAAACAAAACAAAAACAAAAAACAAAACAAAGGCTAGGGCACTGTTCTATATCTGGATTAAAAGAGACACAGAGGAGACGTGACAAATGTCTTATGTGATCCTTGTACCCTGCATTGTTGTAAAAGCAGCTACATTAAACTTTGCTGGGCTGGTTAGGGAGATCTGAGCCTGTGAGGGTCTGGCAGAAGACAGGTGATCCTAAGGACAGACTTCCTGACACAGGGGCTGTGTGTGTGACCAGGGAGGCCGGTGCCCGTGTTCTCAGGTGAAGAGCACCTAAATTATTTAGAAAAAAATGAACCACCCGGAAAGCATCTGAAAGAATAGACATGCTGCTGCCGTTAACCTTTGTTTTCTTTTTTTGTGTTTGTTTTCGTTTCATTTTTTCCTTTTTATTGAACTTATTGGGGTGACACTGGGTAACAAAAGTATACAGGTTTCGGGTGCACCGTTCTACAGCACATCTTCAGTAGACCGTATCGCGTGTTCACCATCCCAAGTCAAGCTTCCATCCATCACCATTTATACCCCCTACACCTGTGGTTGGCAAACTGCGGCTCTCGAGCCACACGCTGCTCTTTGGCCCCTTGCGTGTGGCTCTTCCACAAAATACCACGGCCTGGGCAAGTCTATTTTGAAGATGTGGCGGCGTTAGAAGAAGTTTAAGTTTTTTAAAATGTGGCTCTCCAAAGAAATGTCATTCGTTGTACTGTTGATATTTGGCTCTGTTGACTAATGAGTTTGCCTATACCCTTTTCTACCTCCCCCTACCTGCCACCCTGCAAACATCACACTGGGGTCCATGTCCATGAGATTTTTCTCTCTTTTTTTTTTTTTTTTTTTCTCAATCCCACCCCTACCCCAAATACACAGCTGTCAGCCTGCTCTCTATCTACTAATAGGAGTCTCAGTCTTTGTTTTCTGAAACCTGGGCTGGGGCTAGGATGACCAACTCCTCTGGTTTACCCAGGACTTTCCTAGTTCTGCATCCCAGAAACCCCAGTCAACCCCAGAAAACTCAGGAGAGCTGATTACCCAAAAGGAGATCCAAATCTTCTCCGTTTGACAATAATAAGTCTTCCAATCTAAAAGGAGGAAAGTAGGTATATTTTCATTTTAAAACCACCATTTAGCCTCTTCCTAGTCTAACAAGGTATCTCTGGGTTCAGGTCCCTACTTACCCGAAAATCCCTGGGAGATGAACAGAAGGCAACGATGGCCATACTGATTTTCCAATTGCCAAGGTAGATGTGGAAACCAGGTAACCAGGACATCGGGCTTGAGCCTTAGTTAAAATTCGGGGGGGTGGGGGGGGGGCGGAATATAAGAAGCCCTATATTGAATTAAGTTCATATTAGTGGGTTGGGTTGCAGTGCTGGATTCAGGAAAGTGTTAGGCAAATGGAATGAGTTGGATACCTACTTATATAAGGCCCAAGTTCAACCCTTCCAGTCCCTGGGAAACCAGGACAGTTGATCACCCCACATATAAGTGTTACTATAATTACTGCTGTTATTATTTTAGCAAGACTCACACAGCTGCAAGATGTAAATGAACTCACAGCTCTGCCAGCATCTTTCGTACTAACTCCAGGATAGTAAGCAACGCCAGCAAAACACTAGCACTTCCTCATGCAGTCAGAGGCAGCAGGTTAGAAATTACAAGTGGGAGGAGGGTGGGACCGTTGTCTTTAAATAAAAGGTGTGACTGGGGCCCCGAATAACTCATTTATTTAAGTTTGTTTTTCCCATACAGAACACCTATTTATTGAACACTTGCCATATATAGAGGGTGGGGCAAAAATAGTTGTTCATAAGGAAAAAAATACAATCTATAATAATAAAAGTGTAATATGCTAATTAGACCAGACAGCCAAACGACCTTTGGGATGTCCTTCCAGACGAAGCCACCGCAGCGGGAGCCAAGGCAGAGGCAGTTAGGGGTAATCAGGCAGGCATGCAGAGTGGTTAGGGGAAATGAGGCAGGCAGACAAGCAGTTAGGGGCATCAGGCAGGCAGGTGAGTGGTTAGGAGCCAGTGGTCCTGGATTGTGAGAGGGATGTCTGACTGCTGGTTTAGGCTCGAAACTGACAGTTGGACATCCCCTGAGGGGTTCCGGATTTCGAGAGGGTGCATACCAGGCTGAGGGACCCCCCTCTTCCCCTTGCACAAATTTCGTGCACCAGGCCTCTAGTAATTAATAAATAATAATACAAGAATAAATTCTTATTTTGCATACTCACAACTATAAACCACTTTTGCCCAACCCTGGATATAGTTTAGTACTAGACTCCAGGGCAAAACTATTTACGTATCTTATCTCATTTAATTCTTGAGGAACTCAACAAGCTAAGTGCTATTTATTATCCACACTTTTCGGGGGAGTGGGGAAGGCAGCCCCTGGCTAAGCAAATTGCCTAAGGACACAGAGCTGGAAAATACCAAGTCATGAATAGAATTCAGGCCTATAAGCGCTCCTGACCAGGAATAGGAGAATGGGGATCTCAGAACTGGTTGCACATGAGAATCATCAGGAGTGTTGGAAAGTTTCCAATGCCCAGACTCTAGGCCCCGATAGCCTGATTTAATTGTTCTGTATAGGGACCAGGCATCAGTATTTCTTTAAAGTCCTCTGGTTAATTGATTTTGTGTGTAGCTATCGCTGAGAACCATTGCTACTCACATTCTGACTCAGTTTTCCATACTTCCTGCAGTGATCCATTAATTATTAATGATTAATAGGTCTTGAAAGCAATTTAATCTCTTCAATCCGATCATTTAAAGAGAGATTAGAGCCCTGGCCCAGTAGCTCCGCTGATTAGAGCATCATCCCAATACACCAAGGCTGTGGGTCAAACCCACCCCCACCCCGTCATGGCACATTCAAGAACCAACCAATGTGCCGAAACCGATTTGGCTCAGTGGATAGAGCGTCAGCCTGCAGACTGAAAAATCCCAGGTTCGATTCCAGTCAAGGGCATGTACCTTGGTTGCAGGCACATCCCCAGTGGGTGGTGTGCAGGAGGCAGCTGATTGATGTTTCTCTCTCATCGACGTTTTTAACTATCCCTCTCTCTTTTTCTCTGTAAAAAATCAATAAAAAATATTGCCCAAACCGGTTTGGCTCAGTGGATAGAGCGTCGGCCTACAGACCAAAAGGTCCCGGGTTTGATTCAGGTCAGGGCATGTACCTTGGTTGCGGGCACATCCCCAGTGGGGGTGCAAGAGGCAGCTGATCGATGATTCTCTCTCATTGATGTTTCTAACTCTCTATCCCTCTCCCTTCCTCTCTGTAAAAAATCAATAAATATATTTTATTGATTTTTTACAGAGAGGAAGGGAGAGGGATAGATGGATAGAAACATCGATTGACCAGCTGCTTCCTGCACACCCTCCACCGGGGATGTGCCCACAGCCAATGCACATGCCCCTGACCGGAATCGAACCTGGGACCCCTCAGTCCGTAGGCCAACACTCTATCCACTGAGCCAAACTGGTTTCGGCAATAAAATATATTTTTTTAAATCAATAAAAAATATATTTTAAAAAAAGAAAGAAAGAGCCAACCAATGAATGCATAAATAAGTGAAACAACCAATCCATGTTTCTCTCTCTCAAACCAATTTTTACAGAAGAGTATGCTAGGATGGGACAGAAAAGAAAAGAAAATACTGCGTCACACATAGCATTCTGGAAACTTACATTTCAGAAGTGTGTGCCATCGTGATATAAAATGTATTTCTTACTGTGAATCAAAACTGTTCAAAAGCTACTCTTTTAGACTTACTCAAATCTAGAATACAGATTTGGCCCCTACAATGTTTATTAGTTGCCAGTCAGTATTTGAATGTTGGTAGATTTCATAAAAGGACCTGAATTTCTGTCAATTCCTGGTCTCTTTGAAAATGTGTGCATGGAAGTGTGGAAAACCGGGCGCACCTTCCTGCATGGCCCACGTAAGGACCGGGAGAGGGTGTGGCTCTCTGGTTCACCAGCGTCCCCACCATTCCCTGATGGCTCCAGACACAGAGGCTGAGTGACAGTAATAGCCTCTTGTCTCACCCAAGTCGACTCTATTCACAGCAGTCCTGGCTCCTGTGGTGCTTTTATTTTATTATTATTATTTTTAAATTATTGATTATCCTGTGGTGCTTTTAAGTCTGTCACCCCTGCCCAGAAACTGAACTCCATCTGAGCTGAGATTATATTTGTTTCGGTTTTTATTATATCCCAAACAGACAGCACTACCATAGGAAATGTTTGAAAGGAAGGGGCAGGGAGACAGAGAGAGAGAATGCCAGCCTACCAGAGCCAACCAAAGGACCAGTATGGGTTTCTCAATCCTTCTTCTCTAGACCCAGAAGATGGAGCAAGGCCATTTTCTAGGACCAAAAAAGAAAAAAGAAAAAAGAAAAAGAAAAAAAAACAGACCCCATTATCCACATTTAGCATTATGTAACTGTTATCCAGATTTAATGGCCATGGGTGTGGAATAAAGATTTTTTCAATTAGTCAAAACATGCTTTTTCATTATTATTAGTTTTCACTTTTCACTGAACTAATGCAAATGAAGCACGATTTGGGTAGGCCACTGGTACAATAGGGTGGCCAAAAACATACCTCAACTGCCCCTCTGGGGACAGTCAGCACCCTTTGCCTGTGAGTCCACTCTGAAATGAATATTTGATCCTCAGGGTAAACAAAAAACAACTTTAAGATGACATGAGCCACAGTTCCTTGGCATTAGGTGTTTATAATTATACAAGGTAAAAAAGGAGGAAACAGACACACACACACACACACACACACACACACACACACACACACACACTCTTTCCACCACGGAGCAGGGTTTAAATCAGCCTGGTCAGCAAAAGCAAGCTTTCTGTAAATAAACAAGCTGGGATCTTTCAAGGCCTTGGATTCTGGATGGCTAGGCTGCCAACTTTTATAAATCTGTTTTGCAAGACTTCAAAAGCCAGACACCCTGGCCACTTGGTTCTTGCAACTGGCAATTAGTATACACAATGCCTCATCTCCCAAAAATGAAGGCCTCATTTTGAAAAAACAAAAAGAAACCCAGGTTTAAAGAGGCCACCAATAAAAGCTATATGGACGTGGAAGGTCCATATGGAGGTAGGAGCAGCGGTCTGTCATTTGAAAGATTTCTCCAGCCCCAGTTTTCAAGCAAGGAATTTTTGTCCAGCCTGCTCCAGCCGAACAACGTCCAAGGGAGCCTGGCTCTACCAGAGCTCACCAATTTTCCTTCCCTCACATACGCCTTTCGGGTTTTTGCCACAACCACAAGCCGCCTTACCATTACTTACTTAATATGTTTTTTTTCTTTAAATGGACTCACCTTTTAATTTAAATTTCTTTAAAAAGGATTCTTTATATTATTTCTTTTCTTTCTAACTCAATTGTGGTTTCCTCTGGAAAGCTGAGACTATCCAGGAAACACTCTGACCCCTTGTTACTCAAAGTAAGGTCCCTGGAAATAGAGAATCTCAGGCCCCAATTCAGACCTGCTGAATCAGAATCTGCATTTTAAAAAGCTTCCCCACCACCACCCCTTCCTCCTCCAGCCCTAGCCAGTTTGGCTCAGTGGATAGAGTGTCAACCTGCGACTGAAGGGTCGCGGGTTCAGTTCGATTCTGGTCAAGATATGTATCTCTGTCACAGGCTCAATCCTCATCCCCCGCCCGCCCCTGGTCGGGGTGCAAGCGGGAGGCAACCAATGGATGTGTCTCTCTCACATGGATGTTTCTGTCTCCTTCCCTCCCTTTCTCTAAAAAATATATCAATGAAAAATATTCTTGGGTGAGGATTAACAACAAGAACAACAAAAACATAAAAAGCTCCCCCCAGATGGTTTGCAGGCACATTCCTCTTTGAGAAGCACTGGCCTAAGAGACTAGATATGGAAAACAGTGAAGGAACCAAAGCAAGTCTGGTGAACTTTAAAATGCTGCCCTCAGAGTCACCAGTCACTCAATGTCCACTTTGGTAGCATTCTGGCTTCTTTTCCCACATTCTTAATTTTTTTACATATGGCAGTGACTTCATTTTCTGGTCTGAGAGGTGGGCACAAAATTTAGACTTGGCCAATGAAAGTTTTCCATTACTGCTGGGTACAGTGATTGGTTCGGGATGGGTGTTGTGATCCAAACCAGATTGTTCGGTTCAATTCTTAAACTTCTGTTGGAACAGTTGCCTAAGAAATAGTTATTTCTCTGAAATTGCTAAGTAGAGAGTAAGCCTGTAGCTTCTGGGGCTACTACTTAGTGAGTTTGTGCCTAAGAATGACACCAGCATTCAGGAAAGCAGGCAAGATGAAAAAAGACCAAGTATTGACAGCATTGTTGCCTAGATCCAGCCCTGCCTGATGCTGCCATCCCTGAACTTTTGAGATATGCAAGCCAATAAATTTCTCCATAATTTTTTTGTGTTTTCTATTACTTATAATAGACTGATCTACCATATACATAATTATTTATAATAAATGGCAAGATATATTACGGACACTGATGTTGACCTACGTAAAAAACATTCTCCCTTTTAGTCAGAATTCTGGCAGTAACCAGGTTTTTACCTTCCTCCTGGTGACTGTGCACCTCCAGAGGGATGGGTCCTAGTCTCAGACTCAATCTGAAAAAGAGAATCATGACGGATGTGAGCCAATCACAGCGACCTGGTCACTTTCCAGTGATTGGTATAGGCATTGTCACATGATGTCCTTTTGAGCAACAAAACTAAGAGGAAAATTCTGCTGAGTGCTTCTGGGAAAGGTGTTTTTCCTGAACAGAGATAATGACGTTGTGATCTGAATGTCTTGAATTGTGGGTGTTATTTTGCCACCATGAGTAGACAAAGGTAACATGCCGAGAAAAAATGCAGAAAGAATGTACCTCCTGACACTGTTTGAGCCCCTGAGAACTCTCTCAACCTTTGCCTCCTTGCCAGCTTGGTAGCAAAGTGACTGCAGTAGCTGCCAGCTCCACAAGCCTACACCACCACCTGGGAGAAGAAAAGCATATTTAGGGTTCTCTCTCCTGAAGGAGAAGAAATGGTTTCCCTTCAGGAGCCACAGCCAATACCTTGTACCTTGTATTGGCCCTGGCTTGGTTATGTGTCCAAGTGTTTTCCCTGTTGCTAGGGAAAACACATGGGTTGACTGAAGCCAATCAGAACCCAATCTGGTAAGGTAAGCCTGTCCCTAAAGTACATCAGCTGAGAATGTGCAAGTCGGTGTTGTGGCCCAACAAATGGTGCCTTGGAAAACTTACAAAAAGGACATAGCTCTCCTCCAATCAAGAGCCATGTGACTTTGGTAACAAGCAAACAAGGTACACGCTGCTTAGCATTATGGGGGAGGAAGAAAATGTGTACCTTGTGATCCTTGCTTTTCGAGAATTTATACGTGCGATGAACGGCCTCTTCATGGATCAGCTCCAGCTCTGCCCTTCAGAGACTGTATTTTCTCTGAAGGAGCACTCTATTAGAGTTAACACGAGCTACTGTAACAAATAAGCCCCACCTTTCCGAAGTTCATCTCCTGTGTACGTCGCTATCCAGTGCTGTGTGGCCAGTGGATGGACAGCACTCCGCCGTGTCTGCATGGTGGTGGCGGCGGAAAGAGAGTGGAGAAGATGGGTGTTTCTCAACTGCCTGGCTCTGAGCTAACTAACAGACATTGCTTTTGCTCACATTCTCTTTGCAAGAATGAATTACAGGGCTGAACCAAGACGCTAAGGGGGCTGGGAAATGTTGTCCCAGGCCTGGCTGCTGCTTTCTAGTGACAATTCTATCCTAAGGGTAACTAGCCATCTCTGCTGCTCAGATTTTGCCCCTAATAATGGGAAGTATCCACAAGGATGCAGAAATTCCTTGGTCATGTTTAAGCAATTTAAGCCATAGACTTTACCAAAGTTATGCGGTCTCAATACTATGGACACAGTGGGCCAGATAGTTCTTTCCTGTGAAGCTGTCCTGAACACTATAGGATGTTTAGCAGTGCCTCTGGCCTCTACCCACCAGAAGCCGGCAGGACTCACCTTCTCTGCCAGTTGTGGCAACCACAAATATCTCCAGACTCTACCGCATGTCCCCTGGGGCATGAAACATTTCCATCCCACAGAAAGTTTCCTCCTGCCCCTTCCCAAGCCCAGTTAACCACGATTCTGACCTCTATCACCATTAATTTTTTGCCTGTTCTTGGACTTCAATATAAATGGAATCATTCAGAATGAACTCCTGGTTTCTTCCACTCAAATTATGTTTTTCAGCCTGGCTGGTGTGGCTCAGTGATTGAGCGTTGACCTATGAACCAGGAGGCCACAGTTCGATTCTCATTTAGGGCACATGCCCGGGGTTGCAGGCTCAATCCCCAGTTTATGGGGGAGAGGTGCAGGAGGCAGCCAATCAATGAGTCTCTCTCATTGATGAGAGATAGAAACGATGTTTCTATCTCTCTCTCCTCCTTCTTCCTGTCTTAAATAAAAATGTTCTTTTAAATTATGTTTTCAGATTCAGTCATGCTGGCTGTTGGAAGCATCTGTAGGTCACCTCTTTTTAAGGTTGACTATTGCATTGTCTGACTATAGCACAATTTATTTCTCTGTCCTCTTGTTTCCAGTTTGGGCTATTATGGAAAAAAGTAAAAAGCTAATATAAACCTCCTTGAACAAGGATTTATGTGGCCATGTGCACTCATTTCTCTGAACCCAAGAGTGAAATTCCCGGGTCAGAGGGTGGGTGTATGTCTAACTTTATTAGACACTGAATTTGGCCTTTCAAAAGAACTACTTTATTTATTTATTTTTTTAAAGTAATGCATATTTGTGGTAAAGTGTCAAAAAGGCTCAGGATAATAACAGTTCAAATGTGTTATTTACTATGTGGCAGGGCACTGTTCTAAATGTTTTAAGACTATACCCATCCTCTTAATTTGCACAGCAATCCCAGGACGTGGCCTGATGGCCATCATGATTTCCACTTGGACAGCGGGGAAACTGGGTTGCAGAGCTGTGCATTCACACGGCCAGTACGTGGTCAAGCTACATTTGAACCAAGGCCACCTCGCTCCTGAGTTTCTGCTCTGCTCTGATCTTAGCTACAGTTCGGCTTTATCACCTGACTGGCCAAACTATTAGGTGAAAAAATGAAAGCCTCCTTAAGCTCCTCCTTCCAGCCGAGGCTCCATCCCCAGAGGCCACCACTGTGAGCTCTTTTTTTTTTTTCTTTTTTTCTTTTTTTTGCCATCTTTCTGAGAATGTTCTTTGTAGTCAGGCAGCTGGTCAGTAGTGGTTAAGAGACTGCAGTTCAAGGGCAGCCCACAGTTAGCAGTGTGACCAGGGCACATATCTGAACTCTCTGCACCTTCCTCATCCCTAACAGGGGCACAAAAATTGCACCACTAAGCAGAGTGTCTGGCTGAAGGTGACTGCTCCAGAGATGTTAATGTTCAGGGTCCTCAAGTCCCTAGCAGGCATAAGAGGGATTTCTCTCTCCTCGTCACACCTCCGTCCCTCCCCACTTAAGTCCAGAATGATAATGCACGACAGTGGGGTCCAGAAAGGCACTCGATATTAGCAGGAGAAAAAGAGGTGCATGCCTTACAGACATTGCCCTCTGAGAACTTCAGAAGCCTGGGACCTCCTGCTAAGGCAGTGCCAAATGCAGTCAAGAGGGTTGCCAGTTCAAACCACAAAATCAGGGAACCCTAAGTTTGCAAGGCCCTCCCAGGCCTGAGCTGGAGTCAGGAGAGAGCAGAAAAGAGGGGCCTGCCTCTGATGCTCTGCACTGCAAACTCTTTCATGACTGCAAAATCAGTGAGAAAAGCCCTGTGTGTGCTCTCCGCCTTCCCTGCCTGTGTGTGTTTGCTGTGTGGCAGGAGCTCTTGCTTGCTTGCTGGGAAGGGGCTATCCCCGAGAGTTCTAACAGGCTCTGTAAGAACAAACGACAATGTTATAAATATGTGCCAGTGAAACACATTGTCTTCGTACCCAATGGAAACATCATGTGCAAGCTGTTTTGCGATTTCTTTTTTCCACAACTTTCTTGGTCATCTTTTCTATCGTGATAGACTTTTTTCTCCCTAAAGTGTACAGTATGCCTTTTTCTAGACAGACCACGATATATTTGACGAGGCATCTCTCAAACCACCAGATGGTAGATGCAGGGGGCTGATTACACTGTTTTCTCTCCTTCTGAGTGTTGGAAATTCTCCACATTAAAATAATAATACTAATACAATAAAGGAAAGCTTCATGGGGTAATAAAAATTTTTTCTATTTTAGCCTATAAAGATGACTTCCTTATCAAAAGCATCTTCTTTCATACCACTAAAAAACGAGTAAAAAAATCTAAACACTATATATAACATCGGTAAACTAAAGCTACCCAACCATGAACAGGGCAAGATTGCTTTCGCTCTTGTTGAGAGCTCATCTCAATAGCTTCCTGATTCTCTGAAGATTGTTGGATGAAACAGAGAACAACAGCTCTCAAAAATCGATGTGGTATCTTAAGAAAATGACTCATTGGAAACTTTAAGTCAGGACCCATGGGTTACTTATAATACGGTAGTAGTTATCTCTGATGTAATCAAAACTGCATGCCAACTCCTCTTGTTAATATTTTACACAACTATTAACCCATTTAATTCTTTCATCAATCTCCAGAAATTTGTACTATTGTTACATTTGACAGAAGAAGAATCAAAAGCACAGAAAGTTTAAATGACTCTTTCAAGGTCTCTTAGCTAGTAAGAAGTGAGGCCAGGATTTGAACTCCATAATCACACCCTTGGTCCTTATTTTCTATTGTCCCTCTGTTAATTTGGTAATGCATCTCTGGCAATTTATTCAGTATCAGGTATAAGGGGACCAAGGGTAGGTTGGAGAGAACAATAAAGATTATTCTGTGCTCATTCTGTAGAAATCTGAGGTGTCCCTAGAAATAACAGATCATCTATATTTACCTTTCCTAGGAAAGCTATAAAATAATAACCACCATTTAGGGAATTTCTACTACCACTACTTTAGAAAAAAATACACTGGGATAATCTCATCATGTCAAGAAATAGTCTATGCACCAGGCAGTAGAGATGGAGCTGTGAAAAGATAGATGCTATAAAACCATGTAAAATAGAATCCAACCTAATCTGGGGATGGGGAAGGGCCACAGAGTAGGAAGAACTAAGTTCCTAAACCAAGCAGACATCCATTTAAGTCCAATTTCATCATTTCTGAGCTGTGTGACCTTAGGCAAGTCATATAGCCTCTATACCCTCACCTGCAAAATGGGATCATCAAACTTACTGTTAAATAAGTAGTACAGCCGATACCGGTTTGGCTCAGTGGGTAAAGCGTCGGCCTGTGGACTGAGGGGTCCCAGGTTCGATTCCGGTCAAGGGCATGTGCCTTGGTTGCAGGCACATTCCCAGTAGGGGGGTGCAGGAGGCAGCTGATCAATGTTTCTCTCTCATCAATGTTTCTAGCTCTCTATCCCTCTCCCTTTCTCTCTGTAAAAAATCAATATAATATATTTTTTTAAATAAATAAATAATAAATAAATAAATAGTACATGAGATAATATAGGCAGATATCTTAAAACAAAATAGGGATTCAATAAAGGTGGCCATTTAAAAAAAATTTATTAATTTCAGAGAGGAAGGGAGAAAGAGAAACTTCAATGATGAGAGAGAATCACCGATCGGCTGCCTACTGCTCACCCCCCACTGGGGATCACAACCCAGGCATGCGCCCTTGACCAGAATAGAACCTGAGACCCTTCAGTCCGCAGGCCAATGCTCTATCCACTGAGCCAAACCAGCTAGAGCAGGTGGCCATTTATTTTATTAGACAAATCCCAGCACACTGTTCAGTATATACCTTGGGCAGAAGGGGTCAGGATGACTATATTTATCTCAGATCACCGAGATTCAAGCAATAACCAAAAGAGTTAGTTTTTTGGGGGACAGGGGGAGAAGGTATCTGTTTTGTTTTGTTTTTGTTATTTCATAGCTAGAGCCTCAAAAGTTAATAGAATTCAGTAGGATTTAAAAGACAGCTTTGTTTTTCTTGGCGCATTAAGAAAGAAATAAGAAAACGTTGCATTTCCTCGCTTGTGGGGCTTAAGCAGAAAGAGACCAAACAAGTCACTCACAGAAAGAGTGGAGTCCATGCGAGGGAAGGATTTCACCTGATCATTGTCAGGCTGTTTAAGTACACCATTACAACCTGCAAACAGGACTTTATCTCTTTGCATTCGCCAAAACCTCTGTTTGGATTCCAGCAGCTTAAACTTCCAAAGGAATGTTGAGCCAAGGCAGGGAGGGAGGAGCCGAAATCTACACCTTTCCCCAGGCAGGGCAGGTCCTCAGCAAACCACCCCCAGGACCGGGGCCTGCTCTAACACTCCCCGTGTCCTGAGAAGGAGACTTGTTTTAGAGTCAGACGTGAGTGCAGGTTTAGCAGGACCTGAAGTATATACAAGCCACGGGAGTCTCCTTTTTAAAAAGTACAAAATTAGCCCTAACAGGTTTGGCTCAGTGGATAGAGCGTCCACCTATGGACTGAGAGGTCCCGGGTTCGATTCCTGTCAGGGGCATGTGCCTTGGTTTCGGACACATACCCAGTAGGGGGTGTGCAGGAGGTAGCTGATCGATGTTTCTCTCTCATCGATGTTTCTAACTCTCTATCCATCTCCCTTCCTCTCTGTAAAAAAATCAATAAGAAATAAAAAGTATAAAATTATAAGTACAAATTTAAGTGAAAAGGAGAATATTGATTTAAAAGGAGAAGTCACAAAACATTGTGGAGGGCTTTGGTAGCCAGACTCCAAAATGGCCCCAGGGATCATTTGCCTTCTGTTCATCACACCCTGGTGCAGCCCCCTCCTCCCACACGGCACCAAGATGGTCAGTACAATCAAGAGAAATGGGTAGGAGTGAGGATACATGATCGCTTTTGAGATGAGTTCTGAAAGACGGAAGCTTCTGTCTCCATTTCTCTCTCTTTCTCCTTCTTAAACCACTTGCCCAGAGGGGAAGCCAGCTGCCACGTCATGAGCAGCCCCACGGAGAGGCCCTTGTGGTGAGGGACAGACACTTTCTGCCAAGCACCACGTGAGCAAGCTCAGAAACCCATCCTCCAGCCCCAACGGAGCCTTCAGGGGGCTGCAAGCAGATGAGAGCCTGAGCCAGAACCACCCAGCCAAACCCCCTGGTTCCTGACCCCCAGGAACCGTGAGATAAATGCTGATTGCTTTAAGCCACTAAATTTGGAGACGATTTATTTCATAGCAGTAGACAACTAATAGATTGGCCTTAGGAGATTCTCATCCTTTTCTTCTGAGCTCTCTGGAGGTAATATACCAGAAATACTCACGTGAAATTCTTCCTACTTGCATCCCAGCTTCCATCCCCACCAAAAACCCTCTACAACTCCCTGCACTAGTCTGTGCCCCTATTTTAGGAGGAGTATGGGGCACAGAGCAGAAATTCAAACCATATTTGTCAAATAAATGAGCAAACAAGACCTTTGCAAGAGTAATATTTCATATAGGTCAGGAAGCTGAAGCTCAGAGATGTTAAGTAACTCGTTTAAGATTACACAGTTAAAGATTGAGTCTTGTCCTGGCTGGTTTGCTCTATGGATAGAGCATCAGCTTGTGAACCTAAGGGTCTCAGGTTCGATTCCTGTTCAGGGACACCTGCCTGGGTTGCAGATTCAATCCGGGTCTTAGGGCTTATGTAGAGGCAACTAATCAATGTGTCTCTCTCACGTTGATCTTTTTCTCTTTCCCTCCATTCCATTCTTTCTAAAAAATCAATAGAATGCCCTGCTGGTTTGGCTCAGTGGTTGAGTGTCAACCTATGAACCAGGAAGTCATGGTTTGATTCCCAGTCAGGTCATATGCCAGGGTTGTAGGCTCAATTCTCAGGAGAGGGCATGTAGAAGGCATCCAATCAGGGATTCCCTCTCGTTGATATTTCTATTTCTCTCTCTCTTCTCCTTCCTCTCTGAAATTAATTTTAAAATATATATTTTTAAATCAATAAAAAATATTCTTTAATGAGGATCCAATAAATCAATAAATCATTAAAGATTGAGTCTTGGTTCCTTAATGGACAGCCTCTAGCATCCATTTCTTTCATGTTTTTCACAGAACCACATCCATACTAAGTGTTTAATAAATGCAGATTGATGGAAAGTGTTAATGATGTGCTTTGTCTGCATCTAATTCAGGTACATACCTCTTTAATATAGAAACAGGAACAATGTGGAGTGGAGGGAGCAGAGAAATTGATGTTAACTCTTTTTTTTTTTTTTTTTAAATCACAAACAGGAATGGAGCAATGCAGGATTATTGAAGAAAAACCTAGAAAACTAATAAAACCACTTCAAAAGTGTCCAGAGACTAAAATTCAAAATAAAAGGAGTTTGTATTTCATTTTGTGCATTGTATTAAAAAGTTGGTTTTATTGGCTTTTAGAAGACTAATGTAAAAACAATTTTTGAAAGCTATATAAAAAGCAATTTATGGTTTGTGTTTCACTCTTTTGAACAATTACAAAACCTCCAGATTGACGCACACAGTTTGGAGTCCAGTTACTCAAGAGTAACCAGGGACGCCTCCTGGTGAGCACTTCTTCCCTTTAAGTGGTCACTCTAGTTAGTCAAGGTCAAAGTTACCACTGGTCCTGGGAGCCCCGGGGCCATGGAGAGTCTGGTGACTTCTCTGGCTTCCTCCGAATCCTCCAATTCTCACTCCCTGAAATTGCAATGATTTTGAAGGATTAAAAATATTCTAATTAGACCATATGTAATTTAATTTTAGAGTGGTGAAACTTGTATGGTCTTCTAAGTGTTCATTGAATAAACATGAAGTCTTTAAAAATTAATGGACCTGCCCACTGAGTTATTATTTACAAAACTCCCTCCAGCTCCAAGCACAGGATTTGGCCCATATTTGATGCTCAATAAATTAATAAAGAGTTGATGTGCAAGGGAGATAATTAGACACCTACAAGAGAATGTGTCACTCGGTCTGTCACAAACTGCATCTCTTGGATCATCTCTAGGCCTCTGGACTTGCTGCTCTGCCTGATTACAGAATTTGATTCTCCTCTTTGTCCAGAAGAGTAAAAATGTATTTTTCTGTTGTTGTTAATCCTCACCTGGGAATATTTTTTCCCATTGATTTTTGGAGAGAGTAGAAAGGAGGGAGGGAGGGAGAGAAAAAGAGGGAAACATCAATGTGAGAGAGATACATTGATTGTTTGCCGCCCACATGTGCCCCAACGCAGGGCCAGGCATCCAATCTGCAACCCAGGTATATGCTCTTGACCAGGAATCGAACCTGAAACCCTTTGTTGTGCAGACCAATGCTCTAATCACTGAGCAACACCGGTCAGGGCCAGAATAGTCAAAATCTATTGATTTAACCTACCAATATCCATTCTCCTCTTCTCTAACAAGCACTTATTTTTTTTTTCTAGAGTTCTATCCCTCTTCACCCCATATCATGTGCTTTTGGAGGGCTGATTCTACTGAAGGCTCCAGAGATGGGCCTGCCCCTGGGCCTGATCAATGAACATGTTCGATTCCCCTAACTACAGTCAATGGACCAGAGAGACACTGACCCAAGTTGATCCAGGACCAATACCCCCTCCTTTTTTAACAGACTATTTTTTCTAAGAGCAGTTTTAGATTCTCAGCAAAATCAAGTGGAAAGGACAGATTTCCCATACGAACCCCCACTTCCCAACACACACACACACACACACACACACACACACACACACACACACACTTCTCTATCAACAAACATCTCCCACCAGAATGGTACATTTATTAGAATTGGTGAACTCAGCCAAAACCGGTATGGCTCAGTGGATAGAGCGTCAGCTTGCAGATTGAAAGGTCCCGGGTTCGATTCTGGTCAGGGGCATGTGCCTTGGTTGCGGACATATTCCCAGTTGGGGGGAGGGGGAGAGTGCAAGAGGCAGCTGATCGACGATATTTCTAACTCTGTCCTTCTCTCTTCCTCTGTGTAAAAAATCAATAAAATATATTTTTTTAAAAAAAGAATTGGTGAGCCCACATCATTATCAAACGAAGTCCACAGCTCACATTAGGGTTCAGTCTTGGTAGTATACATTCCGTAGGTTTGGATGAATATGTGATGACATGTATCCACCACAATAGTATCAAACCGAATCATTTCACTGCCCTAAAAATCCCAAGCTCCAACTATTCATCTCTTTCACCCTAATCCCTGGCAACTACTATCTTTCCACTGTCTCCATAGATTTTTCTTTCCCAATATGCCATGTACTTGGTGAATACAGTATGTAGCCTTTCTCAGTTAACTGTTTTCACTTAGTAATATGAATTTAAGGTTTCTACCAGTCTATGCCTTTTTGTGACTTGGTACCACCTTCATTTTACCACTGAATAATATCCCACTGTATAAACATCACAGGTTACTGATCCATTCACCTACTGAACAACATCTTGGTAGCTTCCAGGTTTGGTAAGAGTATGCTTAGTTTTGTAAAATAAATAAATAAATAAATAAATAAATAAATAAATAAATAAATAAAATACCAAACTCTCTTCCAAAGTAGTTGTACCATTTAGCATTCTCTCCAGCAATGAATGAGAGTTCTTGTTGCTGCACATACTTGTCAGCATTTGGTATTATCGGCGTTTTAGATTTTAGCTATTTTAATAGGTGTGTGGTGGTATTTACTTATAGTTTGAGTTTGCATTTCCCTGATGACATGGTGGAAAGCATATTTTCAACTGCTTACTTGTCATCTGTACATCTTCTTTGTTGAGGTATCTGTTCAGATCTTTTGCTCATTTTTTAATTTGGCTGTTGGTTTCCCTTTTTTTAATTTCTTTATTGATTAAGGTATCACATATTTGTCCTCACCCACCCATTCCCCTCCCCCACCCTTTTCCATGGATGCCCCCACCCTCCTGTTGTTATTGGTTTTCTTATTGCTGAGTTGTGTGTTTTTTTTTAATGACCTGGGTAAGTCTGTTATCAGGTATATCTTTTGCAAATGTTTTCTCCCAATCTGTGGCTTGTCTTTCTCATTCTCTTGACAATCCCTAAACTTTTGTTGGATCATCCAGGAAAATGGCGTTTCTCCTGTTGAGGTTGCTGAGAAGATGGGAGAGAAGCCAGGAGTTGCTGGCAGCATCTTACAACCACAGGGAAGAGGCAGCCTGAGACAGGAGTCAAGAAAATAAATGAGAACAGACAACTCACAGACAAAAGAGGGACAAATGGCTCATCAACACATAAAAATAAGATCAACCCTTAGGAGAAATGAATTTAAAGCTATAAAGTGGCATTATTTTTTCAACTCTCAGACTAGCAAGATGGAAAAATGATTTATAATACAAAGAGTTGCTGAGGGTGTGGGGAAATGGCTCTGTCAATTGGGCTCAGGTGGATACAAGTAACAGATGTGACAAATTGGTGGCTTAAGTGAGATAGAAGTTTATTCCTTTCACGGTGCAAAAGAAGTCTGCAAGTCAGCTGACCAGGGCTGGTATGGTGGGTCCGTTTTCCTGGTTTCTATCTGTTTAGCTGCTTCACCAGTATTCTTAAAGTCACATGTCTCACAGTAATGGCTGGACGGCCATTTATAATATCTGCATCCCAGGCAGCAGGAAGCATGAGGCCCTCCTCACTTCCTGGAAGCCACACTCACACTTACATCTCATGGGCTAGAGACCTTCGTCATGTGACTATACTGAGCTGCAAGGGAAGCTGGGAAACATAACTTTTATTCTAAGTGGCTATAATATACTAGAATAGAAATTGGAATTCTGTTAATGTGGGAAAAAAAGGCCAAAAAAGGAAGTAACTAGGTATTCTCATACATTTTTAAAAAATATATTCTTATTGATTTCAGAGAGGAAGAAAGAGGGAGAGAGAGATAGAAACATCAATGATGAAAGAGAGAATCATTGATCGGCTGCATCCTACATGCCCCACACTGGGGATCGAGCCCGTAACCTGGGGATATGGCCTGACTGGGAATCGAACTGTGACCTCCTAGTTCATAGGTCGACACTCAACCAATGAGCCACACCGGCCAGGCCTTCTCATACATTATTTGACAGTAGTATAAATTTGTCTAACCTTTAAATTCTTTCCATTTCTTTTCAATAAATTGTTTCATTCTTGCTATATCTCATTATCAGCCCCCCCTTTTTTTTTCCAAAAAAGGAAACTAAGACAACAATAGATGAAATAACTCACGCAATCATACTATTCGTCAGAATTCTTAACAGCAGAACCCCAAATCAAATTGGCCTTTAAAAAAGAGAATTCACAGTCCTGCCTGATGACAAAGGTCACAGGTAGTAATGGCTTCAGGTACAGATGGATCCAGAAGCTCAGGCAGTGAGATCTTGGTCCATTTCTCTTGTGTTTGCTTCATTCTTATGTAGGCTTTCTCCATATGTTAGTCCACAGCCGATACAACCCCATATCCCATCCCATCGTAGAAGAAAGAGAACACTTCTTTTTCAGTATTTCTAGTAAACACCCCAGAGCTGAATTTCCCTGGGCTTCCTTGGGTCACATTACCCATCTCTGAGCCAATCCCTGGGGCCAGGCATGCACCGAGCTGGGGTCCTGGCAGACCCGAGTCACTTGCTTATCCCCAGAGCCTGAGGGTGGGGGATCAGTCCCATCAGCATCACAAAGAGTGGGGGAGGGGAAATCCCCTCCAAGAAAACCTGGAATGCAGTTTCCAGAAGAAGGAGGAAGAGTTGCTAGGTTGACTGAACGACAAACATCAACTACAGTCATATGGTGAGTCTGGGCAGGGCCACAGCAGGAGCCCAGCTTCCCAATTCCTAGCTCACTGTGCACAACTACCCCAACTCTTTCTGTTGCCTAGGAACAGAAATTTTTAAGAAATCACAAAATATAAACACAGACTAAAGGAGAATTAATCAGAGCAGACTCACACACTGCGGGGAGAGGTTCATGAGGCCCCAGAAAAACGTCCAGCTTTTGGACTTCATTACCATATTCACCTTGTCAGAAAGTTTTCAAACCTGATGAATGACATTCCAAGTACTGAAACCATTTGCAGATGTGATTGAGGAAATGCTGTCGGTAATCTTTGAGAAACCGTGGAGCAGGAACGGCTGGAAGTTTGGAGTTGGGCACATGCACATGCATTTTAAAAGCTGAATCCTAGCCGAAACCGATTTGGCTCAATGGATAGAGCGTCGGCTTGGGGACTGAAAGGTCTCGGGTTGATTCCGGTCAAGGGCATATACCTTGGTTGCGGGCATATCCCCAGTAGGGGGTGTGCAAGAGGCAGCTGATCGATGACTCTCTCTCATCGATGTTTCTAATCTGTACAAAAATCAATAAAATATAAAACACACACACACACACACACACACAAAAAAAAAAAACAACAACAACAAAAAAAAACCTTTACATAAAAAAAACAAAACAAAACAAAAAAACCCTTACAAAAAAAAAAAAAAGCTGAATCCTAAATCCCGCAGACAGACCAGTTGGCCTCTGGATCTTCCTCCTCCTCCTCGTTTCTTCTGCTTCCTCTCCTTCTTTCTTTCCCTTTTTCTTTTTTTTCCTCCCAGTTTTATTGCGATATTAATTACATGCCATAAAACTTACCTCTTTTAAGTGTACAATACAATGATTTTTAGTAATTTCTAAAATACCATGTCGTTTTTTCTGTCATCCTGGTAAGACCCCTCATCTACTTACCTTTGATACCTGTTTCCACCCCCAGCCCCAAGCAGCCATGAATCTACTTTCTGCCTTTCTAGAGTTACCTTTTCTAGATATTTCTTCTTTTCTTTTCTTTTTTTTAAAATATATTTTATTGATTTTTTACAGAGAGGAAGAGAGAGGGATAGAGAGTTAGAAACATCGATGAGAGATGAACTTCGATCAGCTGCCTCTTGCACACCCCCTACTGGGGATGTGCCCGCAACCAAGGTACATGCCCCTGACCGGAATCGAACCCGGGATCCTTCAGTCCGCAGACCGACGCTCTACCACTGAGCCAAACCGGTTTCAGCTCTTCTTTTCTTTAGATGGAAATATTTTCAGTTTTTATTGGTTTTAAAAGCAAGATGTTCATGGTAAAAAGCACAAATGATGCAGGTGAAAGCTCTGGTATGCCTGACCTTTTGATATGTATTTTTAACAAAACAAATATATATACCTATAGATACTGATATTTTTGTCTTTATTATTTCACACATCATTTAGATCATATTATGCATGATATGAACCCTGCAAGGGAAGCTGGGAAATAAAATCCTGTATGTTAGATAGCACTGGTTTCTCTCTTCTCTGGGTAATTTTTTGTGTGTCAAGTGTCTCTCACCCATCTTCAGTCGTTCTAAATTGACTCCAGGTGAAGGACCTGTGACTCAAGAATAGTCAATGATTTTCTTTTTGCTGAAGTCATGAGAAGGTGGGGTAGTGTGTGTGTGTGTGTGTGTGTGTGTGTGGCCACCTTCAACCAAAAGAGTCTATTTGCAACCTGTTTTTTTAATTTGCAAGTATGTTATGGGGACAAGTTTCTGCATCAGCACATAGACCTGAAGCACATTTTTTAAATAAATATATTTTATTGATTTTTTTTTTACAGAGAGGAAGGGAGAAGGATAGAGAATTAGAAACATTGATGAGAGAGAAACACCAATCAGCTGCCTCCTGCACACCTCCCACTGGGCATGTGCCTGCAACTAAGGCACATGCCTCTGACCAGAATCGAACCCGGGACCTTTCAGTCCACAGGCCAACTCTCTATCTACTGAGCCAAACCAGCTAGGGCCTGAGGCACATTTTTTTATTTGTTTCATACTATTTAGGAAGGTTCCATTTTCACTCCCCAAAAGGGTTTATTCACTTCTCATGCTTCTTCACTCATCCGTTCATTTATTTCTGGAGGGTTACACAGCGTCATCTTGATTAGCCAACCATCTTCAGAACAAGATTTGTTGACAAGTTCTGGACTTCCTGCAAAAGCTTCATTAATTTCAGGAACTTCTCCTGATGGGCCAGAATAGAGTTCACCAGCAGCTTTCACTTTCCAAAGCACCAAACTCATCTTGCTTGTTCAATTTTGTCCCAATTTCAGGAAGATGACAGTAAACAACATCTCCCAAAGCTTCCTACGCAGAATTGCTGATTGCCACAGTTCCAATACCATTTTCTGTTGTTATTCATTCATGTTTCTCTGTGAATTTACTCATGAGAGCAGATTGGCACTGGTGCCCACTGCCGTGTTCACAACCACATTCACTTTAATGATTACATGGTCTTACTGTACACACTTTTTTAAAAAAAATATGTTTTATTGATTTTTTACAGAGAGAAAGGGAGAGAGATAGAGAGCTAGAAACGTCGATGAGAGAGAAACATCGACCAGCTGCCTCCTGCACACCCCCTACCGGGGATGTGCCCGCAACCAAGGTACATGCCCTTGACCGGAATCGAACCCGGGACCTTTCAGTCCGCAGACCGACGCTCTACCACTGAGCCAAACCGGCTTCGGCCTTACTGTACACACTTTATTTAAACAGTTTCCTTGTGCCATTCTTCTTGACCATGATCCTAAAGAGTATACACCAGTGTTTGTCAAACCTTAGGTTTCAATCCATTTGTAGGTTGTAAAATTAATTTTCTGGGTTATGACCAATCTTTTATTTACATTTGGACTATTCTAGAAAATAATGGAACAAAATAGAAAATATCAGAATTCTCTAAATCAGTGTTTTTCAACCTTTTTTGGGCAAAGGCACACTTGTTTCATGAAAAAAATCACGAGGCACACCACCATTAGAAAATGTTAAAAAATTTAACTCTGTGCCTATATTGACTATATATAAAGTAATTCTCTTGAATAGGAATCAAATAAACACAAAGAAAGTATTTTATAATTACTTTATTATGAAATATTAAGTAAACAAAATAGTGAAAAATTATAAAATTCTTGTCTTGTCTGCACCTACGGCACACCAGGCAACATCTCGCGGCACACTAGTGTGCCGCGGAACAGTGGTTGAAAAACGCTGCTCTAAATAACTATATTGAAACCAGTACTTTTATTTCAGTATATGTGTACCTACATGTATACTGGGTCATAATAGAAAATGTATTTCATGCCGAAACCGGTTTGGCTCAGTGGATAGAGCATCGGCTTGGGGACTGAAGGGTCCCGGGTTCGATTCCGGTCAAGGGCATGTACCTTGGTTGCGGGCACATCCCCAGTAGGGGGTGTGTAAGAGGCAGCTGATTGGTGACTCTCTCTCATCGATGTTTCTAACTTGCTATCTCTCTTCCTTCCTCTCTGTACAAAATCAATAAAATATATTTAAAAGAAAATATATTTCATCATAGTTCATTGTCCAAAAAGTTGAAAAAACACAACTATTGACTGTCCTATTGTTACTTAACTTTTTATAGGGGTTCATTTTATCTCATAAATCAAGAACTAACCTTGCAGATGGTCGAGTATCCTTTTATATTTATCTTATTGGTAATAAAAATGCTCTTCCCACCATCAAAACAATAAAACAAAAAGCTTTTATTCATTCTTAGTAAATGTTAAAAGAAATTTTGGGTCATCTTGGGTTTTTTGTTAACATTGGTATTTTGAATTTTTGGTGAGATAAAGAAAAGAGTGTTGATATGCGTTTCATTCTGATGACGTCTCCAGCTCAGAGAGCGGGAGATCCGGACAGGTGCAGTGAAAGTCTCATTTAAGTTTACAGAGGCCCTGGCATTTTTAACATTCCATAAAAAGAAGATTTCCAGTTTACTTGAAAATTCTTATTAGCCATTTAATTTTTTTAAAGTCCACATGGGATAGTCATTTAATCTATACAAATAAAAGCCTAGGTGGCATCTAGTCCTTGTGTCATCACAAGATGGCCACCCCATGTCATCATCACAAGATGGCCACCACAAGATGGCCAGGAAGGGAGAGCAGTCAGAGGCGACTGGGCCTGCAGGGGAGGGCAGTTGGGGGGGACCAGGCCAGCAGGGGAGGGCAGTTAGGGGCAACAAGGCTGGCAGGGGAGGGCAGTTGGGGGCCATCAAGCTGGCAGGCGAGTGGTTAGGAGCCAGCAGTCCCGGATTGTGATAGGGATAGGCCTGAGGGGTCCCAGATTGGAGAGGGTGCAGGCTGGGCTGAGGGACACCCCCCCTTGCACAAATTTCGTGCACCAGGCCTCTAGTATTACATAAAAACTTTCTATTTCCACAAGCATGCAAAAACATTGCTTTGTTTTTAAATCTAGAACAGGGATCTACAAACTGTTTATGTAAAGAGCCAGAGAGTAAATATTTCAGTCTTTGTGAGCCCTCTGCCTCAATGACTCAACTCTGCCGTTCTCAGCCCAAAGTAGCCGTAGACAAAGCATACATGAGTGAGTGTGGCTGACTTTTGATTCACTTTACTCATGACATTGAAACTTGAATTTTTATAATTTTCATGTGTCAAAAAAATTCTCATTCAGATTTCCCTCCCAACCATTTAAAAATAAAAACCATCATAGCTGGTTTGACAATGAATATGTTTGTGGTAGTGAACAAAATGTGCTCACTTTAAATTTTTATTTTTATTTAGTTTTCTGAATAGGTAATTTATGATGATTGAGAATTCATGTCCACTCTACATTTTAGTTGTATTCCATTGAAATTGTTGTGTGCTGCTGCAGTTAGGTGTCTACCCGAGCAGCCATCTTGGATCCTCCCTGATGATTGAGAATTCAAAAGGTACAAAAAAAAAAAAAAAATCTCTCCAGCCCCATCTTTGAGTCAGTTTTCTGTCCCTGAACCCAGCAGTGGGTCCCATTTCTTGTAGATCATTATACAGAGTGTCCAGGAATATACAAATAAATTATTTTTATACAAGTACTTTTCTTTTCTTCTTCTTCTTCTTCTTTTTTTTTTTTTTTTTTTTTTTTTTTTTAATATTTTATGTTCAGTCAAAACCGGTTTGGCTCAATGGGTAGAGCATCGGCCTCTGGACTGAAAGGTCCCAGGTTCGATTCCGGTCAAGGGCATGTACATTGGTTGCGGGCACATCCCCAGTAGGGGGTGTGCAGGAGGCAGCTGATCGATGTCTCTCTCATCGATGTTTCTAGCTCTCTATCCCTCTCCCTTCCTCTCTGTAAAAAATCAATAAAATATATTTTTTTAAAAAGTAGTGGAAAACTATGAACATAAAATCTTTTCTAAAAAAATATATATTTTATTGATTTTTTACAGAGAGGAAGAGAGAGGGATAGAGAGTTAGATATATCGATGAAAGAGAAACATCGACCAGCTGCCTCCTGCACCCCCCCCACCCCCACACTGGGGATGTGCCCGCAATCAAGGTACATGCCCTTGACCGGAATCGAACCTGGGACCTTTCAGTCTGCAGACTGACACTCTATCCACTGAGCCAAACCAGTTTCGGCTACTTTTCTTTCTTACAAACTGTTCTGAACTTTGTTTTCTTCACTTAATCTTGAAGTCATTGTATAGAAAGATTTAGAAAGCTATGTCAATCTTCAGCTCACACAGTTCCATTATATAGGTCAGGGGTTGGCAAACTAAGGCCCATGGCCAAATCTGGCCATCACCTGTTTTCTACACATAGAGTTTTATTGGCACATAGCCACACCCATTTGTTTATATACTTTGTATGACTGATCTTGAGCTATAGCTACAGAGTTGAATAGTTTCACCAGAAACTTTTTGACCTGCAAAGCCTAGAATATTTACTATCTAGTCCTTTACAGAAAGGGCTTGCTGACTCCCGGTATAGGTGTTCTATCGTTTGCTTGACCACCCCTGGACGATGAACATTTGTGATTACAAATAATACTGCAGTGCATCACCTACTTTTGTGTCATTTCCCATGCTGGCTTCTCACATAGAGGATAAATTCTGGAAGTGGAATGGCTGGGCCATAAGGTATGTGCATATGTAATTTTGATACAAATTGCCAAATCAACTCCAAGGAAACGATATCAGTTTATATATGCTCCCAACCAGCAATAAATGAAAGCAATAAATTTCCCAACACACTTGCTGACTTAGTGTGCCATCAAACTTTTTGAACTTCATTGCACTGGCAGTGTGATTTTTAAAAATATATATATATATATTATTGATTTTTTACAGAGAGGAAGGGAGAGGGATGGAGAGTTAGAAACATCAATGAGAGAGAAACATCAACCAGCTGCCTCCTGCACACCTCCTACTGGGGATGTGCCCACAACCAAGGTACATGCCCTTGACCGGAATCGAACCTGGGACCTTTTAGTCCTCAGGCTAAAGCTTTATCCACTGAGCCAAACCGGTTTCGGTGCCAGTGTGATTTTAATTTTCATTTCTCTCATTGTGGGTGTGCATTTCCTAGGGCTGCAATGACAAATTACCACAAACTTGGTGACATTACACAACTGAAACTCATTCTTTCTCCGTTCTGGAGGCTTGGAGACTGAAATCAAGGTGTGGGCAGGGCTACACCCCCTCCAAAGGCTCCAGGGAAGAATCCTTCCTTGTCACTTGGAGCTTCTGGTTGGTGCTGGCAACCCTGTTCCTTGGCTTGTGGCTGCATCACTCCCAGCTTTGCCTCCCTCCATCTTCACATGGCCAGTTCCCTGTGTCTGTGCCTCTGCCCACGTTTCTCTCTTCTTATAGGAAACACACCTGTCATCTTGTATTTAGGGCCCACCCTAATGCAGCATGACCTTGTTTTAACTTGATTACACCTGCAAAGACCCTATTTACAAAGGAGGTCATATTTCGAAGGTTCTGAATAGACAAGAATTTTTGAGGAACACTTCAACCCAATAAAGTAGTTAGTTGAATTTGGAATCTGCCACATTTTCCATTTCAAAGGAACTATGTTTCCATTGCAAATGACACATCCCTATTTAAAATATCACAGGCTCACTGTAAATGGTTTGGCTCAGTGGATAGAGCTTCAGCCTGCAAACTAAAGGGTCCCCAGTTCAATTCCAGTCGAGGGCATGTACCTTGGTTGTGGGCACATCCCCAGTTGGGGGAGCGCAGGAGGCAGCTGAATTGATGTTTCTAAGTCTCTCTTTTTCTCCCTTCCTTTCTGTAAAAAAAAAATCAATAAAATATATATTTTTAAGTAATAAATAAATAAATAAATAAAAATAAAATATCACAGGCTAAATTGTCAGAAGTCTTCCTCCTCCTCTCCCCCACTCTCCCGACGTCACACACACACACACACACACACACACACACACACACACACACACTTCTACTTTCTCTCCTAGGCCAACATACAGCTCAAATGAAAATGGCAGCTTCATGCCGAGACCTGTTTGGCTCAATGGATAGAGCGTCGGCTTGGGGACTGACGGGTCCCGGGTTCGATTCCGGTCAAGGGCATGTACCTTGGTTGCTGGCATAACCCCAGTAGGGGGTGTGCAAGAGGCAGCTGATCGATGACTCTCTCTCATCGATGTTTCTAACTCTCTATCTCTCTCCCTTCCTCTCTGTACAAAATCAATAAAATATTTTTTTTTAAAAATGGCAGCTTCAGCAAATTTGATCCGGAACACACTGTGTAGCCTGATGTTATCCACAACTGAGTTTCCTCCAACCAAAACAAGTCTGGGCACCTAGAAGGACTAAACTAATATTTGGTGAATTGCAGTTTCCCTTTAAAACAATAATAGATGAAATTATTATTTTTTATTATCCTGTTATTATTACATAACATGTATAGGTGTGTAGTAAGAGCCAGGCACTTTTCGAAGCCCTTTGCCTGTATTAATTCAGTGAGCTCTTCACTGAACCGGGGCTCAAGGATATCCCATTAGGAAGTGGCAGAAGCAAGATTTGGACCCCGGTGACCTGGCTCCAGGCCACTCAGCTGAACTTCTTGAACAAACCTAAAAGGCAGGAAGGACGTTTTCACTCTTAGAACCGAGAGTTGGTTTGTTTCTTAATTAAAATGGGAGACAGCAAACACAACATCCGCCCCAGCCTCTGATTTCAAACAGCTTCTTCTTATAAAGGGCATCTCAGTTGGTTATCACCCTGATCTTTTCTTCTTCTTCTTCTTCTTTTTTTTTCTATGTTCCACTTCCTCAACACTCTTCCTTTACCCTAAGCTGCTAATTTCAGATCAGGAAGATTAAGAAGCATAAATAACTTTTCTGTGAATTATTCTACAGGAAGTTCAACCTGATCAGAGCCTGCCCGTCAGGGGTAAAGCAAAAACAAACCAATACAAAGCCTCAGCAGGGTTTCTTAGCACTAAGAGTGACAGACTCAGTTCCAGGCCTAGAAACACTCCAACAACTCCCGCACTTTTTGCACATAATGCTCCTCTGGGGAAAAAGTGGGAGCCTTGGAGGGTCAGAGGTTGAATAATGTACTTCTGCCTGACGAGAGAGCTTCCAGTTTCAGTGCTTGAAAATATATCACAAAACCATGATTGTGTTCTCCTTTAAGATACAGCGGACATCCCTGGCTGGTTTGGCTCAGTGGATAGAGCGTCAGCCTATGCCCTGAAGGGCCCCGGGTTCGATTCCAGTCAAGGGTTGCTCACTGGATCCCCAGTGAGGGGCACACAGGAGGTAGCTGATCAATGATTCTCTCATCATTGATGTTTCTATCTCTCTCACCCTCTCCCTTCCTCCGTGAAATCAATAAAATTATATATTTTTTTAAAAGATGACTCAAAAAAAAAATACAATAGACAGAAGTACATTTTCAGCATTTATACATGTTCCTCATTTGAACCTAATTGACCAGCTTAAAAAGACCAGTTTAAAACAAAGACTACCTTTTTTTTTTTTTTTTTTTTTTTTTTTTACATTCATTTATATTTTGAGGACCTACTATATACTGGAAGGTAGGAAGACAGATTTTTTTTTTTCAAATTTCTTTCTAATAACTGGATTCAATTGAAAAAAATGTGCTCCAAGTTGGAACCATAGTTCCTGAAAATAAATAACAGTCCTGCAGGCTGCTGTGTCTCTGCCATTTACAAGCTGTGTGACTTTAACCAAGTTACTTAACTTCTCTGTGCCTGAGGTTCCTATCAGTAAGTGGGTGAAACAGTACTCTCTCAGAGAGGTATGACATATAATGTTATATTATATATAATTTATATATTTTTTATTTTTTTAAATTTTATTGATTTTCCACAGAGAGGAAGGAAGAAGGACAGAGAGCTAGAAACGTCAATGAGAGAGAAACATTGACCAGCTGCCTCCTGCACACCCCCTACTGGGGATGTGCCAGCAACCAATGTACATGCCCTTAACTGGAATCGAACCTGGGATCCTTCAGTCCACAGACCGACGCTCTATCCACTGAGCCAAACCAGTTTCAGCCATAATTTATATTTTATATGTAAAATAGATGCTAATGTAATATAGTATATAATATATTAATAATGTATACTATAAAATACATAATTATGTTTGTAAAACACATAGTACCTGGCATATAGCAATGGCTCAATTAATGTTATACAATAATTATAATAATAATGTGTTATTATTAATAATTATTACTATAGTATGAGCTCTCATGCCAGATCCTGACACTTTAACATCCCTAACTGTCCCATGTTGTTAGAAAGGGACCATGACCGGGAAGAATGACCTTATCCCATCCATGACCGTTATGTGGACCTTTTATCTCACTTTTTTTTTTTTTTAAAGATTTTTGTATTGATTTTTAGAGATAGAGAAAGGGAAAAAAAGAGGGGGAGAGAGAGAGAGAGAGAGAGAGAGAGAGAGAGAGAGAGAGAGAGAGAGAGAGAGAAATATCCATGTAAGAGCAGAACATCAATGGTCCTGCATGACCCTCACCAGAGTCGGAACCCATAACCAGGCATGTACCCTGACCAGGAATCAAATCAGCAAGATTGATACAAGAGATGATGATGCCCAACCCACTGAGTCACAACAGCCAGAGCTCGCGTCCTTGTTTTTATGCAAAGAAAGAAGTTTTCTGCACAGAAATGCAGTTGTGTTAAAGTACTTATAAATGAAATGTTTCCATGTCTGGACTTGCTGCTTGTCACCTGGTTAAAAGAGTCTGCAGACAGGCACATCTATAAGGTTTGCAGCTTAGGAACCATAAAGAGAAAGGAATTGAATTCATGCCATTAGGTTTCACATTCTGTACATTTTTCTTCCCCTTCAATTACAGAAACACACGTAGAGTAGGCATGGGAACGGGAAAGTCAGAGTTCACTGAGTTGTAGTGTCAGCAGAGCCCAATCTTAAGAACACTGTGAAGTTTAAAGCTTACGAGCATCGTTTTTGGTGCCAAGAGACAGGTTACAGTCTTAGCTCCACATTTCGTCTGCTGTCACACCTTCGATAAAGTCACTTAACCTCTCTGAGTATAACCTTGGTCTTATATCGACTGCCCCAAGGAACAGACTCTGGGAAGGAGATTTGAAGATAGAATGTTTATTGGGGCCTTATCCGGTTTGGCTCAATGGATAGAGTGTTGGCCTGCAGACTCAAGGGTCCCAAGTTCGATTCCGGTCAAGGGCATGTACCTTGGTTGTGGGCACATACCCAGTAGGGAGTGTGCAGGAGGCAGCTGATCGATGTTTCTCTCTCATCAATGTTTTTTTCTAATTGACACTAATAACATAATAAGCCAACAATACATATTATATGGATAATGCAACCATGAAGTCTCTGGCCAAAGTGGTTGGTTTTTACTAATCATGAGCCCAAGCTTCATGCAGCTTAAAGGCTGTTTTCTAGGAATTCAGTTGAGAAATGTGAATATAAATGGCCCTCCTCACAGAGTAAGATCAAACATTGGAACAGCCTCTGGAGTAATGCTTCAGGACAGGACTGCGGGCTCAAAGCTCCCAAGGAGGTGAAATCTCCATGTCAAGCCATTAGTGCTTGTTAGCACTCTTCCTTCTTCTAAAAGGGCCGGGGAATGGCTTACTAATTCCTTCTTTCATTAAGCCTGAGCATCATCATTAATTAACACAGCTGCTATGGAGATGTAATTGGAGCATTTCTGAGTCAAAGACAGATTGAAACAAGTTTGAGGAGAAGCTTTCAAATCAGAAGCTCCAGACCCTAAAAATGCATAGCCATTACTCTGTTTAAGATGACAAGGGAATATTAACTCCGCAAAAGTACTGGTTTGGAAGTGAGAAATTACATTGGGTTCCTAGACCCAATTCCACCAACATGGGTGGTGGTCTTCCACCAACAAACAATTCTCAGACACCAGCCTGGTGTCCAAGAATTCAACCCAATTCTGACCCCATCTTCTGGGAGACAGTATCAGATTCCACAGATTCAGGGCTCAGTCCCACAAGACTGTTCCCCCCCCCCCCACACCCTCTACCCCCCCACTCACACACACACACTTTAGAGCACAGCCATGAGCCCAGGTTACCTATGATTTTCTGACCAATGATTCCCTCCAACTCAAAAAGCCAATCCCTGATACTTCTTTATTTAGTTGGTTTTAGGGAGAGTGAAGTGAGAGAAACGCATCAATTGGTTGCATCCTGCATGAGCCGCCTCAACCAGGGCCCTGCCTGCAACCAAGGTATGTGCCCTTGACCGGAATTGAACCCAGGACCCTTTGCTCTATCCACTGCGCCAAACCAGCGAGGGCACCCCTGGTACTTCTGACCTACTGGCTATAAATCAGAGGTTCCCATAACCCTCTCCTTGGGTTGGACTGATTTGCTAGAATGGCTCATAGAACTCAGAGAAGCATGTTACTTACGTACTAGATCACTGAGGCATTATAGAAGGATATAACCCAGGAACAGCCGGATGGAAGAGAATGCATAGGGCAAGGTGTGTAGGACGAGTTGTGGAGACTCCAGATGGGACACTCACGGCATTTCCAGGTGTTCAACCCAGAAGCTCTCCCAACTTCATTCTCCTGGGTTTTTACAGAAGCTTTAATTCATAGGCATGACTGAATAACTCGTTAGCCATTGGTGATTGATTCAACGTCCAGCCCCACTCCCTCCCCTGAGGTGGGGGGGGGGGGGAGGCGCTTACAGCCCTATAATCACATAGTTGGCTTCATTGGTAACCAGCCCCCATCTTTAGGCAGTTACCAAGTCACTTCATTAACATAACAAGAGACACCTTTTTCACTTTTTTCCCCCATTTTTTTTTATTCAATTATTATCTGTGTACATAATTTAACATTGCCCCCCCCTCCCATACATAACCCCCCTCCCCAGAGTTTTGTTTTTTCACTTTTTAAAAAAATATATTTTATTGATTTTTTTAGAGAGGAAGAACAGGGATAGAGAGTCAGAAACACTGATGAGAGAGAATCATCGGTCAGCTGCCTCCTGCACACCCCCGCCTGGGGATGTGCCCTCAACCAAAGTACATGCCCTTGACCGGAATCAAACCTGGGACCTTTCAGTCCGCAGGCTGACGCTCTATCCACTGAGCCAAACCGGCTTTGGCCCTTTTTCACTTTCAACACCTAAGAAACTCCGAGAGTCTCAGCTGTGAACCAGGAATTGTCGATGAAGACAAAATACATACGAGAACTATATATTTTGATCATCTGAATAATCAAATATACAATATATTTCTTGTAAGTCACAATATCGTGGGAATGTTATACCAGGCCCTCTCCATGCTGTTACGTTGAAAGGGATTGACATTCTGTCTAGGGCTATTGCTTATTGCTTATAATATATTACATTTTCCCCCAGGCTACTTAGCTCTTGACATTAAAAAATAGTTCAATCTGCTCTCTTTTCTTTTTTCTGGGAAACAACTGTGCAATCACATCAATGTCCTTTGATAGGTTTGCAACCCGTTCCTCCCCTCTCCTCAGCAGTAGCACCAGTGGTATTATTCAGGCCTTCGTTATTGTTGGGATTTTTGGGGGGGGATCTTAATACACCACCTCTTCCCCCTTCTCTCGCCCAAAGTCAAAATAAATTGAAAGACAAAGGCTGGTGTCCGACGGAGAACAAATGGTCACCATTATCCCCGATAAAGCTGATTGGAGAACATGGTTTCCAATGTGTGGACAAATGAGCTTGCAAACATTTCACCCCTGGATGTGAATGAGCTCCGTTCTTAGTCAGGGTCACGCCAGGGTCATTGATAGATAAGTCTCACGTCTTGGCGGGTTGGCACAGGAGAACCTCACCTCTCGCTCCCATAAATTCCTGAGCCGCAGAGCGCCTTCTCCAACTGAAGATTCGGGAGTGCACGTTCCCGAATTCCCACTGAGTGGCTCCACCACCGCCTGCGCCACGTCAGAGAGCACGGGACTCACAGGGGCTCTGGAGGGAGTGTTCTCAGAAGATAGAGGCACCCCAAGCACAAAGGCTCTGGCATGTGTGCAAGCCTGGGCACCCCGGTACTTCTGGCCTGGCACGCTGGCAGCAGGGACAGTGTGTGTGGAGAGGTGAAGGCCAGCAGGAGAAACGGGCACAGCTTCAGGAAAGTTTAGGGACATGTCCCCTTTGGAGGGGAAGACAGACATGAAGCAGTAAACCTAAAGGGATGAGATGGGCCACGTGGGGACCGGGGTGAGGGCATGACTCCTGAAGGAGGCCCTCACTTCTCAGCTGAACCAGGAGTGGAAAGGCAGGAATGTGGGCCCATTACAGACAGGTCATCTGATTTTTCAGAGTGGATATTGGGAGGAGATGGCCTCAGAAAGTCCTGTGCACAAGATGCTCATGGGCTGGGGCTTTATCCTGTAATCGCTGGAGCCTGTGGGAAGCCGTGATGTTCAGTCCAGCCGGCTCGCTGCCATGCAGGCTCAGGTGGGCGGGGCCACGTGAGGAACTCTGGCCAATGAGCTGTGAGAGGAAGGGATGTGTCATTCTGGCTGGAGCTTTAATGGCCAGTTCAGGGCTCTGGCTGGGTCGCCAGCAGCGTTCAAGTTGGTGGCTGCTCCATGATTCCAGGTCCATGAGTGACTGCAATCTCCAGAGCCCCCTTCCCCCAGTGGAAACGAACCCCCCAGATTTGGGGGTTTCTGCTGCACACCCCTGTGATTCTCCACCTGAAAACTGTCTCTGGCCTATACGGGGCCCGTTCCGGGCAGGCCAGAGGGCTGGGGACTGTCCCAGGAGCAGCCTTCAGCAACAAAGACAGTGCTCACCCTCCAGTGAGGCAAATCTGTTGTTTTATGTGCCTCGGAATCTTCCAGAAGCCCCCAGAGAAACCCCACTGCTCACAGGGGTCACTTGTTCATTAACACACCTGTGATGGCTTTCTTCCCCTCCCTGCCGCCCTGCCTCATTGGCTCATCTCCCACTGGTGTCTCCCAGGACCACCTCCCAAACAAACTGTGGTACCGGAATCTTTGTCTGCGGTCGGCTTCTGGAGGAACCCAACCCCAGACCCCATCTTCCTAAAGGTCCCCCCTCTGACCTCGCTGAGGGGCGGGCAACAGGAGACAGAGCCAGGCTGGGGAGCGGGAAGTAGGCCAGACCTTCCCAGCTAACACCAGACGCTGTGGCTCACGGGGTCTCTCAGAGGTTGAGGGCAGCCCAAGCCACTTCCACTTTTCAAGTTATGAAAAAGAAAAAGAAAAAAACAGCAACACAGGGTTGCCAGCATTGTGACTGACTTTCAACGCTCAGGCCTGTCTGGGGGGGAGGAGGAGGAGGGAGGTGGCGAGGAGAGGAGGGTGTCCATGGGGCCCAGGACCTGCCCTGTGCCCTGTGCCCTGTGCCCTGTGCCCTGTGCCCTGTGCCCTGTGCCCTGTGCTAAGCACCGAGGGTTCACATTTGTACTCTGTGCAGAGGAGTGGGTCCGAGCAGCGGAGAGGGAGGAGGGACTGGAAGGGGAGCTGGACATCACTCCTCCTCCCCTAGCTCCTAGGCCCCTCTGGTTGGGCACGTTAAGCTAATTTCTGCAGGGTGCTAGGGTTAGGGTGCCGCTCTCCTCCTGCTTCTGGTCTCCCAGCATGCATCTCCCTTGTGTGACAGGAAGGAAGCCCGACTGTGACACAGCCCTGCACGGTGCTGGTTACTGGGCCAGCAAGGCCATCTGTCTTGAGTGGCCTCCTTCATCAGGAGTGACAGCCTCCCTACATTACACACACACACACACACACACACACACACACACACACAAGGACATCGTAACCTCCTTGAACTCAGACGTGGGAAACCCAGCTCAGCTGGCAGCCGCGGGAGCAGCCCCTCTCCCCGGTGACAGGAGAGCCCATGGTTTGGTTTTAGGCCTCAGGTTTCAGAGCTGCCTAAATCAGGGTCTGCTTTCTCCCCTAGTGCTGCCTTCCTGTACTGCCCCTACCAGGTGGGGACAATTCACACCGAAAGAAAGAGCTGCTGGCACAGTGCAGGGGCCGGGGCTGTGCAGAAAGGGATCTGGGAAGGAGGGAGGGAGGGGGTAGGAATTGGATGGAAAGTCACTGAGATCTCAGAAGAAAAGGGCACCTTGAATCAGAAACATTTAGTTTCTGGATTTTCACAGCACATGTGCAATGCACACAAGGGGTGCATTAGTCCTGCTGTTAAAAGCACATTCACAGGAAGATGAGGCCCAACTGCCTCTTTAACAAATAGTGTCATCAGGACAGTGGGGACTTTTTGTTTTCCTAATCCTATAGCTGTCTTTCCCTGGGGACAAGGGAGCCCCTGGCCTCTGCTGGTCTTTAGCTGGGGACGGAAGGGCCTCCTCCAAGGAGTGTGGCTGGGTCCCCTCCCAGGCTCTCTCTGTCTGCTGCCCAAGTCTATGCAGTGGGCTGTGCCCCACCCTGGCCAGGACTGGGGGCCTCCCTGAGTTTCTACTACAACCTCCACCCAGACCCTGCTAAGTCTGTCCAGCTCCGCGGCCTTCCTGCAGGGTCACCCAGAGCCTGGCCACAGTCTACCTCCTGGCAGGGGGCATGCAGGAATGTTTTGGGAGTGCTATCTGGCCCGCTCTCTGCCTCTCCATGTCTCTGTACTGTCATCCGCTGAGTCCCGCCCTCCTCCCTTGCGTCCTCTCTGTCACACACTGTCTGCCCTGCGGGCCTTCACCCTCTGATTGCTGGTCCCGTCACAAGGCACTAAGCCAGAAAACTGGCCTTCGGGCTTCCTCTTTCCCCCTTCCTAATTGTCTTTGAGTTCTTTGGTCACTTATATTCTCGAGGCATTTTCAAACACCATGGAAATACTTGCACATTTGTTAATAATAAAAAATGCTAAATACCTGAATAGGATGTAATGTTGGCATTCTGTAAATATTGACATCTTAAAATAGCTTTATCACAGTGAAATCATCCCAAAAGAATATTAACACTATAATAATTTTTTGTGTGTAAATTGTCACCCAAGAATATTTTTTCTATTGATTTTTAGAGAGAGCGGGAGGTAAGAGGAGAGACAGAGAGAGAGAAACATCAATGTGAGAGAGACACATCGATTGATTGCCTCCCTCAGGAATCGAGCCTGAAACCAATGTACCTGCCCGTTTCTTTCTCTCCCTAGCTTTACCTGAAATGTAATTTACACGCAATAAAATTCACCCATTTTAAGATACCTTTCTATAAGTTTAGGTAATTGTTTTCAAGGGTGTAACCACCACCAGCTTCTTTTGTTTTTTGTTTGTGTGTTTTTTGTTTTGTTTTTTACTAAGGTTAAAAATATATTTTATAAGTATATGTTTTATAAAAACTAAATAGAAGTAGCCCTGGCTGGATGGTTTGGTTGGCGCATCATCCTGTACACCAAAAGACTGTGGGTCTGATACCCAGTCAGGGCACATACCTACATTGTAGGCTACATTCCCAGCAGGGGTGCGTATGGGAGGCGACTAGCCAATGTTTCTCTCTCCCCCCCTTCCTCTCTCTCTAAAATAAATAAAAAGAAAAACATCCTTAGATAAGAATTTTTAAAAGTTAGCACTAGCTGGTTTGACTCAGTGGATAGAGCGTCAGCCTGCAGACTGAAGGGTCCCAGGTTCGATTCCGGCCAAGGGCACATGCCTGGGTTGTGGGCTCAATCCCCAATAGGGGGCATGCAGAAGGCAGCCGATCAATGCTTCTCTGTCATCATTGATGTTTCTATCTCTCTATCCCTCTCCTTTCCTCTCTGAAATCAATAAAGAAATGTTTAAAAAATAAATAAATAAATAAGAATTTTTAAAAGTTAAATAGACTTATGTGTCAATTTAAATCCATTCTGGCCATAGTGAAAGCCATGCCAAATAACAGAGACCTAAGTAACATGGAGAAAAGTGTGAACTATATTGGGGATATTTTAAGTATCTTCCCTGAGATGGTTAATGTTTTAAACCAAAAAAAAAAAAAACCTAATCACTTGGTCTACCTGCCCCTAAAGCTCATTTTGGCAGTTTTCTCATCTTAGGAGCTTGGAGACTGAGTATAATAAATGTTATCAAACCCCAGAGAACATGTCCTACAACCATCCTGAGAGCACGGGTCCTGTGTGACAACATGAGCCCAGGTATTGTAAGGATGCTATACTGAAATGTCCTATCTCATGTTTTCCAAGAAGTTTTCAAATGTACCCACATCCTGCATTAATAGAATTGTGTTTTGTTGTGGAAACTTTTGACATTATTTTTGTAATTCAAATTATTAAATCATTATTCGTTGACTTTGCGATGAGCCATGGCTTCTTGGCAATTACCACACATCACTTTGCTTGCAAAGTGAGATAATCTAACCCACAAATTACTTTCCATCTGTAGGAGTTTTTTTTGTTTTTTTTTATGAAGGCTGAATCTCACAATTAGTAACACTGCTATAAAATTATGTTTTGTTGATGTTTGTTCATTTGTTTGTTTTATTGATTTGAGAAAGAGAGAAAAACAGCAGTTTGTTGTTCCACTTATTAATACAAGAATTGGCTGATTCTTGTATGTGCCATGATCAGGGATCAAACCCACAATATTGGCATATCAGGATGGTACTCCAACCAACTGAGCTATCCAGCCAGGGACTATAATTATATTTTTTTAGTCATTAATGTCTTCTGTTTTTAGTTAAATATATTTTTATTAATTTCAGAGAGGAAAGGAAAGGAAGAGATAGAAACATCAATGATGAAAGAGAATCATCAATCAGCTGCCTCCCACATACCTCGAACTGGGGATTGAGCCCACAACCAGACATGTGCCCCGATTGGGAACCAAATCGTGACCTCCTGGTCCTTAGGTTGATGTTCAACCACTGAGCCACACCAGCCAGGCTGCTTTTCTTTTTATATTTTGCAGTCCATACATTTTCCTTCCTTTTTCAGATTTCAAACAGGGTCTGAAAAGACTGTAGACCCTGAGCACTGTGCAGATTATTAGAAATGCTCTTGGGTGCAAGTAACGGGCAGCCCTCCATAGGGCAGCCTAAACAAAGGGAGATTCTTTTTCTCCCGTACAAGAAATGAAGAGATGGCATTCCAAGGAGGCAGCCTCAATGTCTCAGGCTCCTTTTGCTTTCTTGCTGCCTCATCTTTGGCATATTGGTTTTCACCTCTTAGTTGCAAGGTGGCCATGAACCTATCGGCATCACCTCCATGTTCCAGATGTAAAAATGGGAAAGGAGAAAAGGCCTTGCATGTGTCCCTTTTATGTTAGGGGAGACTAACAAAAGCTTTTCCAGGACCCCTTAGACGGCCTCCTCTTATATAGCAACCCCTCGCTTCAATGGGGGAGAGACTCTGAAAACCTCCCGTTTAGCCGTCTGCTTCTAGGTAGAGGAGAAGGGTTTTCAGAATGGATGTTGAGCTCTAGCTGGTTTGGCTCCGTGGATAGGGCATCAGCCTGTGTACTGAAGGATGCCAGATTCGCTTCTAGTCAAGGGCACATACCCAGGTTGCTGGCTTGATCCCCAGTAGGGGGTGTACAAGAGGCAGCTGATCAGTGATTCTCTGTCATCATTAATGTTTCTTTGTCTCTCTCTCTCTCTCTCAAAATAAAATAAAATAAAATAAAATTATAAATAAATAAATAAAGCAGCCAAAACCGGTTTGGCTCAGTGGATAGAGCATCAGCCTGCGGACTGAAAGGTTCTGGGTTCGATTCTGGTCAAGGGCATGTACCTTGGTTGCAGGCACATCCCCAGTAGGGGGTGTGCAAGAGGCAGCTAATTGATGATTCTCTCTCATCGATGTTCCTAACTCTATCCCTCTCTCTTCCTCTCTGTAAAAAGTCAATAAAATATATATTTTTTAAAAATCAATACATTTTTTAAAAAATGGTTTCTAAAATTACAGTACCCATTGGCTTTCTATTGAATGACTAAACATGATGATTTTCAGATTGACCTGCTCGCCAGCACCTCTGGAGGTCTCTTTAGAACAGCTACTGGGCCCACCCAGCAGATCTAAGTGGGGTCAGGGAATTTGCATTTCTAACAGATTCCCAGATACTGCTGCTGATCTTAGAACCACATTTTGAAAACCACTATTCTTGCCAATCTCTTATTTTAGACAGCTGTGTCATTTTCAGTCTTTTTTGTCTCTCCTGCCAGAGCTGTGAAGAATAACCTTGTTGTCCTGGTGAACAGTGTGGGGAGGGTGTTGCAGGCAAAGGGAACAATCCAGATAGAGGGCCAACCACGGACAGCTTGGGTTTTTGTTGTTGTTGTTGTTTTTAATATAGTTTTTATTTTTATTTCAGAGAGGAAGGGAGAGATAGAAACATCAATGATGAGAGAGAACCATTGATCGACTGCCTCCCACACACCCCCATACTGGGGAACAAGCCCACAGTTTGGGCATGTGCCCTTGATCGGAATTGAACCCAGGACCGTAGTTCAGTCCGCAGGATCGACGCTCTACCCTCTGAGCCAGACCAGGCAGGGCACGAACAGCTTGTTCTGCTAGCCAGCAGCCACTTCCCTTCTTCCGGTAACAGCGCCCTGGTTTCCCCTTGGGGAACTCCCTTACTGCAGCTCTTGCTAGGCCGGATTCCTCCTCTGGGCTGGTGGGAAGGGTGGGAAACATGGGACCGGATCGGCTAATCAGTGTATCCAACCCAATTCTACCCACAGCCCTTGGGGCAGGGGCGGTCACGTGACGCTGGCTGAGCCAATGGTCCCCAGGACCTTTGAAGCTGGGGGGAAGTGAGGGGACTCCTTCCACCAGGGTAGCTAATTAGGATGCAAGCTCGGACACGGCTCCCTTTGGGGGAGACTGATCATAAAGATGACTCAGCAGAGACTAAAGGCCACCAATGGAGATCAGAGCTGTCCACTCCTGAGTCCAGCCTTCTCCGGGTGTTTTTTCGTTGCATGAGGCAATGCACAGTCTTTTAGGCTTAAGCCAGTTTCTGTCTCTTGTAACTGAAAGAGTTCTGACTAACCCAGGACAAGACCGGAAAGGGCTTGGTGCAAGTTTGAGGAAGTGAAAGAAGGCACAGAGACCAAGGGGAGTAGCTAAGGGCCAGGTCACAGTTGGCTTGTAGACTACAATGAGCGTTTAGAATTTTTAACCCAGTGAACCGAGAAGCCACTGGATGGTCTGAAGCACAGGAATCATATGAAAATGGCTGATTCTGGGATATAGGCCATTCAAACCTGTGGTGATTAGCTCCTCAAGCCAATCCACTAGGTTTCAATGTGTTGACTTGAACGAAACTCTGCTGTTGAGGGCACTAGCTACTAGAATTTTTGCGTCCAGATACCTGGGGTGGTCTCTTTGGATGTGAGCCATCGGAAATCGGTGAGAACCCAAGTCCTGTTGGCATTATTTGAGGTCCTTGATCCAGCACTGCCTAGCCCTTCATCCAGAATGGCCCCTGTACTGCCAGTTCTTCAGCAAAATATGTGTTTTCTTTGTAGTCAACGCTCTTGGTGCCCCATCCCAAATCCCCCCAGGGGCCATCCTTAACAGAAGGGATATAGGAGCCAATGGATAAGTACCCCAGCTTCTTAGTTCCCTGGAAGAACGATCCCAAGGAGGGATTTTTCTTTTCCTACCTGCATCAAAAAAGGAATGGGCTGGGGGGAGAGGGGGTAATGGTAAGATATGTACACATATAATACCTTAATAAAAAATGAAAAAAATAAAATAAAAAAGGAATGCAGGCAACCTATGCTTCAGACCCTCCCTTCTGCAGTTCAGAGTTTTGGGGTATTTTTAGTATTTTTAAAATATGTTTTTATTGATTTTAGAGAGGGAGGGAGAGAAACATCGATGTGAGAAATATCAACCAGCTGCCTCCTGCACGCCCCCTACTGGGGATCAAGACTGGACCCTGGGCATGTGCCCCAAATGGAAATGGAACCAGAGACCTGTTGGTGCATGGGATGATGTCCATCCAACTGAGCTACACTGACCAGGGCATTCAGTCCAGGGGGTTTTATATGGTGCTGTAACCCACATGCATACCTGGTTTTCAGGCTCAGATCTTCATGAAACTAAGCTTTGGAGTCCCACAAAACCCTGGTGATAGTGCAAGAAATGTCCAACCGGGAGAGGATACGCTGCCTGTAGTTGATCTGCCCAGGAACAAATTCAGGCTGAAAATAGCAACTAGAGTGAGCTGAGATGTTCTGCCTCAGGACCTCCTTCAGGAACATCCTGTCCAGAGGAAAGATATTTAAGGAGAAAGGAAGCAGGGTGAGTTCAACTCAGCCAAGCAACAGGAAGAATATCTCAAACACAAAGTGTGGTTCTGGTCCGCGTGTGCTTGTTTGTGTATATCATTTGTCTTCTTGTGTTTTTAATTTTTCTTTTGCTTATTTTTCTCTCCTTCCATCTGCACTTTAAAGTAGGTTTTATCTGCCGGGACCGGTTTGGCTCAGTGGGTAGAGCGTCGGCCTGCGGACTGAAAGGTCCCGGGTTCGATTCCGGTCAGGGGCATGTACCTTGGTTGCGGGCACGATCCCGGGTGGGGGTGTGCAGGAGGCAGCTGGTCGATGTTTCTCTCTCATCGATGTTTCTAACTCTCTGTTCCTCTCTGTGTAAAATCAGTAAAATATATTTTTTTAAAAAATAAATAAATAAATAAATAAATAAAGTAGGTTTTATCACTCTAATTGGTTTGGCTCAGTGGATAGAGCGTTGGCCTGCAGACTGAAGGGTCCCAGGTTTGATTCCGGTCAAGGGCATGTACCTTGGTTGCGGGCACATCCCCAGTCGGGGGTGTGCAGGAGGCAGCTGATTGATGTTTCTCTCTCAACGATGTTTCTAACTCTCTATCCCTCTCCCTTCCTCTCTGTGAAAAATCAATAAAAAATATTCTTTTTAAAAAAAGAAAACTCCAACTTATAGGAAGAGAATCTAAAGCTATAAGAATTCTTGATCACATGGAATTCTCTTCAACTCCATTTACAGCAAAAACTAATAATAATGTCCAGCAGGCATGGCTCAGTGGTAGAGTGTTGACCTATGAACCAGGAGGTCACTCTTCATGTCCGGGTTGCAGGTTCAATCCCCAGTAGGGGCATGTAGCTGATCAATGATTCTCTCTCATCATTGATGTTTCTATCTCTCTCTCCTTCTCCCTTCCCCTCTGAAATCAATAAAGATATAGTTCAAAAAGTAATAACAACAAGATAGTAATACTTAATACAGCAACATTGAGAATTTGGTACTGTGTATATACCCATTTTACAGATGGGTATAAACACCAAGAGTCAGAAAAGTTAATTCCCTCCCAATGTGATAGAAATGGCAATATTTTGTCTTGCTCAGGACTCTAAATCTTGAGCCAGATACATAGTTTATGCAAAATTCTTTCCAGTTCATTATTCCGTGTGTATCTCTCTCTCTTTTTTTTTTTTAAAGGAATTTTCTTTTCCATACTTCCCTTCTACTCATCCACCATTAAGATAAACTGGAAATTCAAGGAAAATAAAAGAAAATTCAATTAGGACTCTTTCAGTCCCAAACAACAGAAACCCAGCTCCGGGTGGCTTAAACAGAAAACAGAGTATTGGGAGTTCAGATGTCAGACTGAATACAGGCAGAGCAGGTCCCAGACCTCAGACACTGTAATGAGGAATTTGTCTTCTCCATCTCTTGCACCTGACTTCCTCTGTTTTGACTCCATGCTCAGGGAGACTCTCCTCTGGGGGGCCCCTTGGAGTACCAGCTTTATAGTCAGTTTGACAAGCCCTGCAAAGGAGAAGCCAGTGCTAATGGCAACAGAAAAAACCCAGGCCTGACCCTCCGTGGCTCCGATAGGCTCGATCCTAGTCACAGGCTTATCTCCTGAACCCAGGAGGCAATTATTTTTGGTGTTTTGGAAAAGAACTAGACTTGGACTTTCTAGTTCACTAACATAATCCTACTTCTCTGGCCCTCCACACACACACACACACACACACACACACACACACACACACACACACACTGTGGAGCAGAAGCTGGAATTTAGGAAAACAGAATGCAGATTAGCACTGTCACACCCTATCCTGGGTTGAATAGTGTCTCCTCAGCTTAATGTGGATCCAGAACCTCAGAATGTGACCTTATTTAGAATTAGGATCTTTGCTGATGTAATCAAGTTAATTTAGAAGAGGAAACATCTCTTTTCCTTCTACCCTTCCAAATTTTCAGCCAGGGCCACCGTAGCAAAAGACAGATTAACAAGGAAAAGCATACAAATGTATTTAATAATATTAGTTTTACCTCACATGGGAGCCTTTATAAGGAAATAAAGATCCAAAGAAACAGCTAAACTTGAGTATTTTTATACGAGAATTGATGATGTGTGGAGTGTTGTTGGAAAATGTGACAGGATAAAAAGGGATATGAACTAAGAGTAGTAAACTGGGGGAAACTGCCAAAACCGGTTTGGCTCAGTGGATAGAGCATCAGTCTGCGCACTGAAAGGTCCCGGGTTCAATTCCGGTCAAGGGCATGTACCTTGGTTGCAGGCACATCCCCAGTAGGGGGCGTGCAGGAGGCAGCTGATTGATGTTTCTCTCTCATCGATGTTTCTAACTCTCTATTCCTCTCCCTTCTTCTCAGCATCAGGCTTAAATGAGATGATATATGAAAAGCCCTCAGCTTAGAACCTGGCACATAACAAGTGCTCAATATATTTTGGTTTTAAAACTTTTCTATTTAATTTTTAAGAGAAAATATATTCATAAAATAGAAAAATGAGCCCTAGGTGGTTTGGCTCAGTGGGTAGAACATTGGCCTGCAGACTGAAATTTCCCAGGTTCGATTCCAGTCAAGGCCATGTACCTTGGTTGCAGGCACAGCACCAGTGGGGCAGGGGAAAGGGGGGTGCAGGTGGCAGCTCATCAATCTCTCTCCCTTCCTCTCTGTAAAAAAATCAACAGAATATATATATATATATATATATATATATATATATATATATATATATATATATTAATATATTTTATTGATTTTTTACAGAGAGGGAGGGAGAGAGATAGAGAGCTAGAAACGTCGATGAGAGAGAAACATCAACCAGCTGCCTCTTGCACACCCGTTACTGGGATGTGCCCGCAACCAACGTACATGCCCCTGACCAGAATGGAACCTGGGACCCTTCAGTCCGCAGACCTACGCTCTACCACTGAGCCAAACCGGTTTCGGCCAGAATATATTTTTTAAATAAAAAATAAACATAAAAAATAAAATAAAGTGTCCCAGGTTAAATTCTAGCCAAGGGCACATGCCTGGGTTGCGGGCTCCAACTCCCCCAGTAGGGGACATGTGGGAGGCAGCCAATCAATGATTCTCTCTCATCATTGATGTTTCTATCTCTCTATCTCTCTATCTCTCTCCCTTCATACATATAAATATATATATTTTTTTAAAAAAAAAAAAAGAAAGAAAAATGATATAAAAAGGAATACTTAAAGACAACTGTTCACCCAATTCCTCCATCTCCCCCTACCCTTGGTAAACACTTTTGCGTACTTCCTGTATTTCTTTAAGCAAATATATTTAGCCCTCTTATATAAAAGGTGGCATCCTGTGTAAATTTTTCCTGCACCTTGCTTTTTTATTATTTAACAATATATCCTAGAGGTCATTCCCTATCAGTAAAAAAAGAACTCTTTCATTCTTTCTTTATTTCTACATACTAGTCCATGTGTGGTTATGTCATTTCCCACAGATGAAAACTTCGGTTGTTTCTACTTTCAAAAAAAATTTTTTTTTACTTATTGATTTTGATAGAGAGAGAGGAGAGAGAGAGAGAAAACACACATCAACTTGTTCTACCTTATGAGTTCATTGGTTGCTTCTTAATCGGGGATTGAACTGGCAACCTTGATGTATCAGGACAATGCTGTACCCAGCCGGGGCTGCTTGTTTCCACTATTGCAATGACCAGTAATGAATGCTGCAATGAAAAATGTGGTCCTCATCCCTTCTGTATGTGTGTCGGTGTATCTGTGATAGGAACACAGTGGAATTGAAAGTGGAATTACTGGGTCAAAGAGAAAATGCCAGTGCACTTTGGACACTTATTGATAAATGATCCACATAAGGTTGTATCATTTTGCACTAGAAATGTATGTCAATGTCTGTTTTCCTGCCAACATAGTATGTTTGAAAGATGATAATTATTTTGGTTACTGCTATTGCACCATTATTTGTGCAAAAACCTTTTTTGAACACACATTTTGTCTATAAACTTTATTTAAAGAAGGCATCTCAGAAAAAAAATGTAGCCAAAGTTGGGAAAAAGAGCTTATAAAATTTTGCTTCTTTCACAAAAAAATAAAAATAAAAAATAAAGGTGGCACCACAGAACAAAAGCAGTCTATAATTAAAGAGAAGCAATCAGAGAGAGAACAGGAAATGGTTCTTGGAACTATGGGTACTGGAAAACATTTCATGTCCATAAATATGCTAGAAAATAGAATAAACATGGCCAAAGACCAAATTAGTGTTTGGGAATATCAGGGCAAGGAAATCCTTCCAAATATGGAGCTAAAATTTTCTAGCAAAAAGTGCTTTAGACCTATATTTCCATATCAAACTAGTATAACTCCTCTAACAAAAATGAATTCAAGATGTATGCCAGAAAAATAAAAATGGAAACCAAAACAAGCAGAAGATTTGGTATGCAAGAAATGATGGAATTAACCCTAAGAATGGCTGACATATGGGCAGCAGGCCCAGGAAGACATAAGAACAAGAAAATTAGAACATGAAGTCAACAGGCTCCATGAAAAATGCCATAAAGAAGTAAGTTGGGCCGAAACCAGTTTGGCTCAGTGGATAGAGCGTCAGCCTGCGGACTGAAGGGTCCTGGGTTTGATTCTGGTCAAAGGCATGTACCTTGGTTATGGGCATATCCCCAGTAGGGGGTGTGCAAGAGGCAGTTGATCGATGATTCTCTCTCATAGATGTTTCTAACTCTCTATTTTTCTCCCTTCCTCTCTATAAAAAAATCAATAAAATATTGAAGAAGAAGAAGAAGAAGAAGAAGAAGAAGAAGAAGAAGAAGAAGAAGAAAAAAGTTGGGACCCTAGCCCATTTGGCTTAGTAGACAGAGGTAAGCCTTGGACTGAAGGATCCCAGGTTTGATTCCGGTCAAGGGCACATTGCCAGGTTGCAGGCTCAATGCCCAGTAGGGAGCATGCAGGAGGCAGCAGATCAATGATTCTCATCATTGATGTTTCTATCTCTCTCTCTCCCTCCCCCTTTCTCTCTGAAATCAATAAAAATGTTTTTAAAAGAAGAAGAAAGTTGTGTTTTTCTCCACATAAATTATATTCTTAAAAATCTAGAATGTTCTCAGAGAATCCAAGATGGCTGCTCGGGTAGGCACCTAGCCGCAGCCGCACGCAACAATTTCAATAAAATACAACTAAAATATAAAATGGACATTACCCAGAACTACAGGAAAGTCAACTGACTGGAAATTCTACAACGAGAAACAAGGAGAAAACCAGAAGGAAGCGCGGAGGAGCTGTAAAAGCCCAAGGTACGGAGACACGCGGCGCGCGCGGAGAGTACAGAGCCGGAGAGGAGGGAGGCCGAGTGCCTGGCTGGCGTTCCCTAGCGGGAAGGAGATAAACACTCGGACTGTGCTGGGCCCCCAACTGCTCTGAACCCCCGTTCTAGGCCAGACCCCGGGGACCCAGGCTCATCCAGAGGGAGCTGGGCTGTAAGGCGGCGAAAGGAGGTCCCAGAGGCGCGCACACAGCGCGCAGAGAAGGGCCGGCCGGCTGTGCCGTAGGGCTGCCCTGGCGGGAAGGAGACAGGCTCCAGACTGCTCTGAACGCCACCCCCAACTCCACTTCCAACTGAACTGAACCCCAGTTTCGGACCCATTGCGGGAGAGCTTACACTGTTTGGTAGCAGGCGAAAATCGAGGGCACCTTTCTCTCAGAGGCGCTTGCAACAAGTACTGAAGGACCCTGAGTCTCAGGAGTCGCATAGGGCGGGGCTGACGGAAGCCAAGGCTGTAGGCTCCACCCTGAAACTCCGCCCCATCAGAAAAGCTGCCTGCGAAAATGCCTAAACCAAATAGATCACAAACGAAAGAAATGGAGGACAAAAAGCGACTGGATATAGAGTTCAAAACCACACTTATAGGGTTTTTCAAGAGACTCCTAGAAAAGGCCGATAAAATAAATGAGACCTATGAGGATATGAAAAGGGATCAACAAGAAATGCTAAGGGATCAACAAGAAATAAAGAATACATTGTCTGAAATAAAAAATATTCTACAGAGTCCTAAAAACAGAATAGAAGATCGCAAGAATCAAGTCAAAGATTTGGAACATAAAGAGCCAGAAGACACTCCTCTGCAGATGCTAGAAGGCAAGAGAATCCAGAAAATTGAAGATAATGTAAGAAACCTCTGGGACAACTTCAAACGATCCAACATCAGAATCATGGGGGTCCCAGAAGATGAGAGAGAGCAAGATATCGAAAACATACTGAAAGAAATAGTGACAGAAAACTTCCCCCACCTGGGGAAAGAATTGGACTTACAAGTCCAGGAAGCACACAGAACTCCAAATAAGAGGAATCCAAAGAGGACCACACCAAGACAAATCATAATTAAGATTCCAAGAGCAAAGGACAAAGAGAGAATATTAAAAGCAGCAAGAGCTAAGCAGGTGGTTACCTATAAAGGAGCACCTATACGATTGTCAGCTGATTTCTCAACAGAAACCATGCAGGCCAGACGGGAATGGCAAGAAATATTCAAGGTGATGAATAGCAAGAACCTACAGCCAAAAATACTCTACCCAGCAAAGCTATCACTCAGAATCGAAGGTCAGATAAAGAGCTTCACTAATAAAAAAAAAGCTAAAGGAGTTCATCACCACCAAACCAGAATTATATGAATTGCTGAAGGGGGTTCTTTCAGAAGAGAAAGTAAATAAAGATAAAAATTATGAACAACAAATACGTAACTATCAACAAGTGAATCTAAAAACCAAGGAAATTAAAAAAAAATCTGATGAACAATATTAACTGTTGAATATAATAGAATCAGAGGTATGGAAGGGGAGTGAACTGATGATTCTTGGGGAAAAGGGGAGAGGGGAATGTGGGAAGAGACTGAACATAAACTGTGCACCTATGGATGAGGACAATGGGGAGTGGGGAAAGGGCAGAGGGTGGGGTGGGAAGGGGGGGGAAAGGAACACTTGTAATAATATGAACAATAAAAATTTATTAAAAAAAAAAAAATCTAGAATGTTCTAAAAGCAAAAAGTAAAAGAGTCCAGCCTGTGTGGCTCAGTGGTTGAGTGCTGACCTATAAACCAGAAGGTCACGGTTCAATTCCCAGGAAGGGCACATGTCCAGGTTGCAGTTTCAATCCCCAGTGGGGGTGGGGGGGCTCATACAAGAGGCAGCGGATCGATTATTTTCTCTCATGATTAATGTTTCTATCTCTCTCTTCCTCTCTGAAATCAATTTTTAAAAAAGTATTTTTTAAAAGGTAAAATAGCTGGAACCGGTTTGGCTCAGTGGATAGAGCATCGGCCTGCAGACTGAAGGGTCCCAGGTTTGATTCCGGTCAAGGGCATGTACCTTGGTTGCAGGCACATCCCCAGTAGGGGGCGTGCAGGAGGCAGCTGATTGATGTTTCTCTCTCATCGATGTTTCTAACTCTCTCTCTCTCTCCCTTCCTCTCTGTAAAAAATCAATAAAATATATATACTTTTTTAAAAAGATAAAATAAATGCATCTCTTCTGTCAACAAGTTTAGTGTCTTGTTAGTGAAGGCAGAATAAATACAGTGGGAATTTGGCGCAGAGAAGTGCTTACACTGGTGAGGGAAGGTCTGAGAAGCCAACAGGGAACCAAGTGGCAGCCAGGGATTAGACACAACACCAAACAATGATGTGATGATAAATGTTCAACCCCTGGATCTTGGAAAGAAGCCCTGACTTGTCATGTTTCTCAGTTGTAGGCTGTAAATACTACTGCCGTGCCGGACTTCGAGCTCCCATCATGAAGTCCCCGAGCCTGGAGCTGGGAAGAGATGTGCACAGTCGGTTTCTGTGCGCTGGTCCCTGCCAGTGCCAGCACACCATTGGTGGGAGGTGCCTCCACACTTTGGGACAAAGATGTCACTGGAGCCCTGGAACCAGGGTCACTTAGTAGGAAGTGGGACCAGAGAGGAAGTCTCATTTTCCTTTCTGTTGTCCTACAGTGGAAAATATTTATATACACATACTATTATAGATGCTATCTATTCAAATTTTAAAATCAGCCAGCCAGCCAGCCAGCAAACCATTGCAACATAATCATAGTAAGCACCCTACTGTGTGCCGAGCAAGCAAATAATCCTAGGAATACAGAAGTGAGCAAAATTAAGTCTCTAAGTTAATAGACCACAATTTGTTTACCCACTCACCAACTATTGGACATTTGGGCTGTTTCCAGTCTGGAGCTATGATAAAAAGAGTTGCTATGAACATTGTTGTACAAGCCTGTGGGGTCATCTGCACTCATTTATCTTGGGGACGTACTTAAGAGTGGAATTGCTGTGTTGCATGTTAGATGTATGTTTAAGTTTAATAATCACCAAAGAGTTTTCCAAAGTAGGTGTACTGCTGAAACTGGTTTGGCTCAGTGGATAGAGCATCGGTCTGCGGACTGAGGGGTCCCGGGTTTGATTCCGGTCAAGGGCATGTACCTTGGTTGCAGGCACGTCCCCAGTGGGGGGCGTGCAGGAGGCAGCTGATTGATGACTCTCTCGCATTGATGTTTCTAACTCTCTATCTCTCTCCCTTCCACTCTGTAAAAAACCAATAAAATATATATTTTTAAAAAAAGTAGCTGTACTCTTTTATACTCCCACCAATAATAGAGGAAGATTCTAGCTACTCCACATCCTCACAATTACTTGTTATTGTCAGTTGCTTCCTGTTTGTGTTAAAGTTACCGATAAATGGAGGTTTCACATGTAATAAAAACCATCCTTTTTAGTTCTATGTGTTTGACTATATATGCAGGGGTGGGCAAAGTAGATTTACTCTGTTTTGTGTATTCACAACTATAAACCTATTTTTGCCCACCCCTGTATATATAGTCATGTAACCACCATCACAATCAAGATCGGAATATCTGGGTAGGCTTACTGAATCAGATAATAACTGTGTGTTTAACTTTGTAAGAAAATGCCAAACTCTTCCAAATTGGTTGCACCATTTTGCATTTCCTACAAGCAGTGAATGAGAATTCCAGCTGCTCCACATCCATATATATATGGTGGGCCCATAACCCAGGCTGAGACAAAGAGCATCAGCACTGAGACATTTTTTCTAGGACTACTGGGAAAATTACTTTTCTTTTTTCCTGTGGTGTTTGAGGGAGGGGAGCTGAAAGGGGCCACTATTGCCTGAGAATGATGCCAAACAACATCAGAGTTTACAGGTAGAGATTGACAGCTACCCGTCATTTGAGCAGCTGGTTCCAGCTGTGCCTGAAGCTTATAAAATTCCTGGGTTTCCCCATTCTGACTCAACAGATTCCTTTTTCTTTTTTTTTTTTTTCCCTTAAGACCCGCTGAGTTGAGCCTACCTTCCCCTGATAAACATAAAGAAATTAATATAGGCAATAAGGAAAAAGGCAGAGTCAACACAAGGACCTCAGGGAATTTCATTGGCCAACTTTGAGACAATTCTTACTGAATTCCCTTCTCTTGGATACCTCGGCCCTGCCCCTCTGTCCAATCTATCAAGTCTTGAGAGAGAAGTATTTTTCATAATGACCCACTAGTGAGTCATGGAGCAAATTTAATGGATTATGGCCGGCACTTTTTTTTTTTTAATGAAATAAAATAGAATAGAAGGAACAGAAAATATCAGAGTGTAATGCATGTTGTAAGTCTAAATATCGTTTAATAAAACTTTTCTTTCTGATGTATGCATGTGTGCAGTGTATATAAAATGTGGTGGTTGTTTTTCTGTGGGATACAGTCAAATACGTTTGAAAATCATCATTACAGAGCACTCTGTAGCAAACACTGAGGGTTGACGATAGTACCCAATAGCCATTCTACTCTTTATCCTCACTGAGAGAACTGTGATTTTGTTCAGGAATGGAAGCAGCCACCTGCTTACAGGAAAGCTGAACTGTATAGAGTTAGGGGTGGGGGCAGAGGGAGCTGTTCTAAACCAGTGTTTTTCAGGGTGACCCCCAAAACCCCTGAGGGTCCTTGAGATCCTTCCAGGGGGTCCATGAAGGCCCTCCTTTTTGTAACAACATATCTGTGTGAGGACTCAATTTCTTTTTTCTTTTCTTTTTTTCTCAATTTCTTCATATATTTCAAACAAAAGAACACATCACAATGAATTGATTGTGGAAGCAGAAATTAGAACGCAGCTTCTAGTAAGCCAGATATCAAAGAGATCAAGAAAAATGCAAAATAGTATCACACTTTTCACTATTTTTTTAAAAAAAAAATATAGCTATTTTTCATAAAATTTGTTATTTATGTTAACATGCAAAGGGTAATTTTAAATGAACTAATGAATATGTATAATTAAAATTTTCAGTCCTAGCCAGTTTGGTTTAGTGAACAGAGCATCAGCCTGTGGACTGAATGGTCCTAGGTTTGATTCCGATTATGGGCATATGCCTGGGCATAGGCTCTATCCCCAGTAGCAGTTGTGCAGTAGGCAGCCAATCAATGATTCTCTCTCATCATTGATGTTTTTATCTCTCCCTCCCTCTCCCTTCCTCTCTGAAATAAGTAAAAATATATTTTAAAAATTACTTGACCTTAAAAATTTTTTTCCAGTTTTAACTTCTAACATAGCAAATATCAATCAACCTAACCATGTACACCAAAGCTCTTTGGGGCCATTACAATTTTTAAGAGTTTGAGAACCACTGACTTAAGCCCCTCAGGGTTGTTTTCTTCCCATTGCCACTGATTTTATTAGGAATGTGACACAATTCTAGAAAAATGCAACTTGAAGTCTGCTGAGAAGTTCTGAGAAAGTTTTCCTTCTAGAAAAAAAAAGAAGAAAAAGAAGAAAGAAGCCAAAGAGCTGTGTGGGAGGAACAGTCCCATGTTCTCCTGCACTACTGGATTAATGTGAGTGCAGTGCCTGGAGCAGTGGCAGCTATTTTTCAACAATGAGGTTACAAAACGGAGGACAATGTCTACACACTGAGGATGGCAGAGAGAAGAGAAGGAAAGAGTAGAGGTCCTTAAAGACAGTGTTGAACCTCTGTAGCTACCAGCCCAGGACCACCTATCTCTCAATTTCTTGTTTTGTGAGATAATAACAAGAACATAAAATCCATGAAGGCAGAATTTTGTTTTCATGTTTTTCTTTTTGGTCTGTTTTAATTACTGCCATAGTAAATGGTAGATGAATGTTTGTTAAATAAATTAATAACTCCTTAAAGATAGTCCTTGTCAGTCAAAACTGGTTTGGCTCAGTGGACAGAGCATTGGCCTGTGGACTGAAGGGTCCAAAGTTCAATTCCAATCAAGGGCATGTTCCTTGGTTGCGGGCACATCCCTGGTGGGGGGTGTGCAGGAGGCAACTGGTCGATGTTTCTCTCTCATCGATGTTTCTAGCTCTCTGTCCCTCTTCCTCCCTCTCTGTAAAAAATCAATTAAAAATATATTTTAAAAAAAAAAGATAGTCCTTGTCGGATCTAGTTGTTACTTTAGCCAAAGAATCCTAAGTGTCTAATACCACTCCATGTTCCATCTGTGGGTTTCCTTTTCAGGATCCTCTTCAATAAGTCTTCTATCAATCAGCACCCCAGCCTCAGCTGAGCAAGCCCTAATGTATAGCCTCACCAAACCATGGGGTTAGCTCTATTTCAGCACTTGTCACTTCTTTTTTTTAACCTCCTCTCTATTGGCTCAAACAAAATCAAATTTCTTTTTCTCTCACTTAATATTCCAGATTTAGGTGGTGCTAGGACAGTAGCATTGACAGCCTTAATACACAGCTTCTGTCTCTGGGTCCAAGGTAGCTGCCCATTGCCTGCCGTCATATCTGCATGCTGGCCAGTGGGGAAGGGCAGGAGAAAGGGCAAAGAGAGAGCAGGCCCATTCCTTTTAATGAAATAACATCATTTCTGCTCACACCTCACATAAACTCACGTGAACATCTCAGAACTTAGCCATAGAACACTGAGATCCAAAAGAGGCTTGGACAATCTACAATAGCCAGAATTTGGAAACAGCCTAAGTGCCCATCAGCAGATGATTGGATCAAAAAACTATGGTACATCTACACAATGGAATACTATGCTGCCATGAAAAAGGAATTCTCATCATTTGCAGCAACCTGGATGGAATTGGAGAACATCATGCTGAGTGAAATAAGCCAATCAATGAAAGAGAAACACCACATGACCTCACTCATTTATGGATAATAAAGAACATTATAAACTGATGAACCAAAAGATAGATATAGAGACAGTAAAGCAGCAAGCAGACTGTCAAATTACAGCAGGTAGGGTAGGGAGATCTGGGGGAGATAACAGATCAACCGAAGGACTTGTATACATGCATATAAGTACAACCAATGGACATAAAACTCTGGGGAGGGAGGGTATGTATGGGGGGGGGGCAATGTTAAAATATGTACACAGATAATAAGTTAATAAAAAAAAAAAAAAAAAAAAAGGCTTGGCCCTTGCTGGGTAGCTCAGTTCAGCTGGTTAGAGCATCATCCTAATATGCCAAGGTTTGGGGATTGAACTCCTATCAGGGTACATACAAGAAGCAACCAATAAATGCCTAAATTAGTGGACCAACAAATATCCTCTCTCTCTCTCTCTCTCTCTCTCTCTGTCAATAAAAAATAAAAAGAGAGACTCATAAAATGTAGTTATCATGACAACCACGAGGCAGCAAAAAAGTCTCCAGTTTAATTATTAAAGAGAGAGGGAAGAAGCGATATTAGTGGTAAACCAGCTGTCTCTGCCATAGCACTTGGCTTGATTTGTCTAGAGCAGGACTTGGCCCAGAGTAAATGTTCAATGAAAAAAAGAACAAAGGAGAGAAATAAACCACAGAACTCAAGATCCCTGCCCATGAAGAATGTACCATTAATCTGCAGAGACCAAGAGAACCCAGATGAAGAGCTAATATACCACAAACAACGCAAAACAATACTTGGTGACGTGGTAAAGCAATTAGCATAGTCTCTGTGGGACACATCATGTTGCCTGGCTCCACAAGATCGCTCCGCCTCCTCATTTCCACGGGAGCTAACCCTCTGGAGTCTAGACTGTGAGCCACTCTCTGGGGCAAAGTTTCCATGGCCCATCCCTTTACTTGCATCCACTTTCTAATGGACAAAACTTTCAGTGACAACAATGGACAGTAACTGGACAACTGTAACCCTCCTGAATTCAGAGACCCAAAGAGGTTTAGCCTTGGTGATGTCACATTCAAGAAACACAGTTCAGCCCTAGCTGGTTTGGCTCCGTGGATAGAGCATCAGCCTGCGGACTGAAAGGTCCCTGGTTCTATTCCAGTCAAGAGCACATGCCTGGGTTATGGCTTTGATCCCCAATAGGGGCATGCAGAAGGCAGCTGACCAATTATTCTCTCTCATCATTGGTGTCTCTATCTTTCTCTCCCTCTCCCTTCCTCTCTGAAATCAATAAAAAATATTTTTAAATAAATCTCAGCTTTAAAAAAAAAAAGAAAGAAAAAGAAAGAAACACAGTTCAACAGCCAAAAGTAATTAGAAAGGAATGGAATTTCGCTTTCACATCTCTAAGAACACTAAAGAAACTCGCAGAGATACTAATTAAGTCTCTATCCTTTCCCAGCCACACCCCTCATCTGCTCTGCCTGGCCAAGCCCCTCGTTCAGCCCCTAGCCTAGTCTCTTCCCCCGGCCCTCTTCCCCAGTCCTTTAGATGGGAGGTTCTCAAAGTGTAGAACGGAAATAAAATGTCCAAAGTAGTTCTGCCTTCCAGCTCTGCGGCTCCAGATGCTCGAAGGTGCCATCAGAATCTTTTACTCCCTCCTGCTCCGTCTGTGTGGACTTTCCCAAGGTGACGGCAAAGACAGCTGCAGAAGTTCCAAGAACAGGAGTGTCTCTGACAGTTCAGGAGCACAGGGAAGAAGTGAATTCTCTGATTGGTCCGGATTGGATCATGTGTTCAGCCCTGAACCAATCACAGTGGCCAGATGAATGGCGTCGTCTGATTGGTTAGACGTGGGGCACCTGCTCGCAGCAGAAATGAGGGACCAGATGTGGACTCCCTAGGAAGCAGGGAATGGCAGTGAGGGCAGCAGCATCCTCCAAAGGAATGCTCAGTAGGTAACAACACGGACATCTAGCCCCACCTGGTTTGGTGTAGAGCATGGAGGATCTCCCTGAAGACTGAGGGTTTGGGGTTCGATTCCAGTCAAGGGCACATGCTCGGGTTGTGGGCTCCATCCTTAGTATGGGGCGTGCAGGAGGCAGCTGATTGATGACTCTTTCTCATCATTGGGTTTCTATTTCTCTCTCCCTCTCCCTCTGGGGGCCGAGGGGGGCGGGGGAGGCCAAACCCGGGTTGTTCAGTGGTTAGAGCGTTCAGCCTGCGGACTGAAAGGTCCTGGGTTCGATTCCGGTCAAGGGCATGTACCTTGGTTGCCAGCACATCCCCAGTAGGGGGTGTGCAGGAGGCAGCTGATTCATGTTTCTGTCTCATCGATGTTTCTAGCTCTCTATCTCTCCCCCTTCCTCTCTGTAAAAAATCAATAAAATATATTTTTTAAAATATATCTTTAAAATATATGTGTGTGTATATATATATATATGTATATATATATATATATACATATAGATAGATATTAAAAACAAACAAACAAAAAAGCAGACATCTGCTCCAAAGCTCTGTTTCCATCTGTCTCCTAGTTCATTGGCAGTATCACAAAAGTCCAGGGAAACTATTGAGCAGGAAAAGACTAAATGCTCTTTCCTTTAGGGATGGGGGTGTTGTAAATATTTACATTAATTATGTAATCACATAACTTAATACGGGGGACTCTGGATATACTCTAGGAGAGATTCTGAGTAATTCATATTTGACTCATAGCACATACATATTCTGATGCCAGATACGTGGAAAATTATATACCAGAAATGCTATTTATGCAAACACAACTTCACACTGCATAAAGAAGGCCTAAAAATAAATAAATAAATACATACATACATACATACCTCATCTCCCAGCCAGGGTTGCTCAGTGGTTAAGCCTCATCCATGAACCAAAAGGTCCCCAGATCAAGTCCCAGTCAGGGCATATTTCTGGGATGCAGGCTCCATCCCCAGTAGGGGGCTTGCAGGAGGCAGCCAATGGGTGTTTCTCTGTCATCAATGTTTCTATCTCTCTATCCCTCTTCCTTCGTCTCTCTCTAAAATCAATAAAAGCATATTTTTTAAAAAAGAGAGAGAAAAGGCACCACAGCTTAATTGATAATGATGAAGCCAAAGAAACAATAATTTTAATTCTGTATTTAGTTGTATTTAATTGGTTATAGTGCATTAGGTGTACCAGTTAATAATGGCGATTTTGTAATAAAATAAAACACAATAATTTCAAGAGAAACATCAAAAGTGCTTTATTCAAAGTAATGGCCATCGCTAGCTATACATTTATCCCATCTTTCAGATAATTTGTGGATACCGTCCCAATAGAATTTTTCTTGTTTTGAGGCAAATCATTCAGAGACCCAATTTTCCACTTCTTCATACATTTTGAAGTGCTGCTCAGAAAATGCGTGTGCCATTGATCGGAACAAGTGGTAATCTGGAGGAGCAAGGTCTGGTGAATACAGCGGGTGGGTTAATACTTCCCAGGCAAGATCTTTTAACGTGTCTTTGACTGGTTTTGAAGTGTGTGATGGTGCGTCATCATGAAGCAAAATTACTTTGTCGTGTCTTCTTGAACATTCTGGTTGTTTCACAATCAAAGCATAGTTCAAATTGATTATTTGTTGTCAGTAGCAATTAGTATTAACGGTTTCACTTGGATTTAGAAGCTCATAATACACCACACCTTCCTGATCCCACCAAATGCAGAGCATTGTCTTCTTTCCAAAGCGATTTGGCCTTGCAGTCGATGTTGATGGTTGACCTGGATGGATCAACCCATGATTTTGTGCATTTAGGATTCTCAAAATAAATCCACTTTTCATCGCCAGTCACAATTCGATGCAAAAAAGACTTTCTTTTGTGCCATTGAAGCAACATTTTACTGAGGACTTTTCGGTTTTCCTTTTGTCTTTTGTTCAGTTGATGTGGCATCCATTTTCCTTCCTTTAAAATATTTTCCATTGCTTGTAAACGATCAGAAATCATTTACTGAGCAACGTTTAATCTTTCTGCAAGTGGTTTTTGAGTTTGACACGCATCTTCATCTAATAATGCTTGTAATTGTTGGCCTCAAACTTTTTCGGTTGACCAGGACATTTTTTGTCTTTCACATCGAAATCATCACTTTGAAAGCGTTTAAACCAGCATTCACAAGTACCTTGAGATGGAGCATGTTCACCATAAGCTTCCAGAAGTATACGATAACTTTTTCTTTAAAATAAAGTAATGAGTTAAAACTTCCCGCAAATGCTCTTTTTTTTTTTTTGCACAAAATTCAACATTTTTAAGCATAAAAATATCTATGATGTTAACTCCTTCAGCAAATTTGACATATGAAGTTTTGAAGCTTGTTGTCAATACAACAAAATAGCAAACATATCAAATTGCATATATCCTGTTTCTCCAAAAATAAGACAGTGTCTTATATTGATTTTTTCTCCCAAAGTTTCCCTAGGTCTTATTTTCAGGGGATGTCTTATCTTTCCATGCGCTAGGTCTTATTTTCGGGGAAACAGGGTATATCAACATATGTGTAACTCCATCTATTGAAGAAAAAAATCTGCATTATTAACTGGTACACCTAGTAAGTTTGTGATTTAAAGGTTTAATTTTACAGTTTTATTGAGAAATAATGGACACACATCACTGTATAAGTTTAAGGCATACAGCACGATGGTTTGATTTAGATATATTGTGAAATAATTACCACAATAGATTTAGCTAACATCCATCTTTTCATAGGGATGCAATAAAAGAAAGAAAAAATTAGAAAAAGGGAAAGTATTTTCTCCTCATGATGAGAACTCACATATCTCTTTGGAAGACATAATACCTTTTTTTAATCCTCACCTGAGGATATATATTTTAAATATATTTTATTTATATTTTTACAGAGAGGAAGGGAGAGGGATAGAGAGTTAGAAACATCAATAAGAGAGAAACATCGATCAACTGCCTCCTGCACCCTCCCCACTAGGGATGTGCCCGTAACCAAGGTACATGCCCCTGACCGGAATCAAACCTGGGACCCTTGAGTCCTCAGGCCGATGCTCTATCCACCCAGCCAAGTGGGTCAGGGCACCTGAAGATATTTTTTTTATTATTTTAGAGAGAGAGGAAGGAAGAGGGGAGACAGAGAAACATCCATTGGTTGCCTCTCCTATGCACCCCGACCAGGAATGGCACCTGCCACCTGGGCTAGTGACTTCCCGTGTATGGAATGACTGGGCATGTGCGGTATCTCTGTACACAGGGGGTAGGAGCAGCTATTGAGAAGCATAACTAATGGGTAACAACGTGCCGTTTCCTTCAGTCGCAGGAATCTCAGCCATTTGTGCAAAGGCAAGGCCATCAGTGTTGCGTGGCTGCCAGCAGGACTTGGCAGAACACCCATGTGGATGAGTTGGCTAATTTTAGTTCACAAATACCGCATTTTAATAACCCTCACTCGCTCACGTCGTGAATTACGATTAAGTCCCTGTGGGCAGACACAGACATGAGAAACGAGGACAGGGTCCATCGTCCAGGGGCAGGCACGGAAAGAAGGACAGGAGATGTCAGTATCCCAGCACGCGATGGCTGTGCCATGTTCCTTGGGGCAGAGAGGGCCACCCTGCTGAGCCAGCGACTGTTCCCATCCCTGACTCTCTTCTTCCTCCCGGTTTAAAAACTGGAAGGCCTCTTTGCCGTGGTGGCTGCCAACTCTGCTGCTGGATTTCCAGGAATATGTTTGCTTTCTGATAAAAGGGACAAACGCAACTGGTTCCAGCCCTTCCCCTGCCTCTTCCTGCCTCGAACACGGCCTCGACGCCTGGAGCCTTCGCAGCCTTCTCCCTGCCGCAAGACAGGCCCAGAGGATCACAGCGGGGCTGGCTCTCCTACCCCTCACCCGGCGACAGCGCTGCCTGCTCCCAGATTCCTTGTTTGGAGAGAGAAGTGTAAGCCACGCTTACTCCAATGTGCTGTTGTGCAGCCCCCCAAACACTCCTCACGGGTTCACCTCTTTTGCTACTGAAACACCACGGCACAATGCCATTATTCTATCTATGATTTCATTTTGCTTGGCAATTCAAAAGCCCATTCCCCCAGGTCAAATCTTAAGGGGCTCCTTGGGAATTGGTACCCCCGCCCCCAGGATTTCTTTTTTTTAATGAATTGGAAATTCAAGCCTTAAAAATAGAGATTAAAAACAAACCCGACCCTCCCCCATCACAGAGGCTGATCTTCAAAGGGATCCACCACCCAAGTGCCATGGGGGCCAGTTACACCGATAGTATCCAGGTGGCTGTCTTCTCCTCTCCTCTGGGGCTATGAAGAGACCCTGGAGTTCTGCAGGGATTTGCACAGCCCCCCTGGCAGTTGCCAGGTGCTTTTAACCTCTGGCCCAAGGCTGCATCATATGCAAAAAGGCATCCACCTTTCGTTCAAAACCTTATTCCTTATGCTCTTTTGGCACCTTGCAACATACATTCTTCTGGGCTGTTGTTAGAAGCATCGACAGAAATGATCTCTTACAAGGACATTTAGCAAGATTTCTCAAAAGTACAGGTAAAGAGCCCTGTCTCTCCACCCCCTGGCCAGGAGGGCACAGGACTGGGCCATCAGATGTTCCTGCCCACGAGTTCCAGTTCTTGAGCGAGTGAAGCTGAGCTAAGTGTACCGTGAGTTTAGATGGACCCTGCGTGTGGTGGTCAGGAGTCAGCAGCTGTGTGCCCTGGCAGAGGCAGGGTCGGGCTAACTATGTCCAGTGGTGGCAGCAATATTCACCTGGAAAGGATTTTCCATGCTTGGCCTCCCCCGTTTCCTGCTTGTTTTTTTTTGTTTGTTTGTTTTTTCTGTCCTTCCTGTGGTTCTGTAAGCCCCTCACAGCTTTCTAATAGACCCCCTTGCCGGTCAGGTGAGTGGCTACCCATTAGCCAGGGTAGGTCTCTGTTGCTTGCAACCACAAAGCTTGGCTGGTAGAGCTTGTACGTGCAGAGGCTCTCTGGGAAGTGACAATAGAAACTGGTGATGTGGCTGCATCTTTCTTTCTTTTATTTTTTTAATATATTTTGTTGATTTTGTACAGAGAGGAAGGGAGAGAGATAGAGAGTTAGAAACATCGATGAGAGAGAGTCATCGATCAGCTGCCTCTTGCACACCCCCTACTGGGGATATGCCCGCAACCAAGGTACATGCCCTTGACCAGAATCGAACCCGGGACCTTTCAGTCCCCAAGCCAACGCTCTATCCATTGAGCCAAACTGGTTTCGGCTCTTTTATTTTTTATTTATTGATTTATTGATGTTTGGGAGAGAAAGAATAGGGGGAGGGAGAGAGGGAGAGAGACATTGATGTGTTGTTCCACTTCTTGATGCATACATTGGTGGATTCTTTTTTTTTTCCGCTCCTTTTTTTTTTTTTTTAATTAAATTATTATCTTTGTACATATACCATTGCCCCCCCCCATACATACCCTCCCTCCCCAGAGTTTTGTGTCCATTCATTGGTTGATTCTTGTCTGTGCCCTCCTGACTGGGGATCAAACCAGCAACCCAGCAACCTTAGCATATCTGGATGACGCTCCAACTCTAACCAACTGAACTACTCAGCCAGGGGGTGGCTGCTTCTTGAGAAGGCAACTGGGGGTCAGCCAGAGGTGGAAAGCACATGCCTGTCATAGATGCCCTTCTGTTCAACTTGACCTTTGGTTCTTTTAAAATCCAAAACGTGTATTATTTTTTAATTAATAAAAAAATTCAGCCCTAGCCTGTTTGGCTCAGTGGATAGAGCATCGGCCTGCAGACTCGTGGGTCATGGGTTCGATTCCGATCAAGGGCACATGCCTGGGCTGTGGGCTCCATCCCTATGGGGGGTGTGTGGGAGGCAGCTGATCAATGATTCTCTCTCATCATTGATGTTTCTATCTTTCCTTCTCCCTTCCTCTCTGAAATCGATAAAAATATATTTTTTAAAAAGTCAAAGGCCAAAACCAATCAAATTTTATTTTAGTTCAAATCATTGTCAGATGGATGGCACCAATGCGCTCCCTCCTCAGGTTGCTCAGTGCCTGTGTCAAGGCACTTGTCATAAAAGCAAGCACCAAGGACAACACCCCGGGCAGGCTGTGGAAGGCGGTCTTGTGCTAGTGCGGCTCCTCTCCGTGCCCAGAGCGGGGATGTGGCTGAGCTTTAAGTTACCTTCCCGTGTTAATGAGGGTTACCTGACTGAGCGGAGAGAAAACAAAACTGAACCACCGGGAATGAGCGTACACAAGTCTGTTTAGCTCTAGGATTTGAATTTAGTAAAAGGAAATTGTTTAAGCCCATTTTCTTACTTACGGGCCTTCCCAGAGTATGACTTCATCTAAACTCTTGGAGTGCTCATTGGGGTATTTATACATCACATGCTTCTCACACATCATTTATTCTCACACATGGACTCACTCATTCATTCAACAGACATTTGTCCTGTGACCTGCTCTGTGCTGGGCAGCAGGATGGGTGGGGCAGAAGCTGCGAGTTAGCCGAATTGTTTTGGCTCTGAGTAACCAACTCAAACTGGCTTCAGCAGAAAAGGAAGGTATTGGCTTTTGTAACTGTAAGCTTCAGTGCACCCTGACTTCAGGCATGGTTGGTTCCAGAGGCACATTGGGACTTCAAGTCTCCATTTCTCAGCTATGCTGGCTTCTGCAAAGGCTTCACCTCAAGCAGCTTCCCCCTGAGAGCGTGGAGATGACGGCCACTAGCAGTTCCAGACTTACTGGTTTAGCCACTCCCAGGGAAAGAGAGCCTTTCCCCCATTATTTCCGGTAAAAGGCCCGGGTTGGCTTTAATTTGGCCTAGTTTGAGTCACGTGGCATTTGATTGATTGGGAAGTGCAAGATGCTGATTGGCCAATGCTCAGTCACATGGTCAAACCAGGCGGGGAGAGCAAGGCCAGGCCCATCTGAATCACTGGGCTTGAGAATGAGGGTCAGGTAGTTCCTCCAACTAGAAAACTAGAGTGCAGTGATCAGAAAAAGGAACGGTGGATATGGCTTTGGAAAAAAAAAAAACAGATGTCCAACTACAGGTGTAACAAGAGGAATAAAATGCCTTTCCTGGCCTGGGACTATAGAAAACCCCATGGCTGCTGGGAATGGTAAAGATGGGGTCAGCTATGCAGGAGAGCAAGCAGATGGTAGTCACCCACGTGCATTATGACCGGGCATCTCCTCTCCTGGATGTAGACCCCACAGAAGTGCTCACTCATTCCACCAGGGCACGCCCGAAGATGCCCATTGCAATGACACGCGTGCAGGCAAGGAGGTGGAGGTGGAGGCAGGGATGCGGAGCCATTGCTAAGAGAGTATGTTGGTGCAATGTGGTGGCTGCACAGAGTACAGAGAAGCCGTTGAAAGAAATGGACTAGATAGTCACAGACACAGGAATGGGCCAGGTGGAGATCATAGAGGATCTTGGAGACCATGAAAAAGGTTTATGCTGGTTTCTATGGAAAGTCAGTGGAGAAGTTTAACTAGGGGTCTGGCATGAGTTGACTTGCTTTGTCAGGTCTGGGTGGGAAACTGATTGCAGTGGCGCCAGGGTGGAGGCTGGGAGACTGAGATGTTGGGGCGGAGATGCGGATGGGGAGGGGCACTGAGCCACAGGGTGCTGCTCCTGGAGGGGAGCCGGAGGGAAGAAGAAACAGGACCACGCCTCACATTGGTGCTTGTCAAAGCCATGTGAAAGGGCAGGTGGGACGGGGGCCAGAGGAGGTCAAAATTCTACTTTGGGGGATGCCCTTCTAGTTGCTAGATGGGATGCTGCCTGATTAATGAATCACTTAATAAAGCCAATTAAAAAAAAAAAAAAAACCCAGGCCAAAACCGGTTTGGCTCAATGGATAGAGCGTCAGCCTGCAGACTGAAAGGTCCGAGGTTCGATTCCAGTCAAGGACATGTACCTTGGTTGTGGGCACACCCCCAGTACAGGGGGTGCAAAAGGCAGCTGATCGATGATTCTCTCTCATCGATGTTTCTAACTTTCTATCCCTCTCTCTTCCTCTCTGTAAAAAATCAATAAAATATATTTTAAATAAATAAATAAATAAATAAATAAAAATAAAAAACCAGAAAGAATTATGGAAGTGTGCACCTGAAACTTGTATAATTTTGTTAACTAGTGTCATCCCCAATAAATTCAGTAAAAAAAAAAAAAAAAAAAATTGTTTTCTCAAAGGCTTGTTTATAGCTGTCATCTTCCCTCTTTTTCCTTAACCCTACCCTGATGAGACTGACATAAGTTGGTTTTTTTAATATTATTATAATATTATTTTTTACAGAGAGAAAGGGAGAGGGATAGATAGCTAAAACATCAATGAGAAAGAAACATCTATGAGCTGCCTCCTGCACACCCCTTACTGGGGATGTGCCCACAACCAAGGTACATGCCCTTGACCGGAATCGAACTTGGAACCCTTCATTCCACAGGCGGACACTCTATCCACTGAGCCAAACTTGTCAGGGTTCACATTAAAAGTGAGTTGATTTAATAAAAATTATTCCATTATAATAACAGGGCAAGTGGATCCTGGACAATAAAAATATATCCCCCACTCTATTACCTACAGCCCAGTCCAAGTCCTCAATGTGCTAACCCCCCCCCCCCCCCAGGCCTTTGTTCTTACTGTTCTCTTTCCTGGAACATCCCCCCACCAAATAACTGCTCCTCCCTTTACCTCTCCTTCCTCAAACTTTTGCTTAAACGTCATCTTCTCAGTGAGGTCTGGAGACCGACACCTTCCTTATTTTTCTAAATGTGTTTTATTTGCCCGGGCTGGGTAGTTAAGTTGGTTAGGGTATTGTCCCAAGATGCCGAAGTTTTGGGTTTGATCTCTCATCAGGACATATATGGAATCAACCAATGAATACATAAATAAGTGGAACAACAAATTGATCTCTTTCTCTTTCTTTCTGGCTCTCTTCTTCTCTCTAAAATCAATAAAAATAAAAACATATATGAATGTGTTTTTACTCATTCATTGATCATTCTTGGGCAGGCGGGCATTCAGCTAGGCAGGGATTCAGGCTGTTCTATTTACTTCTGTATCCCCAGCAGCTAGAATAGTGCTGGCGTATAGTAGGCTTTCAAAAAATATCTGCTGAATGAAAAAACGAATGAACAAATGGACTGGATCATGAAGCGGGCCCTGGCACTCAGAGAACACGTGGCGTTTTTATAACCATCCTAGGAGGCTTAGCCCTGGAAATTCCTCAGCAGGCTGCTTGGGAGGGTCAAAAGGTCAAAGTCCGGATTGTTCTCAGCTTACCGTCTTTTATCCTTTTACCCCAGCCCCCTGAGCTCCCCAGGGACTGGTCCGCCGCCCTTCCTTTACATTCCTCAGCTCTGAAGTCCCCACCCCCTTTCAACACTCCGCATTCTTTCTGACGGTGGAATGGACTGAATAATATTTTCCATGTTAGTAATGGGGCCTGAGGAATGCTGCTGATTCAAAAGAACAGAGCGCCCGGCCAAGGGAGGGGAATGCGGCGCTCCGAACGGCCACCAGGGGGCGCCGTTCCTCCACAGAGTTTAAAGAAGGCCGTTTCGCAAGATGCTGAACTTGAGGAAAGGCGGGAAGGCTTTTTGCCTGTACTGCAGGACGTAGCCTTGGCTGTGCAATATGGACTCGCAGGTGATAGGAGCGCTTGCTTTGATGCCTAGAAAGAAATTGATGACACAGGTCCTCTCCTGCCGTTAGTTAGCTAGAGGCTTCCAACGACTTCCTGGCTGGGTGACCCTGGACAAGTCACTTACCGTTTGGGAGTCTTGGTTATCTCATCTGTAAAATAATAATAATAATGGGAATAATGCTGTGAGGCTGCAGAGAGATGTACCTGTCAGGTAAAACTGATCGAGGTTGCTAGTTACAGTAATCTCAGAGCAGTGGTTCTCAAAGTTCATTCCCTGGACCAGCAGCAGCACCTGGGAACTTACTAGAACTGCAAATGCTCAGCCCCACCTGACCTTGGGATGAAGCTCTAGAGGGGATCCCTCAATATTTTTTTAAAATATATTTTATTGATTTTTTTTAAAGAGAGGAAGAGAGAGGGATAGAGAGTTAGAATCATCGATCAGCTGCCTCTTGCACATCCCCTACTGGGGTTGTGCCCGCAACCAAGATACATGCCCTTGACCGGAATCGAACCTGGGACCTTTCAGTTTGCAGGCTGATGCTCTATCCACTGAGCCAAACCGGTTTCGGCCCCTCAATTTGTGTTTAACAAACCCTCCGGGTGAGTCTGAGGTGTGCCCAAGACCACGTAGGGAGGCCGAGTTTTCCTGTGCTGAGTATGTGGAACCCACTTCCCAGGCTCTCATCCCCAGAAGCAACCCCACTTGCCCGTTTCATTTCTTATGCATCCTTCTAGAAATAGTCTGTCTATTCTTCACTAATATTTTATACCCGCGTCTATCCATGATCCCACCTGAGTCTGAGGAAGGGAGTGATGGACACTTGTCCCCACAGTGCCCAGGTCAGCCTTGGTCCCAGTGTGCCTCTCTCAGGGTGGCAGTCTTTTAGGGTGACCAACTATGCCAGTTTGCCTGGGACCCTGGGGTTCTTGAAATGTGAGATTTCCCGTTTTAAAACTGAGACAGCCCTGGCTAGTAGGGCTAGGTTGGTTGGGCGTCATCTTGTTCACCAAAAGGTTGTTGGTTCGATTCCCAGTCAGTGCACATCAGGTTGTGGGCTTGATCTCCAGTAGGGGGCGGGCAGGAGGCAGCCCATTGATATTTCTCTTTCTCCCTCTCCCTTTCTCTCTCTACAAAAATCAATAAAGCCAAAACCGGTTTGGCTCAGTGGTAGAGCGTTGCTCTCTAGCTCTCTCCCTTCCTCTCTGTAAAAAAATCAATTAAATATATTTTAAAAATCAATAAAAATATTTAAAAATAAATAAATAAATAACATTGAGACAGCCCTGGGCAAACCAGCAAGACTTGGGCACCCTAAATCCACTCCTTACAATAACTATGATTCTAGCAATTAAAAAGGCACGTTTTACCTTGGCCACCTAGCCCAGTTGGTTAGAGCTTTGTCCCCTATATACCAAGGTTGTGGGTTCGATCCCTAGTTAGGGCACCTACAAGAATCAACCAATGGCCGGGGCCAGTTTGGCTCAGTGGCTAGAGCGCCGGCCTATGGACTCAAGGGTCCCAGGTTCGATTTCGGTCAAGGGCATGTGCCTTGGTTGTGGGCACATCCCCAGTAGGGGGTGTGCAGGAGGCAGCTCATCGATGTCTCTCTCTCATCGATGTTTCTGACTCTCTATCTCTCTCCCTTCTTCTCTGTAGAAAATCAATGAAATATATTAAAAAAAAAAAAAAAAAAAAAAGAATCAACCAATTAATGCAGAAAACAAGTGGAACAACAAATATGTTTCTCTCTCCCCTCTTCCCCTTCCTGAAGGCATGTTTTGCATACAATTTACCTCTTAACAACTGCTTTATCTGGAGCTCAAAGAAATAGCTATTTTGTTCCAGTGGGAGAGGAAGGGGGAGCTGGCCATGTGGGAAGTCAGGAGGAGGTGTTCCAGGGCAGTCTTACAGTATGTGAGTTATTCTTAATAGGCCAACATCCGAAGAGACTTGCCCATGTGAGCTTCTTTCTATAACAGGCAATGGATTCATTAGGAGAAAGCTGGATGCTGTTAAAAAGAGACTCCAATATCAACTTTTGACTCCTCAAAGCAATCACCAGGAAAACCTGTTGTTCAAGCAAAAGCATGTTGAAAGAGCAAGTAGTGCCGAAACCGGTTTGGCTCAGTGGATAGAGCATCAGCCTGCGGACTGAAAGGTCCCGTGTTTGATTCCGGTCAAGGGCATGTACCTTGGTTGCAGGCACATCCTCAGTGGGAAGTGTGCAAGAGGCAGCTGATCGATGATTCTCTGTCATCGATGTTTCTCTCTCTTCCTCTCTGTAAAAAATCAATAAAATGTGTGTGTGTGTGTGTGTGTGTGTGTGTGTATATGTATATATATATATATATATATATATATATATATATATATATATATATAAAGAGAGAGAGAGAGAGAGAGAGCAAGTAGTACCTCAGAAGGGGAAAGTCAGTGGAAGGAACTTAACAGAGTTTTAGAGTTTCAGGGTCCTAGGTGGGTGATTTTAAGACGGGTCTCAAAATGCAGGGAACTGGTTATAATTGACAGCTTTTGATATAACAGCTTTGGACTGGTGAACACTGGTGAACACAGAGAAGCAAGTGTCTTGAAGGAAGTCTGGACAAGCAACTTATTAACCTTGATTAGTAAGCTGCCTCCGTTAGTTCACAATCACATATTTCAGGGCAGTATTCCTGGAGCAGGAAGCTGGCCCTCAGCCTTGTTTTGCACAGAAGCAGGGACGGATGTGGGAGTCTGTCTGCCTGGCGGGCAGCTCGGCTGCACATGGTCATTCAGGCGCCTTGGTTCCTCCCATGTTCTTCCTCCGCCATCCCCAGGGGTCGCACTTGTCTGCATGGTCAGTGCCAGGCCAGGCCCTCGTCCTCACTGCAGCCTGGACACTCCCGCAGGAGTGTATCCTTGATGCCTAGAAGGCTATCAAGCAGATCCTTGATAGATCCTCCCTTCCTCCAACTGATGGACGGATAATGACATAAACTCCACCTGCAGCCGGACATTCCTGAGCCCTGAACCACCAATCAGCGTGTGCTGAGTGCCCTAAGCCCCGCCCTTCTCTTTCCTCCCCTTAAAAGGTGCATGAACCCCGGCCCTCACTCTCTCTGGAAGGCAGCCGGCAGTGTACTCTTCTCTTCAATAAAGCCTGCGTCCTGGCATCCGGGTCTCCGGCCCACTCTGTTTTCATCTTTCAGTTCTCGCCGACCTTGCTCAGGGAAGACTTAGATGGCCCTGGATTCAAAGCCAGCTCTGCTGCCTTCCGGCTGTGTGACCTGCATCTCTTCCTTTCTGAGCCCAGGGACAGAGTTGGCTGCACCTTAGTCACATGGCTACACCTAGCTGCACACGTGCCACGGGTGGGTGCTGTGGTAGGCCGGGGAGGCCCTGCAAAAAGATATGCAAAAAGGTCGGTGCATAGCCTGGTTGGGTGGCTCAATGGGTTGGAGCATCCTCCCTGACACCAAAAAGCTGCTGGTTTGATCCCCAGTCAGCGCGTCTATGGAAGGCAATCAGTCAATGTTTCTCTAAAAATTGCGGTAAAATGTATGTAACACAAAGGTACCAGTTAAACCTCTTGAAGGGGGTGGCTCAGTGGCATCCGGTACCTTCACAATGCTGTGTAACCACCCATCTTTTTCACCTTCCCCCAGGAAACCTTAACCCCCCTCTCCCCTTCCTCCAGGCCGAGGTCAGCCACCGCCCTTCTCCTTTCTGTCTGTGTGAATTTGCCTGTCCATGTCCCTCCTATAGAGAGATCACCCACCCGTCCTTCTGTTTCCGGCTCATTTCTCTTCCCTGTCCCTGTGGCTCATCCACGAGGCACACACTGCCTCCCTCCGGCACTGGGCAGGATGTGTTTCCCCCTCCGGAGTCCGTCTGACCGTGTGAGTGGCTCCGCCCTGGCTGTGGCCTGCTGGACTCTCTGACTTTCTGATTCTGACCTGTCCTACCAGCTCAAGCTCGACCGATTCCCGAGAACTCTCCTTGGGCACAGAGCGGCACCCGTCAAGTGGCCTCGGGTATCCGAAGGAACAGCATTCATCTGGTGGTGCTGTTTACTTGTGGGGCGACACTGGATGAGCCTCTCTGAGCCTCAGTTTCCCCGTCTCTAGGCAGAGACAACAATCGCTCCAATCTTAGGAAACTGTCCTGGCATTTATCTATTTTTCATTTTTAAATATATTTTTATTGATTTCAGAGGGGAAGGGGAAGAGAGAGAGAGAGAGAAACATCAATGATGAGAGAGAATCATCCATCAGCTGCTTCCTGCACACCCCTTACTGGGGATCTAGCCCACAACCCAGACATGTGCCCTTGAATGCGATTGAACCCGGGACCCTTTACTCCAGTGGTTCCCAATCTTTCAGACCTCAGAGACCCCCAGTGGACCACTGGTTGGCGACTGATGCTTTAGTCCACAGGCTGACGCTCTATCCACTGAGCCAAACCAGCTAAGGCTGTTCTGGCATTTAAATGAGATGACACTACTTTGGCTAGTGCTTGGAGAATAGAACAACTGTTGACCATTACTGTGAGCTCGGGCATCCTGGCTCTACCAATATCTCGTCAAAACCTAATGAGCCCGCCCTAGCTGGTTTGGCTCAGTGGATAGAGCGTCGGCCTAGGACTGAGAGGTCCCATGTTCAATTCCGGTCAAGGGCATGTACCTTGGTTGCAAGCACATCCCCAGTGGGAGGTGTGCAGAAGGCAGCTGATCGATGTTTCTCTCTCATCCCTATACCTTCCTTTCTGTAAAAAATCAACAAAAAAATATTAAAAAAAAACAAAAACAAACAACAACAGTTGGTTGAGGCATCATCCTGCATCCCAAAATGTGGTAGGTTTGATTTTTGATCAGGGCACTTTGCCACATTTCACGTTCCATCCCCATCAGGGCGCATGTGAGAGGCAACAGATCCATATTTCTCTCTCACACCGATGTTTCTCTCTCTTTTCCTTCCTCTCTCTAAGATTAATAATGCATAAATAAATAACCTAATGGGTAGCAAATATGTGACATACTAGAGCCCACAACCTGGGCATGTGCCCTGACCAGGAATTTAACCGTGACCTCCTAGTTTATAGGTGGACACTCAGTCACCGAGCTACACTGCCTGGCTGCATTCTGGCATTCATATTGTTCCCTAGCTTTGTAATTTAATTCTCTTATGAGATCTGACTTCATCTCCTCCGACTAAACTCTAGTGTTTTGAGGAATAGCTCTCTCCATTGTCCTGAGGGCTGAACATTGAGCTAATACAGTGTGGTTTGATAAATATCTATTCTGCTAATGAATGTTTAAATCCAGTCCCTCCTGCTGTCTTCTCAGCAGGGCCTTCCCAGCTCTGTCGGAAGGATGAGCATCTGTTCCTTAAAGTGTCCAGCCCCAAGCTGGAGCCTTCCTTCAGATTTAAACTCAGCAATCTCAGGTCTCAGGGATTCTCACCCAAAACCTGCCCCCACCTCAATACACACACACACACACACACACACACACACACACAAACACACAGGAAACTCCTAAAAAAGGTGCCTTCATGTCCTTCTCTCGTCCATAGTCGAGATGTGTGCACATCAGTAATGTGACAATAACATCACATGTGAAATACACACAGGCTCTTGACATATATTTATACCAAAGCTTAAATGTACCGAGACCCACTGACCCAGAATGCCACTTTCTGGGATTCCTCCTGTGGATAACCCTTGCCTAAGACAAACGAATGAGGCTAAGGAGTGCTGGCTTGTCCATAAGAGCCACAGGCTGGGAACAACCCAAATGCCCATCATGGAGATGGCTGAACAAAGGATGGTACAGCAGCAAAGTAGATACCAGTCCACAATCACTTACGAAGAACAAAACAGGTCTATGTGGATGGATAGGAAGCAGTTCTCCAAGAGAAACCAATGGTTTCGGAAAGCAGAGCGGTGTGGGTGGCATGTCACTGCCTGCATCCATGGGAGGAGGGGGAAGTTTGTGCTTGCACACGCACAGGCACTGGCTGGGAATAGGAATTGCCTGGGGAATTTTTAAACATTCTGTAAAAAATCAATAAAATATATATATTTTTTTAATTGATTTTTTTACAGAGAGGAAGGTAGAGGGATAGAGAACTAGAAACATCGACGAGAGACATCGATCAGCTGTCTCCTACACACCCCCAACCGGGGATGTGCCCGCAACCAAGGTACATGCCCCCGACCGGAATCGAACCCGGGACCTTTCAGTCCACAGGCCAACGCTCTATCCACTGAGCCAAACCGGTTTTGGCAATAAAATATATATTTTTAAAAATAAAAATAAAAATGAATATAACCTGTGTGTTGTATCTCTGTGAGGGAGTGGCAAGGTTTTGGACCTCATACCAACAAGGACGCCCCTTTCCTGAGAGGCTGAGAAGCCTCCATCTGTCTTCTGCTGAGTGATGGCAGCAGAAGCTGAGCGAGCGTGAGAGCTCATTTCAGCGCAGGTGTCCTCACGCCGTGTTCAGCTGGCACCCCTCCCCGGCCCACATGGGGTACCTCACCCTCTCCCAGACTGAGGGGCTCTATGCTTTCCATGCCCTCATCTGCCCTGACAATGTTGGGGCATGATGGGGTGTGCAGGAACTTGTCCACAGAGACACGGTTAGAAAATGCCCAACATCTCTCCTCTGCTCCTTTCTCACAGCTTGAAGTGCAATCTTTGGAGGTCATCGGAGACAGTTTATCAAGCACTTCTACATACCAGTCACCTATGCCCACCCCATCGGCTGAGTTCCAGGGGTCAATTCTGAGGCCTCATCCAACTTGACTGGTCAGGAGTATTGAGGAGGTGGCCACTCCTCCGTCCTACAAACATGTTTAAAAACATGTGCTGCCTGGCTGCTGTGGCTCAGGAGTTGAGTGTCGACCCAGGACCCAAGAGGTTACTGGTTTGACTCCTGGTCATGGCACATGCCCAGGTTTGTGGGCTCAATCCACAGTAGGGGGTATGCAAGAGGCAGCTGATCGATGATATTCCTCTCTCATTGATGTTTCTATCCCTCTATCCCTCTCCCTTCCTCTCTCTCTAAAAATCAATAAAACGTATTTATAAAAATAAAAATATATGTTTTTATTGATTTTTAGAGAAAGTTAAAAACGTTGATGAGAAACATCAACATCTATCAACTGCTTCCTACACGCCCCCTACTGGTGATTGAGCCCAAAACCTGGGCACGTGTCCTGGCCAGGAATAGAATCCCCATCTCTTGGTTTCTGGGTTGAGGCCCCACCACAGAGCCAAACCAGCCAGGCCACACTAATCTATCCCAGGCTTCTAGGATACTCCTGTCCTGGTTCTCTCTGAGTCACTGGAAATGTCTTATCATCTTGGTTGGTTCACTGTCATAGCCAAACATTCTAACTGTGGTTCCAAGCATGGTTCTCACTGGTTGGCCCTTGACCTGTCTCTTGTCCCTAAAATGTCTGTTCTGGGTGATCACATCCCTTATCATGGCTTTAAATCCCATCTGGGTGAAGATGCCGCCCACATTTAGACCTCCAGCCCAAACTGCCCCTGACTCCATCCCCCACCCGCCTCTCCACTTGTCCGATCGTTCCTCAGCCCCTCACACGCCCTCCCTCACTGTCCCTCTCACTGCTGTCCCCATCTCAGCTGCCACCAGTCCATTTTCCCCAGCCGCCCAGGCCCAAAATCTTAGAGTCACCCAGGCCTCTCCCACCCGACATGGACCCTGCCAGCAGACCCAAATCTTGCTCCTTCTCTCCATCTCTGCAAGTCTGAGTCCCCTGGAATATTCAACAGCCTTCTCACTGGTCTCCCCACTTCTGCCCTTGCCCCCTTCAATCTGTTTTCAACCTCACGGCCAATCTTGTAGAACATGTCAGTCTGGGTCACTTCTCTCCCAAAAAAGTCATTTCCTGTCTCATTTAGAGGAAGACCCGAGCTCCTTCAGATGGCCTACATCCCATGGCCTAACCGGCCTCTTTTCCTCCCTTCCTTTGTGGCCCCTGACCTCATCCTACCATCGCTATTTCCTCCTCCAGTGCAAAGCCAGCCTGAGCTCACTCCTCTCCGACACAGCGCCTGCAGGGCACGCCTCCACCAGGGCTTCCTCTTCCCTCCAGCTTCTGGCTTCTCAGCCTCATGCTGTGGGCAGTTGGGGCTAGATAATTCTTGGTCGTGGGAGCTGTCCTGTGCCTTGTGGGGATGTCAGCAGCATCCCTGGCCTCTACTCACTGGCTGTCAGTACCATGTCCACAGCTCCAGAAATCGCCAGATGGCCCCTTGAGAACCACTGCCTACCGGTAATGCGTCCCCATGCCTCCTCCCTCATCTTATTCCTGTCTCCATTGTCACCTCATCGCATCCTCTGTCCACTCTGATTCTTGCTGCTGCCCACCTCAAACTCCCCATCTTCCTTCCCACTACATTTTTAAAAAATTATGTTTGTATTGATTTTAGAGAGAGAGAAAGGAAGAGGGAGAAAGAGAAACATCGGTTGGTAGCCTTATGCACACCCCCTACTGGAGATCGAGCCTGGATCTTGATCAATGGTCTCAAATCCCAGACTTCCTTTTGACTGCCATCAAGTATAGAAAACATACATGAAGAAATAGAAACTGATTTCCTAAGTCAGACCCCACTGTTAATGTCCAACTTCCAGTCCAGGTGGGAACAATTAAGAACAGGTTTCCTGGATGCTCCTGTTTACTCACTGGGTTAGATCCAACACATCTCAAACATCCTAGAAAATCCTTTCCTCCTGGGAACTCATTTATCCACTAATCATGGCGATTTTCCAGTATGGTAGGTGCTCAAACAAATGCTGAAGGCAACAGAGTTGAACCGAGTTCCTTGAAGTCCCTTCTCCCCAGCTAGAGAACCACGAATGTGGCTATTCTAGCATTCCCGGGGTCACAGTCCTTTGCTTTTGAAGCTACATTTTATTATTTTGCTTCATTTTGGGAGAAAAGCCAGAAATCTGACTTAGACCTAATCTAAGGTGACCAGATCGTCCTGCTTGTCCCACCAAAAGCCGGATGATCTGGTCACCTTAACTAATCTCACCTTCATGTGGTTGGGGCTATACAGAAAGCACCGGAAGACAAACATAGGTCAACAGAGAGAGAGAGAGAGAGAGAGAGAGAGAGAGAGAGAGAGAGAGAAGGGGAGGGGAGGAGAGGGAAGAAAAGGGGAGGAAAGGGAAGAGGAGAGAAGCCGGGGAGGTAGGGAGGGGAGGGGAGGGAGGGGAAGGGAGGAGAAGGGAGGGGAGGAGAGGGGAAGGGAGGAGAGGGGAGGGGAGGGAGGGGAAGAGAGGGGAAGAGAGGGGAGGGGAGGGGAGGGGAGGGAAGAGGAGTGGAGAGGAGAGGAGGGGGAGGTAGAAAGAGGAGGGGAAGGGAGGGGAGGGGGAGAGAGGGGAAGAGAGGAGGTAAGATCCTCCTACTATGTCACGGAGACGGAGACTGGTGGGCACAGACATTTATGTAGTGCCTTCTGAAACACTGTGCTGGGCTGTAGGCCATCGTGAAAACCCGCCCTCCACTGGCTAACAGCTTACTGAACACTCACACCTGAAGAGGTTCAAGAAGAGCTTGAGCATGAGAGTTCCAAAGATTGAACACTTTGCTTCTTGTCCCTTCCGATGAATAGCCACCCTAAGTATTCCTCCTGTGAAATGGGTTCAGCCATCTGTGTCTCATAGCTCAGAAGGGTTTGTGGATCGGCCCCTGGGAGATGGCAAACAGGAAAGTGAAGGATGGCCATACTGGTTGCGCTTTAAGGCATCTGTATTGAATACTAAGAATCTATACTAGCTGAAATTGGTTTGGCTCAGTGGATAGAGCGTCGGCCTGCAGACTGGAAGGTCCCGGGTTTGATTCCGGTCAAGGGTATGTACATTGGTTGCAGGCACATCCCCGGTGGGGGGCGTACAGGAGGCATCTGGTCGATGTTTCTCTCTCATCGATGATTCTAGCTCTCCATCTTTCTCCCTTCCTCTCTGTAAAAAATCAATAAAATATATTTTTTTTAAAAAAGAATCTATATTAATAAAAGGGTAATATGCTAATTAGACTGGGAGACTTTTCTGGATGTCCTTCCAGATAAAACCATGGTGGCGGGGCTGAGGCAGAGGTGGTTAGGGGCGATCAGACCAGGACGGGAGGGTAGTTGGGGGTGATCAGGCTGGTAGGGGGCAGTTGGAGGCAAGCAGGCTGGCAGGCAGAGTGGTTAGGGGCAATCAGGCAGGCAGGCAGGCAAGCGGTGAGGAGCCAGCAGTCCTGGATTGCGAGAGGGATGTCCCAATTGCCAGTTTAGGCCTGATCCTCGTGGCAGTGGGACATCTCCTGAGGGGTCCCAGATTGGAGAGGGTGCAGGCTGGGCTGAGGGACAACTCCCCCCCCCCTCCCCCAAGGTGCACAGATTTTGTGCATCAGGCCACTAGGGGGCAGATAATTTTCTTGGAGTCCTCACCCCACCCTGAGTGTCTGATGCTGCTACTTCCTTTACCCAGAGGCAAAAACAGATTCAGAGAGGTTGAGTTACTCTTCCTAGGAGGCTCAGGATTCCAAAACGGAAAGGTAACAGAGAAAACACTACTAGGGAGAGTCTGAGGAGGTCTGAGAGTTAGGAATGCCAGATTAAATATAGGATGTACCGAGACTAAAAAATTGTTCGTTGTTTATCTGAAATCCAAGTTTAACTTGGTATCCTGTGTTTGCATTTGCTAAACCTCGCCACGATGCAGGAGTCCTGATGTCAGGCTGGTGGAGGCCCGGGTACAGCAGGGACAAGAGGCATCTCTCGGTGAGCTCGGTCCTGGGCTGGAGAGCCAGAGGGTGGGTAAGGCCAGTGAAGCAGGGCAGAGATCAGAGATGGGGAGGCCCAGAAACCAGGCTAACCCACCCCTTCTGCCTGGGGCTTCCGCTTCAGCTTCAGGCTCGGCCTGCAGCTCCTTAGCAACTCCTTTGAGTGGCTCCAGGTGAATACCAAGCAGGCTGGCCAGCTCCTGCAAGGTATGTGTGCTTTACATACAAATGGCGGCAGCTCCCTTTGGTTGCCTGGTTACCACCAGGGGCTTCCGTTTTCCTGTTGCCTGGACTTGAAAACTGGGGGTTCAGGCAGGCATCCTCAAGGTGGATTTATATCAGCCATATCCTATTCAACATTCCCTCAATTAGTGTTTTTAAAAAATATATTTTTATTGATTTCAGAGAGGAAGGGAGAGGGAGAGAGAGAGATAGAAACATCCATGATGAGAGAGAATCACCGATTAGCTGTCTCCTGGAGGCCCCCTACTGGGGATGGAGCCTACAACCCCGGCATGTGCCCCTGACTGAAATCGAACCCGGGACCCCTCAGTCCGCAGGCCGACACTCGAACTACCGAGCCAAACCAGGTAGGGCTCCCACAATTATTTCTGAGCACCTTCCACGTGCCAGGAGATAAAAGAATTGACTAAACAGACACTAAATAAGAAATCAGTCATAGGAATTTATATCCAGTTATTAAACATGTATTAAGTATTAAATTATGATTCCCATAAGTACCACGAGGGCAACCTATGTATGTCAAGGGGATCTTATTTATTGGGAAGTGGGTCCAGGAAGGCTGCCTGGAAGACAGGAGTTTTGTGGTGGGTTTTAAAGTTCTCTGATAACAACAGTGATAGCTAATCGGTGCCAGATTCTGCAACCAAGCCCTTTTCCTAAGGGAACTCGTTTAATCCTGACTAAACTCTGGGAGGTGTTGTTATCCACGTCTTACTGGCCCAGAGAGGTTAAGTTACTTGCACAAGGTCACACAGCGAGCGAATGACAGCCTCGGAATTTGAACCCAGCCAGCCTGGTATTAGAGCCTTCCGAGATGGCTGGGGTTTGGAGCTCAGAGACCCCGGCTGCAGCAGGAGACGGGAACCCTGCAGGCCCCCCACCCCGCAAGGCCGGGTTAGGAATTTGAGACTGGCCTGAGAACAATGGGAAACCTTTGCAAAGTTGGGGGGATGGGGATGTGTCCTGGTCCAAATAGACATTTCAAAAGATCCCTTTGGCTGCGGAGGGTGGGGGTGGGGGCTGACTGGGGCCTGGGGGCTGGTGGGAAGCTGGTCCCTTCCTGCCCAGATCCACAGCGAATAGTGGCTTCATGCAGGACACCAGCTCTGCAGGATGGTGCTACGCAGCAGCCGGAACCGACCGTCCAGGACGCTCCAAAGGTACAGGGCTCTGGGATGGGGGGTGGGAGAGGGGAAGGTCAAGGGTGACATCCAGGTGTTCGGCCTTTGGAGCTGGATGGGGAATACTGGGAGGGGGCAAGGCTCGGTCGCCTGAGAGAGCCCCTCAGAGCTGAGTTTTGATCAAACGTCCCTGTGTGCGAGATCTCCTTTGGTCTTGGTGTATTTTTTTTTTTTGCTGTTGTTGCTGATTGGCTTCCTGATCGCCTTTGCATGTTTCCTGTCAAATTTGGTTCCCTTTCGCCGTAGTATTTGTTTCTCGGAGTTTTAGAGGTTGAGAGGACTCAGACTTCATTTTTCTTATTGGGGTCGTCCTTTCTCAGGTGGATAAATTTCATTTTTCTGCACCTCAGTTTCCGCATCTGTGGTTCACCGAGTTGTGGGGAGGATTCCATTAATTCACATGCAAATGTGCTTAGAACGGGGCCTGGCCTGGGAGAGGCTCTGTAAGCGTGCGCTCTTACGGTATTGATGATACTATATGTTGTAACAAGGAAGGAGATGGAGGCAGGGGTGGCTGCAAAAAAGGGTGGAAGTCCACAGAAGTCACTCCAGTTATTTAGCAAGTACATGGGAAGCATCTTTTGGTTCCAGTTATAAGCAACCCATTATAAAAGGATGGACAGAAGCTCAAGGAATTTACATTCACTCAAACGAATAAACATCAATGGACTCCCAAATGCTGCATGCACTTCCTCTGGCAGTGGGATTACAACCTTGCATAGGAAAACAAATTTCCTGCCTTGAAAAGCAAACAGCGAAACCTCGTTTTAGAATGTGCTAAGTGCTGGGAAGAAATGGAAACCACTGTTGTGACATGATGTGATCCTGGGGGGCCTCCTGGAGGAGGTGGCATTTGGTTCTGGGTCTGAACAGGTTTGGCAGGAGACAACCGACACACATTTTTGAGGACCCCCAGTAGGCCACGATAGCTAGAGTAAACAGTTGGAGGGTAGAATTGGCTGGTTCTATTTCTGCATGGCACCATAGGTGAAAGTACTGCTATCGGACTTCCATTCACACACAAATGGAAACTTCATATGGTTCAACCTAATGGATGGTGCTAAAAGGTGCTAAGTCCATATTACAGCCATGGTTATATGAGTGGAGATCTTGTACAAAACCTGCTTTATGTAAGAAAAAAAAAATGCCATTATTGGACAACTATTTATTGAGCAACTACTAGACCCCAGGCCTGTGCAGGCCCTGGGAACACTGGTGAGCAGATACACAAAGTCCCTGTCTTTGTACACGGACAAAAGGTAAGTAAACAAATAAGGTTCTTGCGTGTGGTGCCACGTCCTGGGAAGGAAGTAAGCCGGTGATGTCCCAGGAAATGTAAGGAAGCTGGCCTCGGGCGGATGGTCGGAAAGGCCTCTGTGAAAGAGTGGCCTTTGTAATGGGATCCGCGCCCTGAGATGAGGCCGCCGTGGGAAATGGTGTTCCGGGTTGAGCACGGGTGTGTGTGTGTGTGTGTGGGGGGGGGGGGGGTAGGGGGGTAGGGGGGGCAGAGGAACTGCGGTGGGACCCAGCCCGGAGAGGCTGAGGAGGAGCTGAGGGAGGAGGCCAGTGTTGCCAGAACAGAGGTGGGGAGGGGGAACCACTGGAGAGGAGGATAGAGCAGGAACCAGCCTGCAGAAGTCACGGAGTCAGGGCGCGTCTTTTCATGCCCCTAGCTCATTGACGCCGCAGCACGGCCTCAGGAGGAGGAAGGACTGTTCCTATGGAATAGGCGGACACCCAGGTGCAGAGCCATGGAAGCTGTTTGGATTCCTGGTGCGTGGCCCCGGCAGCTTGGGTCCTGCATGTACATGCTCTTAATTATCTTTCCGTGGGGCTCTCACGTGGGGTGGACGCCAAAGACAGTGTGGACTAGATGGGCGAAGAGGGATAGCGGGAACATTCTGGAATATTCTGAATCTGAAGAATGGAAAGATGGCAGAGGAAGGAGTGAGCTTGTTTCTGACCATCTCCATGCTCAGGCCATTCAATGGGCACACTTAGCCTTTTTTGTGTGTGTTTCTCTGAAACGCTGTTTTCAAGTTCCAGCCTGCCTCAGGGCCTTTGTACTTGCTGTTCGCTCCACCGGGAAGGCTCCATGACCAGCAGGCCAAATGTCACAGCCCTGGAACCCTCACCCACCACCTAGAGCAGGCAGGCCACCCCCTCTGTCCGGTCACCGCCCTGTCTCCCCACCCTGCTTTCTTTTTCCCATAACATGGGTCTCAGTTTGATAGTTTATCTTACTCATGTGTTTAATTGCCCATCCCCTCCTCTGCTCAGCCTTCGGCTCCTAGAAAGCAGGAGCGACTGACCATGGTCTGGCCCTTAGAGGGGAGGGGAGGAGGTACTTCATACATACATTACCTGTGGACTGTCTGTGTCCGCAGCACTGACATGCCAGCCAGGGGTTAGGTACGTAGATCTGGGGCTCAAGAGGGAGGTTGGAGCTGGCGCTGGGTAGTGTAGGTTGGACCCTGTGGTGGCAGCGGATGGAAAGGTTACAAAGAAAAGGAAACCACCCACGTGTCATGTGCGGGTGTTCCATAACCCTCACATCCCCACTTCACAGACTTGAACACTGAGGCACGGAAAGGTTACATCACTTGCTTAAGTTCCCTACGTAGCCAGAGAGGAAGCTCAGAATGGACCCCCCTTCTCCAACAGGCTGGCTCCAGAGCCCAGAGTAAGCAGAGCCCTTGCTGGTTTGGCTCAGTAGACAGAATGTCGGTCTGTGGACCAAAGGGTCCCAGGTTTGATTCCAGGAGAGCTATGGCCGGAGGGTCAGGGAGAGCGGGAGCGGCCGGGCCAAGCGGCATTTTGGAAAACTCAGAAGCGTCCAGTACCAAATGTTAGCAAGAGGTCAGGGAACGAAGGCCCTCATACTGAGCCTGCGGAAGTTGGTGCCCGGAGGTCAATGATGCCTTCTTCTTTTAAAAAAGTCCTGTTCCAAAAGAATTTATTCTAAACAGCTGTAGACAAATATTAAAGAAACACAAGCGATTTCTACCTGAATGAGAGCACTCGCAGGATGTTATGACTAATTCGCCGGTGAGGAATGCTGGCAGGAATTTACAAATAGATGCAAAACCTGGCAGAATTCCTCACTATCCAGGAGTCAACAGTCCATTGCGTTCCGGGGGACGGCATTTGCATGTCTATGGACAGGAGGCATTTGCATCACTGAAAGTCAGTCTTCTACCACTTACGGTTGTGAAATACTTCAAAACCGCGGTGGGGCAGGTGATCCAGTGGCGGAGCGGGCTGGGCCGCGCATTGATTTGCTTTTGCCTGTTTCTTAGTCTTTCAAATTTTCTTGATATTACATTTATTAATTTATTTTCGAAGAAGTAACCCATCCAAAGTGTTGACATTCAAAAGGGATAAAAGCGATAATGGTGCAAAGTCTCCTTCCCACTCCCAACCCAACCACCCAGGACACCCTGTTAGCCATTCCTCAAGTGTGTTTCCAAGAGATTCCATGTACAATAGGCAAACATGTTAAGGAAAACATAGACACGTGCAGAGATTTGCCTATTAAAAAAAAAGATATTCTATTCCACATACTGGTGTGTGTTTTAACTCAATGATGGCTAAAGTTTGTTTCACATTAGTATATAAGAATTCCAAGATCCTTTTTTTCAGAGCTGCACAGTATTCTGTTGTGTGGTGGGACCATGCTTATTGAATCAGTCCCTTCTTGATGGCATGGTGATTTGCGAGTACCTGTCACTCAATAGGAGTGGGTGAGTACTGAGGCGGAAGAGACTGCACAGTGTTTGCTTAGGGCAGAACTACTCATAGTTCCTATCTCAGTTTCCTCATCTGGGAAATGGGCTTGATGATTATCGTGGTCCCACCTCATGGAGTTGGGAAGGTAAATGGGTTAGTTCATGTAAATTGCTTAGAACAGTACTTGGCCCCGTGCTTGGAACATGTTAGCTATTAGTATTTATCCTTTTTCTCCTTGGGAAAGTCTGATGGTGAAAGAGGAGGGAACTGAGCTGGAAGCATTCAGAAAATACCTTTTTAAGAGTAAGCAGAGCCCTCGCTGGTTTGGCTCAGTAGATAGTCGGTCTGTGGACCAAAGGGTCCCGGGTTTGACTCCAGTCAAGGGCACGAATCTAGATTGCAGGCTCCTCCCCAGCCGGGCCCTGGAGGCAACCAATCTCTGACATCAATGTTTCTATCTTTCCCTCCCTAAAAATCAATGGGAAGCATATAAGTACAACCAATGGACATAAAACTCTGGGGAGAAAGGGTATATGTGGGAGGGAGGGAGGGGGGCAAAAAAAAAATCAATAAAATATGTAAAAAAAAATAAAAAAATAAATAAATGATTAAAAATCAATGGGAAAATATCCTTAGGTGAAGGTTAACAATAAAACACACACACACACACACACCAGTTAAATAAAAAAAGAGTAAGCACAGAGGGAAGTTACAACAGCCACAAAATGAGCGCTGATTGCTCTGTGTTCTTGGTAGAAATGGTCCATCCAAGATTTCCATGTAGGTGTTACGATGGTTCCTATTGTACAGATGAGAAAATCAAGGCACAGAGAATTTCATACCTCAAACAAGACCACCAGTTGGCAAGTGGGGTGGCTGGATCCACACCCAGACAGTCTGATGCCATTAGCCACACCCTCAACCACTGCACAGCTCTGCCGCTGGGTGTGGGGAGAAAGGACAGAGGTGAAAGGTGTCAGAGCGAGGAGGCGAATTGTGGAGCCAGGGCTCAGGGAGGAAGGCATCTGACAGAGGGAGCAGGGGCAGCGATGCTGGGCTGGGGCCGGGAATCCTTTCTGAAGCCGGTGAGAAGGCAGGAAGGGAGATGCAGATAGAGGAGGGCAATGGCTTTCTGTTAGGGGCTTGGGGAAGAGGGCAGATCCGCTGAGAGAGGAGGGGCCGCGTGCAAGATCAAGTACAAAGGCCTGGGGGAGGGAGGGCATGCGGCTGTGTGAGGTGGCGGCAGGAACAGATGGACTGTCAGCGTGGCTGGGGGGAGAGAGCCCGAGGAGCAGGGCGGAAGAGGAGTGAAGTCGGAGAGCGGCGAGGACCCTGCTCCTGAAGGGAGGGCCAGGGGCCGTCGTTAGCATTTGGGCTTTTGATCGGAGTGACGGTGCATTTGGTGCGGAGGAGGGACAAGGCCTGACTTGTTCTAAGAGGATCCCGGCTGCCTCTGTGCCTGTGCGCAGTGTGCGTGCGCAGACGCCTGCACAGGGCAGAGGCGGGAGGCCAGGCCGGAGACGCAGCCTGCGTTGGGGATGGTGCTTGTGGCGCTCCAATACGTGTGGAGCATAATGTTGGAGCCGAGAGCACAAAGGGGAAGAGTTCAGGCGAGGCCTTCGCCGGGAAGCTCTCAGCCCAGTTCAGTGCTTTCTCACCTGGGCCCCGTTCGGTCTGATCAAACGATGGAATCGACACCCCCTCCCTCCCCACCCCCACTCCATCCCCACCCCTGCCTCCGGGGAGGGGGTCAGACCTAACAGGCAGCAGTGACACTGGGCTGAGTATCTCTTTATTGGGGGTGGGGGTGGAGGGGCAGTTGTTTAGCAGCATCCCTGGTCTCCACACCCTGGAGACAGGACCCCCCCGTGTGGCCACGTCTCCAGACATCGCCACGGGTCTGGTGGGAGACAGACGCTAACAGAGCAAATAACGAGGTGCTCCTCTCTCCATAGTAACTGCAGGGCGGTGGAGGTCCGGATCCTCTTTCTTTTGATTTTCATTTTGTCCCTGCATCCCTTCCATCTCTCCCCACACACTGTGGCCATCTGTCTCTGGCGGAGGTACCATCCCCCCATGCCCTTTCCTTCTCCCTCCATTTGCCTAATCCTGCCAGTCCCTCCTAGAAAGAAAAAGAAAGAAAGAAAAAAAAAAAAGACCTTCCAGGGGGACCTTCCTCACGGCCTCTTTGTGGCTGTAACATGACTCCTCCTCCTGAAGGTGAGCCCTCCTGTCAGCACGCCTGACTGCGGCCTCCGTGCCAGCGGGCCGAGAGGAGCAGAGCAGAACCAGATATTCAAACCATCTCCTCGCCTCCGTCCCCGCGCTTCCCATAACGGGCCCGGGGCCTGCTGCGAGCGGGAGGCAGATCGCTCGGAGCGCGCTCATTTTCACAGGCGGCCGGACGGCTATCTCGGGCTGCAGCTTGCCCGGCCGCTCCCCCTGCTGCCGGCCTGGCTGCGGGCCAGCCGAGCGGAGAGCCATGGCGGGGAGGCCAGGCCGCCTCCGCCGGTGAGGGTGCCCGGGAAGGGAGCTGGGGCCAGCCCTTCCTCTCCTGGGAGACCAGCGTTATCACCGAGGCCCCGCCTGGCTTCCTTCTGCCCGGTGCTCTCCCCCGCTTCTCTCCGTCCCCTGGGAATGAGCAGAGAGACAGGCTTAATCTATTTCTATTAGCTCACTGCTTATTAATTTCACCACGGAACCTGCTTGTTTAGGCCTGTGCTGGCTTTTCTATCCGGACGCACAATGGTTGCATTTTTTCCCCCCTCTTCCTTTGGCTTTCAGCTAAGGATCCCCTACCTTGGCACAATGGGACGGTGGGACCACATCATTCCGTGCTGGGGGGCTGCTCTGGGCGCTGTAGGGTGCTTAGCAGCATCCCTACTAGATGCTAATAGTGATCACTCCCACATCTACAGACATGGTTACATATCCTGGGAGACAGGGTGGGGGTGACAAAACCACCCCTGGTTGAAGGAATATAAAAGCCTGACTGCAGAGATGGCAAAGCGACTTCCCTGAAATCTTGCTGAAGGTTTGCAGGGAGAAAGGAGGTTTCTCTGGGCCTCTGGGGAGTCTGATCTAAACCTCCCCCACCCGCACCCGCCATCCAGGACTTAACACTCATTGCCCAGGGAGCTGGCCTCCTGGAGAAAACACGGGCGGTGCTTCTCTTCTCTTTCTGTGGAGGCAAGGGAAGGTGCGGGCTCAGCGACGTGGAGTCCTCACCAGGTTGGAAGCCTGGCCTCTGGCCCTTGCCAGCTGTGTGACCTTGGGCAGCTCACTTCACGGCGTTGGGCTCACGTCCACGTCTGTAACCGGGCTCCCTGCCTTTCCGGAGCCGGCCTGTGTCAAGTGCTGACTTAGCCCAGGGCCTGGCTGGCCGGGAGCAGTGGGTAGCTGAGCGGCCGCCACCCCTCCGTGCAGGGAGGGTTTGAGGAGGCCCCGGGATGATCTCTAGACTCAGGCCGGCAGCCCTGGGAGGGCCTCTTATCAGCCACATTCCATCAAGCCCGGGAGGGGCCCTTAGCGGGCCTGCCCTGGGCTTCCTCCTTTTTGATCCGTCCCCGGCCCAGGATTCCTTCTGCCATGACACCTTTGTCACTGCCCCCAGCCCCAAAGCCGTTTTCCAGATAACCTCAGGTCTACCTGAATGCCAATAGCATTCCTCAAACGGAGCGGAGCTGCCAGAATAAGCCTGCAGCTTCCTGCTCTTTGCCCCAGAAAACATCAAGTGATCAGAGAGAGGAGGGGAGGGAGGGAGAGGGGGAGGGGGAGGGTGAGGGTGAGGGTGAGGGTGCTGCAGCTGCTTATGCAACAAGCTTTAATCCCTGGTTAAAATCCACCCCGCCGCACCGGCGGCACGTTCATTTCCTCACCGGGTCGTGAAGTTAGCTGCATGCAAGATCCATCGCAAACTCACAGTCATGGCCCCCCCCCCCCCACACACACAAAAAAGTAGCCCCGCAGAGACAAACAGTATTCCCCAGGGAACAGCGGTGGAGGAAACACAGTCTGATTAGCTCTGGCCTGCGACTCTTGTCCCCCATTTGGTCTCCCGGTGCCGACGGAGCGAGCTTCTCACCCCAGGAAGAGGGGGCCCCTCCCTTCTGGGGAGGCCCAGGCCGGCTGCCCTGCGTGCTGGCCCTCCCTGCATCTTGGCCTCTTTAGCCTAAAACACAACAACAGCAGCAACCAGATCCCCTCCCTTCTCATGCAGCCCGGGCCCTGTCCCCGCAGTCCTGTGTGTGGGGGGGTTCCTGGCTCGTTGCTGCTTCGTAGAAGGTTCTTCCAGCAGGAGGGACTGATGTACCCTCGGTGGGCATTTGTTGTCCCTGTGTGTGTGTGTGTGTGTGTGTGTGTGGGGGGGGGATGGGGTGGGGGGAGAGGGGGTGGGGAGAGCAAGCCATCAGCTCTGTTTTCTTTGTGGGAGCGAATGGTGTGGGACAGGGTATGACTGGGCCATCGTTTTACCTCCTGGAATATGGCTGCCTCCCCTCGGGAAGCTTTCTCCAGCCTCTAAAGAAGGGTGTTTATTTAGCTTCTGATGCCCCACGTGCAGTTTCACAGGGAATCTTGCTCATGAAGCACCTCGTCTGGAAGAAGGAGGAGGAAAGCAAGCACGGACATTTCGAGATCCTTTTGGGTTTTGCCTTTCCCTTCTCAGGGCTCAGACGGATGACAAAGGCAGAGCTCTGGGGAGCAAACAGGCAAAGACCACCTAACACTATTGAAACGGGTGGCATTATAAGCAGCTCTGAAAAACTAGTTAATATTTTACTGGGGAGCAGTGCCAGCGTGGGGGGGCGGGGAAGAGAAGAGAAAGAGCTGGCAAGTCTAGAGCTGTGTGTGAAATAGCTGTTCCATCTGCCTCCGGGGACGAAAAGAAGCCGTCCTCTGTGGAAATAAATTTCAGCAAGAGCCCTCATAAAGCCCCTGGGATTTGCCTGCCCACCGAGGGCCTGGCTCCCCAAGTGCATACATACAGGGGTGATTGTGACAGGAAGGGCTGAGCAGCGGGTGTGTGCCTGACTGTAATAATGGGGGTTCTTGTTCCCTCCCCGGTCTGACATCTTTCTCTCTCCCCCTGGATTTAAATGGCTTCTCAGACCGAGAGGCACTGCCTGTGCCCTGGATTCAGAAGGTACACGCCTCCTTGGGAAGCAAAGGCGAGAGACAGCGGCTCACTCTCTCTCTCTTTCTGCATCTGCCGGGGGAGCTGCAGCTGGTATTTTTCCACAGGCCTTTTCTGCGCTCTCGGGGCCTAGTCCTTCCCAGCCAGGCCCGGCGTCCGGGAGAGGGTTAATAGGCAGGAAGCTGAAGGCATCGCAGGCTAATACGGAAGTCAGATTTTTGTTTAACTGACAGGTTTAGCAGGCCTCGGCGGTGGGGGAGGGGGCCGGGAGGGGAAGGGAAGTCTGTAGATCTAGGCATGTGGCCTGCTTAGGAGCGCCTTTGGCTTTTCTTAGGGTAAGGACGGAGAGGGGGGCCGCCCCTTGGCATCCTGGCAGGGAGGCAGGAGCCCATTTTGGTTTTTCCTTTGCCTCCCGGCTGAGAGGACGGAGCCTGTGCCGCCAGGATAGCTCTCCGGCCTGCTTTTTTCCAGGAGGCGTTTTGACAATGACTATGCAAACTTGACCACTCTGCTCCCCTCCTCCCCTCCTCCCCCCTGCAGCCCAAGCCTCTGTGCTCTGAGTAGCCAGGGCTGCTCTTGAGCGATTTTCTTGGGGTTTCCCTGCCCTGTCTTGTCTGCCCCCCAGCTCCACAGAGGCCTGCCTCCAGCCCTTTTCTCCTGCCCCCTGGGCCCATTTCTTGGGGCTCCCTACTCCTCAGCTTCCCCTACCTCCCCCTCCCCCCGGGTGGACCATCCTGCTGGATTGTTCTAGAAGAAGGGCCAGCCTTCCTCCTAGCAGAGAGCCGCTTTTGTGGGGGGCAAGTGAGGGTGAGCCCTGCCAGCTCACTTCCAAAAACTCTCTTTGCAGCGGCATCTGGGCCTCGGGCTTTGCTGGAGCAGGTCAGGCTGGCTGCCCTGGTTCGCCCGTGCTGGGAAAGCTAGCCAGGGGGTGGGAGAAGCGCGTCGGGGGGCCCCGTTCCCAAGTTTTTCTCGCTGCAGAAGGCCTAGCTTAGCCTGCCTTTTTCTATGCACAGGATGGCTCTTGCTCACCAGAGCCTCACAAAGATAATCGCTCAGGAAGTGTTTCAGCCAATCCGCGGCCGCCTTACACTCGGATTTGCCGGGCCAGCCAATCGGGGATGAGCTCTTATTGGGCGGCCAGATCATCAAGCCGAAGTGCCAAACCCTTTTTCTGTGAGAACTAGGAGCCTGTCCTCCATGTTTTATAAGTATTGACATTACACAGTGTTAACAATGCATCCACAGAGGTAAGCTCGACTTTTTAACCATCTTTTCTCCCCCCTCCCTCTGAGACATCCGAATTGTGGGCGAGCAGTGTGATTTCTCTGTGGCTGGCCGGGCCACACTCCCTCCACAGCACTTAGGTTAACTTGGAACTGTTTAGAGAGAATTTTTTTTTTTTTTTTTTTTTTTTTTTTTGCTTTCTTGGGTCACATGGCTCAGGAGCCATTAGCCATAGCTCGGCTTTGCAAACTGGCAAGGGCCTGGCACACCTTTCCTTCCACCAGGACATGGTGTTTCTGAAACAGTTTGAAGCTAGATATCCTCCTGGTATGCCAAAAAAGAGGCTTTTTCTTTCTTTCTTTCTTTTTTTTTTCTTCCTCCTCTTTCTCTCTCTCTCCCTCTCTCTCTGAGCAGTTTCCCCCCTGCACTATTGTCTTCTCTTGTGTCACATGCCTGCTGGGGAAGAAAATGGAAGGTGAGCAAGCAGGCTCCTCTCTAAGGAGAGCTCATGGCAGACAGCAAAGCAGGCAAGTTTTTCCTCTCCAAAGAGGGTTCTGGGAAAAGCTGGACTAAGTTTGGACCAGAGAGGACCTGTGTGTTTTTAAACCAGAACCAAGCCCTCAGCAGAGCAGGGCTGAGAGCGCCTGGCTCCTGGGGCCTAGGTGGGGGGTGGTGTCTCTACATGGGCTTTTCTCTCCCTACAGGGTTTGCTTCACTTGAAAACTACATTGTTCAGCCTTTCCCCACCCCCACCCCCCCCTGACTTCTGTTGATAACAGAGTGTTTTTGGTCTCCTGCAAAGCCAGCCTGCAGCCAGCCAATGTTTCTGAAAGTGTTTTTCTAGGCTTTGGAGGAAGTTTTTGGAGTAGGGATGGGGAGTGGGGGTGGGGGGTGGGGGCTGGGGGGTGGGGGGGTGGGGTAGATGTTGGACCACATCCTGCAATAAATCTGTGAGGACTCTTTTTTTTTTTTTTTTTTTTTAAATCCTTGAGCTCTCTATTCTTGCATGATGTTCAATGAACTAATGTCTCTTTTCTCCTTTTTCTCCTTTTCCTTCCCCCACCCGCCCTCATTGTATCATCTTCTGCCGTCCTGTGATAGTGCAGAGGAAATAAAATCATGTCTGTGGCTCATGACAGCATCCCCCTGCTTAGTTGTTGGGTTGTGTTGTTGTTGTTGTTGTGTGTGTTTTTAATGATCCCATGTAACTGTTTAAAAAAAAAAAAAATTTCCTTTTTGATCAAGTCCCAAATCTGCCAGCCTGTTCTCTCTTCTTAACTGTGGACAAATGAGACGGTTGCTTGAACATGTTGGGTAAGTAAAGCGATCCATTTCCTCTGTGACCATGTATTAAAGAGTTTGGCGGACATTGGGGGTCTGTTTTATAGCAGGGGGTCTTGGCTGGAGCAGTTGGAGGGCTTTTCATTTTCATTAGCAGGAACCAAACAAGGGCTGTTTAATAGTGTCTTGATTTTAGGTGGCTGTTTGAATCCACTGTTGTTGTTTTTTTCCCCCCTGAGAACCTGCAGCTAGGATGGACTATTATACTTCCTGTGAACCCTCAGACAGGGGAGACATGTGCAGTTCATTGTGGCTTGCCTGGAGACCTTTAATTGGGTTTGTTTGGATGTGAGATAGAAGTCTGGGTAGGTGATCAGCGTGTGAAATGTAAGAAAGTGCTTGTTCTTAAGAGTCACTGAGCCTTCAGCAAGTGGTGGTGGGGCAGGAGCTGGTGGTGGTGGTGGTGGTGTGTGTGTGTGTGTGTGTGTGTGTGTGTGGGGTGTGTGGGGGTAGGGTGTCAGTACTCAGGTTTTAAGATGCTAACAGGGAGTGTGAAATCCCACCCATCAGCAAACTTGATTTGATTAAGGGAACTCCCTGCAAAAAACAGATTTGGCCTCTGCCAAGCCTGATCCACACACACATCTGTATGCATGCTTACTTTTAGTTATGAATTATTTCTTACTTTTCCCATTTCCCCCTGATCTCTTAATGCTGCAGTTAGAACTTCAGAGTGGAAAAAAAGTGGGCTCTTGTTTCGCATTAGCTTCAGAATTTCCCTAGAAGTTCCATGCATCAATTTCCAGCCTGGAGACCAGTCCAGGATAACTGTAAATGCTGGAGATATATTCCATGGCTGTGTTATGCTAACCTGATGGAGTTGATAATCTTTTTTCTTTTTTCTTTTAAATGAGTATCCAGCTTTTAGCACCAATTGGAAAAAAGGCTCATTTTGATGGTGAGAAATGTACCAAATTCTAAGTTAAGAAGAAAAGTCTGTGGAAGGCCAGTTTCTTAGCGTAAAATGTCAAAAGAGTTAATGGTGTTTTCTATGTCTACTTAAAACTGAGCAGTTGTCCTGCCCCACACAAGTAAAGTTCGGACATTTAGCTATGTTCTTTGTTCTTATCTCCTGACTGTAAATGGAAATTATATCCTGAGGTTCTTGTGGCCTCCCTAGAAGCAATATCTAATCACGAGACTCCCGCCTTGGTGCCTTCAGTGTTTGCATAATGGTGTGTTTGTTGGGCTGGAAGGAAACCTAAGGGCAAGGTATTTGTCCTCTAAAAGCTCACATTAAAAATGGCTCACACAGGTTTGCAGAGCCAAGATCTGTTTTCAGAGTGCAGCCAGCCCCAGCAAGTCCCCAGCCTGGGCCAAGCCAGCCACTTCTCCTGGGTGCTGCGGCCACCCCTGAGCGTGGGTCTGTACCAAGGCAGTTGCTTTCAAAGTAGCCTTATTTTCCAGTTTCAGTTAGGGGGTAGAAATGTCCGCATTGCAGCAGGACGAGGTAGGCACAGCAGGGCTGGCTCACAGAGCAGCCCAATGGGGCTTCTCTCTCCAGCTTTTGAACCAATGGACTGGGAGGAAAGGTTACAGATTGACAATTGCAGTGGCCAACTTGAAACTGGGCCTTCTGGAAATTTCTACCATCTTTGTTCCTTTTAGGCAAAACAGATCCACCCAGCGGAAGAGTCTCTCCTGCATTCCATTCCTGAGGCATTTCTCCCCTCCTCCCCCTCTTTTTTTTTTTTTTTTCTTTCACATCAAGGTAGAAGGTTCTCTCTGCCAGGTTGGGAAATTGCAGAGGGAGGGACCGAACATGGGGGCTGTTTTTTCCCTTTCCCTCCGGCCTCCTCCGTCCCCAAAGAGGATGCACAGCTGCGAGGCACACACACAGACACACTGGAGCTTTTGATTCTCCCCTCCCCCTCCCTCTTCTTCCCCTTCAAGACCCTCCAGGATGGATTCACTTTCTGCTTTGGGAAACTAAGGGGCATTCACGTGGGGGGAGGGGGGAAAGCCACTGCTTTTATTAGCTCCAGAAAATGGTCAGTGTTCCCTCTGTAACTAGGAATTAATTCTATGTAACCACTCAGTAAACTTTCTACATAGTTTTTCTAATTGCCAGGCATGGACATGGCTAGCCTGTTGGAGCCCCATCCAGTTACTTTTGTAATGACTAGCTCAGAGAGTTTGAGTGCGAAAGAAGGAAACAATGGGGCATCTTGGATTATAAATTAGGGGATGAAAACAATAGCCTCCCCCCCTCTTCTTTCTTCCTTCCTTGTAACCCCTTTTCTTTCCCTGGGAGGACAGGGGTGACCGGCCTCGGGCCTTAAATAGGAGAGGAGGCGAGGAGTCAGTCCATCCGTAAAAAGCCAGGGTGCCTGTAACCCAGAAAACCCTGGAGGCAGAGGTAGGTTTCTGGAGTCCACCCACTTCCAATGTGTGATCTCTTTGTTTCTTTTGCCCTTTCCCTTCCCTCCCTCTCGTAGCAGAGGCAACACACATTTGTCAGCTGAGAAGCCCTAGGATCTGGCTTTGCCTCTGGGTGACCCTGACAAGAAAGACACTCAGAGAGTGCCTTTGCCACTGCCGTGCGGAGGTTTAGTAAGGGAATAAGTTTACAAGCCCCGGTGCCGCTCGGAAATGCAAAAACAAGGATTCACCCTTGGCTTTTTTCAGGTTGCCTAGGCTATGGCTGCCCTTCCCCCTCCCCCGTCTCCTTCCAGATAAACAAGCCGGCGGGAGCCATTTCAGCCCTGCAGCTAGCCGGGCTGCTGGGCTGTCCCTCCTCATCAAGATTACCCACCTACCGGCGAGGAGCCAGCCACCCGGCCCAGCCCTGGCACAGCCTTGGGCACCATGCCCTCCCGTCTCCCCTGGAGTGAAAAAGCAGTCACCTTGAAACTCTGCACTCCCAGCACCACGGCGCCGAGGCCAATGCTCAGACCTGTAGCAGTGAATTATTACATTATCCACGACGAGGCTGTGCGTGTGGCCTCGGAGAGCAGGTTTTGCAAAACCAGGGGTTCATTTTCAGGGCTCTGTTGGGGGTGGACAAAAAAAAAAATGTCTAATTTGTGAGTATCCCGTGTATTGGCTGAAGAGCATATTGTCCTGTTGTGTCCCTGCAGACTCCGATTGTCTTTCCCTGATTCTGCCTCAGGGCCGCCTGGGTGTTTGGTGGCCGTTTTCAAGCTCAGACACAGCCTTTTGGTTTTATCTCGGCCTCCAGGCCAGGGGGCTGCCCTTTAGCGTGGCTTCTCAGATGCCCGCTGACCTGGGAGCCTTTTCCTTGTACCCAGCTCCTGGGTACGGGTGCAAAGCTGGCTTTTAATAATACCGAGATGGGAAATGGGCTTCCCTCCTTCCCCTCCCCAGCCTGCTGCTGCTTGCTCCCTTGTAACGTGTGTGTGTGTGTGTGTGTGTGTGTGTGTGTTGCACAGACACCTGTCTGTCTGCTGCAGCTTCTGCCACACGGCTGCCTCTTTCCTAATCTTCAACCGCCTCACTCGAGGGCAGAGGGGGCCTCTCTTTAGAGCCTCCTGGTGCAGGCTCAGGATCCGAAAGGGGAGGCTTTTCCTTAGGAACCTGTGACTTCACAAGCTCCCCCTGTCATTGCAGGGTTTTTTTTTTTTTTTTTTTTTTTTTTTTTAAGCTTCTACACGTTGGGTTGTTGGTGTCCTCGGGTTGAGCGCTGCTGCCTGGTTCTGATCTTCAGGAGGGTGGCTGGGAAAGTAGCAGGGCGCCTAACCACGAGCTGCAGCTATTGAACAAACTGCTACCATTTTAGCTCCAACCCAGGAATGAGGGAGGCAGTGTTGCCAGACGCCATTTTAAGAATCCTGCATAAATAGCTTAGCTACCGATGACTCTGCCCGTTTTAGGTGAGTGCTTATATAAAGCTGCTCTCTGCTAACCGCCCCCCACCCCCACCCCCCATTAAAACAAAATGAATTGCAGATTTAGGGGAGCATGGGTTTTAGAATTTGATGCTGGCTCTTTTGTGATCTAGAAGAGGAAGGTGTTGTGTCTTGGGGATTAACTGTTTCTTACAGCCTGGACCAGTTTGGGGTTTTGAATGAAAGTACAAGTCCTTTGGAATGATGCATGATGTTTGAATTGCTGTAGAGCCAGAGTCTCCTGCATGCTGGTTGTGTATTCTGGATGGGTTTAGATATTCTTGGTTAAAAGTCAGATAGTAGGGACACTTGGGGGAAAGGAAGATCTGGGCATTGTGTATCTGGGCATTTTTCTGTTAAAACTGTATATGTATTCTCCCCTCCTACCTCCCCTTTTGGAAGTGCTCAGGGGATGGGGTTCCTGGGAATTACGGACCAGCCTTGAATCCTCAGAATTAATCATCAGAAGGCTTACAGCATCCTGGAGGTGCAGCAGTTCGTCTGCAACTTTTAATTGCTCTTTTTTAAAAGTGCATGCAGGTTAAGGGGGAAGCATAGGGTTTCTAGCTCAGGCTTTGGGGGAGAAATCTTTTATTCTTTCTGGGACTGGCTGGCATGCTGTTGGTTTATATGCTGTTATTTCCTGGAATTGTCTGAAATGTACCAGTCTGCAGAATCCATAGGCAAGTGACTTAGGGTAAATGGGAGTGTAAGAGGTGGTGGTGGTAACATTTGTATACAACTAGTTGACGGTGGATTTTCCTGTTGCGGGGAAGAGACTGTTGTTTGATTTTCAGCTAATAATTACCCTTTCCTCATGTGGCTATCCCCAGCCTCCCCTGCAGACTTAAAAAGAAAAAAAAAAAAAAAAAGTAATGTCGGTTTGAAACAAGTGCTTGTTTCTCCATTGTTTTTTGACCTAGGGTAATGTGGGGTTGCTGGAAGCAAACAGATAGGAAAGAAAAGATGCTTGGATATTTGCTAAGACTATAATGTGTGATTGACAAGAGTTGATTCTGCAGATGCATCCACCTTGCCTTTTTAACACTTATTGTTATTTGACTGTGTGTGTGTGTGTGTGTGTGTGTGTGTGTGTTTTAACCCAAATGACTGAACAGTTCTTAACCTAAATTGACCAAGATCTGTGGGGCATTCAGACAGGTACAAATCTTTTCTCACCAACACTTTCGATGTAGTATAAATAGTTTTTCCCCTAATGACATACTAATATTTAAAACGAAGCCAAGAGAAAAACACACACACACACACCCCAAACCTGAGCTCAGTGGTGTAGAAAAAGGAAGTCCCTTTAGATGTGGCTATGCAAAATGACTAATTTTGCATTCTGGTCTTGGCTTTGGTAAATGATTCTCTCCCCTCCCCCCTCGAATGCACAGACACTGCAATTTCCTTTACACACACACACACACACACACACACACACACACATTCTTATATGCATTGTGTGCACACACACGTGTGCATGTACGGGTTCCCCTTTGGAACGATGGCTTGCTGATCGGTGAAAAAGATGGGTTCTCTGGAATTGTTGTGCTTGAAATCCTTGCTAAAGCTGGCGGTGCTATTGCTAAAGTTAGGTGATTATGGTGGCCCACTTTGCAATACTTGGAAAGATAAAACGGCTTAACCCTTTCTGCTTCAGAATTATCTTAAACTCAGCAGCAAACAGTCCCTGCATCACTAGTTTTGCATTTTCTGCTGAAAGTATTCGACTCCTCTAGGCTGTTACAAGCCAAATCATTGTTCTCTTGAATCCAGCCCTCCTCCATGATCCATATACCTTTGCATGATTTCATCCCTGCAGAAATACTTCGATTGGGTTTTTGGAGCTCTGTGACGCATACATGGTTCCTTTCACGACCAGACATTTTGGTTGGTTCCCCGATTAGCATTTTTCTCCGTCATTTTAAATATGGGGTTGGTTTCAAGAAGTTTAAGATTTCACATACCGTACTTCATGCTAGAGGGAGAAGCACTCCCAGTTGGTAGAAAGATCAAGGTGGCTATTTGTTCCTTGGAAGTGGACCATCTATCCAGCTCTGAGGGCTGCGTGGGGCTTTTTGTTAAAATTTACTTCCAGTCACCCCAAGCAACCTGTGTGTGCGGCAGGCAGGGTGTGTGTCTGAGCTGAGAGTCTGCTTGCCTCGTACGTTGGAGTGGAAGGTCTTAGTGCCCAAGTCACCTTCCACCATGGCCATTGCATCATTGCACGTTAGCGATGTGTTTGGATGGAAAAGACTGCTCTCTTCTGGTGGAAACCACTGGTGACGATCTGTCAGTTGTTTCTGGCGATTGGTGGCACAGCCTTTCTCTGCAGACACAGTGTGCAAATGAAGTGGTGAACGGGCTCCATATCAGGGCGCGGAAGGCGTTAATAGGCTGATTTAAAACCGAACTACCTCTCTTCGCAGGGCTGCTGGGACTCGTGAAGTTTGAGGCCTCCACCTTCTTATAATTTCATTCTAAAGCTGACCCCTCTTCCTTTCTGTCTAGGCCCCGTTCTGATGAACTCTCTCCCCCCAACAAACGTGGAACTCCCCTAAACCTACCTGCTTGTGACAGGCCTTCCTGGATGCTTTGGTCCCTGACAGCCCCAGACTCCTGACTACAGAAGGGACACGCCAATCCTCTCTCTCCTACCCAGCCTCCCTTCTGTCCTGGCTTTGAGTCTTCACCAAATGGAAAATTCTAGCCATAGCAACTGGGAACACACCCACTTCTTGTTGAACCGCAGTCTGGTGGAATTGCACTAGAGTGAATGTTGAGATTCTTTTATTGTTGTTAAATCTTCACCTGAAGATATATATATATTTTTTTCATTGAGTTTTAGATAGAGTGGAAGGGTGAGAGAGAGAGAGAGAGAGAGAGAGAGAGAGAGAGAGAGAGAGAGACTGACAGCAGGGGAATTGGGGTAGAGAGAAAGAGAGACACACACTGACTGGTTGCCTCCCACACACACTCCAGATAGAGCCTGCAACCTAGATATGTGAACCTGAGACCCTTTGGTGCTGGGACCGACACTCTAACCACTGACCCACACTGGCCAGGGCTGTTAAGATTCTTACCACTTCACTATCACAATTTGCACCTATTTAAGCAGACCTGCCCTGGGTTGATTTAGGGGTGTGTGTGTGTGGGAAGATATGAAATGGTTTGTACTCTACTGGGGGGGCAGGGGAAGAGTTCCAGAAGAGAAAGGGAGAGAAGATTCTGGTGGACCTTCCCAGCAAAGGGGAGGCCTGCTTTCTCGCTTCTCTTCCCCAACCCCCAACCCTCAGCCTCTCTTTCAAAGAATCCTTCCTCATTCCACTTTAGTGGTGGGGAATAATTAGTCACAGCTCAAAAGAGTGCCATTGCTTTCTCTGAGCCATGCCTGCCACCCGGAGGAGACACCCCCGGGGTGGGGGTGGGGAGTGTGGAGACCCTGAGCCTCCTCCCGGGATGAATGGTGGTGGCTGGAATGTTTTGAGACGAGGCTTTTTTTTTTTTTGCTTCTAGCCGGGGCACATTTCTCTCCTTTGCAATTCTGTACCTTTCCCCCCTTGTTCCTGCCTGCCTCTTCCTGAAATGGTTAAGATGTAGCAGGGTGGTCTGAGAAATGCTGTTTGCCTTACAGAATTCAGACACCAGAACTCCGCACCCTCTGCAAACTACCTCCTACCTGAATCCGGTGTTAGCAGTGAGAAGCTTGTTTACCCCAAGGCCGGGTCCTCATTGGCTGTGGGGGCAGATTGTCATTGTGTATCTAAAAAAAAATACCTTTTGCACCCTCCCCCCACTAGCACGATTCCTGGGATAAGTAATTTGACTTAAAGAAAGGACAACGTGGCGTCTCCAAAATACTCCTTTGGGAGGCATTACCCTTTGTTTGCAATCAAGGGTGGGTTCTTTACCCCCATCCCTCCGTAAGGATGGGGGGTAAGGATGAAGGGGTTGCCGTTAGGACTTCTAAGTAGCTAGCTGGCCCCCTGGGGCAGGTTCTCTGTCTCCCTAAACCTGACCGTCCTTTGCTCTGTTTCAGCTTGGCCGAGGAGGAAATCAAAGCAGAACAGGAGGTGGTAGAGGGCATGGATATCTCTACTCGCTCCAAAGGTGAGTAAAAAACCTCGCGTTATCTATTCCGGGTCAGCGGAGGAAATGGGAATTTCTTTTTCTTGTGGCGGTGCAGCGAAGGGTGGCTTCAGCACGCCTCCTCCGATGTTGAGGCCTGTGAGACCTCCGATGGATGAGCCTAATTTATGGAGAAAATCTCTTTCTGCTTTTCTTCCCCGGGCGTGCCCGTGCAGGTAGGCCGACCTGTCGGGGGTTGTCCATGACCACATTTTTTTTTTTTTAATGTTGACGGGTGGCTGGCTGCCTCTCTCTGCAGGGTGACTTTCAGGAATCAGAATTTAAATAACGTATGTTCTGGGAGCGAGCCATCCCCAGCTGCGGCTGGGTTCCTTGTGTTCATAAACCTGACCCGTTTGGAATCACAGAAGTGGAGGAAAACGCAGGACTTTCTGGAATTCGGGGACCAGGATGTGCATGCAGGGCAACATTTTGCAAATTGGAGCGAACACAGTGGATGTTTTCTGATGCAGAGACCTGACTATTGGGCTCCTCAGACGTCTCCTTGAGGGGCTGGTGCTTTTGGTGTGGGGGGTGTGAGGTTTTATGAGGCTTCCCCCAAAGGGAAGCAGGTCCTCCAGGGTGCTTTTTAAAAACAACGAGCGACTGGAGTGTTTTTCATATCTTTGGCTGATGAGAATGCTCATCTCTGCACGTCACGGCTGTGCCATGCTGTTGCTAATCCTCGGCAGAGGCGCCCCGTGCCTGCTCTGAGCGCTCTGCCCGGCGCTGTGGGCACCGGGAGGCCAGAGGGCTGGGAGGGGGCTGGTTGTTAACAGACTCACCCAGAGAGATTCCCATCTAGCTTAGCTAGACAGCCCCACGAGAGTGGCTCCCCAATGCCTCTGAAATGACAAAGGTTTTGGAGGATTTTTTAAGCTTGTCCTGTTGGGCAGTGATCGGGCTCCTACAGTCAGGGCTGTGACCTGGGCGGTGGGAGCTGGCTGTGGCTGGGGCTGGCCTGACAGATGGGGCTTGGCCCGGTCCAGAGAGGAGGGTCCAGAGAGGAGGCGGGAGGCACCCCCTGTGGGAAGGCCGGGCTGCCCATGTGGGTGGTCTGTGCCTGGCGGATGGGGGAAGGGAGAGGATAACGGGGAGAGGTGGGCAGGGTGGGCCCAGTCGGGGTGCTTCATCACTCATCACAGTCCCCGTCCAGCCCGTGGGGGCCGTCTGTAGGGGAGTTCTGGGCAAGGAAAGAACCTTCCTGAAGGGGTATTGTGAGGCAGCGGATGAGGGAGGGTGGCCCAGCCCCCCGCCCCGCCCCCACCTTGTGGTCAGAGGGTGGGGGGAGAGCCCAGAGAAAGGACGCTGGAGACGGGGGTCTCTTGCTGTTCGGTTTCCCTGTGGGGCTTGGACACCTCTGTGTCTGTGCCTCCGCCGTCTTCTCTGTAAAATGAGGGCTTAGCCTAGATTCTAAAATTCCTCCCGCCCTGGGCTTCCCCTACAGAAAGAATGCTCAGAGTATTTTGAAGGCTGTGCATCCGTCGGTCTGCGGATGAGGGGGTCCCGGGTTCAATTCCGGTCAAGGGCATGTACATTGGTTGTGGGCACATCCCCGGTGGGGGGTGTGCAGGAGGCAGCTGGTCGATGTTTCTTGCTCTCTATCCCTCTCCCTTCCTCTCTGTGAAAAATTGATAAAATACATTAAGAAGAAGAAGAAGAAGAAGAAGAAGAAGAAGAAGAAGAGTCCACGGCGGGGATTGTCGCTGTCCTGGCGGGTGGTGGTGGGGGAGGCCTGCTTTGATCAGTACACCCCTCCCCCTGTGGAGAACAGGTGGAAGCACCCTTTTCTCTTTCCTGTAAGTGTGGAGACGGCTCCTCTCCCATCTCCCTAGACACTCCTAGCTCCTCACCAGGTGGCATCTTCCTCTGACTGCTGCATGAAGTGTGACCACTCTGGGTGACCGCTGTCCCTCTTATCTCCCCCATTCTTCCTGTCACAGCGAGGGCGATCGAAAAAGCATAGGCCAGATCTGTCCCATCCTGCTGAGCCCTTCCATGGACCTTCCAGGGCCCTGAGGCTCACGTCTGAGGCCCCTGTGCCCTCCCTGCCCGGGCCGGCTTGTTCACCTGGTGACATCCTGTTCACCTCCTGCCCTGTCTCCCCGGGAGCTTCCTGGCCCCTGGCCCTCAGTTCTCTCCTCAGGCCCGTGTGCCCTTCGCCCTTCGCTGGGAACACCGTGCCCTGGTCCTGCCGCCTGTTTCTCATCTCTCGGATTCATCTCCGACACCAACTCCTCAGAGAGGCCTTCAGTGGCCACACAGGCCAAAGGCGCCGTTTCATTATTTTCTGTTACTTTTCATAATAAACGTCTAATTTTAGACTTCCAGGGTAAGCTGTGAAGACAGTGCAGAGTATTCTCCTATCAACCCCCCCTCCCCCCCGAGTTTTCCTATTATTCACCTCATGCATTGGTATGCTTCATTTGTCACAAGAGACCCATCCATAGGAAGTTATTACCAACTAAAAGTCCATGCTTTGTTCAGATTTCCTTAGTTTTTCCATTAAGGTTCCTTTTCTTTGTGTTTTTTTTTTCTTTTTCTTTTTTTCTTTTCTGTTAATCCTCACCAGAGGATATTTTTCCATTGATTTTGGAAAGGAGGGAGAGAGTGGAAGAGAGAGAGAGAGAGAGAGAGAGAGAGAGAGAGAGAGAGAGAGAGAGAAACATTGACAGGAGAGAGAGACACACACATTGATTGGCTGCCTCCTGCATGCATCCTGACCTACAACCCAGGTACATGCCCTTGACCAAGAATTGAACCTAAGACGGGTGGGGGCTGGTGCTCTAACCACTGAGCAATGCCATCTAGGGCTAAAGTCCCTTTTCTGTCCCAGGATTCCACATAGGATACCACATTATATTTAGTTGATAGTCTTCTTCGACTTGTCTTGGCTCTAACAACTTCTCAGTTTTTGCTTTTGATGACTTTGGGAGGGTTCAGGAATACTGGTCAGGTATTTTGTGCGGTGTCACTCAACTGAGACTTATCTGACTTTTTTTTTTTTTCATCATTGGGCTGGGGTAGGCTGGAATAATGGGGTTTGGGGAAGAAGACCACAGAATTAAGTGTCACAGAATACGTCACATCGTATTCAGGGTACATATTGTAAACTGCTTATGTTGACCTTGACCACAAATGCTCAGGTATTGTTGGTCAGTTTTCTCTCCTTCCACACTGGATGCTTTAGAAGGAAGTCACAAATGTCCAGCTCACATGGTGTGGGGAGTTAGATTCCTCCTCCTTAAGGCCAGAATATCTACATCAATTACTTGGAATTCTTCTGTATGGGAGATCTCTCTTTTTCCCCCATTTCTTTATTCAGTCACTTATTTATATCATCATGGACTCAATTATTTTCTACTTTGGATTATACCCGTGGTTGGCAAACTGCGGCTCTCGAGCCACCTGCAGCTCTTTGGCCCGTTGAGTGTGGCCCTTCCACAAAATACCACGGCCTGGGCGAGTCTATTTTGAAGAAGTGGCGTTAGAAGAAGTTTAAGTTTTAAAAATTTGGCTCTCAAAAGAAATTTTAATCATTGTACTGTTGATATTTGGCTCTGTTGACTAACGAGTTTGCCGACCACTGGGTTATACAGTCCCGTACTGATTTACTTTGCTGCTCAAATTACTGCTCAAATTGGGAGCATTTCAGTATCCCTTTGACATCATCGGGCGGTTGACTGATTGATTGATTAATTGAACACTTTTTTATTTCCTGCCACTACAACATGCTTTAGGCTCATCTTGTGTGTTTTCTCTCACAGCCCTAGGATTGGTCATTTGCCCAAGGAATCCTGCTTTTGTTTATTGGAGAATAGCCTTAGAAACCAGGATCTGAGTGCTCAGGGTGCTATTTGCTACTGATGAGTCTTTGATCCTAGGTCCCCTCAGCAGACAGCAAGGAAAAGTGTTCCTAGCCCATCTATATACACACATCTATAGGTATTTCTACCTTTATATCGAATTAAGTGGGTCCGTTACCACATGGATCATTCCAGCCTTCTCCCCTTACTTATCTGTAGCATTGCACTATCTGCCATTTGTTTACTATTTTCTGGTACATTTTAAATCTTCGGCGTACAGCTGGATGAACTTGTAACACATGCGCGCTCATGGGACCACAACCCGGAGCAAGATAATTGAATATTTGCGGCATTCCAGACGGTTCCTCAAAATCACTCCTGATTTTCCTCATCTCCCTTGACCTTGTCATTCTTGTTTGTTTGTTGATGGTCTTCTCTGCTAAGATGTAGGCTCCTTTTCTCCTCATGTCCTAGGCCCCCTTGCTTGACCCCTTCCTTCCATTCGAGATGCAGGATGGCAATGAAGACATAGAAAATCCTTGCTTTTGGAGCCAGGCTCCTTGGGTTTCCATTCTAGCTTGGGCCCTGCCTAGTTAGGTTATGCTTTGTGACTCAGTTTCCCCGTATACGGGGGGGATGATGAAGACAGAGGGTTTTGGTGAAGATTAAATCTGCTCACACATACAGAGTGCTCAGAATGGTACCTGGGACGTGGCGGACGCTTAGAAATGTGAGCCATGATTAGAACTGGCATGAGCCGGGATGAGTTTGTATTGGTGGAGATCCTACTTACCACATTCTACAACTGCCCCCACTTACACCCTGCGGGAGGAGGGCTTGCAGGTAAATCCGGAAGCGAGGCGCAGGAAATGAAGAATTGGGTAGGGTGACCTGGCAGGCAGGCTCCCGGCTTCTTCTCTGTGGGCCTCCGAGGCACTGGAAGAAAGATGCTCTGCAGCTGTTCGGACTGCCTCTCCCAGGGCTCCTGTTCTAGCAGGGAGTTTGTGAACGGGAGAAGGGGTCACCTCGTTTCGAGGGAGACCTTTCTCTCCCCAGGGGCCGCGTTGGATGGCTTTCTTTGTGTGGAACTGAGCTCCCGCCTTCCAGGGGCAGCCTTTGTGTCTAGGGAACCTTTCTGACTGAGCCTCTGGGGTCAGGCAAGGAAATTGCATGCACTCAGGCCTGGAGTTGTGATGATGAGCCTGGGCTGCTGGGGTTCTGAGTGCTCAAGTCATCACGGTTACCATGTGAGGTTTGCAAAGGCTGATGGGAAGAAGTCTTATCCCTCCGTCCTAATCGCCCCCAAATCCGAGGCGTGGCGATCCGGGCTCAGTGAAGACACACTTAATCCTGCAGCCTGTTTTTCTCGTGGTTTGGGAATCCCCTGCTTCAGTCCCTACCCGACTCCATCCATCCATCCATCCATCCATCCATCCATCCATCCATCCATCCCTGTGGTGTTCTTTGGTTGTGAGCAGCGGGAGCCGCTGGTTCGCTGGAGAGGGAGGGGAAGTGGAAGGTGGTCAGGTGGTCCTGGGGGCGATGGGAAGGCTGGAGGCCGGGGCCTGCTCTGGGGAGTGGAACTGAGCACAGCCTCCTCCGGAGCCACAGGGCAAAGTCCCCGGGGAGCGTCTCACCCCGTGTCACGTACTGCCTGCACTGTGGCCGGGGAAGGGCCGGTGTTTGGACACCAGGACCCACCAGAATCGCCCACATCCGGGAGGAGGTCGTTCCCCAACAGAAGATGAAGAGACTACTCAGGCATCTTGGGAGAGAGGCAACAGTAGTATTTCTCGGGAAACGTAGAAATGCCGACAGCAATTGGCTCCAAGTTCTCAAATCCTATGACTGCATCTCGTCCGTATGACCTTCCAGGTCCTCTGACCAAATTTTAGTTGGTAACACCCTCTTCCCCCCGACACGGACTCACGGATGAGCCGAGTCATTTCTGAGCCAGGTGTTGTCGCTGCACCAGCCTTGGCATTTACCGAGCTTCCGCGTTCTCGAGAGATCGAGCTTTCGAGCTCTCAAGATGTCAGGCTGACATTTGTGTCTGAGGGCAGCGATCTGCGGAGGACACGCGGACCTACAGTGGAGTGCCGGCTAGATGTCAAGTGTGTTTGCCATGCGAATTCCGAGTGTTTATGAGGGGCCAGGTGTTCTATGCAGAGCACTTCACTTGGTTCTCATAATGGGATGATAGGGGTGTGTTGTGAGTCCCATTTTACAGTTATGGAAACTGAGACTCAGGGCCTGGTGAAGCGGTGGCATCGTGGAGAACTCGGATCAGGTTTTATCTTTGAGTTTAAACCTTTGGACTTGGTCCTGAGCTCTGTTCCAAGGGTTCCAAGCTGCTGTCTGCCGGGGCCAGCGGGTGTAGCTGGCATCTAGGGTTTCCGGAGCCTCTGGGTGAATAGCAGAGTGTCTGCACCTAAGGGGGAAGGTGCCTCCAGCTGATTCGTCCCTGACCAGCAGGACTATGACTCACTGGGTGTTGCCAGCTGGGATATTTTTCTGTCAAAACACGCCCGATAGAAATATGGTCCGTGCAGCCCATTTTCTGAAAAGACTATGCATGTCCCCAACAAAACACATCTCTGGTTCAGGAGTGGCTGAGAGTTGTCAGTTTGGAGATTGGTCCGAGCGCAGCTCATGGCAAGAGTTTGGCCACCGCATGCCTGAGTCCCAACGAGCCCCTCAAAGGCTGGGGACGTGGGGTCTGAAAAACGATGGACCCTGTGAGTTCACGGCTCCGCACAAAGGCTCCCCTGTTCGGGCTGCGTGCGTCTTGATCCTGCCGTGTGTGCGTTTTGCGGTAATGATTGTGGTGTGCGGATGCGAGGCTGCCAAAGCTGGAGCTGTTTTTTTTTTTTTTTTTTTTTTTTTTAAAAGTCTGTGTAATGTCACCCGCACACGGGAACGAGCCACTTGGAAACCGTGCACAGATGCAGCGGAAGCCCGAGATATTAAAATCTTTGAACAGTATCATTCTTGCCGGGATTTGCTTGGGTATGGGTATGTTTTCGGAGACAGGATGCTGGAGAAGATGCAATTATAGCAATTTGCTAACCAGTCCCAGACCTTAATTAGCACAGGAGCCTCGTTCTCACTGTTGTATGTAAATGAAGACGGCTTCACAAAGGGGTTGTTTATGAGGATGGAGATGAGGGAGAGACCTTCTGTCGTTTTTTTTTTTTTCAAGGAAACTCTTTAAGAAAACATAACCGTAAACACTCCTCAATCACCGTGCAATGCAGAAGTGCTGAGAGTTTTTCTTAAAAAAAAGAGCATCGGTATTTTTAACTCTTATTTTGGCTTGTCTACGTCTACATCTCCTATAGCCCAAGAAGGGCCACACATGTCCTGTGCGACGGGGAGAATTTATTTGTGCGTTCGGTAACTACCAGATTGTTCCTGTCCCAACAAGGTCTGAAATGCCCGGGTCTCTGGAGATGGCAGATCATGGCTTTCCAAGTCTCTGCCTCCCCTTGGCCAGCGTAGGACCGCTGGGCATCTGTCCTCGGAGCCCTGTGGGCGCTGTCTGTGCAGCATAGCTATGTGATTCAGGTTGGCAAAGCCTTATGCTGGCCTCATTTAAAAAAATATATATATTTTATTGATTTTTTACAGAGAGGAAGAGAGAGGGATAGAGTTAGAAACATCGATGAGAGAGATTCATTGTTCAGCTGCCTCTTGCATACCCCCCCCAATGGGGATGTGCCTGCAGCCAAGGTACATGCCCTTGACCGGAATCGAACCCGGGACCTTTCAGTCCGCAGGCTGACGCTCTATCCACTGAGCCAAACCGGTTTCGGCCTGGCTTCATTTTTTGAAGCCTGACCCACGTTACATGTTTATGTGACTCCTGCTATTCACTAAAATGGACTGTTTTCAGCCTTAGTTTGAAAGGAAGTGTGTCTTCTTTCTCCTCTTCCCACGGCACTGGGGCTTCTTCCCGGTCCCTCCCTATTGGCAGGTATCCTTGAGCTTCTTGCCGACTCCATGTTGCCCTTTCCGGGGCAGGTGTTCAGGGCTCATCCTCCTCCGGGATCTCACTGAGGCAAGCACATCGCTGATGGTTCTTTTCCCGGGAACCGCCTCTTCCTTTGTCTGCCTCCGTGGTCCTGGTGTTCTTCCTGTTTCCCGGGCACCGCCTGTTCCCTCTGGCCTTTAGGAAGCCTGGCCCTGTCCTCCTCTCTCCCAGCATGCTTTTCCCCTGGGGGATCTTGCCCACATCTATAGCTGCATGACTCACAACCTTCTCTAGTTCCAATTTAGATTTTTCCCAAGAGGGCCAGCTGCCCACCTGCCCTGCCTACCTATTGTTCATGATGCCTCAAACTCAGCATGTCTGCCGATTTCACCTTCCAGCCTGCCCCCCTGCCCCCCTGCCCCCCTAAAACACCTGCTCCTCTGTCACATGAAACGCCCAGCACTGCCCGTTGGCAGGGTCTGTGGATCTGGGACTTACCCTCTGTCCTTCCGTCCTTTTGTCTTCCTGTGTCCCATACTTAGAACATCACATCCTAAATGTTACTCTTCTTTGTGCTGTCACCAGTCTTGTAGCTGGTCTCACCATCTCCATCCATCCCACCCTCCCAGTCTTTCTGAGAGGTCCTTTCTTCTGGCCAGTCCCTCTTACTTTAAACTCTTACTAGTAAGTGCTTTTTTCTTGATTTTAGGGTGAAGATCAAAATCCTAAAATCCTCCTGTGCTGGTCTCTGCCCCCCTTTCCAGCTTCCCCTCTCCATGTTCCCCTTTTTCTCTGTTCCAGCCACATGGATCTCCAGATTCTCAGAAGAGCCACCTTTGGCCCTTGGGCCTTCGGGCATGCCTGGGAGATACGCCTCTCTTTCCTTCTAACCTCCCACCCAGGCTGATTGTCAGGCTGCCAAGGAGGGTGGGTCCTGGCTTTCTTTCTTTCTTTCTTTTTTTTTTTTTTTGGCTCATCTTATTTCCCCTGTGCCCCTTCCACCACCACTGTGCCTATTCCGGTTGGCGCCCAGCAGATAGGATTTTTAGTGGATGAGTGAACGGCTTGACTTTGTCTACCAGATGGGTAGAACTTATTTCCTGGAGAAGGAAGTACAAGTCTTTCTGCGAGAGGAGATGGCTTTGTTTTCCAGCATAATCTGTGCCTGGAAATAATTACGGAAGCTCAAATGTTTGCTCTCTCCAAAACGATGGGTAGGGGCCTGTCTCTCTTTTCCCCTGGGGACATGGTGCTCTCTGAAATGGCACCCTTCCCTCTGGTTTCTCTCCTTCCCGAGGCAGTGATGCCACGTCCGGTAGGCTCTTTCCAAAACACAGCCGGGTTATCCTGTTCCCCGGCTTTGTGTTTCCAGCGGCTTCTCAAGACGGAGGTCTAGGCCCTGCGGGACCTGCCGCCCCGCCCCGTGGCCGCATGTTGGTCCGGGGTGTGCCAGGGTCCTGCTCCTCGCCCAGGCACAGCTTTGCAGCTTCAGATTGCTCTCCTGAAGGACTGCCTTCCCCTCACTGCCTTCTCCTCTCCATCCGTGGGGACCCAGGCCCCCCTCGTTCTGAGCCTTCGTTTATACCTCTAACAGTGGAATCCTTTACCTTCCAGAGTCAAAAAAATCACCCTGGAAAGTCCCTTACATTGCCTATGAATGCACACTAATCAGCTCTGATCAGGCATTTTTATGCAGAGTGAAAGGTGTGTGAATTTCCAGGAGGCTAACGGAGGACCCAATGTCAGGGCCGTATTACGTTGCTAGGCATCAGATCCTGGTGCCCCGGAGGCATTCAGGATGGGTGGAGGCTTCTGCGGTGCTCCCGCGCCAGGCTTGCTTCATTGTCTGTTCAGTACTGAGCTTCCTCAGCTACACTCTTCGATCAAGTAGCCGGGAGCTGTATGTGTGTGGCTGTTTACATTTACATTAATTAAAATAAGAAATTCGTTCCTCAGTCTCACTAGCCGTGTTTTAGGTGCTCAGTAGCCAGTTTTTCCTTGGAGGCTGAGCCCTATGCAGCCCAGTCAGAGAACCCTGCCGTCGCCATGGAAAGCTTTAATTATTTTTAATACAGCGGCTCTTTGCCCCCTTGAGTGTGGCTCTTCCACATAATACCACGTACAGTGCGATTGAAACTTGGTGGCCCGTGCTCAGAAGTCGGTTTTCGGCTCTCAAAAGAAATCTCAATCGTTGTGCTGTTGATATTTGTCTCTGTTGACTGATGAGTTTGCTGACCACTGCTTTAATACATTCATGGATGTGTTGTGAGTGCCGAGCTGGATGCTGTAGGTGAAAATCCTGAATTAGCCAGGGACTGGCACCGCATGGAGCATGCTCAGTAAAGGAGTATTGTGTTGGAGTCTGAATTTTGCTCCATCTCTTGGGTCTGCTCTGTTTTGAAAAGTTCTGCGAAGAAAACAGGGCTCTGGTCTTGTCTTCCCAAGTTGGCATTTCTTACCAGGGCCCCGCTTGAACTGCCTTTCTGTCAGGCTCTTTGGCACCTTGGCACTGGCTGGGGGATATGCTGGGGGTTTGCCCTCTCCCCAGCCTTCACAACAGTTTATTGTAAAATTAATTTACCGGCGTGTCTCCTCACCGGGACTGCTATGGGGACCAGGTCTCTCTCACTTCTTTGACAGACAGGAGTCTGGTGTTGTTATAGTAGCTGCTCAATTAATGTTGTTGTTTTTTAAATCCTTACCCGAGGACATGCTTAGAGAGAGGAAGGGAGAAAGAAAAACATCAATGTATCTCCTTGACATAAGCCAGAGAAAAAGCTAAAAATCCTCTCCTGTCTGGAAATCAGTATTAAGAGTTCTGTGTTTACATATATACTTCCCCTTTCTGAGTATCTAAAAATATAAACAAACTTAAACCATGATGGGGTTGAACTTTCTAGATCTTGGCCATTCTAGCAAAGTATCCCTTATCTCTCACCCTTCTACTTACCTGCCTTCTCCACTTTACTCTGTCTTTAAGAGATTTATTTTCAAGGTGCCCAAGCTGGTTTGGCTCAGTGGATAGAATGTCGGCCTGCAGACTGAAGGGTCCCGGGTTCCATTCCAGTCAAGAGCACGTGCCTGGGTTGTGGGCTTGATCCCCAGTGGGGGGAGTGCAGGAGACAGCCAATCAATGATTCTCTCTCATCATTGATGTTTCTATCTCCCTTCCTCTCTGAAATCAATAAAATATATATATATATGTAAATATATTTATATATGGGAGATTTTCAAGGTTGGATGTAATTCTCTGAGAGTTAAGAATAATAGAGTCCCTGGCAAAGGGGAATCTTGGCAGGATTATTCCATGTGGAAATGGGGGCCTGTGTGGCTGGATCTTCTGATTCATTTGTTCACTTGTTTAAGAGAAGCTGGAAATTGATCTTCTTGACAGAGACTTTCAACTGGTGTGCTGCAAGAATTTTTAAAACATGCAATACCTGACCAGTATTTAGTCAGGGGCACTGACCTCTTTTCCTATATTGTAAAAAAAAAAAAAAAAAAAAGACAACCATCAATACAATAGCTGTCCAGTGTGAATGAGTCAAAATTACACCTATTTTTTGAGACAGATTGGGAAAAAATATATTTTTTGGTGTGCTGCAGAATTTTAGTGTTTAGTTTATGTGTGCCACGAGATAAAGAAGATTGAAGATCGTGGTCCTGGACTGAATCCTTTCTGGATTGCTTCCCCTGACCCCTCCCTGGTCCACCTCGTCAGCTATCACTAGGGTCCTGTTCTGAGTAAGGCTGACTTAGTTATTTGTCCTTCACCCCCTTAACCATCCTCCGGGAACTTTCTGTCCCCCCACACATGTCTTCCAACCAGGTTTTTAAAAAAATATATATATATATTATTGAGTTTTCACAGAGAGGAAGAGGGAAGGATAGAGAGCCAGCAACATCGATAAGAGAGAATCATCAATCAGCTGCCTCCTGCACATCCCCCACTGGGGGATGTGCCCGCAACCCAGGTACATGCCCTTGACCGGAATCGAACCCGGGACCTTTCAGTCCGCAGGCCGACTCTCTATTCACTGAGCCAAACCGGTTTTGGCTCCAACCAGGTTGTTATTTCTTGGGTTGGGGCCAGATACGCTAGTTGGTTTGAGTTGTTGACAAATAGGAATCTTTCAAATCTAGACTCATCTCAGGGATCGAGGGAGGTGTTGAGAAGAGATCTTCAGACGTCAAAGGGTCTGATAAGAAAAGGGGCAAAGAATTAGGACTAAAAAATTTGGTTAAAGTGCCAGCACAGTGTGGGCGTCTCCCAGTGGGGAGCTCGACATTGAGTGTTTTCCCTGGAGGAAGTCATTTTTTTTTTTTTTTTTTTTTTAAACATGAAGTGATCTTAAGCAATAGCCCTCCCCAGGAAGAATGGAGAGAGCTGGGAAATGGGTGGCCTGAAAACACCTGAGTTCTCCCCTTTGGCTCTCAGTAGTTGTGTTTATTAGCTGCATGGGCCCCTCACATTCACAACATAAATCCTTACTTTATTCCCTACTTTGGGGGAAATGGGCTCTTTTAGGCAAGAAACGAGAAAGGCTGAGTGCCTGTGGGAAGGGCATTTCCTGCTCGTTTCTTTCGGGCCTGAAATGGCCAGGCTGCCTTCCGTGTAATCTTCCCTGCTGACTGCACAACCCCCTGCCTTCTAGCTTTGCTGCGAGAAACCCTCAGACCGGGGAAGGAAAACTGGAGTTTCCTGTGAGTCAGGTCTGCTCGGCACACCATGCACTCCGTTAATCTCTCCTGCTTGTAGCTGGTCAGATGTGCATTGGGGGGGCACGTCTGAGCCAGGCCCTGAGCCCCAGCAAGGAAAGGAGAACTGAGCTCAAGCCTTCCATTCTGAAGGCAATGCTATAAGCAAGTAGAAAAGAATTTTCTTTCACAGCAGAAAAGAATTTGATTTTCACACATTTTCAGCTAGAGAAGATTGCAGTGAAGAAGCAAGAAAGAGCCTATCTAATAAAGAGGGAATATGCTAATTGACCATCACTCCATCGCAAAAGATGGCTTCACCCACAGCTGAGGACAAGTTCCCTTAAGGAGCCTTAACGAGCAATCAGCAGGGACCTGTGGCTACTCCGTCCCCCACCCCCGTGGGGCTTGACAAGGGGACCTCAGGCTGTGTCTCCCACCCGGCAGGGCTTGGCAGGGGACCTCAAGTTGTGCTTCTCTTCCTGGTCCGGGCCAGGGGACCTGAGACTGCGTTCCCCTGCCTGGCTAGGCTTGACAGGGGACCTCAGGCTATGCCCACCACCCTGTGGGGCTAGACAGAGGACCTCAAGGTGCATGCCCAGTGCTGGGTCGGGGAATTCAGGCTGTGTCCCCGCCCAGCGGGGCTTGACAAGGGTGGGACTGGCCAGGTCTGGATCTAGCCCAATGGGGAGGGGGAGCAGCCAGGTCTGGATCTCACGCGATTTTGAGGTGCATGTGGGTGGGCAGGAACTTGACTCTGGGTCCCTTGGTGTGCCCCCCCTGACTCTGGAGGAAGGTTTTCATATACATTTTACTAATTTTCTTTCTTCTCTGACACTAAAGGGCAAATAGTAATATTAAATTACTTCATCTAATTAATCCCCTTTTAATGTGCACGAATTTCGTGCACCGGATCACCAGTGATGTAATAAAGTGGGTGGAAGCTGAGTGGTCAGGGGAAGTTTTTTCTGGGGAGGTGACATTTTAGCTAAAAGCAGAAGTTGCCAACTCTAGGAAAATTAGGCACCAGCCATTCTAGATGGAAGGGCTAGCAAGTGCAAATGAGTCTAGCTTGTTTGAGGCCATTATGTTTAGGGGTGAGTGAATGGAGGCGAAAGGTGAGCAGGGCCAGATTCCTGGGCACTGTAGGCCTTAATAAAAGGTTGGGTATCTCTAAGCCCCTCGGATGGTTTTCTGTATGGGGACTGCTTATCTTTCCTTAACTGCAACCCAGGTATGTGCCCTTGACCTCGGAATTGATTGAACCCGTGGCCCTTGGTGTGTGTGTGTGTGAGAGCCGATGCTCTAACCTAGGGGTGTCGAACTCAATCAGAGAAGGGGCCAAAATCTAATATCCAGCCTAAATTGCGGGCCGAATGGTTTACTGAACAGTCATAAACTGATAATGTCATAAACTGACAGCGGAGTGCAGTGATGACAGCGCGGTGTGGGCCACATTGCAAGGCCTGGCGGGCTGGATTTGGCCCGCGGGCCTTGTGTTTGACACATGTGCTCTAACCACTGGACACACTGGCCAGGGCAGGGGCTGTTTATTTGTAGTTTTTTTTTTTTTTTTTAATATATTTTATTGCTTTTTCACAGAGAGGAAGGGAGAGAGAGATAGAGTTAGAAACATCGATGCGAGTCATCGATCAGCTGCCTCTTGCACGCCCCCTACCGGGGACGTGCCTGCAACCCAGGTACATGCCCTTGACCGGAATCGAACCCGGGACCTTTCAGTCCGCAGGCCGACACTCTATCCACTGAGCCAAACCGGTTTCGGCTTGTTTGTAGTTTTGAAGAAGGCTGCTGGAGGGGGGCAGGGAGCTTGAATCAAGGTGGCAGCTGTGAAGGTTGGGCTGAATTTGAACCGCAGACGTGATGATGGTCGGGAAGGAGCGCCCCGCGCAGAGCCCTCGCTGTGTGCCAGGGACCACGTAGGCACTCGCTTTCATCCTGACCCCGTGGGGTTTGGCATTCCCAGTGCACTTTGCAGATGACGAGGGTTCTGAGGTCAGCTCCTGAGGTCAGCTCCGTCCCAGGCGAGCTGAGCCTCTTTTGAGTGGGGCGGAGAGTGCTTTGGAGGAGTCCTGGGGGAAGTTCAGCCTGGAAGGGTGGCGCCGGGGCTGTGGGCCGTCTGGACCCGTCCGCTTTGATCCGGGTGAAACCCTGAGCCCTCATGGGCTTCAGAACCTGGTTTGGTTGAACCTGTGCCCGCCTGAGAGGGCTTAACAAGTTTGTGATTCCCACCAGGGAACCTTTTCCAGAAACAGGCTGGTGCTAATCGCGGTGAAGACACAAAAAGATTTGGGGAAACTGCTTTGAAATTTCTGGGTTACTGTTTTTTTTCTTCCCTCCGCCCTGGCTCCTCCTTCCCCCACAGGGGAATCGTATTAGGAAGAACTGGTGGTGCTTTGTGCTCAGTCTGCATGTATTGTCTCATTTAATCCTGACGACCCCCTTTAGGAGCATCCTAACACGCACAGCTGAATTGGCTGAGGCACTGAGAGGCTGAGCAACTTGCTAAAGGACACACAGCTGGCAGGTGGTGGGGCTTGGGTTCCAACCTAGTAATGAGGCTCCAGAGCCCCACACACTGAACCACAGCGCTGTGTGGACAGCGACCAGCACCCAGCATGCCTTCATGACGGAGAATTACAAGGTGGCTCACCACCCTAGGGGGGCGTGCTGCGTTGACCTGTAGCATGCCAGCTTTGCCTGCCTGAGTCTCACCTATCCAATGCACCCAAAAGTGCCATTCCTAGTGTAGTGTTTTAGGGAAGAAACAATATCTGTGCATACGATGAGCCCAGTTGGAGAAGGAAATAGAAAACATCTCCCCCAGCGTGCATTCACCGACTCTTAGTATTTCTCCAGCTCTGCTTTTTGTCCATTTGTAATCAGTGCCTTATTCTATATGCCTATATTCATTCTGTTTATTAGCCACTTCATCACGAGTTTGCTTTTTCCCACGGGCCTCAGTTTTCTCATCCATAAAATGGGGGTCCTTAGTCCCCACCTTCTCGCGGAACCGGTGAGGAGTAAGGAAACTGATCGTTGTGTTTAGAACAGTGCCTCACAGATAAGTGGTCAACAGAAGGTACCTATTATTACCACTGTTTGTGTCTGGCTGCCTCCCACAGGGGCAGGGACCTTCCAGACAGTTCCCAAGGTAGCCCAGATGTCTCTTGAGTTGCTCAGGGACTGACTGGTCCCGTTGTTGTCTTCCCTTTGAAACCTGAAGTCGGGCTGCCAGGTGAAACATGGGGCATCATTCTTCCACTTAACAGAGACAAGTACCTCCGTGGGTGGTGTGTTTACACAAGGTGAGACTGCCTGGCAGCTCACGGGAAGCTTCTTTACCCAGGGTTCCCCAGCCCGGGATCTTGGACAGTTTGGGCCTGGTCATTCCTTGCTGTGGGGCTGTTCTGCGCACTGTAGGGTGTTTAGACCCCTCTACCCATTAGATGCGAGCTGCAGCCCCCTGTGTGTGCCTTGTTGTGACAACCAAGCATGTCTTTGGACATTGCCACCGGTCTCCTGGGGAACCTGGTGGAGAACCCCTGCTTTAAACACCCGAGCTCCTTAAAAGGGGCGCCTGATTGATGTCTGGGTGGGGAGAGGGGGCATGTTTGAGCTCCACCTGGGTGTCAGGTGCTGGGATGCAGATACGGGTCCCTGGCTGGGGCAGTGCCTGGTACATAGTGAGAGTTACATAAACATTAATAAACATTACCATCCATTTGCCCCACAGCCATGAAAAAAGATCTTACATGGCTAAGGATGGGAATGGGATCAGAAAGAAGAATTTAAAAAGCCCAGTGTTTGTTTCCTGGGGGTTTCTGCAGGCCTTTGCAAGCCCAGAGTCCACGCTGCCTTTTTTCTTTAAAAATATTTTTATTGATTTCAGATAGGAAGGAAGGAAGAGAGAGGTAGAAACATCAACGATGAGCTGGGATGTGGGTCTGAAATCTTCGCTTCCCCAAAGGAACCTGACGAGGCGCCTGTGGAGGGCCTGTGCCTTCTCCCCCGTGTCTGTCCTCATCGCTGAGGTGGCTTTGGGCCGACCCCCACCCAGGCCATGGGGGAACAATGCCTGGTTATCAGCCACACCTCCTTCTGCATCTGCCCGTTCCTGGAGCCTCTGCACCCCCCCCCCCCTTTTTTTTTTCTTTCTTGCTCGCAGCCCACTTCTCGGCTTCAGCTGCTGCCAGCCGTAGCTTGTTTTTTGTTTCTGAATTGGCCCTGTGATGCTGCAATTCCCTGTGGCAATTTGCAGGCCACCGACCTGCACCTGAGCTTTCTAGAACCTGATCTGGGCTGGAGGGCGGGGCCCGCCAAGTCTCTGCAGCCTGGGTAAATAATGCAGAACCCGCTCCTCCTGCCAAAGCTTCCTCGGCCAGCTGTGATGCAAAGGCCGAAGGCAACCGGTTATTCCACATTTTCTTTGTGGTGGTTTGGCTGTGCTCAGGGCCCTCGTAGGTACACGCGAGGGGCGCCGCAGCCTTTGGCCTGGGCCTGCGGAGGGGGCGGGTGGGGTGCCATCCGTGGCTTCTTGTAGGGAGTTGAGCCCTGCCTCCCTGCTCTGTGCACATTTTGAAAAAGCTTGGCATTCTGCAATCAGGAAATTCCTGTTGAGATGTTGTCGTTTTTTCCAGAAGGCCTGGTCCCAGCTGAGGGGGAGAGAGGGCTGGGGTGGTTGCAATTGCCTCTGGTTGTTGAGGGCCAAACAGTGAATTCATTTGTAAATCAGCCTCTTTTCCCTGGAGTGAAGCAATTTCTGTCCTGCCAGGAGGGTTTGCTAGTTCACCTTTTACATATGAATATGCCCTTTAACCGCCATTTCTTCATTACTGAGAGAGGAGAGGAGAGAGAGAGAGAGAGAGAGAGAGAGAGAGAGAGAGAGAGAGAGAGAGAGAGAGAGAGAGAGAGAATCAGATCAGACAGGGAGAGAGACAGGGAGAGACAGAGACCCTGCCACTGCATCAATAGTGGGAAGATGGTTTTCTCATTTCTGGGAGAGGTACATCAGAACTAAAGCTAATGAAACAATAAACAATTATTTAAAAACAAACAAACAAACAAACAAACAAACTAAAAGCACCTTTACAAACCACACACTCCCCACTGCTGTCCCAGTGCCCGCTGTCTTTATTACACCGGGAGGGAACAGCTCCTCCGCGCAGGCCGAAGACTTCCGTGCTCAGCTCCGAGGAGCTGCCGTCTGTCTGTCCGGGGTGATAAATGAGAGCGAAGAGCCCGGGGCGCGGAGGCACGCCGCCCTGCCCCTGCATGCCCCATGGCAGAGGTGAGGGTGTCCTTGCCCCGTTGGGAGACCCGGGCGGCGTACGAGGCCAGGGCTGGCCTGGTAAGTGGTGACTCTTAGCCTGTCCTCGCAGCTGCTTCCTCCTCCCCCTGGGAGAGGCTGCCGAGGATCCGGAAGCAGGAATGTCTGCGGTGTGTGAGCTTCTGTTCGCTTTGAAAGAGAGGCTAGACCCTCTGAGCAGCAGAGCTTTCTCGATGGCAGGTAAGCAAGCGCCCCTGGGCCCGCGGTTACCCGCCCTTCGCCGGCCTGGCCTCCCAGGCTCCTGGGACATGGACGTTCTCCCACATTAAGAAAGGGCCTTTCCTTCCTCATTTCTTTTCCAGCCCCCCCCCCCCCCCCTTTCCTGACCTGGATGATGAGAGTTCCCACTCACATGTGGCCGGAGGACCCTTTAGAAGCCTGGCTTTGGCCAGAGGGCAGTCTCTGTGGAGGAGGCCGAGGCCTTGTCTCCAAGGCTCTGTGTGTCTAGGAGACACGCGCTGTGTGAGCAGAGGGTTTGGCCGAGAGCTATTTTCGCTGGTATTCTTCCTGACTCGGGCCTTCTCTACCTTAAGAGAGAGGGAAAAAAAAGTGCCCCTCCCCCACCCCTTGCTTCTGATTTCTCATTTCTGTTCTGGGCCTGGAGGAAGTTCGGGGCTTTTGTTTCATGATGATGTAATTACTGGCTGCAGAGGGCCGAGGATTCCTGGGGAGGGAGGCCTGCCTGGGTACCTGCTCGGGTCTTGGGGAAGTGCTTTGAAATGATTAACTAGGCTCCGCTTTGCCGTTTCTCGGAGAACAGCGTGCGGTCACGTTTGAAGTCGGCCCTGGTGAGGGCTGGTGAGGGCCGGCCATGGCGCTTGGTGCCGAGCCAGAGCCGGCCTGTGCCTCTGGCCCTGCCTCCGCCGGCACCCCCCGGACACCTGGGCTTTTCACAGCCAGCCACAAGGCCCCGGGTGGATTCCGGTCTCCACTTTGTAGCTTGGCCTTTCTGTACCTTTGAACCCGAGGCATCAATTCAACAGAAACCAAACTCTGCTTTTGGGGAAGGGCGGTAGAAGAGGAGGAAGAGGAGGAGGAGGAATGAGGGTTGATTTTAAAAAAAAGAAAATAGCTCCCAAGTGCATGCTCTTTGCCAGGTATTATACTAAGAGCTTCACACGAATGAACTCATTTAGCTCTTTCATATCCCACTACGTACTGTGATGTCCCTCTTACTGAAGAGGAAGCTCACAGAGGCTGCCTAAGTGGTTTTCTTAAGGCCACACGATGGGCAGCAGCAGAACGTGGCCCCCAGCCCCGGTGGCACCCTGTCAACCTCACCCAGGTCAGGCCTGTCAGAGTATGTGTCCCCCAACTTCCATGGAGGGTGACCAGCTCATCCTGGGTTGCCTGAATCTGTCCATCTCTGGCCCACCATACGTCTGTGGCCCATAATGCCTGTTGACCAGTTTCTCTTTTCGTTCGGGCCCCAGCAGGCCTTGCTGTCGACCTCATTATGGGAATGTGACACCCACAAAAGCACACCACAGGGCTGGTCCTTTCTCTGGAGGACACAGCTCCCTGTAATGACGTGTCATTTCCTAGGCTTTGGGGAATGGCGGGCGCGGTGACTCAGGCTCCGGATGTGGGTGGGGGTGGGGTGCAGGCCTGTCCGGGAGGCCTGGATGGGGATGGGAAAGGAGCGGCAGGGAGGGGAGGTTGCCGTGGAGACACCCCCTCCCCCCCCCAGTCTATTTTGTGTCGGAGGCCAGGTTCTGGCGTGCCACCGCTGGGAGACTGGGAGGTGAAGGGGACTGCCTTTGAGAGGCTGGCGTGCACCCTCGAGGAGGGACAAACACTGTTTTCCATCTTTCTCCCAGTTAATTCCTGGAGCTCCTTATTGAAGTTCCCTCCTCCCCACACCACCATCTGCAGCGGAGAAAGAAAGAGGCAAAATGACAGCATGCTCTTAAAACATAGACCTGCATTAGGAAGCCGTCTTGCTGCAGAGCTGAGACAGGCCCCTCTCTGGCGTGAGGCCAGGCGTGGGCCTCGAGGGCCATGCTGCCCGGGTCTGAATCCCAGCCCTGCCACTCGTGTGTGTGTGATCGTGGGGGCCATGGCTTCGAGGGAAGGACACGGAGGGCATTTTGAACACTGCCTGGTGCTCTGTGTGTAATAAAAAGACAGTCTTAGCTGCTAATGCGGTGTGGCTCAGGGAAGCTAAGAGGCCTGGTTATCCTGAGGTAAGGCGTCCCGAAGTCAGGGACAGCTAGGAAGTGCTGAGCGGGATTATTCCGGGCGCTGCACAAGGCACCCGTGCGGGAGCCATCTAATTGCATGCTCGGTTCCTAATACCCACAGACCTCCCCATATTATTAAGATTTCAGTGAAATGTCACCGGGAGGGGGAATTCTGCCGCTTCCTGCTCCGTGCCAAGCCGTTTCCCTGAGTCACTGCTCTGTCCTTTTCCTCCCGGAGGCAGCGTTCCTCGCTCGCCCACGTTAACTCCTTCAGAGCCAGGCTCCTGTGGGGGAGGCGGGCTGAGGGGGCAGCCGAGGGCTGCTGGGGGGCCAGCCTTGTGGGATCACAAGGTCCTGCCAGCTCCCCGAAAGGCCTTTCCGATCAAGGGTGAGCCGCTCCCCTGGTGGTTCAGTCTACAGAGGCTGTTTGTTGTCATCGTTCCAAGTTGAGAGATGAGATGCATTTAGCAATACATCCCCATCAGAATTAAATCATTAAAGGGAGGGGGAATATCTGACTCAGCTTTCTGGAAAAGGCCCTTAAAGATGGCTTTGTTGCCATGACTACAGCAAGGTCTGCAGCACCCACCCTCTTATCACCACCAGAGCCTGCCCCCCCCCCCCCCCCCCCCGGAACGGGCAGGTGTTTTTTTTTTAATGTCCGCCCTGCTGTCTCACACCTCTGAAGGCCACCATGGCCCAATTTTTCTCCCCAAGAGCCTTCATGGAAAGCTGTTGCCGTTGATAGATGTGCCTGTTGTTTGGAACCTATTAAATTTTCTACCCTTTGGAGGCAGCCGCCGAAGTCTCATTAACTCTGGAAGTGAGGTCTTGGTGGTTTGGCTGAGTCTAGGAGGCTGGGATCCTTCGAGGTGTGGGCCGTCCTGGGTCAGACCCCTCCTCTTGCCAAACAGGCCCCCGGTTTCCCTGATGGGCTGCTTAGCTGTAAACGGCTGATGAGTGTATTCCTCTCTAGAGATGGTCCCCCCCTTTCCCATGGAATTATGGGAAAAGAATTTGGAAGGTCAAATAAAATTCTTACTCTTATTTAGATAGAGGAGGGGGTGGGGAGTCAGAACACATCGATTTGTTGTTCCACCTATTTATGTATTCATTGGTTGATTCTTCTACGTACCCTGACCGGGGATTGAACCTGCAGCCTTGGTGTATTGGGAGGATGCTCTATCCAGCTGAGCTACCCGGCCAGGGGCTTACCCTGTATTTTGTTTTGTTAATCTTCACCTGGGGATACCCTTTCCATTGCTTTTTCAGAGAGAGTGGAAAGGGGAGGGAAGGGGAGAGAGAAAAAGAAACGTCATTGTGCGATAGCCATATTTACTGGTAGCTTCCCACAAGGGCCTCGACAAAGAGTTGAACCCAGGACTCTTCTGGCCGATGATCTAACCACTGGGGAACACTGGCCAGGGTCTAGTCTTGTACTTTTTAATCTTTACTGCTGATGACACCTTTGAGAAGGTGAAGCAGGCATATGGCCCTTCTTCCCAGGAAATTGCAACCACGTATACAATCTGAGACCCACGGATCCCGGGTTCCTGGAGCACGGCATGGGCTCCCGGTAAGAAGTTCTGGTCTGACTACTTTCTCTCCTCTCCTCCCATTTCACACGTGTGGCCTGGGGCCCTGAGAAGCAGAGCCTTGCCTGGGGTTATCTCCTGTTGAGCTGCCTTTATTTCCTCCCAGGCCTCCTCACTTCACTTCTTCTTCCTTATTCCTGAGCCCGCCCACAGGGAGCCAGCCCTGGCTGGGAAGGAGAGGCACCTATCAGACTTTCCTAGGCTTGAGAGCTCAGAGTCCGTCCCCCAAAACACACACTCAAGAGGATCTCACACCAGCAGGCACCCGAGTCCTCCAGCGGGCTCGTGAGGCCGCAGACGATTGGGCCCTCCCCGGGAGTTTCTGACTCTGTAGCTCTGGCACGGGGTCTGAGAATGTGCGTTTCTACCGTGTTTCCCCGAAAATAAGACCTAGCGCATGGAAAGATAAGACATCCCCTGAAAATAAGGCCTAGTGCAACTTTGGGAGAAAAAAATTAATATAGGACACTGTCTTATTTTCGGGGAAACAGGGTAGTACATGCCCAAGTGAAAGCCACTGCTGCTAGCCCGGACTTTGTCCTGGGAGCCATCGCGCTGGCCTCTCAGCCTCAGGTGGGGAACTAACTGCCCACGGAGGCGGCTCTTGAGCCCTGGAGGGAGGGAGTCCATGCTCCTTCTGGCTGTGTGTGGGCCGGGCGGCCCCATGCTCCAGCTCGCAGGGGCTCCTGGGAGTGTGTGGGACTGTGTGGGGGCACTTCTCGTCAGCGTTAGGGAGCCCTGATGTCTTTGAGTGGGAGGGTGCCGAGGTGGTTCTTGGGATGAGAAAGTGCCGTCCCTTCCAAAATTCAGCAGTGAGTGCTCCACTGGGAAACATCAAAAGACACTCCTTAATCTCTCCCCAACATGCCCTGTTTTTGCCATTGGTGTGTCTTTCCTCATGTACTATCTTCCTTTAAAATTTACCAAAAATGGAGCAACACATACAAAATCAAAACCTTGGTCCGCTTGCTTTCAGTTTTTGTGTGGCCAGCATGCCATTTCTTCTGGAACACATCTCCCGGGAGTTCATCAAAACACCTTTCTTAAAAACACACACTCTGACACCTGAGCAAAGATACTGGGCTTATCAAGTCTGCGTAGAAGAAATTGCAAACACCTACCTTCCTTTGATCAGCCCCAGCTTTGTCCGCATGGTGGTGGTTTTTATTCTGAGTCAGACCTGTCTCATCGGCTCATTACTGGCTTTGGTTTGCACCTGCTGCCTTTTTTTTTTTTTTTTTTTTTTAAATATATCTCTTGATTTCAGAGAGGAAGGGAGAAGGAGAGAGAGATAGAAACATCAGTAATGGGAATGAATCATTAATCTGCTGCCTCATGCACTTCCCCTGCTGGGGGTCGAGCCCACAACCTGGGCATGTGCCCTTAACCGGAATCGAACTGGGACCCTCAGTCTGCAGGGTGACGCCCTGTCCACTGAGCCAAACCAGCTAGGGTTTTTTTTTTTTTTTTTTTTTTTTTTTTTTTTTAATGTGAAATTGAACCTCCTAAATATTTTATTACTTTATTTTGACAGAGTTGTCCAGGCACATGGTAAATACCATACACAAGGGTTACACAATGAAAAACAGTCCCTTTTCCATACCCAAGCAGGTTCTTCTCACCACCAGTCCCATTTAGAACTCTTGTACTTTCGTGTTCATCCAGGAATATCCTAGGCTTATGCACACCGGGAGATACTACACATGTTACTTTGCGGGGGGGGGGGGGGGGGGGGCGCGCATGTGTGTTGGTCTGTTAATGGTGCTAACGTATTGCTTTTTTTTTTTTTTAAATTTTTTAAATTACTTTTTTACAGAGAGGAAGGGAGAGGGAGAGATAGTTAGAAACATCGATGAGAGAGAAACATCGATCAGCTGCCTCTTGCACACCCCCTACTGGGGATGTGCCCGCAACCAATGTACATGCCCTGGACCGGAACCGAACCTGGGACCCTTCAGTTCGCAGGCTGACTCTATCCACTGAGCCAAACCGGTTTCGGCCGCATTGCTTTTTAAAACCGGGTGCAGAGGCTGGAGATCATTAAGCACCAGTCCTCTCAGAGGTGCCTCATGCCTCTCGGTGCTGTCGAACAGCCTGCTGCGTGGCTGGACAGGGCTAGCAGGCCAGCCCGCCGTCTGTGGGCCTGGAAGTCGCTTCCAGACTTAGATGCAGTGCATGGCATCATGTGGAGCCCCCTTGCGTGGGCTTTGTTCCTCTGTGACTGTGTAGACTGGGTTTCCAGGAGGGGACTGTAGGTCAAAGACTTTGTGTGAGAAGGGAGAGCTTTGCCCTAACCGGTTTGGCTCAGTGGGTAGAGCGTCAGCCTGCAGACTCCAGGGTCCCATGTTCGATTCCAGTCAAGGGCATGTACCTTGGTTGCAGACACATACCCAGTAGGGAGTGTGCAGGAGACAGCTGATCGATGTTTCTAACTCTCCCTTCTTCTCCGTAAAAAATCAATAAATTATATTAAAAAAAAAAAAAGAAAAAAAAAAAAAAAAGGAAGAGCTTTGATGGCGGAGCAGGGCTGGCAAGGGGAAGCTTCTCTGGGAATGTGCCAAGCCCAGGCTGCACCTCTGGTATTCAGATCTCTAATCTGCCCAAAGGCCATGGAAGGAAGGCCCCAATCCGTTTTCTCACTAACTAGCTCTTGTGAGCTGCTGGGCCCACCCATGAGACCCTCCAGGCCTCCATGGTGATGTCTATGGGATGAACCCTTGAACTCTGGGCTCTGCTCTCCCTCAAGGTTAGCGTTTAAATTCCTCTCAGGGCTGTGTCTCAGCGAGAGACCCTGGACCTTGGCTCAGGATTTCCCCGAGGCCTGTCTGGTGAGACTGGAGAGTCCCACGGCAGGGCCTGGGCTTGGTCTCAGCAGGTCATTGTCCTGCTTTGCGAGCCCACCAAAGCGGCTCCCCCTTTCAGACCAAAGGAAACCATCGGGAGGCCCTGCGTGTGGCCTATCGGACCCTGTTAACAGGCCCCCGGCGGCTCCTGTCGGGACCCGGAGGACGGTGACACGGGTGCCGCCTGTGGGCTGGGATGCGCCCGGGAGGGACCCCTGGAGGAGGAACGTCCTCGGGCTGCCTTTGGGGATGACCGTCTTTCTGGATCCCCGTCCCATTCCCCCCATCCCCTGTTCTCTGCGCAGAGCTCTTTCCTCTTCTGCTGCCTGTTGCTTTCATTTCTCAGCAGGTGAGGTGCGCCAGGCCGGCCCTCCTGTCACCCCTAAGCTAACAGGACAGCTGCCGGGCATGGAAGGGGTTCGCAGTCTTGCAGGTGAAGATTGGATGGTGGTGGAAGTATGTCGGTTTAAACGGGATTCCGGGAGAATGAAAGTAGAAAAGGGTGGATTGACAGAGGCGAGGTTAGCATTCCAGAAGGTAACTGGTGCTGGTCTCTCTGGAGGAGCGGTGCAGACATAATCCCCAGCGGTGGCTGAGCCACGAGGACTTTCTGGTGGGTGGGTCCTATGTATGTTTTGCATAGTCACATGTGGTTTTCCTGATAAACATGAATAAAAGTTGTCTTCCATAAAGAAGTATGTTAGCTTTTGCTTTCTTAGATGTGTGGCCTTCCTGGTCTTGGTTTTGCCATCAGGAATGGATGTGGAGGAGAAATATTTTTTTTGGGTAAAGGACGATACCGGTGTCTGGGTGACCACTCATGGTGGTTGGGTCATGGCCCCATCATCAGAGGTCTAGTAGGGAGGGTGGGGATCATGGCCGCATGGAGGGCACCCTTCCATGTAACAATGGCCAGTTGGTATTCAGATCTCTAATCTGCCCAAAGGCCATGGAAGGAAGGCCCCGATCTGTTTCTTTTTCATAGAAGCCAAAAATCTAGGTTATTTTGTTATTTTTTTTAATATATTTTATTGATTTTTTTTTTTTTTTTTAACAGAGAGGAAGGGAGAGAGATAGAGAGCTAGAAACGTCCATGAGAGAGAAACATCGACCAGCTGCCTCTTGCACACCCCCTACCGGGGATGTGCCCGCAACCAATGTACATGCTCTTGACCGGAATCGAACCTGGGACCTTTCAGTCCGCAGACCGACGCTCTACCACTGAGCCAAACCGGTTTTGGCAGTCTAGGTTATTTTGTAAAGCCTCCCAAGTTTTACATTTTGGTAGTGAGTTAAATTTGTTACAAAAATGTTATGCAGGCCACAGAAAGACCATGCGACCTCTGAGATAGCTAACAGAAAGGGGGGTATTCTGAGGAGGAGGAACACTGAGATGAAATGGGTTGTGTCCTCTCCATCCCCTCCCCGAGGAGGCCGCCCCCCCCCCCCCCCGACCGCTTTAAAATGTGTGGCCCTGTGTGTCTCTTTCAGATCCTGGCTCCACCGACAGAACAGCCCCGAAAAGAAAGTTCCCCAGCCCTCCGCATTCTTCCAATGGCCACTCGCCACAGGACACGTCCACCAGCCCCATTAAAAAGAAAAAGAAACCCGGCTTACTGAACAGCAACAACAAGGAGCAGGTAAAGGGCCGCCGGAATGGCGTCCGCACGGTGGGGAGGCAGCGCTCGGGGCCCTTTAAGAGCCGGTGTTCTTGGCACTTAGCCACCTGCCAGCGCGGCTGTCATGGGCGTAGGGCAGAGCAGGGCAGCTCAGGCGGGGCCTGTGTGGAAATGTGTGGTGGGTGGGCTTTCAGATCTGTTCTGGGGACAGGGCAGGTATCCAGATGAGGCAGATCCTGTGCTTTAGGGCTTGGGGTTTCATCCTTCAGGAAGGTTCCCCCATGTGGCCGGATGGTGTTTTCCTCCTGGGCCACGCCAGCAGGATGGCTCTCGCCTCCGCCTGGAGGTGTTTGCGTGGCTGAGCCATGCTCCCTTCTGGTCTCAGTTTTCTCATCTGTAAAATAATGGGCTTGGGTCTGTGGTGAGGGACAGCTGCTCTCCCCACCCACTGCCCAGGGTAGACTGGTGATGAGTCACCCTTCCCTCTCACAGTGCGGAGACCTGGACCGCAGGCCCCACCCTCCCTGGGCAGCCAGGGCCAGCCACCTAACTAGGAACATGTTTGCCATCTTGGATCATACGAAGGAAAACTGCTTTAACGTGAACTGATGCAGGCTAGATATAGTTCCAATTAAGAAGAAAAAGAGATAGAGATGCTTTAGTGGACCATGAGGCCAAATCTCCTGACACCGTGGTCCTGGTACCACTTACGTAAGGAGCCCTCGGATGGACTCATGCATTTCCTGCGTTACGGATGCCGGAGTGGGCTCTGGGGACATGGGGTTGGAGGAAACGAGATTATTGCTTTCCCGGGAAGAGACCTAGCAGCGGCTCAATGTTTCTGCACACGAATCTATTTTCATTCTCAAATTATATAGCGAAATGCCAGCTCGGCTTTTTGCTCTGTGGCTGTGTGCCTCGTTTTCCTGTCTCCTGAAATGGGGATGATGGCACCGCTGCTATTGATTTCCTGAGGTGGTTAAGATGAATTGAGCCAGGCGACATAAATAATAATAATAACAATAACAACAATGAAGCCAGCCTCTACGCTAAAGAGCATAAGCGCACAACTGCAGCCGCAGCAGCTCTGGAGATGCCCGAGGCCTGTGCTGTGCAGTGTGATGGTCACCGGCCACGGCGGCCATCGAGCAGGGCCAATGGCAGATGTAACCAAGGAACTGCATTTCTTTTTAAATTCTTTTTAAAATATATTTTATTGAATTTTTACAGAGAGGAAGGGGAAGGGTTAGAGAGAAACATCGATGAGAGAGAAACACCGATGAGAGAGAAACATCGACCAGCTGCCTCCTGCACACCCCCTACTGGTTCATGCCCTTGACCTGAATCGAACCTGGGACCCTTGAGTCCGCAGGCCGACGCTCTATCCACTGAGCCAAACCGTTTAGGGCAGGAGCTGAATTTCTAGTTTAAATTTAAGTGGCGCTCTGGTTTGCAGCTACCGTGTGGGACGGTACAGGGCTAAATTGTATTAGGAGACGAAACTGGTGGGTCTGAAGTAAATGTCTGGGGGGATCGCAGTGTGAAAGACATAGATGTTAGTGTTGGTAATAACAAAACCAAAAGCAGCGCTTACACTGTGCTGTCATATGACATTGGAGTTTCAGATTTCCCTCCCCCTCCAGCCCCGTTTCCAGGTGTCTATGTTAATGCTTATGCTAGCCCTTTGGGTAAGGGCTTTGTCATCTCCTTCTCACAGCTGAAAGCACAGAGGCTTAGAGAGGTCAGGGTGCCTCCTCCAGGCCTCAGCGCGAGTTAGAAGCTGCCTTTGAGCTTAGGTCTCCTGTCACCCAGGAGCTACCATGGCTGTTGAGATTAAAGACTAAGAGAGAAGTATGGAGGCCACAGATAATTCCCAAACTTTAACTTAGCCGGCCACACTTTCTCACCAGCTGCCCATAAATCACGAAGCAGATATTGTCCCTTCCTTGCGCCTCCTCCCTTTGTGTCCATGTTCTCTCTCTCTCTCTCTCTCTCTCTCTCTCTCTCTCTCTCTCTCTCTTCATTGGCTCTCATCTCTCTTTCTGGAAGCTGGCCAACTTGGACAGCTCATGCAAATTCTCTCCCTTCTCCATCCCCATGTTAATACCATCTCTCTAACACTTAAACCTCCTAACCACATTAATATATTTGCCAATCTGGACCATCGGCCTCAGAAAAGTATCTGACAGTTGCTGTCTCGTCTCCCCAGAGGTTGACCCAGGGTGGGAGCTTACGAATATAGAATGCACTCAGGCTGTGGAAAATAGCAAAGCATGGGTGACTACACACAGGGCGCGAGCACGCTCCTGAGTAATCCGTCATCCTCAGTCCCGGTGCGAAGAGCTCGCAGGCCTGAGACCCTGGAGGAAAAGTGTCGCAGACCTGGACGCTGGGCTCTTTCTAGCCCCCTGCACTGGGGACTGGCTGTGTGACCTTGGCGGTCGCTGCCTGTCTCTGAGCCTCAGTTACATTGTGAAATAAGGTTTGGACTAGGGACATTATAAGGTTGCTTGTCGGTTTGTTTTCCAGTTCTAAAACTCCCCGGGGCTGAACAGCCAGGAGTTGGCAAAAGAGAATTGCCTGGCTGTAAAGAGAAGAGACAGCTGACCTTGACTCTGTAATTCAGGGTAGCATATAAAGTTTGCATGGCAAGGGCAACTTCTCATGCAGAATCTGCTTTCCTAAGAGGAACTTAAATCCTTTTAGAAAAAAAAAAATTCTTCTGGACACTTTCCTTTCCCATTCCCTTTCCTGGCCTCTTTCTTTCTTTCTTTTAGGATTATGGAATTAAAACCAAATCGTAGATCACAAATGCCGTATCTGACCAACATAATATAATTCCTGTTAGTCACCAACATTTGAAGATTATGAGATTTTGGTTAACAACTTATATTTCTGAGTTCTTATAAAACTTGGAGAATTCTAACAACAGTTGGAGCTGAGCACATCCTGCCCCTTTATTAATTATTTAAAGAATATTTTAATGTTTTCATTGATTTTGAGAGAAGAAGGTAGAGGGAGATAGAAACATCAATGATGAGAAAAGATCATTGATCAGCTGCTTCCAGCATGCCCTCTAGTGGGGAACGAGACCTGGTCATGCGCCCTGACCAGGAATCAAACGGTGATCTCCTGGTATATAGGTTGACATCCAGCCTCTGAGCCACACTGACTGTGCGATCCTGCCTCTTAAGGCAGGGCCTGTGTGCTCTGGTTTTCTGCACTCCCCACCCTCCCTTTCATGTCATGCCCTGCCCCCTGCCTGCTTCTCTCACTCCTCCTGCCTCTGGTTCTCTTAGGTGTTGTTGGAATAAAGGTTCTCTACCTCCTTCCTTTCCTCCCCCTTCACTCTAATTTCTTCTTTTGTTGTTGTCAATCCTCTCCCGAGAATATTTTCCATTGATTTTTAGAGAGAGTGGAAGGGAGGGGAGAGACACACAGAGAGAAACATCGATGTGAGACAGACACATCGATTGGTGGCTTCCTGCATGTGCCCCAACCAGGTCTGGGATCGAACCCATGACCCTTAAGTCTGTGGCTGACACTCTATCCACTGAGCCAAACCTGCTAGGGTTTCACTCTAATTTCTCTTTTGTATTCTAGTGTTGTAAAAAGGAAGTCATTCTGGCCTTATAAACCCCCCCCCCCCCCCAGCCCCCCAGCCGTATTTTTCCATTTAAAAAAAAATATATATATTTTTATTGATTTTGTACAGAAAGGAAGGGAGAGAGATAAAGAATTAGAAACATCGATGAGAGAGTCATCGATCAGCTGCCTCTTGCACACCCCCTACTGGGGATATGCCTGCAACCAAGGTACATGCCCTTGTCCGGAATCGAACTCTGGACCCTTCAGTCCCCAAGCCGACAGCTCTATCCATTGAGCCAAACGGTCTCAGCTTTTTCCATTTTTGGTAGAGACTTTTTATTAGCGGGTGGGGATGCAGGTTGAGTTTTTAAGTTGGAAGCCCATTTCACCCATTTTTCATATATTGGGGCTTCAATACTTTAGGGGGTAATTTCAAGAAGAGCTTTAAAAACATATTTTATTTTTATAGGGAAAAGTATTTTAATGCTTATAATTAATTTTAATGCCTCTTGGTCCTCTGGTTTCACCCCTAAAAGCTTGTAGGTGCTTTTTCTTGGGACTGCTGGAGGGGATGTCCCAAAGCCTGCAGGGGTGCTCCTGGTGCTTCTTGGAGCAGGTCAGGTTGCCAAATACCCTGTCCCCACATGACACGAGGCCTAGATTGCAAAACACCATCTTCCCTTTGATTTTTCGGTCAATTGAGTTTGAAGAGCCCTTTTGGAAGTTCCTCCCTCCCTCCCTCCCTCCCTCCCTCCCTCCCTCCCTCCCTCCCTCATCAAAGGATTTAAAAATAATTGCTAACAGACTTGTCCAAAAAGGCCTTGGGTGGCTATTTGATGAGATATGCAGAGAAATCCTGGGGCCCTCCTCACGTACAGGGTGTGTACATGTCACAAGTGGGTGGGCTGGGACTTACTTTGTTGGGCCCATGCATTGTCTTAGGAACTAGGAGGCTCCGCAGACGTCCTTTGCTGGGCAGGGGCAGTGTATCAGCAGTTGTGCCAGGTCAGGTGGCACCAGGGTACGTGCCTGCCTCGCCGCCTCAGCCCTGGAGCCGAGGAGAGTGCTCCCCTAGGACGGGCATGAGCTATGCCCCTTTGCGTCCAGGCTGAATGCCAGGGCCGTTCCTCACACGCCAAGACCAGGCCGTTCATCTTATTTTGCAAGACCATGCTTTGACCGGTATCCAGTGTGGGAGAACAAAAGCTGGAGAGAGGACTATATTTATTTACTTCTGTTACCTACTATTTTTATTTACTTCTCTGGCCCCTGTAGGAATGTGAATTTGTGGATCCTCTTCCCCCTTACATGTCCTCTATGCTTACACAACAGCCAGAGTATCCATTCTCTGGCTTAGGCAGACCAGGGGTTGCAAACCATACTTATTACAACTATAGTCGCAAACGAGAGTCATTACAATATTCTGAGCCTGATTTTGTAAATAAAGTTTTATTGGTCCACAGCCACCTTCGTTCATTTACACATTGTAAAAAGTTTGCGGCTCCTGGGGTAGACGAAGGCACTGCAGAGATGAAGGAACAAGCCTGTCTGTTTTCTTGTTAAGCCTACCTGTGGGAGAAGCAGGGAAATCGGAACATTTGCTTACAGAGCCTGCAATTATCCTGTAATAACACAGGTTACAATCTGTTTGCCTTACCAGCAGGCTGGTAACACACCTATACTTGGGGGTGTGTGTGTGTGTGAACCTGAAACGATTTGCTTTTCCTGTTTTAAATGTTCCATATTGGTTATCAGATGATTTTTGATGGAGCAGGAAACATTTACAAGCAGCAGATAAGGCAGGTTTCTGATGGACAGGGAGATTACCAGGGAGCGAGGTCTGAGCAACTGCATCCCCGGTTTAGGAGAGAATGGAATCTCCTGGAAGACTGGAGCAGCCTGATGCCCAACTCCTGATGCGACCCTCCCAGGACACTCTCGCCCCACCCTGGTGTGGGGCAGGGGCAAGGACTTGGGGAAACCTAACGTCTGAAGCGGCAAACCCTTGGCTTCTGTGCTATCGAAAGGACTTGGATTGCCCACTTAGGGAGATCAAGCGGCCATATTCGAATTAACTCACTGCAAGGAAGTCAGGCACTGAACTATGGCGCTCTGCTGTCTTGCAAAAGCCACAAAAGCATTCTCAGGTTAGAGATAGTTCTGCTTGCTTGAGATAACAGGTTATCTTTCTTTTTGTTTGTTAATCCTTACCAGAGGACATTTTTCCGTTGATTTTTAGAGAGAAGGGCGGGGGGGGGGGGGGGGGGGGGGGGGGGGGGGGGGAAGATTGCCTCTTGCACTTGGCCCTGCCTGGGATTGAACCTACAACTGAGGTACATGCCCTGGACTGGAATTGAACCTTGGACCCTTCGGTTCAAGGGCTGACGTTCCATCCACTGAGTCAAACCGGCTAGGGCCACAGTTTATCTTTCAATAGGACTTTCTCCTCCTTTTCTAAGTACCCAAAGGAACCCAAACAGATAGCAGGCCTGCTACATTAGTGTCTCTCAACTGGGGGCGGTTTGGCTTCCCAAAGCACATTTAGCAACGTCAGGAGACATTTCGGGCCGTCACAGTTCTGTGTGTGTGGGGTGCCGTTCCATCCAGCCAGTGAGCTGCATACAGCTACATACAGTGAGCAGGACAGCGCCCCCCCCACACCCCCCTGCCCCCGAGAATTTTCTGGCCCCAATATCACTGGTGCGGGAGTTGAGAGCCTTTGCTCAAGATAAGGTTGCCTTTCATGCCCCCATCTATTACATTTCTCCGTCTTCCTCATGCCCAGGTTTTCCCCCTCCAGCTTTCTGCATTAAGCGGAAATTATTTTTGACCTACAGAGAATGTTCTCTCAGGGGTCACTCCATCATCAGAATCTCTTCTGCATCCATCATCCTCTTGTAGGGGGCCCAGGGATAAGAGAAAGTTAAGATAAGTTGTTTTTTTTTAAATTTTATTTTCAATTACAGTTTACATTTAGTATAATTTTGTGCTAGTTTCAGGTGTCCAGCGTAGTGGTGAGAAAAAGTGTCTACAGAGTGATCCCCGATATTTCAAGTATCCACCTGGTACCATATACATTATCATTGCAATATATTGACTATATTTATTGCCTATGCTGTACTTTATATCCCTGTGACTATTTTTTAAAAAAGTTTTTATTGATTTTAAAGAGAAAGAAAGGGAGAAAGAGAGAAACATTGATCAATTCCCTCCTGCATACACCCTAACCCTGACTCAAACTCACAAACTGGGCATGTGTCCTGACTGGGAATCAAATCTGTGACCTTTTGGTGCACAGGACGACGCTCAACCAACTGAGCCACACCAGCCGGGGCCCTGTGACTGTTCTGTAGCTACCATTTTGTACTTCTGAATCCCTTCGCCCTTTCCACCCAGTTCCCCCAGATAAGTCTTTTTAACCTGGTTTTCTCACCTAGTAAGACCCTGAGTACCCCTCTGGGTAGCTGTGAGGATAAAGTGAAGATGATGTGTGTGACAGTAAGTTGAAAAACATAACATGGGAAGAATATCGTAGCCATGTTCCTCTCTGGAAACCAAGTAAATGGCCTGTCTGAGATGTTGAAGTGAAACAGAGACATAACAGGGCTCGAGAACTACATATTCCCTGGAGCCAGGTTGAGGGGACTGGCTTACCTGTGTCTTTGGGCTTGGGGCCATTTTCTTAAACGAGTAAGTCTGCTTTCTGGGCTGCAAACTCCTGTTCGAGTTTTATTGGGCTTTGATGCACTCGGGCAAATGGATCCCTTACGTCAGGTAACAGTTTTGGTGCCCAACGTGGGGCTCTTTGGCCTGTGGCGATCCTGGCTTGGGGCTTGCCACCAGGCCCCTGCCTAGCAGCTGCCCAGACCTATTGTCTTGGAGATGGAGGTTGGATGGCAGTCTGTGACCGGGCGCCCCCTGCCTATGGCACTTTTGTTTGCAGCATGAGAAGCGAGGAATTGAAAAGGCAGAGTTAGAAGGTGCTCTGCTTTTGGAAATTGAAGATGGTTTATGCCTCAGGCCCTTGAAAGTGGATCAACGCTACCTGTCACACCATCATGAAACTAGACAGAAAAACGCCATGGTTGACATCAGGACCTGAGTCAAGATCAACCAGTCAGTACAGCCCAGGACCCCAACTCCCTTAATCACCATGATTTTTATTTTCTGGTCAATGGTTTTTGTTTTCCTTTTTGAATGAACAGTAGCCATATAAGAGTTATTAAGCCAGTAATGAAAACATGTTACTGGTGTGTCAATAGGCACGCACACAAAAAGTTCAGACACTGACTCAAATACATACGGGAATTTAGGAAGCCATTTTAATCAGCAGTTAAAGATAGATTGTCTATCTTGTTGAACCTTTAACTTTTTTCTTATTTCTCTAAATTTTTTATTCTTTTAAAAAGATTTAATCACCACAATTAGTAATCTTTCCTGTATGTAACCTGCCCCAGTGTGGGCCATCGGGGAGCCAGGTTTTAGAGCACTAGGCTTGGTGCCATTACCTTGAAGTAATAACCCTCCACTCTCCTGTTGCACTCTCCCCATCCCTCAATGCAATCACTCTTGAAAGTCTTAGTTGTTTTCTTAGTAGAAATGAGAGTAGGAGCTTTAGAAGGATTGGATAATGAGGATCTGCGAGGCATCTGGGAAGCTCTTTATCAAGGAAGAGCAGGCATTTTGAGAGCATTAAAACCTCATAATAAATACAGGAACAAGGCCTAGGTGCCTGCAATCTTGACCACTTTCCCCCATTATCCTGGGAGGTCTAGCCAGAAAATTGATTGTTAGAGTTGAAGGGAGAAAGAGGGGGGAGGGGGAGAGAGAAAAACGATGTGAAAGAGACACATTAATTGGTTGCATCCTGCACATTAGATCAAACCTGCAACTTGGGTACGTGCCCTTGACTGGAAATTGAACCTGTGACCTTTTGGTGTGTGGGTTAACACTCTTAACCATGGACACACTGGCCAGTGCTTCAGAGATAAGATTTTTTTAATCCATAAAGTATTAGAACTGTTTATATCTGAGGACAATTAAAAAAATCTAGCAGCATGTCTGTGTACCACCAATGACTATTTAGAACACGTGTCAAACACAAGGCCCGCGGGCCAAATCCAGCCCGCCAGGCCTTGCTATGTGGCCCGCACCGCGCTGTCATCACTGCACTCCGCTGTCAGTTTATGACATTGTCAGTTTATGACTGTTCAGTAAACCATCCGGCCCGCGATTTAGGCTGGATTTTAGATTTTGGCCCCTTCTCTGATTGAGTTCGACACCCCTAATTTAGAAAATAGAATAGGAAAAGATGCCATTAACAATACCAACAAACATTATGCCGTCTCTAACCAGTATAGGAGATCTTTATGGAGGCAGCTGTAATGTTTTAATGAAGAACAAGAAAAAAGCTTGTTATACACGGAGGTTTATTCGAAGGCTAGGTACTAGGGTTGTGACTAAGCTGTTGGCCATGGAATCAAGGCTGAAAGCGGATTGAGTACCTTGTTAAGGTCACATAGCCAGTTACCCCAGGTCATTTTGATGTTTACCACCAGACTATCTCAACGTCCAAAGCGGGATTTCTTACTGGTTTCCGATAGACAATTTCCTAACGAGTTTCATCTTAGGGATTTTATGTGTTTGGAGTGTGGCTTTGCTGGATTTTATGTTCTATCATTAGGGAACTGTTTCTCTTGGTATTTTGGGATAAGATGGGGTCTGGCTCCTGTGAATTGGCCACCCATCTCATCTTTCTGCCATTGTTGGTCCTAAGTAGGTGATGTAGCTCCTGGTAGATGGGGACCTATCATGTTTAAGAATCATGGCTTTTGTCGAAATTGGTTTGACTCAGTGGATAGAGCAGACTCAGGGGTCCCAGGTTCGGTTCCAGTCAGGGGCATGTACCTTGATTGCAGGCACATCCCCTGTGGGGGGTGTGCAAGAGACAACTAATCGGTGATTGTCTCTCATTGATCTTTCTAACTTTCTATCCCTCTCTCTTCCTCTCTGTAAAAAAATTAATAAAATATATTTAAAAAAATCATGGCTTTAAGAAGCCTCTTGTTGGCTCATAGTATTAAATGCATTCAGGGTAGACTTAAAAAGTGGGTGATCATTCTTTGGTGACTCAAATCCAATTGATCTATTTTCCAAAAGCCTGATGTTGAAAGAATCCCAGGGCAAACTGACATCATTTTGTTGGCTTTGCACATTTAGACTTCCTTATGTTGGGCTCTTAACTATATCAGCGATATTAGTAATGGTGGCACTGTGTTAAATGCATGCATTGTACCATCCCATTTAATCCCAACCACAATACCATGAAGTTAAGTATTATCATGCCCATTTTACAGATGAGAAAACTGAAGCTGAGAGGTTAAGAGACCTGTCCAGGGGCATGTAGCTGGTAGAGCTAAAATTTGAACTTGGGTATGCCTGGGTTGTAGTCATTTTGCCATCCTGCTATAGGGCTGCCTGTTAATTCTTAGACATTAGTTTTTCAATCTATGTCCTGTTAAAATAGAAGCAAGAAAAAAAAATCTTAATATGTAATGATCTGTAAACTATGTATTGAGTAGCTTAATCCAGGATGGCTTTTTAATGAATGTATGAAATGCTGTAATTGTCTTTTGTTGTTTATTGTTGTGTTTGTTAAAATTCCTTTTGAGAATGCACATTTGTTTTGAAACCAAACTTGTCTTTCTTGCCTACATTTCAGTCAGAACTAAGACATGGTCCGTTTTACTATATGAAGCAGCCACTCACCACAGACCCTGTTGATGTTGTACCGCAGGATGGACGGAATGATTTCTACTGCTGGGTTTGTCACCGGGAAGGCCAAGTCCTTTGCTGTGAGCTCTGTCCCCGGGTTTATCACGCTAAGTGTCTGAGACTGACATCGGAACCAGAGGGGGACTGGTTTTGTCCTGAATGTGAGGTCAGTTTCTGATGAATGAATGCATTCTCTGCCTGGTTTCTTCTCCTTTCTCTTTCTCCCGCATATTTTTATCTCTTCAAGCCATCAAGATGGAGGGAAAAGAGAAATGTCTTCTTGTTTCTTCTTTCTCTTTCTCCCTTATATTTTTAGCTCTTCAATCATCAAGATACAGGGAAAAGAGAAATGTCTTCTTGTTTCTTCTTTCTCTTTCTCCCTTATATTTTTAGCTCTTCAAATCATCAAGATATAGGGAAAAGAGAAATTTCTTCTTGTTTCTTCTTTCTCTTTCTCCCCTGTATTTTTAACTCTTCAGATCATCAAGATACAGGGAAAAGAGAAATTTCTTGCCTGCCACCTGCTCTATCCTGGTCATTCATCTCCTTTTTGGACCAACATTGGCAGCGTGGCCTCTTGGAAAGACATTATTTAGATTCTTCATGGGTCTTCGGATCGCTTTGAGATCCACAACCTTCTCTTTTGTAATGAACATTTCAGAAGTTTACTTACAAATCTACATATTCTGAAAAAATTTCATGCTGTTCTTCCCTTTCTTGGATGTTGTCTCCTGCTTCCCCATCGAATCATTGTCAGAAGCCACGCTAAGCAGACCAACTTGGGTTGCATGTTCTGTGTGGTTGCCATCTGGTGCTTCCGGTTTGCCATCTGATGCTTCCGTTCTGGCAACAACTGCTTCTTCTGTGTTGCTCAGGTGCTAGGGAATCTGCAGTAAAGAAAAAGAGGCAAGAATCACATTCTTTTCAGGAGGAAAGGGCAAAAACCAGGCTAAATAAAGTTACAGAGACAGTGTGTTAGGAGAAGCGTGTTCTGGAGAAAAATGAATTGATGATGAGGACTAGGGAGTGAGGAGGGCGCAGGGTGTTCCCGCTTTAAATGAAGAGGTCCAGGAAGCCTGACTAAGATTGGAGAAAGACTTGGAGAGGAGGAGTGAAGACTCTCTAGGCAGAGGGGCAGCAGGTTCAGGACCCCAGGCAGACAGAGCACACTGGACAGTGAAGGGAATGTTCTATTTCCTTTGCAGCAAAGTCTAAACACTCATTAACACAGTTGTGGTGGTTCCCACTGTTCTGAAGTTGCCTTCTATTCTTGGTGACTTCCAACTAGGATGCTTTTCCAAATGCTGGAAATAATGTCTATAAAATCGTTTACTATGGAACGTCACGTGATCCAAAGGACCTGTTGGCATTCGATCTCAAACGAGGGAAGGTTTCCGTGTGTGAAATGGAAAGTTTGCCCAGATATCATTTGTGGGGGGGAAAAATGCAAGCTCTGTATAAGGATAGTGTCTGTGGTACCACTTTGTGTCGGAAAAGGAGAAAAATAAGAAATTAGATGCTCATCCAATAGGATGCTGACATTTTAATGGTGTTCTGACCCTGAAATTGCAAACGATGGCCTCTGGTTCTCTTTGGGAGCAGCGGTCGGGTCGCCATCCGGTGGTCAGAGGACCCCTGGTGGTCCGGGAGGTCTCTGCTCTAGAAGGAGAGACGTGCGGGGCACGCTTTGCTCGGCCACACCCTGTTGGTCAGAACCTCCCCTCATTCTCCTGCCTTTCGTGTGGGAACTGGAGCCTTCACCTACTTCCTTTTGTCTTGACCAACCCTCCCTTCCTTCATCTTGCAAAAAAGACAGCGGCTCGGAGAGGATGTTTTTTGCTGCCAATAATAGATCTTGATGAAAGGGGACGGAGAAGCAAGAGGGTTTTATTAGCGTGTGTAGGAAAAACCCAGAGGCAGGGCCAGGCCAGCGTTTGCTCAGAGCCAGGCTCTTTCCATTCCATCGTTGGGGCCGTGTGTCCCTGCATGGCCCCACATCAGCTGCTGGGGATTTTGTGACAACGGCCAACAAAAATCCCCTAAAAGGAGTGTCCCTCTTCACATCCCTTTTTATCAGGCAGACTTGCTCCGCAGTTCATTGGTCAGGATTGGATCACCAGTCCTTACGCAAAAAAAAGCTTGAAAAATGCATGTCTGGCACTTTCAGTCTCTGTCGTGGGCACTGCCAGCTAGGAGGGAGGGCAGGGAGGGGTTAGGGGTGTGGGGCTGAGGAGGCGAATGACAGTTGAGCACGCAGCCCAAGTGTTCGCCATGGATCGGTTACCTGGACACGGACAGGCATGCAAACAAACAGGAGTGCTCTGTCTAAGGTTTCAAGCCCCCGTTTCCTTGCGAGGTGACTCGGTGGGGCTAGCAGCCGGGGAGACAGGCCTTCCAGGCTCTGGTTGCCAAGCAGTTAGATCCTCGCGTCATGTTCTTTTTTCGGCTTCAGAGCCACTCGGTGTTGCCCCTTTTTCCTCGACAACCAGGCACGTCTGAACGTTCCTTTTGGAGGCTCCAGAGATAGGAAGAAGGGAGAGGAAGTCCAAATTCATTGGGGAAGACTCTCTCGACACAGATGGCTCAAGAGTGCTCCGTGCCGTCACCAGCCCTTGCTGGTTTTGTCACCTTTGCTGCATGAGGGTTCTGGGGCTCCGAGATGGAGCACCACCAGATGGGCATAGCAGAATCCCGTTTCAGGCGTTTCTCCGGGTCTCTCCTTGGATGGGAGTTTCCCTTACTAAGTCACATGTTTTGCCCTGTGACATGTTAGGCTGTGCTTCTTGTGTAGTTTGCCAGCATGTCCTAAGTGAGTTCACATCGGTGGAGAACTAAGTCATTTACTATTCGCCACCATCCCTTGGATTCATTCTTTCTATCAGTGATGTCACTGAGTGAATGGCTTGTCAATTTCCTGGAAGATAGCCCAGAACCTGGAGAACATCAAGATAAGTGGTTGATTCATTATAGGAAGAGACCACCCTGAGAGTCATCCGTGGCCTTTTCTCTTATCCCATTCTTGGGACTCAAGATTGTCATGATGGTGATTTTCAGGTCCCTGCCCCTCTGCCGGCAGCTTCCTCACGTTCTGTCGTCTTCATGCGCGCAGAGCACTTAGAATACGGTAGCCAGTGGGTTTGTGTGCCTCTGACCTTTATCCATTGACCCATTAAACTCCAAGTGGGTTGGAGTCTTTGTCAAGTGAGACAAGTGCTCTCACTTGGAAATTATTTCTTCTCTGTGTGAGCTAACTGGAGAGCTAGGAGGAAAAGGAAATCAGGCTATGGGTAGTAACTTTTCCCTAACTGGCCCTCTGTGTGGTTTGACTTGTAGAAGATTACAGTAGCAGAATGCATCGAGACCCAGAGCAAAGCTATGACAATGCTCACCATCGAACAGTTGTCCTACCTGCTCAAGTTTGCCATTCAGAAAATGAAACAGCCAGGGGTAAGAAGAAAGTTCCTCTTGGAATAAGTGTAAATGGAAGCAGTGACCTTTGTTCTGTTAACCTGTTTTTTTTTTTTGTTTTGTTTTTTTAATATCTTAAAAAAAATTTATATATATATATATATTTTTTTTTTTTTTTACAGAGAGGAAGGGAGAGGGATAGAGAGTTAGAAACATCGATGAGAGAGAAACATCGATCAGCTGCCTCCTGCACACCCCGCACTGGGGATGTGCCTGCAAACCAAGGTACATGCCCTTGACTGGAATCGAACCTGAGACCCTTTAGTCTGCAGGCTGACGCTCTATCCACTGAGCCAAACCGGTTGGGCAAATATATTTTTATTGATTTCAGAGAGGAAGGGAGAGGGAGAGAGTGAAACGTCAATGATGAGAGAGAATCATTGATTGGCTGCCTCCTGCATGTCCCCTGCTGGGGATTGAGCCTGCAGCTCAGGTATGTGCCCTGACCGGGAATTGAACCAATCAAACCTCCTGGTTCATAGATTGTAGCCCAACTTCTGAGCCATGCCAGTTGGGTGGTTCTGTTAAACTCTTACTCCATAATAGCTTTAGCTATGTGTGCTCTCTAGGCCTTCTTATGTGCCCGAATTCAAACATCTATAAATGAAACGTAAGTTATGACAGCATTTAGTTCTCTATTTGAGCACTCTGTGTCCTCAAGGACTTGGGAAATGACATATAGTAGAGAAACTTGATGGGGATTTAAAATTCTGATTGGTTATGGGGTTTAAACTCCCTCACACCCCATCGAATAAGGGGAATTTGACTCCTTCCCATGTGAATTAGTAAACTTTCATTGTAATGAGAGACCTGAGTATAACCAGCTTACTTACAATCAAGGTCTGATGGTGAAACCAAGTAAAATTCAACCAGTGCGGTTTCCCATAAAGAATGAGAATTGGGTTAGTTTCTTCAGTGTTGAAATAGAATTTGGTGTACATCTCTTTCCCCTTAAATTTTTTATTATTTTATTTTATTTAAAAAAAATATATTTTATTGACTTTTTACAGAGAGGAAGGGAGAGAGAGAGAGAGAGCTAGAAACGTCGATGAGAGAGAAACATCGACCAGTTGCCTCTTGCACACCCCCTACCCGGGATGTGCCCGCAACCAAGGTACATGCCCTTGACTGGAATCGAACCCCGGACCTTTCAGTCCGCAAACCGACACTCTACCACTGAGCCAAATCGGTTTCGGCTTTTATTATTTTTAAAAAATAGATTTTATTAATTTTTTTTTTTTTACAGAGAGGAAGGGAGAGGGATAGAGTTATAAACATTGATCAGCTGCCCCCTGAACACCTCTTACTGGGGATGTGCCTGCAACCAAGGTACGACGTGCCCTAGACCAAAATCGAACCTGGGATCCTTGAGTCCGCAGGCCTACACTCTATCCACTGAGCCAAACTGGGCAAGGAAAATTTATTTATTGACTTGAGAGATCAATTTTTCCCCCCATGCATTAATTGGTTGGTCCTGACTGGGGATCGAACTTGCAACCTTGGCGTATTGGGATGGCGCTCTAACTAACTGAGCAACCCGGCCAGGGCGAAGACAGTCTGTGTGAGAGCAGGGCTGCCTCATTAAGCTGGCAAATTGTGCACTTCACATGGTTTCCCTCCTGAGTGCCAGGCTGATACAGCCAAGGAGGTTTTATTATAGTTTTCTTGTGACCATTTTCAGGAAGATGGCAGTAAAATACCTTTCTTCTAAAAATACCCCATATGTTATACCATTATAATCAACATATTATGACTTTTTTTTTCTCTACAGAAACTTGAGGATAGAGTTCTCTTTTTCTCACGTGTACCAGTAGCGAACCTTTGTGACTCTTCGGAGTTTGCTTTCTAAATCGGAGTTTGCTTTCTAAGTCCAATGAATCTATAGAAACGTAGAATCTCAGGGTATTTAGTAACACTGTGGTTTAATTTCTTTAAAAAAGGAAGCTTTCACTTTGAGATTTCACATAGTGAAATTTGATATGATGATGATGAAAAAGATTGAGAGTGTGCCATTTAAGTATTGCTAAATTGTAATCTATTTTTCTCTTATTAAAATGTCCATCAATGGGAGCAAAAGTGAGTCACCTCCATTTGGTTAAAAAGTCAGGTGTTTTTAAAACTATGGAGTTTCCTATTTTGAATGACAAGGAATTACTTCCTGTTTTTCATAGGCTGACATATCTGCTGAGGACTGTTTACAAAAAAAGAATAATCATGTAGACTTGTCAACACTGTAGGATTATAAACCACAAAGGATAAGACCAATCGTTGTAGAAAGTTGCCGATTTTTGTGGCAGCATCTTTTAAAAACAATTTTTATTGCTTTCAAAAAGGAAGGTAGAGATAGAAAACATCAGTGATAGAGTATCATTGATTCGCTGCTTCCTGCAAGCCCCCTACTGGGGGTCGAGCCTGCAACCCCTGCATGCGCCCTTGACTGGAATTGAACCTAGACCCTCAGTGCGCAGGCTGCTGCTCTACCAACTGAGCCAATCCGGCTAGGGCTGCAGTAGCATCCTTTAAACTTACAATGGCCACCCATTCATTCTGAATAAAAGGGCTCAGCTGACTGCAAATGGTAACCCACTCAGATCCCTTGCTTGAGTACATTTTGGTATTTATAACTAAAGTAGAGGCCCAATACACAAAATTCATGCAAGGGTAGGCCTTCCATCCCCTGGCTGCTGGCACCAGCTTCCCTCTGGCACCCGGGCCATCAGCAGGCACCCGGGACCCGGGCTTCCCTCCGGAAGGTTGTCTGGAAGGATGTCCGGTCTAATTAGCATATTATGCTTTAATTATTATAGATCGTCTAATCATTTTTTTTATTGATAAATACCACCCTTCAACAAATCAGGCTTATATTTTTAGCTGATTCAAGTAGGGCTTAAGAAAATGGATCAAGATAAGAAACTTACACAGTTCCTGTTGGAGTAACTGGGCTTTTTAAAGGAGACGCAAAATCTCGCTGTTTAAAATTTTCTCCCACGTGCAAAATATCTGCTGGCACTTTGGGAGCTTTACTTATGGCCACAATTTCTAGGTGTGGCCATAGTTCGTCCTCAGTCAGTTTTGATTATGGGTATTTGCCCTGTATTGATAAACTTCGTTCAACGTTCCGGTCTAAAGGAACTGATTGGTAGTTGTTCTTGTCCATCTTAATACAGGGTGGGGCAAAACTAGGTTTACAGCAGTGAGCACGTGAAACACACACTTCATTCTCGTGTTACTATTTACTGTTATTTTCAATTGTGAACTTACTTTTGCTCCTCCATGTGTAAGAAGAACAGGACCTGTTATTTGCATATTATCTTGAAAAGGGAGCAAATGAAACCAGAACACGGCCAGGTCCATGATTATGGATAAGAAGGCAGAATTAGAAGGAAAACTGATTTGGACCGCTCCTCAGGATCGCTCTCTGTGAAAACCTGAGAAGCCTCTTGTCTGAAAAGTTGTTTCCTGTGTAAAGTGCGTTGTTGGTCTTCATGCTCGATCTTCCCCTGCAGTAATGGGCCCGTGTCTGCGTGTGTGCACGTCTTTTCCTTTGTAGACAGACGCGTTCCAGAAGCCTGTTCCGCTGGAGCAGCATCCCGACTACGCAGAGTACATCTTCCACCCCATGGACCTGTGCACATTGGAAAAGGTTGGCCTCCATCAGAGCACCCCACCATTGTACCCCACCGTTGTACCCCGCGGCTGTCGAGATGACCAAGGATCCTCCCTCATTTTTTGTACCCCATCTCAGGATGGTCTCTCTGCATGTCCTCTCTGAATTTTTATTGGGATGGAAGAATTTTTATTCCCTAACTTCTTCTGTAACATTTTTGCAAGGATTGCAATGGAGCGTTGCAGTCCAAGGATAAGCTCCGAATATTACTTGTGCTTGTGATTCTCCACCTGAAAAAGTCATAGCTTCTAAGAAATTGGCGGTTTGATGGATTTCAGCCTCGCCTCTTCTCTCCCTTGCGGAGGTGCTAATGAGAGCAGCAGGAGGGCAAAAGAGAAAATTAAGTGTCTGGGAAACCTTCGCATTAGCAGTGCATTTATGGCTTCATAGAACTTGACTTATTTTTACCGATAAGCGTATTTCTTTAATGCCTGGAGGTGTTTTTAAAAATTCATGCTAAATCTCCATGCTGAAAATGACACTTGTAAACTGATAGATTGTGCACAACATCCTGTGTTGATTTTCAAATTGTTGACACCAAAATCCGGGTGAGGAAAGCATGGGTGAGGGGAAAAACGTGTGTGCACGGATGTTCTTCAAACAGTTCATCCAACCTGCTTTTGGAAAATTGCACACATGCTCATGGTATTCCAAAAAGCAGGCATTCAGAAAAGGCAGGGCTGGAATTCCAGCTTCATACATGAATAGCTTTGGGACACTGCCTACGTTCCTTAACATGTCTATACCTCGGTCCACCTGTCTGTAAAGTGGGAATGGTAATGACTGCCTCATTGAGTTCTCAGTCATGAGGCTTATGGGAGACTATTAGAAATAATAATAAATACATAAGTATATGTTATGTCCTCTCCCATATGAATAAGCTGCTGTAAAATAGAAAATTCAGGTTAGTGTGATACATTCAGGGGGTGCATTTTTATGGAGTTATACATCTCCACTATAACAGCATCTTGGGAAATGAGTAAAAGCATTAATTAATTTGGCACATGACTGCTAAGAAAATTATGTGGGGGCGCAGATGCTGCTGGCTGTGGCTGGTGTGGGCTCGGTGGTGATTACGCCTCTGGCTTGTCTCTCCAGAACGCGAAGAAGAAAATGTATGGCTGCACCGAAGCCTTCCTGGCTGACGCCAAGTGGATTTTGCACAACTGCATCATTTATAACGGGGGTGAGTGCTAGATGATGCCCAGGAAAGAGAGGATGTTGTGTGTGTTGCCCATTCTGCCACTCTTCATAGAAAACCAGGTATGAGAGCTAATACCTTCGGATACTTGTGTAGGGATTGCTGATGTTTGTGAATAGAGGCCGGTGACTATGAGTATTTTACATCTGAGTTGACATCCAAACTGGCTGTGTGATGCTGCTGCCTGTCCTTTTTGAAAAACTTCATTGTCATGGAGTAATAATAACATAAGATAAAAGGTACAGGCTTTATTGTGTACATTCTATATATTTGACATATGTGTAACCACAACCCCAAATAAGATCTAGAATTTTTTCATCCTATTATATTCTCTCTTTCCCCTTTCCAGTAAATCTCGCCTACTCCTCTGTTCTCTGTCACTGTGGATTAGTTTTGCATACTGTAGGATTTCATGTAAATGGAGCCAGAGATTGAATTGGACTCTTTTGTGTCTGGCTTCGTGCATGCAGCATAATATTTTTGGGATTCATTTATGTTGTGTGTGTCAGTGGTTCATTTCTTTTTATTGCTCTGTTTGTTAGTTTTATCAACGTAGAATTTATTTATTCACTCACCCTGTTGATGGGTATTGTGTTATTTTCAGCTTTTGGTTGCTATGAACAAAGTTGCTGTCAGAGTTCTTGCACGTGTCTTTGTGTGGGCAGACGTTTTCATTTCTCTTGGGTAGAAACCTAGACGTGGTATAGCTAGAGCACTGAATAGTTTTGTATTTCAGTTTATAAGCGTTTTTGCCAAACTGTTTTTGCAAAGTGGTGTGCCATTTTGCACTCCTTCTAACAGCTTATATGAGCCTTAGTTGCTTCATATTCTTGTCAGCATTTGGTATTGTTAGTCTTTTTAATTTTAGCCATTCTTTATATATTTTTTTTACAGAGAGGAAGGGAGAGAAACAGAGAGTTAGAAACATCGATGAGAGAGAAACATCAATCATTCGCCTCCTGCACACCCCCTACTGGGGATGTGACCGCAACCAAGGTACAGGCCCTTGACCCAAATCTAATCTGGGACCCTTCAGTCCGCAGGTCGATGCTCTATCCACTGAGCCAATCCAGTTGGGACAATTTTAGCCATTCTTGAAGATATGAAATATTTTTTTTCTATAAGTATATTTTATTGATTCTTTATAGAGAGGAGGATAGAGGGATAGAGAGCCAGAAACGTCGATGAGAGAGAAACATCGACCAGCTGCCTCCTGCACACCCCCTACTGGGGATGTGCCTGCAACCAATGTACATGCCTTGACCGGAATCAAACCCTGGGACCTTTCAGTCCGCAGACCGATGCTCTACCACTGAGCCAAATCGGCTTTGGCAAGATATGAAATATTATGTCATGGCGGTTTTTAATTCATCTTCCTGTAAGGACTAATGGTATTGAGGTTCTTTTTGTGCGCTTATAAGTCATTTGTATATCTTTTATTAAACGACCTTTTAAAATCTTTTGCTCCTTTAAAAAGTTGGACTTTTGTGTTCTATTGTTGTAGGAGTTGTAGGAGAGCTTTATATTCTGAATGGATTGTCGTGGATTTAGAGGATTGAGCCTTCTCGACAGAAAAATCTCCTTGGCATCTTTCTCATTGCCTCAACTTCTCTCCCACAATCCTCTCTGTTTCCCTCTGGCTAGCAGATCGCTCAGTGTCCTGCCCGATCCTGTTTCTCTTGTCCCTGCTGGAACAGGCGTTTCCTCTTTTTCTTAAAGGCTGTTTCTTATTCTTCAGCCTCAGCCTCTCAGTCCTCTGAAGAGTTTTCCCTGGTGAGCGAGACCATATCCTATGTTATTGTTAAGGGCTACCACCGCACCTGCCTTTCCCTGCGGCAGCATTTCTTTCTTTTTATTTTATTTTATATTTTATTGATTTTTTTACCGAGAGGAAGAGAGAGGAATAGAGAGTTAGAAACAGATGAGAGAGAATCATTGATCAGCTGCCTCTTGCACATCCCCTACTGGGAATGTGCCCACAACCAAGGTACGTGCCCTTGACCGGAATCGAACCTGGGACCTTTCAGTCCACAAGCCAACGCTCTATCCATTGAGCCAAACCGGTTTTGACTGCGGCAGCATTTCTTACCCTTTCTGGACGGTGCTGTTTTTATTGGTTTGAGTTGCTTATCAGGATGTAAGCTCTTTAAGTCAGGTACCCCGTCTTGTTCCCTGCATGCCTTTGGGTCTAGCACAGACGTTTAGGTAATGTGTAAGGAAAGACGCACGGATGGTAGAGGTTTACTCACAGCCCATGTTTTGCTTAGCAGCAGGTTGGGGTGCAGGCAGGGAGGAGAGTCACTAGGCATTGAGAATTTAGATAAAGATTATAATAAACTCAAACCTATAAACAAGTGAATGAGGACTGGTGAGACAGGGTTGGCACCTGCTGTGGGGAGAGCAGGACGCTGGGGGGTTGCCTGCCTCTTCTGGTGGGGTTCCTGCCTGGCTGGGCGGGGTTGCCCCTGGACACTCCGTGGCTTGTTGGGCAGAGTTATCAGATCCCCTGAGTTTTCAAGGCAAGCCAGAAACCTAGGTGCTGATGTGTGTGTGTGTGTGTGTGTGTGTGTGTGTGTGAGAGAGAGAGAGAGAGAGAGAGAGAAATCTTGTTGCCAGCGAACATACAATTTTTGAAAATAAAGTAACATTTGAAGAAAACCTGGGTTTCTGACCATCTTGTCCTCTGGTTTAGTGCAAAGGTAAGGGATTTTAGAGTTCTGAGGCCAGACCTTTAACTCACTCGCTAAGGGAGCTAGTGATGTAGCCTGAGCCTTGGCTAACTCAGGAGTGAAATGGGAATATTTATGTCTGCTCCCTATATTATGGCTTCTTGAGGGGTTAACAAGAGAATGTGCTTTCAGGCACTGCGTCCACCAGAGCTACGTAATTCAGTGTCTTTCCCCCTCCGTACTCTTCTTAGGTGGGAGTCTGGGACAGTGGGTAGAGGAGGACTCCTTTCCACTAACTTGAGCCTTTAAAATGTAAAGAAGCACCTACTTTTTACAAATAATTTTTATTGATTTTAGAGCGGGAAGAGAGAGGGAGGGAGAGAGAGAGAGAGAGAAACATCAGTGACGAGAGAGAATCATTGATTGGCTGCCTCCTGCATGCCCCACACTGGGGATCGAGCCCACAACCCAGGCACATGCCCTGCTCTGGAATTGAACCATGTCCTCTTGGGTCCATACTCAACCACTGAGCCGCGCCAGCCTGGCTGTAAAAGCATCTTTCCATATGAATTCAAAACTTGTAGGGAAATGCCACAAATGGCTCATTTCCAGAAAAGCTGGCATCAAGACACAGAGACTGGCCGACAGTTATGGGAGAGTACACACAATTTGACCGGCACGAGAAGCCAGAACCTCCTGGTTTTTATTTAGCCTTTGAAAGTTTCATCGTGGGAGAAAGCAAGCTAAAAGGTTGTTAGTAGAAATAAAATCCCAGGGCTGGGCATAGACATGATTCCATTTGAATTAATCCAATTTTCTTATTCCCTTAGGAAATCACAAATTGACGCAAATAGCGAAAATAGTCATCAAAATCTGTGAGCATGAGGTATGTGTTTCCCGCTGTTGTGTTTTCAGCCCGTCCAGAGTGAGGCGAGGGTGGCTGAAGTGTCCATGTGCATGCTCTCCCAGTGGGTAGCCAGAGTGGTCCTGGCGAGTCCGTTCCTCCCGTCTGCAGGTTCTATCCACGGAGCCAAATCAGCTAGGGTCTGTTTGACATTTTTATGCAGATTTTTAAATCTTCACCTGAGGATATTTTTCATTGATTCTACAGAGAAAGGAAGGGAGCGGGGGAGAGAGAAACATTGATCAGTTACCTCCTGTACATGCCCTGACTGGGGTTTGAACCTGCAACCTAGGTATATGCCCTGACTGGGAATCGAACCTGAAACCTTTTGGTGTATGGGATGATGCTTCAACCAACTGAGCCACCCTGCCCAGGCGCTTTCTGGCGTTGTTTAATCTCCCTGTTGGCGGTGCACTGTGGCTTAGTGGGTTCCCAGGACAGGGCTGTCCTGGGCATGGTGTTATTACTTTGTTCTACCCAGGACCGTTAGAATAGAAGTAGGCTGGGTAGGAAGGTTTCACACCCCGACATTAATTTTTCAGCTGTAATCACAAATTATAATTATGAAATTAATAATTAATTCTTTACTGAGCGCCTGCCATGTATTTGGCGCCTTGCAGGAGGGAGAGAAAGTTAAGTCTCGTGGTGACAGAAGATGTAGCAGCTCACAGGGCAGGGGTGAAGTGTGTGGGTTTTGGAGCCCGGCTGCCTGGGTTCAGCTCCTGGCCCTGCCACCGGCTGCGGTGAGACCGTGGCCATGCTACTTGACTTCTTGGCTCCTCATGTTTTCCATCTGAAACCGTGGAGTCTGAATTCAGATTCATTCCGTGAGCTTCCAGGGCCCTTGGTACTAAGACATGATGATATTTTGGGAAAATGCACTTCTTCAGAGGGAGAAGGAGCCCTGGCCAGTGTTGCTCAATGTTGGGAGCACTGGCCCGGGAACTGAACGGTCATGGGTTCGATTTCTGGTCAAGTGCATGCACCTGGGTTGCAGGTTCGATCCCCAGCCATGTTCGGGGCTCCGGGTGTGTGTGGGAAGCAACAATTTGATGTAATTCATGTGTGTCTCTCACATCAGTCTCTCTCCCTCCCACCCACCCACCCTCCTCTTCTTGTTCTCTGCTCTCTAGAAAATCAATGGAAAACATAAAATTTCAAAGAAAAAGAGGGATAGGAAGTAATATTATTTTCAGGTTGTCAGTAAAATAGGGCAACACGGAATTAACTAATCGTCTGGGTCAGTGGACCGCAAACTGCAGCTCAGGCTCGTGAGCCGCAGTTGGCCGCTCTGTTGGCTAATGAGTTTGGTGACCACTGCTAGACTAAATGTTACCGTGTAGTCCGAAGCTGTGAGGATTAGGCGATTGTGGCATATTGTGTGCAAGGAGGTAAAGGGTGGTATATGACAGTGGTCGGCAAACTCATTAGCCAACAGAGCGGCAAACCGAGGCTCGAGAGCCTCATGTGGCCCGTGAGCTGCAGTTTGCCGACCACTGGTCGGGATGGTGTGAGTAGAGATGCATAGAAACTGAGCCTGGCAAGTTGGAGGCAGGTGGATGAGGCCAGATCACACCTGGTCTTGAAGGAACTGATCAGGTGTTTAGATTTCACTGCTGGTTTCTCAGTTTTGGAACTGTTGACATTTGAGGCAGAAGATTTTTTGTTGTGGGGGACCGTTCTGTACCTCTTAGATCCCCCTGCAAACCACGCCCCCCTCCCTCCCCTTACCCCAGTAGTTCCTGGAGGCGTGAAGCCTCCGTGGGAAAGAAGCACTGGTAGAAGATTCAGATTATGTGTGCAGAGGGTGGCTCTGGCTGCTGTGACTCTGGGGAGTGAGAGGGAGCTGGTATGTATTCCAGGAGAGGTGATGGCGGCCTGGGCTGGGTGAGAGTCTTTCTAATGTGTGACTTTGTTCAGTTAATGTTAGTTGCCAATGTCATCTTGCATTTCCCGAGGGTCTAGCATGCCCCCTGGCGTGGCCCCTTCTAACCTATTTCTGCTTTACAGATGAACGAAATCGAAGTGTGTCCGGAGTGTTACTTAGCTGCTTGCCAAAAACGCGACAACTGGTTTTGTGAGCCTTGTGTAAGTTGGATTTCCTTCGCTTCGTTTATCTGAGCTCTGTGCCCGGATGACTGACTACCCACGGCAGCGTTCTCTCGGTGGCTTGTGCGGCCAGACTTTGGATGGCGTTTTTAAATAATGTTTTTACTGGTGAAGTTATGGCAGAGGGAGAGCAGCGCAGGTGGGAGAAACCTCTTCGGCAGCCGGTGGAGAGAGCGGCGACTGGCCGGCGTGGTGCAGAGAGTGACACAAGTGTTCACTGAGTGTGTCATTCACAAATCTATTTTAAGAGGCTTGGAAATACCTCCTTGGATTACGTCCATGGTCTCTCTAAATATGGTGGTGGGGGGGTCGGGAGAAAAATCACCCTAGTTTCCCTGTGGTTCTGCATGCACCAGCCTGGGGTTCTGGGTAGAGAATTGCAGCTTTGGCATGGGCCGGTGGCGGTGGAATAGTTTCTGTCTCCCCCTGCCCCTGGAGATGAGCCCGTAAATGGTTACGGGTTTAAGGAGCTCTCCATAAAGAACCAAAGAGGCCACTCCTGCCCCTTATCACATGCACATACAGCACCCGTGCAATCCTCCACCTTCACAGAGGCTCTGAGTGCTGCTGCCTCTGAGTTTTGCACAGAAAGGTGGGGGCTCGCTCAGGGCCACCCAGGTAACCGCGGCACCAGCCAGTGTCCAAGCCCCGCTTTGTCAGCGCTTAGTTCCTGGTGTCACCGTGTACCCCCACCCCCGTCTTCGCCCAGGGGACACCGCCTGGGAGACTGTCGAAGCGGTTCTCTTCCGGTTTGTGGCCTCTGTCCCCTCTGCTTCGCTCCATCCCCACGGGCCACGCGCTATGATTTGCCTCTTGCTGCCAAACGCATTCAGACTCCGGATTTTGTTTTCTTCTCCTAGAGCAATCCGCATCCTTTGGTCTGGGCCAAACTGAAGGGCTTCCCATTCTGGCCTGCCAAAGCGCTGAGGGACAAAGATGGGCAGGTGGACGCCCGGTTCTTTGGACAACACGACAGGTGGGCGTTGCACACGGGCTGCCAGCGTGTAGCTCTCCCTGAGCCTTGGATACGGGCGGTGGGTACGAGGAGGAGCGGACGGGGTGGCTCTCGTCGTGTTCATTGTCACGATACCCACCGGTGATCCCGTGGTTTGAAAGTCCTGTCCTGGGCCTGGTGTTGGCCCGGAAACAATGCCGTGGGCTTCAGCTTTTTCAGGCACGTGAGAAGAGAATCTTGCTTTCGTGCTTTTGTTGATGGAAACCAGCTCCAAAATAAGGTTCCATGGTTATTTTGAAGGCTGCTGTTCTTTTTTTTTTTTTCCCCCTGGGGTAAATCGAACTGGTGTACAAATGGGTTTTTAAAATAATGCTTTCTGTGATCAGAAGCCTTTTCCCAGGTTACTGGTAAATGGATCTCCTATTGCTGTCCCCTCCTCTCCCCTTCTCTGAAGCTAAATGAGGAATTATACGGGGGACTGCTCTGGCAGGTGTGAGCCCTCCCTCCCAGCCTCTCCACTGCGAAGGGAGTTACTCCCGTGATTAGCAGTTCTCGTTGGAGCACAGCCCCCCCTGCGTGCTCGAGAGCCACAGGTGTGCTGAGATGAGCAGCAGCTAATATCTTAGCTCCGTTTTGGCGAGTTAAGTTATGATTAAATAAGGCAGAAGCCCTCTGGAAGCCACTTGACAAAAGCGTGGGAGTGTGCGGGGGAGATGGTGTAAAAGTCACAGTGCTGAACGTCACACACAGCCACCGGGCGTACGGGCCATGCAGCTTACGATTTCCTATCGCACCGGCATCGGCCGCACCCCGCTCGCTGGTGAATGTTGCTTATCATCTCGCCAGTCAAAGAAAAGAGTGAATTCCAACGTAACCCACAAAGCCATTGACTAGGAACCCAGGCCCAACCATGTCAGGAGGCGAAATGGAAGTTAGCTGAGATGATGGAGGGTTTGATAGGAGGGATTAGCCTTTACATGATTTTGACTGTTTTTGTTGGAACTCTCTTAAAAATTCCTTTTATTTGTTCACTCAAAGAAATAGGTATTTGGCCGAAACCGGTTTGGCTCAGTGGTAGAGCGTCGGTCTGCAAACTGAGGGGTCCCGGGTTCGATTCCGGTCAGTCAAGGGGATGTACGTTGGTTGCGGACACATCCCCAGTAGGGGGTGTGGAAGAGGCAGCTGATCGATACTTCTCTGTCATCAGTGTTTCTAGCTATCTCTCTCCCTTCCTCTCTGTAAAAAATCAATAAAATATATTTAAAAAAAAAAAAAAAAGAAAGAAATAGGTATTTGGTGCCTGCTGTGGGCCAGGCTGTGTGCTGGATGCTGGGGCCTTAGGATTGGGTAGGCAGACAACACTGTGTCTGCCCATCAACAGGGTGGCATCCCAGCGGGCAAGACTGAGAACACACAATAAACAGGCAGGAACGATGCTCTCGGGTCAGCAGGGGCCGGACGGTGGGGCCCAGTGAAGGTCTGGGTAGCGGGGCCAGAGAGAGCAGAGACTCGGGCGCGGAAGGGCCAAGGCCCATGGCGCCGGGGAAAAGCCAGGATGAGGGCGGAGAGGGTGGTCAGACGTGGGGTTCGGGGGCTGGGCAGTCCCCGGATCACATGGGCTGCTGTCAGGGGCCTGGCTTGTATGTGAAGAGCAAAAGGCCTTGGTGGCAGGTGCCTGCCTTCCCGCCTCTTCATTAGAACATGCAGGTGTTAACCGTCCTGAAGGTTTGGGGCTATTCTTGTTCTGCAGGATAACAATGGGGTAGCCTTAGGATACAGGCCCCTGTGCACCCGATGTTCCCCCACCCCTAGAATCTACTTTCAGCTGAGCCGCTCTGCACGGACCTTTTTCTCCTCCTGACGCCCCCGGAAGGTGGCTTTGGGGCATGAACTTGGCTAGCTCTGGAGGCTGTTTTTTTTCAGACAGCAGCACAAACCTGGTTAGGTTTTCTGGAGCTCCCTCGGTGTCCTCTGCTCCCTCGGGGAACATGCTGAGCTGTTGGGCTCGATTTGGGTGAGGGACGTGCATTGGGCAAGGTGTGTGGACACGCACAGTGGGGCAGGGCCAGTATGCTGTGTTCGTTAGCCCTGCCAGCGGTGGGGGAAGCCACTCCTTCCAGGATGAGCATCCCTCCCTCCCCCAAGATGCCTCTATAGCAGAATGGAGCCACGCTGTCCACAGCTGGCTCTGGGTCAGACCCAGGACCATGGCGGGGAACCGACAGGGAGGCTGCAAGGCGGGGAGCATGCTGTCCCTTTTAGGGGGAGCTTGCTTTCGGGGATGTGGGGCCAAAATGTGAGCTTGACTGGTGTCAGTGAAATAGGTCAAGGCAACAGAGAAAGACATATTACAGACGACTACTTGCCACCATCAAGGCAATGAATACTGGGGCCCGGGAGGCCTTGTGCAAATCAAGGCATGTTCTCAAGTGTCTCATTACGTGCCTTTTGTCCTTTAAAATCTTTTTATTTCACCCGGCCGGTGTTGCTCAGTGGTTGAGCATCAGCCCCTGCACCAAGAGGTTACTGGTTCCATCCCCGGTCAGGGCCCAGGCCCAGGCCCAGGATTTGGGCTCATTCCCCAGCACAAGGTGTGCAGGAGGCGGCCAACTGATGTTGATGTTTCTCTCGTCGATATTTATATCTCTCTCTCCCTCTCCCTTCCTCCCTCTCTAAAACCAATTAAAATATATTTTAAAAAAAACCTAAACACACAACTTTAAATGCTATTCAAAAAATTATTAAAATATATTTTGATGTTTTTTTTTTAAGTAAAAAAAACACCTTATTAAATTCCCACAGAGCTGGCATTGACTGAGGGCCAGCGATGTAGCAGGCACTGTTTTAAGTGCTTTTTTTTTTTTTTTTTTTTAATGTTGCTTTTATCCCCATTTCACTGGTAAGAAAACTGAGGCCCAGAGCTAGGAAGAACCTCCGCTGTGGCCTCTCACCACATAAGGCCCCGATCCCAGATGGCAGTGTGGGGGGAACTCGGTCCCGGGGACCGATGGCTGACCGGCTCCTGGTGGTGCCGGGACTGGGGCACGCTGTTTGCTCCTCTTGGCACCCCTCCAGGCTGGAGCGTCTCCCCTTTTACTGGTGGCAGCGCGGAGGCTGCCATCTCTCAGGGGCGGGGAGTCCCGTGTCTGCAGACCGCCCCAGGAGCCTGGCCGCTCCGCACATTGGTCCCGCCTGGTCCGGACCCTGCCCCCCAGCTGTCACGCCTGGAGCCCAGGTCGTCCCTCCGGGGCTGCAGGTGTGGTCCCTCAGGTCTTGGCATAGAAGCAGCAGCGAGCTGGGCTGGATGAGGAGCTGGTCGCTCCCAGCACTCAGAGCGCAGATGTTGGGGGTTCTGATTTAGTGTGCGCTGCAATCTAGCACCCCCAAGACTTGCAAACGGCCTGTGCCCTGAATTCTGCCCCATGCACATCCTTTATTTCCCCTGGGCTGCTTTTTCTTTTAAAAATAGGAGCGAGATGCCAACCATTAGAATTTGGGTGAAGCCTATAAAGTTCCTATTGTTTCTCTTTTTGAAACCTTGGGCGGCTCGGTAGTGTGGGGCTGATGCTTACAGGACACTTTTTTTTTTTTTTAAATTATTGATTTTTTTTATAGAGAGGAAGGGAGAGAGAGAGTTAGAAACATCGATGAAAAACATCGACCAGCTGCCTCCTGCACACCCACTACTGGGGATGTGCCTGCAACCAATGTACATGCCCCCAACCGGAATCGAACCTGGGACCTTTCAGTCCGCAGACCAATGCTCTATCCACTGAGCCAAACCGGTTTCGGCATACAGGGCACTTTAGGGGGATGGTATTTGCATCAGACAGCCGTGAGTTTAATTCCTCCCGCCGTGTACGTGGCTTCTGCAGCGGGACCCAGGCTGGAGTTGATGGTCTGAGAAAGCCAAGGGCCTCCTTGGAGAGCTCACTCCCACCAGATTCCCAGCTGCAAACCGGGTTGAGGCTGGGGAATCAAAGGTGACCTGAGACACAGCGTGGATGTTTCTGTGTCAGCTCTGCCTTCCCCAGAGCATGGGAGCTGTGTGCCCATCTCCTGCCTGAGGTCACGTGGGTCACTGATTCCGGGAAAGCAGCTCATGTTCTCATGCAGCCTCTGCAGAGCCCACGGGGGGGTGTTTGTGTGTGTGTGTGTGTGGGGGGGGGCGGGAAGAGGGGGGCGCGTGTTGGAAAGTAGGGAGGTGGGACCGGCCTGGGAAGTGGAGGGTGCACAGCTGAAGGCTGAGTGAGGGGCTGTTTGCTCCTGGTTTTCCATGCGAGTATCTCCCATTCAGAGCCATGCACCTCCTTGTAGGTTATGGCTTTCCACTGTTTCCTCCTTGCTCCATGGAGAACCCCAGTTTTTAAATTCATTAAAAATTTTTTTTGTTTAAAGTAATACATGTGTCTCCTTTCCCCCAATTGACCCCCCCCCCCTCCACTCCCTCCATCTAGAGAACCCCAATTTTAAAAGAGAAAACGTTTTATTGTTTGAGTGCAAAATAGTGAGTCCAGGGAGTAATTTTCTCTTGGCAGGTGTGGTCTCGGATGCAATGACTGTCTTCTTCTTCTCTACCAACCCTAAGCCAAAAGGGGCGTTGCTATTTTTTATGGATTAAAATGACTAAGTCTATTGAGGCTTTTAATGTTTTGGCTAAGTTCATGGTCGTGTTCAGTCCTGGTGACATATCATGTGTGTTAAGTGGATTATATATTAACCACTCAAACCAGGTCATTTAAAACAAGGGAAAGGAATGTGCATTTATAAGAATCTTGGCAAGCATACGAGGCTGATTGGGTTTGTGTTAGGGAAAAGCCAATTCTGAAACCAATCCGAATGTTCCATTGACTGATGAGTGAATAAGGGAAGTGTTGTGTGCATACATAGTGGAGTACTGTTCAGCCTTAAAAATTATTCCACAACGCGGCTGAAACGGGAGGACAGCATGCTAAGTGAAATAAGCCAATCATATAAGGACACACACTGCATGATTCCATTTATGTGAGGAATCTATGTCAGAGTCATAGAATCAGGTGCCATCGTGGTTGCCAGGGCCTCGGGGCGGGCAGATGGGGAATTATTAGTTAACAGGCATAATTATTCAGTTACACTATGAATACGCTCTAGAGATCCTCTTGACGTACCTACAACCTTGTGCCCATAGCCGGCAATTCTGTGTCATACGCTTACACGTTTGTTACGACGGTAGAACTGTTAAATGTTCTTAACCACAACGAAGTAAATGTGTTTTGTTTTTTTTTTTTTAATAACTGCCCCCCCCCCCACTCTTCTCTTCCCCCGCCCCAAAGTAAATGTTTTTAAAAAGTTAAGTAAAAATCTTGGAAATGACCAACGTCGATTTAAAATCTCTCTCTCTCTCTCTTTCTCTCCCGCCCTCCTAGAGCCTGGGTTCCCATAAATAATTGCTACCTCATGTCTAAAGAAATTCCTTTTTCTGTGAAAAAGACAAAGAGCATCTTCAACAGTGCAATGCAGGAGATGGAGGTGTACGTGGAGAACATTCGCAGGAAGTTCGGGGTTTTTAACTACTCCCCGTTCAGGACGCCCTACACGCCCAACAGCCAGTACCAGATGCTGCTCGACCCCAGCAACCCCAGCGCCGGCGCCGCCAAGATAGACAAGCAGGAGAAGGTCAAGCTCAACTTCGACATGACGGCCTCCCCCAAGATCCTGATGAGCAAGCCCATGCTGAGCGGGGGCGCCGGCCGCAGGATCTCCCTGTCCGACATGCCGCGCTCCCCCATGAGCACCAACTCCTCCGTGCACACCGGCTCCGACGTGGAGCAGGACCCCGAGAAGAAGGCCCTGTCCAGCCACTTCAGCGCCAGCGAGGAGTCCATGGACTTCCTGGACAAGAGCACAGGTCAGCCCCGGGCGGGGGCGGGTGGAGGAGGCCTCCGGGATTTCTTTTTCTTTTCTTTTTAAAATATCTTACTGATATTTTACAGAGAGGAAGGGAGAGGGATAGAGAGTTAGAAACATCGACGAGAAAGATTGACCAGCTGCCTCCTGCACACCCCCCACTGGGGATGTGCCCGCCACCAAGGTACCTGCCCTTGACCGGAATCTAACCTGGGACCCTTCAGTCCACAGGCCGACGCTCTATCCACTGAGCCAAACCGGTTTCGGCTGCCTCCGGGATTTCTACTGCTTCCACACTGGTGGCCAGTGCTGACCGCTTCGGTGGCCAGTGCTGACCGCTTCGTAGAATCCCAGGGAGAATCCTTGGGGTTTCCTTCCAGGGGAAAGAGGGACGAAGCTGGATCCTTGCTGATGGGGACCAAAAAATAGAAGCATTCCCAGCAGGCCAGCTTGCAGGTCACTCCTAGAAGTGGGCAGAGATGGTTAGAAATCCTTCGGGGCTCAGCTCAAAGGCCCCTTAGGTGCATCCCAGCAACTCCCCGCACCAGTTTTCCTTTCTCGAGAATTTTATTTTAATGGAAACACGGTTCTATCCAACCCGTGCACTGACATCGTTTCATGCTTACTCATCAGAGAAACAAGCGGGGTAAACAGTACTCCTCTTGCCCCAGGAACTGCCCCGCTCCTCAGAAGTCCCCGGGGTAACAGCTGCCTGGCATTGTGAGACTTGCGGTAGCGGAGTGGTTAAGCATGAGGACACTGGTCTCCGATCCCAGGTCTGCCACTCCCGCCTGCGAGGCAGGAGTCAGGGTCCCTCAGCTCTTCTGCCTTCGTCTCTGCATCTGTAACGGCATGATGGGGAAAGGATCTGCATCATAGGTTCTGAGAAGGATTCAGCGAATCAGAGAACACATAGAGGCTTAGGACGGAGGTGCCGGGAATAGTAAGATAGACGCCTTTGTTCTAGGTCAGTACGCAGTAACTCGTGTGGACATATAATAGTTTCAGGACAAAGTTTCCCTCTCACCCTTTAGTTTCTGGCCAGCATCCTTAAAAGCTTCCTTTTATTCCACGGCACGATGCCACTCACGCCCAGCTGACAGAACACGGTGCCTAATCGATCGCACAGACTCGCGGCCTGCTGGCCCCGGGGAGAGCGTGCTTTGAGAAGGTGCTTTAACTGAACCTCGGCAGCAGGCCCGGGAAGAACCACTGTTGCCGGAACCTGCACTGCCACGATTTTTGCCACGTTCTAGTGCTTCTAGTTCCTCCGTTCTTCCCTTGGGTGGTACAGGGTTTGAAATGCCATCGGAAGTCCCGGCACAGCTCCTGATCATTTGAGTAGCGTTTTAGGTCCTAAGTTAGTAGACTTTCAAGTCCTTCTCCCAAGATACAATCCCCTTGCTGGGATGTGCTTGGGTCATTTGGCTAATCCTGAGTTGTACAGCCAGTGAGTAGTTCAGGAAGAGAAGGTGATACTCAGAGTTGTTTTAATCTTACAAATTGCCCCCTTTTCTGTAAGGGGCCCGAGAGTAAATGTGTTAGGCTTAGTGGGCCTCGGTCGCAACCACGCAACCATTCAACGTGGTCATCGTCACTAACACAGCCACAGGCAGTAGGTGGCTGTGACACTAACGTGTAAATTTCATATAATTTGTATGTTTAGTGAATTATTAATCCTTTTGATTCCTCTTCCCCCCTCCCCCAAACCATATAAAAATGGCAAAATAAGTACTTTCTTAGCTTGCAGGCCATACAGGAACAGGTGGTATGCTGGATCTGGCCCGTAGCTTGGTCCGCCAACCTCTATTATATAGATGAAGAGAAACTGGTTCAGTCTCCCCATTTTACAGAAGGCAAGTTGAGGTCCCTTCGGAGAGTGTGGGGGAGGTGCCAGGGTTCCCAGCGCCCCATCCTTACTGTAGAAATGGCTAGTCTGGTTTTCTTTCCATTGCCCTCTACTGCCCTCTGCTGTTTGCAGTGATAAAAGCATTTACTGGAAGAAGTGGACTAGTTATTGAAATGTTCCCATAGTCAGACAAGATCGATTTATCCAAAATTGTGTTAAAAAAAATAAAAAAAAAGATTGCCATAGGAATAGAAAAACCATAGAGTTACAGCAATGAAAAACTTTTAACCAGCAACATAAAATGGAAATAAATAAAACCTGTAAACCCTTTTTGTGAGGGGAGAGGGTGTGTGGATGGAGGAGCTCAGAATTGTGTGTCTGTGACCTTAGAAGTGGACTTAACTTTTGGAGAAGCATTTTGCGTGGCCCAAACCCTTGTACTGGGATCCCATTGTCTTAATGGTCAAAGTGGTTTACTATATTCTCAGTGATTTTTTTTTTCTCCCTTCTTCCCCCTTTATTTAGACCTCATGGCCAGAATTGATGCCGTTGTCAATATTTGCTTGTGGGATCCCAATTTAAGTCATTAATATGTTTTAGGATGAGAATCCTGGGGCCCGTGAGCTAAAGGTCCGTCGGTCTTACAGCTCTGTATGGGTTACTGGTTAAGAAGAAGGAAAAACACTCCTTTGTCCATAAACTCCTTTGTAGTGTGAAATCAATATGTATTTATACCACAATTGTTTTTACAAAGACTGAAGCCACAGACGATATCACCTACCACCGCCAGCCCTTAGCTGGTTCCCAGTCCTTCCTCCAGGTTGGCTTACGTTATTCTCTTATTTGAAAACTCAAATACGTCCAGAGACCAGGCGGGTGTGGAAACGAGAGGGGGGTGTGTGTGTGTGTAGTAGGGACTGGGGTGAGCTAAAGCAGAAATACACCTTATCGTGACGCATTACATGTACACACGTGTGCTTGTGTGTGCAACACTCCTCAGAGCGGTGCCGTGTTTACAATCGGATGCATGCTATGCTGAGCTATCCCTTTTTTTAAAGGCCACTGGGGCCTTTTTCTCCTCCTGGTTATAGCCACGTGGGAGTGGGGGCTGAGTGTTGCCAGATTTTTGGTTGTTCAAGAGAAGTTTCAAATATTTTTTTAAATGCAAACTACCCAGACTTTTATTTATTGGCTCATTTAAAAACAACAACAGTAATATGCTAGATCAGACGCATCCGGGCACTGCTTGGTGCATGTATCACCTGTTTGCAATGTCTGGTGTAGACTGGAGTGTGTTGTTTTTTTTTTGTTTTTTTTTTAACTTAACCTTGTGTTCTGAATGCCTTTTCATGCTAGTAAGTAACCCTTCAACACAGCATTTCTGTCCTGTCCTAGGACCGTCCAGTGATGTTCTGTGTGGCTCATCCGTGCACACCACTAGGACTTGTGAACACAGATTGTTTACAAGGTTTTATAAACAGGAAATTTAACATGAACCCACCCCTCCTTCACCCCCACCCCCCTGGAGGGCTGGGGTGCGAGGGAGGGAAGGGCCGCTTTTCCTAACTTAATTCTAAGACTCCGTTTTCATGTAGTCAGAGCAGCACTTAGCACAGGCGAGGCTTTTGCAAATGCAGATAATAAATGATGTGCTTTAGCCCACACTCGTAAACTGCACATCAAAGTATAAAATCTTATTAAATTATTGGCGCTTCAAAGGCCAATGGTTTTTCCTTTGGGCCATATTTACGGCTTTATAAAAGGACTGGCCTCTGTTTCAAAGCTTAATTGGAATGAGCGTTTCCAAATGTCTTATTGCTTTTGAAAATGCCTCGCGTGATTCCAAACGGGGTTTCTCAGCCTTGGCCCTGCTGACACTTTGGGCCGGATGACTCTCTGCTGGGACTGTCCTGGGCACTGTAGGTTGCCTAGCAGCATCCCTGGTTCCCACCCAGGCGATGCCAGTAGCGCACCCTGTTCACAGTGAGGACCCCAGAATGCCTCCAGACATTGTCACGTGTCCCCTGGGCATACAGTCACCCCTCCATTCCCCACTTGAGAGCTGCTGATTTAATGTACCACACTTCCGACAAAATTCTCATTGCTTCACATTTATCTTTGAAACTTTAATATTTCCATTTAATTTTAAAAAAATATTTTATTGACTTTTTACAGAGAGAAAGGGAGAGGAAGAGAGAGTTATAAACATCGATGAGAGAGAAACATCAATCAGCTGCCTCCTGCACACCGCCCTACTGGAGATGGATAAATGAATAACAAGCATTTATTCACCACGGATGAGTGTAGTGCTGTTACCCTCCCTCTGTAGCGCATTGTTTGTGTTCCTCCTGGTGGCTGCTAGGAAAGGAGATTCAGAGACTTGAGGTAACACACCCAAAGTCACACACATCAGCCGCAGAGCTGGGATGTGCACACAGTCTGGCTGCCAGCCCACTTCTCTCTGCATCCAGAGTCTTTCCCACTGCATTCCGTTAAAGGCAGCGTTGGCTGGGGGGCTGAGGGAACTGGGTGCCGCCATCTTGTGGCTGTTCATGATGCCATCTTTGAAGGCATGACAGTCAATTAGCATATTCCCTCCTTATTGGCTGTGGGCGCTGCCATCTTTGTGAGGGTGTGATGGTGCTGGAGAGCAGGTGACCTCAGGTGTACTGGTGTAGACATTACTGAGTATTCATTCTGAGCATCCCCGTGGGCAGGTGAGGACATTGAGGCAGGCCCCCAGCACAGTAAAGGGGGGGTAATTGACCAATGTCTCTCCACTCCCTCGGGGCTGCATTTAGCTTCATCAGCATCGCACCTTTGCAGTGGGTGTCCCATGCTCTCCTGAGGCGTGCAGCAGCTGTGAGGCTGACCCCTGTGTCTCCCACAAATGGGTGACATGCCATTGGTAAGCCTGGCTCTGGTCTCTGCGTCTTGCCCATGCTGGGGGCTGCTTTAAATGGCTGTTTACTACCAATCAGAAAGGATATATGCACCCCTATGTTCATAGCAGCACAATCTACAATAGCCAGAATTTGGAAACAGCCTAGGTGCCCGTCAGCAGATGATTGGATCCAAAAACTATGGTACATCTACACAATGGAATACAATGCTGCCATAAAAAAGAAGGAATTCTCAGCATTTGCAGCAACCTGGATGGAATTGGAGAACATCATGCTGAGTGAAATAAGCCAATCAATGAAAGAGAAACACCACATGACCTCACTCATTTGTGGATAATAAAGAACATTATAAACTGATGAACCAAAAGATAGATATAGAGACAGTATATTAACAAGTAGACTGTCAAATTACAGCGGGGAGGGGAGGAAGATCTGGGGGAGATAATAGATCAACCGAAGGACTTTTATACATGCACATAAGTACAACCAATGGACACAAAACTCTGGGGAGGGAGGGGATGTGTGGGAAGGAGGGAGGGGGGCAAAAAAAAAATCAATAAAATATATTAAAATAAACAAATAAATAAATAAATATGTAAAAAAAAAAATGGCTGTTTACTTTGAGATTTTGACACCCATGAATGGGCCAAACCAGTTTCAGTGGCAGCTTAGCCGATTTGCCTGAGAGCTTTGTGCCTCATACAGTAACTGGGAGGCCTCCTGCCTGGGTAGCTGTAACGGTTTAACATGGGGGGGAAGTCCTTTGCTTTGAAACAAATGGCCAGCCCTGCCCGCTCCCCCCCTGCTCTGGTGCCCTGCTGGAGTCAGATATAGTCTCTCTGCGCTTCCCCACCCCACACCTACCTGCAAGTCTGACTTGTTTATTTCTGCGTAACTCTGTCCTTTAACACGTGCCTTATTTTTCCAGCCTCGCCGGCCTCCATGAAGACGGGCCAAGCAGGGAGTTTGTCCGGCAGCCCGAAACCTTTCTCTCCTCAAGCGTCCACGCCAATCATCACGAAGACAGACAAGATGGCCACCACCGGGAGCATCCTGAACCTTAACCTGGGTCAGTGGGGGTTTTGGAAAGTCTCTTGCTGGGGCACCTGGAAATGTTTGCGAGTTGTGATGGCCTCTTTGGTGTGGTTCTTGAGTGCTTTTGATGAGTAAACCGTTGAAAAGGTAGAGGAACAGGAAGATGGGTCCATAAAAGGGACAAGCGGGGGATCTCCTGGGGGCTGTTGAAGTATCTTAGGCCAGTGTTTACAGCTGTACTTGCCCTTGACCATGGCCACCCAGTTCTCATGTGAAATACATATATTTGATGTTATATGTGTGCATGCATATCAAGTATTATGAATCACTATTTACCTTTTTTATGTGCAGTATATTCTTAGATCAAATTCTTCATCAGCAATTGGCATTGGAAATGTTAATTACCTAAGTTTATGAAGTTATAGAGGCCTGGTGCATGAAAATTCACACAAGGGAGAGTGTCCCTCAGCTCGGCCTGCCCCCTCTCACAGTCCAGGAGTCCTCGGGGGCGAGAGGCAACCTGGTGATTAGTGGAAGGCGACGCTCCCATCACACTTCTGCTGCTGCCACTGCCATGGTTACCTGAACCTCGGGGGAAGGGGGCGCCCTCTGGGCGGTTGGGAGGCTGAGGGGACTGGGCTCCACCATCTTGTGGCTGTGGATGCCGCCATCTTTGAGGGCGTGATGATCAATTAGCATATTCCCTCCTTATTGGCTGTGGGTGCTGCCATCTTTGTGAGGGTGTGATGGTCAATTAGCATATCCCCTCTATATTAGATAGGATTACTTTTCTGATTCATTCCACTGTTTTCTAGTTTTTATTGAGCATCTGTTATGTGCTGTGAATTGCGTTGGCATGGGGCAGAGTGTGGGGCCCTGATCTTACGACGCTTGGGTTCTAGAATGGAACATAGAATCATCAAGGTAGATAAACAGGACAGTTCATTCCGTAAGGTGAAGTATGTTCATATGATAAGGAGAGAGGTGGTGGAGGGGAGGTGGGGAGAAGAGGCAGTGGTTCAGTGGGTGGAAGGGCTAGGGAAGGCCTATTTAGAGGGGAGGGTTACATGACAGGAAAAACCAGTCATGCCAGGACCAGGAGGAGGAACATTCCAGAAGGAACAAGAACGTTACAGGCCTGAGGGTGAGGATCCTGTGTTTGCGAGGAGTGGCAAGGAGGCCCAGGTGGTGTGTCCCGGGACTGACAGGAGGTTAGGAGGTGGGTTAGAGAGCATGGGGTCTGAGGAACATGGATTGAGCAGAGCATTATGTGAGCTGACTGAAGTTTAGAAGGATTCTTAGCGGCTACGGAGACTAGCCCACGTCTGCTCTTCCCAGACCCGGCAGTTCCCCCTCCCCTGAGGGTCCGTGCAGTGTCTGGAGACTTTTCTGGTTGTCACATCTGGTGGTGGGGAGGGGGTGCTGCTGGCATCTGGGGTGTAGAAGCCAGGATGCTGTTGACCACCCTGCAGTGGGTAGAGCAGGCTGCCCGCCACAGCTAGGAATTGCTGGGCTGTGCCAGTGACTGTGTGACAAAGTGGATGTGGCAGGAGAAATGGGAGCCAAGGTTCAGTTTTAGATTTTGTACTCTGGTGCCCGGAGGCCAAGTCGAGGCCAGAGGGGTAATTCTGGGAATCTTGATTATACATGGGGGTGGGTGGGAGGAGAAGGCTAGAGCAGTGGTGCTCAGAGCTGGGCAGGGGGTGCCTGCTGCTGGCATTGAGTGGTTCAGTGGTTGCAGGTCAGGGATGTGGTTTTACATCCCACGCTGCCCAGGAAGCCTGCCCCCCACCCCCTAAGCCCCCAGAAGGGAATTTTCTCGTCCCAGCGGCGGTAGTGCTGAGATGAAGACCCCGGTCTAGGTTGTAAAGGGCGGGTGGAGACAGGTCACAGGAGGGGGACAGGGGCGTGGACGAGCTGCCTGTGTGTGTGGTCCCGGGGCGTCGAGGACAGGGCTTTCGGAGGATATTCGGCGAGACTACAGAGCCTGCGGGGTCAGTGCCTCCCGGGGCATCTCTTCCCGCAGTGGCCTTTTCAGAAGGAGAAACGGGTCTGGAGCGGTGGCTTTGGGCACCGGGGATGGCAGATCCCGAAGGTGGCGGGGCCGGGTCAAGCCTGTGCCCCGTGGAGGCCAGGGCCCTGTGCACCCGGCCACCGTCAGTGCCACCCGATGTGACTGACCAGTCGGGGGGACGGAGGGGCTCCCGTTCAGATTCACGGGTGGAAATTGCTCCCTTGGACAAAAGGCCACCCTTTTGCTGCCTTGGGGAACAGTCACCGTGCCCAGCAGTGTGGTTTGCTTTCTCATGCTTCCGCCCACCTCCGCGCCCCGAAAAGCATTGCCGTGTGGAGGCGTTCTCACGGTCACGCTTCCTCTTTGCCAGCCGTGCGTGGCAGGCACAGCGCCTTCCCTGGCCCAGGCGGGCCGTGGGCGTCCTCCTGGCCCCGTGGGGCTCTCGGTGCGGCCTGAACCACCGGGGAGGGCTCGGCTGCTTCCCGCCTGGCGTTTGGGGGCGGGCACAGCCGAACCAGGCCCCCCCCCTCCCGTGTGGGAGCTCCACAGTCCTTCCCGTTCGGGGACCCGTGCCTCATGTGTCCCCGAAGGGAAGCATTGGGAATGGGGGCGTTTTAGGGAAGAGGATCAGAGAGGGACCTGTGAAAAGTCATGGTTGGATAGAGAAATGGGGAAGTGGAAGGGGATGCTAGATGCTTTCCAGCATCGCAGGGAGGGGATGAAAGCTGTACGGTGTTTCATTATGTCTGTCATTCATGTGATTACTATGAGCAGACAGAAGTGCCAGGGGTAATGATGACATCGTTATATCTAACAAAATATTTAATTAAATTAGACCGAGAAAGGCAAGGTTATAGTGATGGCGGCAGACAGATCGGTGGTTGCCGGGGGTGGGGGCTGGGGACGGTTTGATCTCAGGGAGTCAGTGGCAGATGGCATTGTCCCGCATTCTGTGTGTGGTGGTGGTGACACACGTCTGCCGGTGTTAGGACTCGGAACAGTATCCCCCCACACATGAACTTGACTCTCTGCAAATGAAAACTACTCAGAAATGGCAACAGCCATCAAGGTAGGAGGTGATAGCCCCATTTCCCAGAAGGCTCAGGGGAAGGAAGTTGCCCACCCAGGGCCACACGTGGTTCAAGGTGAAGCTGGGCCCTCAGGCTCAGGCCCGTTTGGCTGTAACTGAGCGTTTCACCCGGATACGGAACTGAAATGCCTCGAGATGGGGCCCTGTGCTGACTTCCATGTGAGAGGGGCCGGGGTAGAGGTGATTTAGAACGGAGCATCACCCAGAGGACAGGGGCCTTTTTAAAGGGAGCAGCTCCCGCCACCTGAACCTGTGTTGTCAGATTCTGAATTTTCAGAAAAGCAGAAATCGTGGTTCTTTTTGTGTGTGAGTTCTCCTAGTTTTAAAAATGTGGCATCAATTTCATAAAAAAATGAAAATATCTCTACTTGGGCCAAATACAAACAATTAAAAATATGGAAACCAGCCCAGGGTCACCTGTGGGTGCTTGATGACTCTCACAGTTACTTTCTTTTTTTTTTTTTTTAAATATACTTTATTGATTTCTTACAGAGAGGAAGGGAGAGAGATAGCTAGAAACGTCGATGAGAGAGAAACATCGACCAGCTGCCTCTTGCACACCCTTTACTGGGGATGTGCTCACAACCGATGTACATGCCCTTGACTGGAATCCAGCCTGGGACCTTTCAGTCCGCAGACCGACGCTCTACCACTGAGCCAAACCGGTTTTGGTTCTCACAGTTACTTTCTGTGCATGGAGGAGGGGAAGCTTGATGCAGACTGCCCTCTGCTGCTGCTGACACGCCGCCTCTCCTCTCAGCTCCAAACCAGTAGTCGTGGGAACCCTGGAGGCTTGTCAGGGCCCTCCTGTGGCTTACCTCGTCGTCATAAGTCAGGGGGACTGGTGAGACCAGGAGAGAGGAGGCCCTGATCCTTGTCTGCATTCCGGCTGGCCCGGCCTGCTAATTATCACCTCCTCTTATCTCACAGAGGGTTCTGCTTGGGGCTGGACACACCCAGCAGACCCTGGGCCTGGGGGTGACAGAAGTGCTTTGCTGCTCCCCCATGGAGGGTGCCCGGTGCCTGGGTGTGGGTGCTGACTGAGCAATGGAGCGTTCCTGCCTGCCTGTCCCTCCCAGTGGCTGTCGGAGTCCTTTCTCTTTCCCACGAAGCAGGGCCTTGGCAGCCAGGCCTTTGGAGAGCCAGCTGCAGAGCTGGGGCCTGGCTTCCCAGAGGTGGGCTTGGCTTGTGTTTGGCAGTGAGTGCAGCGAGGAAGATGGCTGCGAGGCTTTGACGGCCAGGAGACCATCTGCTGGCGGCTCCTGTCTGAGCATCGTCCCCGAAGGAGCTGCCATCTTGTGGCTCCTGGAAGGCCATCCGGGATAGTCTCCCAGCAGCTTTTGAATGAAGTTTTTTTTTTTTTTTTGCTTTTTTTTAAACTGAAAAAGAAGTGGATATATTTCTCTTTTTAAAAGCTTACTGGTTTTGTTGTGGTTTGATTAATCCTTATATGAGGACATTTTTTCCCATTGCTTTTCAGAAAGGGAGGAAAGGAGGGAGGGAGGGGGGTAAATAGGAACATCCATGTGAGAGAGACACCGACTTGTTGCCTCCTGCACGTGCCTTGACTGGCACCTGGGGGTGGAGGTTGGGGTTGCTGCTAAACATCCTATAATGCACAGGGCAGCCTGCCGCTGCCGCTGCCCCCAATGAAGACCTGTCCAGCCCGGATGTCTGAGCACCAGCATTGAGAAGCCCCACAGACACAGGTTATTCATATCTTCGCTCCGTTTCCTCCTTTCTCCCCCACACCAGTGCTGGAGGCGCTATCCATTGTGCCGTCCTCAGTAAGTGGGTGGGTCGCCCATAGCAATGCACAGAGACACACACACACACACACACACACACACACACACCCATTTCAGCAGCTGCGTTTAGTGCATTTCCAGGTGAGCTGTGCCTTCCTTATCCAGGCCCTTACTCATGGCATCTAGGATGTTTCTCTTTCTCTCTCTCTCTCTCTCTCTGCTGATGGTAACAGCTGTCCACACGGCAGTGTGTATCCACAGGATGAGTTCCCAGAAGTGGAACCCGGGTCAGAGGCCACGTGCAGCTGACGTCTGGCTGTCCAGACAGCCAATTGCCCCCTAAAGGGGCTCTTGTGATCTGTGCTCCCTCCAGAAATGTAAGGTCGTGCCTCTTTCTCTAGTGTGGGTTTTTTTGTTTCGTTTTGTTTTTAAATCACGGTTCCCATTTGTAGTCTGAGCTGTCTTCATATCAGCTGGGAAGTTCAAAATGTTGGCAGCCGGGGCAGACTCGGAAGATTCTCCCGATGTGGAAGGGCAGGGTGGAAAGGCTCGACTGGGAGCTGAGTGAGAGAGCAGCCCGTCTCCTCTGCCCGTGGAGGAGAGGCAGGTGCCGCTGAGAGCTTCAGGAACATCACCACATCTGCTAAACCCGATCCCAGCCCCTGGCTTTGGCTGTTTCTTGTCAGAATGAACATTCCAGTAGCATCCTGACCCGGGCAGCCTTATCTTACGTGGCCCTTTGCCTCTTCATTCCTCGCGATTATGAGGTGCAGGTTTCTTCCTGTGAACCCTAAGGTTTGGAAGCGTGGTTCTGTGTGTCAGCACAGACACGCCGGGGTTCAGGCTGATCATGAGGAGTTTTCTCCACTCACAGTGGTCTTATACAGGGTTCTCAACCTTAGGTGCCACAGCATCACCCAGGGCACTTTTAAAAGGCCAGTGCCCAGCCTGTACCCCAGGCCAGTCTCTGGGGATGGTGGCCAAGGTGTTGGATTTTTTTTTTTTTTTAAGCTCTACAGGTAATACCTATGTGCAGCCAGGTTAGCAGTCCCGGGGACCCATACAGGGGATGGCACATCACCTGCTTTTTAAATGAAGTTTTATTGGAACACAGCCATGCTCATTTGTTCACATATTGTTTCTTTCCGCTTTTGCACTAAATCCTGTATTGTGTGGTCCGTACAGTGTACTCCCGGCCCTTTACAGAACAGGTTTGCTGGCCCCCGGGCATAGTAAGCGTGTTTTCTGTAACTGCTCCATGGACTCGAACTGTACGAGAATGTTCCTGAGGACACTGAGGACCATCCGTCCTCCCACCCCACCTCGCAGTGTTTCTGTGAGATACTTCTTTTCTTACTTATGCTTGAAAGGGCCGCCTTTTCCCTCTGGAATCCAATACGCATCCTCCTGTCGGAGAACAGAAATGATCAGGCAGACCTCATATTCTTTCTTTTGCTGTCAAGGTTGGAGCTTAAATGTTGAGTCCTTACATCCTATTTATGTCTGTTTTTCTCGTTTTACCCTGGTCCTCCTCCTCCGCCTTCTCCTTCTTGCTATTTGATCACTGCTTCCCTCTGTCTTGTCTCTGTAAGGTGTTTCTGCAGTAAATTCTTTCCCTCCAAAGTGGCTGTGCATTCACACCTGTGAGCGTCCCCAGTCCCAGTGCTGCCGGCTCTCTGCAGAGGCCCTGGTCAGCGCGCGCACACAACACGCATGCACACACGTGTCTGTTGTAAATGACAAGGATGCTATCACGCTTGGAATCTCCCTGGCAGCCCGCTCCGAGTGTGGTTTTGGGAAAAGGGCCGTCCTAATCCCAGGGCGGCCTCGTTGTGGTGATAAAATCAAGTCTTGAGCAATCTGTTGCTCTGGCCACCTGTGCGTGTGCGGGGTGGGGCACTGGGCAGGCCACCTGTGGTCACTTTAAGGAAGGAGTATGAGCGTGCGGTGCGGGGACGTGGCCTATTCCTGAGCGAAGGAGAAGGTTTGTGATTCAGATTGGAAAACGGAACAAACTCGAAGGGAGAGAGGGAAGGTTTCGCACAGCCCTGTGGCCCAGCTCTCACTGTGTCCTGGGCCTCTTCCCAGCCGGGGCGGCAGGGGGGCCTTTGGGTGGGTGTAGCAGGGAGAGGAAGGGAAGTCGGGCTGTGAGCTGTGAGCCGGTGCAAACAGGCTCAGTGGTAGCTACTCTGTGTCCCTGACTCGAGGCCACGTGCTTTCTGACAGCTTCTGGGATCAGTCCGGGGAGGGCATAGGCCCACGTTCTCAGCTTGGGGTTGGTTCGAGGGTGGCAGGCAGGGTGAGCGATGATGCTCCGCCTGCAAAGCTCCCGTCTGGGCCTTTGTGGTCACCTTCATTTTTTTTATTTTTTGAGACTGTTAACTTTTTTTTTTTTAATATATATTTTTATTGAGTTTTTATAGAGAGTTAAAAACATCGATGAGAGAGAGACATCGATCAGCTGCCTCTTGCACATCCCCTATTGGGGATGTGCCCACAACCAATGTATTGTACATGCCCTTGACCAGAATCGAACCTGGGACCTTTCAGTCCACAGGCCGAAGCTCTACCCACTGAGCCAAACCGGTTTTGGCGTCACCTTCATTTCGTCCCCTTCTTACGTCTCCCGGACGCTAGAGGAGGCAGCTGAGGAGGCAGGGAAGGAATTCCAGAAATGCAAACGTGCCTTGGCCTGTGTGGCTCAGTTCATTGGGCATTGTCCTGTGCACCGAAAGGTTGTGGGTTTGATTCCTGTTCAGGGCACTTTCCCACGTTGTGGCTTGATCCCTGGTAGGGGGTATGGAGGAAGCAGCTGATGGATGTTTCCTCTCACATCGGTGTTTCTCTCTCTCACCCTCTCCCGTCCTCCCTCTCAAAATCAATAAAAAATCTTAAAAAAAGAAAAAGACTTATCAAAGAATACTAACGGCAAAATCATTTGCATTAAAAGAAAGAAATGCAAACTCATGGAATCTGCTCCAGTTGCTCCCTTAAAGAGCCCATGGCAGAGGGGGGTGGGGGCTGGACCTCGGCCTGAGTTGAGTTGTCAGCAGTCAGAGGCCTTTGCCTGGGACGAGGGTGAGGAGCTTGGACTCTCCTTACCTGAGGGAGAAGACATTTAATCCAGGGCTAATCTGTTTCCCTTTCCTCCGATGCTGTGAGCCAGAGGGAGCTATAGCAGGCAGGCTGGCTGGCAGGCTGGCTCTTTTTCTCGTTTTCTCTGCCTTGCTGATGTGCGTTCCAGATTAGGTTGGGGAAGAGTGAAGAATGAAGCTTCTGTGATAAATGAGGAGCCCCGGCTCCCCGTTATCGGGGTGTTCTCGGAGGGGCTCGGCCTCTCTTGGATGCCAGGTCTCTCTGATGTGGGCTTGCGTTCAGAGCACAGTCTGGCCAGACTCGTGTCACTGAATCTGCCAATATTGAGATGGAGCGTTTGACTAACCTTTGGCATTGGAGATTCCCTAACGGTGCGGAGTCCCACTGACAGCCATCTGGCCGGGACGGTGCGTTCTACACACGGAGTAAACCTGCCCAGTGTTTTCTTGGGCTGTTATCTCCCATGTCATGGAGCCGATGATCCTTCTGGGACAAATGACAGAAACGTTTCAGGACTTTTCCCTCCCGCGTTCTAAAACTCGCTGCTTGCGAGAAGGAAGCGGCATCCCGGGAGTTGTGTGTTCGCCCCTGTGAGGCCCGGTCTGATGAGGGCGTGGCGGTCTCTTCCAGATCGGAGCAAGGCCGAGATGGATCTGAAGCAGCTGAGCGAGTCTGTCCAGCAGCAGGCCGCCCCCGTCCCACTCATCTCTCCCAAGCGGCAGATCCGCAGCCGGTTCCAGCTCAACCTGGACAAGACCATAGAGAGTTGCAAAGCACAACTAGGTATGTCTGTGGTTTTCGTTCATCATCATCATTGTCGCCATCATTTGTGGGGATGTCACCCAGGAGAAGTCACAGTTGGATCCTGGCTGCTTTTTTTTTTTTCTTCAATGTTTTTTTTATTGATTTTTTACAGAGAGGATAGAGAGTTAGAAACATTGATGAGAGAGAAACATCAATCAGCTGCCTCTTGCATATCCCCTACTGGGGATGTGCCCGCAACCAAGGTACATGCCCTTGACTGGAATCGAACCCGGGACCCTTCAGTCTGCATGCAGGCTGACGCTCTATCCACTGAGCCAAACCGGTTCCGGCTGTTTTTTGTTTGTTTTTTAAAATATATTTTATTGATTTTTTACAGAGAGGAAGAGAGAGGGATAGAGTTAGAAACATCGATGAGAGAGAATCATCGATCAGCTGCCTCTTGCACACCCCCTACTGGGGTGTGCCCACAACCAAGGCACATGCCCTTGACCGGAATCGAACCTGGGACCTTTCATTCCGAAGGCCGACACTCTACCCACTGAGCCAAACCGGTTTCGGCTGAAATGTTTTCTTCCTTTATTTCCAGCGTTTGCCGTGGGGCATGTTTGCGTGTTTTCTTGGTCCTGCTCTATGTGTGACCACGCCACAGGCTGGGTTGTTTTTTTGTTCTGTTTTTTAAATTTAGGCATAAATGAAATCTCGGAAGACGTCTATACGGCCGTCGAGCACAGCGACTCGGAGGATTCGGAGAAGTCGGACAGCAGCGACAGTGAGTACATCAGTGATGACGAGCAGAAGTCCAAGAACGAGCCGGAAGACGTGGAAGACAAAGAGGCCACCCAGGTGGACAAAGAGCTGCCTGCCGTCAAAGCCAAGCCCAAGCTGGCCAGCCCGGTGGAGGTCAAAGAGGAGCTGAAGAGCCTGTCGCCGCCCGGCGAGAAGGCGGAGCCGGGCTCCGCCAAGGACAGGGCGAGCCCCCCGCCCGGGAAGGACTTCTCGGAGAAAGCCAAACCCTCGCCTCTCCCCACGAAGGACAAGATGAAGGGGAAAGATGAGACGGACTCCCCCACGGTCCACTTGGGCCTGGACTCTGACTCAGAGAGCGAACTGGTCATAGATTTGGGAGAAGACCATTCTGGGCGGGAGGGTCGCAAAAATAAGAAGGAATCCAAAGAACCATCTCCCAAGCCGGACGGTAAGTGACGATGCCCGTTTCCGGTTTCTTGGCTTGTTTTGGAATGCCATCCTTCCTCTGTGTGACCAGAAGCTGTGTGACCCTCTGGTGCCAGCCCAGGAGACCGAGCGGCGCTGGGGTTGGCTCCCGGTCACCTCTCTGGTTATCCGGTAGGACCAGGACTCAAGCTGGGCCTGCCCACCCCTCACCTGCTCAGAACTCCGCACGGATGATTTTTGCGTTGAGTTTTGAGTTGAGAAACGTCTCTCAGAAAATAAGTTGCTCTTGGTAGTCAAGTTATTTTTAGCCTCAGCCCGTGGTCGGCAAACTGCGGCTCGCGAGCCACATGCGGCTCTTTGGCTCCTTGAGTGTGGCTCTTCCACAAAATACCACAGCCTGGGCGAGTCTACTTTGAAGAAGTGGCGTGAGAAGAAGTTCACGTTTAAAAATTTTGGCTCCCAAAAGAAATTTCAGTCGTTGTACTGTTGATATTTGGCTCAGTTGACCACTGGCCTAAGCCACTTCTTCCCTGGCATATTTTTTTTCATTTTCCCCGAAGTATTTGTCAACATTTAGACATTTGACAAGATTGAAATTGTTAGGAGTGTTCCCTTTGAAGGTCTTGGTAAGTCTAGCCTCCCTTCCTTCCCCTCATGCGGCCCAGGCATCTCAAAGTGCGTTTTCTTACAGAACTCACACCATGTGGGTAGGTGGTGCCAGGATGGTGAGCACTCCTTGGGGCACTAGAAGTCTAGCGGCATTGCTGACATATTGTGCTGCGCAGCGCTTTGTCCTGTACAGCGGGGTGTTGAGCAGCATCCCTGGCTTCTCCCCACTGGAGCACCTGCCCGGTTGAGGCCATTCAAAGCGGCTTGGCATTGCCAGGTGCCCTCTGGAGGCAAACTCTGCCGCAGGTGAGAACCACTGCCCGGTCTCGGCAGTGCTCACATGCTGCTGTGTGGACTGGACCAGCAGTGGCTGCTGCCGGCAGCAGGGCATCCTGTTAGTGTTTGGTGTTGGGGTCCACCATGCTGAGACTCTGTCCTAGAGGGACTCGGGAGAGATGACGCCTTCATTGCAGAACGACTTAATATTGTGCAGGCTTCGGCCAATGGGCAGCCACCTGGCTCTCCCAGGCCCCTGTGTGCCTAGCCCAGGGTTCATCTCAGTCTCTGAATTCAGTTTGGCTGGGTCTTTCTCAAGTGCTTACTCAGGTCTAACTTTGGAAAACAAGACCAGTCCAGGAGCTGACGGGATCTTGAGGGCAGGGCCTGGGTCACCTGTGTCCCCCCGGGGCCTGATACATGTGTCTCCAACAAGAGGCTGAGGCGCTGAGTAGATATGGTGAGAACATGCCTCCTAAGCACAGACTGAATGTGTTGGTCGTTTCTGGCCTTCGGTGGTTTCCCTGAGAACTGGCTGGTGTGGAGACCGTGCCAGCACACCTGACTCAAACCCACTCTCGATTGTTCCCATGCAGTGGCTCTTGTCGTAGCTAAAGCTCCACTGCTGTCCGCCACGGGAGGCAGCCCGTCTCCCCCCGAAACGCCGGTCCTCACCCGCTCGTCCTCCCAAACGCCCGCCGCTGGGGTCCCGGCCACCACCAGCACCACGTCCACGGTCACGGCCCCGGCTGCCACCGCCACCGCCACCGCCACCACCGCCATCACGGGAAGCCCGGTGAAAAAGCAGAGGCCGCTCTTACCGAAGGAGACTGCCCCGGTCGTGCAGCGGGTCGTGTGGAACTCATCAAGTAAGTTTCAAACGTCCTCTCAAAAGTGGCACATGCAGAAGATGCAGCGGCAGCAGCAGCACAGCCAGCAGCACAGCCAGCAGCAGCCTCAGTCTTCCCAGGGGACGCGATATCAGACCAGACAGGCTGTGAAAGGTACCGCGCTCCCCTTCTGCTCTCCTGGCACCCCGGCCCTCTGTGCCACGTGCGCAGGAGACCCCACACAGAAACTATGGTTTATTTTTTCTCCGTCCCCCTCTGTTTCCTGGCCGCCGTGTCCCCACGGCCGCACACATTCCACTTGGCATTCTTTTTTAAAAGTCCTTTCGCAACTCGATTTTTTTACTTTTATTTCAAAAAGTTTTTTTTTTTTTGGTTTGTTTTGCAAACGATCCGTGTTCATAGTCTCCTTAAAGAGGGGCAGGATGTTTACCCGGGCCTCCATTCCCGATCCACTGACCTTTCGCTTTATGCTTCTCCCGTTCTCAGCGGCCACCGCGAACCGTAGGGTATTTTTATGCATGTGTGCATATATATTTATACATATATATGGCTCTTCATGACAACACGACTTTTTTTTTCCTCCTCCTTTTTTTTCTTTTTCTTTTTTTTTACAACGTGAAGTGGTACCATTGTTTTTCACCATCAGCATGTTTTGGAGGCCTGTCCGTGTCCGTACACACAGCGCCCCCGTATCCTTTGAGACTGCTGCCTAGCGCTCCCCGGTGGGTGTGCCGGGCGCTTCCGGGCGGATCCCGGGGGCAGCGCTGCGATGCCTACCGCCGTGTGCGTTTCCCGTGCACGCCTGTCGTGAACCTTTGGGCGTTATTTTAGAAAGAGTGCAGGGAGAAGGTGGTAGCCAAGGCTACCTTAGTGGGGAGGAGTTAGCCACCTCCACAGGCAGAGCCAGCATCAGGAACCGGTTGCTGAAGGTGCAGAACAAAAATCTCCTCCAGCCACGCAGGGGGCTCCATCTGGAGCTGACAAAGGGGCAGCAAAGCACTTTCGTGTGGATGCCCGTTGGCTCAGCTTCTGTGAGCACTGGCATAGGTCCTATTCCGTGGGGCACCTGCATAGACCCTCGAAGGTCGGGCTCCTTCACGGAAACTCTTGTGTAGTGAGTGCACCCTAGTGATTAGGGCTCTTTTTTTGAGTCCCTCTCTCCCTCTCTCTCTCTCTCTCTCTCTCTCTCTCTTAAATTGACCTTAGAGAGGAAGTGAGGGAGAGAGAGAGGAACATCGTTGTGAGAGACGTTGCTCATGCTCTGACCAGGGATCGAACCTGCGATCTTCTGGAGTACAGGATGACGCTCCAACCACCTGAGCCGCACCGGCCAGGCTAGTAGGATTCTTAGCCTGGACGTTAAAAGGCAGCCAGCCAGATCTTGCATTGCGCCCCCAATAGAAACCCTTCAAAAACCGGGGAGCAGGAACACGGGAAGATTGCACAGGCCAAGTTGGGGTGCAGCTGGTTTGATCTCGCTGTTTAACGAGTTGATAGGGTTCTGAGATGGGGATGGCCGGTCCCAGGCTCCTGCCTTCGGACCCCAGGAGCACTCTGAGCTGAGGCAAGAAGAAGGCCCAGTGGTGTGGTTCTCAGTGACCATGGTGTCTTGTGTCAGAGACCAACAAAGCTGGACAACGGTTGACGTGGGAGGGACAGGATTTAACCAGCAGTGTCCCGCTGCAGTAGGGAAAGCAGTCCATTGTGAGCTGAGGTCAACTTTTGATTTAAAAGGAGGATGAGGGACTAGCAACGGGGGGGCCAAGTGGGGACTCTATAATAGAGTCAGGGAAGTGAAATCTTACAAAAGGGGGAGGTGGGGCTGGTCCATGTGAAACCACCTGCATTTGCTGGCCGATCCCAGTCAGAGCGAGGGAGCTGGGAGCCAGGTGCCTCATGGTTAGTGTTTGGGCTGGAACAGCCGTGTATTTGGGTGGCCTTGCGATTTCTCCGGGAGGCGGGGTCACCCTGGGGATGCTGCCTGTGGCTGTTGGAGGCCACGTGAGGTTTGTTGGAGTCTTTAGAGACCACGTTGGAGGATCAGTCAGGAAGGCGTGGGGCAGCCTGGCTGGAGTTTGGTTCAGGGGAGCGCCCCGGTCCCCTGAGAAGGAAGAGCTCACACGCAGGGCGTCGGTCAGTTTCCCGCCCTCACCACGGCTGCACGTGGGGACGGGCCGTCCTGCTGCCGGGGCTGACCGGGTCCCTTTGTCTCCCCAGCCGTCCAGCAGAAGGAGATCACCCAGAGCCCGTCCACCTCCACCATCACCCTGGTGACCAGCACTCAGTCGTCACCCCTGGTCACCAGCTCGGGGGGCACGAGCACTCTGGCCTCCGTAATCAGCGCAGACCTCCCCATCGCCACCGCCTCTGCCGACGTCGCCGCGGACATCGCCAAGTACACTAGCAAAGTGAGTGCCAGGGCAACGGGTGGCGGGCGCGCCCAGGACCCGCTTCCTGATGGGTGCTGTTGGGGTCATGACCTCCCAGCTATCGGGGGCTGTTTAGGGGGGCAGATCTCATTTTTGCTGAGGAGCTCCAGGACCGAATTCTTCCCCGTGGTTCTGAAGTTGGACCTACACAGAGAAAGGTAGAGGAGACTAAAGCTTACTCCGAGAGGGCTCAGAGTCTAAACTTTAAAGTCTACCTCACAGGAAGACGATGGCCAAGATCAGAATTACCCTTAGAATTGAGTTGCTCATGAAGGACAGGTTTTCCTTAAGTGCAGGAACAATTTCAGTCAACAGCAAACTTGGGGTTGGTTTGTTTTGCATTTAGAAGCCACATGGAACCCAAAATGGGAGGCATGCAAGGTCTGATGCCCACACCTAGGTCTTTCCAGGATCCAGGAGGCCTGGGGAGGAATGCCCTCTCTCAGGGGACTGGCCCGTCCCCGGGGCGTGGTCCTCGTGTGTGGTGTGGCGGGCGGGATTCCCATGGGGGTGTTCTCTCCGAGAGGTGTGTTCTTTTCTCTCTCGATTTGCCACGTGCTCTTACGCTCTTGTTGAACCGGGAAATGAAACGTGGAGTCTCGGCGACCTGTGCGTGTGCTTGGCGTGATTCGCAGGCCCATTCCCGTAGACCACTCGGTGGTGAGAACTACCATCGGAGTGACAGCCCCACAGGGTCGGGCGCACAGTAGGTGGTTGGTGCCGAGCTGCTGACTGGGTGCCTGTGGTTCCCTAACTCCTCATCGTGGGTATGGCACTCTCAGGAACGGTCAACAGCAGTTAGTGAGTATTCATCTGACGACTCAGTAAGTTGCTAAGTAGGCGGATACAAGAATTTACTCTTTAAGAGTAAGTGAGTGAGTTACTGATGAGTAAACTATTACGTTGATAGAGAGAACGGGTGGAAATAGTTAAGAACGGCTGTTTCTTGAAGTCTTATTTATGATAAAGAGTTGCTGTGATATTGTGTGAAAGGTAGGAGATCTTTTTTTTTTCTGATGGCATGAAACATAGACAAAACTTTTTACCAGAGAGTTTTTGTCGTTTGTCTAAAGAAATTCCTCTGTCGGGGAATTGTGTGTTACCTGTGGCTTTATGACAGACCACGCAGCTCTCACAGGCTTCTTGCCTGTCTGTCTGGGTCGGGCTCACCGGCCCTTCTTCAGGCCGCTGGCTTCCTGCAGTCAGGTGTCTCCGAGGGTCAGGGTTTCGCCTGAAAGTTTTACAGGGAAGGGTCCCCTTTCCCCCCTCAGTTCCCAGCTGGCTGTGGCCTGGAAGCCACCCTTGCTGTGTGGGCCTTCCCAACATGGCAGTGAGCTCCACCAAAGCCAGGGAGGGAGAGTCTGGGAGCTGGATGGAAGTTTCCATCTCACGTAGCATGTCACAGGCATGACACCCATGACCTTCTTGCAATTCACACGTGTATCGCCTTCCATGGATTTGGTCCAAGCTGTCTGATTACAGATGAGAAAACTGAGGCCTGGGTTTGGCTAGTGGTTCTCACGGAGCCAGTATTCACGGCTCCTGCAACCATTAAAAAAAAAAAAAAAAAAAAAAAAAAAGTTTTGATTGATTTTAGAGAGTGGAGGAAGGGAAAGGGAGAGAGGGAAACACCAGTGAGTCCATTGGCTGCTTCCTGCACTCGCCCTTTTAGGGATTGAGCCCGAAACCTGGGCATGTGCCCTGACCGGGCCTTGAACCTTTTTGGTGCATGGGATGGCGCTCACCCATTGAGCCACACCAGCCAGGGCTCCCATGGCCAGTTCTGTGTTCCCTTCTGCCTCCCCTTTCACTCCACTCTTACAGCAACATTGAGGCGTGAGCTTTCTGATGGCAGTTTTCCTTGCTGTTAAGAAAATGGACGCGGGGACATGTTTTTGGAGCCTCCGGGGTGACCCCGAGCTGAAGCCCCAGCTCTGTGTGTTTTGGCAGAAGGGCGCCCTCGATGCGCGGGCCGTTCTTGGCTGTGTGTGGAAGTGAGAGTGAAAGTCCGTCCACGGGTCCGTGATTTCTTTAGAATGGAATGTGACCGTGGCGGCCGGGAGGGATTGGATTTCGCCCGTGTTCTGAAGTTCTCGTGCAAGGCAGTTTCGTTTTCCTGCGTTAGGCCGGCGTGGACGTGCAGTGGGGTAGGGGCCGTGCATGGCGATGGACCGTGGAGCTGCGGAAAGCCGTGTTTTTGCTGGCAGCGTCCCAGCGTGGCCTGTAGCCGGCGGGGAGCGCCCCGTTTGGGGGTCAAGTTGGGGTTACTGTTCTGGGGGTTGGCAGGATTTTCGCAGTCACGTGCTCACGGGGATTTATTTTTCTGTGGAAACCAGATAGACGGGTATTTCTTTATGAACACCCCCTCTGTGTGGCAGGGGCCGAACCCCAGCCTGCACGTGGCTTTCTTGTTTACCGTATTTTCCGGCATATAGACTACTGGGCGTATAAGACGACCCCCTAATTTTACAGTTAAAACATAGGTGTAGGCCTATATTCGCTGTATAAGACTACCCCTCACTTCCGAGGCAACACCAGTTCTTTTTTTAATAGACCGCCTCTCTGACTCTGGCCAATCTGAGCAGGCTTTTTACTAGAACACAGTGTAGCTTCGGGTACAGAACATGTATAATTTGCATGCATAAAAAGCCTGCTTGGATTGGCTGAGTTAGAGAGGCGGTCCGAGTAGCCTTGCAGTGATTGGCGCGGGATCGAGTTGGAAAATTCGTTTAGCGGCATATGGAGACGTTTTTCGGGATATACTCGGCGTATAAGACGCCCCCCCCCCCCCCCCCCCATTTTCGGTTGACTTTTTTTCGTTTCAAAAGTCGTCTTATACGCCGGAAAATACGGTAATCCTCGTGCTCACTCTGCGAGGGGGAGTGGGGGGACACGATGGCGACACACACTGTTATTATCCTTGTGTTCTACGTGGGGAAACTGAGGCTGGGAGGTAAGAGGTAGAGGTGGGTTCAGATCCCGGGCATTAGGTCCCAGGGTGCTCTTGGTCCTGCGTCGAAGCTGCAAAACACAGGGGAGACTCGGCAGCAGCCAGGCCAGGCTGAGACCTACTTTGTTCTTCTGTCCACTCTCTCCCTGCGATGCTGGAGGGGCCTGTCAGCGCGTGGAGGGAGGGGAGGAATTCACCCTGCAGACACACTTGGTCCTCAGCTTTCTGAGGACCTGCCGTGTGGCCCTGAGCTGATGTCACACACTCGCTGATGCCCTCACGAGTCCGACAGTTACACAAAGTGGAAAGGCAATGCCCTCATCAAAGGCGTTAAAATAACAAACCAGCTGAAACTGGTTTGGCTCAGTGGATAGAGCGTCAGCCTGCGGACTGAAGGGTCCTGGGTTCGAATCCGGTCAAGGGCATGTACCTTGGTTTTGGGCACATCCCCAGTGAGTGGTGTGCAGGAGGCAGCTGATTAATGTTTCTCTATCATCAATGTTTCTAGCCCTCTACCCTTCTCCCTTGCTCTCTGTAAAAAATCAACAGAAATATATTGAAAAAAACACACAAAAAAACAAAAAACCAGCTAATGGACTATATTATTGGCCGTAAAAAGGCACGGAGTGCGGATGCACCTTTGGGAGCAGATAAACCTTGAGGAGAGTATGCTCCGTCCAGGAGGCGGGTGCCCGAGGAGCACATGCTGAGTAATTTCACATCGAAGGACTCCCTGGAGCGAGCTGATCTGAATGGATAGGGAGCAGGAGTGGTTGTCGGGAGCTGGGGGGTGTGTGTGTGTGTGTGTGTGTGTGTGAGCATCTTGGGATGTGAGGGGGAGTTTGAAGGTTAAAAGGGAGCGGAGTTTCTTTTTAGGGTAACGAAAAGGTTCTAACATTGATTGTGGTGATAAATGTAGAACTCTGAATATTGCTGACAGCCACTGAATTATACACTGTAAATGGGTGAAATATAGGGTTTATCAATGATCCTACATCATAAAGAGCTAATATGGTAATTAGACCAAACAGCCGAACGACCTTCCGGACATCCTTCCTGACGAAGCCAGTGCCGGAGGGAAGCCAGCCCGGGTCCTGGGTGCCTGCAGGCGGCCCAAGGAAAGCCAGCCGGGTCCTGGGTGCCTGCAGGCGGCCCAAGGAAAGCCAGCCGGGTCCTGGGTGCCTGCTGGTGGCCCAAGGAAAGCCAGCCGGGTCCCAGGTGCCTGCTGGCGGCCAGAGGAGGGAGGCAGCCCGGTCCCGGTGCTGGATGGAATCCGGTGATGGCAGCCGCGAGAAGGAAGGCTTACTCTTGCATGAATTTTAATGCATTGGGACTCTAGTATCTCAATAAAAATGGTTTTGTTTTTTAAAGAGAAAGAATTAAATAACAACAGCAACAAAACCAAACATCCCTCCCTTGAACCCCTGTGCTGGCTACTCCAATGCCCCCGGGGGCCATGGCGTGGCGGCTATAGAAACCGGCTTTATGGCTGTGAGCTTGTCCTGGCGTGCGGGACAGAGAACGTGAGGGGATCCCGACCCTGGTTCACCTCAGGGTTTCTTACCTCGGCACCAGTGGCATTTGGACTGGCTTAACTCTGATGTGGGGGCTGTTCTGTGCACTGTCAGTGTTTAGGGCGCCTCTGGATTCCACCCATGAGATGCCAGTGGCACTCCTGCCCCCCTCCCCTCCCTCGGACCCCGAGCCCCCAGGTGAGACCCGCTGCTTCACACGGGCGGGGTTCAGAGGTGTGCCATCTAGAAGAGCCTCGGGGAGGGGTTGTCTGAATGGTTCCTCTCTCTGTCTTTCAGATGATGGATGCCATCAAAGGAACGATGACAGAGATATACAATGACCTTTCCAAAAACACTACCGGGAGCACCATAGCCGAGGTCAGAGTCGGCGGCGAACTCCCTCCCCGCTACGCGTGTCTGTGGGCCGCTGTGGGACGGCGCCATGGAGAAGCTTCTCTGGAACTCCCTCAGGGGCTGGCCTGGTCGCCGGGCGTGCTCAGCTGATGGGAGTAGTTGGGGAGGGTATTTCTCATTGAGCCGGAAGGCTGATGCTGTGTGTGATCAGTTCATTTTTCATAAAACCGCCCCAACCGGAGCCTGAGTTAACCCACTGGTGAAACTGGGAACCAGATCCTTGTGCTCCATGTAGGATTGGCTCCTTGGTCTTTTTAAAATATATATATCATATTTTATTGATTTTTCACAAAGAGGAAAGGAGAGGGATGGAGAGCTAGAAACATTGATGAGAGGGAAACATCGACCAGCTGCTTCCTGCACACCCCCTACGGGGGATGCGCCCACAACCAAGGTACATGCCCTTGACCAGAATCGAACCTGGGACCCTTCAGTCCGCAAACCAACGCTCTATCCTTGGTCTTTTTATACAAGAGATCCTTGTTGTCTAAGAGCGTGTGTCCCGAGCCTGGGGAACCCAGTCGTGAAAAGCTAAAACGCCCACTGACAAGGTGACCCCTTACAAAAAGCAGCCTCCACAACTTCTCTCTGAGGCCAATTCCCTTCGAGCCAGGCGCAGAACGGGCAGCGGGTGGGAGGACGAGTGGCAGGATTTCTGGAGGTCACGGAGAGGGACATGGAGAAGCTTGGGAATCCCAGGCCACATCACTGACCGGTGAGGGCCGGGCTGGCTCAGCCTGGCGCCCGGCGGCGGAGGGAGGGTCTTCAGGAAGGCGCCGTGAGGGGCCTGCGGCAGACACAGTGTGACTGGAGGGCTTAGGAGAGGCCCTGGGAAAGAGGAGGGACTCACCTGGATGTTTAGTTTTCTGAACCAGTTTCTTGTGCATTTGGGTTAAGCACTGGCCTCTGTGGGCTGGAGCCGGGAGGAGAGCAGCTGAGATCCCGGCTGCCTGCTCTCCATCCACCATGTGACGTTGACCTGACAGCCAGGGCAAGGGCTCCTGGGCCCCGTTGGTGAGCGGCTCCCAGGCCCGCCCTGTAAGCCCCTCTCTGCCATTGCAGATTCGCAGGCTGAGGATTGAGATCGAGAAGCTTCAGTGGCTGCACCAGCAGGAGCTCTCCGAGATGAAACACAACCTGGGTGAGGCCTGGGGAGGGGTCTGCACCGAGCGGGGCCGGGGACGGGAACGACCCTGAACCTCTGGAGTCGGGCCAGGTGTGAATTGAGTCACATGTGCACCAGGGGCCCTCCCACTCCGGGGGGGGGGGGCTGGCTCCTGGAGAGGCCCCCCGGAAGGACCCGGGGATAAAAGCAGGGCTACCTCCGAGCCGGGGTTTGCATCAGATCTGGTCTGAACAGCCCCTGTCCGGGCCCAGGGACAGGCACTGAGGCCAGGTCCTCTCCCCTCCTCCGCCAGAGCTGACCATGGCGGAGATGCGGCAGAGCCTGGAGCAGGAGCGGGACCGGCTCATCGGTGAGGTGAAGAAGCAGCTGGAGCAGGAGAAGCAGCAGGCGGTGGACGAGACCAAGAAGAAGCAGTGGTGCGCCAACTGCAAGAAGGAGGCCATTTTCTACTGCTGCTGGAACACCAGCTACTGCGACTACCCCTGCCAGCAGGCCCACTGGCCCGAGCACATGAAGTCCTGCACCCAGTCAGGTGCGGCCACGGCCCAGCCCAGCTCCCACGGGGCACAGGGGAGGCTGACCCAGTGGGGGGCCTTGCCCAGCCCCTTGTCCGTCTGACAGTCACACACACGGTCCCCTACACACACACACACACACACACACAGCAGAGACCGCAGGAGCAGGTGTTTGGAGCCTCAGACTCTGACGTTTGCTGGAGTGTGGGGCTTGTGATACCAGCCCAGAGGAGTTCAGTTTCATGTGAGGTGCAGTGCTTCCCAATGGGAGCCATTTCCGTGTCCTGTCTCCCACGGCATGGGCAGTGATGCAGACATCTGGGCGTAGTGGAGGGGTGGATACTGGTGTCTAGAAGGCAGGGGCCAGGGATGGGGCACAGGGTGGTCGGTATCTGTCAGTGACACCGAAGTGGAGGAGGCCTGCTGGCCAGGAAGCCGGGTCTCGGGGCTTTCCATCATCAGGATTCCAGGGCCGGCGTGAAGGAGACGGTCTGGGTGTGGAACTGGGCGTCTTGTCATCTCTTTCTAGCACGTGGCACACGTGTTTCGGCCCAGGAGCCTCCGGCAGGAGACACTGTCCCGCTAGAATGGATTAATTCTATTTTAAAAACAATGTATACAGCTAGCTTTTATTTATGGCAAATCCTATTAGCTTAGAATTCGAAATCCTATTAGCTTAGAATTTTAAGTATTTAAATGTAGAAGTCATAAATAATATGACAAGGTAGTGTGTGTGTAGATGGGCAGGATTTTCAAAGGTGACAGCATAAGGCCAGGTTTGAGAAGCACCTTCAATATCTTCCGTTAAAAATTGTTACTTTTAAAAAGACGAGTTTGAACTGTACACTGCTGTGCCCTTTAACCTTCTTCAGGGAAATGTCTTCTGATAGTGACTTCGGATCTCCTAGGTTCTGGGATGTGTTTGAAGACCCCCTTGCGTTGTTACGAGTCGCCACAGCACCCTTCTGCTTTCCTTTCCTTTCCTTTCTTGGCGGCATCATAATGTCCACCCTCCCAAAATTCTCAGACCCCCGGTTTTCCAGGTGTCCGGGTGTCTTCTGTCCCCTGAGGCTCCGGGCCTCTCACCATCATGTTGTCTTTCTCGGGGGTTTCCCCGCCGCCTCAGAAGGAAGAAGTGCATGGGGCTGAGCTAGTTCTGAAACTAGAACTTAGGGAGCTTGTGATTCTAGGTGAGCAGTAGCTGGCTCCTCCTTTGGGCCTTCGTTTCATTCTGCGAACACGCTTTTGTCTCCAGAATCATTTAGGAAAATACAAATGACTATAAACAGTCATTTATTTCCACGTCTGGATTCCAGCTTCTGGAAAACGGGGTGGGGCTGGCCGCCTCGGGGGGTGGTCAGTGTGTTGGGGGGTGGGTCAACGTGCGGAGCCGTGGCGCCCCCGTGTGCGGAGCTGTGGTCCCTGCAGGTCCGGAGGCCATGGCACTCAGTTCACGCGGCTCTCCCCTTCTCCCGCAGCTACAGCCCCGCAGCAGGAAGGAGACTCTGAGTCGAACACTGAAACACCCAACAAGTCCTCCCAGGGCTCCTCCGCCAGCACGCCGGCAGCCCCTTCCGACACCGCCAGCGCCTCGAAAGAGAAGGAGACGGCTGCCGAGAAAAGCAAGGACAGCGGCTCGGTGAGTCCCGCACGCCATCGCCGGCGACGCCCATCCGCTGGGCGGTGGAGTCTCAGTTCCTGTCCCTGGGCCTGCCACCCGGACACGCACCCACCCGTGGCCGTAGATCTGTCCGTCTTCCAGGTGGGCAGTCAGGCTGCGGGTGGGGATGGGCCTTAGGCCGCCTCTCCCCGGCGGGCACCGGGCAGGCGCAGGGGTTATGGAGTCCAAGGTGACATTGGTGCGAGTTTAGAACAGCGTTGTCTGGTGGAACCTTCTGAGGGGCTGGGCGTGTGGAGTCTGCTCTGCCCGGTCTGCAGCCACGAGCCACCAGGGCCCGGGCCCTGGGCTGCGGCTGGTGTGCCGAGCTCCTTAGCTCCCCATGGTCCCCTGGGCCTCGTGGCTGCGGGCGGGCAGGGAAGGCTGCATCTCCCTCCCGCAGCGAGTGGAGTGTCCGACGGGCTGTCTGTCAACGGGATGTTAGTGGCGTGTGGGTAACGTTCTGCATGTTTGGTCGTCATGCCTGTATTTCAGTGTGTGTGAGGAGAGAGAGGTCATTATCCCGTCAGTCAGAGCCCGTTGATTTCAGTGATATTCCTGGTTAGAGGTTAGTGTGAGAGCAAAGTGAACGCACACCGTTTGGGAGGAACAGGCTTCCTCGTTGGAGAGGCCAGGACGCGGAGGGCTGGCAGGCCAGCGAGTGGAGGTGCGGAGGCGGCGAGTGTCCTGGGAGCTGAGGCTGAGGGTTGAGTCAGGGCCGCCCCGGGGCTGTGGTCCAGCCTGTGGGGCCTGGGGACAGCGCACAGGGAGGGGGCCACCCCCGCTGACCTGCCTCTGCTGCCTGTGCCACCGGACAGAGGGCACAGAGGTGCCTTGGGGCAGAAAGGAGCGCCAGCCCCCCAGGACCCCTGGACTCCCCTGGGGGCTCCATTGGCCCCAGTGCCGCGAGTCCATCTCTCTCTCTTTGTATTTCTAGACCCTCGACCTTTCTGGCTCCAGGGAGACGCCCTCCTCCATTCTCTTAGGCTCCAACCAAGGCTCTGGTACGTTGCCCCCTGGTGGGTCGGGCAAGGGGAAGCCATTTCCTTAGAGAGAATTCGAAGGGTTATTGGATTTCAGACGACCGTGGATCCTTAGGGATCCTTGGGGGTGCCCTGGGCGGGTGAGTGGGGGTGAGGGAGTCCAGACACCTCTGACGTGGTCCGCGTTTGCCCGAACAGTAAGTCCTCGCTCAGTGCTGCCGATGGTTGGGCAGCTGGAAGGGAAACCATGTGTGACGGGACTGGTTTTCCTGTAGGCCAATGGGTGCAAGCAGTTAAGCTGCGGCCTCTCATCCGTGTTGTCATGAAGGGACGCTGAACAAAACAGCGTAGTTTGAGGACCCTCTGTATTTACTTATTGGGGAGCCACATGAGATGTCACCTGGACAGGGGGTTCCGCTGTGGCCCTGGGCGGGGAGGCGATGATGTGCTTTGGGGGTGGGGCTGTCCTTCTGCCCCCCGGGAAGTGACCACAATAAACGACACCGAGGGGGACTTAGTTCCCAGCACCTGTGTTCGGTGGGTGAGGGCACTCGAGCCTTGTGGGAAATGAAGAATAATTTTAGGCGGATGATCTTGCTGTAAAAAAATTGTTCTTCTTAGGAATAAATAAACTGGCAGGCTGTGTTGGGAGATTTTCCAAGACTGAATTTTGGTTCTTCTCTTCTGTGAGATTTGAGCTGTCCTTCTTTCTGGCCCAAAGAGTCTCTGTCCTGTATTGGGGTCATTCCATAAGGGTTCTAAGAAGGTATCTTCTTCACTGAGGACAATTCTGCTTCATCCAAGGTTTTTCAGCTCCAAGACCTTTCTCTCTGCTAGATGATTCACAAATTTTTATGTCACTTTTGCATGTGAAGTGCTTGGAGGATGCAATGATATTCACTGCTAGTATGGCATGAGCGGATTTTAGGGAGAATATGAACTTGGCATTGAATGCAAGTGAACCACCTATTGAAAAAGTTAGTCGGGGCCCCCCCCCCCCCCCCCCCCCCCCGCCGATTCCTGACAGAATCTCTGAGAACAGATGCATTTGGCGCGGAAATGGCTTTTGCTTTTGATATTTTCTAGTCCCCTTTCTAACAGAGAGAGCAGGCTTTGCACCTGAGCAGCATGGTGCCCACCTAACAAGTTAATACTACAATTTGCTTTTCACTGTGTTTGTGTAAGAGTTGCCTTTTACGCATGGGCAAGTGTCAATGACTTTCTGCCTGGGGTGGTGCTATAAAAGCGTCCGTTTTATTTCAGTTTAGACATGAGTTTGAACTAAAAACATGAACTAAGAGGTATGTAGGCGGGCTGTGGGTGTGTCCAGTTGTGCAGGTGGTGTGAGAAAGGCCCATGCTGGACAAACGCTGTTTCGGACAGGGGGCGCTGTGCAGGTTGTGCAGCAGCCAGGTGGTGGGATCCACAAGGCTGATGGGAAATGACCGATGTCGTGGTGTGTGGAATCTGCTGGAATAGGCCGGGTTGTTGACAGGACTGTGGTTGGGAGCTGCATCGGATTCCAATTCGGAGGCGAATGAGGTGTATCCTAGCCCAGCGGTCAGCAAACGCTGTGAAACTTAGGGCCACCTGGGCCCCTGCGGGGTGAAAGCAGACACAGATAATATGTCCGTCAGAGAGGATGGCCACGCTCCAGTGAAACTATTTGGAAAAATGGTCCTTGGGCTGGATCTGGGCCATCGCTGGCTGACTCTAACCTAAAGCACACAACCCACGGGGGTGGGAAGAAGATTGTTTTTTTGTTTGTTTTGTTTTAATATATTTTATTGATTTTTTACAGAGAGGAAGGGAGAGAGATAGTTAGAAGCATCAGATGAGAAACACTGATCAGCTGCCTCCTGCACACTCCCCACTGGGGATGTGCCCGCAACCAAGGTACATGCCCTTGACCGGAATTGAACCTGGGACCTTTCAGTCCGCAGGCTGATGCTCTATCCACTGAGCCAAACCGGTTTCTGTTTTATATGAATTAAGTAACCTGTAGGAGAGAGGAGGCAGGACGCTCTGGTAGATGCTGGTGGAAGCTCTGGTAGGTTTGGCCCAGGTGGGTTTGGGGCAGAGCATAATCCCCAGGGAGGGGGAGGGGAAGCCCCCCCCCCCCCCCCCCAATTCTACTTTAGATTCTGGAGGGTGTGTAGCACTGGACTTTTTGCAGAAGGTTGAGGCATACGACTGAGCTTCTGCCAGCCTTGCTGTCAGGGACGATGCAGGTGAAATCTTGTGGAGGGCAGTGGGCTCAGTAGAACACTGGGGTTCTGAGCTCTTCCTAGGCGTCTGGTACCAGGATGGCGAAAGGAGGGAGGAGTCTAGTTGGAAGGGAGAGAGGTTTAGTAGGGGGTCTGAGCTTCCCTGGGGTGGGCACGGGCCTGTTGTCTCTTAAGTTGAAAAATGTGACTAAGGCATTATGTGCATAGAATCCGAGGAAATAAGCCGTACGGGGAGAATAGAGGCCCAGTCCCAGCCTCATTGCTGTGTGCGATGCATGTGGAACTCACCTGCTTACTTGTAAATAATGTCCTTCCCTACACTCTGGTTCTGGGCTTTATTTTTTTTTTATTTTTATTTTTTTTAATATATTTTATTGATTTTGTACAGAGAGGAAGGGAGAGAGAGAGAGAGAGAGTTAGAAACATCGATGAGAGAGAGAGTCATCGATCAGCTGCCTCTTGCACACCCCCTACTGGGGATATGCCCGAAACCAAGGTACATGCCCTTGACTGGAATCGAACCCGGGACCTTTGGTCCCCAAGCCGACGCTCTATCCATTGAGCCAAACCGGTTTCAGCTGGGCTTTATCTTTAGAAATTGCTCATTGATTTCCAGCTTTAAAAGATGAGAGGTAGGCATTTGTGGAATATAATGAACACCACAAAACGATGGACAAAAAACAGAACCAGAGATGAAGCCTCAAACGGACTGTCCAGCCTATGAGGGAAGGCAGAATTAAGGGGGGTGCGGGGGGTAAGACATCAACCAAAGGACTTGTATGCATGCGTATGAGCATAACCAATGGACACAGACAGTAGGGGGGTGAGGGCATGTGCTGGGGGTGCGAGTGGCCGGGGAGAGGTCAATGGGGGGGAAAGGAGATTCATGTAATACTTTAAACAATAAAAAATTAAAAAAAAAAAAAAAAAAGATGAGAGTTAGGGTCATAGACGACGTCTCTTCCATTTCATCCCAAGCCACTTGCCACTATTTTATGTCTCTGAGTTCCCTGGTCAGAGACAAGTCTTACCCTCTGGCTCCTATTCTGCCAGCTCGAGGCAGTCCTGCCCATGCCCCGGCGGCCTGTCTCCTCCCTCACTTCTTGTGCCTGGTCCGTCCGGACTCCCGTCTTCTCCGCTCCGATGCACCTTCGTCGAGGCTGAGGACGGGAGGGTTCTGTGGCTGCAGTTGTCTTCCCGCTGGGGGCTGTGGGCCCGCCTGGGGATTGAAATGCCCGCCCCTGTGTTTGTGTCGGGGGCTGTCCCCTTGGTCCTGGCATCCGTGTGTGGGATCACATTTCCGCTCCTGGGCGGCCTTGCTAGTTCCTGGAGCTCCTGTTTCCCCCTGGATCGTGTCTCCAGCTATTTCCTAACAAGCTCTTCGCCGTTCTCAGCTATTTTATAGAGACGTCTTTCTTGTCTCTCATTTTTGACTCTTCAGTTTCTGACGTGATGGGTGGGTGTCCTGCCATCGGAGCCGAGACTGTGGCTCACCTGACAGCGCGTCTGCAGCCCCATCCTCAGCCCGCACCCCCTGTGCCTCTTCCTCGCCTCCCTCCCTCCTCCTCCCTCCTCCCTCCTCCGTGTCCACATGGCCGTGGATTAGCTACTACTTGCCCTCTGCAATCGGCATTGCCTGGCGCCGCCTCCCACCATGCTGGGGTCTGGCTGTTAGGCTGTTGGCAGAGATCACGGTTCCGAGGAGTTTGCTTTCCAATGCAGAGGATCTGTGGCTCCAGAGTTGCTTTGATGTCGTGCATATCTTATTTCCACCTGTCATGCCGTGCTGTGTCCAGCGATCCTGCGGATGGTTTGGTAGGCATTTTCAAAAAGCGTTAAGTGTCCCCTGTGAGCCACGGAGTGGAGAGGCAGTGCTCAGAGCAGTGGCCTGACGAGGCCCAGCGATGGTGAGCACACGGGGGTGTGGATCTGAGTGGACAGACTCTGAGGATGCCTGTGCTGTTTCTTCAGTTAGCAACCACCTGCCTCTGCCCCAACCGCCACCGACCTCCAGCCGCACCCCACCTACTCGGCCCACAAGTGTGAGTACGCCCCCGCCCCCCGGAGCCGCCCAGCCCCCTCCTGGCAGGCGGAGGCCGGGGGTGTGCTTCTGTGGGGGTGTGTCCTTTTCTGTTCTTCTGAGTGATGGGTCTTGCTTTGGGCTTGTATGTCTTGGTAACGGGCCCTCTGGTGGCCATGGAAACGGCCAGAGCATATGGTTTGGCTTCTCGAGGGGACTTCCTCGCTCTTTTCCTAAAAGGCCCCCGGTGAACACCGATCCTCCCCACGCCCTGTCCGTGTGAGCTCAGCGTAGGCCCCACAGGTGCTGTCCTCTCAGCCCCGCACTCATTCCTCCACGCTCCCCTGAGCAGGGCACTCTCTGGGGCTTACTGCATGGCTGCAGGGACTTCTCACGATCGGGGCTGACCAGCCTCAGCGCTCCCCAGGGTCCTTCCAGAAGGACTGATGGTGCCACGGCCACGCACGTCCAACTCACAGGCTGACGCGGGCCAGATAAAGAGGCACGGGCCCGCAGGCCGTTCGTTTGACATGCTTGAGGTAGGCAATCAGATCGGGCAGAATGCTACGAAGAGGCAGAGTGGGGGCTGTTAAGGTGGAGCTGGCCCCAGAGAAGTCCCGATTGGTCGTTACAAAATAGTCAGAGGGACGTGACGTACAGCATAGGACACACAGTCAGTGACATGGTTCACAACTACGTGTGGTGTCAGGGGGTCTCTTTGTAAAGTTTATGATTGTCTAATCCCTAGGCTGTACACCCTACACTAACACAAAATAATGTTGAACGTAATTGAAAAAATTAAAAGTAAAAAAAGGCCGCCCCAGCCCCGCTCTGAGGGTCCATGATGCAGTGACCAGGAAGCTCCTCTGTGAGGACTCACCTTGGAGATCCCGTCATTCTCTTCCCGCCCTTCCTGACAGCTCACCCCCTTCCCCCCACCGATGACACGGCCCCCCTCCCCCTCATTTGGATCCCTGCCTCTAAACTTGAAGCGGACGTCTTTCAGTCAGCTAGTACCGCCCCGCCCCCTCGAGGCTCTGCACAAAGCTGTGCTCCGGTCTGTCTGTCGGAGCCGGTACATGGCCTCAGTGTGCAGGCCTAGGGGCTCGCTGCCAGGCTCTCGTAGGCGCCTGTCCAGGGAGGCCGCACGCCTGGACCGGGGGACGGCGGTCCAGGTACCTACCTGTCTGCCACTGCGGCTCCTCGTGTCTCACATCATGTGCCTCGTGGTCCTTGACGCCGTCTCAGGTCTGACCCGGCTCCGCACTCCGTGGTGACCCTCCCTCCGGCTGGTCCTTCCCGGGGCCAGTGGTCTGTGCTCCCCGCTGGCCTCGGCCGTTCTGGTCCCCGTTCCTCCTCCTCTGTCATCCGCTCCTCTGGGTGGTTTGGGTTCCGTCTGTTTCTCGAGTTGCCTCTACGTTGATCGGAGAAACTTGGTGTTAAGTCGGTAGACCACACATCACACTCGGTGGGGCCTCTCCCTATGCCTGAGGTCGGCCGCAGGCGCTCGGGGTGCTCAGTGTCATGTCCTGAAGATGCCCGGGTATGGGCACTGCCCCCGAGGGGCCTTCCCTGGCCATTTCCTCTCTCCTCTTCCTTCTCTGTGAGCATGACACCCTCCCGTCTTTCCAGCCAGCGCGGTGACATCTTAAGGTGAGAAGACGTCCCGCTTTTGGACAATTTGTCCCGCGTCCCACGGCGTTTCAAAAACAGTTTTGAAACGCCGTGGGACACATTGTTAAAAATTGAGACACTCCCGCCAAAAGCGGGACATCTGGTCACCTTATCCTAAGGAGATGCACCGTCTGCCTTGGTCTTCTGCAGACCCACCCGCTCCAGGACGCGGGGTGGCCATGCGGGGGGCGGGGTCCAGGGCGGGCAGAGAGGGGAGCAGGGCGGGTGGAGAGGGTGCAGGGCGGGTGGGGAGGGGGTGCAGGGCGGGTGGAGAGGGTGCAGGGCGGGTGGGGAGGGGGTGCAGGGCAGGCGGGGAGAGGGGTGCAGGGCGGGCTGCACGGAGCGCTGCTCCCGTGGAGGCGGTGGGAGGCTGAGCCTTTCTCTCTGTTGCTTTCCCCCCAGACCACGCCCGGGGCGGTAAGTCCGGGGGCTGGAGCGGCGGCGGCAGCGAGGAGAAGCGAGGACCATCGCGCTCCGAGCACAACAGCAGCGCGAAGAGCCTCCTCCCGAAAGAGTCTCGGCTGGACGCCTTCTGGGACTAGGGCCGCCCCGGGCCCCGCGCCGCCCGCCCCGGGCCCGCGGGGGAGGAAGAGCGCGGACCCTGGGCCGCCGGGACTCGGTGCCCAGACGTGAGGTCTCGCCCTTCGGACCCGGGGCCCCGCGCGGGCACGGCCCCTCCCCCCACGGAGGGCCCCACACTACACACGCCCACGGCCCACTCCGAGGACCGGCCACACCCACACGGACTTGGGCTCTCGATGTAAATAATGTACAATTTGTGGATGTCCCTGAACTTAGAGTACCTCCCCTTTTTATATTTGTATGGACTTTAACTTATAAAAGGTAAAAAAGGAAAAAGAGAAGCCGTTAGGAAAACACACCCAACAACACAGAGGACGTCCCGGTGTTGGAGAAGGGTGGTCCGTGGCCCCTCCGTCAGTCTGTCCGTCCGTGTGGAGGCGGCCCACGGGGACGTGGTTCCGGCACAGACTCTGCCATCGCGGGCACATCCATCAGCCACCGGCCCTCCCCGACCCCCCACTCCTGCTCCATCCGATCACGCTCTCTGGACCCAGAGCGAGCTCCTGCTCCGCGACCTGGGCGCCGACTCTGCTCCTAAAAGGGAAAACCCACGTCCTTGTTTACAGAAGGGAGGCAGAGACAGCCCCACTCGCCCGGCGCAGGAGACGAGAGCACCGTCGGCCGAGAACACTGTCGGCCGTTTCGAGCCCGTGGCCTGCGGCTCCTTGCCGCCCGCTCACGCGCTTGCAGAGAGACCCTGTGCTCTGGGGGACATGCGGGCGGAGGCAGGTGCACGCAGAGGACCCCGTTCGAGCCTGGGATGAAGCATGTCTGTAGTATTTATGCCGACGGGATTTTACGTTTTTATGTAAGCATGAAACCAAGGCAGCAAGCGCGCAAGCCCACGCCCGCCACGCTGGCCGTCACACTGCGGACGCTGTGTAGCTCCATTCTGTACGCTGTGCGGAACGAAACGCATCGAGCGCGCAGAGGGGGGCGTCTGTATAGGAGAAGATTAATTGTACGATACCATTCCAGCCCATCTCGTTGTACATTTTAGTCTCGTTTCCTTTCTCTTCACTGTTGGTAAGAGGATGCAAAGCTGTACAGTGTCCAGCTAGTTTACCTGTATTAGAGGAGAAATTAAAAAGGGAGTGATAGAAGGAGACAGGAGAGAAAGAACATGTGTGAATTGCAGTTATCGGAAAAGAAATAGCCTAGCTGGCCTTATTTGTGAAGCATAATTGCTTTTAGCATATGGAAGTATTTTTTCACATTTTCTTTGTATAAAATTTGTATTAAACTTAAATATCTTTTTTGACGGTGGTGTTTCTTTGTGACTGAGCCAGTGGACTCACGACACGGTATGCTCTTTTGGGTTCCTCCCCTTCTCCCCACTTTTTTTCAGATTCTTCACCTTTTTTAAAATTAAACTGTTTTGGAAAAACGGCTTGGGCGTCCTCGAATTTGCAGTCTTCCCCTGGGTCTGGATGGCCGCGGCAGGTTTGCGTGAGGCACCCAGGAGGCCAGGTCCGCAATAAGGGCCCCGCGTCCAGTTCCTTCAGTGTTTTTGACGGAACCATGCCTGTCACAGCCCGCAGCTGATGGTATGCTGATGGGCAGGGAAACAAGTGAGGGGCCCCTGGGACTCATCCCAAGTGGCTGCACGGGAGGGTCAGGATTGGGTGGGCAGATGAGGAGGAAAGGACTTGGGTGATCCGGACAGGACTGTGGGCCCTTCTTCCTCTGACTTTAGTCTGGACCCAGTGTTTCCAGGTGCCCAGTGTCTCTGACTCCATGAAGGAGGAAAGGAGGGAGCGCACCATGGGCTCTGCCATGATCCTTGCTCTGTTAGCGATGGCCAGGATGGTCTAGGGGTGATCTTGAATGCAATTAAGCCCTCTCGCCACCTGGTGGCCACGTTGCAGAACTGCAGCCCCAGGGAGCGCCATTGGGAAGCCCTCAGATGTGGCATCTAAAGGTGGGGTAGATACCAAAGGTGGTAAACAAGCAGGGTGAGAGGGAATCCAATGGGTGTGATTGCCCACGGCCTGAGAAGCCGCCTGTGAGCAAAAACTGAAGAGGTGGGGACAGGGCCAGGCTGCTAGGGCAGCGACTCTAAACTCGGGCTGAACATTAGAAGCACCTGGGGAGAGAGAAAACAAACCAAAAATGCCCAGATGCTACTTCCCTGAATAACGACAGCCGTCTCTCTGGCGCTTGGGTCTCTATATTTTCCAACGTTGCTCGGGTGACCCTAATGGGCAGCAGAGCTGAGAGCTAGTAACCTGGTTGGAAGAACAACCCAGGTAGAAGGAAGAGCAAGAGTATAAAAGGCCTGAGGCGAGAACCTGGCTTCTTTCAGGAAGAGAAGGCAGGCCAGTAAGGCCAGGAACGAGGAGCTCAGAGAGGCAGAGGGCTGGCCAGGGTGGGAGGTGAGATGGGTGTATTTGCATTAGTTAAAGTCCAGTGGTCGGCAAACTGCGGCTCGTGAGGCACGTGTTGTTGTAGTGTAACCCCCATCTTACAAAGGACGCCTCAAAAAGCCGAATTATAAAGTCATTTACTAAAGGCCGGCGGCATACGAGGGGCTACAGCGCTCCAGACCTCGCAGCCCCGAACAGCTCGCCACATCTGGCTTATAGGGGCAGAATATCTCAAAAGCATCTTTGGGTCTGGAATGTTTCTCGACAAGCATTTTTACAGAAGCGAAATTGAGCAACTTAGTTATCCAAAGTATGTACGAATCACTGAGTCAACAGAAACACATTATCTGGGACCACCGGGGCAATTTAGAATACTTATGCTGTCCAGATTCCTGGACCACTGAGTCAACCTAAACTCAGGTATCTGTAGCCACTGAGACAATTTGGGATAACTGAGTTGTCCTGGGTCCCAGAAGAATGTGCTTCCATGACCAGTGCGGTCACAATCAATGGGACATTCAAACCATCATCCATGGAGTATTGGGGTAGCATACATAAGTTCAGAAAATCAGAATAACTTTTAAATGGGTACAGAACCCAAAACAGCGAGGTTAAAATATTAAACAGCAATTTTTACTCAAGTATGGTTGCTACCATACTTCAATGCCTCAATCAGATTGAGGATGTTTTTTAGCAAATGGCCAGCTTAGGAGTACCTTAATTAAGTTAATAACAATGTACCTTACTTATGTAGTTTCAGTTTAAAAAATTTGGCTCTCAAATTTCAATCGTCGTACTGTTGATATTTGGCTCTGTTGACTAATGAGTTTGCAGACCACTGGGTTAAACCTAGGTTTCACCTGGGTGTATCTGATAATTGAGTCTAAGTACCTGAGATATTTAATTGGCTGAACCTGGATACCATCTCAGTCTATCTGATTGGTTGAGCGTGGGTCACGTGCTTAGTCCAACTGCAAGGGAGGCTGGAAATGTGAGATTCTGCCTGCTTCTGGTGCAGACTCCTGAGGTTGGGAATTGTCCACACAAAAGGCCTTAGGTTGACAAAGACTTGACAGCACCCACTGCAGAATTGTCCAAAGTTTCTGTCTGTCAGGTCAGTCGTAGAGAGCAGAATTCACCCAGTCAGTGAGAGCAGAAGGATTTGGTAAGCCCACAGGGGTGTAATCTGTATGGTATCCATTTGGCTAGGTTGGAAACTACATTTCCCAGAATCCCTTTCCTTGAATGGTTCTGAGCTAGAATTGACCAAAAGAGCAACTTGTGTGAGATTTTTGAAGGTGGATAGGAAGCAGTGTTAGGGGCAGAAATAGAATACTGGGGACTAGCTATTAGTTATAAGAAAACTCATAAGAAATGTTAATCATGCTCTGTGAACTGTGACTGATTTGTTCTGATTAAAGAAAGCACATTCTAACCTGGCTGGGAGGTGTACGGGGGACCTGGGAGCTCCCTGGTGATGCTGCTCATCCGCTCCATCCAGGAAGTGCCTGTTACCATGGAGAGAATAACCTTGTGGAGGAAAGGAGACAATGGAGTCCCGGATGTCCCCTGCCCTTTGCAAACCCCCTCCCCTCCACATTGCCCATGTTGCTCGTAATCTGTAACCATTATACCCATTCTTATTCCTGTGCCCACTTCCCCACGTACCCTTCACCCTCGTACCCCATATGAACAGCTGGCTTATGGGGGGAGGGGTGCAGAGGGGATTTTTGTGGGTGACCTGCTGGCATTAATGGAATAAATGCTCCTATATGGTCCCACCTGGTCTCTGTTGAATTGGCTCAAACAGTGACCGGCAGCCTGGCCCCCTTGGAGGTCCAGTTTCAGCAGCAGCAGCAGGCTCCCTGGCCCTGGCTGTTCTCGGCGCTGTGTCCAGGGCTCCTGGGCTCCAGTGCCTGGCCCAACCCCGGGTGCTTGGCTGCAGAAGTGATGTTTCCCCATCGACTTACCTACCAGTGCCCCTCTGCAGACCCACGCGGTGGCTGGATGTGCCTCACGGCTGTTCAGAATGCCTGGCTGCTGACTCCCTATGCTCCCCCTTTCAGACCTCCACTCCCCCAGCTCCTCCCACCACGGGGGAAGGCCCAATGCCCATCAGGTCTTACCCCAAACACCTGGGCCAGACCTGGCTGCGTCCCTGATTGGGTCTGACTGACACCGGATGAGTATTTACAGAATCATTGGATGGAGAAAGCCACACTGCGGGCCTGAGTCACGGTGGGGGTGGGGTTGGGGGTGGGGGTAGGAGTTGGGGGTGGTGCTGCTCCCACGGGAGAAGGCACGTGCCCCTAACCTTCCTCTCCACGGACCTCAGCACCTACCACGGCCGTTCTCTGTGACGCCGCTGGCTGGCGGGCCGCACCTGCCCCAGGTCCCTGCTGTAAGGCGTCTGTGGGCCGGTTTCAGCTTTCTAGCCTCAGCAGCTCAGGGGAGCACAGCAGCAGGAGGAGGGCGGGCTGGATGTGGAACAAGCCAGTTCTCACCCAGAGATGTGGCTGGGGATTGAACCTCTGGCTTTGCCATCCGGCCCGGGACACGGTGTTCATGGGAAACCGTTGTCCACCCGGCCCAGCACAGAGTCCAAGGCCAGGCCAGGGGGGCACCAGGCCGCTTGTTAGAACAACCCAGCCGTGACCTTGGTTCACCTTGGTAAGCGGGAGAAGCAGGGCAGTATCGTCTACAGCTCAGGCAGTTCACGCGCAGTGCACCGAGGGACCCGCTTTCTGCACGATGACATCAGCCCAGAGACTGAGAAAGCTGCCTGAGCTCACACAGCTGTTTAGTGGCCGAAGCTGAACTTGACCCCAGTCTGATTACACACAAAAAAAAGCCTGCTCTTAGCCATTACTATACCTTTGTCACTACTGTAAAAGCCACTCATTCACTCACTCACTCATTCTTAATTATGTACTCAGTCTCAGCTGGGCAGTTTCACGTGCTGGGGACAGTGGTGGACAAAACAGAGGTACTCCCCGACAGGTGTGGCTCAGTGGTTGAGCACTGACCTATGGATCAGGAGGTCGTGGTTTGATTCCTGGTCAGGGCACACACCTGGGTTGCGTGCAGGAGGCAGCCAGCCGATCAACGATTCTCTCTCAGCATTGATGCTTCCATCTCTCTATCTCTCTCTTCCTCTCTGAAATCAATAAAAAAATATTAAGAAAGAGTAGATATAAAGAAAAGCCACACAAAAACAGACAGAGGTAGATAGAGGGCCGTGGTTAAGATGGGAATTACAAACTGCTCCCTGGGCCACACAAAGAATGGAAACCAGAGGAACCCTTGGGGAGGAAAGTAGACATAGACATGCTTTCTTTGTAACTTACACGTTAGATTTGTGTATCATTTTTTTCCTCCTTGTAACATGTTAGATCCCTGGGCTTAGTTTTTGTTTCTCCACTTTTGATAGACAAGTATTTCTCCACGATGAAAAACACAGCCAGCATGTGTGATGCTAAGTGGTAATGATACTTGGCCTCAGTGTGTCGGGGAGACACTAGGGTGTGGTGGGGACTGTGGTAAACAGGCGAGCCGGGAGAGTGCCTGCCGCCGTGGTGTGGCTCCGGTGACCTGGGGCAAATGCAGGCCCAGTGCCTCCAGATCGTCCACCCTTTTTTTTTTTTAAGAATGTTGAAAATTTAGGCTTTGAGTTCCATCTCCCAGTTTTAAGTAGTTGGATCAAAGTTTGAAAACATAACGTGAAAGGAATAAAACTGGTCTGTGGGCCAGATCTGTCTGAGCCACTGGACTGCCACCTTGGGCTGAAGAGCATTAATTAAGGAGCCAAAGACGCTGGCTGGAATCGAAGCCCCGCCACCTTTCAGCTGGGAGGTCATAGGTGAGCCACAACACCTCTCTAGGCCTCAGTTAGGCCCTCTGTAAAATGGGATTTATCAACAGCATTGCTGGCCAAGCCTTCTTCTCAACTAGCATTTTCCAAACAGTGGGATGCGAAATTGATTTGGTGGATTTTGACCTGCACCATTTAAAATAGAATAGGATGGAAAAAAGGCTGCATCATAGTAGTATAGGACAGCGTTTTTCAACCGCTGTTCCGAGGCACACTAGTGTGCCGCGAGATGTTGCCTGGTGTGCCGTAGGTGCAGACAAGACAAGAATTTTATAATTTTTCACTATTTTGTTTACTTAATATTTCATAATAAAGTAATTATAAAATACTTTCTTTGTGTTTATTTGATTCCTATTCAAGAGAATTACTTTATATATAGTCAATATAGGCACAGAGTTAAATTTTTTAACATTTTCTAATGGTGGTGTGCCTCGTGATTTTTTTCATGAAACAAGTGTGCCTTTGCCCAAAAAAGGTTGAAAAACACTGGTATAGGAAGGCATTGTGCTGTGAAACATTTGAGCTCCACACGCATGACAGGCATGCACTAGTATTTACACACACACACACACACACACACACACACGCATGTCTGTATTCTGCTGGATCTTGATGTAATTTGCATTTCTTACTGAGGACTGGGGTAAAAAAGTTTGAAAACCACTGGTCTAAGTTTTGTTCTGCCTGAATGCACTCAGTACTAAAGACGAATCTGTGAGGCTGGCTCTCTGTCATCCCCATTAACAACTGAAAAGCTGGGGTTCACAGAGGTGACATCCCCACAGGTAGTAAAAGGAAGGGCTGGGATTTGACCCAATGATCTTAACCATCATGCATTCCTTCCTCTCCAGACAGGGCTATGGTGGTTGAGCTGATTCAGGTTAAGGGCTTAGTCTAGTGCCTGGGACACAGCAGATGCTTAATAAATGTTAAAAACTGGGCTTGTAATTGCAATCTCTCCATATATATATATTAGAGGACCATTGCATGATATTTGTGCAAGAATAGGCCTTCCTTCCACTGGCTTTGCTCCCGGCTGCCCAGGAGCCGCCAAGTCCTCACTCCCAGCCAGAGCACTGCTCCCTCCACCCCCTCCCTCCCCCTCATAGCAGGTGTCCCACCCCAGCTGGTTGTTCCATGCTTGCATATGCAAATTAACCTACCATCTTTAATTGATTAACTTGCATACTCACACCTGATTGGCTGTGGGTGTAGCGGAGGTATGGTCAATTTTACATGTTTATCTATTATTAGGTAAGATATATATGTATACACACACACACTAATAAAAGGGTAATATGCTAATTAGAATGGGTGACGGGACATCTTCCAGACTTCTGACTTCCTTTCAGACAGTTAGGGGGCAGCCAGGCAGGCAGTCAAGCAGTTAGGAGCCAGAGGTCTCAGATTGTAGAGGGATGTCCAACTACCAGTTTAGGCCCAATCCCAGTCAGACATCCCCTAAGGGATCCCTGATTGGAGAGGGTACAGGCCAGGCTGAAGGCCCCCCTCCACCCATGCATGAATTCCATGCACTAGGGCCTCTAGTGTGTGTGTGTGTGTGTATATATATATATATATATGGAGAGAGAGAGAGAGAGAGAGAGAGAGAGAGAGAGAGGAGGGCTGGGTCTCTGTAGGCCCATTTATAGCAGAGTGGGGGGCGAGGCTGTAAGGGCAAAGACACACCCTCACTACCTACAGCCAGTGTTCACCAAATATATATATATATTTTTGCCAAGTAGTTAATGATGGAATTTAAAAAGCAGTATTTGGCTGGAGCAAGCTTATCAGCATCCTCAGAAGTTCTGGATATAAAAATAAATCTCCATTTTCCCCAAACAATTTGAACTATTACATTCACGTTATTAAAAATCAGAGCAGGCAATGTTTCAAGTTGGGCAGAGCGAGGGGACCAGGGGACCAGTGCTTCCCAGCCCTGTGGGGCCGATGGCTCCTGAGGCCCTACAGTGCCCAGTTGCCTCCCAGCACAGACACTCCTCTGGACTGGGATCTCCATGTGGCACAAGTCAGTTTACCAGGAAGCCTGGGCGGGGCCTGAAGGAGATGCTTTGCAGGAGGCTCAGGCCGGCCGCGGCATTGCACTGCCCTCTGGTGGTCACCGGAGAGCACAGCCCCGCCTGCGCTGAGCTGGCCTCAACAGGGGCTGAACAGTGCGGGGAGAATGGAATGACTGCAGACCATGCAACAGCGGGAGCCACCTTAAAAGCATCATGTGCGAGCGAAGCCAGGCACCGAGGGGAGTGTCCTGAGGGCCCGCTTACTCGTATATGAACTAGATGTGGCCAAACGCAGCGACAACCTGAAGCCTGTGGAGTGTGGGCAGAGGCTGGGCAGGGCCGAGAGGCAGCTTATCTTCCTTCTTGGTCGGGGTGGCGCTCACCCACGGGCAATCACAGGTGAAAACACATCAAGGTGCTTACTTGTGCTCTGTGAGTGAACGCCCTGGACTATAAAATAAAGCTAGAAAATCTCCTTTAAGTTCCTGGGGAGTCCCGTGACCACAGGCCCTGCCCCCATCCTCCTCACTCCAAGCCATCCTCCCCACTGTGGCCATTCTCCCGCTTAGAAGTCTGGCGTCCTCATTGGGTTTGGAATAAAATCCCTACTCCACCAAAGTCCAAAAGCCATGACCAAAGGGTCCAGCCAGATGCGACCCGGCCTTGCCCTCTGCCCCCTGGCCTCTGCCCAGGCCTCTGGCCACTCGGCCTCCTTTCGTTCCCTGCAGCCGGAAAGCCCCCTCCCGCTCACCTGGGAATGCTGAGCCTCCTGGTCTCTCCCTGGAACACGTTCTCCGGCTCTTCTCACCACCCGGGGCTGATCTCGGCTCTCCCCTGCGCAGAGGAGACCAGCACTGCATCGCCCCTCCTGCAGCCAGGGCCTGAGGAGGAGGCAGCCTCCACCGCTGACCGAGCAGCTCCAGGCCACGCATTCTGAAAGCCACAACCTCAGCCACCAGGAAGCCTGTCCCTGGGACAAGCACGGGCCACTCTGTGGAGCCTGCATGCTGCTCGGGGGACAGCCTGGGACACTCACTCTCAGGACCCCTTTCAGCTGGTCTCCTGGATGCTGGCTGGCCTCAGCCTCCGACCCACCTCCTCCTCCCCCTGAGGTCACATGGCCTGCTCTTCCCTCCTGCCCCCTCCTCTTCCTGAAAGGGGACTGAGGTGTGGTTCAAGCGGGAAAGCAAGCCCGTGTGCGGAGGAACAGGTGTGCGTGCTGGCTCCCTGCTCCCTCTCCGCCTTTCCTCTCACGGTAGAAGGCTGGTGCGTGAGAAAGCTGGGGTCACAGTGCGTCCGCCTGCTTCCTGGCGTGTTCCCTGCACAGGAATGTCAGCTCCGGGAGGGTAGGGACGGCTTCCGTCCATTCGCACCCGGAAGTCGAGAAGAGCACCTGGTAGATGGTTGTTGACCCCTTGACCCCACCTGACCAGGTGGGGTGAATGAGTGGCTGCAGCACCACCACGCACACCTGCCGGGGGTTTCCTGGGTCCCAGCCCAGACCGCTTTGGCGGCAGTGGCTCGGTAGAGGCGAGGCTCCTGGGATGGGGCAAGGAGGAGGTCGTCTGAGTCACAGAACCGGTTTTCTCAGCCTTTGCACCAGCACCGTGAGGCCCACGAGGAAAGTGCTGGTGCTGTTATTTGGGGGGAGACTGTGGCCAGAAACAAGCTCCATCTGTCTATCCAAACACCTATTCATTCACTCACTCACTCACTCACTCACCTTTCCATAATACCACACCATCATCCACTCATACAAACAGCCATCCACCCACTCATCTCACCACACAAGCATTTGGTCATCAGTTCAGTCTTCCATCCCATCATCCATCTACCCATAACCCTATATAAAAAACCATCTTATGGATAGTTAACCATCCATTTACCCATCCATCCTCCTATCACCCAGCTAGCCATTCACCTTCTAATTCTCCACTATCTGGTCACCTAACCAACCATCCACCCGCCCACCCAACTATTTAACCATATATTCATCCATCTGTCCAAATGTCCATCTGACTATGATTCCAGCCATACTTCCATCCTCCCTTCCATCTCATCTAGAATGGGATTCCAATAGGTATCAGCATCCACTCTGTGCTTGCTCTGGGATGCAGAATCGAAACCAACAGAACCTGCCCCAAGGGAGTTCAGGGTCTAGTGTGTGGGGGTGGTCTGTCTCACCCTGGGTGATGGCCTTCTAGCCTCAGAGATTCTAGCTGGGAGACCCCAATTACCGTGTCATCTCCCGACTCCACCCACGTGGATACACCAGCAACTGGTAACCTGGATTTCACCAACATGGATAGCGGGGGAAGCCTATACTTGCATTTAGCATCTAACCAGATGGATCCGGCCCTGATTGGACCTCTTTGAGCAGCACCAGTCCTCCAGGTGTCCTCAGAACTTCTCTAAATGACCCTCCTGCCCCTCCATGGGTCCTTGGCGCACCCGCTGGAAAATAAAATCTCACCATTGGACCGGAAGGTGTTGTATTGTTCAGCCCAGCCCTCATTCCCCCCAGTCCTTTTAGTAACAGCCACTGACTTTCCCTTTGGGGACCAGCTCTCCCCAGCTTTATGCTCATGAGGGATCACACCCCAAACCCAGCTCCATGGAGCCCATGACCCTTTTGGCCCGTGTGGTTTTGCTAGAAGATTCTCGAAGCCTCTCTGCCGCTCAGGGAAGAGCCTGCAGGGAAGGAAGGCCACCCAGGGGAACATCGTTTGGCCGCCTGGATCCAGCCACGCCCAGAGGAGCCATCACCTAAAGTTTCCGAAGACTTTTTTATTTTTATTTTTTGGCTTCGGCAAGTCCGAGTTGGGTTTTATTCCTTTGTAAGTGAAAAGGTCCTGGAAAGACAAACAGGTTCAGAAGCCGCAGGAGTGGCCATGAAGTAACGACACCCTATACCCGGTTCAAAATGTAAACGTGGTTTTATTGAATGCCTTTTCTCCATCACAAGGTACCGCCTCCTCCCCACGCCCCCTCCTCCAGAAAACAAGATGGCAGCATAAGGCACGTGCACTGTCCACACGACGTCAGGGTAGGTCCTTACACACAGAGATAAGCAACAGTCTTCCCACAGCCCCCAGGCGCCGCCCGCGCCGATTGCTCGAAGATGATTGTCCCCCCAAAAGCACGCCCGGAGCGGTGTGCCCACCTCAGAACCCAGGCCGCGCTGCATGCCTGTTTCCAAACCAAGCCGGACCAACGCTAAGGAAACCAACCACACGGGATGAGAACATAACAGCGGGGGAATGAGATTCGTCCATAAATTAAGAAGAAGAAGAAAACCCGAGCCTTGTCCCGCCTCGCCCCAGCCCTCCCCCGGATCGGCCACCTCGCCTTTGTTCTGTGAGACTCGGAGGAAAGCCTGGCCTCCCGGTCAACCCTCTCCCCCAAAGTCAGACGCCCCAAAGCCACTGCCAGGGACTCTGTGTCTCCGGACCCGCGTCTGGACGGGAAGAACAGCTTCAGGGACGGTCCCGGATGGACGGATGCCTCCTCCTGGCTGCAGGGACCCTGCCCCGGGCCCAGCATCCGGCGGGAGGCGAGGCCTGGGCGGGTGGTCCGGGGGCAGGTGTGACGGACGGACGTGAGGGCTCTGCTATAAATACTCCAGCTCCAGGGCGTGCCTCAGCGCCTCCAGGTCGGCATGGCAGGATATCCGCCAGAAAGGCATGTTGTGCTGGAACACAGAACACCAGCCCACGGTTAGGCCCTGCTCTGCGCCCCGCGGCCCCCTAGCCCGCACCCCCTGGCCCTGTGCGATGGCAACGCCAGACAGCAGAGCCCGCGGGCATTTTCCAAACCAGGAGGCACCTGACGTCGTTAGCAAACCTGCACCCACCCATCGGGCCACACCGGTTTCATCCCCTCTGGCCTGTTCTGCCCAGTTCATCTACCGAGACCACCTGGCATTAGCCACACAGCGAGAGGGCGACTGATTTAAAACGTGTTCCCAGTCCTGCTGTTTCCAGAAGGACGTCTCAGCGAGTTAACAGCCCCGCCGACACCTGCTCCTCTTGTGTGAACAGAGTGTGGGGCAGGCCTTGGTGGCGAGGGTGGTTTTCTTTGTCACTTTAAAAAAAAAAAAAAAAAAAAAAAATATATATATATATATATATACAGCCGAAACTGGTTTGGCTCAGTGGATAGAGCGTTGGTCTGGGGACTAAAAGGTCCCAGGTTCGATTCCGGTCAAGGGCATGTACCTTGGCTGTGGGCACATCCCCGGTAGGGGGTGTGCAAAAGGCAGCTGGTCGATGTTTCTCTCTCATTGACGTTTCTAGCTCTCTATCTCTCTCCCTTCCTCTCTGTAAAATATCAATAAAATATATTTAAAAAAATAAAAAAATATATTTTATTGATTTTTTTTACAGAGAGGAACAGAGAGTCACAAACATCAATGAGAGAGAAACATCAATCAGCTGCCTCTTGCACACCCACTACAGGGGATGTGCCCACAACCAAGGTACATGCCCTTGACTGGGATCGAACCCGGACTCTTCAGTCCACAGGCTGACGCTCCATCCACTGAGCCAAACCGGTTCTGGCTCTTTGTCACTTTTGTTTTTCTGTTTTCCTTTTCTTTATAGCAGGCGATGCTTGCTCTGTATTGCCACCATGGGATCAAGTTTCTTTTAATTTTTATATATTGATTTAATTTTATTTTATTTTTAAAAAATATATATTTTATTGATTTTTTTATAGAGAGGAAGAGAGAGGGATAGAGAGTTAGAAACATCGATGAGTGAGAATCATCAATCAGCTGCCTCTTGCACACCCCCTACTGGGGATGTGCCCGCAACCAAGGTACATGCCCTTGACCGGGATCGAACCCGGGACCTTTCAGTCCACAGGCCGACGCTTTATCCACTGAGCCAAACCGGTTTCAGCTATATTGATTTTATTTTTTTAAAAATGTGTTTATATTGATTTCAGGGAGAGGAAGAGAGAGGGAGAGAGCATCATCCACTGGCTGCCTAGGGCGTGCCCCAAATTGGGGATTGAGTCAAAAATCTGGGCATGTGCTCTGACCGGGAATCAAACTAGAGTCCTCTTGGCTCATGGGTCGATGCTCAACTACTGAGCTACATCAGCCGGGCTTATTTATTAATTTATACAGAGAGAAAAAGAAAGAGAAAGAGAGAGAGAGAGAGAGAGAGAAAGAGAGAGAGAGAGAGAGAGAGTCACTGTTGTTCTACTTATCTATGCATTCGCTGGTTGATTCTCTTACGCTGGGAGGGCTTTGCTGACCAGGGATTGAACCTGCAACCTTGGCATATTGGGACGACTGAGCTACCTGGCCAGAGCAGGATCAATTTTTGAAATTTAATTTATTTTTAATTAAATAATTAAAATTTGTTGTTGTTAATCTTCACCTGAGGATATTTTCCCACTGATTTCTAAAGAGAGTGGAAGGGAGGGGAGAGAGAGAGAGAGAGAGAGAGAGAGAGAGAGAGAGAGAGAGAGAGAGAGAAACATTGATATGAGAGCAACATTGGTTGCCTTCCACATGCATTCGATCCCCAACCAGGGCTGGGGATTGAGCCTGCAACGGAGGTATGTGACCTTTATTGGAATTGAACCCGAGACCTTCCAGTCCTCGGCCCAATGCTCTATCTACTGAACCAAACTGGCTAGGGCAGTTTTCCAATTTTAAATAGAAGTGAGTTGATTGGAAGGAACACATTAAGTAGATAATAGTGTAGGTCAGTGATTTTCAACCGCTGTGATGCAAGAATTTTTAAAGCATGCAATACCTGACCTCTTTTCCCTTAGATTGTCAAAGAAAAAAAAATGACAACATCCAACACAACAACAGCTGTCCAGTGTTAATGAATCAAAATTACACCTATTTTTTTTTTTTTGTCAAATCAACAAAAAATTTTTTCCCCCCGTGTGCCACAGAATTTTAATGATTAGTTTGCGTGTGCCATGAGATGAAGAAGGCAGAAAATCGCTGGTATAGGTAGCATGCAGATAGAACAAAAGTGGTGGCTGGTGTGTGAAGTGGTGTGTTAACTAACGCTGAAATCACTCATGTGAGCAAGAAGTGTGTGAACTATTTCCACAGCCTGAGGATTAGGAGCAGCGTCCTGGCCAAAGCTCGGCTCTCCCGCCACCTGCTGGGTGACCTTAAGCAAGTCACCCTGCTGTTTTGTAAGATGTTAGCTATTTGCCGAGTCCCATCACCATGGCTAGTCACAGTGCACGTCCACTAAGTGCTCCATAAGTATTAGCTGCTATCATGATTATGTGTTCGTACGTCATGTCTATTTCTACAAGGGCATGTTGTATAAGTGGGACAAAGTCAGGAAGCATGCAGGACAGGCAGTATATGTGTGCGAAGGGATGAATCTGGGGGGTCTTCAGCAGTTTAAACAGTAAGTAAGATGTGCAATGTTTTGACACATCATGCTTTAAATAACAGTCTTTTAAATCTACTGTTACTGAGCCAGACGCTGTGCTAGGTGCTTTATTATCTTGCCGAGTCATCCAAACGAACAGAAACACTCAAAACAAAAAAGGCTTTTTCCAGAGAGGGAGGAGAAAGAGACGAGACTTTATGTGACTAAAGTTACCTTAGTGGCAAGCTAGTGATAACTAGGATTGCAATCATAGTCGTAATGCAACACATTACTCCATCTAACCAGGTCAGGACCCTCCGAGAGAGGCATATGTCTATCTTATTTTACAGACGTGGCAACTGAGGCACAGAGAGGTCATGTCTGGCTCCCGAGAAGAAAGCTGACTGCATTTTGTCGCTGGAAAATGTAACCATTGGCTAAAGTGGTTGCCTGCCCAAAAGCCATCCTTCCTACCCCTTGCTTCCAAAACCCTGAATCTAGCAGCGCCGTGACCAGCTGCAGGCGAGGACCTGTGATAATCCGAGCGAGCCATGCCACCCATTCCTGCCTGCCGGGGATTTGTCTGTTGTCTCTCTGACTTGTGACCTATTGAAGCCAACAGGGAAGGTGGCTGGGGGCAAAGCCCTCCCAGCATAATTACAGCCAGAGGCTATGGTTATAAGCTTGAACCTATGGTCTGAGCACGGCTTGATAGAGTTCAGGTGCACGTAGTTGAGTAGATTAGAACATTGTAAACATCTTGACCATGCCCTTACTTTGTCTGGTGGAATCCGGCTATAAAGTCAAGACTTGGCTTGGGGGCACTGTCGCTGTCTCTCCATCAGAGAAGCAGCGTCCCACAGAGACCCAGCTTTCATTCTCTTGTCTGTCTTTTCTAAATCCTTCACTGCCCCCAGGTTTACCCTTGGCCGTGCATGGTGCAGGAAGGAGGAAAGAGGGAGGAGGAGGGGGAAGGTGAGTTTGTCAAGCAAAGTCCTCAACAAACACATTTCCCCCCCCCCTCCTCCCTCCCTCCCTCCTCTCTCTCTCTCTCTCTCTCTCTCTCTCTCTCTCTCTCTCTCTCTCTCCCTCTTTCTCCCTCTCTCTCTCTCTCTCTCTCTCTCTCTCTCTCTCTCTCTCTCTCTCCCTCTCCCTCTTTCTCTCTCTCTCTCTCTCTCTCTCTCTCTCTCTCTCTCTCTCTCTCTCTCTCTCTCGTTCTCAACAGATGGTGGGCTGCTAGCTGGCCAGAACCAGCCTTTGACATTTAGCACATTCTCTTGCTCCAGGGAAGCAGAATCCTATCCATCATGGGCAGATGCCATCTCTAATGGCTTCCAGTGGCCCAGCTCCCTATCCTCCCCCCACCCTGCCCACCCTTCTTTCCTCCGCAAGAGTGGCTTCTGGCCGCAGCTCTTGTCCCCCTTTAGAGACGGTCATTCACTTTTCCGGGAGGATCTGAGCAAAGGAGGGAGGAAATGCTTCGGCCGCCTCCCTCCCGGGCCGATGGGCCAGAGCACAGGCGGATTTATCACGTGCGGAGACGGGGAGACAAATGACCCACTAAGATGGAGATATTAACAACACTGTCAGCCAGAACAAAGCCCTCTGTCCTGTCGCTGTATTTCATGCTGTTCAGGTGTCAGGCGGCCGGGGCTAATGCCTGCCCCCATCAGGCCAGGAGAGCCGCTGGCACCCAGCGCTCCTCACTAATGGGCAGCCTGCTGCTTCTGACACTGGGGAGGTTTTAGGGGAGTCGGTGTGTGTGGGGGTGTGAGCCCTAATCTCTGGTGGACTCCATCTCATCTGACAAACTCAGGGGTGTGGTCTGACAGTGTCCTGCCAGCTGCTTGGAGCAAAACGCACATCAGTTTGCCTGTACCTGCTGTGTGGCCTTTTTAAGTAAGTTAATTAACCCTTCTGAGTCTCAAATCTGTCTCCTGCAAAATGAAGTGGAATAATACCCATTGTGCAGGGAGGTCTTAAGGATTAAATAAAGTGGTGATGGCAGTAATAAAGAGCTGTAGTTAAGGGCATGAGTGTAAATAATTCTCCCGTTATTTCTCTAATAGAATCATTAGATACTGATGTTTTGGGCAGTTATCTGTTATACTATCATTAGTATTTCACTTCAGGATAATAAAGGGGTTATTTAAAAATATCTATGCCCTATCCCAGTGGTTGGCAAACTCATTAGTCAATAGAGCCAAATACCAACAGTACAACGATTGAAATTTCTTTTGAGAGCCAGATTTTTTAAACTTAAACTTCTTCTAACGCCATTTCTTCAAAATAGACTCGCCTAGGCAGTGGTATTTTGTGGAAGAGCCACACTCAAGGGGCCAAAGAGCCACAGTTTGCCGACCATGGACCTATTCAGTTGGGCATCTGGCAGTGACTGGTCCAAGGACGTCCCTGACATTCTTCAGGTGAGAACGAGGGCGAGCTCAGGGTCACAGGCAGGGGAGCTCTCCAACCCAACTTTGATTGAAGCAAAAAGCTCAATACTCATTGTCCCGGCCTAGGGCGGAGCTTTCCGCTCCGTCTGCACTGGGAGGGGGAAGGGGCTCAGTGGGCTATGGGCAGTCTCACCACGCTGGGACCTGGCACGGCGCTTCTGGCACTCCGGTAACTCAGGGATAATTCCCGTGACTCAGCCACCTCCTTGGCCGTATTCTTGAGTATCGCCTCTATCACTGTCATTTATTCAATACGTTTCCCTCTAATCCAATTCATCGTTAAAAGTGAAAGCTCTTCCTCTTAGAGCAAGTGCTCAGAGTGAAAGCTGAGGTTCTCCTGAGGGCCCCTCCCCTCCCCGCCCCACCACTCCCCAGTGCCTGGGCCTCCTCTGTGGCCATGCCGGCTCCTGCAGGGGCTCCAGCCTGCAGGCCTCTGACCATCCTGGTTCCTCGCGGAATGCCCTCCCTCTGATATCCACTTGGCTCACATCTTCAATCCGATGTCACCTCGCAGGGAGGCCTGCCTTGGCCCCGAGCTACACGTGCAAGCTGCCCCTCCCCTGGAGTCCCCTCTGCTCCCGCTCTCCGCTTTATTTCCCCCAAAGCCCTGCGCACCGCCTGACACACAGTGACACTTTGGTGCCTGTGAGCTGAGGGAGGGGTGAGAGCCACGTCTGCTCTGCTCACTGCGGGACCCCCAACAACAGTGGCCGGCACACAGTGGGTACCAGCCAGTGGAGCTTACACTGCGGCTGGAGGATTTGTGACTAAGCCGCTGATTGCAGAGACAATCCTCTCACGACAAGTGGGGACAACTTCTGGAAGAAAGAATAAGGACCGTGGGGGTGGGGAAGGGGGTCGCCGGCAGGACTGATGTAGCTGGAAGGGCAGAGGGGGAGCCGGTCTGAGAACTCCTCACGCAGGAAGTCCTGCTGGGCTGAGACTGAAGAATGTGTGTGTGTGTGTGTGTGTGTGTGTGTGTGTGTGTGTTGGGGGGGGGGGGTAGGGGAGAAGGGAAAGGGGAGGGAAGGAGCCTTCAAGGTGCAGGGAGCAGTGTATGCCCAGGTTCCAAGCTCTCCTCCAGAGCCCCTCTCCCACACCCTCGGGGTCCTCCCTCTCTTTATGGTTCACCCTCCGAGACCCTAAACCTGGCTGCATTTCCTTGGAATTAGTTGCGGTGGAAGAGGGAGGAAACCTGCCCGAATGAAGCTCTGTGACATTAACAATCCATTCCCAGGCCTCTGGGGGGCCTGCAGGTCCCACGGACGCGGCTGACAGGCCCGGACCCAGACCCCTGGCAGCTGTTTCTTTTCCAAGAGCAGAGCTGCGGCTACCAGGCCCCCGCCCCCCCCCCCCCCCCCCCCCCCCCCCCCCGCCCAGGGCCTGAGATCACATGCGGGACTTTCTTTCTCATTAGCCTAATGCTGCCTTTATTAACCGGGGAGGGTTCCTGGAACACGCGATCAGTGAGTATTAAATAAAACACACGTGGCCCAGCCCCACCGGCCTGCCCTGACAGCGTCTCCTGCTCAGAGCAGTCGTCCCAGAAACAGTCCAGGGCCGCCAGGGTGGCGGCCAGAGGCAGGGAGCGGGATTTGCAGAAGGAAATTACTCGGGATGCTTCTGCGATGTGCAAATGGGAAGCAAAGAGCCGGGAGGGGGCCGGCCCGGAGGCAGCAGGTGTGCTCAGAGCCCTGGAAACTCGAGAGGGCTCCGGAGAGGAGCGACAGCGGCCGCGAGAGGGAAGAAGTACCTTCTTCGCTCCCTGCTCCTCTTCGACCCCGTCCCCGATCACGATGTACACGGCCTTCCTGCCGAACCTCTGCATTATCCGCTCGAAGCAGCTCTCCTTCCCTGCAGGCACGGAGACGGAGAGGGAGGAGAGGAGCTGGTGAGGCACAGAGCCTGGTGAGTGAGGCGCGCTGGCTGAGCCCTCCTGGGTGCACTGTCCCCCTCAGGGTCAAGTGCACATCATCTCACCCTCCAGCAACTGAGGCTCACACTGGGTCGTCCCCATGTGACCCCATGACAACCAGAGGTGCAGAGAGGGTAAGGGGCCAGCCCAGGGGGACGCAGCGGTAGAGGCAGTGCAGGGTGTGCAGCAGGCTCCGGAGTCCATGCAGCCGCCTGGGGAGGAGTGACGGACCGTTTTCCAGAGGTGGTCACGAGGCTCGAGGGGCGAGGCGGTTTTCCCAGGGTCCCCGGCCCACCTGTCATGACCGCCTCCCCCATCACCTTCTTCCCGGTGTCTGGGCAGCAGCCTAAGTCCAGACACGATGGATTCACATCTTAGTTCTTCCTGATTGCGTCAGCACGTTTGGTAACCATAACAACAAACCAGCACTAAATAATAACGAGGGACCGCTGCGCTGACTTCACTGTACACCGGGCTCTCTGCTAAGGGCCTCACCTGCCTCAGGCCTAGCGTGCTCAGCCTCAGCCCGTGGCCATGTGGGCCGGGCGTCTGTGCTGTGGTGCATCCCGTGCCCTGCGGGCCAGCAGCATCCCTGGTCTGTGCCCCGGGGCTGCCAGTAACAACTCTTCCGGTTATGAAAATGAAAACTATCCGGCTCTCCTCTGGGAGGACCTTGCCCTCACTGTTGGGAACCACTGACTTACATGAACTCACTCACTGACCTGACACAGCAATCCTGGTGAAATTGGCACCAACACAGTCCCCCATTTTAGAGATAAAGAGACTGAGGCTCAAGGTGCTTCGGTGCCTTGAAGATGAGCGGGATGGGAGGAGGAATGAGAGCAGTCATACAACAGCTCCTGTTTTTGAGTGCCTGTGCTCTGCTGGGAGCTGTCGATGTTTTACACACACTATTCACTGGATGCTTCGAGGCAGGAGAGCATCCACTTTACAGATGGGCAAGCTGAGGCAGAGAGAGGGGACGTCACCTGCCCGAGGCCAAGCGCAGGGCCAGGATTTGAACCCAGGCTGCCTGCCTCCAGTGTCTGAGCTCTGAACTCCTCTGCTAGCACTGCTCTCAAGGGAATCGACTCTGTTGCAGACCATTCCTCCCTGGTTTCCTCCTCTGTGGGAGCAGAGGCTGGGTCAAAGCAGGGGTTCCTAGCTGTCCTCCGAGTGAACAGAATTACACCCACTGCAGTGCCTCCCACTAAGGAGGTTGGGCCAATGACATGTGAGGGACCTGCCATGAGGAGTGGGCGTGGGTGGTCTGTCTCGGCTCCTTCACTTCTGCCATGGGAAGAGCGTGGTCCCGGGTGGCCGCAGGCTCCACAGGGAGGAGCCATGGGGAGCACACCGGAACCTGGAGCTGAGCCCAGCAGAACCACAGCCGACTGCGATGTCAGCCTTTTATCTGGGGTGTTTGTGAGAGCAGGCGTGCAGGTATCCTAACTGTGGAAAACTGTGTTCCCAACCAATTTCCGGTTGGAAGGGTTGTTTTGGGGATCTGAGCCCTGTCCTTGGGCAAGTTCTGGAACATCACTAGCGTCTTCCTTGAACTTCCCACGCCGGGGGAGGAACACTAACCACGCCCTGAGTCCCCTGAGGCTGGGGTCCCCTTACCTGTCTTGGTTGCACTGTAGATGTTCTCGATGGGAAACACGGAGCCCAGTCCGTACAGCAGGACTTTGGCCAGGGCGGGGATCAGTTGAGTGGTGGTGACCAGCACGTTGACGCAGTTGGGCCTGAGGTCGGGGAGACAGTAGTCAGAACCCCAGGGGACCCCCAGGCCATGCCCTCGGCTGTCACGGCAGCTCCTTGCTCATCTGCGGCACCAGGCGTCCACGATCGAACGTCTGGAAAGTGCCGGTGAGGATCTGGAGAGACCTGTTCCCTGAGTGTGGACATGGGAGGAGGGAACACGAGGGCTCCCACTTACCGGGAATGGATGAGGTTCAGTGCCTTCAGGGAGTGGGTCAGCCAGAGGTCGGTCAGAGCTTCCAGCTCAGCTCGGAGCTGCAGCCAGGTCTCTCTTTTGGGCGCGCCTATCAAGCCTGTGGGCACAGGGAGGGAAGACATGGCGGCTGTCATTTACGAAGGCCTGGGAGGGCTTAGCACTAGGGAAGGGGAGTCGAGCTACCTTGAGGTTTCAAATCAGAGGACCCCCAAAGTCAGCTTCACTCCAGTAATCTCAATCTTATTTTGGGACTGCCTGATTGATCTGTTCATCCAACAAAAATTCAGAAGTGCCTTCAGCATGGTCATATTGTGACAAGCATGGAACATACAGGGATAAACAAAATATCCCAACTATAGAGCTTACACTGTTACAATGGAGACAAAAGTTAATAAGTAAAAAAAAGACTAACATTTATTGAGTGCCTACTGTGTGCAGGACCCTGTGCTTTTAACATGGAATTTCATTTTATTGCTACATGGACCCTAGAGGTGGACACTTTTTATTTTTTTACGTTGAGATATAACATCAGGTTAGCCAGTTAAAGAAACAGGCTTTGTGGGGCTTTGTGACTGGCTCTCTATTGAGAGGAAATAATGGAGACGGGCAGCTGACCCCCGGAGCCCACTAACTGGTGTTTCTAACCCTGACTGTCCTCTCTCAGCCATCTGTGTCCTTAAGGGAATGTGCAGACTCAACAGCCCATGGCCCTGCCCCACTGCCCTTATGTCCTTCCATTCCAGCCGAGGGGCCTCCTCATTGGTCCTTGAAACACCAAATATGTTCCTGCCTCAGGACCTTACACACTTACACACCTCATGTCTACCCCGAACCACTCTTCTTATCTTAAAAAAAAAAAAAAAAAAAAAAAATATATATATATATATATATATATATATATATATATATATATATTGATTTTTTACAGAGAGGAAGGGAGAATAAGTGAGAGTTAGAAACATTGATGAGAGAGAAACATCAATCAGCTGCCTCCTGCACACCCCCTACTGGGGATGTGCCCACAACCAAGGTATATGCCTTTGACCGGAATCGAACCTGGGACCCTTCAGTCCACAGGCCAACGCTCTATCCACTGAGCCAAACCAGTTAGGGCTCTTCTTATCTTTTTTAATCCTCACCTGAGGACATGCTTAGAGAGAAAGGGAGGGAGGGAAGGAGAGAGAGAGAGAGAGAGAGAGAGAGAGAGAGAGAGAGAGAGAGAGAGGAGACTGGGGATAGAACCCACAAGCTTTGAGTTTTTAGTGCACTGCATGATGCTCAACCAACTGAGCCACGCTGACTGGGCCACTCTTCTTACTTACCTTGCCTTTTTGCCTTGCTGAACCCTTCACGGCCCAGGGGTCCTCAAACTTTTTAAAGTGGGGGCTAGATCATGGTCCCTCAGAGAGCTGGAGGGCCGGACTATATGAACTATTGTACTAATTCCTACTGTAACACCTCGGCTGCGCTCACTGCCCAAAAAACCTGGCGGGCCGGATCAGACTCCTCTGCGGGCCGCATGTGGCCCGCGGGCCGTAGTTTGAAGACCCCTGCTTCACGCTCATCATAAATGCCATTAATTCTGGAAGGCCTATTCTGGTCAGTTCCTTCTACTTTATGCTCTCCCAACACACTGCACCTCTTCTCACAGCTGTGATTTAAAGTGTCTGCGTGATCATGTGTTTGGTGTCGGCCTCAGCCATTGGATGGTTGGCTCTATGAGGGAGGAACCAAGTCGGTCTTGTTCCCGCCATGGGACCAGCCCTACAGCCGGCTGAACATGGCTGGTGATGAGTCGATATGTGTTGAAGCAAGGATGAATCACTGGGACCAAGTGCTGCCTCATGCCTTTGCTATTTAGACAACATCCCCTCCACGCAGAAGACCCTCCCTGTGGTCTACAAGGCCTGTGCCATCTGGGCACTGGCCCCTCATCCCATACCTTTCCGCATGCCACCTCGCGGCAGCCACACTGGCTGCTGCTGCTTCTTTTCCTGAAAAGCACCAAGTTCTTTTGTTCTTGGGGCTTTTTGTTTGCTATTTGTGGTGGACATGGCTAGCTGCCTTCTACTAGCCATTTCTCTCTTTAATAATTAACATAATAACGCTATGACAATCTCATTAGTAACGAGAACCAGGATTTTTTAGCTAAGTACCTGGCTGCCACGCTAGAAGCTACATTCCTGTCTCCACTGCAGCCTGAGCAGGCTGGTTCTGTGATGCAGAGTCAGCTCGGAGGTGGGGGAGGAGGCAGCAGAGACTGAAGGGGGAGAGGGGAGGGGGGCTGCCCACTGGCATCCTGCCAGCCCTGAGCTCCCGGCCTGTTGACACAGCGAGTAATTTCCCCTCAGTTTATGGGAAAGCAAAGCAGCCTGACAGAAACCCCGGGTATTTCCTGGGGCTTAACCTGGATGGGGAGCAGATGGCCTCCGCTGGCTGACTTCATCCCTGTCTCTCCACCCAAGCTCCCTTCCTCCCCTTTCTCCTTGTAGGGCTGGGTGAGCCAGCAGGGCTGAGCCTGAAGCTCCCTGCTTCACTCCTGCAATTGATAGACAGATGGGTGTGAGAGGTCTTGAATGTGGGTGAGGTGGTGGAGCTGCTAGCCGGAGCTGTGTGATGCCGGGCAGGTTACTTAACCTCTCTGATCTCAGTTTCCACCCTCACACAACACTGGTGATAAAACCACTTAACTTATAGGGAAGTTGTGAAGAGCAACTAAACTATTAGACGAAAAGCCAATAACACAAAGTCTGGCGTAGAGGAAGTGCTCAATAAACATTAGTTATTCCCAGGACTGCGTTCCTCTGCAGCCACGGGCGAGACAGAAAGCCCTGAAGAGCTGATGGTCCCTCTGGGAAAGTGGGAGACCCAGGAGATCCCGGGAAAAAAAAAACTCCCAAGCAAAACTGGAAGGAGCTAGTGACAAACGCTACCATTTGTTAGTCAGTGGCTGCTATGTACCGGGCCTTTTGTCTGTGTTAACAACAAACCTCTCCGTCACCCAGGGAGCAGGATTATTTTTAGCCCCATTTCGTAGACTTAGAAACCAAGGTTCAGGGAGACTGACATGGAAGGTGCCAGCACTGGGACTGGAAGTGGAATCTACCTTAGCTGAGACCCTCCAGGGGTGGAGGAGGGAGCCTTGGAGCTTTGGGGCCAAGGGCATACGGTAGACACACCTAGCTTTCCCTCTGTGGGCTTTTCCCTTTCAGTGCCTCCAGGGATATCATCTCCGTTAAGATCCACGGACTTAGAGGGAGTGAGCTAGGGCCTGGGGACTGTGAGCCCACCTGCCCCCAACCCCTCCCGGACGGCTCGTTCAGTGCGATAACGCACCGCTCTCCTGCTCCGAGCCCGCAGCTTTCAGGTCTGCCGCATGATAGCATCACCAGGGGACCGTATGCATCCTGATGCCGGGGCGGCCGGCAGACCGAGGAAATCAGATCAGACATCCCTCAGGTGGTGCCAGTAGGAGCCAAGTTTGAGAACCAGTGGCTTCCAGTGCTTCTCGGACTCTGTTGCCACAGGTTACCCGGCGTCCTGAGAGCTAACAAGCACCCAGGTGATGCTCTTGCGGCTGGTCCACAGACCACAATCTGAGCAGCGAGGGCTGAAACCCCAAACCCGAGTGAGCATCAGAACCCCCCTGGAGGGGTGACAGAAACCGAAGGCCGGCCCGCCCAGAGCGTCAGACTCCGCAGGCCTGGGAGGGCCAGGGAACCTGCATTTCCAGCCCCTCCAGGCGATGCCCATGCTGCTGGCCGAGGACCACACTGGGAGGAGCAGTGGTTGTGAGGGAGGCGTGGGGTGGGGTCCTGCCATCTTGAGCAACATGCGTCCTCGACTCCTCAGCCTCCTCCCCGCACAGTGATGGTGCGGACACAGAGCCCCCTTCCAGGGGCAGCATGAGGATGGCACCGAGTGAGCTGATCCCCCGCAACCCGCTCAGAGCAGCGCCTGGCACAGTGCCCTCGAGGTCAGCGACAGCGGCCATCCTGGGTGCCCTTCCCCTGGTGGGTGTGGCCCGCGCACCCACAGGCCCGTGACCACGGTGGCGGCCCTCTCCCGCACACTCACCGCCCACGTTGTTCTTGTAGGTGTTGTACATCTCCTTGACCCGCCGGTAGCGGAAGGCCAGCTTCCTCATCCAGTCCACGCCGCCGTGGACGCCGGAGCCCAGGCACAGGTTGGCTCCCGGGGCCGAGCTGTGGAAGCCATCGGCGGAGAAGTTGTAGGTGCTGCGGAGGGAGAGGGGGCAGGCGGGAGAAGAGGCAGTGTTAATGGGGGAGGGGGCCCTCAGAACCATGGGTGGGGCTCAGGGACCCACAGCCCGCCCCCCCGCCGAGTGTGTGTGTGTGTGTGTGTACGTGTGGGAGCAGCAGGACCACAGGGTTATCAGCTTCCCGAAGAATTGGGGCGCCTTCTGCTCTTGCCTAACCAGCACCCGCTTTCCTTTCTTTGGGTAGGAAGTAACATGTCTATTTTCTTTTTTGGGGACTAGCCCTGTCCCTGTGTGCAGCGGCCACAGTAGGGAAAGCCCCTCTTTCTCCCTTTAGAATTTCTGGATGAAAGAGAATTAAATAATAATACAAAAAGGTTGGATTTGGTTCATCCTGACAGAAGAGTCCATAAGAAAACCGGTTCCCACTACGGCGATCCCCGAATCTGCCCTGCTCCCCCTCCTTCTGAGGCCAGCCCGCCGCCCTGCTCCTCATTCTGTGAGCACCTCCACATCTTGCCATGGAATTCCCTATTTTAATCTGTTGACTTGTTGCCAGAGGCAGAGTGGATTGCTGGTGCTTGGCAGGTAAAACCCTGCCTGGAATGCGGCTGCTGGGCCACGGGGTTCCCGTGCGGAGACGGGGGCGCCAGCAGAGCCGCTGGCCACTGGGAGCCATGGGGGCCATAAGGAGGTTCCCACCCCCGGCAGCCACAGCGTGAGCGTGAGAACCCCAGCTCCCCAGGGCGCACGCTCTCCTCCCCCACCAGCAGCCTTGGGAGTAAATCACGGGGAGCACTTGCTTTAAGGTCAGGGGTGGCGGTGGGGGGGATACCTGAGTGTGTGTAGCAGGGGGTGAAGCCCAGAAGCTTCAAGGACACACGTGAGCATCCCTTTAGACTCTAAAGTTTAGAGAGAAGAAGGCGGGAAGGAAACAGTCACTCTGGGACTGGGCCGCCTGCCTCAGGGTGTGGGTGTGGGTGCGGCTGATGATTTTCTCTTTGCACTATTTGCTCTTTCTGGATTTTCTTCAAGTTCAGGAGTGAGACAATTCGTCTTTTGAAAAGATGCAATGCGAGGACCATGAAACGACACCTGGAAATTGTATCTTAAGTACCTCCTGGTTAGCACCACTGCTACGCGGAGATAAAAAGAAACTGGAGCCCGGCCAGCATGACTCAGTGGTTGAGCACGATCGACCTCTGAACCGAGAAGTCACAGCTGGATCCCCAGTGTGGGCTGTGCAGGAGGCAGCCGATCAATGATTCTCTCTCATCATTGATGTTTCTCTCTTCCTCCCTTCCTCTCTGAAATCAATAATAAAAAAAAATATTTATAAAGGAATTTGAAAAGTGTGACGTGGGAACCAGACCATGTTGTGATGTGACACGTGGCCATCGCCCACGAAGCCTGGGCTCAGCCTGAGCACAGGCCAGGCCTCCACGCCTGGATGTAAAACTCTTTAATCAGCTTTACTTTCTTATCCATTTACAGACCAGAATACTCACACATGCACACAGACCCACATAAACACTATGCACCGTGTGAGGGAGCACAAAACCGAAAGCAAGAGAGGCACAATGCCAGAAAGTGGTCTGTCTGAGGGGTGTGTGTGTGTGTGTGTTGTGGGCGGGGGAAGCCTACAGTGATTTTAGCTTCTTCTCTGCTCTTTACGGAATGACTCAAATTTAGAAAGACCTGTGGAGACATCACTACTCTAACCACTCGTCTGCATAGACACTTCCTCTTTCCTGTGAAAGGTATGATGGATAGTCTGCTTCTTTGTCAGCTGTGAGCCTGGCTTCTAGTTGAGCTGTACTCCCCCTGTGGGAGCGCACTGACCACCAGGGGGCAGCTCCTGTGTTGAGCTTCTGCCCCCTGGTAGTCAATGTGCGTCATAGTGACTGGCCGATTGGTTGTTCTGGCCATTCTGCCATTTGGTTGCTGGGCTTTTATTATATAGGATATATATATATATATATATATATATATATATATATATACACACACACACACACACACACACACACTAAAGAATGCAATAAAACTTTAGAAGAATATATACCAAACTCTAAAAAAATTAAAAAAAAATTTATTTCAGAGAGCAAGGGAGAGCGAGAGCAAGATAGAAACATCAATGATGAGAGAGAATCATTGATCAGCTGTCTCCTGCAAGCTCCCTACTAGAGATCGAGTCCACAACCCAGACAATTGTCCTCCCCAGAAATTGAACCAGGATTTGTAGGTCTGCAGGCCGAACTCTATCCACTGAGCCAAATTGGCTAGGACTATACCAAACTCTTAATGGTGGTAATTCTGGGAGGCAAGGTCAGGAGTGGTTGGATTAAAAAAAAAAAAGTATTTATTTATTTATTTTTGAGAGAGAGAGGAAGGGAGAGAGAGAGGGAGAGAGAAAGAGAGAAATCAACGAGAGAGAACCACTGATAGGCTGCCTCCTGCACACCCCCAACTGGCATGTGCCTAAACCCAGAACCAGACCTCTAGGTGCATGGGACAACGCTCAACCAACTGAGCCACACTGGCCATAGATGAATTTTTTTTTATAATGTGCATGTATTACTTTAGCAAACAAGAAATAGAGAGAGGAACATAAGTAGGCTCACAGAGAATTAGTGGAAGTCTCAGCCTTAAGGACTTGAGGGGATGTGGAGGAGGCTGCAGGTGGGGGTGTGGTTTCTGAGCGCAGAGAAACACAAGTCCCAGTTCTGGCTGGAGGCAGGCGTGTCTTGTTCTGACAACCAGCCAGCCCCGCCTCTCCACTCCCTAGTGGAAGGCCAGTGCGATGACCAATCCAAAGGGGCTTACTTGACTCCCTCCACCCCTTCCTACCTTAAATCTTGGCCGTTGTCATCGGATGAGACGTCATCGACGTGGATCTGGTCACAATCCTATGGTGCATTTGGCAAGAAGAGGGGAAAGAGGGAGAAATGTGACTGGTTAGATGCCGCCTTTAAGAACTGGTTTCATAAAGGTAATTTGTTACAGGAAACAGATACCTTTCCGGTTTAAACGAGAGGGGTAGGATGAGCACTGGATTGGGAGACAGAGTCCTGAATTCCAGCCTGAGCTTTGCCACTAAAGGTCGATGATCTTGGGCAAAGTCTCATTCCTCTTTCACCGCTAGTCTCCTCATAAACAATGGGTTGGCTATAAGGATATAATTTATCATGCAAACCAAGGGGCTGCTATTAATATCACATTGGGAGGATGGGCACACACTAGGACCACCCTGTTTGTCCACCCCCAGGGACACCAGGGCACATGGTGGAAACCTCTGCTTTGTTCCAGGTGTTTCCTCTGCTTGGGATTCTCTCCCACCCTCACCTACTTAGTGAACCTTGTCTTCTTCTGGCATTAGCTTCTGGATGTACCCCTTCCCCAAGTCCCCTTCTGCGTCCGATGACCTGAGATCATGGCCTATTGAGCACTTACTATGTGCCAGGCACTGTCCCAAGGGCTTGCCATTCAACAGAATCCAATGACATGCTGCTTGCGACCACCCACAGGTCTCTCAGTTCTCTTGGGGAAGCACCTTATCAAAGGTGGGTTAAGACCACAGGGAGGGGAATGATGAAGGTGGGCACATAATCCAGGCCCAACCAATCAAAGGGACGACCTGGCAACCCTCTGGCCAAAGTGATTGCTTCAGGGAGAGCATGTGGTCTAAGCCGAACCAAGGGGAACGAGCCATGGGACTCTGGCTTGGACTTCTGGAAGAGAGGTGCTCTCTGGGAGCTGGAGGGACGGGTCCCATGGTTTGGTCTCCTGGATCCAGCCATCACTGAAACCAAGCCACCCGGACCATGGTCGGCTGGATAAAGGTCCCCCAAAGATGTCCACGTTCTAATCCCTGAAAACCTATCTGGCCCAAGGGACGTGGCAGATGTGATTAAGTGAAGGATGTGAGGTGGGGAGATTATCTGGATTCTCCAGGTGGCCCCGAATGCAATCACAAAGTCCTGTAAATACGAGGCGGAGGGATATTGGATGACAGAGAGGATAAGGAGATTGGAGTGGTGCCCTTTGAAGATGGAGGAAGAGGCCAGAAGCCAAGAAATACAAGAAGAAGCCGAAAAGGCAAAGGACAGGTTTCCCCTCCGAGCTGCAGGAGAAACCCCCCAGCTGACACCTGCAGCCCAGCGAGCCTCCCGCTGGCCTGCTGGCTTCCAGAACCGTAAGAGAATACACTTGTGTTGTTTTAAGCCGCTAAGTGTGCGGTAATTTGTTACAGCAGCCACGGGAAACTGATACCTTCTTGGTTTAAGCGAGAGGGGTTGGATTTCTGTCACTTTGAAACCAGGAGTTAGGAGCTATGCTAAGCACCCCACAGAAGCTGCACGCAGTACACACCAATCCCGTCACCTCCACCTCCGCCGGAACGTGCATCTGGATATGCTGATGCGGCAGAACCTGTGAGCCCGCCGGGCCAGCCCGTGAGAGCTCAGGCTCCAGAGTCTTACCGCCTGGGCTTGGGTCCTGGGTCCAACCACGTCCCAGCTGTGTGACCTCGAGCAACCCGAGGTCGGGCTGGTTCGTGGAGATGCTGATGGAACCTTTTCCACAGGGGTGACGGGAGGAAAAGGGAGATGCCTGGCACGCAGTAGGTGACCATAAATGTGAGTTCTTATTACTGCAAAGAACACTGTGGGCAGTGAGTGGCGGTCCTGGTTGTGAGACTCTTTGGAGAGTGCTGGAAAAAACTGGGGGACAGCGGGGGACCCCTATGGAGCCGGCAGATAACTGGGCTACACCTAAAGCCTCTTCTGCTCATTATTTCGTATTTCCTTTCTTCCCACGTACAGGACTCTAACTCATGTTTGGTGGTCTCAGGTATAGTCTATGACCCCCTCCCCAAAGTAGTCGAGTTCTATGGTGCACCCCGAAGTTACAAACATCTCACCGTCATGTTAATATGGTAGCAATTAGCCACATGTGGTTATCTATAGTTACATTTAAATTAATTAAAATGAAATAAACTTCATAATTCAGTCCCTTAATTCAATTTTTCTTTCTTTTATTTTTCCCTTTCTTCACCAGATTTCAAGTGCTCAGTAGCCACACGGAGCTGGTGGCTACCATCGGGCATGGCGCATGTATTCCCATCATCACAGAAAATCCTATTGGCATGTTGAGGGATAAAAGAATCAGGCTGACAACTTATCCCCTAGCTGGTAAAGTCAATTAGGGAAGAGCTGACAAGCTGGCGGGGAGACACGGCTTATTTAGCCACAGAGCACTTAGCGTTTGTTTTTGGAAACCATACCTGGGTGAAAACCCAGGGAGTCTCTGTGTCTCTGTCTGTGTCTCAGGTTTTCAGCTACTCTGAGAGTTTACAAGCCCGGGCAATGCGGGGCTAGCATTCCTATATCCCGGCAACGGGTGGCTGGGACATCCAGTCCCCCAGTGTCTCCGGGGCCTTCTTCACTTCACATCGCCTGGTCGCTTGGCCTCTGAGGGCACCTGCGTTTGAGACCGCTGTTGGAAGGGTCTCAGGACCAGTGCTCCTGGCATATTAATGAAAACGATTGAAAAGCCAACGCAGACTGGACAGAGCACAGAGAAAATGAAATGAATAGCGAATTACCCCCAGCCCTTTGCTTTGCCTGAAATTGGAAAAACACCTCCCTATGCCCTCCCGCCCTTTGCTCAAGCTCAAAAGCTGCACTGGGGGTCCCAGGCTCCGGGCCCTGGGCAGGGCTCCCTGTGCTTTCCCTGATGTCAGGGGAAAGGCATGTGGGAGGCTCTGGTTTTCTCATTTGCAGGGGGATTGTTGGGGGCGCTAAAGTGTGACAACAGTAGCGATCACATTTCGGACTTGGTAAAATACCATGACGCTCAGCGAGACACTACCTCATACTCCACCAGCTGACCTGGATTGAGTTACCTGCGCTGGGGGAGGGGGACGAGGCGAGGACATAAGGACGGTGCTGAGCTCTGGGGAAAGCGGGTCTTATGCCTCTCAACCCTGTTAATGGCTTCCCGGGGGCCAAGTGTGATTATCCTGGGGGGTCTGAGCCGAACCAGCTGGCAGAGACAGAGGAAGGGGGGGGGGGGCAATGGGCGAGGCCCCGTGCGATCCTGGCCTCAAAGAATTCGCGCTTTCCGACTCAGAGAGACGCCCGCCAAGAGCGGTGCACGGGTGCCCATCCTCCCAGTGAGAAACTGGAAAACACCCGAAGTCCCCGCGATGGGACCGGAGCTAAATGAAATATGGTCCATCCCGTCTGGGGAGTCCTACCCAGCAGCTCAGAAGAACGAGGTGGGCTTTCACGTTAGCACATGGAATTATTTCCAGGACACCCTATCGCGTGAGAAAAGCAGGCTGGAGGCTGTAAGAGCCGTGGCACAGGACCTACCGCAGAGGGTGTTGTAAGGGTTCATGAACCACACAGGTAAAGCACTCTGGAAAGTGCTCTCCCACAGAAAACGCCGCTTATACGCTTGGAGAAATCATTGCTGTTATCACCTTCCTGCATTCCATAGGCCCAAACTCCGTGCCTGGTGCCGTCAGGGTCAAATGAAACGGAGGTCGTCACCCCAGAGCGAGGCTCATGGAGGCCGTCCTGCCGGTGCGGCCGTTTATAAGGTGACCAGGCGTCCCGTGGGACGTGGGACAAATCGTTAAAAATCGGGACTGTCCCGCCAAAAGCGGGATGTCTGGTCACCTTAGTTTAGAAGCAAAGCAGGACACAGACTCCCAGCTCATGCTCCATGCATGCTCTACACTCATGCACCCCAGGGAGCCAGGCAGACAAGGGCTAGGGCAGACACGCTAAGGTCCATGTGACCGAGACACGTGGTGCCCTCAGCATTCCAATGCCCCTCCCTGGGCTCCAATCCTTGTCCTGCATGTTCCAGGTGTGTCATCTCGGGCCACTTGCTTTTAATACCTTTGAATTTTCAGTTGTTGTTTTCAATAAACTCTTAATGTTAGAATAATTTTAGATTTACAGAAAAGTTATGAATATAGTATAGGGAGGTCCCCTATCTCCAAGCCCAGTTACCCTCATTGTCCACAGCTGATAGTCCCTGTTAACACCTGATAGTTATAGTCACAACTAATACATAAACATCGCTGTATTATCATTAACTAATGCCAGTTCTTTATCTGTTGTGTTTCCACTTATGTCCTTTTTTTTTTTTTTTTCTCTTCTAGGATCCCAGCCAGGGAACCCCATCACGTTTTGTCATCTTGTCTCTTTAAGTTCCTCTGAGATGCTCTAGTTTCTCAGAATTGTTCCCTTGGTTTTGATGACAATTTAAAAGCATCATCAAAATTTTGTCGAGTGTCTCTCAACTGGGATTTGTCTGATGTGTTTCTCTCGGTTGGACTGGGGTTATGAGTTTTGGGAAGGGAGATCACAGCGGTGAAGTGCCATTCTCATCACATCATATCAGGGTGCATGCTACAGGCACGGCTGATCCCTGTTGATGTTGACCATGATCACCTGGCTCAGGAGCGCTTGCCAGCTTCTCTACGGGAGAGTGATTCTCCCTCACCGTTCCACATTCTACTCTCTGGAAGGAAGTCACGATGCAAAGCAATTCCACAATCAAGGGTGGAGGATCTGAACAAATTATCTGGAGTTTTTCTGAATGAAGATGAGTTTATTTTCCCACGCCATGTTTAGGGGGCGTCTTCCCTGCCCCACAGAATTAGCCATTTCTTTAGGAGCCCTTATTCTTTTTACTGGAGAATGGTGTTAGGAACCAAGGTCTGGGCGGTGGGTGTGCTTGTTGCTACAGGAGTGTCATGGCTTCCGAGCCCTCTCTAGCCACAGAGCAAGGCCTGCTGTTCTTCTTTTTTTTTAAAAAAGTATGAAACATGGGGCCCTGGGAGTGTAGCTCAGTTGGTTACAGCATCGTCCTGATACGCCAAGGTTGCAGGTTCTAGCCCTAGTCAGGGCACCTACAAGAATCAGCCAATGAATGCATAAATAGGTGGAACAACAAATTAATGTTTCTCTCTCTCTCTCCCCTGCCCTCTAAAATAAATAAATAAACATGTAAAACTATGGAACAGGGTGACTGTATCCACGTCAGGTGTGTTACGAGGCACGTAGCAGGCCTACTACACGGCCCCAGTTAGGGTCCAGAGCATCTTTCACCTGAGGTCTGAAACGGAAGCGCAGATAGGCTCCAAGTGGAATCACGTTCAGAGTCACAGGGCACCAGCAGAGCGATGTGAGGGGTCGCAGGGACTGTGTATCTGTCATGTGCCCAAAGCCCTGGAGATTTAGGTTCAGGGCGACACTGGTCTCCTAAAAGGCGTGGGAGAGGATTCCATTTTTCTCTTTGCTCTGTAGTTTGTGCAAGATGAGACTTATCCTTTCTTCAGTGTCTGGTGGACTCATGTTTAAAACCAGCTGGTGTCTTTTTTTAAATTTTATTTTAATTTTATTTTTTTTATTACATCCTTAACTACCATTTCAATTTCTCACTACCACAGGTTTCACTTATTATTAAATTCCCTCTTGAGTTAGTTTTGGTAATTAGTATCTTCCTGAAAAGTGTCCACTCCATCTAGGTTTTCAGACTCTTTGGTATAATATTGTACATGGTGTTCTCATAATTTTAAAGTAAGAATCTCCCCTGAATCTGTAGTAACGATCCAGCCTTTTAGTCTGAATGTTGTTTATCATCGATCTCTTCTTTCTTTTCTTCTTTTATTTCCTGATCATGCTTGCCAAAGGCTCCATGACCTCCACAGCCTTTTTCAATGACCACTTCTTCTTCGTTTTCCTGTTTTTCTAGTGAGTGTAATTCAAGGCTGGCTGTGTCTGTCTGGACCATCCTTTATCTGCATCCCACAGGTCTGGACACTTGGCATGCTCATTGTTGCTCGTTTCTGAACAGCAAGTTCAGGGACTAATATTTATCAAACAAACCCTTTTCTGATTAAGCTGGTGACAGCCAGGGTTCCCCAACCTGCCCTCCTGTGGCCCGATCCCATTACTTTTTGTCCTGGGCTGCCTGGAGACTCGACTGCAGAAAGGAAATTGTTGACAAATTTGCTTGAGAAAAATGGCTCTTGTCAGGGCCCAGAAGGGATCGCTGGCCACCCCTCCTTGGAGGCAAGTATGTTTTTAAGTGCGATTGCTTCATGCTGCCGCTCCCCTAGCAGAGAGGGGCCTGCTCCCTGGAGGGGAACCGGGCCATCTTTCTTGTGTTGTCTAAATGTTTAACTTATCTTAAGAGCATTAAAGAGGCCGAGGGCCGCACTGCATTAATGGCCAGTTGGGCAGGACGCCTTGGAGAGCGGCTCGGCGCTGACACAGTGAAATATTACCCGCCCCGATAGCTCCTGCAGAACGGTAAATCACGCCTGCCCAGACCCAGCCGCTCCGAGTCCCTCCGCAGAGGTCCTGCCCGAAGCTCCCCGCATGTGGACGAGCTCCCCTCCAGCCTGCCGCCTGCCTGGCCACTCCTGCACTGGAGCAGAGCTACCTTCTGCGGAACCTTTTAGGCCAGTGGTCGGCAAACTGTGGCTCGCGAGCCACATGCGGCTCTTTGGCCCCTTGAGTGTGGCTCTTCCGTAAAAATACCACGGCCTGGGAGAGTCTATTTTGAAGAAGTGGCGTTAGAAGAAGTTTATGTTTAAAAAATTTGTCTCTCAAAAGAAATGTCAATCCTTGTACTGTTGGTATTTGGCTCTGTGGACTAATGAGTTTGCTGAACACTGCTTTAAGTTAATCTTGCTTCTTATGAAGGACTCTTTCCTTCCACTCGCTCTGCTGACCCGAGCTCACTCTCTGCTCCGCAGTGCCTCTGAAAACCACCTCCCAGGGAGAGCAAATGCCTCAGCGTAGAAGTCAGCTTGGCCCGGGACCAAATCCGCTCACTAGCTAGGAGACTCTGGGAAAACGACCTCTTTGGGCCTCGCCTTTAAAACAGAGGTTTACAAAACCTCCATTGCAGGGTTGTTGTGAGGTTTCAGTGAGAAAATGCATGTGTGATGCCTGGCACGGATGAGGTAAGAGCTCAACACATGTCAGTGCCTCCGTTTCCCCACCTCTAAGATGGGGACACACGGCAGTATGTACCTCCTGAGGCTGTTTGTAAAGGTTAAAGGAGCTCTCAGTGCCTGTCAGCTGTGGTCGTGTTTATCATTCCCCTCTGGACCCCCACTCAGCCCCACTGGCAGTCCACGTCATCCTTTCTAGAAATGCCTTCAGACCTTTTGCATATTGCTTTGCTCACCTTCAGGGTGGGAGTGACGTGCTTTCTCTGTTCAAAGTGGTTTTGGTGGTTATTTGTGTGACCTTTGTTTTGGGTATACAATGCACAGATGTGCTGACTCCGGGAGGAGTTTTCCCTCTCTCACCCGTCCTCTACGTCTACGCCGGGGATTTCCCCTCCCCTGGCTGCCAGCGCTTGCTTGTCCTCCTTCAGGCTTCCTGGCTGCTCCATCCATCCCTGCTCTTCCTGTGACCCCACCCTCTCCAGGACTATGTAAGTCTAGATTTCCCGTAGGGAGTCTTCTATCTCAAACCAGATGGCAAGCATGTTCCCTGGGAAAACCCACAGCATAGCAAGTAGGTAAGTGCAAGGACTATGGGGCCAGGTCACACGGGCCTGAATATTGCCACTGCCACCTGTGTGACTTTGGGCTGCTCACTTAACCTCTCTGTGCCCAATTTCTTCACCTGTAATATGGGTGTTATGGAGTGAATTTTTGTAGTCCCCCCAGTATGGCTGTATTTGAGGATGGGATCTCTAAGGAAGTAATAACGGTCCAATGAGGTCATAAGGGTGGGGGCCTTGATCTCAGAGGATTAGTGCCCTTTCATTAAGAAACATTAGAGGGCGCTCTCTCTCCCCCATCTGCCCAGGTACGGAGGAAGACCAGGTGGAGACATAGTGAGAAGGTGACCTTCTATAAGCCAGGAGGAGAGTCCTCACCAGAAACCAAATTTGCAGGCATCAGAATCTGGGAGTTTTGCCCCCAGAACTGTAAGAAAGTTAATGTGTGTTGTATATACATCCAGTCTGTGGTTATTTTGTTATGATAGCCTGAGCAGATAAATACAATAGAGATAATAATAGTGAAGATTAAATCAGTTAATATATAAACAGCTCAAGACAGTGCCTGGCACAAAATAACTTCTCAGTAAATCTCAGCTATGTCTTCTGTTATCACCATAATAATGAAAAATACAGTCCATATCTTACAAACTAAAACTCTACAGAGTTACACTGTCTGGTAGAACTTTCTATGAGGATGTAAATGTTCTGTTCTGTCCAATACCACAGCCACCAGCCACATGTGGCTATTACATTAAAATTAGAAAAAAGTTGCTTGGTGGCATTGTTCAGTGGTTGAGAGCACACCTATGAACCAGGAGGTCTACACTCAACCATTCAGTTCCTGGTCAGGGTGCATGCCCAGGTTGCAGGCTCAATCCCCAGTGTGGGACATGCAAGAGTCAGCCAATGATTCTCTCTCATCATCATCTCTCTCTCTCTCTCTCTCCCTCTCTGAAATCAATAAAAAATCTTTAAAAATTAGGAAAAAATCAATAAAAATGTATTAAAAAGCCCAGCATTGTGCAGTGGTTGAACATCAACCCATGAACCAAGAGGTTGCTGGTTTGATTCAAGGTCAGAGCACATGTCTGAATTGCAGGCTCAGGAGGCAGATGATCAATGATGTTTCTCTCTCATCAATGTTTCTGTTTCTATCCCTCTCCCTTCTCTCTCTCTAAAAATAAAAAAATCAGTAAGATTCGTTAAAATGAAATACAATGAAAAAGTCAGCCTCTCAGTTGCACTAGTCACATTTCAAGTGCTCGTGACCACATGTGACAAATGGAGACCGCATGGGACAGGGCAGAATGGAACTCGTATGCCATTGCAGAGAACCCCACTGACAGCACTGCTCTGCAGCACTGGCTTCCCCATGCTTTTGACTGTGACCTTCAGTAAGAAATACACTTTCCATCACACAGACACTTACATGGCTGAAACACACCTTATACTACTGAAATAAATTTTAAAGCAATAGTCACCACTACCATTTGTGGCATATCCTATATTCTACTTTATTCCTTAATCTTAAATTATTTAAGATATTATGCTGGTCTTGACCCTTTATGTGGGTCATGGTTTGCTCTACTGCAGTACTGATACTGAGTTATTGTAAAATCAGGGGTTGGGCAAGCTAGTTATATTTTATAACTTGCAGTAAAATAAAGACCTAACAATTTGCACAATTTACCCCTCTACCAGGTGCCCCTTGCATAATACCAGTGGCACCTGTAGCCCTTGCTGGGCATGTACAGTCTGCCAGGCTCTGGGCTGACTGCTTTCATCCATCTCCCACCATCATCACCACCTTGGAAGGCAGAGGATTTTCTTCTAACCATTTAACAGAGGGGGCTACTGAGGCTCAAGGAGAGGGAGCAACTTGCCCAAGACACAGCTTGGAGATGGTGGAGCCAGGACTTAAAGGCAGATTGAACTGGTTAGAAGGTGTTCTGCTTTCTTTCTTTTTTTAAAAACATATTTTATTGATTTTTTTACAGAGAGGAAGGGAGACAGATAGTTAGAAACAACGATGAGAGAGAAACATCTATCAGCTGCCTCCTGCACACCTTCCACTGGGGATGTGCCCACAACCAAGGTACATGCCCTTGACCGAAATCGAACCTGGGACCCCTCAGTCCACAGGCTGACGCTCTATCCACTGAGCCAAACTGGTCAGGGCAGAAGGTGCTTTTCTTAAACTGAGAACACACATCCTGAATGGCCTGAGATACAGCTAAACGTGGCACCTACCCTGTCTTTGATATGCCTCACAGGCTCTCCTTCTGAGTGCTCTGTGAGTCTGGGAACCACTGATCTAATGCAGACACCTGTTTCCACCCCTGCCTCCTCCAGTCTGTTCTCCACCCAGCAGCCAGAGGGAGCCTCTAAACCGTAAATCAGATCATATGGCTGCCCTGCTCAAAACCCTCCAATCGCTTTTTGTCATCCTCAGAATATTATCCAAAGCCTAACAGCCTAACGACGAGATCTGCCTCTAACCCCCACTGATCACCACAATCCTTCCTGCTCCTTCTGCTCCCACTACCATGTTCGTGTAACCTACCCCAGGGCCTTTGCACTGCTATCTCATGGCCTGACAAACTCTGAGATCCAGGTTCTTCCCATTTCTGCTCAGATGTCAAAGAAGCCTTATGCGGACAAGCCAAGAAAAATAACAGCCCTGTAGCCATCACCTCCCTGCCTCCACTGGCCTCCCTTTGGAGGCCTCCACCCGACATCATATATTCAGCTGTTTAAGGTCGCTTCCCCAGCTGGAAGGTCAATGCCTTGAGGGTGGGGATCTTGCTGTGTTTGTTTGCCTCCGAATCCACAGCACTTAGGGTAGGGCTGGCCGAGGGTGAGTTCTCCCTAAATGGCTGCTGCACCCGGGAGCTGACCTATCTGCAGCCGGACGGCAGGTTCAGAGGAGACTTTGTTCCTTAAACCGACCATCCTGCAGAAGCCTGGCCTGCCCTGGCCTCCCACAGGAGCCACAGGAGGGGACTCGGGGCTGCAGGAGGCTGCCGTGAGATGCCCACAGGACCCCCTGCACCCGCAAGCAGTATGTTTTCACTTGTGCAACTCTTAACTTCTCCATCGGTAACGTGGCTTCAATCCTGCCGAGATGCCCTGGGGGCTTCTGGCACTGGGAACGTTTTTGAAAAAAGTTGGAGAATAAAAACAAACTGGCTTTCCCTGAGCAGCTCCAGCTGGTAATTAAGGTCCTTCTCCAGGAGCTGCAACCTTGCATTGGGGCCGGGGAGGAGCAGAAGGAGGGCAAGAAGCTGAAGAGTGGCTCCAAACACACACCAATCCCGCAAAACACCTGCTCTGAGCCTCAGGTTCAAGCAAGACTGACAAATGCCTACTGTGTGTCTGGCGTTCTTACTGCATGGGAGCTTCAGGCTGGTATATCTGCCTGTCCACTGGTATCTCAAACCCCAAGTGCCCTTGGCAGAGGACGGACTTCCCACTGCACACCCACGTCTTCCCTGCTTAGCCCATCTCGGAGAACGGCACCATCGCCCTGGTGGGACCACACCCAGGGCTCCCTCTGACTCCTCTCTCTCCTCATTCCCACACCCAGCCCGTGAGCAAGGCCTCTGGTCTTTACCTCCATCCCAGGGCCCACAGCTTCTTCCCACCTTGACCCAACCCATTTTTCCTCTTTTGCTTGGACAACTGCAATATCTCCTTCTGGCCTCCCTGCCTCCACCTTTCTGCTCCTATTGCTCATTCTCCATGCAGTAGCCAGAATGGTCTTATAACAACACAAACCAGGTCATGTGCACCCCAGCCCCATGGCGGTCCACAGTACTTGCAAATAAACTGATGTCTGTGACCATGTTGGGGCCACGCCTAGGGCTCCAGCCTCATCTCTCCCACCAATCCTGCACTCCCCATTCACGGCTCTCCTGCGGCCTCGCTGACCCCGGATTATTCCACACGCGTGCTCAGCTCAGGGCCTCTGTACTTGTTGCTCCTGCCTCCCTAGATCTCCACTCTGCTGGCTCCGGTGTCACCCCCTCCAGAGGCATTCCTGTCCCCGTGAGAATGCTGGCCACCAGCCTGCCCCTCTCACCCATCGCTCACTATCACATCTCACTGTTTTATTTTCCCCCACATCCTTTCCACTACCACAAATTCTCTTGTTTATGGATCCATTTGGCTGTTTACTGCCTGGGCCGGGGAAAGTTTAGGTAAACCAGGCAGACGTGATCCCTGCTCTCAGGAAACTGACATCCTAAGGAGACAGGGAAGAGTTAAATCTACTTTTCCACCACAAGGCCAATAACTACCATTTTTTTCATAAAGTGAGTTGGGTTTCTTTTGCTATTTGCAGTCAGTGAAGCCTTTATTATGCTACTCCATCAGCCCTTGCTGAATTCACCTGACATGCTTATTTTGTTTTGTTCTGTTTAACTCTTAGTTTCTCTTCCTCTTCTTCTATTCCTCCCTCCTCTCTCTTTTACCCCCCAACACATGAGAGGTCATTTCAAGAGAAGCTGCACACTGCTTTGGCTGGGGAGACAGTTCTGGGCCTCGGTGCTACTGGTATTCTCCTTTTTCATCAACACGTTTCTACCTCAGTCCTCTCTTTGGAGCCCATGGAGGGCTGAGAGCAATGCCTTTTCGTAGACAGGAGGGCTGAGGCCCAGGCGGCCAGCCCAGCCTGGACAGAACGTGGACGGCTGCTTTCAGTGCGGACTTGCCTGCCCTCTGGAACTCGAGGGCTGCCGGCTGGAAGGAAACCCCGAGTCCCTTCCTGAGGGTGGACAACAGCAATGGTCTGGCTGGTCAGGATGGATTTGGAATGCAGAGCCTTTATATTTCTGCTTCGCAGTCTAATCTCCAGAGATTTCCCAGATTTCGGGGGCAGGGGGAGGTGTGAGGAGGAGAAATTCCTACTAGGATCAGTAAAATTGGGATTCTTTCGCAAACAGTTTTATTTTAGGTTACCTTTATTTCTCAATCTGGTAAACCAACAATGAGGATATAATTTATAAAGCCAGAAGATCCCTGCATTACTCCTCCTATCAGCCAAAACAGCCCTTTTCACCTTGGAGAAAGCTGCTTGCTCTTTCTTTGGGGGAGGTAAGCAATGCATATTTCCCTTTTTGCTTTGGCTACCAGGAAGCTCGGGGATTAACTCCGAACTTAACATCAACAGTTGGCCTGAGCCGGATTTTTGGGGTACAATGCCTTACCCTAGCTTTCTATTCCTTTGCTGTAGTAGTTCCATGGAAAACACGTTTTCCATTTGAAATGATGTCTACATCGTTTTGACACAGGCTAGATATAAGCAAACAAATTAAACTGATTTCTGAAGCTCTTCTCCTCCTGTGTCCTATTTCCTTTGAAGGGCGCTTAGGGCACAGAAGCAGATATTTAAATAAGCACAGTCCCTCTGCTCGCCCGCTCTCTTTGTCAACCATGTTTTCAGGGGGATGTAAATTGTTTTTGAAACCTTCCATCCTGGCCCACTGCTAATTATTACTGACCCAGGAGGATCTGTACTAATTTGCCTTAATTAAGTTATTAAACAGCAAGTTTCGGGAGGAAGAAACTCTGCAGCCTTTATTGGATTAGCAAAGCTGCCAGGGGACGTCGCCGCCGGAGCAGAAAGGCCCATTAACTGCTCTGGACGCTGGGGACATAATCCCGTCAAGTGTGTTTTCAATAAACTGTCGCTGGCCATAGTTTTGTGCCTTTGGGGGGGGAGGGGGGGAGAGGTTCCTAGCACAAGTTTCTAGCCTCCAAAGCAAAAAGAGGGGGTGCGGGAAGATAGGGCAGCATCTCTTCCCCCGAACCAGATGCAGGGGGCTACATACGGCGAATAGGAAACAAAACGAGTGGTTCCAAACCTCCAGGTCATTGAAGAACAGGTGCGTGTCCGCAAGGTTGAAGATCATCTCCTCCATCATCAGGCCGATGCGCACGGACGTCGTGGTGTCCTGCCAGAAGGAAGGGGGGGGGCGCCATGCGTGAGTGAGCCTCGTCATTACAGCCTCCCGCCCCCTCCTGTCCCGCCTCTTAAAGGCCTTTCCTCAACCGCAGGGCCCAGCCTAAGTCGTGTCTCCGCGTGTCTCAGCTTCTGAGACTTCCCTTCTAGCTTCTCATCTCTTGTATAATATTTACCTTCTTCATATCCAGTCTCCCCCAAACGCCCCTGGAATTGCAGCCGTGTTCAGTGATGCAAGGGCCAGAGTGGCTCTAATATAGAGGGGCCCTGGGAAATGTGTCTTTAGGCAGGCCGGGCGATCTCGGGAAGGCAGTCATGATAAGCCGCTGGCGAGCTGGGATGCTGGCTCTCTCTTTACGACAATCTCTCTGTGGAGGCTGCCTTAGTCCTCCTGGTATTTTAAATGCCACTGGTCCCTAACCATGGAGATTCATTTAAAAAACAAACATACAAACAAAACCCGCTATGGTGCATCTGTACCAGGGAAAACGAGGCAGTCATTAAAAAAATGAAGTAATGTTTCTGCTGCTGACATGAAGCTGTCATGAAGAAATATACTATTAAGGGACAAAAGCTAGTTATGTCACAGTATCTGTGGGGAGCACACTGGACAACACAACAGCCCATTCTCACTCTCCGTCTCTTGTCTATACCCATGGTGTGTAGACTCTTCACCCATATTTGGGATCCCTTCCTTAAGAGTCTCCCTGGAAGAGATGATGTCTACCAGGTGTTGGCAAACTACATATCATCTGCTGCCTGCTTTTGTATGGCTCATGAGCTAAGAATGATTTCTGCACTGAAACATTAATTTTTTTTTTTTTTTTTTTTTTTTTTAAGGAGAGGGAGAGAGAGAGAAACATCGATGCAAGAGTGTGACACTGATTGGCCACCTCCCGCACATCTTCCCCTGGGGATTGAGCCTGCAACCTGGGGATGTGCCCTGACTGGGAATCAGATCAGGCAATCTGGGACGATGCCCAACCAACTGAGCCATACCAGCCAGGCTGATTTCTGCAGTTTTCGACAGTGTTTGTCTATGACTACTTTTGTGCTTTGAAGGCAGTGGAGAGTCATTGCAACAGCAGTTGGTCTATGTCTCATAGAACCTAATATATTTACCATCTGGCTATTGCCAGTCTGCTGGCCCCGATGTAGACCATTCCTATTGAATTCAGGTGTGATCATGTGACTTGCTTTGGCCAATGATAGCTGAGCAGCAGTCATGTTTCACTTCTGGTCAGAAGCTTTAGGAGTCAGTGCATGGTTTGCTGTGCTTCACACAAAAGCTACCCTGATAGTCTGGGTTCTAGAATAAAGATGATATGTGGTGGGGCTGCAACAGATCACAATGGACATGTACCATAAATGAGAGGTTGTTGAGATTTGGGGGATGTTTGTTACTGTAGCATAACCTCATGGATCCAAACTGATACATGTGGAAAATATGCAGCATAAGGTTTCTCAAACCTGGCTGTACACTGCAATGATGTGAGGAGCATTTAAAAATCCTGAGGCTCAGCACCCCACACTGTAACATCAGAATTGCTGAGGGTGAGGTCTGGGCATTGAGAATGTTTAAAGCTCCCCCACGTGATTTAATGTACAGCCAAGGTTAAGAACCACTGACCTAAAGGGATATACACACTTAGGCATATTCCTGGTTAATACCTATTACATGTTTTCTCTGTGCCACTTTATAAATATTAACACTTAACTCAGACAAAGCTCTTTGAGGTGAGCACTATTGTTTTCCCATTTTATGGATGAGAAAACTGAGTCCCACAAAGGTTAGGTAACTGCCTCAAGGTCACATGGCTAGGAAGTGCTAGGATTGGAACCCAGGAAATCCGGCTCTAGAGCAGCACTGCTTTTGAGGGGGTCTTGGAGGGGCTGGCGATGGGGTGAAAGGGGACCTATACTGTCACTCTGTATACCTCTTTCTGTTTGAATTTTTTTTTCTTCCCACTGAAAGGCTGTATTACTTCTGTTATAAAAATAAAAACGACACCAATCCTTCTTGACCCTTAAAAAAAAAAAAAAAAAGGGAAAGAACGTGTAGCTGGTGATCTCAGCTTCACACACACCACTGTGAAGAATGAAGCCCAGGCACGCAGCCATTAGGGGAAACACCTCATCAGGGCCCCGACCGCCAAAGCTTAGCACTCTGAGTCCTGGCTGGATGTGGCGGGGTAGAGTCCTCAGTGAAAAATGGAGAGAAAATGAGGAAAACAAACTCCTCAGGGCCAAGGAGGGAATCGTTGTGTGACCTGGGAAAAGGCTTTTGGGGTGCTTTCACACATTACTCATACCCAAGCCATTCCACCTCTGCACACTTGCACATTCTTTGTAGGCCAGGCTGTCTGAACACCTAACCACCGAGGGCCAGCCCTCGAAGCACTGACAGGAAGCAAGACGACGCTGCCATCCACAGGCATCCGCTGAAAGGATTGACTTAGAGAAATGTCAACTCGCAGGCCAGCACATAAAACAGGAAGAGTAATTATTGTGTACAAAATGGCTTATCTGTGAAACATACTTGTGTAGTTATAAAAGGCAAATACTCTATGGTGATAAAGTGATTATTTATTGATATTGGGAGGAGGTGAAGAGAAAGTGTGCATGTATGTAATGGAGGCAAGGATGAGAAAAAAGAGTTGAATTCTTGTCTTCTAGTTTGGGAAGCCAGAGATCATGCCTTAAATAGACAAAAGAAGAACCAAGAAGTAGTAACATAAGTAGGTTCCTTAGAAATTTGGAGGTAAATACCAAAAGAATTAGCAAGAGTTGAAAGTTGTCACCTCTAGGCAGGCAGAGAGAAGGGGAATGGGGTGGTGGCACTGGGGACTGCTGTTTTTCATCATACTTCTCTTTGGAGGACTATCTGAGTTTTAAACTATATGCATAAATTTTTTAAAAATTTATTATTTCTATTCTATTTTATTGATTTTCCATAGAGAGGAAGGGAGATGGATAGAGAGCTAGAAATGTCGATGAGAGAGAAACATCGACCAGCTGCCTCCTGCACACCCCCTACGGGGAATGTGCCTGCAACCAAGGTACATGCTCTTGACGGGAATCGAACCTGGGACCTTTCAGTCCACAGATCAACACTCTATCCACTGAGCCAAAGCGGTTTCGGGTATGCATACATTTTTTGGATTAAACATCTAAATTAAAAACAAAAGAAAACATTCTCAGTAATTCCACTTCTCGCTATCTATCCTAGAAAAAACCCTATACATGTAAGGAACATGTAAAAAGATGTTCATTACAGAATTGTTTATAAATAGCCAAAGAATTGTTTGTCCAGCCAAAGGAGATTAGAGATATGAAATATCTCTCTATATAAAAGCCTAAATGACTGAATGACTGAACGAACCATTTGACCGGTTACTATGATGGGCGCTGATCACCAGAGGGCAGACACTCAAAGCATACATCCCCTGAAGGTCCCAGATTGTGAGAGGGCGCAGGCCAGGCTGAGGAATCCCACCAGTGCACGAATTCATGCACTGGGCCTCTAGTAGTACTAGTAGTATATTCAACAATAGAAAACCAAATTCAATTGAAAGAAATTAATCCTACTTGACATGGATACATACAAAAGATGTTATTGTGTGAAAAAGTAGCAATCTTCTAAAAGTTATATACAAAGTTATTACCATATATTAGAAACACATAAAATGTTCTTACATATATTCCATGGGCACTTACATATTTATAAATATCAGAAAGGATATACCTAGAGTCAGAACAGTAATTACTTCTGGCAGACAGAGAAGAAGGAATAGGAATTAGGGGTGATGATCAAAGTAAACCAGAAGTATCTAGAATATTCTAAATTTTTTAAAAGAGAAGGGATTCAAACACTTATATATAATTAAAAATTAAAATAACTCTAGCTGGTGTTGCTCAGTGGATAGAGCATCAGCCTTCAGACTGAAAGGTCTCAGGTTTGATTCCAGTCAAGGACATGTACCTTGGTTGCGGGCACATCCCGGTGGGGGGTGTGCAGGAGGCAGCTGATCGATGTTCTCTCTCATCCATGTTTCTAACTCTCTATCCCTCTCCCTTCTTCTCTGTAAAAAATAAATAAAATATATTATATATTAAAAAAAATTAAAATAGCCCTAGCTGGTGTGGCTCAGTTGATTTGGTATCATCTCATGCATCGAAAGGTTGCCGGTTCAATTCCTGGTCAGGACACTTGCCCAGATTTTGGGCTCAATCGCCAGTAGAGGGTATGCAGCCCATCGATTCTTCACTCTGGCATTGATGTTTCTCTCTCTCTCTCTCCCTTGCTTTCTCTTTGAAAAATCCTATATAACAAAGAGGTAATATGCAAATGGTCATTACACCTTGATGCATAATGACCAGCCATGATGTATACCAACCAACAGCAGGAGGGTGGGGCAGCGAGCTACAAGCAGCAGAGAGCTAGAGGAGGGCGGGCAGCAAGCTACCAGGCGGAGAGCTATGAGCGACGGTGAGCTGGGCAGCCAGCTGGGGTAAACGGCAGCGAGCTACTCAAATATTTAAATAAATAAAACAAAAATTCAAAGATGCCCATATATTTCTGAGGAGAACTCTTAGGATACCAAGCTATTCCTTGAGCATTCTCATTATTTCTGGTTTTCTTAAAATCTGGGTGCATGTTGCTTATTAGGTTGTTTTAAACTTGAAAAGTGGGACTGCTTTTCAAGTTGTACAGAGGCAGAAAAGTCTGGAATAGCCCAAGAAAAGCACAACCGTCCCAATAGTTAAGTAATGCAGAGTGTTACCCTGGGCCAGACCATCTTCCAAGCAGAAGATGTTTTTCCAGGGCTGCAAAGACTGAGAAAATAAGAAAAAAAAAATTGGTGGCGACTCGACATTAATGAATGTGCAATACATCTGGAATAAGGGTAAGACAAAAGCCATCAGTTTCATCGTGAGTGGCCTGCTGAATACGTTCCCTAATATAATCCAGAAACACACCACCTGGTCTGGGCTTCAGCCACCCTGTGCAGCTCTGAGGGTGAGGCCCCTCTGTCTGACCTAGCATGTCACCCAATGAAGCAAAGCCTCCTCACCATGTCCTCAGCTAATGAAAGGCCACTGACCCATTCGAGTCCACTCTGATGCCTCTACCATCTACTGTCACCATGAGGATGACATGGGATAGCACGTGTGTAAACACCAGCCCAACACGCAGCAGGCTCTGCAAGTGCCCCTCCTTGTCCAAATCCTGCAACCCTTAAGCAGAGAACACGTAATCAGACGGTACCATCTCACATGCACACCATTTTCTTCATCGTTCTATATTCTTCGGAAAGTAAAGACAGAAAATCAGTGTTTAATTTCCTAAACAAGCAACAGCAGAAAGAGATTTGCTTTTAAGAAATGAGCAGAACAGAGAACTGAGAAAAGGGAACTTTTCCAAAACAGGCTTCCATTTGTACCTTGTCTGTCCAAGGACTGTGCTGGGGGCTGGAGCAGTGGGGAGGATGGAATGTCATCTTTGAGAGTTTGGGGGTGATTCTCTCCCAGGGAAGAACCAACCGACTAGGGCACTGCAGTTTTTTTTTTTTGTTTGTTTGTTTTTTGCCCCCTAATGTTCTATAGATTCTCAGGGTTTGGTTTTGATGATGGTGAGGTGGGCTACGCACCCACTCATTTAGGAGGCTCAGAGCACTGGACACCCCCTCCCCGGGCCCTAGACAGATGCTGAGGACCTGGATGCCGATCGGTAACCTAATTATTACGCATTCTTGGCAAAGTTCTCTTAATTAGAAGACTTGGTGGGGACTTCCACCATATGGACTGCTCTCAGATCTGCCTTGAGGACCAGTCAATGATTTTGTGATGTATGGTTGCCATTCCTGGATGGAGGGGAGAGGGTAGGAGTGTAAAAAATATATTTTTATTGATTTCAGAGAGGAAGGGAGAGGGAGAGAGAACCATCAATGATGGGAGAGAATCATTCATCGGCTGCCTCCAGCACACCCCTTACTGGGGAAGTAGGCAGTAACCAGGGCATGTGCCCTGACTGGGAATCAAACCATGACCTCCTGGTTCATAGGTCGATGCTCAACCAGTGAGGCACTCTTGCTGGGCAAGAAAGTCTTTCTAAAAATCAAAATTAATCTGATGTCACACTCAAATGAGGAAAATGGCATGTGGATTCAAAACCCGAACGCAAAAGTTCATCAGGGTTAAGATGAGAGCAGTTGTTTCTATCAAGGGTCTCCACCATCCCCAACTTCCAAAGCTCCCCAATTGAAGCTGCATCTCTACAGGTCTACTTCCCAATCCCCACAGATCAGGAGGCAACCATTTTCATTAAAAACAAGTTGTTTTAATAACCCACAACTCTATTTATCCATTGAAGAATTTCCTGAATTTTCTAAGTTTTCTAATAGATGGTTTTAAAGGATGTTTAAGTCAAAGAAATGAGATCCACATACTCTTCAGCATCACAACCCTTTGAGGCACACCCTAAATTCATCTTGGAATTGGCTTTTATGACTATGGTCTTTTTGGATTCTTTCACAGCTGACTGAATAATAGTAACAAAAACAATAATAACAATGGTAACATTAACCAATATTTATTGAGTGCTTTGGAGTATATGTTAAAAAGGTGGGCTCGGACCCTGGCTGGTGCTCAGTGATTAGAGCGTAGTCCTGTAGACTGTAGGGTTGTGAGTTTGATTCCCAATCAAGGGCACGTCCCTTAGTTGCAGGCTCCATCCTCAGCCCTGGTTGGGGTGTGTGGGAGGCAAACAATCAATGCACCTCTCTCACATCGATATTTCTCTCTCTAACTCCTTCCTCCTCTCCACTCTCTCTAAAAATATTGAATAGAAAAAATATATCCTCAGGTGAGGATTAAAAAAAAAGAAAAGAAAAAAGAAAGGTGGGCTCTGAGCCAGACAGCTTATAATCCAGGTGGTTCCATTTCTTACCAGCTAGATGACCTTGTACAAACAGTGTGCCTCAGTTTCTCCTCTGTGAAATGAGGTAATTTACATCATAGGATTACTATGAAGATTAATCAAGTCTTTCAAAGTGCAGGTAATAATCCTCTTAGTGAAAGTTTACTTTAACAACCAGTATTAAACAGGAAAAAAGAATGGAAGAAATACAAGAGAACCAGAGGTAAGGAAACTATGGCCCACGGCCTATATTTATAACTAGAGTTTTATTAGGACACAGCCATGCCCAGTTGTTCACGTCCGAGCTACAATGGCAGAGTTAGTAGTCACTACAGAGCCTAGCTTAAAGCCTGAAATATTTATTAACCCTTTATGAAAAACAAGGCCTGGTGCACAAATCTGTGGGGTCCCTCGGCATGGCCTGCAGACATTCCCCACGGGGTCCTAGATTGCAAGAAAGCGCAGGCCAGGCTGAGGGACCCCTCCGGTGCATGATCAGGGCTGGGGAGGGACTGTGGGAGGACTCCAGGGCATGTTTGGCCCATCTCGCCCAATCCTGATCTGCTGGACCCCAGCAGCAAGCTAACCTACAGGTGTCTGCTCCCTGGTGGTCAGTGCACATTATAGCGACTGGTTGAACAGTCAAATGAATGGTCAGGCACTTAGCATAGTAGGCTTTTATTATATAGGATATTTTGCTAATCCCTAGAATAGATGACAAAATGTCAGAGTATGTCATATACAGTAATGGTGAACTATTTCGGTTGGAGTATGTGTGTGTGTGTGTGTGTGTGTGTGTGTGTGTGTGTGTTTACTATATTTTATTGATTTTTTACAGAGAGGAAGAGAGAGGGACAGAGAGTCAGAAATGTCAATGAGAGAGAAACATTGATCAGCTGCCTCCTGCAAATCCCCCAATGGAGATGTGTCTGCAACCAAGGTACATGCCCTTGTCCAGAATTCAACCTGGGACCCTTCAGTCCGCAAGCCAACGCTCTATCCATTGAGCCAAACCAGTTTCGGCTGTGTGTGTGTTTTATATTGCCATGACTATTACTACTGTTACTATGTGACTTGTTCAAGGACACCTCTAAGAGGCAGTGTGGAGACAGGAGCTCAGATTCCATAATCCTCTGGCTATGCATGATGCCTGTTCTGGCTTCCCTGCTTCGAGAGCATGTTGACCTCCCGTGGCCCAGCTGCATGACAAGAAAGAGGTCCCCTCAGGCCTTCATAGAACCTGGTGGTCTCCATTTGAACTGAGCCCTTTAAATGATTTCACTTGGGGTCCTGTCTGTGCAGGAAAGGCTTAACGCAGCAGGCCTGGGGTGATCGATCAAACCCTGCACGTCCCTAGGAGAGACCTGTTTTCAGGACTGGCCCGAGGCTGGCTGCTGGCAGATGAGCTCTGAGCCCTGAGGCCACGCAGTCCCAGTCGCCCTGATAGTTGATGCTAACAATGTGATTTATGGGGAACACCTGTTTTTGTTCTGGGGGGCTGGCATCTGAGTAGCTGGGGTCAATCTCAAAGGCACACATGCCTATGTCATTGACCCCAATAAGACCCTGGACATCAAAGCTCAGGTGAACTCCCCTGGCTGGCAACACTTCCCGCGTGTTGTCACACATCAGTGCTAGGAGAATGAACGGGCATGTGGGCGCTCCACTGGGAGAGGCCGCTGGAAGGTTGGGCCTTTCTCCTGGACCTCACTCCATGCCCCTTTCCCTTCGTTGGCCTTAAGATGTTTTCATCGTCATAAACAGTAACCGTGAGTATGATAGCTTATAGGCCCTTCTCGCTACTCATCCAGACGGAGGGTGTCTTGGGCACGCCCACTGCAGGGTCTTTATCAGACACCTTGAAAAAGAGGCAGCATGATATTGTGAAGCTTCGTAATTTCTCTGGGAATGAATTTCCATGTCTGTGAATTAGCGGTTAATCATTCTCGTAAAGAACATACCCAGGATAATCTTCCTTCATAGGCCTGGTCGGGATCATAGTGACTGGTTTAGGATGGTCATGTGGTCAATGGGAGCCAATGAAAATTGGCTCTGGGACTTTAGCTATAACTATTGGGAAAGAGGAACCTTCTTAATTCTAGGGAGGCAGAGTTGGTAGATTCCACCCTTGAGGATGTTGGTAGCCATCTTACCATGAGCACAGGTGGAGCCTTCTTGACAGTGCACACAGATTCACATGAACGTATTTGGGGATCAGATCCAATTGCTCCTGAGGTCTCCTGTGTTTTTCCATGTATAAGATGCCCCCCCACTTTTCCAACCCAAAATTCAGAAATCAATATTTTAAACATTTTGCTGGTTTTTCTCTTAAGGCCTTCTTCTTTTTTGGCATCTTAAGGAGTTATTCTTCTTGTTTTCTCCACTGTCTGGTCATACACTCAGTGGGAGGAGGTCCAAATTGTCTCTCTGCAGCTCTACTTCCATGCTCTTTTGTATAGCTGATTACATCCAGTTTGAATTTTTCAGAGTAAGATACTGGCTTACTGGTATTTATCTCTTTATTTTTTAACATATTTATGGGCTCAGAACACTCGGTCCCTGTTGCACCTGTGCACTCTCCACCTCCACCTCCAATTACGGCATCAGCTGTATGCTCTTCCTAGTGCACAGCCAGCGTGGCTCAGTGATTGAGTGTTGACCTGTGAACCAGGAGGTCAGGGTTCAATTCCTGGTCAGGGCACATGCCAGGTTGCGGGCTTGATCCCCAGTTGGGGGCATGCAGGAAGTAGCCAATCAATATATATATATTTTGTCATCAGTTTGGTGGGGATATGCACTGCACTGTGCTTAGCTGTGCCTAATTTTACATTCTCATGAATACGAGGGGTACTCAGCGTTACGAAAATTATAGAAGGGGTACACATGTCAATAGTTTGGGAAACACTGATCTAGAGCAGGGGTCCTCAAACTTTTTAAAGTGGGGGCCAGATCACGGTCCCTCAGAGAGCTGGAGGGCCGGACTATATGAACTACTAATTCCTACTATAACACCTCGGCTGCGCTCACTGCCCAAAAAACCTGGCGGGCCGGATCAGACTCCTCTGCGGGCCGCATGTGGCCCGCGGGCCGTAGTTTGAAGACCCCTGATCTAGAGTAATCCCAATGTCCACCCTCCACTCACTCTACATCTCATTATCCTGCTAAAGTTTTGACAGCATTTATCATTATCTGAAACTAGAGGCCCCGTACAGGAGATTCTTGCACCTGCGGGTGGGGGGAGGGGGGGAGGCCCCTCAGCCCTGCCTGCACCCTCTTGCAGTCCAGAAGCCCTCGGGGGATGTGCGACTGATGGCTTAGGCCTGCTCCCCATGGGCCTAAGCTGGCAGTCGGACATCCTTAGTGCTGCCCCAGAGGTGGGAGAGGCTCCTGCTACCGCTGCTGAGCTCGCCAGCTGTGACCTGGCTTCTGGCTGGGCGGTGCTCCCCCTGTGGGAGCGCACTGATTACCAGGGAGCAACTCTTGAATTGAGCATCTGCCCCCTGGTGGTCAGTGCGCGTCAGAGCAACCGTCGTTCTGTCATTTGGTCAATTTGCATATTAGCCTTTCATTATATAGGATAACCTTATTTTTAAACTTTTGATTTTTGATGCTTCTACCTCAACCAGAAGGCTCTGTGAGAACTATTGCTATGTCCCTTTTACCTGGCACATAGTCCAATACACAGCAGGTGCTCAGTTAAGTATTTTTTAAATGAGTGTATGAATGTGTGTGAGCTTTATATACATTATTACATTTTCTCCTCAAAATATCTTTTCTGATTTCACAGAAAAATCAAGACTCAAAGCAACCATGAGACTTGTTCAAGGTTACTCTGCTAATAAGTGTCAGAATTGGGATCCGAATCCAGACTATCTGCTGAAGAACTGCCCAAATCTTAACCTTTTTACTCACTGAATATGTCTTTGTTGGAACTAATAACATCAAATAAAATACTTTATTAGGGGAAAGGAGCTTAAGGCAGATTCTCGTCAGATTTTTAAACAAAAACAAATGCCTCATTTAAGAGGGTTGAATATCTGTTTTTAGTGAAATGAATGGCCTATTGAATGAAATTACACTTCCATCCTTGGAAGCACTGACAAGCAGCTGCCATGAAAACGCAGCCCTGATTCCCGTCCCAGGCCTCAGACTGGCTTTCCCTTCTATAACCGTTGGGCGTCGGGAGGATAAAGCTGGACCCTGGGGCTGGGAAAGATCTCCCCTGACTGCCTCTGAGCATTGGTGCTTTCATTTCCTGGACTTGATATGAAAAAGCAAAGTTCCCTTGTTAAATCCTCACTCCTCACTGCCCTCCTCCCTGCCCCAACGCCGGGAATGGCGCTATGGAAACCAGACACCTTGGTGGAGATTGGAAACCAGATCACTTTAGCCGACCCTAGAGGGCCCCAAATCCCTTCTTTGCTTCCCCGCCGCCTCCACGCCCCTCCCCACAAACTTACTGGTACCCCTGTAATTTTTTTAGGATGTCATCCTAGGAGTCAAACAGAGGTGTGATATGGAAAGACCCATTTTAGTAACCAACGTTAGGGCCTCTCTGGGTCCACTAATGGTATCAAATGCAATGTTTCCAAAGCCAACTTTCAGAAAGAACCCGACCAACCCACCCACCCACCCACCAACCAACCAACCAACGGAGCAAACAAAAAGCAGAAGACAACGCAATGTAAATGTCGTCTCGTCTCGTTCGTTCTCACAGTGACCGCGGCCAGCTGCCTCCTGGTCCAGGCCCCCTTTACCAGGGCTGGCTCAGGCGGAATGCCACGGTCAGTCCTTTGAGATGAGGACAGGAAAGCCCAGTCTCTACTCCCAGATGCGTGAGTTCTGACATCCTGCCCATTAAGCGCCCTCCCAGACCCGGTCCTCCGAGCAGGCCCAGGCCCCGGGGTGAGCCCGCCGCGGGGGCTCTTTGCTTCTTTCTCCTGCTCCAAACGCAGCTCTGAGCGCTCCCAGGAGGGGAAGTTCCGTTTTGGTGGCTCCCAAGAGGCACCGGGAGGATCCTGACCACTTCTCAGCACGAAGCTTCCGGAATTAGGAACTTCGCTTTAACCCTGCTTCGTGCTCCTCATGAGGCCTTTGTGAAGGAAGCTGGCACGGAAAGTCGAGGTAGATGTTTGGGAACTGGGACGCGGCTGTCAAATAGTCCTGGGCCAGCAAGGTCATCCGTGGCTCATGTTTGGGTGAGAACTGTTGGCTCCTTAGATGTGTTTCTGAAACACTTCTGGTGGCCTGGTGAACAGTCTACACCACTAAGATAATGACTTAATTATTTTTAAATTAAGTTTAAAATAATTTAAATTAAATTAAGACTGGGTTTGACCCGGTCTTTATGGGGTCTGATAAGTGAGCACATTAATATTGCTTTTGTGTGCTTATAAAATATCTCTAGAGTGAGAAATGTGAGTGTTCAATAAATCCAGATTTTTCAGTCGCAGCACAGTTGACATTTGCGCCAGATCTGTGGTGGGCAAATCGCGACTCGCGAGCCACTTGCAGCTCTTTGGCCCTTTGAGTGTGGCTCTTCCACAAAATACCACGGCCTGGGTGAGTCAATTTTGAAGAAGTGGCGTTAGAAGAAGTTTAAGTTTAAAAAAATTTGGCTCTCAAAAGAAATTTCAATCGTTGTACTGTTGATATTTGGCTCTGTTGACTAATGAGTTTGCCGACCATTGAGCCAGATCGTTCTTCACCGTGAGACTGTGCTGAGACCTCTAGGGTGTTTAGCAGCCTCCCTGGCCGCTACCCACTAGACACCAGCAGCACCCTTCACCCAGTGACAGCCCACATGGTCCCTAGACATTGTCACAGGAATTAGGGAAGCAAAATTGAACGCCCCCCCCTCCCCAACCCCCTCCCACACACTGGAGAACCACTGCTCTGATGATTAAAATAACGAAAAGGCTTGGGCCTTACTGTACGTCAATCAACTCTGTACTTACAGAGTGGTCAACCTTGTTAATGAAACTGACTGTCTAACTAAGGGATCGGTTAAAAAAATTTTAATCTGTCAACCAGCTGAGTGGGAGAAGCTGTTTTCCTGTCTCGCTGTGAGACCCTCGCTGCACAGAGACCTGTCTGCGAGCCCGGCTCTGCCCTTCCTGCTGGAAGGTGGGTGACAGGGCAGGTCGCTGTGCCCGTTTCCTCGTCTGCACCGTGTGGGCAGCTGTGGCATTCCCCTCCTGAAGTGAGGGGGAGAGCAGGGGAGCAGATGCATTATGGAAAGCACGGTATTGGGTGTGGGCTCAGAGCTTGTGGTCCTGGGTGGGGGTGAGCCCTTATTCACAGGACGACTTCTTCCTGGGGGCTCCTTTAGCACTTGCCCGTGGCTGTCCTTTTCCCAGGCACTACCTGAAGGCAGGTCAGGGGATTACTGCAGGGTTGAAGCTCGGGTTGGCATTTTTCCATCGGGCCCTTCCTTCTCATCTCAGCGCCCAGACTGCCGAGAGCCAGGCTTGTGTCTCGGTGGGACCCTGTCTGGGCTTGCAGACTTCTGCTGCAAAGGGCAGGCGTGCCCGCTCTGGAGCCAGCTCACACACACAGGCAGCCCGCCACCTGCGCTCGCCTCGCTTTTCTTCTGCGATTACCCTGCCGTCCCAGGACAATGAGCTTCTGCACCTCTCCTGGAAGGGAGACCTCTCCCCCCTCCCTCTTAAAGAAAACACACACAAACACACCAAACCAATCAAAGCCATCACACCATGCAAGCCAACTGGGCCTTTTAAAAAAAATCACTGCCAAGTAGCTGTTTACAAGCTGAACAAATAATTACTCTGCCACAAGGAAGAAAAGTATTAATTAAAGCTATTCATTAAACCAGCCTCCCTATTCTGTGGGGCTTATCTCTGGGAAGTGTCAGCCAGAGGTTAGGGATGGATTAACACACAATGGAGGGCTTTGCCAGCTAAATCTCCTCCTTGTGGTTAGCTTTGAATAATAAAGTTGTCATTAAAAGAGAGAATTTAATGGTTTTAATTGGGTTTAATTACTTGGAAACTCCTGGAAAACAGATCAGCTTGTTTAAAAGAGGAAGACAAGAAAATGATGGTTGTAAGGAAAAAAACAGGTTGATTCACATGTTTGAACAGTCAAGTTAAAGAACACACAACAACCCGGCCTTTTCACAGAACACAGAAACTAGACCTTAGCTCAGCAAATGGGTCTATTTGTACTAACAAGAATTTTACCCAAAGAGCTGTAAGATAAATCCCATCATGGCTGGATCACAAAAGAGTCGAGCTGACTGACTACAGCTGATAAAATCCTGGTCAAACTCAAGAGAACAAAGAAAGACGTCTAAGCAGGTTCCTCTCTGGGAGCTTTACGCAAACACAAACGCTCGGTCTCCCAGGTCGGTTTATCCTTTGAAAAAACGTTCTTTCGGCTGGAGGTATCTACCAGCGTTTAAAGCATTCCCTAGGATATACATTTAAAGTCAAAAGCAATAAAAAAAATAGACACATGGAGCTGCGAACGTAGAGTAGGAAACCAGCTGTCCCCATGTGCCCCAGCTGAGGGGGTTCTTGGGACCTGGGACCTTGAGTGTTTAAAATGTGGAACTTCCAGACCAGACCCAGATGAAATGTTCACCCTAAACGCCCAGGACCAGGGGGACTGCAGGGCACGGAGTTTACAGAAGTTCATACAAGTGCCTAGAACAGAGCCTGACACTCAGCAAGCCCCTGCAGAGTCTGTCCAGCACCATCATTCCTCCTCAACTCGGTGACTCTTCAGGAAAACTTCAGCATGCCTTCCACGGAGGGGACATTCTGACACAAGCAGCAACACGCCCCCAAAGCTGCAGCTCTTTAAAAGACTTTTATTCATTCATTCATTCATTCATTCATTCATTATTATCGATGATGATATTTATCCATTTAGTCTACAAAAGCTATTCACTGTGTATCAGGCACAGCATCAAGCACTTCACATGCATTAGCTCATTTAAACCTCCCCACAGTCCTGATGAGGTAAGTATCATTGCTATTAGACCCCTGTTACACAGGTGGAAACTGAGACACAGGGAGGCAAAGGGACTTGCCTGAGGTCACTGGCTAGAGAGTGGAGCTGGCTTTGAACCTGAGCAGCCTGGCTCCAGAGCCCATGTTATAAACCAGAAGTGGGTGACCTTCTCTATAAAGGGCCAGACAGCAAATATTTTAGGCTCTGTTGCCCATACGATCTCTGTCACAACTACTCAACTCTGCTGTTGTAGCAAAAAAGCAGCCATAGACAAAATGTAAACAAATGGGCTTGGGTGTGTTCCAATAAAACTTTATTTAAAAAAACAACAACAGGTGGCGTGCCAGATTTGGCCCACAAGATGGATGTAGTTTGCCAGCTGCTGGTGTAGACCTGTGGTCGGCAAACTGTTGCTTGAGAGCCACATGTGGCTCTTTGGCCCCTTGAGTGTGGCTCTTCCACAAAATACCACAGCCTGGGCCAGTCTATTTTGAAGAAGTGGTGTTAGAAGAAGTTTAAGTTTAAAAAATTTGGCTCTCAAAAGAAATTTCAATCGTTGTACTGTTGATATTTGGCTTTTTTGACTAATGAGTTTGCCGACCACTGGTGTAGACTATTATGCTAACTGGCTCCTTGCTCTCAGACAAGAAAGTCCTTTGCCCCATGGAGCTTGCATTCTATTGGAGGGAGAGGGCCAGGAAAAACTAAGACACATTTCAGACAGTGACAGGTGATCTGAAGAAAATGAGACAGGAAGATTGCTGGGGGTGGGGGGTGAGAGGGTGGGAGGAGAGAGAGATAGAGATAGAGATAGAGATAGAGAGATAGATAGATAGAGAGAGAAAATACACACAGTGAATGTGTCTGTGTTTGAGGTTTATAGAGGACTACTAGAGAGGGGTGGTCAGGGAAGTTCTCTCTGAGGAGGTGACATCAGAGCAAAGACCCAAATGAAACAAAGGTGCCAGCCAGGGGCAGAAACAGCCAGTGCAAAGGCCCTGAGGCAGGAACAAGCTGTGTGTATGAGAAACCCCCCCCACAGTATAATGTCTGACATGGGGAGAAACAGGGTTAGATTGCAAGTTTTGAACTTGGGGGCCTTGTGATTGGCTGTGGTCAGCCCGGATGCAGAGGGGCTTGGAATCGCCTCTGGGGTTCTGGATCTGTTTCCTTCTCTGCCACTTGCTAGCTTGGCAGTCTTGGCCTCCGTGTCCTCTGAGTAGAACAATGATCTCCATGTCTACCTTGTAGTTTTGTCTTGAGGACCAAGGCTATGACTCATGACTAGTGCCATACATGTGGGGAGAGATTTTATAGTTTTTATCCCTATAATTGAAGGTGTCTGGGTATGGCTTCTATGCTACTAACTGAAAGTCACCGTGAAAGTAAATAGTTTATTTATTATTATTTTTTTATTTAGCTCTAGACACATAAATTTGACAATGAACGAAATGAACCAGTTCCTCGAAAACCACAACTCACCCAGGATGAAATAGCTACAAGTATGAAAGAAACCGAATTCACAGTTAAAAACCTCCAAAAACAAAGTCTCCAGGCTCAGATGATTTCACTGGAGAGTTTTACCAAACGTTTCAAGAAGAATTAGCACCAGTTCTCCTCGACCTTGGCCGGGAAAGAAAGGAGGCGGCAGCGCTTCACAGCTCGTTTCATATGGCCAGCGTTTCCCTGACACCAAACCAGCTGAAGAGAAGCTAAAAACACACCAACAAACAAAACACCCCAATTTTTAAAGTAAAAAATGTTCATTTTTTTTTTTTTTTTTACGGGCTCCGGGAAGTTTGTCCTCCATCAGCAGTTCCCACAGTGCCCTCTGGGAAACAGAGGATCCCCAGACTGGTCTTTTGAGGTCAGTGGGGCAGGAATGATTATTCCGGTTTTACAGATGAGCAAACCTCTAGCTAGACAGTTCCAACCTATTTTCACCCGCTCAAAGAGAAACTCCATATCCCCGAGGCACATCTCTACGGCTTTACCTGTCCGGGACATTCCATACGAATAGAACCCCACAGCCTCTGAACGTTGTGCGTCTGGCTTCTTTCACTTAGCATAATGTTTTTTTGGGACCGTCCGCGTTGTAGCTCAAATCAGAACTTCATGCCTTTGTACAGCTGGAAAATATTCCATTGTGTGAATACCCTACGATGTGTTTATCCATTTATCCATGGATGGATTTTTCCAAAGAGATTCTTAAACTGCATATTTCTACTTTGAATTAGGCCCCTTCAGGGGAATGTGCATGGGAGTTTCTCCCTCAGAAAGGCCTGCAAATTCACTATCAGAAAGGCCTGCAAATTCTCCATCAGAAAGGCCTGCAAATTCACTAATTCACCTAGGAAGTGTGGGAAACAGGCATGGTGTGTGTGTGTGTGTGCCCTCCTATTTCCCCTAAGACAACCACCTTGACACCTCCCACCATCCAGGGAGCGACACCCTCACCACCGGAGGCTCTCCGGACTTCCAGTGATCTTTGGGCAGCTCAAGAGCCCTATTGTTGGGAAATAAGTACCGCAGACAGGGCAGGTGGGGCGCTGGGGGAGACAGCCTCTCAACCTGCTAGTTAAGTGTGAAGGCACATTGTTCCCGTTGTTGAGGTTCGCAGGGTGCCTGGGATATTTTTTTCACCGCTTAGCATCGTGAGCGGCAACCCCTGTATTTACAGAAGACAAAAGAGCTTCTCACTCTTCCCCAACCGGCAATTTGTTGTAGGATTTGCATAGGAGACTTAAATCCTTCTTATTACCATCATTTTTTTTTTCCAGTTGCCCTTCAGCACTCATTGAGGGGTGGGACTAAGAGAAGGGGTGGGGAAAGTTGGCCAAAGACGCCCGGGGAAGCAGTTGGCATGTGTGAGATTTGCGGGTGGAAAATGAGAGCATCCGGAGCCTTCGCTAGCCCGAAACTCCCCACCTCCGACGAGTGCTTGTGCGAGGTCTCCCTCCTGGCAGCAGTGAGCACGGGCCTTCAAAGGCAGTCTCCGCTAATGAGCACTTTCCTGACAACCCCAAACCATCTCTAAACTATATTTTATGTTGGAAATAATCCCTTAATGCTCTGAAATATATAAGCAGAGGCACTTGGGGAAGCGCTATTACAGGGGATTAAATCTACAAAGGGTCGCCCCCTACCCCCCAGCCCGTGGCCCCGGCAACTGTCATTCACCTCGAGGACATCTTTCAAAGCTCCAGCCTCCTCCTCACCCCTCCCCCCCCCCCCCCAAATGACAGCTGCAGATGTCTGCTTCTTGCCCTGATTGGATGGAAAGAAGTGATGAGTTAAGTCACCATCCCTCATCCTACAAAGCAAATAATCATTGCGGGAGAGGGCCAATCAAAGCCACCACGTCTTTATTCGCGCAAAGACCAAATGCCTTTTACTTAACGGAAAAAAGGGCTGGGGGTGGGGAGGGGGAGATTTTAAATACAAGGCTTAACCCCCAGTGGGGGAAAGAAATCTCCGACTTCCTCAGAAAATCCTTTCCAAATTGTATTCATCTTGACTTAATCCACATCTACCGAGTGTATTAGGCAGTATTTATTTTGAAAATCTATTTTATAGAGTTCCAAGGACTCTGTTTTCCTTGGGCAGGGCTGGAGGCCGCGGCGAGGGAGGGCCCGGCCGGGCCTGAGCCGTCCAAGGTGCTCGCCTCACATGGCTCGCACAAGGTAAATAAACACAGCTGAGCCCGGGGAAGCGGGAAGGTTTTCTCATTAAAGAAATAAAATAAACAGATGTCCTTAAGCACTTTGGCTTGTGTTTTGTCAGAGGATGGAAAGCTCTGGATGGCGGAGGGCAGAAGTGAATTAGAGCTGCATCTCAAAGGTGGACGGGAAGAAAGAGAAGGAAAGACTCTGCGGTCCTCTGAGTTAACGAATAGTCCTCCAGAGAGGGCACTTCTGATTTGAACCTTAGCAACTTCTACAAATAGTTTTTAACTGCAGGGTCATAAAAGTGGTTGGTTTTTTTTTTTTTTTTTTTTTTTTTAATTTCTTCTCAAGTTTTTAAAGCAGTAACGGACAGGCCAGGCGGTGTATCGCCAACTGGATCTGATTACATCCCGATGGCATTGTGCTGGGGACTGGATTCTGGAACCCGAGCCGGGACCCTGTAATAACATGGCTGAGGAATGCTTCCGGGGAGGCCTGGCTGAGCGCAGGGGCACGGGGGCCAAGCTCTGGCCGGGTGCTCCCTGCCCAGCCTCTCCTGGCCCACAGGAGGCTGGCTGGACCCCTGGGAAAAGCTGTCACCAGGCGAATTCATGGCTTACATCTCACCTCACAGACCAATATGTGAAGGAATCACCTGGAGGTCAAGTTGACATGTCCATCCTAGGTCAGTACCTCTGCAATGGGACCTGAGACCGCATGTCCAGCAGATGCTGGTCCCTGGACCACATCCCAGAAGCCAGGGGGGCTTGTGTTACCACAGGGGTTTGCCAGTGAAGAGTTCGAGTTCTTGTAAGAAGTCTGAGCCATCACAGCCCCTCGATGGCTTAGTCTGGGTCTTCCTGAAGCATCTCCCAGCCTAGGGTTCAGGTGCAGCAGCTTCCCGGTGAGGTGACTGGGAAGCACTTGGTGGCAGAACGTGGGGGTCAGGGGGAAAGGAAGGAAGGCAACAAGGGCGGGTGAATGAGCAGGCTGCTGCTGTGGGCAACTGGCCTCTGTCCCTCTGGGTGGCACGTGGGACACGTGAAGAACATTTCCGAGTGTCACAGGTGCCCAGCCATCATGCCTATGAAAACGGGGAGGCTGCAGGGATAACGGTGGGGCCTTCACTATGCTGCTCACTGAAAATCCAATCCCAGCATGATTATTTATTTTATTTCAGAGAGGAGAGGGAGAGGGAGAGAGAGAGAGAGAGAGAGAGAAACATTAATGATGAGAAAGAATCATTGATCAGCTGCCTCCTGCATGCCTCCTACTGGGGACCGAGCTCGAAACCTGGGCATGTGCTCTTGAACCAGAACCAAACCTGGGACCCTTCAGACAGCAGGCTGATGCTCTATCCACTGAGCCAAACCGGCTAGGGCTCTTAGTGATGATTTTAGAATTCAAGAAAATCCCAGGAGATGCAACTAAACCTGTGTTCAGGCCAAATCTAACCATGGGTTTCCAGTTTGAAAAGAATCTCTTCAGATTGAGCAGGGCATCTGGCCCTTTAAAAAGTATGACACGGAAGGAAGTCCTGGAAAGGATTCTGCTCAGTAGACAAGGGTCACGTGGCCCCATCCCAGGTCCTCCACCTGCTAAAGTGTCAGTGGCCCCAAGCGTCGAGGAGCCACTTGCTACACACCCCACAGCCTCTGCTGAGCCCTGCTGTGGGCCGAGCTCCGGGGAGGCCAGGCCAGATGGCACGCAGCATCTCGGCCCTGGAGAGACGCGGACAGGCCCCTGTGTTGTCACAGTGTGGAGACTTGTTCCTTCGAGGGCAGGCACCCTGGAACCTCTTTCCTGCCGTGCTTGCAATCACACACGCTGAAAAGTCCCTATCCACAAGCTATTTATTTACTTGTGTATTCAACAAACATTTGTCAAGTGGATGTGCCAGGCACTGCGGGGTGCCAGGGGATGAAGCTATGGACACAGCAGACCCAGTCCCTGTGTTCTTGGAGCTCACAGGCCAAGCGGAAGGGTTTATTCCAGAGCCTCTTATTTTCCACCCCAGTCCATTCCCGTGACCCCTGGGGGCGCTGCTTAGATACATAGTTCAGAGCAGTGGGCCACATCCTAACTTTCATTCCTTCCAAGCTGGGTAACCTTGGCTGGCTCGCTCCACCTCAGAGCCCCAGCTTCTCCGCAAACGGGCATCACAGGAGCAGCCATGCCTTCTAGGTTTGTGGTGGGGATTCAGTGAGAGTGGGGTAAGGCTCAGAGCGGTCCCAAAGGAATCTCGCCACACGGCTGTCTGTGCTGGTGGGGAGTTAGCGGAGCCTGGTGTCCTCCCTGCGGGGGCCGCGGATAAGGAAGACATGAGACTCTGGGTTCAGAGCAGCAGTTCCTCAATAGCAGCATGATGGACATTGGGGCTGGATAATTCTCGGTTGTGGGGACCATCTGTGTGCGGCAGGATATGGAGCAGGATCCCTGGCCTCCACCCACTAGATGCCAGCAGCACTCCCCTAAGACGTGACAACCACACGTGTTTATGACACTGCTAACCATCCTATGGGGCTACATTACCTCCAGCTGAGAACCACTGAGCTGGGCTTGTGGCAATGTGGAAGCATCTAGAACCACCATGCAGAGGGGGAAACATGAGAAGCGCCGGGTACTTAATGCCATTGACAGACGTGACGAGTTAATGCACACAAAAGAAAAATTCAAGTTTTACAGGAAAGCAAACAAGAAGCCACACATGAAACCGTGGAGGGGGCGGGAGGAGCATAAGTGGGTCTGAAAGGAGACACGCCCACCTGCTCTAGGTGGAACAAGAAGGGGCCGTATGTGGACAAAGGACATGAATGACTCAGTGTCCGCTTTTGAGGCCCAGCTTATAAGAACATTGACAGAAGCGCACTCGGTATATAGTGAACATGCAAAAAAGGGGAGAATTCGTCCAGCGGGAATTTGCTAGTTGGCAATAGAGTGAGAAGAGACCAGGTCCCTTCAGAGGGAGGCCGTGGGCAGAAAACAGAACATCCTTGTAGCCTAGGGGGTGAGAATAAGGAGTCACATTGCATCTGTGGTTAGTTCTGCCTTCAAAATATATCTGCTTTAAAGGACACTATAAATAAAGTGGGAAGAAAAGCTACAGAATGTGAGAAAATAGTTGCAAATTATATGTCTGATAATGGACCTGTATCCAGAATATATAAAGAACTCTTACAACTCAACAATAAAAAGACACACTAAAAATGGGCAAAGGATTCGAATACTATAGCTATTTCTCCAAAGAAGATATTACAACTGGCCAATAAGCAACAGAAAACATCATTAGTCAGCCAACATAATTAGTCATTAGGGAAATACAAATCAAAATTACAATGAAATACCACTTCACATCCACTAAGAGGATGATAACCAAAAAGACGGACAATAACAAGTGACGGTGAGAAGGTGGAGAAACTGGAGCCCTTACACATTGCTTACGGGAATGTAAAATGGTGCAGCTATTCTGGAAAACAGTCTGGCAGTTCCTTAAAATCTTAAACCTAGAGTTACCATATGACCCTGCAATGCCACTTCCAGGTATACACCAAAGAGCATTGAAAATGTATGTCCACACAAGAACCTGTACACGAATGTTCACGGCAGCATTGGTCATAACAGCCAAAAGTGGCAGCAGCCCAACTGCCAAATGATGAATGATGGACCAAACGTGGTAGAATGGAAAATTACGTGGCAACAAAAAGGAAGAAAGGACTGTGCATCTACAGCGTGGATGGCCACGGAAAACATCATGCCACGTAAAAGAAGCCTCACACCCAAGACCACATAATGCATGGTTCAATTTATACACAGTGTCCAGAAGCAGCAAATCTACATAGAGGGGAAGATCAGTGGTTGTCAGGGGCTGTGGGGAGGGGGAGATGGGGAATGTTTATTAATTGCTATGGGTTTCTTTTTGGGTGATGAAAACATTTTAAAATCAGACAGTGGTGATGGTTGCACAACTCTGAATATACTAAAAGCCACTGAATTGTACACATTAACACGGTACATTTATGGCATGTGATTCTTTCTCATTAAAGTTGTTATTAAAAACACACACACAACTGGGCCTGGAGTTGAGTTTCCAATTGGTACTGAGCTGTCTGGAAGGCAAGTTACAAAGAAGGAGCCTGGGCCGAGCCACTGGGAAGCCCAGGACTGCTGAGTAATCCCTCCCAGAATCCTGGCCACAGGCAGAGACTCCTGACCACCTTGTCTGATCTCAGCTGGAAAAAACAGAGTTCAGGGACAGGGCGGGAGGGGGGGAGGTCAGGAAAGAGGTGGCAGTTTCTGGCTCCGACAGCTCTCCGGGGAACGCCTAATGGATCCACAGCCTGTGGGAAGGTACAGACACCAAAGGGATGCTCTGGCTCTGAGAACCGGGTAGGAAGAAGTGGAAAGGAAGTGGAGAGATGACAGCCTCGAGCAGCACATGCTCTGCCTGGGAACAGGAAGAGAGCCCGGTTTCTGTTTTAAAACTCAAACATTCTGTTTTGAATCATTCCTTCATCATTTTAGGTCTGCTGGTCTGATTTCCCTAAGTAAACACTGAGCCACCCCTTTGGCTGGGACCACAATCGATATGATTTCTGCTTCCTGTATGGTGCTCAACACAATGGCCACAGACAAATGGTGTGGATGTACAGGGGTCTTCGACTGCAGAGCCAATTCTGGACCTCCAAAGCCTTCACCCTCTTCTGGAAAGAGCACTTCAGTTCCTTTTGGGGGACCACGCCTTTTTACAGGGTTCATTTGGTTGGGATGGAGCCGACCTGATTCTTTACTCTCTCCATGCCAGAAATGGGCTGTTGATCTAGGCTTGCCAATCAGAGGCACAGAGGTTGGTGAGTGGATGGGCATTTGACCCAGTTGGGGGAAGTGAGATTCGAGCCTGAGAGTTGTGCTGGAATTTGGGAAGTAGAAGGTCTCCTTTTTAAGTTGGGATTGCTGAGAGGGATCCACTACATGAAGAAAGTTGGCTGAGGGGTGCAGAAACACTAAACTCTGAGAATACTGCTTGAGCTCCTGGATCCAGCCCAACCTGAATCCCATATACCTCTGGAATTTTCATTTCTTGTGATCCAGTAAGTTTCCATTGTAACCTAAATAATCTATTCTTCATACTGAGAGTCCTGCTTGATACTAGCTATTGTTTTTTCTTTTAATTTTTATTTTTACTGTTGATAATACTAGATATTAATAATAAGCTCCACATGACTGTAGCTACTGGAAAAGCCCAAAGATTAAGAGCTATGGGCAAAAAGTCAAGGCCAAATATTTTAGCTCTGTTATGAATACCCTGACTATATAACCTCCCTGTGTCTCAGTTACTCTGTCTGCAAAATGGGGTCATTCTCTCCTGTTCCTCTAGATCACATGTGTCAAACACAAGGCCCGCGGGCCAAATCCAGCCCGCCAGGCCTTGCAATGTGGCCCGCACCGCGCTGTCATCACTGCACTCCGCTGTCAGTTTATGACATTGTCAGTTTATGACTGTTCAGTAAACCATTCGGCCCGCGATTTAGGCTGGATTTTAGATTTTGGCCCCTTCTCTGATTGAGTTCAACACCCCTACTCTAGATCTTCTATAATTCTATGACCTTCAAGTTTATAGTCCAGACTTCTCTTTGGATCTTCAGACTTACAAATCCAATTGAACAGAACTTTTGAACAGCACTGATTTTATTTTTCCACAATATTTTTCTTTCATTGTTCTTCCTCTTATTGTGCTGAAAATTGCTAGCTGTCTTCCAATATCAATTCTTCCTTTACCCCTCTGAGAAAAATAGCCTCTAGATTTTAATGGGGCATATGACTAGACTACACATCTCAGACTCCCTTACAGCTAGGTGTGGTCATGTGACCAAATTCCAGCCAATGGGCTGTGAGTAGAAATGATATGTGTAACTTCTGGGTCTGGCCTTTAAAGAGAGGGACAAAAAATAAAATAAAATAAAATAAAATAAAATAAAATAAAATAAAATGAAAGATAGAGGGGTGAACTTCCCTTTTCCTCTTCCCCTTTCTAACTGGCTAGAATCCAGACACAGAGTGAGCTATGTCTTTTCTTGGCAACGAGGGCAATGCTAAGATGGCAGAGAATAAGACAGAAGTTCCCTGGTGTCCTATAGCAGCCTTGCCAGCTTGAACTGCTACACCTGTTAGGCTAGGGACGTGGTTGGCAAACTCATTAGTCAACAGAGCCAAATATTGACAGTATAACGATTGAAATTTCTTTTGAGAGTCAAATTTTTTAAACTTAAACTTCTTCTAATGCCACTTCTTCAAAATAGACTCGCCCAGGCCGTGGTATTTTGTGGAAGAGCAGCATTCAACGGGCCAAAGAGACACATGTGGCTCGAGAGCCACAGTTTGCCGACCAAGGGGCTAGGGGAATTTTCTATCTTGTTTAAGCCACAGTTATTTTGAATCTCTCTCAGGGTTGTTGGATTTAGTAAATAAAAAATACTAATTTCTCACCTAAGAGAGAGATGGAGGAGGGAGGGGGGGATTCTACAAGAGTAATGAAGATGGCACAGGACACTTGGGGGTTCCAATAGCTTCTCACCTCAGTTTTCCCTGCACATCCCGAGAGCACAAGGAGGCATGTGAGCCTGAAGCATGACTCATTCTGTCCTGGATGATCTTTTGCTGAGCCTCAGTTTCTCTTTATGTACCATGAAGACTAATTGGGCATGATGGTCTCCTAGGTCCTTCCAGCTCTGACGTTCTGTGGCTCTGTAATTCTAGGATGAATGTTGAAATTCAGATGCTAGCCCTACCTGATTTGGCTCAATGGATAGAGTGATGGCCTGCGGACTGAAGGGTCCCGGGTTCGATTTCTATCAGGGGATGCCCGGGTTGCAGGCTTGATCCCCAGTGTGGGGCGTGCAGGAGGCCGCCAGTCAATGACTCTCTCTCATCATTGATGTTTCTCTCTCTCTCCCCGTCTCACTTTTTCTCTGAAATCAATAAAACATATATACTTTAAAAAAGACATGTTCACTCAAAAATGATATGTCATTAAAAAAAAGAAGGAAATTCAGATGCTAATGGGGCAGCAGGGTCCCATAAACAAATTAAATAGGCAGGGTTGGGGCTGTGGATGGGCTGGAGAGCATACAGCCTAATAATAAGGCAGTTGCTACTCTGCTCCTACTGATAGCTGCCTTTGGGAATGTAGGATAGACAGACTTTCTAATTTTTCAAGAAGAGCTAGAAATCTAGATTGTTTTGGTCTGTGCAGTCTCCTGATTTTTAAGTGTTGGCAACAAATTCACATTTTTTTCCAAGCACTCTAGAGACCAAACTAAAAATGTCTGCAGGCTGAATTTGGCTGGCAGCCATCAGTTAGAAATCTTTTGTTTTGGTATTATTTTCCTTCCTTCCTTCCTTTATTCAACAAATATTTATTTGATGTCCACTATGTGGGGGGCACTGTCCTATGCCTCGGGGACAAAGCAGCAAACACAAAAGGAGAAAGAGTGCCTGTCGTCACACAGCTTTCATTCTAGAGAATCATGCTGATTCATTCATGCAGCAAATATTTATTGAGTAATTCTGGACCATGCATTGACTTGTTGGGTTGATAAAATAATGTTCATGGTCCCTGCCCTCACTGTACATACAATATATCCTAGGAGGGATAAAGGCAGTAAGTATAGAATTATAATTATAAATAAAAAAATACAGTTATGGGGAGAAATGCAATTTAGATGGAAAGTCCTCTTGGAGACACTGAAAAGATAAATACAATAGGATTTGACCTTGTAAAACAACTTTATAGATATAGTAAAGGCTTCTAATGTGCCTCTTTCCCAGGTCCCCTCAGCTGTCACTATTCCTGTACATGCCAAGGCTTTCCTTGCCCTCAACCCATGACAGAAGGGAACCTTCTGGGTAAATATATCAGCTGGATAAATATATCAGCACCCTCATTTGTTGGGTGGGTCAACTCTGAGGGTTCCCAGTGGAATTGAACCCCAGCTACCATAGTAGCTATTTATGCACGCTACATGGGCTGCCTCATTTCTTCCCTCTGCATCGACTGTCTCTTGGATTCCACCCCCAAATAAACTCCCTGCACTCATTTGTCTGAGGCTCTGTTTCTGGAAGAAGTTCAGCGGATATGGGCGAGAACGTAGCAGGTTCAAGGACAGAAAGCGACTCAGGATGAATAGGAGAAGATGGGGCTAGAGAGTGGGGCAAGAGCCAGCTCTTGAAGAGCCCTGGAGGCTGGGGCTAGGGCTGGTCAATGGGAGCCCACTGATGGCTTTTCAGGAGGGGGAGTGATAGGACCAGGCTTGTGTGGGGGGCTATAAAGGGCAAGAGTGGGAGCTGAGAGACCAGATAGCTGGAGGTGAGGGTAGCTGGGATTAGGTGTTAGGGTTGGAGAGGTGGTTGGCAGGAGGAATCCTATGGACCAGGTGACATGGGGTTTTTTGAAAGCAGCTCTTTCCTGGCTTTGCCCCTGCCTTGAGGGAGCCCACAATTCGGTTTAAGAAGTGGTGGTGGGACACAGACACAAAAATCATCCTCAAGATGACAAAGCCCTATACCATTCCCGAGAACCGATTGCTGCACAAGGTGTACAACCTCAGAGTGGGCTATTTCTACGGGAAAGAAGGATGAAGGAATGCTTTTTGGGAAGGTGACTTGACCAGGGTGAAGGTGGGTAGAAAACCCGCAGAACACCCAGAGCTGGAGAGCAACTCCCTACAGCAGCCCCTCGGAACAGCCCCAACTCTTGGCAATGATGGCCAACTCCACTCGGCTGTTTTCTGCAGCTCTTGACTCTGCCCTCCTTTACCTAACCTGTGCATAGACCAAACACGCATGCCGGATTTCCCGCAGGCACTGCTAGACATATTAACGGCATTCCTACAACCGTAAGATATTTCTGCACCACCAACACCATTTTTATATTCTTTACAACATAATGGCAGACGATAAATCTATCTTGCTAATTGCACATCCAGCTTGTTATACCTCCCATAAAAAACACGAGCAGCTGGAAAAGCCATGAGGTGATGTCAAATCATATTCCTGGTCTCTAAACAGAAACAGAAATATTTTCCAGGCGCTGGCGAGTCTCATGGTTCCTACCCAGGCGTGGAAGCAGCTGCCAACAGGTCGTTCACCCCGGATGAGATGGGAACTCGCCACCCTCCCACCCCCACCTGTCTGTAGGGATGGCAGACATCTGGTGCATCACATGTGGTCTGTTGGGAAGCCCACAGGATGGATGCAAAGAATCAGCAGGATTTGGGTATTCGCAATTGGGCCTATTTTTGCATTCTTCAGGTGGTTTCAATGTTTCTTCCATTCGCCACCAATCAGCCCTTAGCAACTACCCGGAATTCTAAGGGAATGGTTCCCCAACATCATTTGTCAGGGATACATTTGCAAAGCTGCTGCTAAGTTCCATGCTGGAGCTGACAAAATGCCTCCCCCTCATCTCAGAAAAACGGAAGGAAAATTAAATCCAACTGCTGGAAACACTAAGATAAACAACAGGGAAGAAGAAAAAAGATTTTACCTCATTTTATTTAAAGCTAGGATTACCGGGTTTGGACTGCAGCGTATCCTGGCCCTCTTAGAAAGAAGGTAGCCAACGACTATGAGCTTCTATCTTATCAAGTGGGTTGTTGAATGCTTCATGTGTTGGGAGAAAAGGCATGGGAGACAATAGAAGGGGAAGCTAATTCAATGTTCACATGTCAGGGGAAAATTCCGTAGGCTTTCTCCAACAGAGGCAGACCCAAAGGGACTGCTTTTGTGTAGAGAAGCTGCCTCATAAACTGCCCCCACAATTCCCTGGACAAATCAGCTGCACACAAAGTCATGTTGGAAAAAAAGAGAGACAAATGGATTCTTACCTTCCCATATCTGGATGCAAAAGTCCCCGTGAGTAAGGAGTGAAAAATAATTATTGTCTCATCCAAGTCCCACACGAACACACGCTATGATAAAAAGAGAGGAAGAGAATGGAGACAAATGGACTCACTTGCATCTGACTTAATGTCTGCAGGAATTAATTCCCTGAAGGAGAAAGAAGTCTTGAAAAACATCATCTTTAAGTTATAAAACATTCGACCTACTGATGCTTCCTTACGTCCCCATCCAACCTCAGCTGTGTAAAGAGTATGCTGATGGCCAATTTTGGGTTCCTCTCAACCCAGTCAATGCCAGAACCAAGAAGCCTGTTCCTGCCTTCCACATAAAAGCTCAAAAAAGGAAAAGTTCAGTCCAGAAATAGCAATAAAAATCATATAGCTCACTTGACAAAATGAAATATTAGCATTTGACATTCACAGCTCACCATTAAGGCCAGCTACTTCTGACCATTTCTCTTTTTAGCAATTCTGTTTGGTTAACTCTAAATAACACACTTATATCTTTGTTTATTGATGTGCCAACTTTAGACAATATTTTTTGACCGAAAGATTTGGGGTTTATTTCTCCCCATATATGAATGCCTCTATTTTCCTTTCCATCAGCTTTGGATATTCTTCCTTGGCTAAAACAGTAAATCCAATACGAAGATATGAATATTGGAGTCCCTAGCCTTTTCCCTACTCCCTCCCCTCAATCAGCGTTCGCCTTATTTCAGCATTGTCAGGGTGGATAAACTGGTTTGTGCATTTGGTTTAATAACTACACTTAAGGCTTCTCTGCTCTGTCTATATGTTGCTTTTACAAGCTGGTAACCAGTAAAGAGCACTCATATCTTGTGAAGACTGTTCACTGCAAAGCCAAGTAACGTACTAGAATTTCACTTCATTCTCTGTGGGTCCAATGTTCTATACTCCAGAGCCAAGACTGTTCTTACCATCAAGGTCATAGTCTCCTTTTTTGCACTCCATCCAATTAAAATGATGCAATGTCTCAGTTTGTTCACATAGGAATCATACCTGTTAGATATAACTGTTTTTGCTGGAGTTTATTAGTTGCCTTAATTTTTTTCTCATTTCCATTAATGTGCCTTTATTAGAATCTCAAATTCAGCCACACCCTCAGTATCGAAGCTGTCCATCCTCCGTGACAGAATGCTCTAATATGGTGTGGATCATCTTTAGTCTGCTGCATAGCTAGCATGACTGTTATTTCTGGGTCAAATTTGCTGTTTCCTAGATCCCAAATCTCTTTCTTGCTTTTCTTCCTTGTTGTGCCTGAGTACATCTTTGAGTTTCTTCTTCTGAAAGGGTCCATGGGAAATAATTTTCCAGAATTCTTGCATATTTGGTGATATCTTCATTTTGCTCTACAGTTCTTGTGGGTACAGAATTCCAACAGGAAAACAATGCCCTCTAGTCCTTTGAAAGAATTCCTCAGCTTGTGGTGTCCGGCGTGATTGATGAGTAGTCTGATGTTTCATTGGTCCTCATTCCTTTGAAGGTTTTACTTTTTTTTTTCTCTTTAAAATTTTAAAAAAAGGATCTTTTCTTTATACTTGGTATCCTCAAAATTCCATAAAGATATATCTAGGTGTGGTCTATTTTTCATTCATACAATTCACATTTCCGATCTTTTTTCTTTAAATAAGTTCCTTCCATCTTTCTCACTGTTCTCTCTGGAATTTCCAATAGTCAAATTAGACATCCTGAGTTGATGCTGCTTATCTTTAAAAATGTATTTTCTATAATTTTATCTTTTTTGTTGATAGATTTCTTAAACTTTCTCTTCCAACTCTTCTATTAAACTCCTGATTCTTGCTGACATTTAAAAATTTACACTCGTTGTTTGCCTTTGAGTGTCCCTTTCCCAATAGCTCTGCCTCTTAATTTTTTAAAATTTCTTTATTGATTAAGGTATTACTCTGCCTCTTAATTTAAGAATGCAAGATCTTGAATCTTTATAAGAAAACCAATCAGAATTTTAAACATTTCTTTTCTCTTTCACCTTTCTTGATATTTATTTTATTTATTTAACTTGGACCTTGTTTTTCATACTGTTGTCCTAATTTTCCTAGTGATCATTATTTTTAAGAACCAAAGGCCTAGTGATCACTTACATAGCTAGTCTTTGGCAAGGTCAGAATGGGCGATAAATGGAGCTGCTAATATGCCATTGTCAATGAGCCACCTTTAAAACCTTTCTGGAATTCAGTGGCTGTATTTATTTTTTAACATTTGCCATGCCCTTAAAGATAAAGAGAAGGGTTGTATCTAGAAGTAAAAATGTCAGTTAGTGGAGGGATTTTCAAACTGCAGGCCTGCATATTATTTTTGTGAGTTTTTTTTTTCAAACTGCAGACCTGCATATTATTTTTGTCTTGTTATATATTTATGTATATGTAAATGCTGGGTCATGATATTAAGTATAGTTCTTACTGTGGGTCATAGTAAAATGTTTAAAAACCACTGTTTTTGAGGAGGGCTTCTGAAGTTTAAATATGCTAGTCCTAATTTATCTGAACTAACTAGGTTGGTTAAACTTAGACATTTTAGTAAGATAATTAAAAAAAAAATCAGCAAATAGTTTCAAATTTAATGCAGGCTCAATTAATTTACCTACATCACCTCTGAAGAAGGCCTGTCCCTGTGCCCCAATAGCCTGCACTCTATCCCGCTGGCCTAGATTAGATCCTTAGTGGGCAAGTTCCTGGGGGCCATTCTGCAGGTAACCCTATTCCCTAGCCCACTGGGTTTGCTCTAGGATGGGTCACTAACCCCATTTGAGTCAGAGGCCTTGTCTTGGGAACTAAAATTAGGGCCTGGAAGGAAATTAATCATCTTTGGGTGGTTGTTGGAGGCTACATGTGAAGGACAGGGAAGGCCAGTCTGCAGAGAGAGATGAACAAAGAGGTGAAAGATGGAAAGACATGGCTTCAGTTAGAAGCAGAATGAGCCTGGCCGGTGTGTCTCAGTGGTAGAGCTTCAACCCAGGAACAATGAGGTCACCGGTTCTATTCCCATTAGGCACATGCCTGGGTTGCAGGCTCGATCCCCAGTAGAGAGGCATGCAGGAGGCAGCTGGTCAATGATGTTTCTCTCTCATCGATGTTTCTACCTTTCTATCCCTCTTCCTTCCTCTCTCCTAAAAATCAATAAAAACATATTAAAAAAAAAAAGCAGAATGGGCTTGCCCAATAACCTGTGCCTGGGGCACTCAAAAGACATGCTTGCTTGGAGCTTCTGGCGCCTTCGCTGTGGTACAGGGGAGAGAAGTGTAAATGCAATTCCTTGCTCTGGCTACCTGTGGTCCTAGGCTGATATGCCAGTGTTCCCTGTCCGTGGGTTCTAAGAGAATCTGTGTATCCTTAAAATAAATTCTGCTTTTTCGCTTAAGCTAGCTCAAGTTGGTTTCTGGCACCTGAAGTCGAGGAATTTAAACTAATACACACTCAGAATTTTCCTGCTTTCCACTTCTATATATAATTTCTGTCTCACGGGCTTCAGTCATTAGCAAAACTGCCAAGACTTAGGAGGTGCGATCTTGCAAACCCTCCCTGTGACAAGAAGCACAGAAGTGAAACACGGCTCACACCTTTTCAACTGTTCCTGCCCAGCGGTACTTTGGAATCAAGAAGCAGATGTTTCCAGAATAATATCACCCTGCAATCCGAGACTTCCATGCCACCTCCACCTCCCTCTCAGTTTAATGAAAAAAATGTCTTTTTACCCCACCATCCCCTACCAAGAGCAGAAACCATGTCAGCTGACTGAACATATAAGCATATTGTTTTTTAAATACTAAAGTATGGATTGCTCTGGGTGATTCCTATAGCTCTGCAACTTCAAGCTGGTAGAAAACCCTCAGGAATATGGGAGGGCGGAAAGCAGGGACCACCTGGAGTCAAAACATTCCCTCTTCCTTTTGCTGAAGGGATTGTGCAATGTCTCCCCAAGTTAGGAAGGTGGGGGCCTTTAAGAATTAGAGGAAAAGCAAAGACAAAATCCCCTGGATTGAGAACAGTCCCACGTGGCAGGCTCCCAGGGTGGTCAACTCCCAGAGGAGATGGCTGCCAGAGGTGGACCAAATGTAGGGGACAAGCATGATGTCAGCGTGATGTCCCAAATACTTAACATCTGGGAATACTGGGACAGGCACCAGTGGTAAATAACCACTACAGCCCCACCAGTGAGCACTGGCTGAGTAACACAGCCCTACCAGTGAACACTGGGTAACTAGTACAGCCCTACCAGTGAACACTGGGTAACTAGTACAGCCCTACCAGTGAACACTGGGTAACTAGTACAGCCCTACCAGTGAACACTGGGTAACTAGTATAGCCCTACCAGTGAATACTGCGTAACTAGTACAGCCCTACCAGTGAATACTGGGTAACTAGTACAGCCCTACCAGTGAACACTGGGTAACTAGTACAGCCCTACCAGTGAACACTGGGTAACTAGTACAGCCCTACCAGTGAATACTGGGTAACTAGTACAGCCCTACCAGTGAATACTGGGTAACTAGTATAGCCCTACCAGTGAATACTGGGTAACTAGTACAGCCCTACCAGTGAACACTGCGTAACTAGTATAGCCCTACCAGTGAATACTGGGTAACTAGTACAGCCCTACCAGTGAACACTGGGTAACTAGTATAGCCCTACCAGTGAATACTGCGTAACTAGTACAGCCCTACCAGTGAATACTGGGTAACTAGTACAGCCCTACCAGTGAACACTGGGTAACTAGTACAGCCCTACCAGTGAACACTGGGTAACTAGTACAGCCCTACCAGTGAATACTGGGTAACTAGTACAGCCCTACCAGTGAATACTGGGTAACTAGTACAGCCCTACCAGTGAATACTGGGTAACTAGTACAGCCCTACCAGTGAATACTGGGTAAATGTCAAATGCGCTGGTGGTGAGCATCTGTTATTAGGGCGACCCCCACTCCCCCCCACCCCACTTACAAGAGCATCAGTTTGCTTCTTTGTCCACTGTGTGCTGTCTTGGTGGGACTGTCCATCGGAGGAAAGCATAAGAGCCATGCCAGGCCCATGGGATGCTGTCTCCTTGCATTGGAACATGGAGTGACGTGGCACTAGAATCAAATGGCTCGCCTCCAGCGGGGGCTGGCATCCGAGGGTTCCCTGCGACTGTTCTTTCTAACCCTGGTTTCATGACTTCCTCCAAGTAAAATCCTTCTGGCTTAAGCATCCAGGACTGGATTCTGTTGCTTACAACCAAAGGATTGTAGCTAATAGTCCAAGGTTCTTGTCCTCAACAAGGATTTCCATGCCTGATGTACAGCATGGAAACCCCAGAGAGTGGTAGACTTGCACTGACCTCAGCAGGCACTGACGGTGAGGAGGGTGGCAGTGACCAAGCCACACTGGACATTAGAAGCTCTTCTTCTGATTCCTGAGACCACTTAAACCCCCAAATTCTCATACAATTCTGGGAGGAGAGGGGCCCCAATAATAATATGGTATTTCCTACCCACCCAGATGGGATGGGGACTCAGGGTCAAAATTACCTTGATCTTAAAAGAAATGATGAAAATGGTCTTTCGTAGCATAGCTGAATTTGTGGGCTGAGCTTTGTAGCTTTACATGAACTGGACAGGATAAGGAATAGGGATGTGATGATGCATTTGAGTTTTTGCACTGACACTGCCTTTGAAACACTATACACATTCCTATGGCGCACTCAAGCCAATGAATGACTGCCTTTTACAAATAAGTACAAACTACTGCACATGCTCATTTTTCTCCCTTGACAGATAATAGTTGCCTCTGTTTTTTTTCTTTTTTTCTTTCTTTCTTTCTTTCTTTCTTTCTTTCTTTCTTTCTTTCTTTCTTTCTTTCTTTCTTTTCTTTTCTTCTTCTTCTTCTTCTTCTTTTTTTTTTTTTTTTTTTTTTTTTTAATGTCAGTGCCTGACCAATAATCCTACGCCTGCTTTCTTACAATGAAGACTGGGGCATCCCTTACATCAGCTGTTCTCAGCCTGGGGCTTACGCCAGAATCACCTGGATAGCTTAACATCCTGAAGCCTGGGTCCTGTCCTCAGGGAGTCTGATTTAGTCGATCTGGGGTCCAGCTTGAGGACGATTTCTCAGAGCTCCCAGGAGATTTCAAGGTGCAGCCCAGGCTGAGAACCACCGTCTGAGGAACTCAGAACCATAGGAACCAGGCATGCTCATCTGAGCCAGCCTCTTGTTCCCAGGCAGTTAGATATCTAGGCCATATTGGAACCACTAGGGAGCTTTCAGAACTCCCTGCAATGTCTATTTCATTACTCTGGGGTGGGGCCTGGGCATCTCTATTTTAAAAGCACCCCAGGTGATTCTAACATGGAGTCAGGGTTAAGGACCACTCTGACCCAATGCCCATTGTCCTGTGTATCAGGGGCTCCCAGAGTGTGGTCCCCAACCCAGCAGCATCAGCAGCATCTGGGAACTTGTTAGATATGCAAATTCTCAGGCCCTGCCCCAGATCTACTGAATTGGAAACTGGGGGGTGGGGCCCAGCAGACTGGGTTTTCCTTAGTCCCCGCGGATCCTGCTGCTGCTTATGCTCGAGAACCACACTGTTCTTTACTATCTTCAGGGCCACTTTTCCTAGCCCGCCAGTCAACAGTGTTTCCCTGTGGCCAGCCCAATTCTTCCCCACGTTTCCTCCAAGGGCTCTTTTCTCTGTAACTGCGCTTTGTGAATGCAAGTGGCCATTCTCCTCCATGGACTTGGACAGAACTCTGTCCCCTGGCCTTCTGTTCAGGCCACAGATGGAGATTACATCCACCAAGTCAGAGGCAGTTGGAGTTACCTCGATCTCGTTGTCCCCTGCTGGGGAGGGGTCACTGCTCCGCTTGGAACGCCCTCGGAGCTTCCCGTCGGAGGCCCGGTGCGGCCTGTCTGTGTCTCCCTCTTTGGCTGGCGTGGAAGGTCCATTGTGCGTGTTATATTCACCTGGAGGAAAGGGATGCTTTGCTGAGAGTCTCCTCCCAGAAAATATCACATCAGAACTGTCTAACGCCGAAGTGGTGGGTCCCAAAGTCAGCATCAAAGGCAAAGATCATGTAGAATCAAAATCACTCTTGTTAGGCTCTTAAATTGCCCATTCATACTCATTCATTCAGCCAACACACATTTACTGAGTAGGCATGGTTTCAGGCACTGATGCTCATAGCAACTAAATTGTAGAGAGAGGAGAGACATTAGACAAACAAGTAAATATGTAACTTGCCAGGTGGAGACATGGCTTATAGAGAATGAATAAAGTGCATGGGGATCAGGGAGTGCTGGGAGTGACTAATTTATACGGGGCCAGTTAGGGAAGGCCTTGTGGATAAGCAGGCATCTGAACAAGGATCTCAGTAAAGTGAGGGCGAGGCCTCTGGGGGAACAAATACACTAATAGAGGAAGAAAACACTTACTTATAAGTGGCTGGGCCTCAAATTCTTCTACCCTTAAGAGACCCCCCCTTGGAGCTAATGGGGGTGTTGAAGAATTCTCTATGATCCTTTCCCTATGCAGCTTGAGACTTGTCCATTTGAGAATTAAATGAGATTATATACATCCAACACAGGGCTGGCAGTTAGATGCTCAACTCAACCCACATGCATGCAAGGATCAGTCAGAAGGTGCAGGGCAGAGGGGGGCACTGGCTGCTTCTCATCAATATAGTGTTTTTGGACACGAGGTGTTGAGAGGCTGTCACGCACATGCCCTTGGGACATTGTCTAAGGACCCGAACAAGTGAGCAGCACCCTCCTGGGACTCAGGTCCCAAAGTCAGCACCCACGTTGTATTGTTTTTCTAAGCATGGACGTTTTCTTAAAAAAAATATGTTTTTATTGATTTCAGAGAGAGGAAGGGAGAGAGAAACATCAATAATGATAAAAAATCACTGATTGGCTGCCTTCTGTACAACCCCCTACTGGGCATGTGCCCTGTCCGGAATCAAACCATCACCTCCTGGTTCATGGGCCAAGCTCAACCACTGAGTCACACTGGCTGGGCTAAGCACGTAAATTTTAAATACATGGTTTTAAAAATTATACTTGATTATCTTTGTTTAACTAATGAGGGAACTAAGGCTTAGTGAGATGATGAAGTCTGTGGTTATCCTGCAAATCAATGGTAGAGCCGGAGCTAGAACTTGGGCCTGCCCTTGTCAGTAGAGTGACAGAACTGTAGGCCAGCATGGAACCTGAGAGGACGTCCCATCCCACTTTCTCACTGTCCAGCTGCTTGTTTTGCTCCCAAATATAGACTCCACCTCTCCTTCCATAATTGCCAGGGCTTGGATCATCAGGGGAAAATGCTTTTGTCTAAAATACTTGGCAATGGACTGAGTTTTTTCCTACCCTGAAAGGATTATTTCCCTCCAAAACCCTAAGGACTGAACTTTGTTTATTTAATGTTTAAAAACTTCTTAGAAGACTAAGAACATGGCAAGAAGAGACGTGATTTTGAGTTGTCAGGACTGCTGGGCTGTCTCCAACTCCCCATCATTTTCAGGATACAGCATCCGAGGTTCCCAACATCCATCTAGCAAAGACTTTCTTCTGGACCATGAGGAACAGGCAGTAAACATATTCACAGATGCTTAAGAGTCATGTAACTAAGATTTATCCTCACTGACTTGTAGTTCTGAGAATGGGAGCTTAGAAAACACCTATAGTCACCATTAAAATCCAAGCAAATATTATTAAGCTAATATTATTACCTACCTAGAAATGTCTAAATATGGTATATGTAAAGCCAACTTATTAGAGGTGCCAAAATAAGCAGTCCTTTCCCACACATTATATAATACATTCTTGAGAATGAAGAGTCAAAGTTTAAGGTCATACATAGTCAGGTACACAGGCTAGAACAATGTATGTAAACCTTTCTTGGAGTCATTCTACTCTTTGTATTTCTCCCTTTTTATGTTTTTTACTTATTTAACAGCTTTATTGAGATATAATGGACATACAACAAATCATATATATTTAGAGTGCACAATTTGATAACTTTTGACATACGTATAAATCTATAAAACCATCACCACAGTCAAGATAATGAACAAATCCAGCACTTCCAAGAGTTTCCTTATAATGCCTTTGTAATCTCTTCCTCCTCTCTGCCCAGGCAACAACCGATCTGCTTTCTTTCGGTGTAAATTAGTTTGCATTTGCTAGAGTTTTAAACAAATGGATTCACACAGTCTGAGTTCAAATGCCTGAGAACCAGGGGGACTGATGGTGGAACTCCCAGTCTGCTGCTGGCGACTTGAGACTCGGGAGATCCCCGATGTCAGTTCTGGAGTCCAGAGGCCAGAAAACCTAGAGCCCTAATGTCTGAGGTCCGGGAAAGATGGACGTCCCACCTCAGGAAGTGAGAGAGACAGCCCTTCCTCTGCCTTTCTGCTCTGTATGGGCCCTCAGTGGGTTAGATGAGGCCCACCCACATAGGTGAGAGCATGTTTTTTATTCGGTCTACTGATTCACATGCTCATCTCTTCTGGAGACACCCTACAGACACTTCTACAGACACACCCAGAAATAAGGTTTTACCTGTGATTGGGCATCCCTTAGCCCAGCCAAGTTGACACAAAATTAACCACCACACATGGGTTATTAAAAGTATGTTATTTACCTTCCAAACATTTGGGAATTTTCCAAAAACATGTCTGTTATTTATTTCTAATTTAATTCTACTGTTTTCAGAGAACATTATTTATAAGACTCGAATCCCTTTAAATGTACTGAAACTTGATTTAAAGCCCAGAATATGTCTATGTTGGTAAATGTCTCATGTCTACTTAAAAAAAAGTCTTTTGCTGTTGTTGAATGGAGTGGACTACAGACTGTCTGTAACATCTAGTCTCTTCTTTCCTCTAATTCCCTCCCCAGAGAAAATGTTAACTGTTGCCTTTGAATCCTTCCAGAAATTTCCTATGTAAATATGGGTATTAAACTATACTTAAAAAAAAACACCCCAGGATCTTATTATACACATAGTTCTGCACTTTGCCTTTTTCCAACTCTCATAATCACTCAGAGAGATTCATGTTAGTGTAGATATGTCTAGCTTACTCTTTTTAAAAAAATATTCTTCCTTTATTTTTATTTTATTAGCTTACTCTTAAAATTTTTTTTTAAATTGATTTTTAGAGAGAGAGAGGAAAGGGAGAAGGAGAGAGAGAGAGAGAAAAACATCAATGTGAGAGTGGAACATCCATAGGCTGCCTCCTGCACGCCCCCTCCTGAGAACTGAGCTCACAAATTGGGTATGTGCCCTGACTGGGAACTAAACTAGCAACTTTTCAGTGCATAGGACAAAGCTCAATCAACTGAGTGAGCCATACTAGCCATGGCTCAAGTTTACTCTTTTTAAGAGATGTATAGTATGTCACTGGTGGATGCACCATAAACTATTTAACCAGACCCCTGTTAATGTCATTTCCAGTCTTTTGCTATTATGTTGCTGCAATAAATAACCTTTTCACTTAAGTCTTTGGACCTATGTGGGAATTTATCTTTAAAATAAATTTCTACAAGTAGAAAAATTGGGTTAAAGAGTACACACATTTGTAATGTAGTTAGAGGTTGCCAAACTGCATGGAGGAGCTTCCAAGTTTCTTCTTCTTCGGAGATTTAAAAAACTTTTCTTCTATTGACTACAGGAAATGACCTAAGATGTCTAAAAAAAATCCTCCCAGTTCTTTTTAGATAATTTGTATCATACTTAAAAAAATTTAAAAGAAAAGAAGTTCTGAAGCCACACTACTGATTTGTCTTTTCTCTTGAGTAACGTCAGATGTTCAGGTTTTGCCCTTTACATCAGCAAATTGCCCTGCAATCATCTGCAAATTGTTGGGGCTTCATATGTCTGTGAATGCATGTCCATGCAGAGTGCACTGCAGTGGGGCTGGGGATGGAGGGGAGGGGAGACGAGCATCAGGCCACGCGAGTGAGTGAGATCTCACTGTAATACATAAACCTCTCGAGCCTCTGGAGCTTGAAGCCAACCACTCAAGGAGATCCTGAATAATTTCAAAAGTGGAGTTTTTATGGGAAAGTGGAATGCCTGTGTGTGTGTGTGTGTGTGTGTGTGTGTGTGTGTATGTGTATGCGTGATGCTCTTCCTTTATAATGGACACTGGGAAAAGGAGGCAGGATCTCGGCTGTAGCGGACAATTATGTCACTAGATTTTATGTGTGCTTATTAGACTCACAGTAAAAACCATCTCAGCCACTTATCACTGAACTGTAGACCAAAGGATAAATGAAGAACAATAAAGAAATATTTCAAAGAAACACAAAGAGGTTTTATGTTCCCTTCTGATGGGGAACAAAAATGACCTTCCCACCAAACCCCAATTCTTGTGAAGTAAGTCTGTGGAATCCAGTTCCCCGTCAAATCACAGAAAGGGGAATTTGCTTGGAGATTTCCTGATTATATTTCCTTTCTGAAGCCGGTTTGGGGAGGCCACATTATACATCTGAGAAAGATGGTCCAAGATACTTCAAGATTATGACCAAAAAAAGTTTGTTAAATTTCATATCCTTCAAAGGAAGCATTTTGGAAATTGCTAAATAGATACAATGCATTCATTAAATACCCAATAATGAGATCACAATGACCAAAATCAATGCTCAAGCCCTAAATTTCCTCAAAAGTTGACTTGAAAATGGTTGGCCATATTGTCTCCATGTATTGCCAACATCAAATTCACCTTCAGGTAAGAAAAATACAAAGGCAAAAAGCAACAATTGCACAAAGAACCCCAGGAAACAAAGAGGTGCTCTTTTTCTAACCATCAACCAATTAATATTTATTGAATGAATGTCTACACATCATCATACTGGCTTACTCTACAGAGCTCCATAACATCAGTAGGTTTCAGACAAAAGCAAACACACACACACACACACACACACACACACACACGCGTGTGCGCGCACACCAACAAAACATATCTGAAGACTAGAGTTAGTCCTTGGGTGACCAGTTCATTACAACTGAGACTTAGGTCCAGTCCCTCCTTCTTGTAAGAGTTCAGACCACAGCCATGAATGACTACAAGACAGTGACTGTACATACCTGGAAGCGATTCAGAACTCTGGCTGGGGACGTTGTGTGATGCCTCCTGGAGGACGTAGGTGGACGTGGAGATGGGGGAAGGGCAGATGCTGCTGGCTGCGACGTAAGGAGGGTTGTAGGATGAGCTGTAATACTGGGAGTATTGGCTCTGAGGGAAGCCAGGGTAGGAAGGATAGTCCTGGAAAGGGAAACATCCAAGTGGTGAGTGAGAAAGGTGGCCTGGTCTTGGCCCTTTAGTAAGCTCGGTCACAGGCTGATGAAGGCGAGGGGCCTTGTGTGATGGGTCTACTCTCTTTGTCTCCCATCAGAATAAATGCTCTATGAGGGCAGGGACTTGCCTCAGAGCCAGACCTCAAGAGAAGGATGGGATGAAAGAGATTACCAGTTGGGGTGTGGGGAAGTGAGGTAGAGAAGGGAAGACGGGAAAGCAGCCAATCCAGGGGCTCTAGGTGGGAACGGGAGTGAATTCCCACATACCCAGGAGAGAGGTAACATTTTAGGTTCATAAGGGGTGCAGATACCTACATGGCATTAGGGACCCAGAAACTTCTGTGAGGGAGTCTTGGAGAGCAAACCAAAGAATGCCAATCCTCTTTTACCAAGCTCTGCTCGAGCCAACCAGACGTCCCAACTCTTCCATAATAGCCGTTGTTTCAAACTTTCTGTTTCATCACCAGAAACCAGTGCTTCTCAACCTTGCAGGGAATCATGGGATGTTCAGCTTCTCGGGCCCCTCATAGACCTACTGATTCAGAATTTCTGGGGATGGCATTTAGGGATCTGCATTTTTGACAAGCTCCCATGGTGAAATAAACTAATCCTCAGAAAAAAGAACTGTGCCCTTTTATTTACCAGTATTTTATCTATGTATATATTATACTGCAAGTAATACAAAAACATGTGAACTAATTTTTGCATATTCCAAGGTTGAAGTCATTTATATTCTTCAGATCACTGGAGAAATAGTGCATTCCCCATATTTAAATATGTTAAATATTCCAAAAGGCCCTCTACCTCGGGCCTTTTAACACTAGCTCGAAAACATGTTAATCTTTTTTTTTGTTGTTGTTAATTCTCACCTGAGGATAATTTTTCCATTGATTTTTAGAGAGAGTGGGAAAGACAGAGAGAAAGATATATCACTGAGAGAGAGACACATTTATTGGTTGCCACCGCACGCGGCCCAGATTGAGCCTGCAAATGAAGTAGGTGGAATTAAACCTGGGACCCTTCAGTCCGCAGGCCAACACTCTATCCACTGAGCCAAACAGGCCAGGGCTTAATCTTTTGTTTTGAAATAAGTTTAGACAGAGCAAAGGTGCACAGATAACACAGTGTTCCCGAATACCTTGGGCAGGTCGATCCTGAATGCACTCTCTAAAGTGAAACCATGGGAATCAAACTCCCAGCCAGCACTCATCTTTAAAGTATTGCTTTAGTTCTACTGAAGCTAGCATTTACGAAGTCCCCACTGTGTGCCCGGCACTCGACACTCAGATGCTTTCACCCTTGAGAAGCCCATGGTCTGCCAAAGAGCAGACACCTTGCATTCCTGCATTCTAGATTCAACAGTCATTGGGGGTCTCTGGCTCAGGCCAGTATGTAATATAGAATATGGCCTCTCTCATCCAATTTCTCTGCCTCTACTCTGTATCTTTCCAATGGCCATTTACAGTCTCCCCTGTGGCTTCCATGCCCAGGGAAGAAGAGACTGGGATTTCTGGTGGGGGTCAGGGGCAGGAGAAGGCATTCTGGGAGCCCTGAAGAAAGGCATTCTGGGTGCCCTGCTGTGATGTTTTTTTAAAGGAAAGAACGGAGACAACAACTGGGGGGTGTACCTGGTGCACACTTCCGAAGCCTGCAGCGCTGGTCAGTCCGTTCGCTCCTTGATAGATCCCTGCCGGGCCTGCGGGGAAAAGGAACAGGGGCGCAGGTGAGGTTTCTTCCAGTCAGAGGGGGATGTGGAGGAGGATGTTGCAGAGAGGTGCAGTCTTCCAAGTCTAACACGTTGGGAAGATGGAACCCCAAATCTCTCTGAATCCCAGTTCTCTCAGTCAATGAATAAAATAAATAATACCTCCTCAAAAGATTGGGTGACAAAGAAATGAGATGAAGCTTTACAAATGATTTATTTTAAAAAAATTGTGTGGAACATGTACATACAATGTACCCTTCTGTTTTTAGTGTACAGGTCAGTGGTATTCAGTACATTCATATGATTGTGCAACTATTGCCACCATCCATTCCCAGAACCTTTTTCATCTTGTAAAACTGGAACTATTTATCCATGAAACACTCCCCAATGTACCCTCCCCTCAGTCACTGGCACCTACCCTTCTACTCTGTCTTTTTGAATTTAACCACTTTAGGTACCTCTTATAAGTGGTATCATGCAGTGTTTGTCTTTCTTTGACCGACTTATTTCATTTAGCATAACCTTTTCATCCATGCTTTGGAACTTGTTAGAATTTCCTTCTTTTTAAGGCTAAACAATATCCCCACATCTTGTAGGTATAGACCACATCTTGTTTATCCTTTCATCCACTTAGGGATACTTGGGTTGCTTCCACTTTTTTGCTTTTGCAAATAATGCTGCAGTTTTGTGTGTGGTTTTTTAAAAAAAATCATTTATATGCTGTAAAATTTCCCCAATCTGAAGTATCAGTTGAAAGATTTTTAAAGTCAGCACAATGCAGTTTTAAAACATTTCCATCACTCCAAAGTTCCCTTGTGCCTATTTTCAGTGCCTATTTCACTTCTCCAGCCTCAGGCATTCACTAATCTATTGCTGATACTAGAGTTTTGATTTTCTAGAAATTTCGCAGAAATGGGACCATACACATGTGATTATATCTGGCCTCTTTCCTTGAGTGATGCTTTAGAAATTTTTCCATGTCTTTTTTTTTTTTTTTAATATATATATATATATATATATATATATATAAAATTGATTTTTTACAGAGAGGAAGGGAGAGAGATAGAGAGTTATAAACATCATGAGAGAGAGTCATCGATCAGCTGCCTCTTGCACTCCCCCTACTGGGGATGAGCCCGCAACCAAGGTACATGCCCTTGACCGGAATCGAACCTGGGACCTTTCAGTCCGCAGGCCGACGCTCTATCCACTGAGCCAAACCGGTTTTGGCATAATGAGGATGTGATGCTTGGAGTTACAGCAGCTGTTTTGGGACATGAGGTCACAAGTGTAAAAGAAAAGGCCTACATGCTGAGGCTGAAGGAGTGAAAGAATAAAGAGAACCTGGTCCTTGAAGATATAGTTGACCTGCCAAACCAAGCTTGGGAGTCCAGACTTCTTGCTATATATACAATAAATGACATTATGGTTTAAGCCAGTGTTAGTTGGGTTTTTTGTTACTTGCAGCCAAAAGCATTCCTAACTGATATAATGCTACTCAGCATCAGCCAACCTCTCTGTCACCGGGAAATGCGAGTCAAATGCAGCTAGGCCTTCTGATTTTTCAAGAGAAGCAAAACATTTTGATTTGTACATGAAATTTCCCGATTTTTAAAACGTAGATGACAAATTTAAAATAGTTCGACAAACCAAAATGAAAAATATGTCAGCAGGGTGGATGTGGCCTATGGATGTTCAGTTTGTGACCTCTGGTCTGAGCAGGCAGAACAACAAAAGACTCCTGTGCCCACCATGTGGCAGAAACAGCAGCAAAGAGCCCCAGGCTGGGAGGGGCCTCATGGGCCATCAGAGTGGACAATTCGGCAGCAGCCTGGTCCCAATGATAGAGGTCGGAGGAGCCCCCAGCACCACAACACACTGGCACTAAGAGTCCAGAACCTTGGCCAAAATTCTGGAGGGTTTGGGGAAAGCCCAGAAAGATGCAACTTTCCCACCAGCCCAGGGAAGTGTGGCTCAAAATAGAAACTAGGTTGAAATGCCAAAAATAAAGTCAGTTCTATTTTTTAGCCCCTTGAGCTCACAGATTAAGATTATACATTTTATACAACAGACAGAAGAATTCACTATGTCCCTGGAATTGTGGCTCCAGCAGTGGCAGGGAACCTGTGGTGGCAGCCCATCACCCTTTTGCTAGTCTGTAAAACATTAAGTGCTGGAGCTGGGTTCATTCAAGTTCATGGGCACATTTCCACATTAGTCTACCCAAGATCCCTCTGTCTTAAAATTTATTTCCTCTCATTCTCCGTCACTCCACAGGTAAGAATTCTATTGTCTGCGCATATTCTCGGCAAAAGGACACTCATGTTTTGTGGGTAAGTATATAATTTCTGTAAGTTCTACAGTACATTTCATATGACTTCTTAGTTTCCTCACTCAGCATTAAGTTCTTAGGCCCCATCCATGTTGCTGTGAGAATGCTTCACCTGTCACCCTGGCAGCTGCCCAGGCCTTCCTTGTGGGCATGCTCCATCTCTCCTGCCCTCTGGTCTGGGAGATCAGGTGGGATCCCTCCGTCCCCTCCTACCACTACAAGCCTGCTGTGAACATCTTTGGACCTGTCCCCGTGGGGCCTGTGAGTTTCCTCAGGGTGTGTTCCCAGGAGTGGGCCGAGACCCAGTGTCCCTCAGGTCTGGGTGGGAGCTCTGGGCATGGCTGCCAGGTGTGCATTCCCAGCTGCTGTGCCAATAGTTCCCATGTCTCCCTCCCACCTTCCCCCTACCCTCCAACCAAGTTGTCATAGTCCCTCTTGGTGATTTCTGCTGTCCTGATAGGCCAAACATGCCAGCTCATCTGCTGTCTGTAACTTAAGAGTCCTCTGACTCTGCACATCCTTCCTCCTGGGGCTCGCTGCCTCCTCCATGTCCTCCTCTTTTCAAGGAGGTGGTGACAATCCCCACGAAATCCTCGCCTTCTCCTGGGCCAAGCTCAGCTTTAACTTAATCCAAGCCCCTGGACGCCTCTGTTACTGGCATTAGCAGTTGGACCACTAATAACAATAGCCCCCATTTACTGAGCACTTACTACCTTCCCCAGGGCTGGTCACTTTACACGCTTTATCTTGTTTATTAATCTGCACCACAGCCCTAGGAAGCAGGTCCCTCTAGGAAGTGCAGGGCCAGGGTTCAGGCCCGGGTCACGCTGCCTCCGAAGCCCAGGCTCCCAGCCAGCGTGCAGCCCTGACTTCGGAGCAGCTGTGGGGCTTGACACAGGTCGCTGCCTGCCTCAGTGCTTTCAGGTCAACGCGATTTCACTGCACCCACGGTCTGACATGCCGTCCCAGGCAGCACCCAGAAGGCCGCACGGATACTCTCAAGTGGCCCCTCCCCAATGTTCCTGCTTGGAATCCATCCCACAAAGGGACCTGCTGTGCTGGGTTCACAGTGACACTCCAATGCATGTATTCATTCATCTGAATTAAGTCTTCCTGAGGCCAGAGTCAGAATAAAATTGTTTAAAACGTATCGGAACTGCAAGTGAACAAGTTCTGGGTATGTAATTGGGTGTGCGTGTGTGATACGAAAAGAAGCCAGCAGTTACTGCATGAAGTGAAAAAGCCCCAGTAGGAGAGAGGCGAGTCTGATATGAAACCCCTCTGCTCAACTCCCCCAGCTTGGCCCAGGTTCCAGAAAGGAACAAACCACTGGTCCTCACAGGCCAGTTTTTCTGTTTTGCTTTTCCAAGAATACAAAGTGGTGGGGCCAGGGCTTGTGCTCATTCATCTGGGCATTCACTCACTTATTCACTAAATCGCTGCCGGGTGACAAGTATGTGCCGAGATTTCTATCTCGAGAAAGAGCTGGGCCCTGTCTTCTTGGATCTTAGGCCTGGAAGCGGGTGGAAGACAACAGAACCCACATGCAATTCATTATTTGCCCTGGCGATTACAGACAAGTGGTTGAAGTTTCTATGCCTCCGTGTTCCCACCTGTAAAACGGAACTAAGCATAGTTTATTTATCTGGTTTATTATGAGGCTTCTAGGAGATATATGGGGCAGGGCCCAGCACAGAGTATTCAATAAGCAGGGATTCTTACTGTTTGTGCGTTAGTAATCACCACTGGAGATGTCAAGAATTCTAGTATTTCATTGGTTCACCATTCTAAAAAAATACTCACGAGGCTAAAAGCATTCAGTGAAGGTTAAAATAAAAATACAAAACAACTTGGATAGGACCAAACAGCTGATCCTGAATGAAAACAAAAGGATTTTGGGGACGCAGACTGAGCGCTCAGCTTTGCAACCAACAGTGCCAAACGGCCCATCTGCCAGGAAGAGAGGAGGCGTCCACATCCGTCTGGCTGACACGGAGTCGTCTAGTCCATTTTGCCATCTTAACAATCCAAACACACCCCCAGAGCCCGCCCTGCATCTTTGCTCCACGTGCAGCCCAGCCCACATCTGTGTTTAATAAAATCAGTTGCTAAATGTCACAATGGCCTCATTCACAGGTAGCATAAAGCATATTTAACTGCCAATAAAACAATCCGCATTCCTGGGAACGCCATTTCAGATAGGCTGCCCTGTCACCGTGTCTCTGCCACACGAGTGGGAGTGATGCCGGGGCAGAGACGGGGGAGAAAGGGGCGGAGGGGCGCAAGACCGCTGCCGAGGAGAAAGCGCCCACTCTCGGACCGTGCGTGCTGGTGCGGAGAGATGTCTCACGTGCAGAGCGAGGTGGATAAAAGCCAGAGGCAGAACCGTGAGGCTGCTCTGAGCACACAGGAGACTAAACGTTGCTGTTTGTTCATTTCATGGTGAGTTGGAGGGCCTCTTAGAGAAGGTGGTGGTTGAGCATTGGATGGGAAGGAACCAGCCACATGAAGGTCTGGGGAAACAGCATTCCAGGTTGAGGGAAACAACAAGGTAAGGCCCCAGTGGGAGGAACAGAGAGAAAGCCAGTGTAGTGAAAGGGAGAGGAAGCGGGGAGGCAGAATCTGTAATGAGGTCAGAGGATTTTCAGGTGCCGAATCACGCAGGGTTTGGCAGGGGGAGGCACAGCAAGGCAATGGCATTTATTTCTGATGCAACGGGAAGCCCCCATTAGAGACCTCTAAGCAGGGGAGTGACATGATCTGACACAGCACGGGGAAGGGTTGACTGTGTGACTTCTTGACTCCGTGCAGTAGAAACAGATCAGGGGGTCACAATGGATCCCAAGACCAAATGCATTATTCTAACTGCCAGGATCCCCTCTGGAGGGATGCTTGGGAACGGTCCACCATAACGATCAGAGTTTCTCAGGAAAATTGTAGATGTTGGAGAGAGATTTCACTGAGAGAGTGTCCTGGGAAAGCAGTGAGGTTAGACATACCTTACACTGTCCTGGTGGAAATCTGGGAAGGGCAGAGTATGTGACCCGGACCAGTCAGTGCATCACATTCCCCGGACCGCCACAACCACAAGCCACTTGCCTACGGTCTGTGCATAGACCATGGGGCCGTGCCTCTGCACTAAGCACATCCAAGGAAAGGGACTCCGCAGACATTGCTTGGAAAGAAGATGGGAGCTGTTGCAGTCACCTGACCAGCACAAGGGCCCTTGGGTATTTATATATCTGCCCACCTCACAAAAGAAATAACATACCCACGTTTCACTGATCAGATATGCCAAGAACGTCTGTTGAAAGATAAGCATGGATGATGGCATCATCATCCTTGATGCTCCTCCTCCTCGCATGGATCTAAATATCATCACCAATTTCTGTGAACAGAGCCTCTTAGATACCATGCAAGTCTGTCCACTTTTCTCCATCTCCCCCACCACACCTCCACTTCCACGCCTCTGTCATCTCATTACCTGAGGTCTGCAGTCCCTTCACTGATTTTCCTGCATCTGTCCTGAGCCTGGTTCAATCCGTTAACCTCTTAGCCAGATCAGTAGAGCCTCTCTGGCTTCCATCGCATACCTAACTCTTCCCTGTGTCCACAGGACGTGTGTGATCTGCCTCTCCCCTGGCCTCACTGAGCACCCCTTTTCCCCCTGTTGTGGGTTAAACTATGTCCCCTAAAAAGATATATTCAAGTCCTAGCCCTCAGTGAAGGTGATCTTATTTGGAAATAGGGTCTTTGCACATGGAAGCAAGTTAAGATGAGGTCACAGTGGATTACGATGGGCACTAATCCAATGACCGGTGTTCTCATAAGAGAGAAATTTGGACACAGACACGCAGAGGGAGGAATGCCATGTGAAGAAGGAGGCAGAGACTGGCATGATGAATCTGTAAGCCGAGGAACATCAGGGACTGCTGGCAACCCCCAGAAGCCAGGCGGAAGGCAACGAAGGATTTCCCCGAGGCTCTCCAGGAGGAACTGACCCTATAAACGCCTTGACTTTGGACTTCTGGCCTCCGGAACTGTAAGAGAATACACGCGTTGTTTAAAAGCGGCCAGTCTGTGTACTTCATTCCAGCAGCCATAGGAACCTCCCCGACAACATCGCCTTTCTCCCGTGGCCTGGGCGGCTAGAACATCATTTTGAGATGTCTGTGTTTGCTCCTCTCTGCCCAGAATCCCTTTAAAAAAAAAAAAATTAAAAAAAAAAAAAAAAATATATATATATATATATATATATATATATATATATATATATATATAAAATATATTTTATTGAGTTTTTACAGAGAGGAGAAGAGAGGGATAGAGAGCTAGAAACGTCGATGAGAGACAAACATCAACCAGCTGCCTCTTGCACACCCCCTACCGGGGATGTGCCTGCAACTAATGTACATGCCCTTGACCGGAATCGAACCTGGGACCTTTCAGTCCGCAGACCGACGCTCTACCACTGAGCCAAACCGGTTTCGGCTTAAAAATATATTTTATTGATTTTTTACAGAGAGGAAGGGAGAGAGATAGAGAGCTAGAAATGTCAATGAGAGAGAAACATCGACCAGCTGCCTCCTGCACACCCCCTACTGGGGATGTGCCCACAACCAATGTACATTTCCTTTGATCAGAATCGAACCTGGGACCTTTCAGTCCGCAGACCGACGCTCTACCACTGAGCCAAACCGGCTTCGGCCAGAATCCCTTCTTGTAGCCTAGCAGGTCTCAAACGTTAGTGCGCACAGGAATCATCAACAGATCCTGTTACAGACCAGATCCTGCAGGTTCAGGGTGAGAGCGAACACTCCCAGGTGATGCCATGTTGCCAGACTTGCCAGACGGGGGACCACAGTGGAGGCCTTGACCCCTCCCACACTGGCTACTCCTTTTCTCAGGCCTCCTCTCCGATGTGACCTCCTGACCACACTCTACACTCTTCCTCCGCATCCCCCCCCCTCCCCCGCCCGCTATGGCACCTTATACATTACTCTGGTTGTTTTTTCATTGGGCACCAGTGGCATCCTCTGAGCTCCGCGCTTAGATACACACTGACCGTCTTATCTCCTTCCCACTAGGGTGCGAGCTACATGAGAGCAGGGGCTTTGCCTTCTGTTCGCTGTTTATGCCCAGTTTCTAGAAGAGTCGGCAGTTCTCTGGAAATAACTTTTGAAAAAAGAAAGGAATGTCTGTCTTGTTCTTGGCCCCATTTTCAGCTTCCACCACAGTACCTGGCATCTAACAAACATCCAGTAGCTATTCACTGAGTGAATAAATCAAAAAAAGTGAGTGAATGGTCCATGGCAGTTTCTGATTATGGAGCATGTACGATGTGCCAGGAATGATGCTAATTCCCTACCTTGGTGAACAGAGCTTATCCCACTGACAAGAACTGAACAAAGGCTCTTCTGTGGTCCCTTTTCAAGCATTTCACCAATATTTAGCGAGCAATAGCCAAGAAGATAGAAATCACTGCTCAGTGGAGCTGACCTCCTAGTGGGAAATGGATGACAGGGGATGAGTATGTAAACAATGTGTTGGATGGGGATAGGAGGTGGAGATAACAAAACAAGGGTGGGATCTAGGAACGTGGGGTTCATACAGGTTGAATGGCTAGGGGAGGCTCTACATTTCTGTAAAGATGGAGGCCTGGAGGTGAAGTCACCTGTAATTCACAGCTCAGAGGTTATAAGTGGCAGAGCTGGGGTTCGAACCCGGGACTGCCTGACTCCTGGGCCTGCTGTTTCTCATCTCAGTGTTCTCCTACTTCCAACCTGCTGGAATTTCCACCGGCTGGAAGGTTCATTAGCAGTTTCCGTGGGTGTTTGATTTCACCTCGCTCAAAATTCCGTTCTCCTCTTCCCCCCAGCATGCGCCTCGCTACTGCACTCGCTGCACAGGGTTCTGATCCCCCCCACCAGATGGCTGCCTGCCGGCCGTTTTGATCATGTTTGGCGATGCCAGGCGCCTGCACGGTGGCTGCGCTGCACTGAAGCCCTGCAGAGAGCACGTTCCTAACTCGCTGGCAGCCAGGCCTCAGCACGAGGGGAGGGTGTGTGGAGGCCAGCGGCTCGCCCTGGGGCAAAGAGGCCAACATCTGGTTTGTGACAGGATGGCCATCCAAGAAGCCACGGAACAGCCTCTGGTCTAAAGTTTCCTGGCAGTAAAGACAAGCTTCTCCAAATTGATACTTCTTCAAATAGGAGGTCAAGTGTTCACCAAAATGACCTCCCAGGGCGATCCTCAAATGCCTCACGAGGTCACAAATCCTACCTTTGCCCGACTTCACGGGCAAAGAGCGTCGTAAAAGGTGCACAGCTCCCAGACCCCCCTGCAGGAGCACCGGGCTTGCTCTCCCCCTGTGTCGGAATGGACCCCACCCTTCTGCGTCCATAGCTGCCTGCTTCAGGTGTTTACCATTAGGAGTGAGACCTGTGAATTCCGAGGGGGTCCATCTAATGCACCGCAGGAGGATGTGGGAGTAACGTGCGCAGAGACCACACTTCCCGGACGGTGTCTCCCACTTTCAGATCAAAGCCGTCTTGTTCTTGGTCCTCACAGCCGTAATTCACTCCGTGCCCTGAAACCTCACGTTGCTTTTAAAGATTTGATGGTCCGAGCAGCTGCGGACCTTGGCTTTCATCTCGGCTGGATTTATTTCCCTTCTCTGGTCAGCTCTTCCAATCTTTGTAGCTTAAATTGTTTCCAAAGTTCCAGAATTTGGGTACCATTCTTCCCCACGCCCCCCATCACGATGGGTGTTTTTCAGGCTGTCTTAAAACGCAGGGGGTGGTCACATTTACAGAGCACCTTCTAGGCATGAGGCCTGACCATGAGCCCTGCTGAATGCTGAGGGTAAATCTCCCCATCCCTTCACAAGGAAAGCATTTAAACCAATGGATGATGGGGTAGGGACTCTGAGGGTCAAGGTTAACATCACTGGTAATAAGAAAGACCCATGTTATATAGCAGCCCCTGATAAGATGCACTGAGGGCATGACATCACTTGTGTGGTCGTTTGGCCCCAAATGCACAACCTTAATTTAATCATGAGAAAACATCAGACAAAGCCAAACTGAGGGCCTTTCAACAAAATGCCCGACCAGTATGCATCAAAGGGCCAAGGTCATGAAAGACTGAGGGTCTGGCCCAGACTGAAGACCAAAGAGGCATCACAACTAACTGCCATGTGGGATCCTGGATTGGATCCTGGAACAGAAAATGGACGTTTGTGGAAAAACGGGTCAATTTCAAATAAAGTCTGTAGTTCAGGTAAGAGCATTGTGCCGCTGTTAATTTCCTGTTTCGGATGACTGCATTATGGTTCTGTAAGATGTTCACATGCGGGGAGGGAGGAAGGTACACGAGAGCTCTCTATACTGGTTTTGCCACTTTTCTGTAAGTCTAAACTTCTTTTAACATGAAAAGATTAAAAAATATATACAGATTCTGACTGACAGAATACATGACCCTGTGCAAGTTACTGAACCTGTGTGCCTCAATGTTGAGTCTATAAAATGGGTATTAAAAACAGCACCCACCTGCTAGGGCTATTGTGAGACACCAATGAATGAATACATGTAGTGTGTGGAGAAGTGCATCTGATACTCAGAAATGCCAGAACAAATACAATCCACTGATAGCATTCTTACTGCTCTCATGCTCCTATTTCCCGTTTTCTGGGAGAGAATGAGGTGAAGTATGGACAGCAATTCAGTATATTCTGTCAGCATATCAACCTGCTACATTTCATGATATCTACCAGGGGATTACTGAATAAGATTTAAAAAAATTAATGCAAGTTAAAAACTTTGTATGAAAGTACATCAAATACATACCTACCAACAAATGAATCTAAAAATCAAGTGAATAAAAAAGTCTGAAGAACAGAATGGACTGGTGAATATAATATAATCAGGGACATAGAAAGGGAGCGGATTGACAATTCTCAGGGGGAAGGGCGTCTGAGGGGTGTGGGAAGAGATTGGAAAAAAATCTTTCTCCTGTGGATGAAGACAGTGGCGGGGGGTAAGGGCATGGGTGGGAATCAGGTTGAGGGGAGCTATTGGGGGGGGGGGGAGAAATACCTGTAATAATCTGAAATATATATATATATATATATATATATATATATATATATATACACACACACACACACACACACATATATATTACACATTAAACAAAACGGTGAAAGAAGCAAGAAGCTCTGGAAAATTGGGCCTGTTTTCTCACAAGCAATCAGACACTGCAATTGAGTAGTGCATACTCCCTATGTGCCCACACTCCCGTTCTTCCCCGCTGGCTCCCCAACACTTGGCCTATCACCCTTGGCCTAATATCTTTCTTACAGTTAAAAAAATATTTCTGTGCAGTTGTGGTTGGCTGAATAATGCTTCTCAAAGATATCTATGTCTTAATCCCCAGAATCTGAGAATGTGTTAGTTTACATGACAAAAGGGACTTTTCAAATGAGATTAAATTAAGGATCTTGAAGGTGCGGGTATCCTGAATTATCCAGGTGAGTTCAATGTAATCTCAATGGTTTTAATAAGAAAGGTAGGATGGTCTGCATAAGAGAGGAGATTTTATATGGAAGCAGAGGTTGGAGAGATGTGTTTTAAAGGTGGAGGATGGGGCCACAAGCCAAGGAATGAGGGCAGCCTCTAGGTGAAATGGATTCTCCCCTAGAGCCTCCAAAAGGAACATGGCCCTGCTGACTCCGATTTTAGATTCTGACCTCCGAAACTATAAGGTAATTGCTTGGTTGTTTTAAGCCACTAAGTGTGTGGTAATTCCTTACAGCATCTACAGGACACCAATGCAGCACTCATTCTCTAACAAAAAGGAGGGAAAAATACAGCAAGGCCAGCCTACTTTACTCACTTCTGTGACCTGCCCTATTCCTGAGGGCATTTGTGTTTGCTGCCTCCAGACCAGGAGTCTCAAATCATTCATTCATTCATTCATTCATTGTTTCATTCATTTATTCCTTCATGTATGCTTTATATTACTCACTGAGGATACAATGGAGAATAACACAGACCCCTGCCTTAAGGATCTTACAGTCTAAGTAGATATTCAAGGGCATTGAACATAACATTCAAGCTTCTGAAAGAGAAAAAAATCATCTTTGAAAGATACACAAAATGCATTTAGCAAATGGGCAATGTTAATTAAGTTTGTCTTCACAACAACCTGGAGGAATAGCTATCATACCCTAACCAGACCATCTTAAAAGTAATAAAAGTGGAGCTCAGGGGGGTTAAGTAACATATTTTAGGTTGCACAACTGGCAAGTGGCAGACTAGCTCCGATAGGAGCCTCAGTTTGTTCTATTTCGCCGTGGGGAACACACCAGGCTGCTGAACTTTTGAACTCACCCTTACAGTCTGCACTTCAGCAGTGGCACATTTTATAGCGACAAACCTGGCCGGGAGCTGGCCCTGGACTGGGCTGTTTGTGGTTGCAGCTACTCTGTGACACGTTATGAGCAGATGGAAGGACTAGCCCAGAAAAGCAGAGCAGCGCTGACTCCATGCTTGGCTGGGAGGACTTGGACCCAATCCACCTCAACAGGAACCTCTCATCAAAGCTCATGCACTGGACATTTATACCAGGAGAGGCTGGGCATTCCAGTGGACAGCCTGCAGCCAACTGCTCTGTGCAGAGATGACAGCAGATGTGGTCACCCTTGGGCACATCCAAATGCTGATCCCTCTTAACTGTCATGGGTGGCAGAGCTTGATAATTGTGCCCAATGTTCGTTCCTTCCTTCTCTGTCATAGTAACAAACCGCAAGGTGAGTTGGGACCATGGCTATCATGAATAAATATTACATCTCCCAACTTCCCTTGCAGCTAGGCATGGCCAAGTGTCTAAGAACTAGCCAGTGTTGTGTGAGTAAATGTGTGGTATGCAACAACTGGTTGTACTCTAAAGGAAGGTAGGACTCTTCCTTCCCCCTCATTTCCCTTCTCTCTGGATGGGTGAGGCCTGATGTGAGCCATCCTGGGTCATGTGACTGAGGGCAACTAGGGATTGTGGGGCAACAAGATGGAAGGGGTCTGGGTACCTATCTTGGCGGAGCTGCTTACACCCAGACTGTTACATAAGAGAAAAATAAAGTGCTATCCTATTGAACCACTGTTATTTCTGGTCTTTGTTATAGCAGCTGAGCACACACCCATGCTATTCCTAAACCCTCATATACCACTGAAGCCAAACTAAACTCTCAAAGACAGGGTCTTGCCAATATTCTGAAAAATTTCTTAGACAGCAATTCCATTACTTATATAATTGTCAAGGAAAAGAAGTTGGGGAAGAGAATGGGATAGCCCCAGACAAAAATTTATTCTAGTGACAAATCAAGGTGCCTAGCCCAGTGGTCGGCAAACCACGGCTCTCGAGCCACATGCGGCTCTTTGGCCCCTTGAATGTGGCTCTTCACAAAATACCATGTGTGGGCACACTCGTACAGTGTGATTGAAACTTCGTGGCTCATGCGCAGAAGTCGGTTTTCGGCCTGGGTGAGTCTATTTTGAAGAAGTGGCGTTAGAACACTCAAGGGGCCAAAGAGCCTCGGTTTGCTGCTCTGCTGACTAATGAGTTTGCCGACCACATTACCCTCACCCAGAAGTTTTGACTTCAAGTTAAAGACATTAATAGATTATTAAAATATTTTTTAAGTGTTTTTCCCTAGCAGTGGTCGGCAAACTCATTAGTCAACAGAGCCGCAGTTTGCCGACCACTGGCCTAGCCTGTGGCAGCTTCAATTGCCAGGTGAGCAAAGATGACACTCCCAGACATCTCAGCTGAATGTGGTCCAAGAGTGATCCCAGGCATCACCAGGAAGAGCAGAACAACCACCCTGCTGAGCCCAATAACCCAAGAATTGTGAGGAATAATACACTGTTGCTGTTTTAAGCCACTAAGTTTTGGGGCGATTTGTTATCCAGCCAATTCATACATAGGGAACTATTTTATTTTTTCTTTGTATTTCCCCAGGACCAGTTATAGTTCCTCAAAACCTTCTCTTCTCTTCAAAGCAATGAGCATAACTGCAATCATTTCATTAGTGGAGTATCTGTTCACATGCTTAAGTGTTGAGGAGCACTTGGGAGTTCTCAGTCCTAGACTCAGAACCAGGTTCTTCCACCCTCTGTTTTGTGATCTTTTGGCAGGTCACTTTGCCTCTCTGGGACTCAATTTTCTCGTCTGCAAAATGGGAGAAATATTAATACTTACATCATGAGAGATGAAAGGAGAGAATGTTAGTTAAGCACCTGGTACAGTGGCTGGTACATAGCATGTCCTCAATTAATATTTGTTGATGAAGAAATGATAAGAGTTCTACAAATACTCAATGGTTGCATGAATCAACTGCTCACTGTCACTGTCTTAGTGACACCTCGCCTGATCACATGATGGAAAGGTGCTACTTGCTGTTCCTATCACCACACCCCTGACCCTCCTGATGACTCGACTGTGTTCTTTATCCATAGCATTTACCACCCTACAGTATAATTTCCCTATGTATCCTATTCCCTATAGTGGTTTTTGTCTTTCTTTTCCACTACAAAAATAGATTCCTTTTGTCTATTTTGTCCCTTTGCTGCACCCCAAGTGTTTGGAATCATGCCCAGCATGCAGTAGATGTCAACAAACATTGGTTGAATGAATGAGTAAATGCAGTAAGTTTTCATGGGGACCATGAGGCCCTTCACTTTTTCAAAAGACACTTCAGCACCATATGTTGAAAATGGTCCTGAAGACTAAGTCTTCGATGACTGATGTGAGGGGTGCCCCTGGGAGCTGTAAACCAAACGCAAAACCCCGATGGGAAGGGCTAGGCTGGTCCACACTGCCCTGCACCACTCCACACAAACAAGGCTCACGAACCCCTTCCCAATGCCCTCTCTCAAAAAACACAGGTTAGGTCTGTGGTTAAAATAACTTGTTGTCTCTGGACTTCACTGGGATCTGAAATCTCATCATGTTGAGCTATTCTACCTGACCATTGCAAAAATGAAATAATGATTCAAAAACCTCCCAGTACTGATTGGGCAGGTGTCAACTCTGTTGACTCACTCACATGGGACAATGATGATGATGCAACAACCTTAACTAGAAAACCACATGCCAGGAAAGTCCCTGCGAGCTTTATTCATATTAACTCATTAAACTCTCATAACAATTCTACAAAGTGGGTGTTGTCATCAAGCCATTATACAGATGAGAATACTGCGGGTCAGAGAGGTTAAGAAACTTGTCCAAGGCCACGCAGCTAGAAAATGCTAAGTTGGGCCAAGTTATAAATGAAAGAAGTATTGCCTTCTGAGTGCAGCCCTGTAGGAAGGATGTGGTCCACACTCACAGCCATGGGCAGCTGCGAAGAAAAAAGACCGGCTCCAAGGCCGCCTCCTGGGCTCGGCTGTAGCTGGAAGGCACCTGACACATTCTTCCTGAGACTTCTACGTGACCTCCCCAGGCTGAACGCTTGCTTCCCCTTTTAAAACATTCCCTTTCCATGGGTTCCCTGCCTGTGCCTTCGGTGGGGCTTAAATATACATCTGCACCACGCTGAACTTTCATTCCCCTGGAGTAAGTTTGCCAGTAAAAACAAAAGTGGCCTCAACATGTAGAAGTTCACAGAAAAGCCCTTTTATGGAAAAATGTAACATTCATGCTCTTGGGCACTGAGCTCTGTAGGAGAGTGGAGGGAACATTCCTTTATCACAGCTCCAGAGGCTGGAAGGGGGTCTCAGGGGCTGACCCTCTCCCCCGCTCCCCTCCCGCCTTCCCTTCTTGAAGCATTTATAGTTGTCTGATGGGTGCCTACTCAATGTCCATTTCCTCAGCCCAGGGTCAATGTGACCATTCCACACAAACCCAGCCCCTAAAACAATACCTGAGGATATCTGTTTTCCTGACCTGGCTTTGCTCCTTCTGGGTTCTCCCTTCTCTAGCTTGCCTGGAATCTGGAGGTGCGGTTGGAGAAGCAGCCATCTTATGGCTATGAGATGGCATGAATTAGGATGAAAGCTAGAGGCTAAGGATAGCAGGGGAGAAAGACAGAGGGAAGCTGGGACACTGGCTGAACGAACTCTACAATATATGCCAGATGCTCTGGGTCCTGTGAGATAAGGGGTATGTCTGTCACACAGAAACTCAAATATAGCCCAATTCCTGTTCTTTACAGATGGGGAAACTGAGGATCAGAGTCAGAGACAGAATTAATTAGAACCCAGATTTATGTGTTAAGACTAAATAGATGAGTCCCTTTCCAATTCTCTTTTAACCTCTCTCATAGGCAGCCTCACTCAGCGGTTCAGAGTTTGGACTCTGGAGCTAGACTGCTTGGGACCAAATCCTGGCTTCTCTGCTTCCCAGCTGAGTGACCCCAAACATGTTATTGGCCCTCTCTGTGCCTCAGTTTCCTCCTCTATAAAATGGACACAGTAATAATTTCTATATTATGCAGTAGCTGTGACATTTAATGAAGCAGCACCTGGAACACAGAAAGCATTACATAAATATTAATTATTACTAGGTCACGGAGAAAATCTCTAATACTCACGAATCTCTCTTTTCAGCTAAGAGAGAACACCTTTGGGTTTGGAGCCTTGGCTAGAATTTAATAATACTGCTGTATTTTCAGTGATTTTAGTTTTACCGATTCCTTCCATTTATGGCAAACAATACTAGCTTTCCACTCAAGGCAGGGCTATAAATTTGCCTTTTAAAATGAATTTATTTTAAGCCAAAAGAAGTCTGTAAATAATAATAATAATAAAAAAGTACAGCTGGCACTTAAATGTGACAAAATTGTGAATATTATATTTGAGTGCCTGAGGTTTGGGAAGCACTTTCTGGAACAAGGAAGAAGCATCTGCAGCACCCACCCTGCAGCCCCCACTCCACGGCCATGGCAGACATCACTAATCGATCCATGCATGCCTTCCCACGGAGGCTGGCAAGGCCTCAGATGTTTATTGAGTGAAATTCAACAATGGCTTTGTGGATGGGTCTTCTCTGACAGATTCTAGAACCTGATGCCGCTGTGATTTGGTGACGGAAAGACCAGAGTGGGTTGTTGTCAGTGGCTGAGAGGCCACGAGACCTGGTAGGTTTAGGACTGGGTTTTTTTCCATCCGTATAGACAGAGCTGAATGTGACTTGCACAGACTATCTCTGGAAGGACACCCAAAGAACTGGTGACAGGGGCTGCTCCTGGGGAAGAGTCGTGTGTGGCCATGGGGCAGGGCATGTGTTAACTATTCAAAAACTCTAATGTACCATGAAAGGAAAGTGCATGCGGGGAGGGGAAGGGCTCTGGTGAGTTGGAATTGCCAAGTTTCTCACTTTCCGAGGATCAGAAGGACCTTCAAACACTGGAGAACTGAAAGCAGGTTTGTCTAAGAATTCCAGCTCCCGGGGTGGGGGTGGCAGCTGAGCTGCTTGTCCTGTTCCAGCAGGTCAGGGGGTGTCATGCCCGTGGCTGGCTACCTAACTTCCCTGCGGGAGGGTGGTTTATTCCTCCATCAGGCCCAAGCTGCTTACCTTTGGGAGCCTCCTGGGGTGCTGGCCCCCTGCAGCTCTGAGCATACAGATGGGGCACACGGAGGGGTTACCTGAACACATGCCTCCGTGATAAGCCCCTGGATCTCTCTCCCCTCCTCTGCCCCACAGACACTCCCATTTCTAGACACAGTTCAACACAGTGTTAACAGCACTGAATGCTGACCAGCGAGCCTGAACGCAGACCCAAGCTCCACTTCTTCCCAGCTGTGTGACCTCAAGCAGATGGCTTAATGTCTTTGTGTTTTAGTCTCCTCCTTTGTCACATGAGGCTAATTTCATCACTTACATGTTGGCATTGTTGCTGTCAACCATAAAGTGTATTGAGACCAGCTACTGCTATATGGTTGTGATAAAAAAAATAAATAAATAAAACAGGAGCATCAATGATGAGAGAGAATCATTGATTGACTGCCTCCTGCACACCCCATACTGGGAGTCGAACCTGGGACCCTTCAGTCCATAGGCCAACACTCTATCCACTGAACCAAACTGGCTCTGGCTATATAGTTGTCATTTTTATGTGATGATGAGTGCGTCACAGAAAGGGAAATGACAGAAGCAATGGGCCTGCACGTGCTGAGTGTCTCAGAGGCCACTTACCAAGGAACTTCCCCCAGATCCCCTACTCAGGAAGACATGAAGGGGGAAATAACGGGTCATATCATTCTTCAAAGACCACACTGTTCCCACTCCCGTATGGAACAGTATTTACAAACTGGGCAGACCCACTGATGGGCCATGAATGTGCCTACCAGAAGAAACCACCACTGTAGAAGAGAGAGACTTCAGTGCTGAAAGTGGCCAACACTTGTCTGGTGCATGGTCCGTGCCAGGCAAGGCTACATGTTGCACTTTCCCAAGTAACTTAGTGAAGAAGCTGAAGCCCAGAGGAATTAAACAGTTTCCATGGTCATGCAGTGAGCAGTAAAATCAAATGTGAACCCAGGCAGTCTGGCCCCACAACCAGTATCCTTTATCACTATAAGATCCCCTGCCTCAAGAGAGAACAGAAAATACTGGGACTTGCAAACGTTTTCTGTCAAGGGTCACACAGTTAATATGTTCTGCTTTGGCCGTATGGCCTCTGTTGTAACTGCTCAACTTTGCCCCTGGAGTGTGAAGGTAGCCATCGGCTGGGTGTCAATGAATGGACGTGGCTGTGTGCCAATAAAACTTTATTTGTGGACAATGAAATCTGAATTTCATGTCACTTTTATGTGTCTTCTTCTGATTCCCCTCTTCCCCCAACCATCAGAATGTGTAAAAACCATTCTTAGCTCCTGGGGATGAAAAGATAGATGGTGGGCAATTGGGCCTGCGGTCCCATACATGGTGTAGCTAAAAAACTGGAAACTCACTGATACAGAGCCTTCACCCACACCTGCCCTCCTGTTTCTAGAAGCCTTTACTCCCTTCTTTAGAAAGGCCCCTCAGGAGACAAAGGCGGCACAATTCTCCGTCTATTCTATGAGCAATGTCAAATTGCCAAACACTTAAGAACAGGAAGTGGAATGGTGGCTGCCAGGGGCCGGGGGAGGGGAAAATGGGAGTTGTTATTCCATGGATACAGTTTCAGTTCTGAAACTCGAAAATGTTCTGGAGATCTGCTGCACAAGAATGTGCAACGTTATTGTAACAGCACCGTACTGTAGACTGAAAAATGGTTAAGATAGTAAATTTTACGATATGTGACTTTTACCACAACACACACACACACACACACACACACACACACACACACCCCTCTCAAGGTTCCTTCTGGCCTCTGTGCATCTGTCCCCGGAGCAGTCGTGTGGGCAGAAGCAACATTTGATCTGTCCTACAGCTAAGTGTCAGACCCCCTCCTGCTGGCAGGGGACAGAGGGGCCTTCTGTGACTTTTGACCCTCTTGTCTAGGGCCACAGGGAGCCAGGAGTCTCCCAGCCTGGGTCAGGACAGGGCCACTAAGGGGCTGCTCACCCGCCTGCCTGTCCCCGCGGTCCGTGCCCTCCTCTCTCCCAGAAGAAGGAAGTCACCACCCCACTGGCCTCCCTGCGCTCAGCCCTCTGGGGCTGACAGAGCGCTCTCCACGTGGCAGACTCCGCTATTATAGAACCCGCAGTGCGTTAAACCGTGTCCCCAAACCTCCAATGCCTGCCCACCCAGAGCCTCAGGATATGATCTTCTTTGGAAAGAGGGTCTCTGCCGAAATCAAGGTAAGGGTTCAGATGAGATCCTCCTGGGTTAGGATGGGCCCTAAATCCAATGAGAGACAGAAAAGGACGAGACACAGAGCGGAGAGGACGAAGTGAGGATGGAACAGAGACTGGAGGGACACGTCTACGAGCCAAAGCACTCTGGGAGCCCTCAGAAGCGGGAGGAAGCAGGAGAGAATCCTTCCCTACAGCCTTCCGAGGGAGCCTGGCCCGGCTGCACCTCGGTTTCACGCTTCTGGCTGTTGGAACCAGGAGAGAAGACATTTTTGTTGTCTTAAGCTACCTGGTGTGCAGTCATTTGTGACAGCAGCCCAAGAAAGTCAGACAGAACCCGAGGCCCATTCTGTCCCTCCCCTTGGCATCATCTCTTCCCTCCCCGGCCCTCGTGACTTCCACTCCAGCCACGCTGGCCCCTTTGCTGCCCCTCAGGCACGCCAGTGCACAGCCCCCTTTGCAGTGCTGTTCCTTCTGCCTGGAATGCCTTTCCCCAAGGGTTCCCTTCCTTTCCTTTTCTTTGTTCACCTTCTCAGCGGGGCTTTCCCGATCTCCCACTCCTGCCTCAAAGAGGAGATGGTCTGTACCAGTTTCTAATCTCCTCCTCTACTCTATCTTTCGATATGAATTCATCGTTGTCCAAAACACTCAGGACAGAGAATCTCATTTACTGCCTATCTCTCCTGTGAGTATGTGGGCTCTGCGAGGGCAGCGTTTCTATGTGTTGTCACTGCTGTGACCCCAAACCTAGGGCTGGATGAACAAATGTCTGCTGATCGATGAGTGAGCGAGTGTGGTGAGAAGAACCCTGGCATCTGTGACGATGTTGGTTTTCGTGGCAAAAGGGAATTAAGGTCGCAGATGGAACTAAGGTTGCTGATTAGCTGACCCCCCAATAGGGAGAGCATCCTGGGTTATCCAGGTGGGCACCATGTTACCACTTAAACGTGGACAAGGAAGTCAGGAGAGAGTCAGAGACAGATGTGACCACAGAAGGTCAGAGTGGTGAGATGTGAGCAGGGCTTGACCCACCGTCGCTGGCTCTGAAGATGGAGGAAGGGGCCGTGAGCCAAGGAATGTGGGTGTCTCCAGAAATTGGAAAAGGAAAGGAAACACATTCTCCCCGAGAGCCTCCAGCAGGAACGCAGGCCCCCCCCCCTCACCCCCCCAACACCATGGTTTTAGCTCCGTGAGACCATGCTCAATTTTTGAGCTCCGGAACTGTAACATAAATGTGTGCTGTTTAAGCCATTGGCTCTGTGGTAATTTGTTGCAGCAGTCACAGAAAACTAATAGACTAATAATACTCATCAACAGTAAGAATTCCCAGGAAATGTGGTGTTTCCTCTGGGCCATGATCTAGTCTCAGAGTCTTTCACGTACGTACGTAAGTATGGACTCATTCAATCCTTGTGAAAATCTCACCACAACACAATGAGGAGGCGGAGACGTCTAAGCTCTGAGTCTTACAGGTGAGGACACGGCCTAGGGAGGGGGTGGTGGGTGGCCCAGTGGGGTGACGCTGCTGCGGGTCATGCAGCTATCGAATGGCAGAGCTGGGGTTTGAACCCGGGTGGTCTGGGTTCAGAGACCACTTTTCGAACCCCCACCCTCAGGGTGACCTGAGCTTGTGTGTGCGAAGTGGTAGAACCTACCAGAAGGAGACAATTAAAGACAAGAACTTCGGATTCAGGCCTGGAGGGAGAGTTCTGGTGGATGCTGAGCCAGAGGCAGAAGGAAAAACGCTCGTCGCTATATTCACTTACCCACATATCCTCCCATGTTTGAAACCAAGTGGGAAAGTTGTTCAACACCCTACAACTAAAAGGCATGACTCTACGGAACGCCCGTGTTGCTAAATGTGTTTGCACAACCTTCACAGACCCCCTGATGGGACCCGTGGACCGTGTGTACTGAAACCACGGGTGTTCGGAAACAGCTGATCCCCGGCGCCAATAGGTAAGGTTGTAAAACAAACACCGTATGCCTTTATTTAAAATGTGGGTGCTTTGCAATCTACAATAGCCAGAATTTGGAAACAGTCTAGGTGCCCGTCAGCAGATGATTGGATCCAAAAACTATGGTACATCTACACAATGGAATACTATGCTGCCATAAAAAAGAAGGGATTCTCATCATTTGCAGCAACCTGGATGGAACTGGAGAACATCATGCTGAGTGAAATAAGCCAATCAATGAAAAAGACACACCACATGACCTCACTCATTTGTGGATGATAAAGAACATTATAAATTGATGAACCAAGAGACAGATATAGAGACAGTAAAGCAACAGGCAGACTGTCAAATTACAGTGGGGAGGGGAGGAAGATCTGGGGGAGATAATAGATCAACCGAAGGACTTGTGTACATGCATATAAGTACAACCAATGGACACAAAACTCTGGGGAGGGAGGGTATGTATGCGAGGGAGGGAGGGGGGCAAAAAAAAATCAATAAAATATATTAAATAAATAAATAAATAAAAATAAAATGTGGGTGCTTCGTTTAAACACTGCACTACAATACTGATCTTGATCACTAGCTTCTGGCACCCCTGAACTGATCCACCCGGGAGCACGTCTTGCTTCCGTCCCCTGCGTCCCAGGCCTAATCCTGGTTCCGTCACTTCCCAGCTTTGTGGCCTTTCTTCCTTGGGAGCCTCAGCTTTCTCCTCTGTCAAATGGCAATGAACTTGCTCCAAGCACTTCAGTGAGGAGGGGGGGAGTGAGTGCGGGCCAAGGGCTCAGCCTGGCGCCTGGCCCTGGAAACCCTCATCCTGCCTTCAGGACGATTCAGCACCTGCCACGGAGCTGGCCACGGATTCCCGGTGCCACGAGGAAGTTGGTAGTCACTCAGTATTTATCCAACAAATGCTGGCTCTCAGGACACACGATTAGAGTCGCCGCCTCAGGGTTCTGAGCTGCCGTCAGAAGAGAACAAAGGCACACGCTGGCAAGGCATTCATTATGAAATTGTTCCCCCTTGGGGAGGGGGTGGCGGGTGGTGGTGGCAGACAGAAGGGGCCGGTTTTAAAACAATAAAGTCAATTTGGTACGGTCTGCTTCAGTGTTTTGAGATCTTTGAAAGAGATATTGTGTGGCGATGGGAGGGGGTGGTCAGGGAGGGGGGGTGTATTTATACTGTAAAGAGCGAGCCCTGACCTTTGCTGGCAGCGGCCTCTCCTCGGTGAACTTGCCAGGGTTTGGGCTGCCTTTGCCGCCACCGTCTTAGACTGAGACTAATGCAAGCCAGCTGAGCGGCGGGGCCTTGACCGACCTCTTTTGCTTGGGTGGTTTCAGTTTTTGCAGAGCCCAGCTACCTCAGGGACAGAACACAGCCCTCAGCTCCAAGCCTCTTGCTGCTCATGTAGGAACCCCTGGGTGGGTGATCCTGTGGGTTGAATTGTGTCCCCCAAAAAGGTATGCTCGACTCTTAACCCCTGGTACCTGCGAATGTGACCTTATTTAGAGATGAGGTCTTTGCAGATGTAATCTAGTTAAGATGAGGTCATACGGGGTGAGGGTGAGACCTAATCCACTGACTGGTGTCCTTATAAGAGGAGGGAGACTTGGGCACAGCACAAGGGGAGAATGCCATGTGAAGACTAAGGCAGACGTAGGATGCCAGGGGTTGCCAGCAGCCAACAGGAGCTGGGAGAGAGGCATGGGGCACCTTCTCTCTCAGAACCTACAGCAGGAACCAACCTGCCATACCTTGATTCAGACTTCTGTTCTCCAGAACTGGGAGCCAGTTAGTGCAGTGGTTCTCAACCTTTCTAATGCCATGAGCGCCCCTTTAATACAGCTCCTTATGTTTTGGCGACCCCCAACCATAAAATTATTCTCATTGCTACTTCTTAACTGTAATTTTGCTACTGTTATTGAATCATAATGTAAATATCTGTGTTTTCCGATGGTCTTAGGCGACCCTGCTAGTGGTTCTCAACCTGTGGGTCGCCTAAGACCAACAGAAAACACAGATATTTACATCATGATTCATAACAGTAGCAAAATTGCAGTTATGAAGTAGCAACGAAAATAGTTTTATGGCTGGGGGTCACCACAATATGAGGAGCTGTATTAAAGGGTTGTGGCATTAAAAAGGCTGAGAACCACTGTTAGCGGTACCTTATTATGGCAGCCTCAGGGAACGGATACAGGTGGTCGTGATGAACTGCTGGTGTTTATCAGTCTTCTTTCCAACTCTGGTGGCCACAGGACCACAGGCACAAGGACAGCCTGGCCTCTAAATGGCAAAATTCAGGAATGCCCCTGGCCCTGCCACTGGGAAGCTGGGCCACCCAGGCAGAGCGTGTTCCCTCTCCGAGTGAGTCACCATGTCCACGTCTATGCAAAGAAGACATCGACTAGGGTCGTGTGTCCAGACTTTACTCACCTCCTGACCCCCTATGTTCCTGCCATACCTTCAAACAACCTATACTATTATTTTACTTAATACTTCTCTTAAATCGTCTTCTATTGTAAAGATAAAATCAATACCACTCGCCATCAATAATAAAAAATACATAGAAAACAAATGTTTACCTTTCTAGCTAAATATTGCTGTTCGTCAAAGGACCTAAACCTGGGTTCTTCCTCTCATTTTGTTCAAGATAAATATTTGCAGGGATCAGGAGGCACTAAATACGTACTAATACTAAATAAGACGCATATTTGCTTTATTATTGAATCAGAAAGCCTGAAAGAGAATAGAAAGAGATGTAACTTCTTCACTATGTGGACCAACGACTTTCATTGCCACTTTCATGTACCCTGTAAAATCATCTCTGTGCCAATAAATCAGTCAGGAGAGGTTATAATGTGCTGTGATAACAAACATCGTCAATATTTCAGGGGCTTAAATACAATCCAAGTAGATTCTCCCTTCATGTTATATGTCCACTCTGCTCATCGGAGTTACTCAGGGGCACCCAAGACACCCCCCATCCAATCTGAACACTGTCAGAGACCTTAAAGGTCTCTATAAAAACAGTCTCAATATCTAGAGAGTGAAACATTGATGAGAGAGAAAAATATCAATCGGCTGCCTCCTGCATACTACCCACAGAGGATTGAATCCACAACCTGGGCATGTGTCCTGACTGGAAATCCAACTAGCGACCTCTCAGTGCACGAGATGATGCCCAACCAACTGAGTCACACCAGCCAGGGCCCAAGCAACATTTTAATGCATTTTAATATATGTTCTCAAGAAGGAGAAACTAGCCAAACATGTCACAACAATGTGAATACAAATATACTCTTTGTGACATCATCTGTTAGACCAGGGGCAGCAAACAATTTATGTGAAGGGCCAGATAGTAAATATTTTAGGTTTTTCATGCCATGAGTTCTCTTTTACAACTTCTCAGCTCTACAATATTGTCTCATACTGTAGACAATATGTAGCAGCTGTACGCAATATGAACATGAATGGGCGTGATGGTTCTGATAAAACTTTATTTATAAGTAGAGGCTGCCAATTGGTCATCTGTAGTTTGCTGACTCCTCTATGAGATGGAAAAAACTGTTACCTCCTTAAGTGCCCATCATTATGTGATTTGTTAAATAAATTATGGCACACTGATACAATGGAGGTCATTCCAAAGCAGGTTCCCAAAGAAAGTTCAATGAGATGAGAAAACACACATAACATTTAAAACCCACAAAACGTAAATGCATGGATTCAACATAATCTAATTTTGCTCCAGACTATACATATGTTAAATTAAAGACATAAAGGGAACTGGTAGAACCAAAGATAAACGAAAATAGCTTAACCGAATGGTGTGAGTATAGATTACTAATAAAAATTCCTTTACTGTGCTTTTTTGGTACTTTGCAATGATTCCACAGTGAACATACACTTTTAAGGCGGAGCAGAAAGAAATGATTAAAGAAAATTCAGCCTTTTCATTACAAACCATCACCCGAAAGGACCTTTTAGGTCAACTTGTCCAGAGTTCCAAACTGAAGGTCACGACCCAGGAGCGGGAGCGTATCCATTTGTGTCCTAACCAGCAATGCTTTAAATGGAAAAGGACTGTGTTTTGTTTCCTTTTTTTTTCCCTTCAGTGACCAGAAGAGAAACTATCAGAGTACAGAACTATAGAGTGAGTGTTTTTTCTGTAGAACCTTTGTAACTGATGGTGCACGCCAATATCCGCATGTTGGGTGTGACTGGCTGTGAGGTAAAATGTATTTCTTAGTGTGAACTGTGATCAAGTAAGATTGAAAGACACTGATTTCTAGTCCAACTCTCTCATTCTACAGATAGTGCAGCTGAGTCTCAGCGAGAGGACATGTTATACCTGACATTGTTTCGCGCTGGGCAAACACCAGAAGATGAGCCCCCCGGTTCCCCTTTAAAAACCTGCCCCAACCTTCCATGTCAGGGCAATGGGCCAGCCCTTTCAATGTGCAATATCAAATGTCCACATGACTAATGACCCCGTGGCAGGTCACAAGGCATGAGAGAAGCTAAATCCTCAGCAACAGCAGATTCTAAAAATCTGGGCCCCCACGGTCACAAATCCCACCCTCCCCATGGTGGAGTCCTCCTATGCATCTTTTTAGCCCCATGCTTATTTTGGTCCCAGGGGTCTGAAAGGAGACCAGTCAGAGAGGCCTGGAGAATTTAAAGGTCAGGCAGCTGATTGGGGCCCAAATTCAGCAGCAGCTGGGATGGCCCCGGGCTCTGGCTTTGGGCGTTGCACAATCCTTTTCAGCAGCCAGTGCGGGGAGACTGCTACTTAGGGCTGGAGTGGCAAGGCGGCAGGTCTGGGGAAACGTGGCGAGGCTTGCAGAAGTTGGAAGGGGCCTCTGGTTGAGATAAACACAGAGATGAGGATCCCGGTACAAAGTAGCAGGGACAGCGAACGGCCCAACAACCAACGTTCCAGTGCAGCAACCAATATTCCTGGTAGCAACTATCCTGTGGGGCAGACGCGGTACAGAGACCGTGAGCTTCGGAGGAGCTAAAAATAGTAAGACATAGGAAACAAGCTGATTGTCCTTCCAAAGGAGAACGAGTGGCTCAATAGCCAACACAAATGAAGAGGCTGACTAATCTAGGCACTGTCCTAAAAACCCAGGAACATGTCACCAGCTCTCCAAGAGCCCATGAGGTCGGCTACTCCCATAGACCCCACTTCACAGATGAGAACATCAAATCTCAGAGATGCTATTTGCTTCAAGTCACACAACCAGCAAGTGTTGGTGCTGGTGCTAGGATTCAAACCCAGTAGTCGGCTTTCTCCGTGGAGTACTAGCAGCCAGAAAATAGAATAAGGGTCTATTTGAACTGACTTTGAAAGATCTCCAATATACGTTATGTATTTAGTGAAAATATAGAAAAGGCAATTTAAAAACAAGATGCACAGCAAGATCTTATTTGCTAAAAAAGAATAATTTTCCAGTTGTGGGAGGAAACACATACACATACACACCCACACCCACATGCATGCACGCACATACACACAGAGAAATTACAGAAAGGCACACACTAATATTACACACGTGATTTAAAAAATATATATATATAAAAATGTAAAAGCAGTACGAAAAAGCAGGGGGTTGGGGTCTGAAGTTTAAGCCCGGGGCTGTGGGCACTGTTGAATATGAAATAATGCAGGTAGAGAGCACCCTACCTGAAGAGAATTAGAGAAATGCCCAGCAAATTCCCTCATTCCTCTTTACTTACTGAACTCTTAGGAGCAGAAAAAGTGAGATTTGCTTTAAGGACACAAATGATGTACCCCACAGCCTGACTGTGGTTTCTCTCTAGCAAAGATGGATTTGTAGTATCTGTTTGTCTGTCTGTCTCTCTCCTAACATATATGGCTTCCAGCCTGCAGCTGTCTCTTCCCTCCCCTGGCTGCCCACCCCTAATTATCGCTTTCAGTTCCTGAGCAGAAGGCCACTGCCCCGGGCTGGGAGCAGCCTGCTCTCCACTCTTATCTCTAAAGAGCTACCCTGGTGGGCCCGTACCTCCAATGGGGACCCTCCATACACAAAAGTGTCTGCAGTTTTTGTTTTTGGTTCCTTGCTGTTTTCTTTTTCTCACTCTTCTCTCTGACCCCAACATATCCTGATTATCAGAGAGATTTTTCATGTAACATTTTCAACAAATTTTGCAGACCTACACCTTGGTATGAGCTTAGTTCCTATTTCACTGACATGCTAGAAATAAAAATGAAAGCAAATAACACCAGAGTGACAACATCAAAGCCCTTCTCTGGGTCTTTGTTCCTTTGGGAATGAAAAGATAAAGATGATTCTAGAATCTTTGGACGGAGTCCTCAGGCCCTGGCCAGTATTGTTACAGGCAAAAAGCTCTGTGAATGTTGGCTCCATTGTGCCCACGAGAAGGACTGGAGGGAAGGGAGAGCCAAGGATGGGGTGGTCCCTGCCTCTGCGAGACTTTCCTCCTGGTCTCCTGGCATCTTCCATGACCCCCAGATAGTTCACTCGCCCCATAGCAGCCAACTGGTCTTTCTAAGATGCACACCAGATCGCCCTCCCTGTTTTGAAACCCCTGATGGCTGCCGGTGCTCTCAGGACAAAATCCAAACGCCCCACGTGGTCACAAGGCTCTGCGAGGTCTGCCTCCTCCACCCTCCACCTCTCTTCCCCCTTGCGGCCAGCTGCTCGGCCTCCTGTCTGCCAGGAACACGCAAGGCCCATGGCTGCTTTTCTTAATTTGCATGTTATCGGTTCCACTGCCACCAGCTCAGAGCCCCTGCCCACCACCCAAATTAGACCCCCCTCCTCAGTTTCTCTCTGCTACACTCCTTGTTTATTTTCCTAAGTGCACTCCTCACTCCCCGCATCATGTTAACATCCTCTCATTTCCTTGCTCACCGTCATGAACTGAAGTGTGCCCTACCTCCCTATCCCTATGTTAAAGTCCTAACCCCCAATGTGAAAAGGTATCCTTATAAGATGAGGTAATATAAAAGAAAGCCACAATGCTGGCGGCCACACTGCCGGTAGTGTCTGTGTTGCCCACACAGCCATGTTCTTCTGAGTCTTCACATATGTGTGTCTGACTATTTCATTATATAACCTAGTGTGGTCATCCTGGGTAGTTAAATGTTCTAAAATATAGTTTATAAACTTCATTTAATAGCACCCTGTTTGACTTTTTACAAATATGCAAAAGTAGATTTAATTATATCTGAATTAAATTTTGAGGTAGTAGGAGGACTCTAGTGATGGCCACCTTCTCGCTGTGTCCTCATGTGTGCAGGAGAGAGAGCTCTCTTGCTCTTCCTCTTTTTAGGAGGAAATCAATCCCTAATCTAACCCTAACTACCTCTCCAAATACCATCACACTGGGTCAGGACTTCAGCATACGGGTTTTAGGAGAACACATTCAGCCCATCACACCTGCTAGCTAACCTCCCTAACCCCAGCAGTGACCAGGCTATGAGTTGGCTTTGAATTACTCTTTAGAGTTGTGCCGCCCAATATGGCAGCCTCTAGCCACATTCACATTTAAATTATAATTAGTTAAAATGAAACACCATGGCCGGGACCGGTTTGGCTCAGTGGATAGAGCGTCGGCCCGTGGACTGAAAGGTCCCAGGTTCGATTCCGGTCAAGGGCATGTACCTTGGTTGAGGGCACATCCCCAGTGGGGGGTGTGCAAGAGGCAGCTGGTCGATGTTTCTCTCTCATCGACGTTTCTAACTCTCTGTCCCTCTCAATTCCTCTCTGTGTAAAATCAATAAAATATATTTAAAAAAAATAAAATGAAACACCACGAATAATTCAATTCCTCAGTTGCACTACCCACACTTCAGTGCTCGGCAGCCACACGTGACTAAGGGCTACCTGTGGGACAGCGCAGATGGGGAACTTTGCCATCACCACAGAAAGGCTCACAGCAAGTGCTGCCTGAGTGAGCTGCTTACTGAACACCCTCAAAACCAACTCAGTCTCCCCAGCTGTGCTCATGGATCATCTCCTATAGCTTCTGGAGATGGGGGCGACCAAATCAAACTTGTTATATAACCAGGAAAAATACGACCATTCATTTAACCTCTTTATGTCCTAAACCCAGAAGGCTTCAGCTCTGGCAGGCGGCAGCAAGCTGCAAGCACACACAGAGGTGACAGGAAGGTGACCACCAGGGAGGAGGTGTTGCGTGGCGCAAGAGTGCTGACATGTCAGAAAACCTCACCCACGTCACCGTGTGCAGAAGAGTTGCTGATTCACACCAGGAAACCGGACGTCAGTCCAGGAACCCGCAGGATGCCAAGCCTGGCTCCTGTCTTGACCGACATAGTGAGACCAGACAGACGTAGCCTGCTCAGAACTGGCTGGGCCAGGACAGCCTGAAATTTACGGCTGCCAAGAAGAAACGGGGAAATAATCTACTTCACCGGGAGGCCACTGGGTTCCAAGGCAGCTCTAACCCCACCCACCATTCAAGCCCTCCGGACATGCCTCCCAGAGGAAGTAAGCCAGAGGTGAGGACCCAAAGGGGTGAGCTATCTGGCTTCCCAAGTCACCACTTGGGAAGTAATTTTCTCCTTCCATTCCTGGTCTCACGAACTGTGGTTCCGTTAAGAAAACATGGCTGGGTAGGTATGTTGGCTAGAGCATTGTTCTGATACACCAAGGTTGTGGGTTCAATACACAGTCTTGGCACATATAAGAATTCACCAAGGAATGCACAAATAAGTGGAAAAACGAATTGTCCTCCCCCCAACAAAAAAATTTGAAAAAATTGAAAAAATTGAGAAAAAAAAAATGGAACCACATTACAAGATAAAGGCATAAGACCAGTCCTACACATGTTCAATCAGTTGCCACTATTATAAAAGAATGAGGTTTTACATTAAAATGTAGTCTTGAGGATTACCTTGAAAAATGGAAAGATTTGGCCTCTCTGGGGCTCCATTCTAGGGGAACACAGGTTCCCCAAACCTGATGGGCCGGATTCTCCAGTTTGCCATGGCCCCTCCTCCCCTGTAACATCAGATCTCCTCACTTCTCTTTTATATTTAGAAGAATAACATCCCAGAGCAGGTTCAATCGGTGGAACTGTAGAATCATTTTAAAAAGAGTAATAATTTGTTTCTGGTTTGAGATGAGAATATTTATTCACAGTTTGCCATTTGATTTTTTGTTTCATTTTGATTGTTTTTATTGTTCTGACTTTACTTCTGGTGTTCTTTGCTATGAAAAAAAAAAAATCTATAGTCTGTCAATCTTTTCATTGATGACTTTTGGATTTCTGAGTCATGGCTGGAAAAGCCTTTTCCACTCCAAGGTTATAAAATTTTGCACATTCTCTTTCTGGTACTTTTATAATTTTACCTTTGACATTTAAACTGTTGGTCCATTTGGATTTTTTTCTGGTGTATAGTGATAGGAATGGGTCTATTTTTCATCCCAGATGGCCAACAAGTTATTCCATCTCCATTCATTGAATATTCCACCTTTCCCCACTGATTTAGATGTCATTTTCTAAATTCTCTGATATGTTTGCCTCTTTCAGGATCACAGTCTTCTGTAAGACAAGCAGTCTGTTCATACATTAGAACCACACTGTTTTGATTATTGCAGCTTTAATCATATGTTTGGATATTGGTTTGCCTTGCACCTCATCACTCCCCTTTGGCATCATTTTCCAAATCTAATCTTCTAGTTCACAGAAAAGGTAGACAAATTGTCAATATCTAAAAAGACAATCAGCTTTGAATCACACTTACTAATTACTGTTACACCGAGATAGAGTTTTTCATGCACCAGATTGGCAAAAACTCCAATAATGAGAAGATGGGGATGATGAAGCAGGCACATTCAGAAAATGCTGGTGGGTGTTTAAATCGGTGGACTCCATATGGAGGTCACCTGGAGCTATGTACCAAATTTAATATCAACTTTCCCTTGACCCTGAACTCCACTTCTGGAAATGCATCCTTCAGATTTAATTGCAGAAAACAAAGTGATATAGAGTTATTCATAGACATTGGTGGTAATTGCAAAATACTGGAAACACTCATTAAGTAACTGGTTAAATAATTTATAGCACATCACTCAATGGAATAATAGGCATCTGTGAAAAGGATGTCTTAGAAAGTTCTCAAAAGCATATAGCTGAACGAAGAAAGCAAAGTGTAGAAGAGTGGGTATAGAATGTTACCTTTGAAAATAAGAATATACCAGAGTGTTTCTGCCATAATCTGAAGTTATCCTGAAAGGCCATGCATTGGGAAAAATTGTGCCCTAAAATAAAGCTTATGAGTAAAAGTAGGCTTGGGCAGACTGCTAAAAAGCAATGCAGCATTGTAACTAGGGTGTTAACAAAAGCAATACAGTCCCAATAAAAATAACAGAACAGTGAAAAAATAAATCTATAATAATAAAAGCATAATATGCTAATCAGACTGGATGTCCTTCCAGATGACTTTCTGGATGAAGCCATGGTGGCTGGGGCCGAGGCAGAGGCCCCCAGCTGAGGTGGGGGGCTGGGGCTGAGGCAGAGGCAGCTGAGCCCCTTGCACAAATTTTGTGCATTGGGCTTCTTGTAAGTAAATAAAAAAATACACAGTGAAGTGTTACATTACCCAGAAGACTTTGCTCTAAAAAGGAGCTGAAGGTATCTTAATGGAAGGGGGTTCAAGGACAGTGGAGGTGCTGAATGATGGAAACAAGGGCAAAATGTGCGAAGATTGGGGGAACTGCAAAATTAAGTTCTTCAAACAGAGCATGTGGCCACACTGAGGTCAGAGGAAGAACACAGGGCACCAGGAACAGAACGAATTCCTGCAAGGTTGGTTTCCTCACCTGCGTTGTGCATTTTGCAGTCACTGTGTGGTCAGAAAAGCACGCTAATGAACCAGTGCAGCATTGATTCTTCTTTTGATCGAGACTGAGTCCAAGGACTAGTTTTACCCTCTCCCATGAAATAATTTAAAACTAGATTTCCAAGACATTGGGCATCAGACAATGAAAACTAGTGATGCTTAAGAGAAGAGAAATGAGTGTTGAGCCGTAAGACTGCCCTGATGTGGGAAGTCCCTAGGAAGGGGACCCAGGTGGTGCCCAGGGGCCTCTGAATTGAGGAGATGGAGCTGCCCGTCCAAGGAGGCCAAAGTGGAGAGAATTAGCTGAGCAGAGTGCCAGAAAAAAGGGAGCAGCACTGCAGGAGACATTTCCCTTGGGATTATTGATTAGCACATACTGTAAGGAAATTACTCAAGGCTGGAAGAGAACCACCTCAAAAGAGTAGAATGATCCTCAGAGCTCAAAATAAAGTCTCAAATTTGCATTCCTTTCTTCTCTGACCACAGCTACATAAAACTGAGCATTCAGTTCCTATTCCCACCAGCCAGAGTGCAAACCTCATAATTCATGGAGCATTGGGTAGACTACTCAGAAAGGCCCCCTCACTAGTGGGAAAGACTGATTAGGTCCAGAGAGCTGTAGACCAAATGCTGCTCTGCTCTCCCTAACAAAGCATAAAGCAAGACCTGAAAGACTCAAATTATTTCATGTAACTTAACTGCATCCAGGAACAAAGTTCAAGAATATTTATAGGAATATAAAAATTCTAGCACTCAACAAGGTAAAATTCACAATTTCTGTCATCCAATCAAAACTTATCAGGCATGCAATGAAGCAAGAAAATACGACCTATAGAAGAAAAATCAATGAAAATGAACCTAGAAATGCCAGAATCAATAACTAAGCAAATTAAAACTGTTACTATAATTATATTCTGTTTGTTCAAGGAGCCAGAGGAATGACTGGACAAACATGGATGGTATTTTTTAAAAATCCCAAATCAAGCTTGTAGAAGTTAGAACCATGTCTGAGATGAAAACTTCCTAGAGTGTAATTAACATCAGAGCAGATACAGAAGAAAAAATTAGCAAACTTGAAGACATGAGGGTGTGTGTGTGTGTGTGTGTGTGTATGTGTGTAATATTTGAAGAAATAATAGCTGCAAAATTTCCAAATACGATGTAAACTATAAACTCACAGATCTAAGAAGCTCAATGAACCCAAAACCCTACAGTCATAAAGAAGGCTACATACATCAAGGCACATTAAAATTAAACCGCTTACAACCAGTGATAAGGAAGAAATCTTAAAAGCAAATGAACAATCCACCTTCAGAATTATACTGGTATCATTACCTTACTTATGACTCACGTATGAGTTAATTATTGTCATGGGAACATGCAATTTAATAGATTGTGGACATGTTTGCTTCTATTTGCAAAAGGAAATTCTGGATGGATCCATGGAACCTGGTTCAAGTGCTGTACCGCTTGGGGTTTGGAAACTGAGTGGATGTGGGATGAAGCGATTTCTGTAGCTGTGTAACTAGGTAAATGTATAACCTTACTCAAAACACTTATATAAAAGAAGAATAACTTTAAATGTATCTTTTCTTTCTTATTACAAAAGGAAAATATATCAGCAGGAAGGGAAGAAGGGAGTGATGACTAATGGGCATGGGGTTTCCTTTCGGGTAATGAGAAGGTTGTGGCATTAGACAGTGGTGATGGCTGCATAGCTTTGTAAATACAGCAAAACCACTGACTTGTACATTTTAAAAGGATGAATGTTATGGTATGTGAATTGTATCTTATAAAAAATAAATTAACAAAAATACAGAAAAAAGGACAACGTACATGTTCACCATGAAAAAATTAGAGAATCAAACAATTTTAACATAGCCCGGCCAGTGTGGCTCAGTCGTTGAGCATTGACCTATAAACTAGGAGGTCACAGTTCCATTCCCAATCAGCGCACATGCTGGGTTGCGGGCTAGTCCTCAGTGGGGGGTGTGCAGGAGGCAGACAACCAGTGATTCTCTCATCATTGATGTTTCTATTTCTTCCTCTCCCTCCCTTCCTCTCTGAATTAATAAAATATATTAATTATATTATACATATACATATTTAATAAAAATGTATTAAAATAATTTTAACATAGGAAGAAGCCAGGCCTTTCCTGTGAGTGTGAAACATTCATTTGGTGAGAGGGTCCCTGTTTCAAATCTACCTGGGAAAATCGACTAACTGAATTCCATTCTTGGAGACACAGGCACGTCATTCTGCAGGAGCTCTGAAAGTCCTGCAGCAAAGACATCTATTCAACTTTGAGCCACACGCTATTTACCAAATGTACTTGATGTATCTGACCCTGACCTTCTCTGACCTCTTTATTTTTTCAGTGAGCATTAGAGCTGTGAAACAGATTGTGAGAGTTCAGGGACTTGTCCAAGGCCACACTGATTTTGCATGCCAGAGATGGAGCTAGATTTCATAAATCTGACATAAACTGGCTTTGGAAGTCTCATGGTGAGTTTATGTAGCATATAAGTCCCTTCACTGGCCTCATAATTTTCCTACATGTCCTCAAATCCCATACTTCTGTATTGCTCCTGAATGGCTCACCTTGGGTTCTGAGCTTTGGCACTCATGTTCCCTGGTTTTTAGTAAATACAAAAGGGATTTCCATGGAAGAGGGCTACCAATTAAGTCCCTCTAAAATGAGCAGTTTATGCTGATTCAACAGTCTCAGGTTTGGATTCCTCTTTTCTCTGACCACAGCTACCTAAAACTGAGAGTTTAGGGAAGAGAAGTGAATATGGGAAGAACACAGACCATCAGACATGAAATTAGAATCACAATAAAATAATAATATCTGTAGAGTACTTAGTTTATGGCATGTGGTGTTCTTTTAAAAAATATATATTATATTGATTTTTTACAGAGAGGAAGGGAGAGGGATAGAGAGTTAGAAACATCGATGAGAGAGAAACATTGATCAGCTGCATCCTGCACACCTCCCTCTGGGTATGTGCCCGCAACAAAGGTACATGCCCTTGACTGGAATCGAACCTGGGACCTTTCAGTCAGCAGGCTGACGCTCTATCCACTGAGCCAAACCGGTTAGGGTGGTGATATTCTTAATACTTCACAACCATTAATTCATTTAATTATTAATACCCCCATTTTATAGGGGAAAAACTGAAGTAATAATAAGTAACTTGGCTCAATGTCACATTGCATAACTGGGAAGTTAACTCAGTCTGACTTGAGAGTTACTGCTTTTAACTACCATGTTAGTGAAAGGAGTAATAAAAAGGACAACCAGGTTTTATAGCCTCAGCTGAGGTGCCCAAGAATCATTCCACTTAGTCCTTCTGGCAGCCCCATTTGGCCAACTCTCCTGCTATGATGCCAATCCCACAGATGAGGAAACTGAGGCACAGAGAAGTCAAGAGCCTCACCCAAGAACCATGGTGTATGGGACAGAGCAGGGCTGACTGCAGCCAGGTCCAGAGCTCTTAGCCTCTTACAACACACTCTCAAGATGGCTTTGTTCTTCTCTTTTTAATCTTTGTGGTCATTTCTGTGAACAGCAGTGTTTTAGCAGGAGAAGCCAAAAAGAAACAACAACAAAAGTCAAACCCATAAGAAATACATTTCAGCTATAAAAACCCTTGGGTGAACTTAAAAAAAGAAAATAAACAACCATGCAAAGGCTGGGCGAATGTTGTGAACTTTTCTCCTTTACGTTTATTGTACATTCGGTGGAGAGGCAGTGTTATCCAAACAGATACAGATCTCAAACCAGGGCCTTGAGGGGTGATGGCTCTGCAGAAGTTTCTGAGATTTGATATAAGAGGGAGGGGTAGGCCTTGGGCTTACCTAATGCTTGCCCTGTGACTATACATAAGCCACTCCGCTGCAGTGCCTCAGTTTACTCATCTGTAAAATGACAGGGTGGGTCCTTCCTTAGGTTCTTTTGCTTCTACGAAATTATAATTTTAATTTTTAGAAAAGAAAGACCCATTTTAGCTTCTAAGCATGGACTAATTTTACTCCAAGTCAATGCTTTCAGGCCTAAAACTGAGTCTCAGCCTCCCTCTTCATTCCCTCAACCACGGTCTTCCATTCTGAAATGTGCACAGAGTATTGGGAGAGTTTATTTCTCCTCTGGAGCAGCTTGGAAAAAAAAAAGTTAATAGGAAGCACATGGGCATGGTGTGTGAGCGTTCTGTGTGTTTGTGTTTGAAAAAAATACTTCAGGAGGAATATGTCAGGCTTGCAAAATGCCTGGGCTGTCTCAAGAGCGGTTTATGGCCATTAGCATTAGACTGAAGGCACTTAATTGGGACAAAGTCCAGCTGCTGCCGTAGCCTTTCTGGCATTCTGGCCATAAGGAAGATTAAGAAAATAACCTGGACTATTCTCATGGTGGGGCAGGTGAGGAAGAGCAAGAGATCTTTTTTTCCATTTATGAGGAGTTGGCAGGGATTGTGGTGGTGGTGGGGTGGGGTGTAGGCCAGGCTAACCCATGGAGAATCATCTCCTAGAAGAATCTACAAGAGTTGGAGGGCAGGATGGTGTGGTGGTTATCCTCCGGGGCTCTGGAGTGCAATTGCCTGCCTCCAAATCCCGCCACCACAGCCATGTGACCTTGGCCAAGTTACGTTGCCATTTTGTAGCTCAGTCCCTCCACTGGTAAGAATGGGATCATGACAGAGCCTATGCCATCGGCCTATCGGGAAGACGAAAGGAATGGCGTATATGCAGAGCTTAGGAGTCCGGAGGAGTCCTGGAAATAACACTAGGAGGATCAGCGTGAGCTCCCAAATTCCAGAAACCCGAGTCAGAATCCCAGCTCGGAACACTTGGGCTCTGTGATCTCAGGCAAGCCACCTCTCCTCTCTGAGTCTCGTTTTCATCATCTGAAAAGCAGAGCTGACAATGCCCACCTCCCATGGTTGCTGCAAGGACCAGCGGGGAAATAACATTATGCTTCACAGCCTGGTCCAGGGAAGGCGCCTGCTTCACCTTCTAACCTCATTTCCCTTACTCACTGTACCACGGTTCACGAGCCTGCTCTGGAGTCCTTCAACAACGAGAGCCTTTTCTTACCTCAGGGCCTTTGCTGTCCCCTCTTCCAGGGCTGTCCTGACTCCAGCTACTCACATGGTTGGATCTTTTTTATCACTCAGGTCTCCCTCGCCACCTGAGTATGTCCATCACTATTCCCCAACTCACTCCCATCACACTGCCCTGCTTTTGTCTTTTACAAGCTTTACCAATACTTGTAGCCACCTATTTATTTGTTAATTGATTATTGCCCATCCCTCTCCTTGAGAGAATTGTCTTTGTTGACTGCTGTACCCCCAGGGTGACAGGCATACAGCTGGTGGTCAGTAATAGAGGATAAATGATGAGTGGATGGGGAGCCACGCCTATATAACTTAACTCACTAATTACACAGCAGGGTGGGGAGGGGCTACCAGAATGGGGGAGAGTGGACTATGTTTGCTACTCAACCTCTGCAGCCTTAGATACCCAAGGCAGTAAGTTCCGATGCTATTGGCAGAGCTGGAAAAAAAACACCCAACAACTGGCTTGAGATTGGCCCAAATGCAAGTTCAAGTTCAGTGTCTTCAAAAACCTTTATTATTAAGATTGGTACTACAATTCACTCTGCACTTAGAGAAGGTCCCTTCAAGGGAACTCAGAAAAGCAACTGTGGGATGACAGAGGTGACAATAGAGGAGGAGGAGGTAGGGTAGTACCATGAAGGAAAGCATGGGCTTTGGAGTTGGAATTCTACCAGACCACCAAGAGAGCCGAGTCAGTCTGTTTCTTGTTGCATTTGTAGATCAGCCATTCCCTCTATGTCCCAGTTTCATCTCCTGGAAAATGGAAACAATACCAGCACCAATGTTGTGTAGTGTCATGAAGACTGTATCAGATGACCCAGCAACATCAGGTGGCATGTGGTGTCTGGCCAGTGTCAGCTGATGGTGCCACCAGCAGTCTGCTGCAGACTTTTACATGGAAGTATTCCAAGTGCTGGGCATCAGTGCTTAGCGCCTGTTTCTCCTACATACTCCTATGATTATTTGCTGAATTTTCCACAATGATTTTACCTAAAAGGCTGGACTTGACATCCATTTTAAAGAATGTAAAGTGACAATATATGCAAATAGTTTTTAAAGAGCAAAGTACAGTCACTCATTAGCCCACCACCTTGTCATTACCTCTTCAGGCTCGCACATACCTTTCAGACCCTTGATGGTCATTTTCACGAAGAAAAAACACTAGGATGAAGATCTCCAAAAGTACTGCCACCAGCCCTCTGGTCCATGCATCAGCCCTAACATGCTCCCAATGGTGGATTGGAGAAGAGAAGGGCCCACTGGGGGTAAAAGAGTGGAGGTGGACACAGGAGAATCTCATAGGCCAGTTTCTTGGCTTATTTGAGGAGGGAATTATGCACTGGAGTTCTTTCTTCTTCTCCGAAGGCCACCTTATGGGGATGTAGCCTCCAACCATCTGCTGAAATAGCTCCTTTACTTGCCTGGCCACTGCTCCCACCACCCAGCACTTCTGTGAGTGTGCAGTGAACTTCCTGTCTATCACACTTAAAATCAAAGCCCACAGCCCTCAAGGCCTGTGTGATTCAGCTCTGCCTTCTCTCCAACACTCTCACCTCCTATGTCCCTGACTCTGCTCCAGCCTTGCTGGTCTTAGTTCTGTGCTTCAAATATGCCAAGACATTTCCCTCCACAGTGTTTGCACTGATTTTTCCTCTGCCTGGAGTGCTCTTCCCCTAGGTCTGCACATAGCTGGCTCCACTCACCCTTTGGGTTTTTGTCCAACGAAGAGTCTTTCCCGATGACTCTATCTAAAGTTACATATCCAGTGCCTTTTGACCCCCACCCCTCCACAACTGCTCATCACTGTCTATCCAAACACCACACTCATTTGCTTCTATTTGCACTCAACTCCTCCCAAATTAGTTGGTTTATTTGTTGCTTTGTTTAGTATCAGTTTCTGAGAGGGCAGATCTCACATCTGTTCTGTCCACCACTGTAACTCCATTACTTGATATAGATCCTGGCACATAGTAGGTACTCAAATCTGCTGAATAAATGAGTGAATGAAACCCAACTCAGGCAATGCCTTGGAGAGAGCAGGGAGGGGCCGCAGCGCCACACTGACCATGCATCTGATAGGTGTACGGGCTCTGTCCGGTGGGTGGGGTGCTGAAGCTGGAGCCATAGCTGAGGAATCCACTCTGGCCGGGGGAATGGTTCAAGCTGTCTTCTGTCTTGATGCCTTGGAAAGAGGAAGAAGAAGCACCAGGGACACAGGATTAGGATGCTCCCTTGTCACCCGCAGAAGAGCTACTGAGTCGAGACAGTGTGCAAGTTTATCCGCTTCCAAACCAGGAGTTGCAAACTGTTGGCTTGAGTCTACAGACATATTTTGCTATGCCTGCATATTTTTAAGGAAAATCTGTTTTTGTTTAAAAATCAGGAGGATTTCACCCCAAAATCTGTACTTACGCTTTCTCTTCAGCAATGCGATGGTGCTGTGCCTGTGTTCCCATGGGACAACAAGCTACCAGAGGCTTCCCGGGTTGTGTACCCGGGTCACCCGGATTCTGTGCTGTCTCTGAGACACTGAGGCTGGTTTTAAGGTGCTATATCTTGCACATGTGGCCAGCTTCCTGCCTGCCTCTGAAGGAAGTGAGTTTACAACCCCCTACTCCATGGAGTGGCACCCTGTATGGTTTAAAGTTCATCAGGAGAAGGTGTTAAATGGACCATCCTTCCTCTATAATGATGATTCCACTTAGCTCCAAGACAAGTTCTTTGTTTGTTTGTTTGTTTGTTTGTTTTGGAGGAGGGGGGAAGAGATGCTTATCCAAAGGCCACAGTTACAAATATGCCTCTTGACCCCAACCCCTCCACAACTGCTTATCACTCTCTATCCAAACACCACACTCATTTGCTTCTATTGTAGTATCAGTTTTGCCTAACTGACATCTCTCCAAACTACAGGCTCCAATCCCATGAGCAACTGGCTGGGGAAGGGATTATATCAAGGAAGGGGGGCTAATCCACTATCAAAAGCCCAGATATTGTATTTTCATCGAAAATGTAATAAACTTAGATTATCTTTGTCTTATAGGTATAAAATAGTACTTTGATATTATTTAAATGTGTGTCTTTAAAAGAACATTTCTAGTTCTGGGGATGGTTTTGTAATTGTGGTTTCCCTCCTTCTCACCATTCACTCCCATAAATGAAGAGAATGCTTAGAAGGGTAAAGTGATTCCTTGGTGACTCGGACTAGGCTTCTTTTTATGAAGTAACATACTGATACTTGCCAGCAGGGTTGTCAGGAGATTAAAGGAAGGGGAAAGAATGAACATACCAGGCTCTGAATGAGGAACTTAGCCACATACATCTCTTTCATTCTCACAGCGCTCCCACAGGACAGACAGCATTGCTTTTTCCCATTCTAAAGATATGGAAACTGAGGTTCAGAAAGCCAGGCTACTCAATGGGGTCTCACAATGGGCCAATAATTCTTAAGTCGAGGTTTTCCCTTCCTTCTCTTGCTGCATCTCAATAATGGGTGTGAAAGGATTTTAGGCAACAGATGGCAGAGGACTTCAGGAGCAATCATGGTGACAGCAACAAGCAGTATCACAGGCACTTTCTTTGGCTCAGTCTGATAAGAAGGTTAATGGTGTATCGTGTACCTGGAGTCAAATCTAAACTCCTTGGGTGGCTCCAAGATCCTACATGACCTCTGCTCACCTCTCTGACCTTTGCTTGCTCCACGCTCCCTCGCTCACTCTTCTCAAACTGTGTGCTCATTTGTTTTAGTGGCCAGATGGAAATCCAAAGTATGAATATTACTGTTTATTCAGCCAGTCCCCTGATGATGGACTCTAGGTAGATTCTAATTTTCTGACTATCACCACCTGTGGCAGAATGGACATGCCTCCTCATACAGGGTTAGAATGCTTGTCTAGCTTGGATATGAGAAGTGGAATTGCTGAGTCCAAGAGCATGTTCATTCTTCATTTTAAATAGATACGAAAAAAACTGTGAGAATATGCTCATTCACTCATTCATTCTACAAACACACAAACATTCATTCCACAAACACACACCAGGGTTGTAAATTATGGCCCATGGTCCAAATGTGACTTTCTGCCTGTTTTTGTAGACCACATTCTATTGAAATACAGACATATCCATTCACTTGTGTATTATCTGGAACTTTCAAGCTACAATGATAGAGTCCAGTAGTTTTCATACTGTAGGGCCTGCAAAGCCAAAATTCACTGTCAGGCTTTTTTACAGAAAAAGTTTGCTGGCCCCCATGGCACACAAAGAAACGATAAACAGAGGAATGATACAAACATCAATTCCAGGGCTGTGAGTATCTCTTAGAAGAAAGGGACAGAGCCTCCCTTTACATTTTATTTTTGAAGTTGGATGGCCAGTTTCTATGGGTATCTGTAGTGTTATTCTTTATGCTTTTGCATATGTCCTTGAATGTTGCATAATCAATTGAGAAAAAGGCTCAATACTCCTAATCTCCTTGCCTCTAGTTTATTCAATTGTGTTATTTCCCTGCAACTACTTAGATAAAGGTAATAATGCCAGGTGCCAAGGAGCATAAGGTAAGTTTCCTAACATGATTCAATAAGGTTTCTCCAGACAATGAGCAAACGCTGCTTGCTCAGGCACTGGCATATGTGAAGGACAATGGCTTTTCATCCCACCTGTCATTATTCCGTGACAGGGACATTCCAGGTGTACATAGCAGCCTGGCTTCTACACGCTGATTGAGCAGTTTCCGTGGGCCAGGCCCTGTGAGCTAGGCCCTTCATATAGGTCAGGGCTTGGCAAACTATGGTCCGTGGGCCAAATCTGGCCCACTGCCTGCTTGTGTCAATAAAATTTTATTGGAACACACACTCATTACATACTGTCCGTCTGCTTTCACGCTCCAGTGGCAGAGTTGAGTAGTTGTGACCAAGACTGTGTAGGCCACAAAGCCGAAACTATTCGCTATCCGGCCCTTTACAGAAAAAGTAGCTGGGTGCCTTGGCAGATGATCTCATTGCATCTTCACAGCAACCGCATGGAGGCCAGACGTGGTTTGGCTTCACTGTATGAACGACGAAACTCACCCGGGGCCTCAGGACCAGCAAGGGGCTGCGGTGGGGTGTGAGCCCAGGATGTGTGTGCTCTTACCACCTACGCTGTGCTGTCAGAGAACAGATGCTCTGAAAGTAACTGAAGCCATCCAATGACTTTGAACCAAATTAATTTCCCCCTGATGCCATGTTTTGTCTGGGAACAGGAGTGGGTTTCTCTTTTGTGCTGAAAAATAATATGGCTTTGTTTTTCTTGGCTGTCGGCCAGGCGGGTAACTTACGTGTGACTGTACCGCAAGTCTTCTAGCACAGGAGGGACAGAAAGTTAAAAGCGGTGCCCACACCTGTTGGCCAAGGTCTGTCACAGGTAATCCCCCAGGATTTATGGAATGCACACTCTGGCAATGAAGCTTGGTCTTGGGCTTGAACTTCTGAGCCAGGCTGTCTGGGTTTAATTCCACCTCTGCTACTGACCTGGGTCACCTTGCGAGTTATTTGCCCTCTCTGAGCCCCCACTATGTATCCCTCAAAAGAGGATAATGGTGGGACCTTGCTCGTAGGGTTAAGGAATTAGTGGACACATAGCACTGAGAACTGCAGGTGGCAGCTGCTCAGCCATGCTGACCATTACCAATGCCTGATCCCAATGCCCACAGGACTTATCACTGCCACCTCTAGGACTGCTCTGGAATCTGCCTATTTCTGTGTGTACTGCCCTGTCCTGGGCTCTCACCACCACCACACTCCTTCCTGTTTCAGTCTCCCCTTAGCCTGCCTGCTTCTCCTCTGCTTCCCTGCAATCCAACGTCCCCATAGCAGCTAAATGACCTGAAAAGCACCCAGAATATACCCTACAGCCCTCAGCTTATACACCTGCCAATGAGAGTTCCTGTTGTACTTGTAATAAAACTCCAAATCCTTCCCAGGCCTCTCGGGCTCTGCCCACCTTGTTCCCCACTATGCCCCAGCTAACTGGGCTTCTGAGACTTGCCAAATGTCATCCCATCCCAGGCCTTCCCAATGCGGTCCCCTCTGCCTGGACGCTCTCCCTCCCGAGCTTGCTCATGCTCATCTTTCAGTGCTCAGCTCCTCATCTGAAAGGGCTGCCTGGCCCTGGAGCCTAAATTATTCTTTCTTTATAACTCGCATCCATATCATGACACCACCGCTCTCCTGGTTCCCCAGCTTGCTAACTGCAGATCTTGGAACTTCTCAGCCTCCATAATTGGGTGAGCCAATTCCTATTATCTATCTATCGATATCTATCTATCTATCTATCTATCTATCTATCTATCTATCTATCTATCAATCATCATCTCCATCCAATTGGTTCTGTTATCCTGGAGCACCCTGGCCAATGCAGACAGGTGAGCAGTGGATGGTGGGCCTGGTTCACTGAGTCTCTAGTTCTTAGCAGTAAGGTTCTGACAGTCAAGGTCTATAGCTCTGTTGATTTTGCCTTCCCAGCGTCCAGTTTTCCTTCTGACACCATCACTGTGCTTTCCTTTAAGAGAACCATTCCTCCCACTTGTCCAATCCATAGTCTTCAGCCTCCTTATCTCTCGCACCCCAACCTTCTTGCCTTGTCACATGACCAAGTTTGGGCCAGTGAAGCTCAATATGGGATTTTGGTGGAACTACTGGGAAAGATGAGTTCTCCTTTCACTGGGAGTGCTGAGCTGAAAGGATGCAAACTCAGAGTTGACAGGCACCATCTTTGCAGCCACAGGAAAAGAACCTGTGTGGGAGTAAAACCAACTCAGGGAAAAACATCTGAATATGGAGTGAGATGTATTCTTCCTGACATCATTTGAGCACCTGGACCAGCCGTTCCTAATGTCAGACCCCAGTGTGTGAATCATTAAATTTACATTTTCCCCTAAGCCAGCTGGGTTAAGTTTCTTACTCTAGCAATCAAAAGAGGCCTTGATATAGCCTTTAGAACTTGAACCATACTTAATGTGTCTGTCCTCTTCTATTGCTAATACAAAATCAGGCTGGAATCACTTCTGATTTAACTGAGGCAATAGGAGAGAAAAAAGACCACAATATTGGGGCCGCACCTGGAAGCAAGGGCTTTGGCTGGTACTCACTGTAAGAAGGTATCCCATAGGCTTGTGCCGGAGGTGGGTAAGCTGTGTAGGGGGTGGCCTGTTGGATCCCCGTGCTATACTGTGTCTGGCCGTAGGCTGCCATGGCCGTGGGAGGCTGGCTGGACAGGACACGTGGGCAAGGTCTGCATGGAAGGAGAGAAGATGAAATCTCTAAGCCCAGCCCAGCATCCCCTCCCCCTTTTTTGGTATCAATACCACCATTTTCCTTTGGGTATTGACTCTTTCCAGGGCAGAGACAATGGACAAAAACTACAGCATTTCCTTTAAGATTGGGAATAGGATCGTCTGCTTTCACCACTCTTATTCACATTATTGGAAGTCCTAGCCACAGCGATCAGGCAAGAAGACGAAATAAAAGGCATCCAAATTGAAAAGGAAGAAGTAAAACTGTCATTATTTGCAGATGACATGATACTGTATACAGAGAATCCTAAAGATTCCACCAAAAAACTACTAGAATGGATAAATAAATTCAGTAACATAGCAGGATACAAAATAAATAGCCAGAAATTAGTTGAATTTTTATACACCAATAATGTACTATCAGAAAGGCATACTAAGAAAACAATCCCATTTACACTTCGTATAAAAAAAATACCTAGGACTACATTTAATCAAGGATGTAAGAGACCAGTACTCAGAATATTATAAGACAATGAAGAAAGAAATTGAAGAAGATTAAAAATAAGTAGAAGTACATACTGTGTTCCTGGATAGGAAGAATTAACATCATTAAAATGTCCACACTACTCAAAATAACCAACAGATTCAAAGCAATTCCTATCAATGCATATTTCAAAGAACTAGAACAAATGTTCCAAAAATTTATAATAAAGACCCCTAATAGCCTCAGCAATCTTGAGAAAGAAAAATAAAGTTGGTGGAATCATGTTACCTGATATCAAACTATATTAGAAGGCCAATCAAAACAGCATGATATGGCATAAAAACATCATAGAGATCAATGGAATAGAATAGAGAGCCCAGAAATAAACCCACACCATTAATGGTCAATAAATATTTGACAAAAGAGGCAACAACATACACTAGGGTAAAAATAGTTTATTCAATAAATTATATTTGCACCCTAGCTGGTTTGGCTCAGTAGATAGAGCATCAGCCTGGGGACTGAAGGGTCCTGGGTTCAATTCCAGTCAGGGGCATATGCCCAGGTTGCGGGCTTGATCCCTAGTAGGGGGTGTGCATGAGGCAGCTATTGATGATTCTCTCTCGTCATTGATGTTTCCATCTCTCTCTCTCTCTCTCTCTCTCTCTCTCTCTCTCTCTCTCTCTCTCTCTCTCTCGTACTCTCTGAAATCAATAAAAATATTTTAAAAATGATATAGGACAGATACATGCATAAAATAAAATTAGACCACCTTCTTATACCACACATGAGAATAAATTCAAAATGGATTAGAGACTTAAATGTTAGACTTGAAATCATAAAAATCCCAGAAGAAAACAGACAGTAAACTTTTGAACATTTCTCGCAGCAATATTTTTTCTGCTATATATTCTTGGGTAAGAGAAACAAAAGAAAAAAAAATGGAACTACATCAAACAAGTTTTTGCACAGCAAAGGAAACCATCAACAAAATGAAAAGATAAGATCATATTTGCCAATGATCTTGCTAATGAGGGGTTAATATCCAAAATTTATAAAGAACTTATAAAATTCAATACTGAAAATACAAACAATCTAATTAAAAAATAGGCAAAGGACCTGAATAGACACGCCTCCAAATAGGACAAAAGATGGCCAAAATATATATGAAAAGATGCTCAAAGTCACTAATTATCAGAAAAACGAAAATGAAACCACAATGAGATATCATCTGACAGCTGTCAAAATGGCTAACATCAATAAATTGACATATAACAAATGCTGCTGAGGATGTGGAGAAAAGGGAACCCTGGTGCACTGTTGCTGGGGATGCAGACTGGTGTAGTCACTGTGGAAAGTGTCATGGAGTTAACGCAAAAATTTAAAAAGGTAACTGCCTTATGACCCAGTGATTCTAAAGAAACTTGAAACATTAATTCAAAAAAGAATATATGCACCCCCATGTTGACTGCAATATTATTTACAATAGCCAAGATTTGGAAGCAGCCCAAATGTCCATCAGTAAATGAATGGATAAAAAAAGCTGTGATACATTTACACAATGGAATACTACTCAGCTGTAAAAAAGAAGGAATCTCACTTTTTTTTTTTGTGACAGCATGGATGGACCTGGAGAGCATTATGTTGTGTGAAATAAGCCAGTCAGAGAAGACAAGACCATATGATTCCAGTTATATGTGGAAACTAATGAACAAAATAAACAAACAAAATAAGAACAAACACATAGATATAGAGAACAGCTGTCTGATGGCGTTTGTGGGGACTGAGTAAAATGGTGAAGAAATCCCACCAAACTTCATAGACACAGACAAGAGTGTGGGTGGGGGAGATAGAAGAGGGAAAGGGAGAAGAGGGAAAGGGGTATAAATGGTGACAGGAGGATACTTGACTTGGGGTCATGGACACACAATATACAGATGATGTATTATAGAATTGTACACCTGAAACCTATGTAATTTTATTAACCAGTGTCACCCCCATAAATTCAATAAAAAAGAGTACAGAAACCTCAAAAAAAGTCCCTTTGGGCTTACATCAGCTGGAGTCAATTTCTGTTACTTGCAACAAGAGAGCACAAATGGATTCTGCACTCCATGGTGAGTGACAGGTCCCATGAAGGGCTAGGATTTTAAGGGCTCCTTTCTAAGACATTTACACTAATAAAAGAAAAATATGCAAGTTGACAGTCACTTCATGACACCCATCAGCCAATCAGGAGTGAATATGCAAATCAATCCAACAAAGATGGAGGCAGTGACGCCCCGCCCCCAGCTGCTCTAGGCCTCTGGGCAGCACCCATGCAGGTGCCAAGCAGCTGGGCAGGGTGGGACACCTGCCATGAGGAGGAGGGTGGGGGGTGGAGGGAGCTACAGGAGTGGTGCTCCAGCTGGAGCGAAGACTGAAGGCAGTGGCCAGAGCGAAGGCCTGGGAGCCAGGTGCTGGAGGAAAACCGGTGCTGGCAGCCAGGAAAAGGAAGGCCTATTACATAAATCTAGTGCAATGGGCCTCTAGTCTGTAATAAAGTAACTACTACCAATTACTGAGTGCTTACCATGGTTAGGAATTGTTACTGAGGCCCAATGCATGCATGAAATCTCATCATATGCGCATATCAACTCTCTGGTTGTGGGTGGGAGTCTTACACCTCTTATTTTAGAGAAGAGAAAACTGAAGCTCAGAGACCTTAAGTCACAGCTAGAAAGTTGGAAATCTAGAACTTAAACTCTGGAATCTGACTCCAGAGCCCACAGTTACATTGGGAACCATGAAACTTTGTTGCCTCTCAGTACTTTGTTGAAGCAGCAATAAAAAAAGTCAAGGTGGGCTGTTCTAACAGGAAGGGGGCAAGAGGGTGGCCCAGGGGCCATGTGCAGTCAATGCATCCATGGATATAATTTCTTTGGCCAGTAGTTATTTATTTGAATTCATTGCCAATATTTTAAAACCAGGAGGTTTCATTCTCTCCCCTTCCTTCATATTACCCACTTCTCTTGCAAAGCAGAAGCTTTGGCAAGCTGAGTCTGCACTCTGGTGTAGCGCCATCAGCTGGATTTGAGTAGCAGCCACCTCTTCAGACTACCACACTCTGTCAGCAACAGTCTCCACTGGACCACTTCATGTTGAAAACAGCTAACCATTCTCGTGCTTTTCACATGCCAGGCTCTACTGTCCGAATTACTATGTGGATTGGCTCATTCAAACCTCACAACTGTGACAACCCTTGGAGGTAGTGACAAATCATATCCCCATTTTCCAGGTAAAAAAAACAGGCAAAGAGAGACTAAGCAATGTACTAAAGGAACCCACAGCTGATACAGAATTTGAACCCTGCTGGCAGAGGCCATGGCCTTAATTACTGCGCTACGCCCCCTCACCCTTCAGTTACATACCTGGACACCACAGCCAGGTGTACTTGATGTCCCGTATCTAACTATTCTAACAGGCATGTTTGCCAGTAAATGTTAATGAGATTCCCCCATCTGTATCTAATTCTATTTTGGTTACATCACTTTAAAGAAAACCTGTTTGGTTCCAGAGTCCCTCCTACATAGGAAGCCTCATGGCAGGTGTGAGACGGATGCAATACTTCATGGAATGATAAAAAGATGTTCTCTTGTCTTTCTTTCTTTTTGATTACTCCTGTGATAGAGGGTTGGAGAAGTGGTTCCAAAATGCATATGAAACTCATTTGAACCGGAGACGCCAGAACCAATACGAGAAGGCATTTGACCAGCCGATATTTTCTTCCTGGGAGGTGCCTGGAAATGCATCCAGTTGGTTGGGACCTAGCAGTGAACCTTATCGGAAATGTTCCCAATGGACAGCTGTCCTTAGAAGTAGAAAGTGGAAATCTGAGATGATCAACTCCTGCTTCCCATCAAAACCAATTTACCCCACTCGGATTAAACTGGGGCTGAAATGAAAACCTGGGAAAAGATGAGGGAGCTCTCTAATCCCGAGGCCATAAAATAAGTTAGTAAGAGTTAACAGACCTTGGTTGCTATTAACAACCCCAAAAACATCTGGAGGGAGAGGAAAGCTGGGAAAGATGCTCCTTAGAATTAGCTTCTCCAGGGTTGTCAAGGGAGGAGCACTTCCAGATAAGGAGCTGCTGGCCATTCCACAGGCCAAACCCAGGGGGCTCCCCAGGGCAGGTCACTGAGGGCCCTTGTAAGCTGTGTCCCTCCCTGAGCTCCCTCTGCCCAACGCACATCCCCAATGGAGCGTTTCTGCAGCCGGCATGCAGTGTTGAGATTTCTGATTTACTGGCCCGTCTCACCAATGGATTGGAAGCCTTCTGAGGCAGGGACCTCCCAGACTCCAGGGCTGTGTATGGGATTTGGTACGGAAGTGTGTTGGGTGAATGTTGGAGCAGAAAGGATGAAAGGAAGGAGGATGAGGGAGGGAGAGAGGAAAGGAAAGAGAAAAGGATGGGGAGGGGAGAAGGAAGGAGAGAGAGAGAGAGAGAGAGAGAGAGAGAGAGAGAGAGCGAGCCAAAGAGAGGTGGGAGAGAGAAAGCAGTGAGAGAGAAGAGGAAAGGAAAAAGGAAAAAAGAGAGACAAGGAAAAAGGGAGGAAGGAATTGAGAAAGAGTCTATGCATAGGAAAGGAGAGAAGGAAGGAAGGAAAAACTGAAAAATGAATAAAGAAAGATGAAAAAAAAAAACCCACAACAGCCAACATTGAAACACTGTTCCAGGCCGCCTTCTTAGTGCTTTTTATGTTTTAGCTCATTTCATGGGACAAGCATCATGTCTGTCCCTCTTTTCCAGATGGTGAGACTGAGGCCCGGGGAGGTGGGTCCTTTGCTCAAGGTCCCTCAGTTAGTTAGGTGCTGGCCTTGCAATTCCTCCTTAGGAGTCTGGCTCTAGGTACCTGTCCTCCAAGAGAGATAAAGGCAGAGGGTATGAGGAGCCAAGGCGAGGAGCCAGGGCAAGGGTACTCACTTTGCCAAGAGCTGGGACACGCGTGGAAGGGCCGATGCGGTGATGCCTGGAGGGAAAAGACAAAGTGGGAAGGCTTTAGTGACCAGAGTGGTGTCCCGCAGCAGTTGTGGCTTCAGATGCCACTTTAAGTGGGAGAAACTTTGAGAGTGGCTGCTGGGACCTTCTCAACCACAGTAGCTCCCGTGAGGCACATCTTAACACTCTCCTTGAAAGCCCCTACTGGGAGAACTCTGTCTCCAGCACTGATTGAAGGACTACAGAGAATGACAGTACCTCAAAAAATCAATGTGGAATCCATCCTCCCACCCATTGCACAGGGAGAAACTGAGGCCTCAGAGACAGAAAGAAGGTACTTGACCAGGCCATATGACTAGATAGTGGCACAACTGGGACCTGAAGTTGGTTTCCTGACTCTCAATATACATCTCCCTTCTTCCGGTGACATCACGTTGATGTTTCTCTCCTCCCTCCCCAGTTTCAGTGCATGAGGTTCAGGTAGGGCTGGCCCCAGCACTGAGGGGGAGGCACCTCTCAGAGCATCTCCTAGGCTCCAGCGAGGGTGTGCAGCAGGGAGATGGCAGTGGCCTGAGCTCTTGACTCATCCAAATCTCTGGGCACACAGCATCCAACCATCAGTGGGAGACAATAAGAGGAGGTGACAGAAAGGTGCTAGAATTAAGCAAGGAGAGATGTTTGCAAGATAATAATTTTACAAATGGACAGTCCAACTCTATGTCATCTTTCATAGCACAACTCAGTGTCCTCACTGTGAGACCCTGGAAAATCCTAGATCCCATGTCTACTGATGGCGCTAACCTGCCAATGCACAGTCTTTGGTGTGTAGGGCAGTGGCTCTAAACTTGGGCCTGATCCTCTCCCAGTCCCTGAGCTGGAGGCTAGAAAACCAACCTGCAATTCCAACTCTACCACGGGTAGCAGAGACTTTGGGCAGTTCCTCCTGTGAAATGGGGGAAAATCTTCATCTCACAAGGATGCATGAGAATTAAATGAGAAGATGACGATGATGTCCATCATTGATTCAGTACTTGTGATGTGCCAAGCTTTCCTCTAAATTTGTTATCTGGATTAATTATCTTAATCCTCATCACCACCCCATCTAATCACATCCTCCTGTTACAGATGAAGACCTGGAGGCACAGGAAGTTACTCACCCAAGGCCACACAGGTCTTACGGTGCAGATCTGTGTCTGGCTCCGGAGTCAGTTTTTGCAACCAGGACACTGCAGCCCACAGTGATGGCCAGCAGCTCTCACCCACTGAGAAGCTCACTACATGCCAGGCTAGGAGTTCACTGCCTGTATGCATGATCTCATTTAGTCCTCACAAGGTGCAAGGCAGGCAATGGCATTCTCCCCAGCACACAGATGGAGGAACTGGCCTTGTTCAAGCCAAACCACCTGTGGGCATGGGACTTGGGACTTGAACCCAAGGGTTATTTCACTGCCAGGTCATTTTTTTCCTAGTCACCATATTTAAATTATGAGTTTAAATATACTGGGGTGAGGGTGGGGTCCTGAAGTCCATTTAGAGAGCTACAACTAGAATTAGAGAATAAAAGAGACAATATCAGTGTGGAATACTCAGAGTAATAAGGAAAGGTGTGAAGCTTTTGTTCCAACTATAGACATGAGAATGCTGTGTGTGTGTGTGTACAGAATGGCAGTGTCAAAAACAGATTTCTTACTATGTGTCGTACTAAAAGAAAAGTTGGAGCAGGCTAATATCAAGGGAAGCCCCTGGCACACAGTAGGTGTTCATTCAATACTAATTTCCCTACTCCCAGGTTTACTGCTCTGGGCAGGGCCTCCCACACCTCCTTCCTCATCCTCCCCAGGACTAGAGAATGAACTGTCTCATTCTGAAGCAGCCACAGTCTCATTATTGGTAAAAGCCTATGATCTGAGTGTGTTAGGTACATAAGGTACTGAATTAAACATTTTTAATATGTTTTCTTTAATAAATATGTAAATATTCATATAAACCTGAATCTATGAAAACATTCCTATGGGCTGGGATCAACGTGGCAGCCAATACATCTGAAGTGAGAGTCTTTGCCCCACAACCAATCTGCCATGATTTGCATGTTCCCCTCACTTGGTTCCCTCTGTTCCTCTGAACTGTAGAGAGATCTGCCTTCCTCCCTCTCCTGCTGTGTAACCCTCTCCCATCCCCACCCTGGCAATCCCGGGAAAACTGTGCAAGCCAAACACAGGCATTGGGGAAGTGTAAAGATGGTGTGGGATGTGGTAAGGAGTCTCTCCACGATGCCAAAGTGTTACAGACCCTGGCAGAGGGTGTGAGGGGGGCAAGTGTGCCGCACCCACTGGCCAGGTTCGATGAGCCTGAGGAGGGGTGGTGAAGGATTAAAGAAGACAGACAAAGGAATACAGCTGGGGCTAGGTGGGATCACTGTTCCTGGAAGAGGGAACAGTGACCCAGCCTGCAAGCTGAAGCTCTATTTTATAGTCAGAGCACAAAAAGCAACACGAGGGGAGTGGTCAACATGTTTACAGTGTTCTTGTGAGTTTCCCCTTGTTTTAGCAGCACTTGCTGCACCTCCCACAGACCATTAGCTACCCAGGAAGGAACTAGGGAGGACTAGAAGGTCAAGCTTAATTATGCTAATAGGGCTCTGCCCTCCAAGCTGGGACTTGTTTGTGGCCCTGCCACAGGTCAATCCGAGGGTTGGCCCTATAGCCCCTCCCCAAGCATTCTGGCAATCTAGGGGAGTGATCACGCTGCTCATGGTCACCCCATCATATACACGGGGCTGTGAACACAAGGGCCAGAAAAGTCTCTGACTCCTCTCTTCAAGTGAGCCCCACGCATCTTTGGGGTGGTGATGACAATCACATTCAGCAGCAGCAGCTCGGTTTATATTTGTGGGATCTGGTGCCTGTAGATGGAGATGGACTTCCTAGTGACCACAACTTCCTGCTCTTAACTTTGTCAGCGTCACTTAACTTGCCATGATGGGTGAGGGTGAGGTCAAGGGGGGAGTCATTGATGGCAACTCCTACCCATGTTGCCAGTGGTGGAAGCAGCCCTGGTGGCTGACTCACCAGAGCCACATCTGTTGACTCCAGGCTCCACCGTGTGTCTCAGAGGGAGTGGCTGGCACACCAAATGGGGCAGGCAGCTCTCAAGGGGAGAGGAAAGAGCTCCATTTACTTCTGAATTTAAAACTCTAAGCCTGATCCTCCTCCCCAGCTTCCCATAGGTGAAGGGAGAAGGATGAGCTCAACAGATGGGCAGAGCCTCTGGGATGAACTCATTCATTCATTCATTCATTCATTGCCCACCAGGTGCCAGGCTTATGCTAAGAATGGGGTTTCAGTAGTGAACAAAAGCATTCAGGGTCCTGCTCTCATGAACCCTCCTGTTGAGCAGAGAGATGGATGGCAAACACAAATCACATCAATAAGTACTTCATTGTAATTATAACAAGGTACAGGGCGGAAAGTGGATGTTGTAGAGCACTGCACCTGGAATCTTAACAGCACAGCTCTGGCCTGGGGATCTTGCTAAAATGCAGACTACAGGTCTGCAGGGCAAGGGAGCTCCCAGGTGCTTGCTGACGAGGCAGGCCCAGGAGCCACACTCTGAGTAGAAGAGTCTAGACCAGTGGTCAGCAAACCGTGGCTCGAGAGTCACATGCAACTCTTTGGCCCCTTGAGTGTGGCTCTTCCACAAAATGCCACGTGCGCGCGCACACGTACAGTGGGATTGAAACTTCGTGGCCCATGCGCAGAAGTCGGTTTTCGGCTCTCAAAAGAAATTTCAATTGTTGTACTGTTGATATTTGAGTCTGTTGACTAATGAGTTTGCCGACCACTGGTCTAGACCATGAGCTAGTAAAGAACCGCAAATTACAAAAAGGTATCACAATTCTGGGTTAATAAAAATACATCTCCATTCCTGAAATTACAAACTCAAATGCATATTGGGACCAAGAAGGTAATATAAATGAGCAAAATCAAGATCACACTGTAATATGAAGAAACTAAAGCTGGGGTCTGTGTGTGTAAGTGCACACTTATGTATGACTGTGTGTGTATGTGATTGTATGAAGTAACTTGCCCACACTGTTCATTCATTCATGCACTCAACAAATGTTTATTATGCTCCTACTGTGGGCTAGATCTGCAATCCAAATCCCAGAATTTGTTAATTTAATATTCCTTCTGAAGAAAGCATGTGGGCAAGAAGGGGTCAGATCCAAATTAAAATCCTATTCTGCTTCAATAAAACTGCATGACTTTATGCCTGTGACCTTCTCTCTCTAAGCCTCGGTTTCTACATCTGCAATATGGGGCAACATCTCACTCCCCACAGCTGCTGCAAAGATTACACAGGTATGTACCTACCACATGGTAACTGCTCAACAGGCAGCAGCTATTATTAGCTTCCCAGTCTCTCGAGGGCCCTCACTTAAGCCATTTAAATCCAGGAGCCCAATTTGAATGTTCACACTTTTTTTTTTTCTTTACTTCTCACTGGGAGGATTAAGAAGCTAATGACTCTGAAAGCAGCAACCGCTATTAAGATGTCTAACTGGCCCCCAGAGGCTGCTTCTAACTGATCTCCGAGATATGAGATAATTTCTAGTGAGATGTTCTGAAGCAGGTCTTTGCCATAAAAGGTGTGGGTCTATAACTGTATCAACTCAGTTCTCTCATGTGGGTGATAGAGATTGCTCCCGGACCAGGGGCAGGGACAGTAGGAGGAAGCACTGTATTAGGAGTCCAGAAGTGAGCACCTCAACTTTTTTTTTTTTTTTTTTTACATTTTTTTATTAAATTATTATCTGTGTACATATTTTAACATAGCCTCCCCCCTCCTATACATACCCTCCCTCCCCAGAGTTTTATGTCCATTGGTTAGCACCTCAACTTTGACTCTCATGGAGTGACCATGTGACAGTGAAGAAGTCATTTGTCCATCTTGGGGCTGTTCCTGAGGACTGAAAGGCATGAAGCCAGAGTATCCCAAGGTGTGGGGATTTGAGGGACTATGCATATACACACTTTTATATTTAAATCATCACAGACTTATCTTAAGGAGTATGAGAATCACAACAAGTGTACCAGAGTTGTAATTTTTCATTTCTGGAACTGGCCTAAGCCATCCTTTTAAAACGAATTTATTGAAAGGGAGTTGCTTTAAAGAAAAACGAGTAAGCAAGTGACAGTATGAATATATGGCGGAGAAAGGGGCTTGAGAATGTGTGAAGTTTGTGAGATGCCACCATAAGTGAAAGACCTTTGCCCATGGAGGAGGGCATTAGGTAATTCATAATACTCAGTGCCCTGTCTCAAAAAGAAGGGATTGTTAATTTCCTTAACGCTAAACTAATTCTGTTCTGTGCCAGCAGGGGTCATTCTGGGTGCCAACTCACCCAGGAAGCCAGCTGAGATAGAGCTGGGAAAGGTGAAGGTGACCTGTGGCTGCCCAGGTGAGGACCTGTGCAAAGCTCTGGGCAGCTCAATCGGGCTTGGGTGGAATGCACAGAGCCTGCCAGCCCCAGGCTGGAACCGGTGAGACTGAAACTCACAATCAGACCTGGCCAGGCCCAGGGCAGAGGAGTTGAGTTGCAGGAAGTCTGAGAGAAGATGACAGCCCAGCTTGTGCCATAGGGTGGTGGTTTCGCCTTTCCAAGGAAACACTTAAAGAGATTATAGCCTTGGCTTTTGCAAAATGTATCTGCATTTTAAAAAAATATATTTTTATTGATTTCAGAAAGGAAGGGAGAGGGAGAGGGAGAAACATCAATGATGAGAGAGAATCGTTGATTGGCTGTCTCCTGCATGCCCCTCACTGGAGATGGAGCCCGCAGCCTGGGCATGTGCCCTGATCGGGAATCGAACCATGATCTCCTGGTTGGTCAGCACTCAACCACTGAGCCACACTGACTGGGCTTTATCTGCATTTTAAAAGAAAAAAATTTCTCTATTCAACTTTACTTTCTTAGTTCTGTAACTTCCCTGCCACCCTTCTTCCAGAAGATGGAACATGATTCAAATCCAATTTTCCATTGAATGGTAACGAAGGATAGCTAATATTTCTCGAGTGGTTCCAACAGGTCAGGCACTGTGCTAAAGGATTGCATGGCTCTTATCTCTTTTATTCCCACAACAATCCAATGAGGAAGTTTATTATCTGTAATTCTCACACCTGCAAAATGAGGTTGGTGAAGTAAAGGAAACTTTATTAAGAGTTTAAAGCCAATATCAACCTGAAGTTATCTGTGATTCCTCAAGACTGTTCTGTATTCATCCAACTGCCCATCCATGCACTTGCCCATCCATCCATCCATCCATCCATGCATCTTCCATTCAGCTATTCATTTATCCATCCATCTACTCACTCATCTATTCACCTATCTATCCATCCATCCATCTATCCATCCACCCACCCACCCACTTACCTGTCCATCCATCCACCTATCTATCTATGCACCCCCCACCATAAATAATTTTGGGGCATCTACCATGAGCCAGGCACTGAGCAATGTAGTCATTTGGAACAGAAATGAAAATACATACATACAAATTAAAAATTATCTTTGTCTTGGAGGAATTTAGTATCTAGAACAACAGTTCCCAACCCTGGGTGCACAATAAACTTGTTTGAAGAGCTTAAAAAAAATCTTATTGTTTAGGTCACACTTCTGACCAATTAGACTCTGAGGGTAGGATTTGGACATTAGCATTAATTTTTTTTTTTTTCACTTCCCAAGGGACTCCAACGTATAACCAGATTTAAAACCAGTACTGGAACCTGGTCCTTAGAGTGTGGTCACTGGACCAGCAGCAGCAGCTTACCCGGGACTTGTTAGAAATGCACATTCTCAGAGTCCCCGCCCAAACCTTTATAGAATCAGAAATGCTCGGGGTGGGGCTCTTTGATCTGTGTGCTAACAGAACTTCCAAGGTGATTTGATGCACAAGAGGATTTGAAAACCACCAGCTAGCACCTTGCTACTCAGAGTGCTGGTGGACCACAGCGTAGGCATCACTTGGGCGCTTGTTAGAAATGCAGACTCTGAGGCTGGATCAGAATCTGGGGTTCAACAAGGTCCCCAGGTGATTCTCTGCACATTAAAGATCAATGACTGAGTGAAGAAGTGGGGACTCTGGAGCCGAAGTGCCTGGGTTTGATTCCTGGCCCTGCCACTCAACCTGTACGACTTTAAGCTGGTTACTTAACTTGGCCTTGCCTCAGTGTCCGTACCTGGAAAGCGGGGTCCTAGCCTAACAGGAGAGTGATATTACATGAGAAACAGTCAGTGTACTCCTGATGGAGTCAGACCACCCAAGTTCCATTGTGGCTGTCGCTAAGCTGCGCCTCTGATCAAGCTGCATAACGACCCTGAGCTGCCGTTTCCCCTGGTGTAAAGGGAGGTCAGTAAGCCCCCACTTCTCAGAGTTGTGGGGCCTGAGTGCATTCAGACATTAACGTCGGGCACACGGCCCAGGGTTCGCTACAATAGTGACAGAGGAAGAGGAGGAGAACTAATCTAGATTTACACTGCTCTGAGTGGTGCTGGGCACAGAGTATGTGCTCACACAAGTTAAAGACACAAGGTAGGGACTCACCCATGGGACAACTGCCCCAGGCTCCCACTGTGGCAGCCAGGCCCGGGGTCTCTAAAGCGCTCAGCATTTCAAGAGAAACTGGAAATCCAGATTTTCATCTGAACTGTCCCAATTTTTATAACTTTTATTTAAAACATGGTGTAACACACACACACACACACACACACACACACACACACCAAAACAAAAAAACAACAAAACAAACAAACAAAAAAACAAAATCAAAACCAAAACAAACAAACAAAAAAACCTCGGCATGCCTGAAAGTTAGACTGGCCTGTGAGCTGCCAGTTTGCAACGTGCAACTGTGGCTTTGAACTCACTGTGGTTACTGGAGTCGGAGGACAAAGACAATGGAATGATAGGTTAAACCATTGTACCATGCCCCCAAGCTGGGCCAGGCACTTTGTATAATATTATTTCATTTCATCTTGCAGTAAGCGCCCTGTCATGATTATGCCTCCCTTTGATAGAAAATTGAGAAAACTGAGGCACAGAAAAGCTCAACAATTCGCCCAAGACCATCGGGCGGGTTGGCAGTGGAGCTGGGACTCAGACTTGGGTTTTCCTTACTCACAGCCTATGCCTTGTCCCATCTCCTGGCTCTGAAATGAAGATGATCTTAAGGTAACTTGTGCCTCTTTTCTACAGAGAGAAAAGGATGACTGACTTTGAGTGGGGCTCAATACATCTTCTCCAATTCTGTAAGAGCCCCAGGGCTTTCCACACATGCTCCTAAGTGCCAGGGAGAACGAGGTGGTGTTCTCTGCCCTGCGGTTTGGGCATGGGAGCCCAGCCCGTTGGTGGCACTCAGAGGAGGCTTGTTCCCGCTTCATCACCGGCATGGAAAGGAAATGTCATAATCATGGTGACATCAATAATGACTCCCAGAAGCCTGGAGTTGCTTAAAAGCAAATTCCTTGTGACGTTATAGTACAACTAGAAACACATATGGTCTTCCACGACAGTTACATAGCATTTGTGCCCCATGAGCTGGCATCAAACCCAGATGGTGAAGGAGAGACAGCTGGGGGGGGGGGAGGGGGTGTCCCAGGGTACAGGCAGCGAATCCCACAGCTGGCCCAATAAAGGGTTAAGCCCAATGGTAAACAGAATAGCTTAATGCCTTTTGTTAACTCCAGCTCTGCCAGCTCTGCTGACAGATCCCAAACAAGCAAACAATAGCTGGAATTGTTCTAGTGAAAACTCGTCTGGCTGCATCATTTGCCAATAATTTTAAAAACAGCGTAACTCTCCTCTGCTTCCTTGACTTCAACCCGACCAGAAAGCAAAAGGTGGACGGGTTCTTGTCCCAACACCAACCCTCTTTAGACAAGACGCCTGCTTGGAGGGCAGGAGGGCGCGGAGGGACAGGGCGCGGAGACCAGGCCGGCCCTGGAACACGCCTGAAACTGTCTACATCTGGGAAGGTGTCAGCAATTCTTGGAATTGGAGACCGAGACAGGAAGTTCAGAGCATGAACGAGCACACTTTCCCCGCCAATGACTAGACAGAATTGTCAGCAACGTACGCTCAAGTTTTGGTCCAGAGGCAACAATCTAAATGACCGGAGGAGAAATTGTTCTAATGACGGTACTTTTGAAAGGATGGGTGACTAACTCCGATAGCCCCTTACTCTATTCCGCCGGCAGGGCAGGGACCACCTCCGGTCCACCATGGCTCACGCCGGGAGGCCTACCTTCTGTGCCACTCAGAGTCCGGACATCGGCGTCAGCAGTGAGCTTCAGTTTACCCACACAGGTGCTGTTTACAGTAAGACTGGGTGAGAGCACTAGTTCTAGCATTTCCTTGTACCTGAAAGAAAACAAAGGGAAATGTAATTTATTCATCAATTATGCATGCTTACTAATGATTTCTCTTTCTTTCCCTAAGAGTATAAATATGAAAGCTGATTACCTAAAGCCAGCCGTCTTTTAAATTCTACATCATAAAAATTCACTAAACTTTTCATCAGAGGGAAACGAGGCATTGAAATGAAGTACTTGCTCCCCTCGGGAGAATACGCCCACTTGATTAAAACTTTCCCCTTCTTCCTCCTATATTTTGCCATTAGAAAAAAATTACCATTTGGTCTCTTTCAAATGCCATGTGAATGAGCTGGAGTGAACCAGGGAGACTTCTCAGGAGAGGAAAGGAGACACGGTAGGGAGAGAGTGTTTGAATTTAGATTCCTCAAAGCCAGAGGCGTGGGGAGAAGTCCGAGTTGACTGTCGTTAAGAGGGGAAATGGATAAGGTATTCCGGGTGTGACTTGCTCAGATGGAGAAAGGCTCCGAAGGCATCACTGATATTGAAGTCCCTCTCTAGGGAGCAAAACTCACAGCCCATCACTGTGGTCCCTCCCCAGAAAGAACACAGTAGCTCCTGCATTACTTACAATTTTGATAAAATGTGAACAGAGGCAGGGACAAGTCTCCTGGGCTGTTTGATTGAAAACTTTTCCAACCCTTGCACCATGTCAGTACTTATTCCTCCCACATTCCTACCCACTGTGGTTAGGAAATGAGGTTTCCGGTTCATGAGCACAACATTGTACATGGCAGTTAGCAAAGGACTCAACTACAACCAGCAACGTTTGGCACTGACTCAAGTTGTCCTCAGAGAAAGGCTAGGTTTACTGGCTGCACATCCGTATCCAAGGTTAGGATCCGGATATCATTGTGTTAATAAACGCCACATACTGACTGAAGGAGAAGTGGTTATGAACTCGGATTTCTTCATGAAAAGGCTGTGGGTTCAAATTCCAGTGTTATTATTCCCTAGCCAGAGCAAGTGACCAAAGTGCTGTAAGTCAAAGTGTTCTCACCTGGACAGTGGGGGTTATCAAAGTGCCTCCTTGACGAGGTCATGGTGAGATGGAAAGAGATGATACATGTAAAGAAAGGACTTAGCAGTGGCAAGCCAAATGCCCATGAGTAACCAGGCAGTATGCTCACACAATGGAATACAATACAGCTGTGCAAAAGGCTGAAGGAAGCACAACAGACAGATTGCCAGGCAAAGTTCTGAGCAAAGAGGTAGGAGGATACCCAAGGGATGATACTACTTCCATGAAGTGCAAAATACACAAACTAGTATTATATACTGCTTAGGGATACAGACATATGCAATAAAAATATAACAGTATGTATAGAAACAATAGATACCAATTTCAGGACAATGGTTAACTCGGGAACAGTATGAGGGAGGGGGGCAATTTGGGAAGTGGTACCTTGGGAGTGTCACCTGTGTGTGTGACATTTTCGTTCAGGGGTTGACATTGACTGTGGCCCATCAAAATCCAGCCTGCCATCTGTTTTGTGTGACCCATGGATTACTTTTACATTTTTAAATGGTTGAAAACAATCAAAAGAAGAATAACATTTCAGGATGTGAAAATTATATAAAATTCAAATTTCAGTGTTCATAAACAAAGTCTTTTGGTGCATAGCTCCAAATTGTCCATGACCACTTTCATGCTGCAACTTCTGAGTAATTGTGGTGGAGACCCACAAATATTTGATATCTGCCAGAAAATATTTACCAGCCCAGTTTCAGTTTGTAAACAGGGTGATGGGCATACTACTGTTATCCTCGGTTTCCTGATTACCTCTGCTACCTGGCATCTTTGTGCGCCTGAAACACTAAATTAAAAATGTTTTTATTGATTTTACAGTGAGAGAGGAATGGAGAGGGATTGAACCAGGGACCTGGGCATGTGTCTTGATCGGGAATTGACCTGGTGACCTTTCCGTGCATGGACAATGCTCAACCATCTGAGCCACACTGGCCAGGGCTGAACCACTTAATTTTTTTTTTAAAGGAATAAATCAGTTATTGTAGGTCTTACACATATGAAGTATTTTTATATATACTTTTTGATCTGATAAAAAGAATTCCACAAAAATCAGCTTCTATTGCTTATATCTTTATATTATTGGATTCACATTTAGTTCCTAAATGTTCCCAGGTATGCATGTATGCTGTGTGCCTGTTTTCTTGTTCCCTGAATGCCACAGACACTCCAGGAGAGAGGCATAGAAGTCTCATTCTTTGAATATTTCAAACATGTTGTACGGAGCTCAGCAAATAGTAGACATTGAACCTATTGTCTGACTGTAGGTGCCAGAAATTTGCATTTTATCTAAACTCATTCCCTTCATCCTTTTGCACAAAGGTTATTCAGGGTTAAAAAATAAACAATGATGTAAAAGATAGCACTGGTCTCTAAATATCCAGATGTTATGAGTATGGGTATTAGAGGCAGCAAATTGTTAAGGACCAAATCCAATTAAAAACAAAATGAATTGTCTCTCTGCATCTTCAGGGTTTAAAAGTCATTGTCAATATTTTTTAAATATATTTTATTGATTTTTCATAGAGAGGAAGGGAGAGGGATAGATAGCTACAAGCATCAATGAGAGAATCATCGACCAGCTGCCTCCTGCACACCCCCTGGGGGTGTGCCCACAACCAATGTACATGCCCTTAACCGGAATCAAACCTGGGACCTTTCAGTCCGCAGACCGATGCTCTATCCACTGAGCCAAACTGGTTTCGGCCATTGTCAATATTTTAAAGTAAAGCAATTTCATACAGAAACTTAGATTTTCAGCTTCTCTTGAAAAATGGAAGAATAGTGCCACATTTCTGCATGACAACAATTGGCTGGAGCTGAGTAGTGGCAGACCAACTTAGTGAAGGCCTATAGGCTCCAGTTTGCCACAGTCCCCACCCCTCCCTAGTGTCTTACATTTGACTCTCCTTTTCCATTTATATTTCCTCCTGGTCTCTAAAAGCCTTTGCATTTGAAACCCATCAGGAAAGCCTGACAAGAAAAGAAATAGCAATGTGACTTCTGGCCTCAATCAAATAGCTTATTTATTTTACTGAGTGTTGCTGTCATCCTCAAGAGCTCTTAGCACATCCAAACAGCATTTGTTGACATTACAGCAGAGCAGGAATGTGTTTGTGAGTTTTAACTCTGGGACAGAGTATTGCTGCTAAAGCTTTTGGTGTCTTCACCCCTTGCCTAATATCCTTGCAGGCCAAGCAACATGGAAATCATCTGTATTTTCCCAACAGCACTTGACACAGAATCTTATTCATTCTGTCATCTGATTGACACCTGTGGAGATAGGAAGAAGGAATGCGTGGAGGAGGAGAGGGACTAGAAAGAAGGGAGGGAGGAAATCTAGAAGTGAGTGATTAGCTTCTTTCAACAAGATTTTTAAAAATTCCTGTTTATCCTCATGTTTCCAATTCATCCTACATAATAACTCTAATGTATTAAATGTGTCTTCTTAAACGATGTCATGTTTTTTTATGTGACAGACATGTTTTAATTTACATGAATAGTGTTGTCTTAGAGATCTCATTCTGTTTATTAGACTTCACCCCTAGTCTGCACTATGATTTTAAAATGGATACATATTGCTGGATGATTCTCTAGCTTATGGCTAGAAATCCATACTGTATAACCGCTCTATTTATTTATGCATTGCCCTAATGATGAACATGTAGGAAGCCTTCATCTTTCAGCCATCATAAACAGTGCTGCAATGAACATCTTCATTTGAATAAATAAATATTTAAAAAATATAAAATATAATAAAATCATAAAACATTTATGTATAAACACATATATTCTTTATATATATAAATATGTTTTACTTATGTATAAACACATATGTCCTATGTGTTTATACATAAATATGTTTGATGATTACATATATAATATGGAGGATTTCTGTGCCATTGGGTATACATGAACTCAACTTCGCAAAGTACTAGCAGACTGCTCTTCATAATTCCTGTATTAATCTAGATTCTCACCAGAAGTACATAAACATTCTAGTTTCATAAATTCTTTTTTTTTTTTTTTAAAATCTTTGTTTAAAGTATTTCATAAGTCTCCTTTTCCCCACATTGACCTCTCCCTGCCCACTCCTGCCTCTCAGCACTTGCCCCACCCCCCTATTGTCTGTGTCCATTGGTCATGCTCATATGCATAGATACAAGTCCTTTGGTTGTTCTCTTACCCTCCCGGTAGTTTGATAAATTCTTGCTAACACCTTGCATTGTCCACCTTTCTAATTTTTGCCAAGCTGAAGGGGTGGAAAATTGTACCTTAGTTGTTTTAAGTTGTATTTCTAAGATTACTAGTGAGTTTGAACATATATTCAACTTAATTATGGGGCATATAAGTTTTGGAGAACTGTCTATTTGTATCCTTTATCCTTACCAATTTTTCTATTAGATTTTTTGTTTGTTTTCTTGTTGGGTTGTTGGAGTGCCTTGTATTGATAGAATCTAGAATTCTATAGTTTTAGATGCTATAAGTTTCCTTAATCTTTCATTTTCTTTATTTATAGTGCTGTATAGAATTAAAAATGTCATGTATTTGCCCAATAAGTTCTCTCCCTCCCCAAATATAAAAATTCTTCCCCTAATCCTTGAACATTAAAGTTTGTCTACATTTTAATTATTGACATGGATTTTTTTCATACTTAAGTCTTTAATTCATCTGAAGTCTGCCACTTAGTATGATTTAAAATTGCATTTCCCTCCAATATCGGGAAAATGAAAATAAGCCATTTTCCCTAATATGTATTCAACCCTCTAACTGAATTTACTCCTCAGATATTCTGGGGTAGTTTTTATTTTGGTTTAATCTCATTACACAATAATAAAAAAAAAAAAGCCACAAAACATTGTTTTAAGGCACTGGAGGACAACCAAGGCAGGTGTGAGGGCCCAAGATCCTAGAGAAATGAGAAATGGACTGAGTTAAGTATGACCTCTACCACTTTTTCTTGCAAGACATTTGCCAATTTATAAGCAAAGGGAAAGAAAGTAAGGGTTTAGAATTTTCTATTCTCATTGGGCTGGGGAGACAAAAATTGTTATTCAGGGCTACTGAACTATGGCAGTTAGCAAATATCCTAGAGAAATGAGAACAATAGAGAAGTGAGTCTAATATTGTTGACAGTCACTACCTTTGAGGCATTTGCTGATACCTAAGCTGGGTGGGGTGAGATCCAGAGAAGTTAAACAGAAAGGGGTAGCTAAGAAGGCAAGAAACTAAGCAGAGCTTTTGGCAAAAGCATATTTTGGAGTTCATGGTCCATTAAGGATGAGAGGCCTTGGTAAACACACCAAGATTTTATTTTTAATTTTACAAATTTTTATTTTTTAATTATAGTTTAACATACACCAAGCTTTTAATTGACACCCCTGAAGGGTTATTGTCTTGGAGCAAGGGCACACCAAATAAAACCTGCCTTCAGTCATCTTAATCCCTTACTGGATCAAAGTGGTTTGTCTCCTACTTATTACCACCTACCAGAAGAAAAGTAATTTTCCTTTTGGAGAAGATGTCATTTTCCAAAGTCACCATGATTTTTATACACAATGCTTAGCATTTATTAAAAATCACCAGGCATGCAAGGATATAAGATGAAATGATAACAAAGACAAAAACCCAAATCCATATAAGATTCAGATATGGGGATTATCAAATATGGATTCCCCATCAACTTTGATAATATAATCAAGAAAATAGATTTAAGGTGTAGAATGCCACCAGAGAACTAAAATCTTTTCTAAAAAATCAAATGGAAATTCTAAAACTGAAAGTACAATAACTGAAATTCAGAACTCAATAGAGTAATTGAACCACAGATTAGATATAGCAGAAGAAAAACTAAATGAACTGGAAGATAAGTCAGTAGACAAATCTCAGAAAGAAGCTTGGAAAATAGGTTAAAAAACACCATAAAATAAACATGGGACATGGAGAAAAGGTCTAACATACATGTGATAGAGGCTATAAAAGGACAGGAGAAGAGAGAACAAGTTAGAAACTACATTTAATGAAAAATTGACAGAAACATTTGCAAGACGCATGAGAGATATCAAACTCATGGAATGAAAAATTTCCATACCTCCCAAGCAGAATAAACAAAGAGAAAACACTCATGGGCATATATATCACAGTCAAACTGTACATGTGTGAAAACATATTAATCTTAAAAGCAGCCAGAGAAGAAATAAAATACAGGTTATCTATAAAAAAGGAGAAATAAGACTTCTCAACAGAAATGATGACTATCAGAAAAGAAAAAAAAAAAGAAAAGAAATATCACCTGCCAATGTAGAATTTGATTCCAGAAAAAAAAAAAATCCTTCAATAGTGAAACAAGACAATATTAAGATTATTTGCCACCAGGAGCCTACACTACAAAATAATGTTCTGGGAGCATGAAAATTCTTCAAGGAAAGGGAACTACATAAAAAGGTGACTATATGATAGGAGAGGGATAAACAAAGTTAACTTGTTTTAAGGACCTTGCATTTTCCTGGATGTGATAAAAGTACTAATTTATAGTAAAAGATTTGCTGAAGATATATGCTACGATGTTAAGGGTAACTAGAGGACAATAATTTAAAAATGGCTACTAACAAGCTAATAGAGGAGAAAATAGAATAATAAAAATGCTTGAGTAATCCAAAAGAAGGTAGAGAAAAAGCATAGAAGAGATGGAACAAATCTATATATATGAGCCAAGCAACCAGAATGACCGGTCCCTATGACGCGTGCTGTGGATGACGCGTGCTGTGGCCAGCCAACTGGCCTGATGGGGGTGGGGGCGACCAGCCAACTCCCGAGTCCCTTCCCCATCGCCAGGTGGCCCTATTGGGGCAGGCCGGCCGGACCCCACCCGTACACGAATTTGTGCACCTATCCTCTAGTAGAGAAATAAAATAAATTTGAACTCAAAATTATCAATAATTGTATTAAGCTTAACACACATTTACATTACATTGCAATAATTACATGAAATATAAACAGAATTAAAAGACAAAGATTACAAGTCTGGATTTAAAAACTGACTACATGATTATTACAAGAAACCCTTTTAAATACAAAGATACACCAAGATTCAAAGCAAAATATTATAAAAATCCATATGAAGCAAACACTAATCAAAAGAAAGCAGAAATAGGTTCAAATTGACTTGACAATTAAAACCATAATCAAGATTGAGAGGGACACACAGTAAATGATAAAAGAATCAATCCAGCAAGATATAGCAATTAATAAGTTTGCCCTTCCCCCAATCAATTTGCATGGTATTGACTCCAAAAGGAAATAAGCCACTTGACTGAGTCTAGAGCTTTGGTAGGCAATGCCAGATTGAATCAAACAACCCTATAGCAATTCAAACATCATCCTGTGGAGGCAAAGAAATAGGTAACACTAACAAAGCGGAAGCAGTAGAATTGTGATGCTCACAAAGTAAGCAGGACCTTAATTTAAGAACCTGACAATTGTTCTTTCTTGCTATAGCTTAGGAGGCTGCTATCTTGCAGAAGCAATCCATTCATTAAAAGTATAGCAATACAGCCGAAACCGATTTGGCTCAGTGGATAGAGCGTCGGCCTGCGGACTGAAGGGTCCCGGGTTCGATTCCGGTCAAGGGCATGTACCTTGGTTGCGGGCACATCCCCAGTAGGGGGTGTGCAAGAGGCAGCTGATCGATGTCTCTCTCATCGATGTTTCTGTCCCTCTCTCTTGCTCTCTGTAAAAAAAATCAATAAAATATATTAAAAAAAAAAAAGTATAGCAATACAAATAAAGAAAAACCCTTCCAAAAATTCTAATCATAGCTCTCATTTCTCAGGCATCTCTTACATGCCAGGCAATTAAACCATTACTTTTACATCATTTCCTTTAATTCTCTCAACCACCATGGGAGATAATAGTTATCTACCCTCTATTACCCCATAGGCCGACTAAACACAGATTTAGGTCTGAGTAAAGCACAGGCACCAAGGAAATGTGAATCATTCCTATTTAGTGAACATATCCCGCTCTGCCACGAAGATCTAAAAAGCAGCTTTTAAAATTTCAGCACAAGGTGAGCTTTATGTTTGCGTTTTGTGGGTCATATTGTTTTATTGTTGAATTACGTGGGGCAGTGGAGGAGGGAGGCTGATCTCTTTGGTGTTTTGAGGCCTCTGAAGGTCTTACCAGGCCCTGATTACAGTGCTCTTTTTACAGAGAATTCTAATAAAAATAGCTAACAGTTAAAGAGCACTTACTCTGGAGCCAAGAGATCTTTGCATATATTGGCTCACTTAATCCTGTGAAGTTAGTAGAGATGAGGAGACTGAGGTTCAGGGAATGACCTGGTGGTTAGTGCTAGAACCAGAATTCACAAGCAGGCACTCTGGCCCCAGTGTCTGTGATCTTAACCACAGCTCGTAAGTAAAACTGGGTCAGAATTTGAACTCAGGGCCCATCCAGCTCCACTGTATCCCCAAGCCACTGGGTCAGAGCGCCGGCTCTGTCATCTGCCACAGGGGCTCAGATTCCAGCTCTGTGTCTTACCAGCTGTAGGACCTTAGGCAAGTTATTTCCTGTCTCTGAGCCTCATCTATAAAGATGAAGAAAGTAAGAGCGCCCTTCCTGGCAGGCTCTTCTACAGATTAAGCGAGAGAAGGCATGAGCCAGTGGGTGCTCAACTGACATTGGAGGGGTTAGCGACCTCTGACATGATTTGCATTCACACAGACAAAAGCCTGAAACATACATCCCCGGCGGACCCTGGGACCTGCCATGAAGATCATCCGACAACCACTGGTTCCTACTGTGGCCTGACGGACAGAGTTGAGTTCGTTTACAGTTTAGGGGGAGGCCCCCTTCCCATCTTCCCCTCTCCCCGCCTCACAATTACCTGAAATAGGAGACCAGCTTAGCCTCTTGGCAAGGGAGGGAAGAGGGAAATCAGTCTAACAGAATCTGGAGGGGGGCACAGGGGATGGGGGAGGATAGAAAGACTTAGCTTCTCTTTCATGAAGGCAGGGAAAGGAGGAAAGGTATGGGATTCATTTACAAAAAGTCTCTGCCCCTGCTGCATTGTTGCAAACCCCTTAGCCCCGCTGCTTGCTTCCGAAGCAGGCCAAGAGCTGCAGAAAGAAAGAGGCATTTGAAAGCCCCAGTCCTCTGGCCTTTTCCTTGGCCGGCTGCTGCCAGCGGCTTGCACCATTTGTTACCCTTGTCACCACCCCTGTCCCCAGGGACGGGGAAGCACTGGGGGAGAGTGAGGCTGCTGGAGGAGCCTGAGAGATGACAGCTGGAAGGTGGGGGGTGGGGGAGACTTCAAAGGCTGGGAGGGATCAAAAGCAGATGGAGGGTCCCAGGCGGGAGGGGAGCTCACCTTTCCACGCCCCTGCCCCCCAGCACACTAGCTACCTTTGCTGAGAACAGTGGCCCTGCCTGCTGGTGGAGAGGACAGATGGCCAGTCAGCCAAGAGGACTGGAGAGGAGGCCAGCTCCCAGCATCTTTCAGGGGCTTAGAAATCCAAACGTGCCAACAGCAATCACAGGTTTTTCGTTGGACAGCAGCTGTGGCCCAACCTGGACATTTCTTGCCACCTCCCTCCCCCCTCCCCCCACCATCCACCCCCACTTGATTTCAATTCTAAATACATCTGCTAGGCACAAACTGGTTCTGCCCCAGTCTCCCCCGCCTCAGGGGGGAAGTTGCTCACATTAAAAGCCCAGGATTGTCCCCCTCCTCCCTCTCCGTCTACTCTCATATCCAATCCATCTCTGGGTGTCATCAAGTGTACCTCCTAAATATCCATGGAACTCACTGACTGCTCTCCACCTCCATGGCCATCACCCTCTCTGCCCTGGACAGCTCCCACAGGCTCTGCACTCACCTCCTTGAGGCCACGGTGGCCTCGGTCCAGGTTGTTCTCAGCGCAGAGGCCTGAGGGACTGCAGACAACATAAATGAACCTGCGTCCTCACCTTACCCTCGCTTACAACCGCCAAGGCTTCCCGTTATTCTGAGACTGAAGCCAAGACACAGCCTTGATCAGGCTTTCCTTCCGTCCATGTCTTGTTCTAGCACCAAGGCCTGTGCACCTGCTGTTCCCTCTGCTTGAATCACCACTCCCTCCTGCTGACCCCTCAGAGGTCTCAGCTCTAGTGTGATTTCCCAGGCCCTCCCTGAGCATAGCCCGTGCCTCTAGGGCAGCGTCCACAGGCCCACATCCCACCCTCTCACAGAGCAGTCACTATAACAAATTTTCCAGGCGAATGTAAGTTATTCATTGGTCTTCAGACTATAAGCAACCTGAGGGCAGGGATATTGTCTGTTTTGTCACCAATTACATTCCCCAAATCTTCTGCAGGGCCTGGCCCTTGAGAGCTGTTTAATAAATATTTGTGGCATAATAGGTGAATTTACTGTATGAATAAATGTATTCATTCAGCCAGTATGGACGGAGTTCCTGCTATATGGGCTGGTCACTGCTATTGCTACCACCCCAGATGGGATACTCATTTATATGCCTGCCTGGCCCCTCTAGGCATGAGTTTGAGACCCCTTGGTTCACTCTTCTTCCCAGTGTTAGGACAATATGTAGGACATGGTCAGAAGGATGTGGATGTTGGATGCTACCATCCCCAGGCCATCCCAGAAAGGAGAAGTGGTCTAAAAGTTCCAGGTGACACAAGGTACTCGTTAATTGTGGTTATGAGTCTATTAAGCTCTGCCTGGCTGCCATGTCTTTTGTAGTCTTGCTCCACCCTATCCCCCCATAGTTTATTATTTCCAGCTTTATTAAAATGTAATTGACATATTATGTAAGTTTAAGGTGTACATGAGATGATTTGATACATGTACATGTACATATTGCAAAATTATCTCGGTGGTCCTGCTTGGAGCTAAGAAAGCAGGAGGAGAAAGTAGGAACTTCCAGAGACTCAGCATGGAGCCATCACTAAGAAGGAGCATGCAGGAGCAGTGGGGCCCTGGGTTTGGCTTGGTAGGTCTGGTGGCAATAGCATTCTTTCTTTCTTTGGGGGAACTGTGTCTCCCCTACTCTCAGACAATGTGGCTTGGGTGGGGCTGACCCTGAGCCTGGCAATTAGCAACTCCCATCCCCCCATCGACAGTGACTGGCTCAGGGGTAGGGGTCACGAGTCAATGGAAGCTAATGAGAGGCCCAGGGTGAGCTCCTGCAGAAGAGATACCCTTTCCTGCTGGGCATGAGCCTTAGGAGGTGCCTATGGGGAGCTGCTGGCAATACAGGGACATGGCCTACATTTGAATAGCACTATCTTAAAAGACTGTGACCCCCATTCTGGTCACATGTGCATCACATCTTTGGAGCTCAGTGTGAAAGTTCGAGTAGAAATCAACTACCTACCAGTGAAATTTGGGGGCTGCTGTTACTGTGGCCTACTTCGGTGTCCCCGGGAAGACCCCACATGCTACAATGGTGCAGGCACAAGCCTCTTCTCCTGTCCACATCCCTATCCCTCCTCCCCACCTCCTTTACAACAGGGAAGGTATCACTTAATAGAAGCTGTGGGGGCAGGGCTGGGATACATAGGCAACCGTCTGCTCAGATGAACAAGGTACTTTCAGTCTCCTCTCCAAAGGTTATGAAGAAAGCAGATAAAGTAGGGACACAGTGGATGCTAAATTCATTCACTGATTCATTCATTCATTCATTCATTCAGGCTGCCAATCATTTGGCATCTATTCATATCGCATACAGAAAATGAAAGTCTGCTCTTTTTACTAACTTATTTCACTTTTTTTTTTTTTTTTTTGAAGGCCAAGGCCTGTTTTAGGCACGGGGAATACAACATCAAATCAGACAGACCTGCTTCCTGCTCTCATAAAGTTGAGATCTAGAGTGGGGCTTGCTATCCAGTCTTAGGTGTCATTCATCAGGCGTGACTCCAGAGAGCTGGGATATGGACAGCCTAGTCTCATAGCTGTGTCTCCTCAAGCTGAGAAAATAACTGCATTAACTTTTCTTTCTTAAGATAAAAATTTAACCACCTAGGTAATACCTCAAAACATTTGTAAATAAATTAAAAAATTTTAGATAAAACTAAAGTTGCCTTTGACCACCATATCCCAATTACTAACAGGATGAATAGCTCTGAAGACCTTTCTCTGGACATCAACATACACAAACGGTCAATTACTAGTATGTCTCTATGTACAGTATTTTATCAACATGTTTTAAACAATGTCATCGATCCGTACATCCTATTCCAAGACTTTTTTTTCACTCTAATCATAAAACTATCTATTTTAAAAAATATTTATTTCATTAATTTAAAGAGAGGAAGGGAGAGGGAAAAAGAATTAGAACCATGGATGAGAGAGAAACATCAATCAGCTGCTATCTGCATGTTCCCCACTGGGGAGGAGTCAGCAACCAAGGTACATGCTCTTGACCAGAATCAAACCTGGAACCCTTTATTTCAAGGGCCAATGCTCTATTCACTGAGCCAAACTGGTTAGAGCATAAACATATCTGGATTTTTTTTCATGTCAGGATGCAGAGATCTAGCTTATTCTTTTTCCCTGCAGCTCAGCATTCCCAGGTATGTCTATACCCCAGTTCCTTTCAGCCAACTTCTATTATTATAACCAATGTCACACGGATGGCCTGGGACAGACATTCCTGGGCACACAATCATGGAGCTCTCTAGGTGTGATACCCCAAAGTAAAATTGCTGGGTCTACCTTTGAAATTGTCAAGGACACTGACAGAGTGGCTGATCCAATTTATATTCCCAAATAGTTGTGTCCTGTCCTCACCCTTGCGTTGTTTCTATTCCCTGAGCTGAAAGCTTTTATCCAAAACCCTCATAGGAACACATAGCAATTATTTAAATACGCCTCCTCAGAGTCAGCTCCTCACCAACATCGTTCAGCCTGATGTTGTAGGGAGTCCTGTGGGGAAGGAGAACCAGCCCGGGTCTAGAATCTTAGCTTCAGACTAAGCTCTCCCACCCAGGCGGATATATTCTCTCCATGGGAACTTGGTGCAGAATAAAAATGGTTGAGGGAGAGTTTTATCACACTCCCCTCATTCCTAATAGCATATGAAACAAGGGCCCTTTGTTTTGGCTAATCCAGTTTTGCTGTCCACGGGATATATTTTTAAAACTTTTTATTTTGACTTCATTATAGATTCCTAACAAGTTGTAAAAAAAAATAGTACAGAGAGGTCTGGGGTATCCTTCCCTTAATTTCCCCCCAGTGATCATATACTACACAACTGGAGCGCAATATCAACACCAGGAAATGGATATGGGTGCAATGTGTGATCGTGTAAAGCTCGGCATCATTTTATCACACCGATACAGAGAACTACCGGTATTCCATCACCACCAACATCTCCCTATGCTGTCCCTTCCCAGGCTCACCAAGCCCCGCCCCCAGCACCTCCAATCCCTGGCAATCACTAATCCGATCTCCAACTCTAAAATGTCATTTTGAGAATGTTATGTAAATGCAATCATACAGTATATAACCTCTTGAGATCGGCTTTTTAAAAAACATGACTCAAGTCCATATGCCTGCATTTTACAATGCGCTTTCCCAATATTCCCTAGGCCCACAGAGGCAGCCTTCAAAAAGTACCCAATGTGCGGTGACCAACCGGGACAGGACCACACACATTCTGCTGATTTCAGGTTGGGTTCAACAGGGCCCTGGAGCGAGATGCAGAACTTTATAGAACATTTCTCAAGCAGAGCCATAGAAAAAAAAAAAAAAAGAAAAACCCAACCCAACCCACAACCGTCAAAACAAAGCACAAAATGAAACACCGTGACGTTGCCTGTAAGGGAAGGCCCGGCCCTGCCAGTGATGGCTGGAGAATGTCAAGTGCTGGAGGCGACGGGGAGCCCCAGCACGGGCCCCCCAAGAGACAGGAAAGGAAGCTGCAGGCTGCAGGCTGCATTCTCTTCGGTTACAAAGGCATTTTGTTTTGACTTTACATCCTCTGCCCTTTGTGGATACCACACAAGCATCGCTGCCCGTCACTGTTCCTCTCCTTCTTGCTCACCCAACCACAACCGACCGCAATGACCTGAACCCATTTTAAACTATCGTAAGCCATGGAGAGACTCATTCTGAAACTCCAGACGAGGGCATTTTAATTAACTGAAGGGGAATGGATGGAAGGAAAATACTGGAGAAATGATGAGAGAAACTGAATGCTAAAAACTGAATATTAGAATACCTTCACGCTCCCCAAATCCTTATTCGTGCCCCCAGGAAGCAATGACCATTACCTGGAGGTAAGAGTAGTCCACATGCAGTAAGTGCTGTCTAGGAGCCAGGCACTGTTTTAAATGCAATTCACGTTTGAGCTCACTTAGTCTTCCCAGTAGCCCCTAGAGGGGAGGGAAAACTCGGATCCCATCTTATAGAGGAGGAAAGCGGGGACTGGAAGTTCAGGTCACTTGCCTAAAATCAACTCTAAGTGGCAGAGATGGACTTAAAGCCAGGATGTCTGGCTCTGAATGTTCTCCTCTCCTGCCATCTGCCACCGACAGCAGCAGATGTCTTAAAATTAATCTTCCCTAATGACCGATCTCCTCTGATTACATCATTACCCTGCGTTTTTAAATGTTTTTCTTCTTGTTTTGAGGCTGCCTCAATTTTATATAATCTCATACAGTGAGATTTTTCTTTTTCCTCCTTGTTTGTACTTTTTGTTCTCTCTTTTTTTTAATGAAAAATCTCAAACATATGCAAAAGCAGACAGAATAGAAAAATGAATCACCAAACACCAATGACAACTACTTTCAAGATTTTTTTTTAAAGGTTATTTATATTTTATTGATTTTTTATAGAGAGAAAGGGAGAGAGATAGAGAGCTAGAAACGTCAATGAGAGAGAAACATCGACCAGCTGCCTCTTGCATACCCCCTACCGGGGATGTGCCCGCAGCTTGATTGGAATCGAACCTGGGACCTTTCAGTCTGCAGACCGACGCTCTACCACTGAGCCAAACCGGTTTCGGCTACTTTCAAGATTTTATCACATGAGTCTCTTCTAAGCTTTTTTATTTGTTTATTTTTATCTTCAGTGAAGTTTTAAAACCAATTTTGAATTTGAAGTCTTTTCTCTCTGCCACATTGCATTAGAAAATATGGACATACCTAACAAAATTCACATCCACACCTGTGCTATCTTAAAAACGATCCATACTCTACCTCTCCCCCAACTGTCTCCATGTGGCCTTTTAAGGCTGGTTTGTAAGATTGGGATCTAAACAGAGTCCATGTGTTACATGTGCTTAGGTACATTTACTTAATCTAGAATAGCCTCCCCTCCTTTTTATGCAGACTATTGACATGTTGACGAAACTAGGTTGTTTTGCAGAATATCTCACGTTCTGGATTTTTCTGTTTGCTTTCCCATGGTGGTGTTAACTTATTTCCCACATATTTACTTTAAAATTAAATTAGGTTCACAGTAATTGAAGGGTGGGGCAGTAATGCTTCGAAGTTCTTCCCGCTCATTGCATCAGAAGGGGCACAGCGTCCAGGTGCCCCTTCTACGGATATGAATAGGGGTCAGTGGGTGTGGGTGGCGACACTCTCCTTCTATTTTAAAGTTCCCCATAAACCTCTGATCTAATGGTTTCATCAGACTTATGGGATGAATCAATTATTTCATTAGGGGCTTATAAATTTAAAAAAAATTAAGGGAGAGAGAATATTAAACACATTCATGGTAAATTGCTGTCACAAATCTTTCTTCACTGCAGTCCCTAACCAGTGAAGCCAGCTGGAGCCAGGAAGAGTGGGGTGACTATGCAGGCTCCCTCGGGTGCTTAGGTGCCTGGGTCAGACCCCAGCTCTGCCACTTCCTAGTGGAATGGGATCTGGCTTGACATGTCTGCCTCAATTTTCTCATCTTTCCAGTGGGGATACAAATGGTAGCACATCCTAGGGCTGTGGTGAGGATGAAATGACATACTATTTGTGTAGTTCTTAGAACAGAACAGGATCACAGGAAACGCTTTTCTCCACCCTACATGGGAAAGGCCAATCCTCCTATATAATAAAAGAGAAACATGTAAATTGACCATACCTCCACTATGCTCACCAGCCAATCAGGAGTGAGTACGCAAATTAACCCAACAAATATGATGGGTTAATTTGCATACACAGGCACCAGGCAGAGAGCAGAGTGGGAGAGCAGAGAGGGAGAGCTAGTGGCTTGGGGGAGGACTTGGCAGAGTGGGAGGCTGTGGGAGGGAGACAGAGTAGAAAGGGAGCGTGGGGAGGACCAGGAATGCTGGGAATCGTAGTTCTGGTGGCAGATGGATCTTTTAGACCACATGTGTCAAACACAAGGCCCGCGGGCCAAATCCAGCCCGCCAGGCCTTGCAATGTGGCCCGCACCGCGCTGTCATCACTGCACTCCGCTGTCAGTTTATGACATTGTCAGTTTATGACTGTTCAGTAAACCATTCGGCCCGTGATTTAGGCTGGATTTTAGATTTTGGCCCCTTCTCTGATTGAGTTCGACACCCCTATTTTAGACACTAGAGCAAAGTGAGCCTGGAGCAAGTTACTATTGCAATGGGGGATGGAGGGAAAGCAAAGGTGAGAGACATTAAGTAAAATCAGACTGTCTAGGAAAAATTAAAAGGAAGATATTCTAAAACTTCCAGGAAATCTCCACCAATGAAGCAAAGAAAAAAAAAAGCCTCTATTATTCTGTGAGCAATGAACCAAACTGGGTTGGGGTCTCAGACAATTCACTCATATGACTGCAAAGACAGACAGAAACTCCCAGATTGGAGAGGGTGCAGCTCGGGCTGAGGGACCCCTTTCCTCTCCCACCCTGGGCATGAATCTTCCTGCACCGGGCCCCTAGTTGTTAAACAAATGTCCGAAGGTCCCTCTGCTAATGAGACAGGCCGAGCTGGAGCAGAAACCTCGTGCCCCTGCATTACGTGAAGTCGATGGAATGTTTTCCCACATTTGGAAAATAATTGCAAATAATTAGGGAAAAACACCTTTTGGCCATAATGACTTCTGGATGGCTTAATATAACCCAGAAGCCAAGGCCCCACACAACGTGGGCCTTGAGCACCCCTTCATTCTCATCGCCTTACTGCCTCTCCTGCAGGGACACTGCCTTCTGCAATTATCTACTCAGGTATCTCATGGTTTTCCACTTGCTGTTCCTGCCACCACAATTCCTCTTCCCCAGCTCTTTTCCTGACTCACTCCCTCACTCCACTTAGGTGCTTTCTCAGATGTCACCTCCTCAGGAATGACTTCCCTGAGCATATTATCAAACCCATGCCCCCACTTCTCCAGCCCCTCCCCCCACTCCCTGCTTTCCATTCCCCAGTGATGCTGTATTTGTCTTTACAAATCTGATCGCTATCTTAAGTTATGCTGCATATGTATTCCACCACTATCTGGGGGTGGGGATGGGGCCTTGCATCCTTGGCATCTAGGGCCGAAACTGTAAATGGCACTAAGTCAGCCAATAAGTAGTAGTTAAATGAATGCTGACTAAGGACCCCACAGCCTCATATCCTATACACAGAATATCGCACGCACCATTCATCAACAGCACTTACAATATTTAACGTTTTGTAACATGCGTGACCTTCCGCATTCCCAGCCCCACGTTTAATAGTAAACTGTATTCTAACGGTGTCTGTGCACAAAAGTGGGAGGAGTTTCCAAGGTCTTAGTGAAGGCTAACCTCCACAGCCTGAAGCAGGGATCCCCCTTCTGAGATCTGCCCTTGGCCAGGTTTAAAATTCCACCAGAACCTGCTGGGAAAATCTAAACAACCCCCCAAAGGATGCACCGTGGGTCTGAAACAAGTGTGGGGCTCTGAGTTACGTTGGCTCCTCTGATGACGCTTCAGCGGATGGCAGCACTGAAGAACCCTGGGAGTCTGTCATCTCCGATATTCACAAGGACTGAAGTCAAATATTCATTCCATAAACACTACAGAGCACCCACTGTGTGACAGGCACTGATCTAATTCCTGGTTATCCAGAAGGGGGCAGACAGACGGCACCGCTGACACCCGGAACCAACAGCCTGGTAGATTTCACTGCGGATCATGGAATTCACTGGTAAAATCCAGCTAGCAGTTCCCGTTACCTGAACACAGACAAGACCGAGGGGCCTCCGAGGCAATCTTCACACTGAGAAGGGCTCCTCATGTGCCAGCACTACGTTAGGTGTTTACATATACTGGCTTATTTAATTCTCAAAACAACCCATGAGATAAGCAGTACTGTCTCCTTCTTTTACAGAAGAGGATGCCGAGCTCCAGGAAGAGGAAACAACCTGCGGGGGACATAGAGCTACGCCGGGGGCTGGCGCTAACTCATCCTTCAGAGCAGAGGTTCTCAGTGGGGGCGATTTTGTCCTCCAGGGGTCGCTTGGTAATATCTGGAGCCGTTGTTGGTGGTCGCACTTGGGGGAGGGTGCTACTGGGACCTCGTGGGAGGAGGTCAGGTCAGGCATGCTGCCAAACATCCTGTACTGCATAGCACGGTCCCCACGACAAAGAAGCATCAGGCCCCACATGTCCCAAGAGCCAAGGTTGAGAAACCTGTTTCTGAGCAATGTTTGTTCCTTGCCACCTTGGGGTGTATGCACAGCTGTTCCCTTCGCCCCGGATGCTCACCCTGCCTCTCTCACTTTTAGGTTTCTGCAAAAATGTCGCAATGTCACTGCTTCCAGGAAGCCTTCCCTGATCTCTCCTGGTACCACCACCTCCCTTATTGGATTAGCTGTCACCGCACCCCCAGCTCTGCATTCATGGCTTTCGTTACCACTGCAATGAATAATGAGCTGAGTATTTAGCTGTGTCATGCTCACCTCTCCCATTAGGCGCTATACGGTAGCCATGAGCCACCTGTGGTTTTTGAATATCTGAAACATGGCTAGTCCAAACGAAGATGTGTCCCAACACACCCTGGATGCCAAAGACTTAGTACAAAAAAAATAAATAAATAAAGTAAAATCTTGTATTAGTAATTACAGAAATGTTGAAATGATAATTTAGGTAAAATAAAATATATTAACATTAATTTCTCTCCCTCTCTCTCTCTCTCACGCACACATACACACAATCCTCATTTGAGACTATGCTATGATTGATTTGAGAGAAAGAAACATCGATGTAACAGGGGAACATTGATCTGTTGCCTCCATACGCACCTGGACTGGGGATTGAACCTGCTACCATTTTGGTGTATGGGACGATGCTCCAACCAACTGACCTACCTGGCCAGACTCTCTATATTTTTTAATGTGTCTACTAGGAAATTTAAAATGACATATGTGGCTCACATTTCTAACTCCCATTACAGTTCTATTGGACAATGCTGCTTGAGACCTTAATATGTCTCACAAGGATAAGAGCCTAACAAGACTGTTCCCACTCAATAGCCAAGATTTGGAAGTAGCCCATGTGCCCATCAATAGGTGAGTGGATGAAAAGCTGTGGTGCATCTACACATGGAATACTACTTGGCCATAAAAAAGAAGGAAATCTTACCTTCGGCGACAGCATGGATGGACCTGGAGAGTATTATGCTAAGGGAAATAAGCCAGCCAGAGAAAGACAAGTATTGTAGAATTTCACTTATATGTAGAATGTAATGAACAAAATAAACAAACAAAACAGAAACAGACTAATAGATACAAAGAACAGACTGATAGATATCAGAGGGGAGAGGATGGGGGTGGAAAGATTAAGTAAAAACAACAATAACAACAACAAAACCCTCATAGAAACAGACAACAGTATGGTGATTGCCAGAGGAAAAGGAACGCGGGGGAAGGTAGAAGAACACAAATGGGACATACTTAAATGGTGAAAGACGAGACTTGACTTTGAGTGGTGAACACCCAATACTATATACAGACGATGTATTGTAGAACTGTACACTTGAAACCTATATTCTTTATTAACCAATGCCACCCCAATACATTTAATAAAAATGAATGAATGAATGAATTAATGAAAGAAAAGGGAGTGGTTGAATAAAAAAAAAAGAACACTGCACCCACTCTATCCCTAGACCTAACAACAGTGCCTGGCACAGAGTACATGCTGACTAAATATTCGGAAGGAAGGAAGGAAGGAAGGAAGGAAGGAAGGAAGGAAGGAAGGAAGGAAGGAAGGGTAAGAGATATATTAGTAAGAGCTTGTTTGGTTGGTATCCTGGTTTCAGGAACAGTTTGCTTATATATTGCATTTTAAAGCTCTCCAAACATTCACCAGGGGATACACTTCACCTGTCTAGTTCGGGTCAATACAGACACCAGCTTTCTCTTCAGACACAATCCAGCTGGTTCCCTTGCTTCCTTTGCTGAGTCCACACCCCAGGAGAGAGGATGAGGCTTGAGAGAAACATCCTAGAGAAACAGCCAGAGACTCCCACAAAAGTCAACAGACAGTGGCTTGGGAAGTCTGTCAACCTTGACTGAACACACACATTCTAGAAAGGGCCACTCGTACTTGCAGGGAATGGCATGGCAGACAGGAGCCAAGGAGGGCAAGGCTGTGCCAAGCTGGGGGAGTCAAGAGGCCAAGAAGAAGTGTCTGGGAGGCTGAGCAAGCCTGGGCCCGAACCAACCAGGTGGGGTCACCTGTCTCCGTCCTGAGCCAAGGAAAACAGTTCTCTGAGACACGCCGAGAAGCAGGCACACGAGGTCAGACTCAGGAGCTGTGCGGCCTGGGGGCCCAGGCAGTCATGGCCCTGGGGGGGCTGTGACTCTGCATCCCTCTTGGAGGCTGCCCCTTCGAGGATCAGGGCTCGGGGGCCCCCGCTGGCCCCAAAGCTCTAATTAGGGCCCACTTCTGGGTGGGGAGAAGGAATTAAGAATTTGTGGGGGCCAGAAGAGAAAGAAACCAAGCTTGGTGTCTTGGCCCCTTTAAATGGGGCTTTAGATGCTCAGGAGTGAGTAGGCTGTGAGCCTGCACCCCAGTCCTGGTGCTCGAATTACCATCTGACCTTGAACAAGACCGACATGTCACACTTAGAAAGGGTTCACAACTGAGGCCCGGCTCAGTGCCAGGTGCTTGACATACAGTGCCTAACAATGACAGTTAATACTCAATACCGCAGGTCAGCGACCCAGAGGGCAAGTGGCAGAGGCAGGATTCCAGCCCAGGCAGCTCCAGTTCTGTCCACCCCTTCCACGAGTGTGAACCCCATCTCTGCTACTTCCTTGCTACATCAAGTTGGGAAACTGTAGTACACCATTAACTATGATTTATCCAACATTTACCAAGTTCCGGTCACTCACTGCTCTAAGTATTATTACTCACTGAACATATTACTCACTGAATCCTCAGGACAACCCTTGGCTGTTATTGCCCCATAAACTCGAACTTAGGCAAAACGGCTCCCATGGAACCACTACAGAGGCTGGAGAACACAGGCTCCAGAGCCACACTGCCTAGCTGGAGTCCCAGCTGGCAACTTGATGGTACCCTCTTTGGACCTCATTTTTTTAAATCTCTAAAATGGGAATAATAACAGTATGTTCCAATGGGGTTGTTGTGAGAGTATCCTACATAATAAAATAATAGTATGCAAATTGTCCCCTATACTGGAAGATTTACCATGGGGCGGGGCCGGCCAGGGGGAAGGGAGGGAGTACCTGGCTGGTAGCCAGAAGCCACTAGGGACCCTACCAGCGCATGCATTCCATGCATTGGGCCTCTAGTTAAATTCATAAATGCTTGAAAGTGTTTAGCAGAGTATTTGGCAAAGAGAAAGTGTTCAAAGAAGAGCCCAATATCCATCATGCCTGCAATACCTGGGCCGCAGGAGAGCTGACAAGTCAGACTCCCCAGGGAGGGGTGGGAGGCAGAACCCAAACTCAACCTCCAACCCTCCAGCCCCTGCCCGCCCCGGGTACTTCGTGTGGACACCTGCCTCCCTTCAGCAGCTACCTGCAGGCCCTCCACACCCCACACCACCCAGGCCTCCTCCTTAAGCCCCGCTGACCAGCTCCAGCGGCCGGTGTGGCGTTCGTTCCCAGCCTCCACACGCCCAGAGTGAGATTTTAAAACATAAGCCTGACCTTGTCATGCCCCCGTTAAAACCTCTTTAATGACTCCCCATCACTCTTGGGCCCAGTTCCAAACTTTCACAGGGGTGAAAAACAGTGGCTTTCAAAATCTTTGAGGCTCACAGTAGAAACACATTTTACAATGCAGTGCAGTGTACACCTTTATAAAACTTGAAATAAAACTTTCAAGAAACCACACTGAACTCATATGCGACACCCATGAGCACTTTCTATTCCATTTTTTTTTCTCCTTAATTTCCCTAGTGCTGGCTGTGGCCCACCAAGTTCATTTCATGACCCACTGATACACTGAGACCTGCAGTCCGAACGGCGGCGGCTTTAGAACTCTCAGGCCCCCCTTAGGCGTCATTTCTCCTGACCCACTCCTGGCAGCCCACGTTCTGGTCATGCCGAGGCCCCAGCATCACGTTCCCTCTTGCCACTGGGCCTTTGCACATGCTGTTCCCCCTGCCTAAAGCAGTCGTCCTACTTGTCCATACGGCCTAGCCAAAGGCTACCTCCAGTCCTCACTTCGGATCAATTGAATTAAACATTTCTGGGGGTGAGGCCTGAACATCAGCATCTTTAAAACTCCCCAGTGAGTATCCAGAGCCCCCCTAGGTCCAAGAACTCACCCTGTTTCATTTCTTACACAGCATGCAAGACAATCTAAAGTAGCTCATGTGTTTGTTGATTTGTTTGCTTGTGTTGGATTTATGAATATGCCTGTCCCTTCCCCCGGGCTGAGGAAGGTGCTACACATGTGATACTGGATTGGTCTTCAGCCAAACCTCCGAGAAACAAGATGGAGACGAAAAGTCAGCTTTCTGGCGGCAACTTCGCAGCACCTCCCAGGATGCTAGCTTTCTTTCCAGTAGCTGCTGAAAAGCTCACTCATTTAAACCTACAAAATACACCCCAAATCCAGCATGGCTTAGATAGCAGAATGGTGATTAGGGAAGGCCCCAGAGCAGGGCTGGCAAATGTTTTCTGCAAAAGGCCATGCCATATTTCTGTGAATATTTTAGGCTTAGTGGGTCACAGCGTCTCTTTGCAACTGCTCAACTCTGCCATTGGAGTTCTAAAGCAGCTCCATGTAAACGAATGAGGATTGTCTTGTCTCAATAAAATTTTATTTACAAAAACAAGCAGTGGGCCAGATTCGGTCCTTGAGACATAGCTTGTCCATCCCTGAACTGGAGTGCAAGGCTTAAGGGCTGGATTAATGAGGCTCAGTGATGTAGCTTTAGGCAAGTCATTTAACCTTTCCGTGCCTCAGTTTCCACATCCATTAAGCTAGAAAGTATCTCGTTCACAGGGTGTTTGGGGGGAGGATTAAATAAATTAATGCATGAGAAGAACTCCAGATAGTACTTGACATTCAGTAAACACATCAACACATCTTAGCTGCCTTATTATCACTGTCTGGAAGCAGAGAGTCCTGAGATCAATCCTCGATACACCTCTTACCAGGGTGTTCCTTGGGCAAAGTGTCTCTCTCAGCCCCCATCTCCTCAGCTGTAAAATGGGATGATAATAGTAGCTGCCCTCAGGGTTGCTATGGGAGGAAATGAGCAAAGATATGCCAATTACATAGTAAGTGCTCCACAGCCGAAGTCAATAGTACTGCATTATTCCCCAGAATAACATGACAGAAAAAAATAGAAGAAATCAAAACAAAACTTGGGTGGATTGCAGCCCCTGCTGTGGGCTCAGGCTCCGGACCTGGCCTGAATCTGGTAGGTGCGGCTGGAGGGGCCCTTTTTTGTTTTCTTGCAGCTTTTTCCACACAACCCCTATTGAGATTTCAGAAGGCAAAGAAAAGCACTGGGCAAGCAGTTTCCAGCACTCCCCTGCGCCACCCAGTCTGCATCCTGCAGACTTCAGTGGGACTGGATGCCTGGAGATTTTCAGAGAGAAAAGATGCCCTAGATCAGTGGTTCTCAATCTTTCTAATGCCGCAACCCTTTAATACAGCTCCTCAAGTTGTGGTGCCTCCCAACCATAAAATTATTTTCGTTGCTGCTCATAACTGTAATTTTGCTACTGCTATGAATCGGAATGTAAATATCTGTGTTTTCTGATGTTCTTAGGCTCTACAGCTGCAGTTCTCGACCGTCTAAGACCATGGAAAAACACAGATATTGAAAAACCAAAAATCAAGTAAAAGCAAACCTAAATTAATTTGTTTAGGCACAAATTACCTTGGGGAAAAAGCGTGGAAGCTAAAAAGGTCAGAAGTTGGCAAACCATGGCCCAAAGGTCACATCTGGCCCACTTGCTGAGGTGTAAATAAAGTTTTATTGAAACACAGCCATGCCCTTTGGTTTACATATTTCTATAGCAGCTTTCATGCTATGTTGGTGGAGTTGAGTAGTTATAATGGAGACTGCATGGCCCTCAGAGCCATAAAAATTTATTATCTGGCCCTTTACAGAAAAAATTAGTTGACCCTTGTGACAACACAGGAAAAATAAAGATTATGCTATATCCACAAGCGAACTACTATTTGTAATGAGACAGAATAGCTCTAGATATGTTGACATGGAAAAGTGTCCAAACATAGAAGTGGAAAATAGTAAGTTACGGGGTACAAAGTCTGATCCTATTTTTGTAAAAAGAAAACGACACAAATTTGCAGGATGGCGAGTGGATATATTAAAACCCATCTGCAAGTGCCCCCTCCAGCCCCTGAAGGAGGTCCTGCTGAAGAGGAACCCGGGGATCGTCTGCCTTTTACTCCCTGTACTTCAGGGTCATCTTAATGTCTTCGGATGAGCATGCTACTTACCTTTGTAATTAAAAAGAAAACCAGTAAAGGAAAGCCAGTCACAAGAAACCTGAGCCCTAAAGAACGTAAAAGCTGCTGGGGAAGGAGTTTGTCAAGTGTGGCTCTTAAGCCTCTTCAGATTCTCTAATCGCTAAGCTGGGGCCTGGCTGACACACAGCAGGTGCTCGTTAAATGTACGGTGACCGTGTGAACAAGTGTTGAAGAAAATGAATAACACAGTAAAATAATGAGAGAAAAAAAGATGGAAAAGAAAAGAAAAAACCTAGTTCTCTCTGTTCACCAGCAAGTGCCAAGACATCAACCCAGGCTGAGAAAATGGCCACAGGATGCGCTGATATTCCAGTCTGACCTTTACTATAACCAAAGTTACTGTTCCTGCTTCTTCCTTACCCCCAAATCAAAGAAAACAAACAAACAAAGACACCGAGAATAAGTCCTCTGCCAAAAAATGTCCGGCTGGCAGCCCACCAGCCCAGCCTCCCTTGGGCCTCGTGTACGCCTCGTAACAACCGCGCACCATCAGAGCCTGGTGCCCTTGGGGTCCCATTCGGGACTGACGTGAACTCACGCAGTTCAAGGTCGAGAATGAGATCACGAGGAGGACGAGGTGGCACTGGGTGTTTCCTGGTGTGTGGGGAACGACACCAGGAAACACAAGTTTCTTCGTTTGCTCACCCGCTCAGAGGACGGAGCATCTGTTTATGTTATTGCTGTTTTAGCACAGGTCGCTCATCAGCATGGTATTTCTGGAGAGAGGCAGCACAAAAATCACGTTAATGTAATCCCTCAAAGGGAGCTGGCTGCCCAGAGCCTGTCTGCTACGCAAGTCTTTTGTCCATAAACCACAAGTTGAAATGAGATGGAATTTAGAGAAAAACACAGCTGTGTGGGTTTCAGGATTGCTCCTTTACTGTAAGCTCCTGAATTTACTGATTTTATTTATCTTAATTGTTCTCCTTTCTCTGTCCCTTTCCCTACCCCACCCCCCGCTCTCGTCCACAAATATTTATTGACATTTTACCACATGCCAAGCATTGTTATAGGTTTGGGAGATGGAACAATAAACCAAACTCCTAGCCCTACTGGAGTTGACATTCTGGTGGGAGAGACAGACCATAAATTGGGGGACACATACATATTCTAGACAGGATGACCAGGAAGGCCTCTTGGAAGAGGTGATGTTTGAGCAGACACTTGATGTGGATTAACAAGTGATACAACAAGGAGATAAGGATGAACCACCAGGCAGAACAGCATGTACCAAAGCCCTGAGGCAGACGTGAGCCAGGCGTGTTTAAAGAATAGAAAGCATAACAGAGCAGTTGGGATGTGATGGTGAATGGAAAAGGGGGTAGGAGGGCACAAGGAAGGAGTAGCCAGGGGCCGGATTGCACGGGGCCTTGTAGGCCTTGGCAAGGTAAGAACATTGGGAATTCCCTGCGAGGTTCTTAACAAGAGTGGCATGATCGTTCTCAATGAGAGGTTCTTGGTTTAGTCACAAAACCCATGCCTATTAAAGGAAACTTGTAAATCACAGGAGAGAACAAGGAAGAAAAAATGCCATGAGTGATCTTAACAGCTACACCAGTGGTTCTCAACCAAAATGATTTTACCCCCGAAGGGAAACTTGGCAATATCTGGAGACGTTTTTGGTTATTATAACGGGAGGAGGAGCTGGGTGCACTGGATGCTACCGGCATCGAGTGGACAGATGCCAGGGATGCTGCTAAACATCCTCTGACGAACAGGACGGCCCCACAACAAAGGACCAATGTCAGTATTGCCGAGATGGAGAAGCCCCACTCCAGACCAATGTTTGAAACATTTCATCTACCCCTAACCTCACTAGTTCCTTTATACTTGCTTGTTTTTTAAAATATATTTTATTGATTTTTTACAGAGAGGAAGGGAGAGGGATAAAGAGCTAGAAACATCGATGAGAAAATCATCGATCAGCTGCCTCTTGCTGGGGAATGTGCCGGCAACCAGGGTACATGCCCTTGACCGGAATCGAACCTGAGACCTTTCAGTCCACAGGCCGACGCTCTATCCACTGAGCCAAACCGGTTTCAGCAATGTTGGTTTTTTTTTTTTTTTTTTTTTTTTTTTTTTTTTTTTTTTTTTTTTTTTATGTAGATAAGCACCTACTGAATTTTCTGTGTTGATGTGCCCTTTCCACAGAACAAAAAACAATTATTCCCCAAGATTTTTACAAATACCCATGATGGCATCACATTCCTTAGGGTTGGGTATCATAACTCATGAACATGTTGTGGTGGTGATGGGCACAGCTTCTGGGCCTCTCCTACCAGCTGAGTTAACAAGAGGAGTTACTGAGCCTGGGACCTCAGTTTCCACATGCATAACACGGATTGAGAGTAAACCTGTCTCAGAGGGTCATCATACAGATGAAATGAATTAGTGTATGCAAAGCAGCAAAAGTGGCACATTATTAAGTACTGGAAAAATATTAGCTATTATGATTACTCAACTATCTCTCCTTTACTTTTTCTAAGTTTTAATATTAGAAATAATGCTGTTAAAATATTTTTTAAAAAATAGAGTTCCAAGACTTCAAACTTGGTTCTCTTAGAGTGGAATGATATTTGAAAATTGAATTATATGACTTGTGCAAAACTAAAACATAATGAAATGGAAATATTGATGAAGTACCATTTTCCATGCATTTAGACACAGAATGACTTACTTTCATTTCCCTGGGGAAATCTCTTAAGTTTTGCATCTTAAAATAACTGGGACTGCAACCTCTTCCATTAAAATCTCAAAATGGCCTGCTTCCATGCTGACCTGGTGTGAGGTTCTTTAGAGGGAGTGACTTAAACAAAACAAACAAACAAACAATATATATATATATATATATATATATATATATATATATATATATATATATATTTTTTTTTTTTTTTTCATAGAAAGATGAGAGAGAGGATAAGAAACCTCCTGCAAACCCTGCACTGGGGATCGATCTCATAACCCGGGCATATGCCCTTGATCGGAAGACCCTTTGGTCCACAGGCTAATGCTCTATCCACTGAGCCAAACCAGCTAGGGCTAGAGGGAGTGATCTTATAGGGATCGGGGGCTGGATGGCAAGACTCAGTCCCACCCGTGGCCTCCTGTCCTTAGGAGGAAGAGCTCCAGGTGGCGGCTCAGGGTGAGGCGCCTGTGGAGGAGTCTGGGCTCCACCTGTCCTTTGCACACAGCCTCTCCGTGTCCCACCATCGCCTTTAAACAGATGCACTGAGAGCTATTTCAACTGCTGAGCACTTACTCTGTGCAGGCACTCTGTTGTGGTGCCTGCAGAGTGGAGAAAAACACGGGTTCTGGAACTGGCCTGCTGGGTACACACACCGACTCCACATTCATCATGCACAAGCCACTAGGCTTCTCTGTGCCATACTTTCCTCACACGTCATAAGCACATTACACTCGGGTGGTGGTGAGGATTCAGTAGGTTAATACATGCAAAGCCTTCAGGATCATGTTTGACTTTTGGTGAGCCATCAGTAAATGGAAAGTATTACTAGGACCTCATTTGAACTTCCTGGCAATTCCATGAGGTGGGTGCTATTCTTAGCTCCCAGTATGCAGATGCAGAACTGAAGCAAACAGAGGTTGAGACCCTTGCCCAAAGCTGCATGGAGAGCGGGACAGCCAGAGGTTGCAACCAAAGCAATTTGCTCCCACTCTTAACCTCTGTGCTCTACACAGACAAATGCAGAAAAGCCTTAAAATGGGTATCAACGTTAACACCTAGACAAAGGTATAAAGCATTTAAGCCAATCTCAAGCAGTCCGTTCATTTAATAGTTAGTGAGCACCTACTGTATACCCGAGAGAATGTGGGGATGGAACTACCGACCTCATCTAGCTCCTAGTTCAGTCTGAAGATGGAGCCAAAAAGGTGGAGAACAAAATCGAGAGTCAGAAAGCAACTGGAATCTGTTTTTCCCTGATCCATACCTGAGGATATGTTTTTAGTAACTTTAGAGAGGTAGGAAGAGAGGGAGAGAGAAAGAAAGGGAGAAAGAGAAACATCCACTTGAGGGAGACACACCCATCGATTGCCTCCTGTACATGTCCCGACTGACGGGGCATTGAACCCACAAAGACGGCGTTCCAACCAAATGAGCCACCCAGCGGGCAGCAACGGAAATCTAAATTGCATCATCAGAGCCCTGATCCAGCCACACCTGAATCTCATGCTTTCTGTTTACTGGCTAACCCAGTTTGCATTGGGTTTTCTGTTACTTGTAACTGGAAGTCTTGATTATGGGAGCAGGTTTGGCCCAACTTATTCTCATATGTAATAGCAGGACAGCTTCTAAAGTACTAACCCCTTCCTAACTCCCCAATTTCACCATTAACTTCATATTTTTTTTCCATAAAAGAAGCTGGGTTATCTATGTTTTATAATACATTCCTGAGTTGACCCCTTAGCTCTTAAAAATAGGGTCTCAAGTGCCAACAGAAACTTAACCTTGTGTTTGGAGTATGAGACACCCTGCTCCACTCCATATTGGTGGCATGTCTGAGGCAGCATGGACGGCCTGGTGGTTAAAATTTACACTTGACCATGACCTACAATGTAGGTCCTACATGATCTTAGGCACATGACTCTGAGCTATAGTTTTCTCATCTGCACAATTGGAATGACATTAGCTCCTACCCCCTGCACCTTTTGAGAAAATGAAATAAGATACTATATAATAAATCACCTGACACAATAAATGGTAAATGTATTCAATAAAACAGATATATGATGAACTGCATTTCCTGAAGTATAGATTTCAACACTACATTTATGGAGCGATCATCTCAAACATTTTCTGTGAAGGGCTGAGTAATAAATATTGAGGGACAACAGTCTCTGTTGCAACTATTCTACGTCATCAAATTAGAGGGGAAACAACCGCGGACCTTACAGAAGTGAGTGGATATGGCTGGGTTCCAAAAAACCCTTCACTGATAACCTAGAGGCCCTCCTTCCTCCGGCTGCTGACACCAGCTTCCCGCTGGCACCTGGGACCCTGGCTTCTCTCACAGCCCCGGCTTCATCTGGAAGGTCATCCAGGAGGACGTCCGAAAGGACGACCGGTCTAATTAGCATATTATGCTTTTATTATTATAGATTAGGCAGCTGGCCAGACTTGATCCATGGGCCAAAATTCGGTGACTCCTACTCTAGGGGATCAAATAAAGAAATAGAAACAGGCTGAAACCGTAGGAAGGACTTACATGTTAGATTCACACAGGAAGATAAGATAAGTTCCTATTCGAACAAAGCCCCCATCATCTACATTAGGGGTCAGCAAACTATGGCCCCTGAGCCAAATTCCAGCGACCATCTCTTTTCCTCAGTGAAGCTTTATTCATGTCTGCGTTGTCTATGGCTGCTTTCACGCAATGACTGTGAAGTTGAGAAGCTGCAACAGACACCATCGCATAAAGCCTACAATGCTTGCTATCTGGTTCTTTACAAAAAATGTTTGCTAGCCTAAACTGGTTTGGCTCAGTGGATAGAGCGTCAGTCTGCGGACTGAAAGATCTCAGGTTTGATTCCGGTTAAGGGCATGTACATTGGTTGCGGGCATATCCCCGGCAGGGGGTGTGCAAGAGGCAGCTGGTTGATGTTTCTCTCTCATCGATGGTTCTAGCTTTCTATCTCTCTCCCTTCCTCTCTGTAAAAATCAATAAAATATATATTTTTAAAAAAATGTTTGCTGATCCCTGGTGACACGGCCTTCTGCATGCCCAGGCTCATGTTCTAACAATGGCGTTTAGGGGCTCCGGGTGGACCCAGGGCCATATCCTGAAAAATCCTTAGAACAAAGGGAGACCCAAGCAGGATGATATTTTTAATAAAGTAAATAGGGCAGAAACTAAAAACAAATCAAAGTAACGCCTGGCCCTGCACCCTGGAGTGATTTTGACCGCAGTGACGCTCAAGAAATGAGTTCACATCTAAGACGTGTGCCATAAATGTTAAAATAACAAGAACAATAAACAGTAATAAAACACAAAGCCACGCACCCGTCTCCACGGGCAAGACCTCCCAGGGGTTGGAGCTTAGAAGTAAGAAGGGAGCAGCCCTCGCCACTGATGGCCCGTCTTGGCAAAGCGTTTGCCGGTCCTACAGGGACCCCGTGGGCGAGGTCCGGAGGAGGAAGAAGTTCAAGCACAAGCAGGCTCTGGAGAAAGACGACCTCGGTCATGAAAACTCGAACTCCTACTGGGAAACAGAACCCGGATCCTGAGGTCAACACTTATTCTTGAGACCCTAGGTGCTCAGGGCGTGGCCTGTGATCTGAGTCAGCCCTCAGAACACTGGCTTGTCCCGCTGCCAGCCAGAGTGATCACGGAGGCCCACTGTGAGGCCTCGCCAGAGCCACTGTCGCCAGCTGATGGCTTGATTGGAATGTCCCAGCCCCTCCATCCTCTGCAGGGAAGAATGCAGAAGGCCAGAAAAGCGAAACCAAAACACACCATCAGATCAAGAGCTTCCTACAAAAGCAGATAGGAGCAAGTTTTCACTTCTTTCCCGCAACAGGCCCAGCAGGCCTCAGAGGTGAAAGACAGAACCCCTCCCAAATACACTAATGACCAGTGTGGAGTCATGAAAAGTCTACCCAGCCCGAGCTTCCCAAATCGCCCTGAGCACTGGAGAACATGGTAACGGTACTTGTGATGGTCTGCGCTCCTACAGGCTCCCAGGGTGCAGGGAATACACTGCAGAGCATCTTGGGGAACTCGGCATGAGAAGGCAGGCCGAGTAATTCCTTTTTTTTTTTTTTCTTTTTAAATTTATTTTTAATTAATTTATTTTTTAATTACTTTATTAAGGTATCACATATTTGTCCTTATCCCCCCCATTCCCATCCAAAACCCCTCCCCACGCATGCCCCCCACCCTTTGTTGTCCGTGATCACTGGTTAAGTTCATATGCAAGCACACAAGTCCTTTGGTTGATCTCTCTCCCTTATCCCCACCCTCCCCTACCTTCCCTCTGAAGTCTGACAGTCTGGTCAATGCTGTTCTTGTTCATCAGTCTATGTCAACAGAGTAATTCCTTTTACAGAACAGAAGCCCTGAGGTGTGGGAGAGGCTGTTGAACTCTGCGATGTCCTGAAGTTGGTTGAGAACAGGGAGCTTGAGCTTTCTAAAAACCCATCAGACAGTCCTGGAGAGTATGGCCAGCCGCCCTGGCTCAACGTCACCAAATTCACAGAGCACTTAGGGAGTGGCAAGTATGTTCTAGGGACATTCCGTAGAAGATGTCATTTAATCCACAATGCCCCTAGGATGCAGATTCTGGGATTATCCCCATTTTACAGATGAGAAAACTAAGACCCATGGAGGCTAAGACAGCTGGATAATGGGGGTAGAGGCGCACTTCCTACTGCTACCTGCAGGGGGCATGTTCTTTTTTTAAGAGCCAAATGAATTGGCAGGAGACATTTGGCGCTGGGTCACTTTTTGTCAGGGAGGCAGTCCTGGGTACTGCAGACTTTTAGCAGCATCTACCCATGAACAGATGCCTGCAGCTTCCTTGCCCCAGTTGTGACAAGTGAAAGCACCTGCAGACACTGAAGTGTCCCTGGTGGGCTGGAACCACTGCTCTGCATCGGTTGCCCACGGAATGCTCCATGTGAGGCAGGTCTGTTGGTGCCCTCACTTCATAGATGGGACCTGGCTTGCGGAGGGTGAGTTGCCTGCCCTCACCCAAAGTCACCCAGCTCATGCCAGAGAAGGGACCAGAGTCCAGTGAGCCTTGCCCCAAAGTCTGGGTACAGAATTCCTCTCACGCCCAGCCACGTGGATGACTATATCTTCAAGGCTGGCTGCTGGAGGCCCTTGAGATGTTCCATTTGGCAGCTGGATAAACCCAACTCTTGATCACATGGAAATATCCCCAAGTGGTCAGGGGGCCCATTGTCCTATCCCCCATCTTTTCTCTCAAAGGGTATTTCCGTTATGAAAAGGTGCCTTTCCTCAGATTGGCTACTGCACCCTTCTTGGTGAGGAATGTTCTAGAAAGCAAGTTAATAATAAGAGTGCTAGTAACAATCAGTTCATGGTCGACAAGCACTTTCATAACATTAAGGGCCAATATCTATAGTGTACTAAGCTCCAAGAGCTTTTTATTTTTTTTATTTTTTTATTTTTTTATTTATTTTTTATTTATTTTTTATTTATTTATTTTTTTACTTTTATTGCTTTTTTACAGAGAGGAAGGGATAGAGATAGAGAGTTAGAAACATCGATGAGAGAGACTCATCGATCAGCTGCCTCTTGCACACCCCCTACTGGGGATGTGCCCACAACCAAGGTACATGCCTTTGACCGGAATCGAACCCGGGACCCTTCAGTTCACAGGCCGACGCTCTATCCACTGGGCCAAACCAGTGTCGCCTCCAAGAGCTTTTTAATATTCCATCTATCCCTTATGAATGGGAATTGAGGTAGAGGCTCTGAGCATCTCCATGTTACAGATGGGGAGAATGAGGCACAGAGTGGAAGTAACTTGTTCCAGGTCACACAGCTGGTAGGTGGTAGAGCCAGCACTCTTAACCATGGTGCCGAACGGCCTCTCTTAGTAATGCTCACCAAAGTGTTCTAGGCATTTATCTTTTTACCACAGCCCTGGCATATAGGTAATAGCACCCTATTTTAGGAACTGAGCCTCAAGAAGATTAAAGAGACTGGTTAGGCCACACAGCTAAGAAGGGGCAGAGCCAGGATTTGAACCTAGGAATTTGGTTCTGGATCGTGCGTAACCTACATCATGTCACTAAGTCCTCTAGCATCTCTTTGGGGTCTCCGTGCCCATTTTACAGAAGACTTATGTGATAGGTGGGCGACTTGCTCAAAGTCAGGCAGCTCTTAGTAGAAGAGCCAGGATTTGAACCCAGGCAGAGGGGATTCCAAGGCACAGCCTGCCCACTGCACCATACAGCTGCTAGCCTCTGTGCTGGTGCCTCTGACCAGCCAATTCTGCAAATACACTCTGTCAGCTAGCAGGCTTGGGGCTTTGGAAGGATGGGTGTCTTGCACATCTCATCCGACTCCTAGTTGTTTCCCTGTGTTCACCACGGGGAACACTCAGAAATGATACTTCCAGGTGGTGAGACAGATGGCAAGTCAGGAGGCTGAGGAGCCGGCAGGCAAATCTTTCACCTCAGGGTCATGCCTTGCTCTGCAGGTCACACCACTGCCCTCCCACAGCTGCCGGGGCTTCACCCAGGAGGGGCCTGGGAGTGCTTAGACCTGGTCAGTGGCAGACAGCTGGCTACAGCCCCCAATGCCACCAGCTGCCTGGGGCTGTCCGCCCCTCCCTCAGCTGCCCCTCCCAGAGTCCTTTGCTTAGGTCTGGCCACCCTCACAGAACAAAGCATTCAATCCTCTGGGGGACAGAGGCCGACAGAGCTGGGCTTGAGCCCTGGCTTTGTGTCTTTTAAAAATATCCTTATCATCATTCGAGTTTTGTGCCTATTATTGGGTGACCTCAATAATTGCTGTTCTTTTTATTTATTTTCTTATTTTTTATTTGTAACAGTTTTTACAGAGTGGTTAAGACACCCAGACACTGCAGGTGTGGGGGAGAATCTAATTCTCTGTCCCCACTTAGGACCAGAGATTTTGGGCAAATGGTTTAGCCACTCTGTGCTTCTGTGTCTGTATCTGTAACAGTTCATCCCCATCCCCACCTCAAAGGCCATTAGGAATACTGTGAGGTGACATGGGAAAAGCACCTACAATCACTTCTGGTACATAGAAAGTGTTCAATAAACATTAGCTAATGTTCATTTGTGTGCCTGCCCATTCTGTCTAGGAAGGACTCTATCTATTTATTCACGTTTTTAAATTTGAGTGAATCCTTGAAAGGCCACATCAAGCATTTTCTCCTCAAGAAGATTTCTGAGATATCAGGGCAAGCACATCAGATGTCTCATGTATCTTCTCACAGATCCTTGCACAATACTGAACACAAAGATATTTCATCTAATAACTAGAGGCCTGGTGCATGAAATTCATGCATTTGGGAAGGTCCCTCAGCCCAGCTTGCACCCTCTCGCAGTCTGGGAGCCCTTGGGGGATGTCTGACTGACAGCTTAGGCCTGCTCCCTGCAGTTGGACATCCTTAGCGCTGCTGCGGAGGTGGAAGAAGCTCCCACCACCACCGTTGCGCTTGCCAGCCATGAGCCCAGCTTTTGGCTGAATGGCGCTCCCCCTGTGGGAGCGCACTGATCACCAGGGGCAGCTCCTGCATTGAATGTCTGCTGCCCCTAGTGGTCAGTGCAGAACATAGAGACTGGTTGTTCCACTGTTTGGTCAATTTGCATATTAGCCTTTTATTATATAGGATAATTATGAATAGTTAGGTGTTACTGAGCACTGACTATATTGGTAATTTCACTGGGATGGGCAAACCCATTCCGGAAGGTAGGAGGCTAGCGTTTTCTCTGCACCATCTCTTACAAATAGCAGGCAGGAAGCAAGGAACTCTGACTTCTACGCATATCAGCCCTGCGTTCTCACAGCAAACTCCTGCTATAAACAAGTTAGTTTTTGTGGGAAGGATTTACAGTAAGCCATTCTCTTTCCCTGGAAGATGCATGTATTACTCATCAGCATCCTTTCCATTGCAACTAACAGGAAATTTAGCTCAAACTGGTTAAAGCACAAAGGGAAACTTATTGAGTCACATCACTGGAAACCTTAGGAGTAGCCAGCCTTGAAAAAGATGCCCTATTGACCTCTGCTTCCTGGTCTGTGTCACGCCCCCGTGAAGTCCCCTCCCACATGGTCCCAGGGTTGGTCCGTGTGACCAATAGAATATGGCAGCTGTGAAGCTATGTCACTTCTGGGATTAGCTTATAAAGGACTGTGGCTTCCATCCTGGCACGCTATCCCACTTCTTTTTCTCTTTCTCTCTCGTCACTCACTTTGGAGAAAGCCTGCTGACGTGTCATGAACAGCCCCAGGAAGGAGCCCACGAGGAGGAGCTGAGGTCTCCTACCAACAGCCAGGCGTGAGCTCAGTGATGCCTAACTGCGTGCAGCCCCAGCTGACAGCTAATTCCAGCCTAGGACAAACCCTGAACAGAGGACCCAGCTAAGCTGCATCCAGATTCCTGAACCACCAATATAGGCTTTCTAATTTTTTTTTTTTTTAATTTGGGAGCCCCTCATTATGCTGTAATACATAATTACTACACACTGAACTATTTGCAGAATCAGGATCTCTGCAAGTCAATGGTTCAGCAACAGTGTGTTGGGACAGAGAGCGATTCACCAAATATGGCAAACTTTTAACAATTGGTGAGCCCATGTGACAGGTACATGATGCTCATGGTACCATATCAGTAACTTTTCTATAGGATTGATATATCCCAAATTATAAAGCTGAGGAGAAAAAGAGAGGAGTTCAGCCATTGGAGCCAGGCTATCTGGACTCTTATTGACCAGCTGTGTGCCCATGGGGTTACTGAACGTCTCTGTGCCTCAGTTTCCTCATCTGTAAGTGGGGATAAAACAGCAGGATTGTGCTGATGGTTAAATGAATTGATGTATGCATAGCTCTTCCAGCAGGGCCTGCTTCTTCCAAAAGTCAGGTTTGCTACATCATCTCACTCTGTGCCGGGAACTGGGTACAGCGACCTGGCAACTAGTAAGCTCATTAGAAATTTTGTAGGATGAATGAATGAAAGTGTCAACTTTCTATCGAGTGGTTTGTAGCCTTCTCTCCATTTTTGAAGAGTTCCTCTGTTAGTTGATGTGGCCAGGAAAATCTCTCTGGAATTCAAGAATTCCAAAAGGCCTTACTGGAAGCATGTCCTGAAAAGTTGGATAAAAAAAAAAAAAAAATCAAGACATGATGAAATGCGTGCATTGGACTCCCAGCTAGAAAACCAAGGAGGAACAGACAATTATAGGTTTCTGTTGCAAACAACAAGGCCATTCTCCAGCCTGGCTTTCCCATTGCCAAGCAGAAAATCACCACCAATCCCCAAACAAAAGTCTGTATAAGGCAAACAGTAACTAATTCTTTCCAACTGTGTCCACTGTTCTGGGCACTTTTCTAACTGCCTTACATCCAATAATCCATTTAATCTTACAACAACCCTAGAAACTAGTACTATTATTCTTTCCATTGTACAGATGAGGCACAGAGAGGTGAAGTAACTTGCTCAAGGTCACACAGCATTGGAAGCTGTGATCTCGGGCAGTCTTGAATCAAGTCCTTGCGAATAAAAATCCTATTCTCCCTGAAGTTCCTCCTATACTAGTAAGTCCGTGCACATCAATCCCATACCAATGCCCCAACCAGCAGAGCTGCTTTTTCCCTGGCAATGTGAGCTGGGTATGTCTGTACTTTCTATACACGTGCAGGGACTCTCTCCTTTGCAATCAAACTGCTTCAGAGCTGGGTTGTCTTTTTCTTCACAGGGCACGACTGTCACAAATGAAAAGGGTTCTCCATTCAGCCTGGCACTTAGCTGGGCCACTTAAGATCACTTTGGACTTTGCCCTCAAGTGACCTTTTCCAAACAGCTCCTCAGGCATCACTGCTTCTGGGGCCTGAGTGGGGTGTTGATCACAAGAGCTTCCCTCTTGTAAATGGAGCCACAAATTATTCCCCGCACAAGAATGAGCAGAATCCCCCAAGTCAGGAAACTGCAATGCCGGTTACATTTATATTCTGGGAGCAAAAGAACTATTGGTTATCCTGGAGAAGTGGGCTAGGGAGAGGAACCAGCCTCATTCTTCTGTCCTGATTAAAAAGTTTGGGGAAGTTTTCTTCAATGTCTCTCTTCCTACCCAAGGTGCAATATTCCATGTCCACGTGTTCTGGGTGGGGGAGGGGTGGGGGGTAGTGGGGGATGAGGACATATATGTAATACCTTAATCAATAAAGAAACTTAAAAAAGACATGTGCCTTTTTAGAAGGAAATAATGTCCTTTTTTGCCCCCAAACCAAATGCTATCATTTCCCCTCAAAGTATCTGATGGGAAAATGATATGATTGATAACAGCCACCACTTAATAAGCCCCATATTACATTATAACTTCACTTAATTATCACTATCACTCCTACTTATTAAAAATGTACTTTTACTGCTCCTCATAATAATATCTATTCACTTGACATATACTGAAACTGTTCTGTGTACACTTAAATGATTTATTTATGAATGTATAGCAGCCCTGTAAGGAGGTACTAATATTAGCCCTGTTTTTTCAAACGAGGAATCTGAGGCACAAAGAGGTGACGTCATTTGCCCAAGGTCACACCGCCACTGGGCCGTTTACCTCTCCACTGAAGTTCATGCTATTACGTCACCATTTTCCAAGGGAGGAAGAGGAATATCGGGAGGCGACGCCCCCTGAGGTCAGTCATAGTAATGACGGAAATGAATAGCGTCACCATTTATTGAGCATTTCTTACGTGGCAAGCACTTTGTTCCCATGGTCCCAGGAGGCAGATGCTGTCGTTAAGCCATTCCACGGGAGATACCAAAGCCCAGCATGGTAAGGCAGGTCACACAGCCAGCAGTGCACGGGGAAACAAGGATTCAAATCTAGGCCAAGCAATTCCGTTGGTGGCAGCCTGTGCAAACAGATGCTACAAAATTGTGCCCAGGAGGCTGCCCTGAAGGGGCACCAAGCAAGACTGAAAACCTGCCTCAGAGGTCTGGCCCAGGCTCGGCTCTGCGTGGAGCTGTGGTGCGGGGGAAATGCGCTCCACACGCCAGCTCGGTCTTTCCTTTCCTGCCCGGAGTGGAGCACCAGCCCCTCTCCCCACCGCTGCCCCCAGACTCGGTGTCTCCATTCCGGCCTCCTGTCGTTAGAAAGGAACCAGGACTTTGTTCAGTCCCACCCTAGGTGCTCAGCGAATGTGCTGGGTGACTGAGTCAATTCTGAAACACAGATCAGACCACAGCACTCTCCTCTTTTGCCTAATTGCTTCACATTCAAGGACTCTGGTCACTGGCCGCTGCTCAATTCTCCAACCTGGCGCACCCGCCTGTTTCCCATCCCCAGTGCTCCATCTCCGGGAGCTCAGCTCTGTTTTCTAACCACGTCCGCCTACCCCTCTGGGCCTGTTCTCATGCCGTTCCCTCCTAGGTTCCCTTCCCTCTTCAGTTCCCGTCCCACCCTATAAACGCTCCTTCAGCCCACACAGTCAGGCTCCAAGAAACGACGTTCCTTCAGGTCCACTAGACACCCATTGTCTGTACCTGCCCCGCACCCGTCTTCTCTCAGAGGGTCCCGGCTTTCCTTTGGAGAACCGCTCGCTGGCTTCACGCTCCGTGTCCACATAGTTCGGGCAGAGCTGACCCACCTCACGGTCCAGTAGTTTAAAGGGCCCACGTCTCAAGCCTGGCCAATCAGAGCCTTGCCTCACCCCTGGACATTTCAATTGGTTCAAGGATTGGCAGGTATTCCAGGCCTAGCCAATCAGAGCCTTGCCCCACTCCTGGATATTTCAATTGGTTCAGGGATTGGCAGGTATTCGAAGCCTAGCCAATCAGAGCTTTGCTCCACCCCTGGACATTTCAATTGGTTCAGGGATTGGCAGGTATTCCAAGCCTAGCCAATCAGAGCTTTGCTCCACCCCTGGACATTTCAATTGGTTCAGAATTGGCAGGTATTCCAAGCCTAGCCAATCAGAGCCTTTCCCATGTCTGGCCATGGTGATTGGTTCAGAGATGGACGCGGATCTAATATTGACCAATGAATGAATGTCCTGCCTTTGGAGCTCTGGGGAAAGAGGAACCCTGAGGTTGCACTGTTGCTAGTTGAAGCCACGAGGGTGAAAAGTCCCCTGTCCCGCCTCGGCACGAGGTGTGACCAGCCAACCCCGACTGCCCTGAGCCGCTGCACATTTTCTTGTGCTGTCCCCAGCTCTAAGGGGTCCCTTTCTGCCTCACCCTCTGGACCTAACACTTGTTGAGTCCTTACCAAACGCTTGGCACACCTTTCTTTTGAATCTAAAATGACCCGAGGAAGATATCGATCAGTCTTCCCATTCTAAGGGGCAGAAACTGAGGTTCATAGGGAGTAAACCCTTTTGCCTATACTTAACAGAGCTGGCATTTAAACCCCATTCCAGATCGCACATCCTCAGAAACCACACATGATCTGATAGGAGAGGCAAAGGGGTGGCCCCAGGTTTGAGGGATAGGGGTAGTTAGCCAGGTGGAGACAAGGAGGTGGGTAAAAAGAGGGTATACCAGATGGGAGAACTAGCAGACAAAGGTCTGGCGGTGGGAATTCAGGTGGGGCATACAACAATTCCATCTGGCTGATGTGTTGTAGGGCAGAAGCAGGCTACGGTTGTGGGATGGTGGGTGTGAAATCACAAACAACCAATCTACTTAATCGCATCCCACCACCCTCCGTTCCTGAGAGGTCTCCTAGCTAGGCAGGCCGAGCCGTGAAGGCAGCCCTGTGGCTTTCCTGGCTGCCGAGCTGGCACCCTGAGGAAATTTCAGGGCATAGAAGATCAGAGCGCCGAGGACACAGTGTTCGAGCTATTTGTGGCCACATGAATTAATAATCTCTTCCATGTGCAAAGATATTTCCATAATTCTACTGAGACTCCTATTGGTGGGGAAGGCGAATGCTTGGATGGCTTCTCCTCGGGACACTCAAGCCAAATGCGGCTACTTCTGCAGGCCGGAGATGATTGCACAGTGGTCAGCGAAAAATCGACCCAAATTGCAACCCCAGGCTCAACAGCAAAGGAGCAGAGTCAGCCCCTTCAGAGATGGCGCCCTGAAATATGTCACGGGGGCCCTCGACCCAGGACTGGGTATGTGAAACAGATACATGTTGTTTTATATTTGCAAATAAGAACAACAGCTCAAATAATAATAACAAATAAATCAAGGAAGAACAATAGCTCATGCTTATCAATGCTGGATATTATCTACCTGCCAAGCACTGTTTTATTCACATTATCTTATTTAATCCTCACAATGACCCTATGAGGAGATATTATCATTAGCCCCATTTTATAGAGAAGAAAATGGAGGCCTGGAGATGTTAAGTAACATGCCAGAGTTTCCAAGCTGGTAAGAGTATTAAATAAAGGCATTTGGCTCCAGAGCCCGTACTGCTAAGACTTAATTTTTTAAAGAGTAGTTTTAGGTTCACAGCAAAATTGAAAAGAAGGTACAGAGATTTCCCTTATACCTCCTGCCCCTACACATGCTTAGCCTTATCAGTTTCCACCATCAACATCCCTCTCTGGAGTGGTACATTTGTGACAACTGATGAACTTTTAAATGGATACATTACCACCCAGAGTCCACAGTTGACATTTAGGGCTCACACTTGGTGTTGTACATCCTGTGGATTTGGACAAATGAAAAATAACATGGACTGGTCTTTATAGCATCACAGAGAGCAGAATCACTGCCCTGACGACCCTCTGTGATCCATCAATTCATCCCTCTTTCCCCCCAACCCTGGAAAACAAAGATCATTTTACTATCTCCATAGTTTTGCCTTTTACAGAATGTCATATAGCTGGAATGACACAGGATGTTATTGGCCTTTTTTTCAATTAGTATTACCCATTTAAGGTTCCTCCATGTCATGTCATGTCATGGCTTTATTTCTTTCCAGCACTAAATAATATTCCAGTCTACTTAACCACTCACCTACTCAAGGACATCTTGATTGCTTCCAAATTTTGGCAATTATGTATAACCTGTTAAAATCTGTGTGCAGATTTTTTGTGTGGACATAAGTTTTCAACTCCTGTGGGTAAACACCAAGGAGTGGAATTGCTGGCTTATATGGGAAAAGTACGCGTAGTTTTGTAGGAAACCATGGAACTGTCTTCCAAGTGGCTGTACCATATTGTATTCTCACCAGCAACAAATGAGAGCTCCTGTTGCTCCACATCCTCACCGGCTTTTGGTGCTGCCCGGCCTATTGTAAAAACTTAATGAAACACCAGCATCTCCTCTTAGATGTCCATGGTCATTAAAAAAAGAAAAAATAGCTTTGGTGTGGTTCAGTTTGAGCGTCGACCTATGAACCAGGACGTCATGGTTCCATTCCTGGTCAGGGCACATGCCCAGATTACGGGCTCAGTTCCCAGTGTTTGTGCCTGCAGGAGTCAGTCGATCAATGATTCTCATCTTTAATGTTTCTATCTCTCTCCCTCTTCCTTCCTCTCTGAAATCAATAAAAACACATTTAAAAGAAAAGGTTTAATCTAAGTTTTAGTCCATCCTGGGGTAATCTTGGCATCAAATCTGGGCCCGCGTCTTCAATCAGCTGGTTTACTAAGTTCAGTATTGAAAAGGCTTAGCTCAGCTCTCAGCTGAACGGCCCTGCGTGAATCCCTCCCCTTCTCTCAGCCTCCGCTTTCTCATCTGCAAAGTGGACATCATGACCTCTGGTTGGCAAGATGATCAAAGGCAATACACATGACATGTCCAATCACATGAGGCCAGTGGTTCGCAACTGGGGGTGGTCCTGCCTCCCCGGAGACACCTGGCAACCTTTGGAAACAGTTTTTGTTGTCACAACTGGGGATGCTACTGGCCTCTATTGGACTATAGAGCTGCTAAGACATCCTACAGTGCTCAGCCCCCATGACAGAATTATCCAGCCCCAATGTCAGCCCTGCAAGGCTGAGAAACCCTGTGGTAGGCATTCTGAAGTGACCTCTATAGTTAATATTTCCCAGGGGTAGGTGGGTTGATACTGACATACATTCCTAGCCCTGTGCCTGGCACAGAGTTAACTCTTCAAAACAGCTTGCTTGCTCCCAGTCTGCCTCCCTTCCATCTAGGCCAAAATGAGAGGAGAAAAAAGCAAGTGTCACATGCAACTGTTCATCAGTCTCTCCGTTAGCATCACTATGTCTGTTTCTCTGCAGGATTTCTCAGAATGTACAGTCTAGAAACCAAGCCACTGACTCCTTTTCTGCTATCTTCTCTCTTCCAGTTATCTTTTAGTCTTTTTTGCAGTAGCACCCACCTCCCCATCCTCTTCTCAAACCACATGGAAGTGGAACCCTGGCAGGGGACAACAGAGTATTGTATATATGAGTAAGAGATAATTCTCAAATAAACAAACAAAAATACTGGACAGCTACCCTCTCTTTAGAACAAAGTAAGTCATTTCAACTCTCTGAACCTGTTTCCTTATCTCCAAAATGGGATTAATTAAATACAGTAATATTTAAAAAAACAAAAACAAACAAAAAAAAAAAACAAAAAACCCCTTAGCACAGAATTCAATAAATGGCAGCTATTATCATCTGTCTTTAATTTTTACAAGTTTTTTATTTTGCCCTAGATGGTTTGGCTCAGTGGACAGAGTGTTGGCCTGCAGACTGAAGGGACTGGGTTCGATTCTGGTTAAGGGCACAAACCGCAGTTGCAGACTTGATCTCCATCGTGGTCAGTGCAGTATCTCTCGCATCAATGTTTCTCTCTGTGTGTCTCTCCCTCTCCTTTCCACTCTCTCTAAAAAACAATGGAAAAATATCCTCGGGTGAGGATTAACAAAAATTTTTTTAAATCAAAGTTTATGTAAAAACATACATGCAGTTTTAAAATTCATATAACAATATAGAATTAATACTTAAGAAAAATCTGACCTCCAGCCTGCTTTCCCAGGGGCAACCACTGTCAACATTTTTAGCTGTTCTTTCTGGTAATGAACTCCACATCTCCAAAAAACATGCTGACACAGTCATTTCTCTCTTTCTTTCTTTCCCCTCCATTTCTGGATGTGTCAGTTTTAGGTTTGACTTCACACGCATTCCCCTTATCCTGTTTCATCCAAATCAGAAGCATATTTTCATAGAATCACAGGATCTTAGCAATGGAAAAGACTTCGACATAATCGAATCCTGATACTTGCAGACTTTCACATTCCACAAACCGGTAATTTTACAGAGGACACAGGAACATCCAAACACAGGAAGAACATAGTCTCCATGGACAATCTTCTACATAAACATCAATTCCATTTTCCAGGTTAGAACTTCCCTCCTCCGTCCTCTTTGCCCCGGAACGTGGAGCAATGTTGGTGAACCCCTGCTCCAGTCCTGCATCATGGCTCAAAGCTAGAACCGCTGTATCATCCCCAGCCAGGCTTCGCTCGCATGCTTCTGAGGACGGTCCACTCACTACTGCAGGGGGCAGTCTCCTTGCAGCATTGGAAGCTCTCAGTAGGGTAAAGTTGGAACTGTCCTTACAACCTTTTATCACATGATACGAATTCATCCCTGAGAGCTCCCATTTCCTCAAAAAAGGGTCTTTTCTCCAGCATGCTCTCCACCCACAAGTGTATTCTCCTGCCTCTCGCCCTTCACTCAAGGTCACTCCTATCTCACTGTGCCCCTTCCAGCCTCCGGATGGATCTTCCTTCTCCAAACATCCCTCACCTCCTTCCGATGAGATTCCACGGGACCAGGACACAGATCCTTCCACCGTTGGTCTTGAAGGGCCTCTCTTCCCTTCAGTGTTAAGGACCAACGTTAGGTGACTGCTATGATTACTGTTGCTGTTGTTGGTATAACTTATTTGTGATGGCAAGCACGCCTCCAGGCCTGTCCCTCTCCCTCACCGACCCCCCCTCCCCCCCTTCCCTGAGCCTGCTCCAAACCCTCAAAAACAATGCTTCCATTTTGCTATTTTCTCACGTTTCTCTCCCTCTGATGGCCTGCCCTGCCTAAAAGTAGCTGTTGGCAGCAGGATCCGCATTTCAAGTAGCCTGGGGGGGAGAGCGGGGCCGGAACACAATGTGCTCTTGTTGCCTGGAGGAATGTGCTTGTAGTTCAGAGGCAGAGGCTCCCGACATTAGCACAGTGCCACTTCCGGGCCACACAGCCTTCCGAGCCCCAACACAGAGCAGCCCCTGGAAGCTGTCCCTTCCCCGCCATCCACATCCTGACCCAGCAGGGGCAGGAAGGGAGACCCCAGCAGTGGAGGTCAGTTTTGCACGAGCACATGGGACATCACCATCCCCAGCATTGGTGACTGCACAGGCCTCCGATCATAAGGGGACACGGTGCAAACGTCCCTCTCCCACTCCTCCCTCCCCATAGAGCCACGTTCACCAGCTTCCTGTGTATCCTCTCAGAATGCCTTTATGTAAATAAGGAAGCCAACAGCAATGTTTATTGCTATTCACGCCACCCCTATTTTTTAAACAAACAGCAGCATGCTACACGACTTCCTTTTTGTAGCATTTCTCGGGGGGCTTTTGCCAAATTTGTGTCTGGATATAGAGTAGCGTCATTCTCCATCACTGCTGCGTTGTACTCCACTGCGTGGATAGACCTAGCCCAGTGGTCGGAAAAATCATTAGTGAACAGAGCCAAATGTCAACAGTACAGCGATTGAAATCTCTTTGGAGAGCCAAAGTTTTAAAACTTAAACTTCTTCTAACGCCACTTCTTCAAAATAGACACACTCAGGCCATGGTATTTTGTGGAAGAGCCACACCCAAGGGGCCAAAGAGCCGCATGTGGCTCTCAAGCTGCAGTTTGCCGACCACGGACCTAGTCTATGCAGCCATCTCTCTCTCTGTAAGCACCTAGTCCTCCCTGAATTTCCATGGTTAGAGATAGGCTACAATAAACACTTACAGGTGTTGCTTTGCACAGGAATAATCACCATCAATTCCTACCAGGGGATGCCAGGTTAAAGGGTGGTTGCATTTGTCATTTGGAGAGATCCCGCCCAACTGCCCTCCAAAAGGAACCTCTAAAAGACCAGACAGATACACACTCCAACCAACCATAGACGAGTGTTTGCTTTCCCACAGCCTCGCCCGCAGGGTATGCTGGCAAACGCTGGAATTTTTGCCCATCTTCGGGCTGTGGTTTTAATTGTTTCTCTTTTTCCGTGAGTTGCCTGATCGCATATTTCTTCCATTTTTCTAACAGATTATTGTTATTGTTTCCGTACCAATTTCTCTCCAGAGTCTCTGCCTGCCTGCTGACTCCTTTTGTGACTCGGCGAGAATCAGCAAGTGTTTGGTGTTCACAACCATCTAGCACCAACCTGAGACTTTATTCTGGAGTTAAAGGAAGTGAACGGGAATGGAAATGAGGTTTGAAAAATCACCGAGTGATTTAATGTTATCACCTAGAAATCGCACAAAAGGTTTGTTTCCCAGGCTTTGGGACATCCTGGTTTAGTAGAATAGAGTGGGGGTTCTGGAGAGATTGACTTCTGTGAGAACACGGCTTTCTATGGATTTGCTAAGAGTCTTGGGGCACCTTCCCCTCCCTGAGCTTCCACTTCACTGTCTGTGGAAATGAGCATGTTAACCGCCCCTGATGTTAGGGCTCTCTGAGGAGTAAATCACATAACATGCCTGTGTCTCGCTATTCAATAAATGCCACGTACTATTATTGTGAAATATAGTTTTTGCTGGTAATAATTTTTATACTTTTTATTTGTAATTAATTTCAAACTTACCAGTACAAAGAATACTTGTATATCTTTGGATGCACCTGCTGTTAGCATCTCATCCCATTTGATTTGTCAATTGCGCTCTCCCTCCACATATGCACACAGATGCATGCATGCACATACCAATCTGTGTTTTTTTTTTCTCTGAACCATTTAATAGTAAGTTCTATACATCATGAACCTTTACCCCTGAGTACTTCAGAGTGTATTTCCTAAGAATAAGGGCATTCTCTTACACGACCACAGGCCAGTTATCAGCATCAGTGAATGTAACTCCACGAAAATGTCTTACCCAGTCCACTCTCCGAATCACCACCTGTCAACTGACTCCTGTCCCTGGTGGCACTTCCCCTCCGATGTAGGATCTGGTCTAGAATTAACTGCAGTTACTTGTCATCTCTGTCAGGCTCCTTTAGCATTTCCCCTGCTTTCTCTGTCTTGTGACATTGGCATTTTTTGAAGGAATGCTCTTTAGGAAACGGAACGCTCCAATCTGGCTTTGTCTGCTGGTTTCCTCACAATCATACAGGTTATCATTCTCGGCCAGAACACTGCGCGGCGGACAGGGAGTCCTTCTCAGGGTATCACAGGGCCGCCCTCCCCTTAAGATGATGTTAATATCCACTCACTGTATCCTCCGATTTGGCCACTGCACAGTGGCTATTTCCCGCCTTGAAATTAATAAGACATCTATGGGGAGGTCCTTTAAGAGCATGCCAATATCCTAATCCCCATTAACACACCCCACCCCAGATTTTGTATCTATGGGTGACTCCTGGTCGAACCAATCTTTACCATAATGATCACAAAATGATGTTTTTCTAACCCAGCCCTCCTCCCACATTTCCAGCTGGTCCTTGCCATTCTACTGTAAACAATAACCCTCCCTCCTGTTTATTTACTTATCTATATATTATTGATATAGACTCATGGGTTCATTTTTTCTCAATGGTTTAGAAGTCAAGTCTGATGCTTGTTCCAGATGAAAGCCAACTGCTACATTTCAAAATTCATTTATTTGAGTATAAAACCATCCAGGTCCCTATAAATGTTTTCAGGATGTAGCGTACATACATAAAGTGAAAAACAAGTCTCCTCCCACCCCCATTCCACGTCCCATAGATACCTGCAGTTAATGATTACCCTCCCATCTTCCAGAACTGTCTATGCATCTAAAATTACCAGGAGTCTTCCCTGTTCTTGCTTGGGTTGTTCTTCAAATCCCTTTGCACTCCCCTCCTCTGGGGTAAGAGGTGTCCTGGTTATTAAAAACAGTCTTTCTCCAAAGTGAAAGTTGGTGAGGGTGCTCCAAAAAGAAAAGAAGCAAACTTGCTTTCCCTTCCCTTCTGTGTCTCAGATCCTTCATCAACAAAACAGGCCAATGTTGCCCTAACCAGTTTGGCTCAGTGGATAGAGCGTTGGCCTGGAGACTAAAGGGTCACAGGTTTGATTCTGGTCAAGGGCATGTACCTTGGTTGTGGGCACACCCCAATAGGGGGTGAGCAGGAGGCAGCTGATCAATGTTTTTCTCTCATCGGTGTTTCTAACTCTCTATCCCTCTTCCTTCCTCTCTGTAAAAAAAAATCAATAAAATATATTAAAAAACAAGCCAATGTTGTCTTGTAGAAATATGAGTCCAATCGCTATGAAAAGGCATTTGAGAGTGCTTTATAAGTGACAGTTTCCTTATGATTAAAGGAAGCGGGGCAACTCAGCAAACGGGACAAACTGTATCAGTCTGTAGCAAGTGGGAGGAAGTCCACTCAAACTTTTTTGAAGCAAAAGAAAAAGAATTGAATAGCCTGTGGCTCTAGCTTTCGGGAGAGCTGGATGCAGGTGCGCATGTGCTGTCCTGGGGAGTCTTTTGCTCAAGTGATATCATCAGGCCTCCATATGGTCCCGCTCAGGTTGCCTTCATCCTCAGGCTGGCCTCGTCTAAGCAACGTGGCCACATTCTACCAGGCTAGCCAGCCAGCGCAAAGGCGGTAAGGACTCCTTTCCCCAAGAACTCCAGCCAGCTTCCCAGGACTGGCTTCCACTCAACTCGAGTCTAGTCCCTGTCCCTGAGCCAATCCCTGAGGGCTGGGGATGGAATGCTGTGTCTGGCTGGATCCACACCTGGAACTGGGGAATAAGAGCTGTATCTGGTCACGGGTCCACACCTGGAACTGGGGTGTAAGAGCTATACCTGGTCACGGTCTACACCTGGAACTGGGGAGTAAGATAATGCCCTGTGGATGCAATGGGAACCAAAAAGGGAAGGAAAGGAAAGGAAAGGACACCAGAAGACGGAATGCAAGCGAGGCTTCATTCACTTTGGAGGATGCAAATGGAAACAGGAGAAAATAAGTGTGGATGTCCTTTTAAACTGTGAAGAGCTGCATAGCCTTCAGAGTTTATACTCTGGGCTTCAACCAGAGGCATCCTGGAACCTAGTAAACATCTGGGCCTGTCTTGTCTCACCTACTAGTCTCTAAGTTCCTTGAGGGGAGGAGGGCTGGGGTACTTCAGCCCCGAGTCTCCATAGCTGCTGTCACAGCGTCCCCACTCTGGAGGCTCCCCAGTCAAAAGCCAGCCTAAGTCTGGTCACAGCTGGATGTCCGGCAGGGTGTGGAGAGGTGGTACCCGGCCAGTTTCCAGGCCGGGAAGAAGTGATGGGGATCAACAGTGGGCAGACCTTCGGAGGGGAAACTCCACGCCGCGCGTAGTTACGACTACCAGTTAGATCAGCGTTCTGGATCGGTCCAGGAAAGGCAAAGACCATCTGCATTGTGCTGGCAGGGAAAGGCGAGCAGAGCTCCAGGAGAGATGTCACGCCAACCAGAGGCATCCCGGCAGCTCCTGCTTCTCCCAGAGGCATGGTGGCCCTGCCTGCCCAGCGGCAGGTGGAGAGAGGGAGACAGGCCTGCCCTCACCCCCAGGACGGGAAACGGGGAGTCCAAGGAAAGTCTGGAAACCTCATCCCGTTTCAAGAAGCAGCTGGAGTCGTCTGAGGATCCTCAGACTCCAGGATTCCACCAGCTAGAAAGTCTCAAAAAACAAGAAAAACGCTGGGAGAACCAACGCAAGAGGCTACCATTTTGGTCTGCTAAGCAAAATGTTTAAAGACCACAAATGTGCAATTGTTTGGCCAGAAAAAGAAAACACGATACCTTTAAAATGGAAAGGAAATAAAAGGAACAGTGCATTCTTTACGTTGAACCGTTTAGCTTTATGAAATGCTCTGGACCTACCTCCTTTCCCTCACTTTGCTACGGGCCTGATCAGGTCGTGGTCTGACTTGACTGGTGTTTGTACCGGTTGGTGCTTGGCAAAAAGTTTCTAAGCTTTGTGCAGCCTGAGAGTCATGAGTTCAAATCTTGGCTTTGCCATAATCTACAGGCCCCTCTGAACCTCAATTTCCTCATCTATCAAACGGGACCGCCATTCCTGCCATGCAGGATGCCCATGCATTCTTACGCACACTCTGCCAGATGCTGGGAATACAACAATGAATCGACAGGCATAGACAGAGAAGCATGCAAAAGATCACAATCATGTATTTCATGAGAAGCTTAAGTGCTCTGAGGAAGTACAAGATGTGACAAACTTCAGGGTGAGCTGACCCTCTGACCACTTCCGAGTATTGTGAGGATTAAATGAAACCAATCATTCTCGACTTTGACACATCCCCAAACCACCTGTACCACATGCAAGTGGACTCATATTCTCCCGTAAGTAAATCGAGCCTCGTTCTAAGAAATACCACTCATTTATGTACTTGATAGGCTACCTTGCTCTATTTCTTCCTGACACACACCGAAATGGACGTGTCAGTATTGAAAGGTAGTTCCCAAGCCCACTTTGGAAAGCAGAAAGGCAATTGTTTCACGAGATTCTGGCACACAGGTATTCTGGAGATGTTATTCTCTTTTTTCTTGGTCAACTCGCCCACACAAAGAGGGATGGTCATTTTAAAAAATGTGGTGCCCTCAACTCTTCTCTCCATGAGCCCCCCAATGTGCCCCAGAAAGAAAGTCAATGTTTACCCAGCTCCTGGATAGAAACTGAGAGTTATACCCACCCTGGGTTTGCACCCTGGCTTACATTTACAGCAAAGGCCAGAAGTGGCAGTCCCAGAGCCAGGGAAAACCCACTTTCGTCCAATTCTATTCAGGGGAAATCCCATAAATCAAGAACACATCACATGCGCTTGCACACACACGCACACACACGCACACACAAGCATACTCATACGCACACCCTTTCTTGAGCAATTAAAGGTTAGTTAAGCTTTTAAAAACTTTAAAAATTCAGTTTAATAGCATTTCAAGTTTCAGAGAAGTGGGGCAGATTAAGGTCACCGAAGTTTAATTCTGCCTTAAAAAAATAAGTGGAGACGATGGCCCTGGCATGCAGGGCCCACAGTAATGTTGGCAGAGGAGGGAAGGGAGCATCAGTGAGTGAAGGGGCTGGCTCTTTCAACACTGATGTTTTCTGTTTGCATATTAAATTCATAGGAATTTCTTTCCTTACCATAATAATGCTTTGTATCATTAGGGTTTTGTTTTTTTCTTTAAATTTGATTTAAGAGAGAGAGAGAGAGAGAGAGAGAGAGAGAGAGAAAGAGAAACACCAATGGGTTGCACAGGCCCTGACAGGGGATGGAGCCTGCAACCTAGGTATGGACTTTGACTGGGAATCCAACCCACAACCCTTCAGTGTAGGGGAGGACACTCCAACCAACTGAGCCACATCGGCCAGAGCTGTACTATTAGTTTTTGAACCAATAGCCACTTCATTTCATCTTTTATTTCTTCACTAGAGTCCTGGTGCACGAATTCATGCACAGGTGGGGTCCCTCAGTCTTGCCGGTGATCAAGGCCTATGTGTGTGGGGGGAAATTGGGCCTATCTGGGGGTGCAGCTGGCAGGGGGGGAGGGGCTACGGGATGTTGACTGTGGGAGTGCACTGGCCACCAGGGGGCAGCTCCTGAGTTGAGCATCTGCCCCCTGGTGGTCAGTGTTTGTCACAGTGACCAGTCAACTGATAGTTCCGGTCATTCCATTCAGTTGTAATGCTTGCTTAGGCTTTTATATGTATATAGATTTTTGACAAAGACACACGTTCAAGAAATGTTTTACTTTCCTCTTCATTCCACCATCAGAGGACCAGGAAGGGAAGCTCTATAACAGCAACTGACATTCAGCCCCAGGGTCCAAAGACACTGGAGGGAGGGGTAGGGACTGTGGCAGAAGGAAGACGTGCCTTCTGCTAAAGGAAGTGGTCATTCCTGAGATCCTCAGCTGTCACCGTGCAGGAATGTGGACCTCATTTGGCCGATCTCCCACTGGACCAAGAGAAGCCAGAAATCTGGGTTTTTATATGGAATCTCCTGATTTTTAAATGCTGGCAACGCGTTCAAATTAAAACACCCTCGGGCCAACAAAAATACATCTGTGGGGTAGAGGTGGCCGCAGGCTGCCTGCTTGTGACCTCGGACAAAGGAGAAGGAAAGGAGTCTGGAATCCAGAGATCGGGGTCTAGCGGAGGCTCGGACACCAACATAGCGTGTGGCACTCCTCCCTGGCCTCTCGGAGCCTCAGTTTCCCCTTCTGTAGGATGCCAGGGCGGCCTAGATAATAGCCGCGCTCAGCCATCTCAGCCTGTCCGCAAATGCCGTGGATGGAAAGACTGGCGTATCGACACCATGAGAGTGGGGCATAATTTGACACCATTTCAAACACTGGTAATTCAACGAGAAATGTTTCTCTTCCCCGGCTGAGGTTTTTCGAGGCAGTGGGCGTGTTTTTAAGAAAACACAACACACCAAGTCAGGAATTTCATCAGGAAAAAACGTGGCAGCCCCGAGCGGGCTCACATCTGGGGATTTGCTTGCTGAGAGAACATGCCGTTCTGTCTTCGACAAATGGCCACTCAAGGCAGGAGGCTCTGCGGGGCCGAGGCCGGCTCCTCTGGGAGCCGGGGAGCAGAAAATGGCCAGGGACCAGCCACCTGGTGAGCACAGCGAAAACACAGAAAGAGGCCTCCAATCTCCAGCACTTCCCTCACCACCACCCCCCCCCCCCAAAAAAAAAAAAAAAAAAAAAGAAAAAGAAAGGAAAAGGCCAAACCTCAGAGCTCTCAGTCACCATGTGCTCTGCAATCCCCGGCCTAGCACAGCTTCTAAGGTAACTCAGCGTTTGTCCAAAATTGAGCCCAACTTCCTAATTCCCTCTCTCAACCAATCATAGTCCTGAGACGCCAGCACCCCCTCCCGCAGCCCCATGTGGGGGCGCGGGGCTGGGCACAGTGCCCCGTGCACGGCATCGCAACTCATCGGAGAGGAACCCGTGAATAAGCCCCCTTCACCGAGGAAAACACGGGCGCTCAGGCAAGTGAAGCTGGGAGGCGGTGGGTTCCAACCCATGTCTGCCCAGAGCCAAAGCCTTCTCAGCTATCGACTGCTCATTTTTTTTTAAAGTGTACATTTTACAATGGAATATTAATCTTCATGGGGTTCATCCAATAAAACGGTCGCGGAAAGAGGCTGGCGATGGAGCCACTGAGCAGAACCAAGTGTGCTTGCCACAGCGGCTGGGAGCTCTTCCTGCGCCAGGGAGAGAGGCTCGGTGCCTCTGTCAGTTCCTTTCCAGGGTTCCTGCACCTCCGTGTCCTCAAAACAAAGGGGAGGAGTGGGGCCGGGAGAGCCCAGCAAACAGGGCAGGACAGCGCAGTGGTAGCGTGCTGGGGTCTGGCCTGGCCATGCTGGTTAACCTCCCCGGGTCCCTGTCACACCCTCTCTAAAACGGGACAATGAAAGAACCCACCAGTGAGGACGGGAGGCCATGGTGCATGTAAGTACTTACTCATAGGAGTGCTCCAACCTGCTCCTCCCCCTGCCAGCCCCATCCTCCCAAATGCCCAGGTCATTCCCTCAGCAAAGACCATCATCTCCACCTTCAAAATATATCCAGGGTCACTTCCTTCTCACCACTCCTGCTGCCACCCCCCTGGTCCAAGTCACCGTCACCTCTTTCCTACACAGTCTCCTCTTAGGAGTCCCTGCTCTGCCTTTGCCAACTGTTCCCCTGATTTACCTTCTGTTCAAGGTACATCAGACCCTGTCCCTCCTCCGCGAGGAGCTCTCTTAGGGCAGTGGTCGGCAAACTGCGGCTCTCTAGCCACATGCGGCTCTTTGGCCCCTTGAGTGTGGCTCTTCCACAAAATATGTGTGTGATTGAAAGGTACAGTGCGATGGAAACTTCGTGGCCCATGCACAGAAGTCGGTTTTTGGCTCTCAAAAGAAATTTCAATCGTTGTACTGGTGATATTTGGCTCTGTTGACTAATGAATTTGCCAACCACTGTCCTAGGGCTCCCACCTCATTCAGAGTAGAAGCCAAAAATCTAACCATGGCATAAAATGCTCTGGCTACTTCCCTGACCACATCTCCTGCCCCACCCCCCCCTCAGTGCTCCAGCGACCATGGACTCCTGGCCCTTCCTGAACACAGCAGGCTCCATGCCATTAGATCAGCCATGGTGAAAGGAGCTTGAAATCAGCCATGGTGAGAGTATTTACACAACAGGAAGTGGCAAACGCTACAACTCATTGCCTTTGCTTTCAAGAGAGCCAGATTACCAGCACAGCACCGCAGTGACCACAGTATTTTAAACTAAAATTAAACTACACACACCACTCTTTCCTATTCTTCCCCTAATACTCCCCAGACACCCACCCCTGCTCCATTTTATTCACAACACTTAACACACTGTTATACTAAATATATACTTACTTATGTCCTTGTTTGTTGTCTACCTCTCTTCCACCAAAATCACAAGCTGCAAGAGGGCAAGGTCGAGGTAAGCTTTGCTCTTAGCTTCTTGTCAAGTGCCTAGAACAGGAGCTGCCTCATAGTAGGTGTGCAGGAAATACATGTTGAATGGATGATTGGCACCTATTATCATTATTATAAGGAAACCCAAGCATGGCTATTGCAGACCCTGGCTGGGCTCTGGAGCATGGGTGAAAATAAAAAAGAAAACATCACGTGGTCCACAGTTCCAGCCTACGGGACTGCTCTTCCTCCCTGGACATCCGCGTTTTCATGGGTTTCCATGGCAGACCCCCGTTACCAACTGCAAAGATGCGGTCTTGGGGAAATGCACTCTCGGTGCTGTAGCTTCGCAGAACCAGAGCTGGAGGACGCATCCACGAGCCAGCCTTGATAGCTGCCCAATCACCTTAGTAAAACCCACTGTTTGCAAGTTTTTTCCAAGTAGCATCTACCGTGGCCTCTCTAAGGTACATGTTAAGAAATTCTCCAAGATCGTTCAACCTTTCATCCAGCGCTAAATTCCTTCTCTAACATCTTAGACAGGCAGTCTTAAGTGGCCTCCACAGTTGGCAAGTCCACCTATGATTAAGCCAAAATCAGCCAACTCATAACCTCATTGCCAATCTAGGCCTATGGGGACATAATTCAGATCAGTTTTTCTTACTTATGGTGAGAAAACTTTTTTATTTTTATTTTTACTAAATTGGTTGTGTGTGCCTGGACCTCAGGAAATGATTTACTTCTGAAAGGAGTAAGGTCCACATGTGGACGTGTTAAACGCCATCCTATAATGCACAGGACGAACCTCCACAACAAAAATCGTCCAATCCCCACTGTTCAGAAAACTTGACTTACCCAAAGACACATGCTTTTTTCCTCATTTCCTTAACACTAATGACCAACTTGGCTTATACTTCATTTTCATACTTTTGTTGGAGACCTGGCTGTAGGAAACATGTCCTTTCCCTCTTACATCTCCTCTAGAACAACCATCTCAACAGTCAATGGTGACTGATCCTGAGCCTAGGGTCAGGGAGACAATAGGGAGAGTTGGGGACTGTGGTGAACTGAGAACTCATCCATCTACAAGAGACAACCATTTCCCAGCCCCAGCCAATTGAAATCATGTGGAAACGTGGGCACAGTGCTGACAGATCTCCTGATATTTTTAATGGAAGCCAGAAATCTGCATTTTTTTTTTGTGAGTGTGTGTGAAATGTCCAGATTTTCAAGCACTGGCTCCCTTTTCTGCATTAAATATTCTGCAGACCAAATCGAACGCATCTCGGTTGCTGGCGTGCAACCTCTGTCGCGTCAGATGTTACTGCAGTGCCACTAGATTGGACATGGAAAAGTCCAGCGGAGGCAAGAATGGAGGGCAAAGCGCAGAGGAGGAAAGGAACCATGGGCTGATCACCAGAGGCCCACAAATGGAAATGGGTTTGTCGCCTACATTTGAGTTCTTGAACCAGCCGTACCCAATGCAGGACTCCCCAGAACTTGTCATTTCCCCACGTCAATACATTTCCTTTTACTGAAACCACCTCGAAAGTAAGTTCTCTGTTCCTTCCATGCAGAACAATCTCAACGGCTGTGTGACCCCGTGGTCGGGATTTTGCTGACCCTGAGCTTTGGGTTGGGGAAGGCGGACTATGGATTCAGCGTTGTCAGCTTGGACATCTCGGTTCTTTAAAGCTCTGAGAGCTGAGCTCACTTCCACACCCCACGGCCCCTGCCTAATTACTCAACTCTCCAATCTCCTGTGTGGAATCCATCACGCCCCCCTCCCTCCTTTTCCACTTTCATGTCTGTAGCCATTGGAAACTATCACCCCGTCCCCTTGCAATGTGAACACCACAAGCAATGCTTTGCCATTCTAAACAGTGGCTGACAACCATTTAGGAAACCTGCAAACATTTCACCACTCCTAAATCAACCCCAGATGACAAAATCATCATCATCAGGAAACTAACGAAAACCCGGAGGAGGGTAGATTTGGACCACGTTGCCATTACCCATGAGGAGGGGGGATCAGGAAAAAAATCCTGAGAAAGACATAAAAATGAGGCAAACTGATTGCTCCTTGGAAGAAGTCGCAGCCCCACCTCCCCAGGAGACTCGAGTCCTACTTTTTCCTGGAAACAATTTTTTAGCATCTCCTAGCATCCTTCTGGCCAGGAATTGGTAAAAAGAAAAGAGAGAATGAGAGAAGGCGCTATGCCTTTTCACTGAAATTAGATCCCTAGGTTCTGTGAGCAAGTAAGTGGGTTTTGGTGGGTCCTCGTGGTGATTTAAAAATCAGGACATTTCTCATAAAAAATCCAGAGTGTAGTGTCCTTTGAGAAGTCAGAATACATGGCCATACAGGGTCTTCATTCCTCACCGCCCGGCCCACTTCATTAACTTTGTTATCTGTCTGGCCACTTTGGGTATCTGAGCTAGCAATTATTGATTTCAGATTTAGGTCCTACATATCTATTAAAAAAATCATTTCAAAATTATAATGATCTTGACTTCATACATGTCTGATTGACACAGAATGGCTGTGGGATTCGAGCACGGCCCTACCTGATCAGGCCCCTCCTCCATGACCTCACCTCCACCTGCCCCTGAACCACTTGATCTCCCCCCCCCCAACTCCCCATCAGCCTCCAGGCTGCTTCCATCCCAGAGCTTTTGAACTTGCCCTTCCCTTTCTCTAGAGTGTTTTCCCCCAGATAGCGGCACCCTCCCTCCTTCAGAGCTGTGCACAGTGGCTGCCTGCTCACAGAGGCCTCCCTGTCCCAGGTACATTCTACTCGCCTTCTCTTGATTTTGCCACACAGGTTTGTCACCATCTGACAATCTGGGTCCCTTACATGTTCATATGCTTATACTTGGTCTTTCCACACTTAATTGCAGCTCCAAGAGGGAGCGGGTTTAGGTTGCTTTGTTCACTATTGTATTCTTTGTGCCCAGAGCAGTGTGCCTGGCACACATTTTTGAATGAATGAATGAATGAATGAGGAAGTTCCGTTTACCATATTCAGGAGGAAATGGAGGTGGGACGTGAGGTGGAGGAGGATGAAGGAGGAAAACCCAGGAAGTTTGCCCCCCCGTCCCCCCCCCCCCCCCCCCCCCCGTCACTGAAAATCAGGCAGACTTTCTAGAGAAAAAGACATTTTCCATGACAGAAGAAAGGGGATGAGAAGAAAAATGAGAATCCTGAAATTGGAGCCTACGGCAGCATTGCAATGCCAGGGTTTTGGTGTGTTCTTCTCCACCTCTGAGCCAGGAAACCCAAAGTCCCAACTCTTCTTGGGATCGGGTGTGTGTGTGTGTGTGTGTGTGTGTGTGTGTGTGTCTGTCTGTCACGGACTGGCCTTGTGACCGCGGCCAGCCCTTCCCTGGGGCCTCAGTGCCCTCATCTGTTCCAGGCTGCCGACGGAGGACTAGTCCTGGCAGCAGCACACATGGGGGTGCAAAGAGCCGTGTGCAACCCCCTTGGGTCAGGGAGAGGTCTGTGTGCCAGTGTGCTTGCTCTGGAGGGGCTGCAGCTACTCCACCTGTCCCAGCCTCAGTTTCCCCATTTGTTAAACAGGTACACATATGTCACGGGGTTTTTGTTCTGGCTGTAGAAAGGATTGAGTTTTTCGAAGGTGTTTGACACCTCATAACTCCTGTGAAAGACGTTTAAATCCACTTCTTCCCTCTCCAATTCTCCTCCCTGAATATTGAGATTATTTTGATCCAGAACTCTTCAGGTAAAGGCATACTGGTATACTTTACTTCTTCGAAGTCCCAGAAGTTTGGAGAAGTTTCATTCATGTGATAATGACACAAGGTTAAAACATCACCAGGGATAGCTAACTCTTACACATTCGCATAGCCCTATGCAGCATTTAATGTCCATTCTGGGAATAGGGAAACTGAGGCACGACCTGGCAGCAGGGCTCCCAAATCTCGGTTCTCCATCATGCACCCATCATGCACTGCACTATTTATAAGTCTGGTGAAGACCAGGATTTAGTCTAGGTCAGTGGTCGGCAAACTCATTAGTCAAATATCAACAGTACAACGAATGAAATTTCTTTTGAGAGCTGAATTTTTTAAACTTAAACTTCTTCTAATGCCGCTTCTTCAAAATAGACTTGCCCAGGCCATGGTATTTTGTGGAAGAGCCACACTCAAGGGGCCAAAGAGCCTCATGTGGCTCTCGAGCCATAGTTTGCTGACCACGGGTCGAGGTTAGCTGGTAGAGCATATCAGATCTGGGACATTCTGAGTGGGTACCATTCAACCCGGGGTTAGGTGCGGGCCATGCGTCTTTGGCAGGATAAGGCAGCAGGGAAAAAAATGAGAAAACTTTTGTTTTTCTTTTTCAGTTCATTAAGGTTTGTTGGTGTGAGCAAGAACCTCATTTTTTTTTTTCTTCCCATGACTTCCCTTTTATTTTAACGGGGAAACGTGCATTTCAAAGACTGCTCAATAGCAGCGTTGAAGTCTCAGGTTCAATCACAATGTCCCCATTGTGGCTGGGGGACTCCTTGGCCTTTCAGCTCGGGTTATAAAAATTTGGTCTGAGCCCAAAGTCTGGCTTTAATAGAATATTTTAATTTTGTTTAATGAATATTACTTTAAATCTGTTTGGCAGTTTTAAAATGTGTTCTTTTATTTTCAAATTAAAATTTACTAATGCTCAGTACTTTCTTGGGTGTGGGGGTGCAGCAGGGAGTGGGGGTGATAATAATACAAGCTACCATTTATTGAGTGCTTACTATGTGCCAAACACCCTGCTGCGGGCTTTATGGGTGCCACCTCTTTCAACCCTCACAGCCAGCCAGGGAACGGCGGCCCTGTGCCCCCACTGCCGGGGGGCTGAGAGGGTCAGCTCCCAGCCCACCAAGGCGGCAGGGTGAGTGAACGGTGGACGTAAGGCTCAGACCAGATCTGAGCTCAGGGTCTGTGCTATTCCCCATAGCCGCACATTCCCTTGATATTGAAAAAGGACTTGACTGACCAATACCTTACAGCAGGGGTCCTCAAACTTTTTAAAGTGGGGGCCAGATCACGGTCCCTCAGAGAGCTGGAGGGCCGGACTATATGAACTACTAATTCCTACTGTAACACCTTGGCTGCGCTCACTGCCCAAAAAACCTGGCGGGCAGGATCAGACTCCCCTGGGGGCTGCATGTGGCCCGCGGGCCGTAGTTTGAAGACCCCTGCCTTACAGCATATCACTGACCTAGGATACAATTCTCTGTAACTTCGAGGGTAGTAATAGCTGGCTTGAGCATAACGGCTAGCTTAGTAAGCACTCAGCATAGACAGGCACTGTAGCAAAGTGAGGTGTTTTACCTGTAATACCTCATTTAAATTCTCACAAAGACTCTTTGAAGCAGTTATTATTGTTATTCTTATATTATCCCAGTTTCATAAAGGAGCAACTGAGGTCCAGAGAGCCTAAGTCATTTTCCTAGGGTCACACAGCTTAATAAAAATCCTATCCAAGAAAAGGGCAATATGCAAATTAACCATCATTCCATCACAAAGATGGCGGTGCCAATAGCCATAAGATGGAGTCCCCCAGTCCCAGGGTGGGGGGCAGCTGCTGAGAGCAGGCAGCATGAGCGTTCCACGCCCAGCCTCGGATGGGTCTCTAGGCAGCGGGCACAGAGCAGCCAGGCCCTGCAGAGAGCTACTGGCACATCGATTTGTGCACAGGGCTAATAGTAATAATAATAATAATAATAAACCAGTAACCAACACTGATAAAATTCATACTATTTGCCACATACTATCTCAAACACTTTCTATTTATTAACTTGATCTCCACAATAACACTTTTAAGAAGGCATATTATTATCCAGCCTGTTTTACAGATGAAGAAACGGAGGCAGGGAAAAGTTTGGTAACTTGCCTAATGTTAAGTAGTTGGTTAATGCTGAGCAGGGATTTGAACCCAAGCAGCCTGGCCCCTGGGTTCATGCTCTTAATTTCTAGGCTAGTGGTCGGCAAACTGTGGCTCGAGAGCCACATGTGGCTCTTTGGCCCCTGGAGTGTGGCTCTTCCACAAAATACCACTGCCTGGTTGAGTCTATTTTGAAGAAGTGGCATTAGAAGCAGTCATTAGAAGAAGTTTAAGTTTAAAACATTTGGTTCTCAATAGAAATTTCAATCATTGTACTGTTGCTATTTGGTTCTGTGGACTCATGAGTTTTCTGACCACTGCTCTAGGCTATAAGTCAGAGCTAACGCTCGGGCAGTCTGACCCCCTCCCCGCCCCGACTCCCACCTGTTCCCCACCACCTCTTTAGGAAAGCAGAAGGTTGACATCCGTCTGAGGCAAGAAGTGGGCCATGGCATGGCCTGACACAGTTCGAGGCGCAGAAGCCAGGGCACTGCTCTTACTGACTCAGGCATGGCTTCGCTGGGGAAGGGTCTGCAGAGTTGGTCTTTCCCTCCATCCTGCTGCTTGAACATTGCAAAGCTCAAGAAGTCATATCGCTGTTCTCTGAATCCTCAATGGGAAAGAGAGGCAGTGAGCTATTGGTAAAAACACACTGGGATCCTGCTATCAGAGGGGCCAAACTGGGTCCTTCTTGCTCCAGATCCCCAGCAATCAGCCTAACACCTAGAACACAGCTCAGCACATACTGTTGAAAAATGAGTGAAAGAATGAATGCATTGCTAATTTTCTCCCGTCACATGCAATGCACCAGGCATGTAGGAGACATTTGGTTAATCATAAATCAGTGAAATGGTCTATGAAATGTCCCAAGAGCATATTCTTCCTTGTCAACAAAATTTGTCTTGTCATATTGCAATAGCTCAGGAGTCAGCGCACCTCTTCGGTAACGGGCCAGAGAGGAAAGAGATTAGGCTTGGCAGGTCATGTGATCTCTGTTATTGAGTTAACTACTCAACTGCTGTTTTAGCACGAAAACAGGCACGGGCAACAGCTTAGACCAGCAAACTGCAGAGAAGCAGCCGCCAGGTCAGCAGGTTCCAACTTTAAACCTTCCTCAAGTCCTACAAGGACAGGCTGAAGAGTCTGAAAATCAGCAGGTATCTCGTAACTGAACCAAACTTTTGTTGGCTGAACCAAGCCTGCTCATCAGTTAATATCTTCAACACAAAAGCAGCTCTCCTAGGCAGGCGGGCAGGCAGAGGAAAGGTAGCTCTTATGATACCAGAGGGATGGGCCTCAGAATCCAGACTGGGTTCAGCCGAAACCGGTGTGGCTCAGTGGATAGAGCTTCAGCCTGTGGATTGAAAGGTCCCAGGTTCGATTCCAGTCAAGGGCATGTACCTTGGTTGCGGGCACATCCCCAGTAGAGAGTGTGCAAGAGGCAGCTGATCGATGATTCTCTCTCATCGATGTTTCTAACTCTCTATCCCTCTCTCTTCCCCTCTGTAGAAAATCAATAAAATATATATTAAACAAACAAACAAACACACACAAAAAAAACCTGGGTTCAGTCCTGGCCACGACACAAGCCGTGCAGCCTTGCACAAGTTGCTTCCCCTCCCTGAGATGCAGTTGCCGCAGCCGTAAAACAGGGATAATAAGAATAACAGCATGTTCCATCCAAGGCTATTTAGAGGCAAAAATATAAGTGTTTGCTTAGCACGTAAGTGTTCAATAAATATGAGCTACTTGTTATTTCCAAATAAATCTTGTGTTCTCTTAAAAACAAAAACCAATTTACGAAAAATAAACCTGGCTGCCAATCAACACACACACACACACACACACACACACACACACACACTCACACTCACACACACACACACACACACACACACACACACGAGCGCGTGCTAGCAGAGCTGCAGGAACAGACATTTCCCAAATCAGCTTTCACTCTAGCAAGGCATTCCAGGGCTCCCAAGCTGTCAGAAACCCCCCCACGTCAGCTCAAGCCCCCCAATCTCTCTGCCTGCATCTATGTCCTTTTTGTCACTTTGCCTTTCTTGTCAGTGTCGGAGCAGAACCGAAGACATTCGGAGCGTTTCAGACATGTGAAATTTCGAGTTTAAGACATTCTTTCTCCTTCCCCTGCTCCACACCACAACACTGACGTCTCCAGGGAGGATGGCATCTTTGGCCAGAGGACAGCTCGGGCCCATGGCAGACCGGAGGTGAATAATCTCCTCGGCTCCATTCTTGTTCACGGCTGGATGGGACCAAAACTCTGTTTACAACACAAGGGGCAAGTCACGACGTGCGATGCCACATGACACCACCCAGCAGCGAGGCACGCTTCCTGCTCCGCTCCAGTCACACAAAAGGCCGGAGGTGCAGGGATCTGGCCGCGCACTCCTCCCCCGCCACCCCCTTTCTGACCAAGAGGGACATTCAGACCTTTGCTAGAGAGACAAATGCTTCTAGAACACACTGAAACCAAAGTGCCTGGACATGTAAACAGTACACACCCACAAAAGAAAACAACCTCTCTGCACGGACACCCTCCTCTCTCTCAAAAAAAAAAAAAAAGTTTTCTCCCTGCGTGGAACTCCCATCAGCACCTGGCTGATACCAAGCAAGGTGGTGCCATGGACACCTCCTGCCCACCCCGTCTCTCCGTATTTCGGGGAGCTGCCAATCAACAATAACCTAAAGGTTGGTACTTATATATTGCACCTCAAATGCTAAAAACAGGTATACGTTCGCAGGAATAAAAAAATTGTTCTGGGTCAAAACCGGTTTGGCTCAGTGGATAGAGCGTCGGCCTGCAGACTGAAAGGTTCCAGGTTCGATTCCGGTCAAGGGCATATACCTTGGTTGCGGGCACATCCCCGGTAGGGGGTGTGCAAGAGGCAGCTTGATGGATGTTTCTCTCTCATTGATGTTTCTAACTCTCTATCCCTCTCCCTTCTTCTCTGTAAGAAATCAATAAGATATAGTTTAAAAAAATTGTTCTGGGAACTATTCATACCTTCATCACAAAGTGACCACAGGAAGGAGATGGGAATGGAGGAAACCGACCGGAAGGAACACAACACATTTTCAACCGTTGGCTTCCGGGCACCCAGACACCGGGGATAAAACGTGTGCTGGAGGGGGGGCTCCTGAACCCACTTTTTCTCCTGAGCAGCAGGAGGGGTGACTGAAGGAGGTGGGAACCCCGGGCCTCCTACCTCACTTCACCCCAAGGATGTCTTCTGTTGTCCTCAGAATCCAAGGCGAATGGAGACAGTTCGAACCGTGGGCTCAGAAAGCCCCTTTCTGAGTGCACTTCAGCTACACTCGTCTGTGAGGCAGGAATTGGGACTTGGCCGAGGTAAGGAAAACTGGTGATCCCCCCCCTCCCGCCCCACCCCCCATTTTGGTGACCTTCATGGGGCTTATTTATACTCTTCAAGCTCATGACCTAATACATGTTGGTTTGGCTTCTCTTCTCATAATAGCAGCCTGTAAAAAGCTTTCGAGAATTCCCCGTGTTTTCTTATTTTGGGTCAAGAAAATAAAATCGATATCTAAGTACCCTTCAAAAAAAATGGTCTGCACAATCTAAAAATTTGGAATGTTTCCACCAGGGCCAAGGATATCTCTTAAAGCTTCAAAGATCATCCACGTTCAGACCAACCTTTGCCATTTTTTAAGGTGCGCTATGCGGTAACGGCGATATGTGAGAATTAGCTAAGAGGGACTTTTTGACATAAGTCAAACAATGACATTTAAAACTCACGTTAAAGCAATTACCGCGCGGAATTTTCCGTGTTTTTCCCATTTCTTAAACGGAGTGTATATGTTTTCAACATATTTCTTGCTGTAATTTTCTTTCTTGGCAAACCCACCTCTTACCATGAAACCCCAAAGTATGCACGCTTCAGAAACAATAATGGTTGAAACAGACCCGGCTGTCGCAGGCATGACTTTTCTTTACAAAATTAAAATGTCTTCTGGCTCACACGCTGTATATTTCAGCTACGAAAGACGGTGCTCGGGAGATGACTAGGAGAGAAAGCGGAACTGACAGATTCAGCTGATGCGAGACAAAACTAGGTTGCTGTATTCACACAGTAGTCAGGCCCTCGCCAGTGCCTCATTCTTTGGGGGAAAGAGATGTCGATTTGTATCATTTTGCTTCAGTTAAATGCACAGAGAATTGAAAACTCTCCCTGGAGCGGCTGTGAGCAGATATGTATGACTATGCTACATCTGGGAATGCATAGATTTAAAAGAAAAAAAAATCTAACTTTGCACTCATAATTGTGCTCCATGCACTTAAAACCCTCCACACTCACAAAGAAAACAGAGGGGGAAAATCCAAAGCCATTGACATCACACACATTTTCAATGTATCGACGTATCGCTATGGACACTAAATGCCAACCTCATTTCTAGCCTCTTTTAAATGCTTCGCTCATTTAAAAATATGTGAAAATTAGCATTATCAGGGCAAGACAGTCCGGCCATGGGCACGTCCTGAAAGCTGGTAAGAAGGAAGCCGTCTCCCTGCTGCAAATGCCTGCATCTATCCGAAACAGAGGCCGACGCTGCCAAGCAGCTGAGCAGACACATCTGCGCCCTAACTAGCATCCCCCGGAGGGCGATGACAGCGGTGACGAAGCCCCTGCTCCAGGCCCGGGACGTGTGAGAGACCCTCCCATCCATCCCGCCAGGCTGCGCCCCCTGCCCCTCAGCCTGCCTATCCCTGATCCAGGCAGCCGATGGCCTCCCTTAACCCTCCAAGTGGCAGAGAGAAATTTTTCCAGTTGCCTGACCCTGGGGACCACCTGTTCCAAATTACTCTTCGCTCTCCAAATGTTTATAATCTAACCCTCCAACAACAACCCACCCCATAGCAATCTAGCACCTTCCAGTAAACTCAATTTGGGCTGCCTCCCGTACATTTTAGGGCCTCGCCGCTGCCGATAAATTTATTGACTCTTTTTAGGAACTGAAATGTGTGGTGTTTTAGTATCGAAGGAACAAATCAAATTAGCCCTTGTAAATAAACAGTCATTTTCCCTTACGGAACCACACACACACACACACACACACACACAGCCTGTTAAATATCACAGCTCACAAAGGCTTATAGCTGTGTTTTCTAAATAATATGATTTTTTTTTTCTGTTTTAAAACAACAACAAAGACCTTCAGGGCGGCATCAGAAAGTAACTGTGCTCACCCAGCCAGCATGGCTCAATGGTTGAGCATCAACCTATGAACCAGGAGGTCATGGTTCAGGAGGTCACAGTTCGATTCCTGGTCAGGGCATATGCCCAGGTTGCAGGATCGATCTCCAGTGTGGGGTGTGTAGGAGGCAGCCGATCAATGATTCTCTCTTACCATTGATGTTTCTATCTCTCTCCCCCTCTCCCTTCCTCTCTGATGCCAATAAAAACATGTAAAAAAAAAAAAATCATAATTGTGCTCCATGCACTTAAAACCCTCCACACTCAGCATCTCTCTGCAAGGGGAATGGGGGCATAGTACATGTTCTCTGGGCCCAGAGTTCATAGGGAGCGGCGAAGGCCGAGGTCTGAAGGCCTAGATTCTGGTTTCACTTACTCCGTGGCCTCTCACAAGTCATTGGACTTGAGACTCAATTTTCTCATTCACAAAGTTGGAATAATAATAATAACAGAATAAATACCCGACTCAAAGGGTTGTTGTGAGAACCCATCCTAAAAACACACGTCTCAGAGTCACCTCCAGGCCTGCATACAAGTGCTCAAATAAGTGGTAGCTACTTCCACCATGATCATGGACACAAGGATGCAATTTGCAAATGGAGAGAAATGGCAAAGGCACCGATACAATGAGAATGGGCAAAAAGGGGGCAGCAAAAAATAAAGTTAAAAGATGGTGGCTCTTTTTCATCCTTTTTGCCCTAAAGACAACTTGGCAGGTACTTTCATATCTTGAAATTGATTTTAAATCGCACGCAATAAAGAACCAAGTCCCTGCCCTCCTTGATTCATTTACAAGGAGACCAGTGAGCCTGAGCCAGTTACACTAAGTACTTGCCACCTAATGGGGGGGGGCTGCCCCCGGATTAGAAGAGGTGCTAGCCAAACACCATTAGGCCCGTTAAGACCTTCAAACAGCAAAAATGAAGCACTGTCTCTCAGCTAATTGTTTCCCTACCAGAACCTTCTTTCTGTCTTGTGTGTTCAGGGCTGTTTGAACTGCCAAATTGATTCGGGGGAGGGGGGAAGGGGTGGAGGCTATTAAGAAAGCTGTTATGATATTGGGGGATGGGGATCAGGGAGGAAGGTGGGAAGTGTGGGTGAGTGTGTATGTGTGTGTTTTCTGTCAACAGGCTGTGTTTTCTCAACTGTGGGGTTAATTCTCTGCAAAGAGATTCCTTTTGAGCGGAGTCCACCAACTCCTTTTGCAGAGCAGCTAGCCGGGAGAAAAGTTTCCTTCCACTCACAAAACCAGACTTGGCAAGAGCCAGCGGGTTCGGCCTTTGGAGGTAACCGAATAACCAGCCACTTCACGTCCACAAACGCCACAGATAAGCACTACGTAATTAGGCGAATTCCTCCTTTACATGTAATCTTTGGGGGAGACGGTTCTCCTCTCTCCTGCGGAATTCCTGTCTTCTCACCCAGCCAACACACACACACACACACACACACACACACACACACACGCCACTCAACGCTCCAACACACGCCATATGCACCTCTGACCTGTGGCCACTGCATGCCATCTCTTACACGCAATTTACATGCTAACCCTTTTACATCTACCCCAAGCATTTTGACCCGAAGGAGGCCTGCCCAGCCAAGACAAAACCTTACCCCAGCTGTAACTTCCACCCGTTCTCTCCCGGAGGCTAATGCGTTTCTCATGGTGTCCGTGGATATTTAGGGACAAGCAAATATCGAAACAAGATATCTCACTCCCTTCATCTGCTCCTGACAGCCCCGGGGCTCTCTCTCTGCCCGAGAGAGGCATCTGTCAGGAGCTGCTGGGAACCCCACTTATGCACCATAACGGCCTGCGATTTTATTATACAAGGAGTTTATTGCTGGCCTAATTAGTTTCAAACTGGGCATTCCAGCTGAGGACACCTAAAAAACATCTGGTGGAAGGAGCGAGAAGGAGTCCTTGTTCTGAGCCGGTTACGGTTGGATTTCGGCGTTACTCGGGTCTCCTGCGAGGGACACAAGTTATCTTTGGAAAAGTAACTGAAAAAAAAAAAATAAGGAAACGGTTTCTTTGTGGGAAAGGAGTCGTCTTGTCACGGGGGAACCGAAACGTCTTAAAGCGGACGTGCTCGGACTGCGTGTACCTTCCCCCGAGCTGCTGGGATCTCCATAGCTTGCTCAGACCCTAATGCAAAATGTACTTGGCTACACCACAGGGCGGTTTTGCTGAGGACTGTTTCGTTCTCCCAACAGCAGCTAGCACTTTATCAATTTATCCGTCTGGAGCAGGGCTTTCCATCGCTTACATGCAATTTAAAGCAGAAGCAATACCGCTGATTTGAAACAGCGTGTCTTGGGTGTTTTTTTGCCAAATGGTAATCCTATAACAAGTCAACAAATCCTATCTCTTTCTATGTTCAATACAGCACAAAAGGCATGAAAAGAAGATTCTAAAACGTAAGTGATTAAAGAATCCGTTGCCTAAAAATCCCAAAGTATTGGGTCACATCTTTGTTTTCTTTACTTCACTTTAACTTTCTCTAGTTATTTAATATTTGGGAAAGAGATGTATGCATTTACAGAGTTTTCTCATACCCACAGCCACTGTACCCGATGAGCTATTTCAAGCTGGAGGATAAATGCTAATTCCTTTAAGAGAAAAATAATAATATCGTGAAGCCTACGTTGCAAGAGAAGAATGGAGTAACTATGAAAGCTGTGTATGAGGCAAATGAACTCATTAAGAAAAAGTTCAGCTTTCGAGTCTAGCCAGCTCTGGTTGAAATGGCAAAATTCGGAGTTTCCTCCGAAGGACAGGAGATGACGGATACAAACACTATTTATAGGTAGTCAAGAGCAAGATTCAAGCCATCCTCATTTGTTACATAAAATTTTTGTTAACTTTCCTTAGTCTGAGGATGTCTAAATGCAAGCAACTAAAAGTTTAAATGATGGGGAGAGGCAAGTGGGGAATGAGTAGGTAAAGTTGCCTGCGAGATTTTATTTTTTCACAAAGATGATTTTTTTAAAGGAAGGTCCTCTTTCTCTTCCCCCAAATGGGGCATCAGCGGGTAATACTGCTAGCTACTAGCTCAGAGCTCATACTCTGGTAGCAGAAATTTCACTCAAGCAAGAGAGGAAGGGCTCATGAAATTAATACATTCGGTTTGAAATACAACAACTGTCCGCTGGCCATAATTTCCTTTGGAAAGGGAGCTCCCTAACTCAAACATAATTCAGCACTCAGATTCCTACTTGATGTTTGTAAATCATTCTACCTCCCCTCCGCTCTGGTGAGCAGCTCCCCGCTCTGATACTCACTCATTCCGCTGCACCTCGTAATTAAGAGGTACCTCCACCAGGAGTGATTTATACCTTCATGGTTTATATATATTTAAAAAGTAATTAAAGATTACGTAGCATTTCGGGGAAAGGGGAAGAAAAGAAAATAGGATCCATAAAAAAATGCGGCATTGGTCTAGTCACGTATTTTTTTTTTTTTTTTTTTTTTTTAGAAAAATAACACTAATTCAGAATGCAGCCTCGCGCACGCTTGTCACTCACTGAACGAGGCTTCACTTGGGGGTGACAAGGCGCCCCACTTTCAACAGCTGAGAAACGCGCGCTGAGGGTCCTGCGATGCGAGTCTTTGTATTTTTACCAGTCAAGCTTTCCTAGCATTCTTTGAGCTTACAAACTATTCATTTGGGGGGCAGGAAATATACTTTCAGGAGCTAGAGCCAGCACGGCCTTTGAACCTGAGACGCAGGGCTGGAAAACAATTCCATTCTCTACCTCCTCCCAGTACAACAAAACCCTCGTCTCCCCCTCAGCATCCTTTGGAGGTAAAGTTTTCTAAGTTTCAACTTCAGCCAGCGCCAGGACGCCCGCTCGCTCACAAAGCCGGTGGAGCTGGACCAGCGCAGGCCGAGCGCAGAGGAACTTTAAGAAAGAAACGCAGCCTCCGGGAGGAGAGGGCTCAGCAGCCCCGGCCCCGCATCCCAGCGGGGGCTCCCCGGTGACCCCAGAAAGCGCGCCCTGGGGCGGGCGATGGGTTCCGGCTCCCGGTGCCTGCTCGGTCCGATGCGGGGAGCGCCCCGTTGGAGAACCACCCGGGCCCGTAAAAACTACCCAAACGCAGTCCGGCCGGACGCGTCCACACCATTGCGCGGCATGCACTTGTCCCGCGCGCGAGTGCAAACTCCAGGGTCGCGGCTCCGCAAACGCACGGGAGGACACCGAGGCCGGGAACCGGGGCGGACTTTCTCCGGAGAGGAGAGGATCTGTCCGCTGTCCCCGCTGCCCTGGTACCTCCGCAGGCCCGGGAGCCCCGAGGGAGCCGTGCGCCCCCAGGCACCCCAACAGCCGCGGAGGCCCAGGCTGGGCAATGCTGCCGAGGGGCGCCAGGCGAGGGGCTCCGCGGCGCCCCCGGCCCGGCGAACCCCGCGGGCGGCCCCGGGGCGGGCGCCGCGGGAGGTACTCACCGCGCGCAGTGGAGAGGGCGCCCCGGCGCGGTGCGGGCGGGCGGACCGGCGGGCGCGGGTCCGAAGCGGCGGGCACGTTGCCGCCTCTGCCGCCGCCGCCGCTGCCTCCGCCTCCTGGGCTGCCGCGGCCGCTGGCTCCGGGAGGACCGGCCCCTTCCCCTCCCCGGGCCGGGCCCTCCCTCTGCCCCCGCCCGGGTCCCCGCGCCGGTGCGTGGGCGCGCGGGGGAGCCGGGGCGCGGCGCTGGGTTGGGCGGGTCACACCTCCGGCGCCGGAACGCGGGCGCGGGGCTCCGGCCCTGCCGCTGGCCGCGCTGCCCTCCGCGCCTGCAGCCCCGCGGAGCTCCTGCCCGTCCTGGAGGGAGGCGAGGGCCGGACTCCTCCCCACCCACCAACAGACACCCCGCACCTCCTCCCTCTGCAGCCCAGGCGCGGCCCCGGAGAAAGGAGAGACTGCCTGGAAGGGACCTCCACAATGACACTCCATTCATTCATTCATTCATTCATTCATCCACCTATTCATTCAGCGTACAGGGCTATGGTGCCCGGTACAGCACCTGGGAGATCCAACTCCATCGAGGTGGACTCCGGTTGTCTGCCCTCCCGCAACTTGTATTCGCATGGGGACACAGACCATAAACAAACAAGCACAGAGCCAAGACAGTTTCAGAGAGTTGTAATTACCGCGGAGGGGGAAATGATGTGCTTGGGACGGTGATCTTAGCCAGCGTAGTCAGGGGAGACCTCTCTGAGCTGGTGGCCCCTGCAGGATGAGAAAGCTCCACTGCTGGTGATTCCTGCCAGAGGAGAGTTCGGGGACCTTCTTGCACCCGTTTTACAAACAGGGAAACTGAGGTCCCTACACTTAAGTGGCTCACCCAAAGTCAGTGGTGTAATCCCCTCTACACACACCCTCAAAGTAAGGCACCCCCTTACTCTCATGGCCACCGCTGTCGATCTTCCCCACAATAAACCGTCTTGAACAGAGTCTGTGTGGCATTTTTCTCCCTCATACCGACTTTCTAAGGCCTATGAGCCCAGTTGTGGGACACTCAGGATGCCTCCGTCACTGCCAACCAATCACTGCCCACAATACCAATCACTGCCATTTGTTAAGCTCAGTAAAATACAGGATCCCCCGATAAATCTGGATTTCACAGAAACAAGGAATGAATTTTAGTCTAACTGTGTCCTATGCAATAGGTGGTACATACACTAAAAAAAGTATTCGTTGTTTCTCTGAAGTTACATTTAAGTGGGTGTCTTATTTTTATTTGCTAAATCTGGCAACTCTAAGCCCCGTCCTTCTTTATTTCCTTTAATCTCCCAAAGACACTGGAAGGTAGAAGCTGCTAGCACGCTCCTTTTACAAATGACCAAGTCTAAGTTCAAAGAAGGCAGAAAGCAGCTGAGCCAGGGCTGAAATTCAGGCCCAGCTGACTCCGAAGCTCTTGATTTTGAGATAATGACATTGGGCCTGTTGTAGGGTTACTGGGAAGCTGATGAAACATAAGCTCCTGACCCCTCACTTGCTGGGCCCCTTTCTAAGGCCTGGGTAGCGGCCTAGAAATGTGTTCACGTGGTCACTTGTTCATGCAAGATTAACAAAAATCATTTGCTTTTGACATTTAACAGCAATCAGCAGAAACACTATCTCTTTCCACGGAGATTCCCCACTACAGCATTTGACCTCGAGTAGGGTGGGGTGAACTGCCCACTGGCATTTTGGGGATTCAGTGAAGGGAAAGTTGATTTGAGACTTTGTGATGTTTGCGGTATTTTTCAGCTTCTTAAAAATCTGAATTTTGCCGAAACCGGTTTAGCTCAGTGGATAGAGCGTCGGTCTGCGGACTGAAAGGTCCCAGGTTTGATTCCGGTCAAGGGCATGTACATTGGTTGTGGGCACATCCCCAGTAGGGGGTGTGCAGGAGGCAGCTGGTCGAGGTTTCTCTCTCATCGACGTTTCTAGCTCTCTGTCCCTCTCCCTTCCTCTCTGATTTTTAAAAAATCTGAATTTGTTGTGATATATTTTAATTCAAAGAAATATTCACTTTTGTACCTTAATTTTGGACTCATAATTTTGAATTCTTTTTCTTAAATAAGACCCCCAAATTGTGAATGTAATAGGCCCCAAATACCTGGATCCACCTCTGGTCATAGCTTATTCCAACTTCCTTCTACTCCCCAAACTTCAGACAAGCAAATGTGTTCAGTAAGCACAGTTGTTCTCCCATGAGCCGGGCCAGGGGTGGACCTCCTGCTTCTGGGTGAAGATGCTTCTTCTGCTTTGGACATAGGTACTTGGCCTTGATTTCCTCACCTCTAAAATGAAGATAACAGCGCTCATCATGTATTGTTATTGTGACAATTCACTGAGATCGCTCTGGTGAAACACTTTCTACTGTGACTATGACTGGCACTAGCAATGGCTCAACAAATATTATGACTGTATATGCAACTTCACTTCCCATCACACCTTTGCAAAAGCTCCAAGTCATTATCAATGGAGCGCCTTAATGTTCTCCAGAGGTGTTTAATTTATTTTGGCCCACGAACCTTAATATAATGTTGTTTAAAGAGTGTTAGTAGGCAGAATTTATTTTCTTCCCCTTGAAGGAATAGAATGGAAGAGACTGGAATAGAAAATACCAAATGAATTGCATGGAGAAAGAAGAGAGAGAGAGAGAGAGAGAGAGAGAGAGAGAGAGAGAGAGAGAGAGAGAGAGAGAGAATACTGTGGGCCAGGATGGGAAATGTTTCTTCTTCGAAGATCATGGGGACAGTATTGCAGATGTCTCGTGAGCTAAGGGTACTCTGTGGAATACAAAGGGTCAATCAGTATCTGCCCAACCGTTTTTTACGGGCTCATTATCTCATACATCGCAGCCACACCCCGCAGCCCCCTGAGAGATCTACAGGAGGCAGGTGCTTATTAGTTTTATTTTTCCTTCTCTTAGGGCAGTGGTTCTCAACCCTGGCTGCACATTAGAATCTCCAGGGCAGCTTTTAAAAAATCCCTATCCTGGGGCCCCACCCCAGGCCAATTAAACCAGACTCAGGGAGGGACCGAGACGTCGTATTTTTTAAAGCTCCCCTGGCGATTCCAGTGTGGAGGAGAGAGTGAGAGAGGGACTTTGGAAGAATAAGGACTTGACCCCAGATTCACAGGAGATGAGGTAGAAGCTGAGATAAGACTTAAGGCTCTCAATTCTTCTTCAAGACATTGAAATCCATCCACCTTCCCATGTAGGAGTGCCCCCTTCGCATCTCTTTCTTTCCCTGGATTTCTTCTTGTGAAGTATTTGGGCTCTAATGACCAGCATCAAAATCCCAGACAAAAATTGAAAATGCTAAACCATGAAGCAGATTCTTTGGAGGGTAGACCACAGACACGCCTACCCTGGAATAAAACCCCTTTTTCCCCTGAGAGTCTTCCAAGTAAATGTCCTCTGAAGCCAGAAGACCAGCCTCCCCTTAAAAACTACAAACTTCACAATGTGTCCAACATGCATAGATACATCGCACAAGCACACGTATGTATTCTCCATGCCAAATCACGCTTTATTTCTGTACACATGTCTTTCCTGTTGTGCAGCAATCTCCTCTACAGAAAAAGCGCTCCATTTAAAAAAATTGTTTTATTTAAATATTGGCTCTTTTTAAACCAGATCTGAGGCAGCATGCAAAAACATATATATGGCAACAGGGAAAAGAAAACGAGAAAATCAGTGAAGGAACCCGGGGAGGAAAAGAGATGGAAGCCGAGGGTGAGGTTTGCACACAAAATGTGGGTGAGGACACTTGTCCGTGGTGGACTGAGAATTAGCTGCTGAGCTTCCTGGCAGCCAGTGCGAAGCAGAAAATGTGACAAATTACATCAGTGCTTTCTCACTTTCTGTTCTTCAAAAGTAAGCACGTTGCACTCATTTCAGCAGCATATATGCTGAAAGTGAATTGAAACAAAGAAGATCAGCATGGCCACCATGCAAGGATGACACACACATTTGCGAAGCATTCCATATTTTTATAGATGAATTCAAAAGAAAAAAGATCAAGTATGCACAGAAACTCAATATGAAAAAGAAGGTAAAGGATTCCATCCCCAGCTTCATGCCTCACAGCTTCCTCCTGCGGGTACTTGTAAAGCATTTTAAGTATTTGCTCCCATTGTAGAAAAGTATTTGGGGGCTGGGGTTGAAGTGTCATACATTATAATTTTTTTTTCCACTTAAAATTACAGGAAATCAACTCTTGGGCATCTTTTTCGACAGAGCATCAGAATTTCAGGATCACTAATGTCCAGTGGGAGACACTTATGCCCATATGGAGGGGCCTTCCAGACACCCACACATGCTGTACCTTGGCCCACACCACCCTACAGACACAGTCCCATGGATTTCACCTTCACTCTGCTCAGACTCCACCCCAGATAGGTCCTTTTGACCACTCTGTCCAAAGCAGCATCCTCAGCCAGCACATGCATTTATCACTCCCCAACACTACAACACACATGTATATCAGTTCCATGTGAGCAGGGACTTGACTATTTTGCTCATGGCTATGCCCCCAGTGCCTAGAACAGTGCCTGGTACACACAGAGGAACTCAATCAACAGCGGATGAATGAAGACAAAATACAAATGAAAGGATATGGATCTTGATGTTGCCCAAAATGACCACAGTCACGCTGCCCTTTCTAATTTACTCTACTGCCTACCTTAAAATAAATAAAAAGGAATAAAGGTGATTCAGAAACACATTCTTTTGAGGAACCACAAAGAGCTCAAGGTAAGGTCAAGGTTTTCTTCTCTTTTTCTTTTATGCTCTCTCTTCTAGTTGTTCTTCAGCAAAGATCTTGAGGACTCAAAGATGGGGAGTGGAGAGTAACGCAGATGGCTAAAGTCCATTCTTCCCTTCAGGGACTAGTTAGGAGGCAACAGAAGTTAACAAATGAGAGGAGGAGGAGATAAAGCTTTTGCCGGGTGATGATAAAATCCAACAATAGAACAACAGCCTTCATGCAACTGCCCAGACCCTATAGTCATGAACAGCTTCCCAATGGATCTGTATGTGACGAGCACTCATACCACTCCAAGTAGGTTCTTGCAGCCAAGCTGGGGTCAGGCTTTAATGTTAATCCCAGAATTTCTACCCCTCACCTCTTTGGCATTTCCTTCCAAGACATGCCACTTCTTGTTTTCTTTTTTTTTCCTTAAGGAGAACAAGCATATAGGATGGCTTTTAAATACACTTTCTTTTTGCTTTTAGTTAGACATTATCTTTGACGGTGAACAAAGCTGACTGGTCTTCAGAGGAAACACTGACTGAGACATCAGAGGTTTCCAGGATCCAACCGATATTGTCCTAAATTCTAAAAGAATTTGTGTCCTGAAGACCGAGGGAGTATTCTCGGGGATTACAGAATTCGAAGTTCAAAGGTCTAGAGACTTCTGGTCGAGATGGCAGAGTAGGGAAACACTGTGCTGACCTCCTCCCATGACCACATCAAAATGACAACCAAATTATAGAACAACTGCCTTGAGAACCAGCTGAAGTCTAGCTAAACAGAAGTCCTGTAACTGAGGAGATGAAGAAGCCACACTGAGACTGTTGGGAGGGGCAGAGATGTGAAATGGGCTGGTCCCATACCCATGTGTGGTGGTTCAGAAACCCAAAGGATGTTTTGACTGCAGAAGTCCCCCTGAGGAGCTCAGGATCCAGCCCCACACTGGGCTCCCCAGCCAGGGGCATCAGAAGCAGGAAGTCAGGAGTCCCCATAACATCTGGCTGCCACAGACAGCCAGGATTGCACCCCCGTGAGGTGGAGGGCCGCCGTAGTCCCAAACATTCCTCTTGAGGAGTTTGCCAATAGACTCATTTGCTCAAAGACTCATATGCTCTGAGCTCCAGTGCAGGGGTAGCAGCTCAAAAAGTGACAGGGTCATATGGGGAGGAACTAAAAGGCTGCAGGAGGAGGGCTGGAGGGGCAGGAGTCAGGGTCGCTCTCTCTGGTGACAGAAGCATGGGCAGGCGCCATTGCTTCTTTGTTCAGCCCTTCTCCATCCAGCCGCCGGTTTAGGTGGGCCCCAACTCTGAGGTCTCTGTTAACCAAAGGTCTAGAGACCTTTGGAGAGTGGAACATTTTGAGAGTGAAAGGGATCCTGTTAATAATAAAGCATAAACCAGGACTGTCCCAGGAAAACAAGGACAGATAGCCACCCTACCTAAGCAGGATGACTTAGATATGTCCTGAGAAGCAAAGACATCTTACATTTAATCGAGTAATCACATGGGAAGCAGTTGCAAACTTTCATGAGTAGGTCAGGGGCTGTGAGCAGCCCTTCTTGCAACTATGAAATTGACATAACAGTTCTTATTATGGTTCAGCGGATCTCATCCACATCTCTGACAATCCTTTAGTGCCCTGAACCAAATCGCTGGTTGTTATGCAACCTCATTGTGCTGAGAAATGGTCTCCCCAAACCCATGGGATGCTATGATGGATTCCCACATGGATACTAAAACACTTTCCCTGGATGTCTGCAGTCTCTTATCTCTACTCTGCTGGAATCTCTAGAAGATGTGCCAGGGACCTCTTTGGCAGTTTGGTGAAGTCTAAGGACACCATCTGAAAACAATGTTGCTAAATACATAAAAATGCATGCAATGTACACATGGTGGGAAAATTGAATATCGATAAGAAAAAAATTAACATAGATTCTTACCTCATAATAGATAATACGCACAAAATCAACCCAGAATGAATTACAGACCTGAAGGTTAAGCTTAAAACCATAAACTCTCTAGAAAATAACATGGGAGAAAATTGTTGCAACCTTGGTGTAGGTTAAGGTTTTTTATAACACAAAACATACAAACCATTAAAGAAAACATTGATAAATTAGACTTCAACATAATTTAAAACTTTTGCTCATTAAAAGACAAAATAGAGAAAATAAGAGGCAAGCTACAGTCTGGGAGAAATGCGAAACACCTATTAGATATAAAAACATATATAAGAAATGTATAACAAATACATGAACATATTTTACAATGCAATATGAATACAACAAATAACTCACTTTTTTAAAAGGGCAAAAATTTTGAACCATTGCTTAAAAAGGAAGATATGCAGATGGCCAACAGTCACATGAAAGATGCTCAACACCATCAGTCTTGAAGGAAATGCAAATTAAATCACAGTAAAATACCATTACATACCCATTAGATCGGCTAAAATTACAAAGACTGAATGTAGCAAGTGTTGACAAGGATGTGGAGCAACTAGCCTCTCATATGCTGCTGGTGGGAATATGAAATGGTACAACCAATTTGGAAAATAGTTTGTCAGTTTCTTAAAAAGTTAAAAATTCTCCTACGATATGACCCATCCATTTGACATCCAAGAGAAAGGAAAACATAAGTCAGCATAAAGATTTGTATATGAATGCTAATAGCAATGTTGGGGGTGGGGGAAAAGTTTAGTGCCTTGTGGGGATGGCTTCATGATATATATGTAAAAAATGATGACATTTAACACTTTAAAAACTTCCAGTTTATTATGCTTCAATTAAGCCTCAAAATATTAAAATATTACATTATAGTCATGAATTGCCTTTGGAAGAGATACTCACCCAGCGAGGCGGTTGACTGCAGCCTCCACCTGGGTGGAATAATTCTGATGAATTTGAGAGCTCACGGTTGTTCGGCGATAAGGAGTTAAGGTAGAAAAAAACCCCCGATGTGTTGGCTGGTCCTGAAGGTGCTTCTGAAGGTGGTGTCAGGATAGGACACAGGAGAGAGGCTGGAGGTGGAAGAAGGCGCTTCCCTGGGCCTGTTCTGTCCTAACACTGTTGAAGCCAGAGATAGATCCCAGACCACCGAGGACACTCGTCATGAATTTCTTTATTAATACATTAAAAAATAGGATTTAGCCGAAACTGGTTTGGCTCAGTGGATAGAGCATCAGCTTGCAGACCAAAAAGTCCCAGGTTTGATTCCAGTCAAGGGCATGTACGTTGGTTGCAGGCACATCCCCAGTAGGGAGTGTGCAGGAGGCAGCTGATGGATGTTTCTCTCATTGATATTTCTGACTCTTTATCCCTCTCCCTTCCTCTCTGTAAAAAAATAAATAAATAAATAAATAAATAAAATATATTAATAATAATAATAATAATATCTAACAATATCTAACAACAGGCCTAATAGCTTCCATAACTTGGAAATAGTGCTGAATATAAAAGATATTTTAGAATATTTGTAACTACCATAATCTGACATGAACATACCTGTGATTGATATTGGTGACAAGACCAGAGGTCCTGCTAAGGCTACTGTGGTTAGTTGCCACATTCATATTGGAAGGGAATGCTACATTCAGGTAGAGGTTGGTGAGAATAAACATCCTTTTTCCATCTACACTTACAGACCCCTCTGAATTCCATCCATGGATCCAGGTGAAGAGCTGAGTTGGAAGCAGCAACCTCAGCCACCTCAGGTAAGAATATCCCTAAAAGGTTAGCATCTTCACACCCAGGAATATTTAGAGTTAATTATAGAAATGTCCAAAGGAATGTTATCATTAAGCATATTTTGAGATAAGATTCAGAAATAAATGTGGAAGACTCTGACAGGGTCAAAAATCATGATATTAATATTTTTTTTGTTAAGGAGGAAACTGTTCATACTTAGTAATTTACATATTTTAAGAGGCTTATGTGTAAGAGATAAAGGACTATTAAAATAACCTATTGATCAGACATGTTGAGTATAATTTAAAATGTAATTGAATGATTGCTTAAACATACAATTTTAAAATTAAAGTCTTACTAAGTTTATATGCAATCGTAGGAATGCTGGAGAGAGCAGAGTTGCCGTATAAGTGTAATTTGTTAGACCCACAAGAGTGAATGAAGTAAGTAGAAACGTTGGACATTTGAAGGCTTGCAAAGAAAATCCAGAATATCAATTTTTTAAAAAAGCAGTTTAAAATGATTAAAGGCATTGAATTAGCTAAGCTTATAAATGGGGCCAAATATTAATCAACGACTTCCTTAAAAACAATGGCTGATTTTGGTTCTTCTAGTCTTAGAACAATAGATTTGAAAAGAAAACTTAAAAACTCAAGCCGGAAAACTAGAGTTGGGAAATTGTCATTTTGGTAATTCCAAATTATTTCCTAGAATTTGTGTACCGTTTATTCTGATACAAATCCCGTCCAAACTCTCATAAGACAGAGTGGATGACTGAAAATAGAATGAGCCGCAGGAAATCCAGGATCCTTCTCTCATCCCGTGTTTATTTTTCACCTAAGCGTCTCTCCTGTCCCCTTCCTTGGGCCTCCGCCATGGGGGAATTAGCCACAAACACAAGAAAATTCTTTTCAGTGACCTGAGGAGAAGAAAGGTCATTCGTTACACTGGGCTTAGGAACAAATTTAAATTACTGAACCACTTAATTTTCAAAACAGTGGAATCTAAACAAATGCTAAACTGGTGAACAAATGTGCATTCATTGCCAAAACCCCAGTTGGTTTGGACATTTCCCCCTAGTTCCTTCAGCAGAGCTGAATCCCTTGGCCTGCCCCCTCCAGCAGTGCAGAAAACTCCCCAGCAGAATGAAACAGTCTGACAATAAGCATTTTTAACAATCTACAACATTAATGGCCGCTAAATGACAGTATATTAACTTCCCTTTTCCCAGAATTACTGGGAAGATAAAAAATGAGGTAATCTTTGTATGATCTCCCCAATTTGACATAATTTCTTTCTTTCCTAGATAATTCCCTTTCAGCATTCAGTGACTGTGTTATTTAGGGCATCAATTTGATTGCTGTGATAAGCAGACATCTCTCAAAAGTGGCTTTTATTTGACCCCTCTCCCCTCTCATTTAAAAGTCTGGGTAGGTGCCCTCACTGGTTTGGCTCAGTGGATAGAGTGTCAGCCTGTGGACGAAAGGATCCTGTTTTCGATTCTGGTCAAGGGCATGTACCTCGATTGCAGGCTCCTGGCCCTGGTCCAGGGCATGCCTAAGGCAACCTATTGACATGTCTCTCTCACATCGGTGTTTCTCTCTGTCTCTCCCTCTCCCTTCCACTCTCTCTCTCCAGAAATCAATGGAAAAATATTCTCTAGTGAGGATAAATAAATAAATAAATAAAAAATAAAATAAAATAAAAAGTCTGGGTAGATGATTGATGGCTGGTTGGGTGGCTCCACAATCTAGGATCCAAGGCCCGTCTGTTCTATTGCTCTGCCATCATCAACAAGTGGCTCCCGTTTTTATAGTCCCATGTGGCTGCTCTAACTCCAGCCATCACATCTGCATTCCAGCCAGCAGGAAGTGGGGAAGAGCTGTTGGGCTCACTCCTTTCTCCCAAAGGAACTGCCCAGAAATTACCTCCATTCACACCCTGGTGACCTAATGATATGACACCATGCTTAACTGCATGGAGAATGGGAAATGTAGACTTTATCTAAGCAGATGGACAAAGCCAAGCTAAACACTGCATTACTTTGGTAGGAATGGAGACTATGTACTGACAGCTGTCATTGTCAATCACATTCTCCATGAAACTCTCCATGTCATTGAATCTTGTGTACATTGTGATTTCTCTTGTGAAACATTCCTTGTAAGCACAAATTGGTGTGACGATTATCAAGGGAAATTTGGAAATACCTACTGAGCTTTAAAGTGTTACTCAGGAATTCTATTATCCATTCTTTCTAGAGAAATGCATAAAGTAGTCTACAATGAGCATAGGCAAAGAGTTCATTGAGCCTTGTGCATAAGAGTAAAAGAATGGAAATAAATAGCAAAGAGAAATGGCTAAATGACCTCCCATATCCATATTTGAGAGCACTTGAGAAGGAGGTGATTCTATATGTGTGGAAAATCTAGTTTGTAGAATGTCATAAATGGTATGAGTGACATTGTTTGCATAGTTAAAAAAGAATACATGGCCCTAACCAGTGCGGCGTGGTGGATGGAGTGTCGTCAGTCTGCAGACTGAAAGGTCCGGGTTCAATTCTGGTCAAGGGAATGTACCTTGGTTGCAGGCTCTATACCTGTCCCTAGTCGGGGCATGTGAGGGAGGTAACTAATCAATGTGTCTCTCTAACAAGTATATTTCTCTCTCTGCCTCTCTCCCTCCTTTCAAACTCTCTAAATATTAGTGGAAAAATATCCTTGGGTGAGGATGAACAAAAATAAATACAATAAATTACAAAACCTATCATTTAAAAAAGATAAACTATTTTAGGTTAAAAGAAATGCAAATCACATGGTATAGACCTGGCACATAATGCAATCGGAGCTATCATTACCCTATTTTTAGAGCTTTTTAACAAAATCGATTTCCCAGGATTCCAAGTTCCTGGCTTTCTCATTAGTTTGTCCTGTGACTGTTCCCATTTCTGATTCCCAATTGCTCCTCCGTCAAATGAAGGGGTCGGATTAAAGTCTCAGTCGGCATTAAGACTCTTGTCTGTCATATGACACATTTAGCAAAAGTCTACACAAATGAATTTTGTGTTAGTTTCCTATTGCTGTGGAACAAATGACCACAAATCCAGTGGCTGAAAACAACATCTGTTTACTAGCTCACCACTGCTGTGGGTCCGGAGCACAGGCCCGGCCTCACTGGGCTCTCTGCCTGTCTCCCAGGCTGCTGTCACGGGAGGGCCTGGCTGTGCTTTCACCAGAGGAGGACCCACTCCCACGCTCACTCAGGTTGCTGGCACCACTCATGTCCTGTGGCTGCATGACGGAGGACCCAGCTCCTTAGGGAACATGGCTGGAGGCCACTCTCCCATCCCAGAGGCTGCCTGCAGGTTCCCGCCATGTGGTCCTCTCGCCATGGGCAGTGCAACTCACCGAAGGGGCTCACCCTCACCATAGGCAGTTCACACATAGTTGTTTGCTTCTTATAGGCCAGAATCTCTTTTACTCTAGCGCATGCTAACAAGACAGGGTCACACACACACACACACACACACACACACCCTTTATATTTTATATGTAAAATTCCTGTGATTTGAGTGTATATAAATTAAATATACAAAGATATGTAAATTATATATATGAAAATCACAGGAATGACTTCCTTCGCCTTTGCCATATAATGAAAATGAATGAAGGTAGGGAGCTTGAAGCAAGTCACAAATGCCCCCGCTCCTGCAATCTTCAGGGCATAACACCAGGGAGTGGAGATCATGGGGAACCTTAGAATTCTGCCTGTCTCAACATCTCTTAAATTGCAATTATTAAAAAACAAAACAAAACCCCACAATCTTCTGTCTTTACATGATAAAATTATTTGACAGTGGAGTAGGGGGCATGCAAAGGGATTTATCAAGGAAGGTAAATTTTCATTTTCAAAATGGATTTCTACAGCAAAGTTGACAAAGCTTCCCTGCTAGGAATTCTATTTATGATTCACAGCCTTTGATACTAGTATACACTAATTTTAAGTCATCCCTTCAAGCCATAGAGCACCGAAAAATGCATATTTAAAGAGCAGGTGAAATTGAATCACCTCTAGACAATTATTTTGAAGAATTAATTCTTGCCTGATATATATATATATATATATATATATATATATATATATATATATATATAGAATCAAGTCCATCATTTAGATTCCATTTTTCCCCATAATTTTTGTGCAATCATATTAAAAATTGAGCACGGGGTGATTGGCATGCTTGGAGGGCAAAGTTAAGATTAAAGAATCAAGTAAAATGACTCCCTTTGAAATGTGTTTTGAGGCTGCGATCATTTGCATGGAATTGTGTGAAACAAGAAAGAGAGGCATTAACCTGATATGTGTTAAAAAAAAAAATATGGCAATGTCAACCAAGGAGCAGGCCCTGAAAATAAAGATGGCTGGGCGTAAGAGGAAGGGAGAGCCGAGCTTCGCACGGGGGAGAGTTGTGTGTTTGGATGGCGTGGACACCACGGTGACCCTCAAGGCCTCCCTTGGATGTCTGGTGTTGTATCCGCAGTGCTGAGATGTGAACTCGCACCCCGTCCGGACAGGCAGGCGTCTTCCTTCCATCCCTAGACTGCGGTGGCCTCTTTTCCAGACGCTTTTCTGAAGTGGCCTAACGACATGTTTGTGGGGGGGAAGGCTTGGCTGTTCTTCTTGGCCTCCCGGCAAACGCATGATTTGCCACAACAGTTAAAACAAATGTTTGCGTTCGGGAGCTACTTCCCAGGCGAATAAACCTCTTGAGCAGAAGTAAACAGGAAGGGTGTTAGGCCAGAGCAACAGGAAGTCCTTGGCAGCCAGGGATGCCAGTGAAGTTGGAGTGGAGTTATGAGTGAAACTGTCCTGAAGCAGCTGGCTTCAGGGTGGACGTTGCCCATCCGTGTTTCAAAAAAGAGTGTTTTAATTAGATGTCATTATTAACAAGAAAATTTCATATAATATCTGCAGTCCTAGCTTTTCCTGAAAAAAATAAAAAGGGGAAGGAGTTGGCATCTGTCTTATATTCCTGCCTAACTGACATCAACTGATACTGAGTGGTGGTTATCCTCTGCAGTTCACCGCTCCCTATTGCTTCACACGTGAACTTCTATGTTCATTTATCTTTATTCCCTGGTCCCTGAAGGAATTTGCACTTACAGCCCTTGATTGGATGCATGGCTTAGCTTTTCAACTTGGAGAACATCAAGTCTAACTTTCTGACCTTTCAAAAGGCATCACAGTTAGGTAGAGACTGAATTGAACTAGATCCCAGTCTCCTGACTCCCCCCACCAGATTTATTGAGATTCTATCTATCTATCTATCTATCTATCTATCTATCTATATCTATATATCTATATCTATATCTATATCTATATCTATATCTATATCTATATCTATATCTATATCTATATCTATATCTATATCTATATCTATATCTATATCTATATCTATATCTATATCTATCTAAGCCTAAGCGACCGTCTGACCAGTAATTATGACACATACTGACCACCAGAGGGCAGACGCTCAACACAGGAGCTGCCAAGCTGGGGGTGACTTGGCAGCTGTGGTTCTCAGGTGACACACCCAGAGCTAGAGAGAAGGGAGCCTGATTCCAGGGTGCATCACTTGAGAACTGCCCTCTCGCAATCTGGGACTCCTCGGGGATGTCAGAGAGCCAGTTTTGGCCCAATCCCCACAGGCCAGGCCAAGGGACCTCACTTGTGCACGAATCTGTGCACTGGGCCTCTAGTTAACATGTAACACTGTGTAAGTTTAAGATATGCAAGGTGTTGATTAGATACACTTAAATATTACAATATGATTATTAGCTAATGTCTCCATCATGTCATGTAATTACCATTTCTTTTTGTGGTGAGAACATTTAAAATTTACTCTCTTAGCAACTTTCAAGTATAATGCAGTATTGTTAATTGTAATCACAATACGGGGCATTAGGTCCCCAGAAATTATTCAACTTCTCACTAGAAATCTGTGCTCTTTGACTTGTCTTTCTGCTGTGGCCCTGCTTCCCTTGCTCCACATTCCTCACTAGAGAGTTCAGATTCTCTAAATTTCCTTCCAACTATATGATTAAAATGTTTTATTGAATCTTCTACTTCCTCCTCCTACTTCTTTGAGAAACCTTAATTGCTTAGCATCTGTTTGAGCAGAAAGTCTGCTCTGAGGCTCCTCAGTGACCTCTCATTGGAATTCATGACTTAGGGCAGTGTCACCAATGCGTTCTAGACCAGGCCATCCAGGGGATCTGAAGACAATATATGACTTTCTATTTTTAATATATTATTTTAATCTAAAATAAAAAGAAAGACTTTCAGCTTTACTAATACTTACTATTCCAGCTGGCAGTGGAGCCCCCTCTGGCTGTGTTAATGGTCCTGGATCTGGATGTCTCAGACATGCTCAGAATTGGTGCTCTCCTAGTTAGAGACCAGGGTGTCAGCCTACTCGGTGAATGGTGGACTGGCGTGGATCTGAAAGTCTCGACTGACCAAAATGAAGTGATTCTCTTTGGGGAACTGGGAGAGAGAAAATTCACAGTTCTGCCTCAAATCTGAAAACCCATTTCAAGGGCTACTCTTATGACTTCTACTGCCATCGTGAAATTCTTTCCAAAAAATAGGGGACAAGGCTGATGAACAGTGTCTGAGAACGGAGAGGGCATACACATAATTTCTAAGGAGCATTTATGAACCTCTAAGGAGCATAATTTAATTGACTAACCATCAACACACCACAAGTGTGTTGCTCCCCAGTCCTTGGCATTAGAAAACTCCAGCGTAAATCCTGGTGCATTGTCTTTCTCAGGCCAGCAGCTGCCTGGAGACCTCTCAAAATAAGAACTCAAATTAGAGTTTGCCTGACACTTTAACGGGAAATGAGGATGGCCTTCTGAAGTGGCTGCCCATCTAGAGGAGGTAGCTGAGTGACACCAATTTGGCCCGAATAACTGTCCCTATCAATTTTTGGGACAATTATACTCGACTCCCGATTACCATATATCTGAATATCAAAATGTTAAACAAAACATGCTCTAGCCTCTTTCTCTTACAAATACACCTTCATGATGACCTGGAGGGCCAGGTTCAGGTTTAGGATTCTTGGGCTTCTCCATGTTCTGGCTGGAATATCACCCAGCCCACAATGCATTTCCCTTTCTTTCTATCTCCAGCTCAGTCTTACTACGAGGGGCTCTGTGCACGTGCATTTGCATGTCCAAGCTCTGCCCCACTCCCGTGGCCTTTCTGGGGCTGCAGGGTGTGTGTCTTGCTGATGCAATCTGCTCTTGGGAGGTCAGCCCCGGGGAAGAAGCTCACACAGTCCTGGAAGAAATCTCCAGGACCCCAGGGTGCATGGTCTGGGAGGCTGAGTGTGGACTGTGAGAGTGTAGTCCCCTTAGTCTTGCTGACTCTGCCTCCACGAGGAGGGAGCAGCGGAGAAGGACCAGATGGGGGCTTTGTGGCCACTGCACTTTTAATTGACCCAACCCTTCCCAATGGCCATGGACAAGTGGCCAAAGAGATTCCTTGGGGAGAAGACGAAGTGAGTAATACAAGCACGGGAAGAGGGCAGAGTTCACATTCCTCCCATTGCAGGCCCTGGATTAGCCACACACTTCGGGGTAAAGGTGGCACTTGAAAAATGAGAGAGACAAGGATTGCTTTTTAAAAGAAAACTGGACTACGGAGAGAGCAATGTGAAGAGAGATGTTTGGAGTGCTCTTGTTAAAGGATTGTTGACATACTTACACTTTTGAAAATTATGTAAATTACCTATAGAAATGCTCAAAACTGTACATAATTTAAAGGCCTGGAGACAGGATTTTCTGATATAATTTAAATCATCCCAACCTAGTACTTCTGTGGATTTTAAAGTTTTGTGTTAAAAGTGTGAAGACTCAACACTTTTGATTCATTTTCAAGAAGAGTAGCTTAATCTCAAGGAAGAGAGAAATAATCAAACACATTTCAACAAACACCTTTGAAAAATTGGTATATGGGATTGGAAGGTGAATATCATTTTTTAAAAATAACTATATCCAATGATATCCTTCTTCCAGTTGGAAGACATATCTTGATGAGGTTACTTTTTCATTTAGGACAGCCATTAAAATCAAATGTTGATATAAACTGGACCATATCATTATACACCAAGAATTTTAAAATAATGAAAGATTTTGAGTGCCACTGTTTTCAATATTAAAATATTAATAGTAATTTAGTGAGAGTAAAAATATTTTAATGTGTTTTAGTAATTTTTCAAAATATCATTTATTTCTTCTTGATCACCTTCTCTTTACATTTTTTCTTGCATGTGATGTAGCATTCATAGAATATGTTAATATAGTAGTATATAATAAGAAGGTCAATAAATATAGAGGGAGTTGTTGCAAATGACTATGTCTGATCAGAAGTTTGGAGACCACTGATTTAGGGTAAAAAACGATCCAGGATAAAGCCAAATGTGGCCCTCCCCTTTGTCATTGACAATGTGGCAGGTCAGTCCAAGAATGGATGCATTCTTTCTTTTATTTTTTCCTTTTGGACCTTTTCCACTAAATTCTACCATCTGCTTCTGGGGGCAGGAAGGACTGGAGGGAGGGGGCCGAGGGGCGGAGTTGTTATCTTGATGCATTCAGCACTCGGGAGCCTCTGGTTTTTATTTCACAATCCCAGTGATGCGGGCAGCGGGGAGGCAGAGTTTGCTTTTGTTTAAACTCTTGGTTTTGAGGACTGATCTGAGGAATCCTGTTTACTGAATCCCAAGCAGAGAAGTCACTGCTGAGGGCTGGAGACAGTGGGAGCCATCAGGCAGTGGTGAGCATGGTGGTGCTTGCAAGTGTTAGGTAACAGATGGGAAGGAGCTAGCAGTAAAAATCGCTATTGTTTATAGAACCCGCACCTAGCAGTGCACTGCGGACCTCAGTGCAAATTCCATCCCTATATGGCGAGAACTACTACTCACCCCAGTTTTAAAGTCTGCATTTTGAAATAATTTCAGAAAAATTGCAGAACTAGTATACCCTTCACCCAGCTTCCCCTGTTAACAATTTACATAACCATAGTACAACCGTCAAGTTCCAGTCCCTTCTCAATTAACATGGGCTCGATGCTACCAACTAAATTACAGACCTTATTTAAATTTTACCAGTGTTCCCGCTCATGTCCTTGTTCCATCCCAGAATCCAGTCTGGAAATCCACATTGCATTTGGATGTTTCGTCTTCTCCAACCTGTGACAATTTCTTTATCTTCCTTGTGTTGTTTTTTTCATGGCCTCAGCTCTTATGCTAAGCAGAGGTCAGTTATGTTGAAGAATGTCTTTCCACTTGGGTTAGTCTGATGTTTTCTCATGATTAGACGGATGTGGTGCATTTTGGTTAAGAACTCTAGAGAAGCAATACTGCATCCTCAGGGGCACCTTAGAGGGGCGAGTGAGGTGGATGTGTCTTATTACTGCTGATGTCAAACCTACATCACTTAGTCAAGGCAGCATCTGCGGGGCTTCTCCACTGTGAGGTCACCAGGCTTCCCTTTGTAATTAATAAACATCTTGGAGGGGGAGTGGAGTGGGGGGGGGGGGGGGGAAACGACAAGGCTATTCTGTTCCTCTGCAAACCATTGCCCGCCGATCTTGGCAATCATGAGTGGATCTAGTCTACAGCCATCATTACTGTGGTGTTTGCCTAAGGAAACTCACCTTCCTTTTGTACCTGAGGCAGGTGCGGCTCACGGAGTTGAAGTGACTTGCCCAGGGCCACACAAACCGCCAGTCTCTTCTGTCACCATCCTGTCATGGCCCCCATCCCAGGGGAAAAGCCAGTCTTGACAAGCATCCTGAAGGCCGCCCACCATCAAGCCCCTATTTTATACTTCATTTTTTACCCCGACACCCCCCTCGCTCTCTTTCCCTGGGCCACAATGCCTTTTTTGCTCTTCCCCCAAAATGCTCCTGTGTCTGGACCTTGGAAATGGCTGTTCCCACAGCCTGGAACACCTCCCTTTGGCCAATATCTGCTTTGCTCATTCCTTCACTTCCTTGAGTCTCTGCTCAAATGTCACCGTGGCTGTGAGGCCTTCCCTGACAACCCTATTCGTCCCTCCCAGAACCCGGGCACTCTTTATCCTCCTCCTTTGTTTGCATTCTCTGCACCTGACATGCTATTTTTACTGACCTTTATGTATATGTGCACGAAGGTGACACTGATTGCCTGTCAACCCTCCTCGCTGCCATCTCCATGGGGACAGGGAGTCTGTGTGTCTTGGATAGTGCTACGTGTACCGTAGACAGCAACAGTTGTTGAGTGAATGAATAAGCTTTGGAGCATGAATGACTGACCTCTGCTTTTAGGTAACAGAAAAACACAACTCAAAGCGACTTCCTCTGAAGGGAGGCTGGAGATTGGCCTGCCTGCAGGTCTGGAGGTGGGGTGGGCTGCAGGTGGGCACTTTCAGAGTCTCAGCTCTCCGCATCTTCTGCATGCTGTCCCATTCTTGGGCTGTTCCCCCCAGAATCTCTAGAACTTCTCTTTCCCCCTTCAGCTCGATTTTGCCTATGGGAGACTTCCTTTCTGGTGGGTCCTCACCAGGTGGTGGCCCCTGGCTCTTCAGGCTTACCCCACCTTCACAGCTTGTGTTTCCAATGGTAAGAGAGGTTTTCTCTTTCCCAAGATTTCCAGTAAGATTCTGGGACTGGGGCTCCCTGGCTCAGGTAGCATTGAATGTCCATCCCTGAACATTGAAGGCCCAATCATTGTGGACAGATGGACTAAATCCTCTGATTGGCCAGGAGTAGGTCATATGCTCACCTACTGGGGAGCGATCATTACCCCCCTCCCCAATTGTATGGACTGAAACTTGGTGAAGGGGTTTTAGAAGGAAAACTGGGGTTTCTAGAGGAAAGGGAAACGTATGCTGGCTGGGAAAAATTATTACCCTTCTGCATGTCAAATTTTATGTACCCTCCCTGGTCATACCCACTGGGATTCTGCTGGTCTAGGTCTGGGGAGGGGTCCAGGAATTTGTGTTTTTAGGAAGCATGCCAAGGGGATTATGATTTACAGCCAGGATTGGGAATGACTGGTTTATGGAATTTGTATTAATCTCCCTGGAGTAAGAAGGGGGCCCATTTCATAAATGTGATTCTAAAGTTTCTCAGTTGAAAGGCTTTGACAAGAGTTCACATCCATTGTGTTGAGACTGTGATAGGAGACATCTGCTAGTTTGTGCTCTGGGCATCCTTTCATCCTCCTATATAGGGGCTGTCAATCATGACCATCCCAACCCTTCCTCAACTCTCCGACCTCAGGGCTGACCATGTGACTCAGGAGGGCCAATCACAGTTCTCCATCGCCCTAGCTATAATGCTTGGTTCAACAATGGGCACATGAATCAAGCCAGGCCAACAGAAGTCCTTTCTGGGCCTTTGTTTGGAGCTGTCCAGGAAGTGTTGCTCCATTTACTTTGGGAACACAGTTATGAGGACCATGTGAGCCCACAACTGTTGACAACAGTGTTTATCAAATTGGGAAGAGGCCAGCCTATAAATAAAACTAACCTAAAAGAAAGAAGAGGTGAGAGCTGGAGAGAAAAGGTAATAATGATTGTTTTTAGTGCCCTGAATTCAGCCTTGACTGAAACTGACATGATCACTGGACTTTTCAGTTGCCTGGTCTAACAAATATCCTTTGTTTTGTTTAATCAGTTAGGGCTGTATGTCTGTGACCAGATTCCAGAGGAGTCCTAATTAACTTGGTATGAACTACAACCACCTCAATTTGAGACCTGTTGATGAGGTGAAGACTGGTATAAGAAAGGCCTTTGAAATATAAAGAACAAACCACCCCACATATTCATACGAATATTACATGCAAGTCTACATGTATATTAAGCACCTTCTATGTACAAGGCAGGGTGGGAGACACTATAGAACAAGTAAAGAACATCCTAAAGGTAAATAAAATATAGTCCTGCTCTTAAAGCCTTTATAACCCTATGCAGTCATTCTCAAACTTTTTTTGTATGCATAAACATTACATGAGGAACTTATTAAAGCCCAAGGTCCTAGGACTCAGTCCCAGAGATTGATTCAATAGGTCTGTGTTGGGACCCAAGAATCTGGGTTTTTGACAAGTCATCCCATCTCTCACCTTGCTGGTTACTCAAAAAATATTTGAAGAAATAATGGCTGAAAATGTCTCAAATTTGATGAAAGATATGAATTTACAGATTCGGGATGTTCAATGAACATCAGGAAGAAAAAGATAACAAAGGCCATGCTGAAGTCAAACTAAAGAAAAAATGATGAAAACAGTAAGAGAGAAAAAAACACAGGTGATATAAAAGGGACAATTTGAGTAATGTTGGAAACCTCACGAGAACCCAGAAGACAGTGGAACACCATTTTTAAAATAATGAAATAATGGAAAGTAAACTCTGTTAACCTAGAATTCTATATCAGGGAAAATATCCTTTAAACATGGAGAATATTATCAGGTAAAAGAGAACTTAAGAGAATTGGTTTTGCCAGCAAATCTGCACTACACAAAAAGCTGGTTGAAGTTCTTTAGGCCAAACAGAAATGATGGAAATTTGGTGCCTCAGAAAAGAATGAAGATCACTGCAAATGTTAAGTAGTTAATGAATACCAAAGATTATGTTTTTGTGCTTATCATTCTTTATAATACATATGATTGTTTAAAAAAAATACAACACTGCCATGTTGGGTTTACAAGTATGTTGACTTGATACATATAACAATTATAGCAGAAAAGATGGGAGAATGTGGACCTATATGGTTATATTTCTACATTTTATAGGAAGTAGTACAACAGTAACTCTAAATACAAGACTATTAAAAATTAAGGATATACATTTCAATTCCTAGAGAAACCACTAAAAAATAATGCAAAGATTATGGCTAAAGGTTAATATAAAAATTAAAACATAGCTATATAACCAATCATATGGGCTGAATTGTATCCCTTTCCCCAATCCATATGCTGAAGTCTCAACCTCTAAGACCCTACAATGTGACTGTATTTGGAAATAAGGTCTTTAAAGAGGTAATTAAGCTAAAATGAGGTCATTAGGGTGGGCCCCAATCCAATATTACTGGTGTCCTTATAAAAAGAGGAAATTTGGACATAGATGGGTATGAAGAAAACACTTTGTGAATACAGCTGTATATACACCAAGGATAAAAGCCTTGGTTGAAACCAGATAATGATTGCTGGGTCTCCCAACAGCAGCTTATGCCAAATCCCATAGCTCTACCTACTTATGAATACTTGGTATTGCCAAGTAAATTATTTTATTGGATAACTTTAGAGTTAAAGAGGTAATCGTGAAGTTAAAATTCTTTATTTAAAAAATATTCAGAACTTATTTGATCATTGAATGATGTCCAGATAAGAGACTGATCAGACTGAGAACTTGTCAAGGCAGGTAATTTTTCCCCCCTTTGAATCAACTTTAATGAGGTATCTTTTACATATAATAAAATGTACACATTTTAAGTTACAGTTCGATGAGTTTTAACAAAGGTCTATATCTGTGTAGTCACAACCACAATCAAGAGATAAAACATTTGCTCCTTGTGCTCCTTGACAGCCAATACTCGCCCCCACTCCTGGTCCCAGGAAACTGCGGTCTGCTTTCTGTCACCACAGATTGGATTGCTATTTTCCAGTTTCTTATAAATGGAATCACACAATATCAACTCTTTTACATCTGGCTTCTCAGGTTCAGCATGCTTTTGAGATTCATCATATTATTGCATGAGATGGAAGTTCCTACTTTTTTATTGCTAAGTAGTATTCCATTGTTCGGATACATCACATTTTGTCCATTCACCAGTTGATGGACATCTGGGTGGTTCTATTTTTGAGCTATCATGAATAATGCTGCTATGATAATTTTATGCACGAGTCTTTGTGTGGACACGTGCTTCCATTTACTTTGGGTAAATAAGAATGGGATTGGTTATTTAGGGCAGGTGTGTGTTTAAGGCAAGAACATTGGTGTCTCTGTATTAGTACAGTAGGTCCTCGGGTTACATCAGAGATTTGTTCCTAGGTGTGACTTAGCATGATCTTTGCCATACGTGCTTTTTGCCATAAGTCGGAACCCACCTACATAAGCACCTACGTCACTCACATGGAGCACATACACAGCAATAATGAAGTGAGACAGTAAAAAAAAAATTAAAAGAAAGATAACAATTTCTGACCTTTACTTATGGTAAATAAATAATAAAAAACACAAAGCACATATGTACATACATCGAAATGATGGAACTTTAAAAAAAATTTATTTATTTTGTACAGAGAGAAAGGGAGAGAGATAGATAGAAACATCGATGAGAGAGAGTCATCGATCAGCTGCCTCTTGCACACCCCTTACTGGGGATATGCCCGCAACCAAGGTACATGCCCTTGATCGGAATCGAACCCAGGACCCTTCAGTCCCCAAGCTGATGCTCTATCCATTGAGCCAAACCAGTCTCAGCATGATGGAACTTTTTTAAAAAAAATAAATAAATGGGAGATGGCGACATAACCATGAAATGACATATGTTTAGTGCAATGTAACCCAAGTACTGCCTATAGTTGTATTGCCTTATGTAGGACCTATCTGGATTCTGAAACTTACTTGGTAGACAAGCAAGTTTCCCCCAAGAGAGAGAAAATAGGGAAAACAATTTGGAGAAAAGGCAGATAGAAAAAATATAGATTTTTTTGACTCATCATCCTGGATTTCCAACCTGAAATAAAATCCACACGGAAAAGGCAAGATAAGCATTTGACTCTTTTCTTTATTAATTAGAGGCCCAGTGCATGGATTCATGCACTGGTGGGGTCCCTCAGCCTAGTCTGTGCCCTCTTACCATCCAGGACCTCTTGGGAAATGTCAGTCTGCTGGTTTCAGCCTGATCTCTGCAGGCCAGGCTAAGGACCCACTGGTGCAATCAGGGCACTGGACCTCTAGTATGCATATAAGATCTTTGGTTAATCTCTCCCCACCCTACCTCTTTTCCCCTTCCCTCTAAGATTCATCAGTCTGTTCCATGTTTCCATGTCTATGTGTTGAGCATCTGCCCCATGGTTGTCAGTGCACGTCATAGCTACCAGTTGAACAAAATAATGCAAGAGAGCAAAGGGGAATAATAGATTTTAGTCTAATATGAGGAAACATTCTAAGGCCGTGGTAGGCAAACTGCGGCTCTCGAGCCACATGGGGTTCTTTGGCCCCTTGAGTGTGGCTCTTCCACAAAATAGCACAGCCTGGGCAAGTCTATTTTGAAGAAGTGGCGTTAGAAGTTTAAGTTTTAAAAATTTGGCTCTAAAAAGAAATTTCAATCATTGTACTGTTGATATTTGGCTCTGTTGACAAGTTTGCTGACCACTGACCTAGCCCCATTTTCTGGGAATGGCCTACAATGACCCATGTGTAGGGAGCCCTGAGGCTGAGTGTTTACCATCTGACCCTCTCCCTCTTTTACCTGACTCAAAGTGGGCCAATCAGATTTGCTCTCCAGGGAATTAGAATCTGGGACACATGATCACTGAGTGATCTCTGCTATCGCTCAAATTTAAAACAAGTCAATCTGTGCAGAGGTGCAGGCCTCACACTGCTTCTCTCAGGACAAGGTCTGGAGACATTGTTGCTCATCACAACTTGGGCGGTGCTACCGCCACCTAGTGGGTGCAGGCCAGGTGCAATACACAGGAAGGCCCCCACAGCAGAGAATGATCCTGTTTAAGATGTCAGTTGTGAGGATGGATATACAGGCTGGAGGTTTGGAGTGGCCATACTTGCCCACATGCTGCGGGGAAGGGAAAACGTAGCTGCAAATGAAAGAGGAAATAATGCTGACTCATCCAGTGGGCAGGGAGGTGGTGGGTCGTGAATGATGATGTGCAGAAAAATTTTTTTTATTTTCTTTTTAAAAAATATATTGTTTTATTGATTTCAGAGAGGAAGGGATACGGGGAGAGAGAGATAGAAACATCAATGATGAGAGAGAATCATTGATTGGCTGCCTCCTGCATGCCCCATGTGTCCTTAACTGGAATTGAACACAGGACCCTTCAGTCTGCAGGCCAATGCTCTATCCACTGAGCCAAACCATCTAGGGCTATTTATTTTCTAATTCACTGGTTCCTCCTGAGCTCCCACCTGTGGGGGAAACAATTTTACTCATCTCTTCGAGGTTAAAACTTTGTCTAGTGAAAATGAATAAACCACAGCTGTGTGAAACGTGGATAAATTTTAGCAATAAAATGGAGTGAGGCCATTTTCCCAGCTCCAGAGTGTATTGAGAAACAATTCCCTTTAAATTATAGACAATATGATATCATTTTTATAAAGCTTCCACACAAGCAAAATTTTTACAAATGTTGCTTAGGGAGACATATGTATTTGTTAAAACTCTGATTAAAAAGAAAAGCTGAAACATAAACACCAATTTGATGATGTGTTCTCGTCGGGGAAGGGTGGTGGGGAGACAGGGTCATGGGAGAAGGGTTCAAAGTCAATGGTATTAGGAATATATTGAACTTTAAGTTGGGTGCTGGGTTCACAGGTTTTTGCATATAATTCTTTGCATGAATCAGATATTAGAAGGAACAGCGAACAATGGCCCATTGGCCAAACCTGCCTGTAGCCTGTTTTCATCTGACCTGCGAGCTAAGAATGACTTTTAAACTTAGAAATGGTTGAAGAAAATCAAAAGACTTTATGACACATGAAATCACATGAAATTGAAATTTCAGTGTCCATAAGTTTTATTGGAGCTTGGCCACATTCAACAAATGTCTGCGGCTGCTCTTGCTCTACAATAGCAGAATTAAATATCCACAACAGAGGCCATGTCGCTTGGAAAACTGAAAACATTTACTCTCTGCCCCTTTTAGAAAAAAGTTTGCTGACCCCTTAAGTATCACATTAAAGAAGAAAAAAATTTAAACTGTCTTACAAAAAGAGTCTATTTCAGTAATTCTAACAGTTCTTCTATTAGATGCTCAGCCCCAATTGGGTTCAACAGGTACCCCGTTTATGTGTCTGCTCTGCTGAGATGACCTCCAGGTGTTTGGGGACAGGGGGAGTGCAGGTGCCTGAGTGGACTGGAGGGAAGATGTCCTTGCACCTACAGCTTGTCCTGCTATTCTGACTCCCCAGGTCGCTGGGGGCGCTGGGCCTCTGCAGTGGGAGCTGATGGCTGATACGGTAGGACATCTGTTTCTCCTCAGCTCGGCCAGGACCTGACTAATAACTTGCTCTCTCCTTAGCTTTGGGACTCTTTGAGCCAATTGCCTCCTCCCACTGTGGCTGCTACACCCTCTGGCCTGGACAGTCCACCTTCCACTCCAGGCTCTGCAGTGCGTCACCTTGCCCTCACCACCTGGCCCCTGACAGATGAACTAGATTTCAACTTAGCTGCCTGCTGAGTCCCACCTTATGAAACCACAGGGACTGCCAGGCCTCATCCTTACGACATAGGAACCAGGAACAGCAGGGGGAAGCAAAAACACTAAGAATGTCCTGGCCTCACCAGCTTGCAGCTCAAAGTTCACTTCCATGGGACCGTCCCTGGGTATGGACAAGTCCCCAGAGAAAGCCACAGAGAGGATCCAGAGCATGGGGACTGAGGCGGGAGGTCCTCTTTCCTCAGGTTCCCCACATCTGCCTGATGCAAGGCTCCCACCTCCTGGCCGAAACCCAAGGTGGAAAGTTCAGATACAGATGTTTGCTTTTCTCTCCTTGTCTCGGTCAAGTCATTCCTTGTCCCCACCCTGTGATAAATCTTAAGGCTCGGATCCAAGGAAGGGGGCTGCACACAGAACAAGATTTAAAGGGCAAAGTCAACATGAACTTATTTCTGCAGGGACTTGCAGAGAGAGAGGGGAGACGTGTGGTGCACAGAACGAGAGGTGTCATCGTCTGGCCCCAGTAGATTTTCGTTCTTGCCTTGTACTTGCTGAGGCTGCCCTGCATGTCTGGGCTTTGAAATCCATGGGCACCCTGATTCCTTAGAACACACCCCTTCGTTTGGTTTAGAAGGACCCACTGTAGTTTTACTTAAGTTTATCTTACTTTCAGGGCAGAACCCACTTAACCCAACCCACCTCTCAAAGGATTCCACAGTGCATTCACACATGTTAGTAGCTGTGTCCTTGGCTGGGGGAGTGGAGGGAAATTCTCCCACAGCACAAACATTTCACTGTTGATTGTGTCTTTAAGCAGTTCCCCACCAACACACAGTTACTCAGACATTTTGTCCAAAAATGAAAATCAGCCTTCCCCCCCCATCACCCTCAGCTCTTCAAGGGTGTTGAATGATGTTTCAAGTAGACAGTCTGGGAGAAACAATGAAGGAGATTAAAGTGTATTTACTCAACGGACTAACATGCAGACGATGGAAGACAAACAAGAAGCCTGGCTCAGGGTATCCAGTCATCACAGCAGCCACCGTTTCTGTAGATTCTACGGTGCATCGGGAACAGGGCTGGGTTTGTCCACACGTCAGCTCCTGTAATCCTGTCAACACCGTGATCTGGCTATTTTTGATTCTTACCATACAGAGAAGGAAGCCAGGGCAGAGAGTTATATGCAGAACTAGGTCTTATAACTCACCCTGGAGCAGCCCAAATGGGAACTCAGGCTCCCTGGGTACCAAACCCATAATTTCTCACCACGTGGCTGTGTGTCATACTTAAAAGCTATATGCTAGGGGTTTGCAAACTATGGCCTGTTGGCCACTTGTTCTTGTAAAAAGGTTTCATTGGAACACGGCTGACCCATTTACATAGTATTGTTTGTGGCTGCTTTGACATACAACAGCCTTGAATAGCTGTAGTAAAAATGGTATGGCAGTCAAAGCCGAAATTATTTACCATTAGGCCCCTTTACAGAGAAAGTTTGCTGACCCCGAGAATACACAATATTTTAGCAAGTGGAAAAAGGCAAATCACAGAGCTGTAATGATATCTTCCTTCTCCTACCCCCAAAGATGTCCATGGATGATGCTTAAACAAGATGAGAAAGAAATGAGTATAAATGAGTATATATGTTTAAGTAAATAGATGAAATATCTGTCTCCCCTCCATCATGCTCCCCCCCCCCCCCCATCCCCTGCCAGGGATGGAAGACTTAAAGTTGTCCTAATAAATAAAATTTTAAATTAAGAAGTTGATTGAATTTTTGCTGCTAAAACTAGGGAATGGATTGATTGGATTTTGTAAAGACTGCAACAAAAATTTGGAACATCTCTGCTCGAGTTGGATGGTGTTTGCGAAACACACAAGTGTTTTCTCCTTGGGTTAAAACTCCGCACTCCTGGGAGATGATCTGGCTCTTGCTAACTTGTCAGGAGCGAGAAGAATTCCGAGTGTCTCAAAAGGAAAATCATTGCAAATTGCGGGAAATACTCAGATCAAAATCTTTTGTCTTCTGGGGGATTTCTGGAAACTTTTACTGCCTTGGAATAGGACATTTTGAGTTTTTTTAGTAAAACCTGGGAGCAGGGCTGTGGGGAGGGGGGAAGAGGAGGAGAAATGGGCGAAATAGTCCCAAAAGGCTTGTCAGTTCCTTCTCAGCCTGTATCATTGTAATGTGGGAGGGGTGTGTGTGCAGAAAGAGAGACAGCATAGGCAGAGCTGCTGAGGTCACAGAATCAGCTGCTGCCTAGGTGAGTCTGCCGAGGGAAGTCTCTCTGGTTGCATTAGGAAATGGTGAAAATGATAGGCCAGTGGTTGGCAAACTCATTAGTCAACAGAGCCAAATATCAACAGCATAACGATTGAAATTACTTTTGAGATACAAATTTAAACTTCTTCTAGCGCTACTTTTTCAAAATAGACTCGCCCAGGGTGTGGTATTTTGTGGAAGAGCCACACTCAAGGGGCCAAAGAGCCGCATGTGGCTCGCGAGCCGTGGTTTGCCGACCACTATGATAGGCTTCTTGATGGGTTGGTCTGGAGGAGAAAGTGAGGTCATGCACATAAAATGCCTAGAACAGGGTCTGGTGCAGATAACGCTTTTTACTGTTTTTGAACTTGATCATCATAGGCTGAGATCCGTGACCTGTGCATCTCAGGCCACAAGCTCAGGCGAGCAACAAATGCCTCGTTTCTTCATGTTCTGGAAGTCCCAAAGTTTATGAAGCTAAAATGATTTTAGGTGAGAGCACCTTTGGATATATGGACCTGCCTATATATAACATTGACTCGCATGAGAGAAATTTATTCCACTTTCGATTCTCTAATCCTTCACGGACACAGTCTCTCTGGGGTGCTTGGCTGTCCTAAACTCTGTCCTTTCTAATTTTGATCCATCTCTTTTTGTAACAGGGAGGAAAAACCGTGGGGAAGGGGCTGGGGGAGCAAAGTCCTTAGTTTATTAATATTGTTTGGCTGTCGATTGAATATCATTTTTTCCCAGTTACCTCTTTAAATCTTAAAGGGATATTTCCATTTTTTATTAATGACATGAAGTTCTGTTTAAGAATAATTCTATCTAAATGAGAATGTGATATGGATTTAAAGAAAATACTAACTAAATGTTAGAACAGTTGGCTTCTCTCTCATAAAATAGATGAGGTGGTGCGTAGTTATGGTAAAAAAAATCTTAAAGGTGGGGTTGCTATATTTAACAAATAAAAATACAAGATGTATTTTTGTGAATTTTAGATAAATAAATAATGTTCAATATTAGTATGGCTGAAATATTAGAGGAAGGTGGTCAGAGGAGAAACACTAACCAACCCAAAAAAGCTTGGTTGACTAATTTCTTCTCAGCAGTGTTTGGGGCGCACTTATACTAAGAAATTATTTGCTATTTATTGGCAAGTATTTTTACACCCTGCACATTGGTTGCTGTGTAAAATAACTCTATTAGATGGGGACTGCTATTCCCCTTTCGCAGATGAGAAAAAGGAGGCTGAGAGAGGTGTATCAGTGGTCTGTTGCTGCATAACAAATCACCCCCAAAATGACTGGCACAAAACAACGGTGATTTCTTATTTCTCATGGTTCTGCAGGTTGGCTGGGCAGTTTCTCTGAAGATTTGTTGGCTCAGCAATGTAACTACATAAATTTGGGAGATGGACTGGGTCTTAAAGGACCCAGAGCCTCCCTCCATGTCTGGCTGGCTGCTGACAAGAGTGCCTTGGTTTTCTTCCAAGGAGTGTCTCATCCTCCAGGAGGCTAGACTGACTGCTTCACAGTCTCAAGGTTCCAAGAAGGTGAAAGCAGAAGCTTCAAGGTTTCTTAAGACCCAAGCTCTGGGACTCGCACGGTGGCGTTTCCACATTATAACTGGTTAAATCAAGACACGAGGTCAAGCCCAGATTCAAAGGTGTGGAGACACAGACAGTGCCTTCGGATGGGACACGGAGCAGTCCCGTTGCAGAGGGGCCTGCCTGCGAGATGGGAGGAATTTGTGGACATTAAACAATCAGCCACCAAAGGTAAGTTCTTTTGACAGGGGGTCCATGTCAAGAAAGATGCAGAATGGGATAGGAAAGCCAGAAGCAGGCAGAATTGCTGGGAAAGTACTTTAAAGCAGAGGCAGAGGCCTGTGATTCAGTTACCATTCTGGGAGACACGTCTGGTGTAATTCGTATCCAGGGCTCGTGATGTGCCCTGGCGTGGATGCCTGTCTCAGTCTGTTCGGGCTGCTATAACAAAATGCCAGGGAGTGAGTGGGTTATAAACAACTGAAATCTATTCCTCACAGTTCTGGAGGCTGGAACGTCCAACATCATGGCACCAGCAGACGTGGTGTCTGGTGACAGCCTGTTTCCTGGAGCATAGCTGGTGCCTTTTGTATGACCCCATGGTAGAGGAGGTGAGGGTGCTCTGTGGGGGACTTTACATTCGAAACTAAGGTCATTGATTGATTGGGAGCAATTAAAAGGATGCTTCCAAAATTCTTTTATTCAGTCTTGGATAAAATAACATTTACAATCAGAGGCCACACATTTTTAATGGCACCTTAATAGAAAGAGACATTTTGAATTGTTGATGTGAATACTTCAAATGACAAAGCATGGAGCCAGGTGTTACATGTGGTTATCTAAGTCAGGGAGGGAGCTGTGAGATGTTTGCAAGTCAGACCTTGAAGACCATAAGTGTAAATATAAACAGGTGGGTGGAGAACTTCTTTTCTACCAGTTTTATGCATATTCTATACCTTGTCCTCATAAAATTCAATTCAACTATATGTTTTTATTGACGTAACCTTGAGTTTGAATTTATAAACCAGCCTATTAATATTTAACTCAATGTCAATGACTTCACTGATCTTTCTGTTCTTTTTCATGCATAAATTCAGTTGTGATTTATAAATTAAAGCAAGTAAAAATAAGTTTTGGTTAGAGCAGAAGTAATTAAAATGATCTGGGCTTTCCTCACCATGTTCAGTGGCATCAGTGGAGGAAGAGGCAGAAAGCAGTGGGGATGGAGGAAGTCCTGGCCAGATGGCCACTCCTGCTTCTGTAACTGTCACCATGGAGATGGGCAAGTGTAGTGGGAACAAACTAGATTTCAAGTCCAACAGGTCTCTGGTTCAAATCCCTGCCTCTGCGCTTTCCAGCTGTGTGATCTTTGACAAGTCACTGCACTTCCTCTCAGCCTTTTTTTTTTTTTTTTCAATTGTAGAAATAATGCCCTTATTTCAAGGTTGCTTTGAGCCCCAAGTGAGAGAATGGGCTCTTTCTCTCACCCGAGGGCATCTGATAACACCTTAGGGTGTCTTCTATCCTTGAAAACTTTCAGAGCCCAAATGAGCAATGAGTCCCAGACGCTTGGATCACCTGCTCAAGGTCACAAAGCCAGTCAGTGGCATATCTGGGATCTGAACCCACATATGTCTGACTCCATCTAGTGCTATTTTCAAAACTAGTTTTGGTTTGATAGAACAATACCAAGGTGTTATCTACCTTTTCCACTCTCCTTCTCTCAGAATGTGCCGTGGAGTTTTCCGGAGGTTACATGGCATGTGATGATGTCATCCGCCTGATACGGTAGTAACATGTAATGCGTTCGTTATTGTTCTTTTTACACAAACTGATATTTCCAAAAAATTCTCAGCTTTGCTTTCTAATATGGTAAAAACCAACAGCTATAACCCATGTAGACAAAAATTCTTTGGGGTCCTCTATACTTGGTAAGAGTGTGAAGGGATCATGAGGCCAGAAGCCTTGAGAACATCTTTTTTTAAAAAAATGTACCTTGCTGAAACCGGTTTGGCTCAGTGGATAGAACGTCGGCCTGTGGACTGAAAGGTCCCGGGTTCGATTCTGGTCAAGGGCATGCACCTTGGTTGGGGGCACATCCCCAGTGGGAAGGGGGGCGGTGCAAGAGGCAGCTGGTCGATGTTTCTCTCTCATCGACGTTTCTAACTCTCTATCCCTCTCAATTCCTCTCTGTGTAAAATCAATAAAATATATTAAAAAAAAAAAGAAGGCAATGTAAAAAATAATAATTAAAAAAATTAAATTAAAAAATATACCTGTTGGATGAATGAATGAAGAATGAAGTTGAAGGAGAGAAAGCAAGCTCTTGTTGCGCTGTGGTTCTCGGGGAAGGTTTCACATGTTGGATGGAGAGCCCCAGCTAGGCACTGAAAATGCAGATGGGCTTATTCTGTCATGGGAGGGAGGGCGCTCCAGGAAGGTGGCTCAGCCTGTGCCAAGGCCAGGTGGTGGGGAATGGGATGGGGTGGGGTCAAGGGCGGTGAGATCAGCCTGGCTTGGTTGGAGGGGCCATTTGGAATAGACATTCTGGGATCAGAGTTGAAGACCCTTCCACCCCCTTGGTGGTATCTGAAGCTGACTCAGAGCCCCCTGGGCCAGAGAAAATCAAACAGTCTGGTTTGTGCTCCCTTAACGTTCCTGGGAGCCGAGACCTCACCCACGGGTCCCCCATGTTGCATGGGATGGGAGCCCGCAGTCCACCACAGAGCTGAGCAAAACCTAAACTGTTTCTTTTCTTTGGAAGGCCTCTAGAAACAGGAAGAGAGGCTGTTTTCTAGGATTTGCCAAGAGTTAAGTCATTCCTCGCTGATACAAACAATTTCTCAGGTTACTCTTTGGGGCCCAGGAACATTCATGAACTGTGCTGGCTTTGAACTCTTCAACTCTGAACTTCAGTTCCCTGGGTCGTCTGCCTGGGGCCGGATCATTGCTCTCTGGCCCTGCTTGGGTTTTCAGAGACATGGCCCGGCCACCTCTGGGGAGGGACCTCAGAGAAATTCTCATCCAGAGCTGTTCCGAGGGTAAGGCTGACGTCAGCCTTCCGCCTGAGTTAGACCAGTGGATGCCAGGTTTCCAGAAGTAGGTGGCCAGGTGTGTCATGAGTGAAGCAATGCTCAGATGTAGAGGCAGTTGAAGAGAGTGCACACATTCAGAACAGCAACATATATTGAGCTGGTCGTTTATTATGCCAGGCCCTGTCCTGAGCATCTTGAATGTTTTTGCTCATTTAATTCTCACAACCACCTAGGAAGGTGATGTGTAGCGGTTCTTAGGGGCAGAAATACCTTTCTTTTTAAGGCATTCAACACAGATATACTGTACATCAGTGGTATTAAAATTCCGTGGAAGGGAGGTGAAATTAGGGTAAAGATGTCTCTAAAAGGCTCCTTAGAGAGGCAATAATGAAAAATGGTGAAGATGTTACTGTTATGCCAAAATCTCCTCTCAGATTCCAGCCCTGGGGAGAAGGCACACTTCCTGCTCACCTCCCGTCTCCAGAGAGGCACTCTTCCAAATGCTGGCGACCTGTGGCTTAGGGGAGGCCATTCTCAGTCATGGGTAGGTGCTGGGGCATCATGGGTAAGTGCTGGGGCAAGGCTCCGCGTCACAGGTGTGACCTGCACGCCACACAGAACCTGTACATAGAGCAGCCTTGCACTTGGGTTAATGCTTTGCTGTCCCGGTCTTGAAATTCTTAAAAATTTTTAAATGAGACCCCCCAACCCCCATTTTCTTTTTGCACTGGGACCTGCCATCATGTAGGCAGTCCAACCTGGGCTGTAGAAGCACAACTTTGCTACCTATCAGATATTTGGCTCAGGCAAATTACCTGACCTCTCTGAGCCGCAGTTTCTCAGCCTGCGAAAAAGGCACCACATGGCACTTTTCTCCAGGAATCACTGGGAGTGTGGATGGTTTGGGCTAGCGCCTGTGAGGGGGATAGAGGAGGCACTCACTCAGTGCAGTTATGACGATATTTAGTCTACCAGAGCGTTGGCCTAGAGCTGCAAGAGTCTACCTGGAGCTCTTCTTAGCGAGTCAGTTGGTTTCGCCCGGTGACGGCTCTGATTGGTTTCTGTGTTTCCACAGTTGTTCTGATTGGTCAATGCCCGAATGGTACTTAGTAAACAGTGGGACTCTGTGCCTGCTTACAAGTGTTCTTTTCTTTAGGTGACCCTCTCTTATCACTGGCATCCTGGACCCTAGGAAGAATCTGCTCTACCAGCAAACCATCCCCCATCCCAGGGCCCATGTCCTGCCAGGTTAGGAGTCACCCATACCCATTGTATAGCAGTCTAACACATTTTCACAATTGTCAAAGTGCGATTTTGTACCCAAATCCAAGCTTATGGTCTCACACCCATACTGAGAATGAGCTGGGTAGGTTTTGGGGACATTATATTCACATCGTCCCCTAAAACATGCAAATTTGGGGTACTTCATAAAACTTCCTGTTTTACCCTGAGGGGCATGTCTTACTTCTTTCCCTTACCCCTGGAAAGGAGGTCTGGTACAAGGGAAGGGAGGAAAGACCAGATTCTAGGATTATGTGTCTGCACAGGGAAGGGGTTGGGGTGAAAGGCCAATGTAGTCCAAAAGCAAAAGCAACAGAAGAGAATCGGGAACAAACTGTCCCGGCCTTGCCACTGACTCCCTGGGGAAACTTAAACAAGTAATGAACCTTCTTTGGGCCTCTGTTCCCCCATTTGCAAAATAAGGAGCATACCAGTGGCTTTTTGATTATAAGTGACAAATGAATGACAGCCACTCAGACTCACATAGGCCATAGAAGGGATTTTATCAGCCCGTGAAACTATATGTGGCTTCAGGCACAAGTGGATTCAGGTGTCCTGTTCCGGTGACAGAAGTCTCTTTTCATCTCTTGGCTCTGATTTCACTCTCAGGTAGGCCTTCCTGCAAGCTGGTGGCACAGATGGGCCCTGCAGTTCCAGGCTTACCTCTCATTAATTCAGTCTCCCCTTGTCTGATAGTTATAGCAAAACCCCTGAGTTTGACTCTAATTCTTTCTTCTTAGAGAGTCTTTCTTCTTGGATCACATGCTGGTCCCTCAACCACTCACCGTGTATAGGTCACATGTCCACTCTTGAGCAATCACTGTGGCTGGGTGAAGAATAATACTCTGATTGGCTGAGCCTGGGTCACATGCTCACTCTGAGCTAAGACATGGGATCAGAGCTACCTAAACGTGGACAGAGAGTCTGGGTGGGAAAGGTTACACTTATTTTATTGGGAAGAAGTTGAGGTGAATCAATAACTTACTAGTATAGTCTGGGCTCAGGAGAGACTTAAAGGGAATCCCCAAACATTAAAAACATTTTATTTATGTTGAAATAATACATTCACATGGTTCAAAACTCAAACAGTATACCATTTTCTCTCTATACCTTCCCACTCTTGCTCCTCAACTATTTCACCTTCCCAGAGGCAACAAATGTTATGAGTTTCTTGGGTATGTGTATTAGTATCCCCTTGCTGCTATAACAGATTGCCATAAATATACTGGCTTCCACCAACAGAAAATTATTATCTTTTCCTTCTGTAGGAGAGAAGTCTGACACGGGTCTTATTGGCTAAAATATAGGTGTCATGTATTTAATTTAAAACATAATAAAAAGCAACTTTGCACATTCAAGTGTAGTTTATACCTAATTTTAATCTACTGATACTGGACAGCCAATAATTTCCCTGGGTCATGACCATCATCTATTTGTAAGGAAATAGAATGCATAGCACATATGAAAAGTAAGTACTGCTTTTATGAAACTCTTGTTTTCGTCTTTTGGTGGGTGAGTGCCTATGTGTGAACTGGGCCATGATATAAAAAGTATTTTCTACTATGAGTCATAGTCAAAAATGTTGGGAAGTTATTATTATATAGTTTAGTGGTTCTGTGAGGTTTTTCTGGGGTCAGGCTGTCTGGCTCCATCACTTACCAGTTGTGTGACCTTGAATAACTGACTCAATCTCTCTGGGCCTCAGTTTCCTTGTCTGTAAAAGAGAGATAATAATCCTACCCTGCCTTACGGGGTTGATGGGAAGATTAAATGAGCTGAAACAGACCAAGGGCTTAACACATGACTTGGTACACGGCGAACACTGTTATCATCCTTGTTTGTATTATTGTTATTATTCCTTTAAAGGTAGAGAGAGCGTGAGGTTTTTCCGGGGAGAAAGAGCAGAGGTGAGACTGGGATTTGTTACAGACAGGAAGCGTGGCCTCAGCTCAGAGCAGGGAAGGCAGCGGAGGGTGGGATGGGAGTGGGAGGTGTGCTTTACCCAGACCAGGTGACACGTCACCCTGTAGAACTGTGCCAGCTCCAGGTGAAGATTTGGAGATGCCTAATGATATGCAGATGAGTTTGTAATCTGACTGGGTGCTGTCTATTAACCCATCGAAATTCTCCAAACCTGAGCACAAACAAGTTTATTTAATTCATTCATCCAGTCAGTCGGTATTTATGAAGTTCTTAATGTGTCAAGTCTTGTTCTAAGGGTGGGGACTCAGCAGGGGGACAGTGGGACAGTGTCTTTGTCTCCAGGGAGTGCACAGCCTAGCGCTGTGCAGGCTTTAGACAGGTGAGTGACTACAGGTGTGTTGGATGGTATTGAGGAGAAATACAGAACATTAAGGGCAGGTAAAATGGGAACTGTGACATACCTGGGTAGGGGGCACATGAAGAAATCCCTGAAGAGTGTAGTTGGCCAGCTATCTGAAGAATGAGTAGCAGCAAGCAAGGTCAAGAAGAACTCCAGGTGCATAGCAGAGAACCTGCAAAAACCTGGATGTGGGTCATGACATGGCCTTGTGTGAGGACTGAAGCAAATTCAGTGTGTCATGAGGAACCTAAGGGAGGGAAGCATCGAACAGGAGCCAAGGAACATGGGTCTCAGGACAGTGGAGTTGAAAAGAGGCCACAGAATCTTAGCTGGTTTGGTTCAGTGGACTGAGTGTTGGCCTATGAACTGAAGGGCCCCTGGTTCGATTCCTGTCAAGGGCACATGCCCAGATTGTGGGCTCGATTCCCAGTGGGGGGCGTGCAAGAGGCAGCCGATCAATGATTCTCTCTCATCATTGATGTATTTCTCTCTCTCTCCCTCTCCCTTGCTCTCTGAAATCAATAAACATATATATTTTTGTAAATATATTTTATTGATTTTTTACAGAGAGGACGAGAGAGGGACAGAGAGTTAGAAACATCGACGAGAATCATCAATCATCTGCCTCTTGCACACCCCCCACCGGAGATGTGCCTGCAACCAAGGTATAATACATGCCCTTGACCGGAATCGAACCCTGGACCTCTCAGTCCGCAGGCTGATGCTCTATCCACTGAGCCAAACCGGTCTCGGCAATAAACATATATTTTTTAAAAAAGAAAAGAAAGGAAAAGAAAAGAAAAGAAGCCACAGAGAAGAGAGGCTGAGGTCTTCAGAAGTCCTAAGTGGGGAGAAAGTAATATTAAGCTCTTGTGGGTTTAGGAAGGAACAAAACAAAACTTAAGAGCTGTTTTGGAAGGAAGGCATGCCAATGTTTAGGGAAAAGAGGGATAGAAGGCAGCTGTTCAGGGGGATGCAGATTGGGGGCTCAGAAGAAGTGATGAGAAGGAGGCCCGAGTCAGCTGGGGCCCAGCTGTCCAAGAAACTCCAGACCCCATGGCACATTCTGGCAAAACTCCAAGTGTTCTACAATGTCAGGATCTGTTGGGGAGAACTAATAAGCTAAAATTTCATTCAGATCAATTCAGGCCAGCCTATGGAGTCATCCATTCATTCAACAAGCATTCATCAAATTATACTTTGAAATCAAAAGGTCCTGGGTTAAAATCTGAACTCTGTCACTTATTAAATCCTTAAGAAAGCGTCCACTCTCTGCCTCGGTTTCCCTATCTGTTACTTGGGAGTGGAATATATCTACTTTCTCAGGGGGTGGGAAGCATTAATTCTGGGAATGGGCTGACACGTTGTAGACTCCCAGGAACTGTTGGTTCTGGAATCAGACAGGGCTTAGAGGACACACAAATGAAAAGGGCAGTTGTCTTGCCTCAAGTAGCTGTAGTTTTGGGGGGGACATGTATAAGAGAAGCGGTCATTACTATACCCTGTGATTATGGAAGCAGTGAAGGCTGTGGAAGCAGAGAGAGGGGATGGGTTCCTTGGGTCATAACATGACGGCTGATGAATACATTGGTTACGCCTCAGAGTTACTCGGGTCTCTGAGTTGTAAATAACAGAAACTCAACTACAACTGACTTTTATTGGTTCACACAATGGATAAGTACAGGGGTAAAGGCTTCAGGCCTGGCTGGATCCAGGTGCTCACTGGAGGTCCTAAGCACTTGTTCTCACTCTGTGTTTCTGACCTGCTTTCCTCTGTAGTGGCTTCATTCTCAAGCAGGCTTGTAGCGGTCGAATGGCCCCAGTAGCTCCAGGCTTATTTCCTGCCAGTGTAGTTACTCCAGTACACAGAGAGCCTTTATGTTCTCAATCATTCCAAACATATTCCAAGGATTGAGTCTCATTCCATTGCCTTGGGTCATATCATCTCTGAACCCATAGCTGGGACCAAGAGAATAAACTCTGCTGACTGGTCCTGCCTGGGTCACATGCTTAGCCTTAGAGTGGTCTGGGAAGAACTCAGGCCCACAAGACCACATGGTCCTGCTCTCCTCTATTTGTTTTAGTCTCAAGTAAGCTTCCACCAAGAGGTGGCCAAATGCACTTTACTGCTGACCAAAGAGGGGAAAGAAAGATGTCATTTGAGTAATTCCTCACGGCAGAGGAGGGGCGTGCTCCCACAGCAGCTGTAACACAAAGGAACTGAGGTGTAGAGTCTCAGGGTGCTAGAGAATGGAACACAAAGATTGAAATAAGAGTTATTATTGGCTAAATACTATCCCTTTCTCCCCTTTCCCCGACCCTGTCACCTCCAAACATTTGTTAGCATCATGTGGGAAGATTGATATTTCTGCCTGGATGGTGTTTTACTAAATGGGACATTGGTTCTTAATTACAGGGATTCATATATGTACATGTGTTACAAATAGATTTAAAATACTCCTCTTGGCCTCTTATTCCATGTCATGTGCCATGGCCAGTAAAATGCACCCTCCACCTTTCACACTCTCAGTCAGGCTCAGTGAAGGATGACACTGGACCCAGCTTGCAGGAATGCACACGTGGCTCAGGCCTGATCAACCAGAACACTCCATCTTCTTAGCCTAAGGTTCAGGGATGAGCCAATGTGAGTATCTGCAGGATGACTCAAGTACACGGCCTTGTTTTCATGGCGTGTGCTAAGTGTCCCCACTGGAAGGCTAGAGCTGCGAGAGCTAAAACATGGGGACCCAGCTACCAGACAGAGAATGAGTTCTCATGATGTCACTCGAATACCCCAATTCCACTTTGCCTAAACTCCATGTCTAGATATATGTTTTAGTTACTTGAATCAATAATATCCCCCTTCTTTTTATTTTTAAGTGAAATATTTTTAGATGAATTTCTGTCCCTGGCAATGGGAAAACATCCTGCTTAATATAGAGATCATCACCATTCTTGTCCCCACCAGACCACCATGCAGAGAATGACTCTCAACCCAACGCAGTGACTTTATTTTTTTAATTTTTAAAAAAATATATTTTATTGATTTTGTAGAGGAAGGGAGAGAGATAGAGAGTTAGAAACATCGATGAGAGAGAGTCATCGATCAGATGCCTTTTACACACCCCTTATTGGGGATGTGCCCGCAACCAAGGTACATGCCCTTGACCGCAATTGAACCCGGAACCCTTCAGTCCCCAAGCTGACGCTCTATCCATTGAGCCAAACCAGTTTCGGCCCAACGCAGTGACTTTAAACAAATTCATTTCAACAAGCATTTTTTGAGTTTCTACTATGTGCCAGCCCCAGAACTGGTCTTATCACTACAAATACAAATAACATAGGATCCTCTGTCCTCAGGGAAACATATCCACAACTTGAGATTGTGATAAGGATAGAAAATCAATTTTCCTGAAGCCATTTGTTAATCTGTAATATATGCAAGTGCTGAACTAGTAAGGCCATAATGGCAAACAAGGCTTATTTCCTGCCAATTTAACCTACGTAAGGAATATGCATAATATAGGGGAGAGGACTAACAGCAAAGCACAAATAAAGAGCAGCATAAAATAAAAAAAATAAAAAGTGTGATTGGTGTTGAGGTAGAGAGGCACATAGTGGTATGGGAGCATATAGTCTGGGGTAGGTGATGTCCAGGATGATTAAGGTGGTGGTTAAATTGTTGTGTCATTTTGATCGGACCACACGGTGTCCAGGTGTTTATTTGGCCAAACATTATTCTGAGTGTTTCCCTAACAGTGTTTTGGATAAGATTAACATTTAAAGTGATAGACTGAGTAAAGCAGATTGCTGTCCCTGCTATAGATGGGCCTCATCCAATCAGTTGAAAGCTTGAATTAGAACAAAAAGGCTAACCCTCCTCCAAGCAAGAGAGAATTCGTTGTGTAATGGCTTTGAACTGGGACATCAGCTTTCCCTGCCTTTGGACTCAAACTAAAACATCCGCTCTTCCTGGGGCTTGAGCCTGCTGGCCTTCAGGATGGAAGCACAGCATTGGCTGCCCTGGTTGGTCTAAGGCCTTCAGACTTGGACGAGAGCTAAACCATCACCTCAGCTTGTCTTCTTACCTTGGAATTGTGGGACATGTCAGCCTCTATAATCACACAAGCCAATTCCTATTCTCACAACTATCCATCTTATCACTATTACTCATCAAAGCAAAGAACAACCTTAATGCCAAGGTTTGTCATTCCCAGTACAGTTAGGAAAGCTCTAGATCATATTTGCTTATGAACAGAGATGCTAAAATTCTCAATAAAATGTCAGCAAATGTAATTCAGTGGCATATTAAAAGAATGATATATCATGAGGCAATAGCACCTGTTTCAGGAGGCAGGAATGGTTCATCATTAGAAAATCTGATGACATAATTCATTACATTGATACATCAGCAAATTCAGAGAACAAAACCAGAGGTTATATAAAAATATGCTGGAGCAGCACTTGATAAAATTCTACAGCTGTTTCTAGGGAAAACTCTACATAAAACCAAGGATGGAAAGAACCTATGTGAATAGAATAAAATAATTACTACAAACTAACAGTAGATATACTATGATACATGAAATTGGGCCGAGTTAAATAAGAAACAAGGCAGGATGTCTACAATCTATTCACTGTTATTTCAGTTCCTAGCTAATGCAATTATAGAAGGAAATGGAATATATAGTGTAAATATTGAAAATAAAGGGGTAAAATTAATCTCTTTCTTGGCAGATGAAGTAATTATACCATTTTAGATTCTTACCAGCAGTATTTAAAAAAAAAACATATTGCCATATTTTTTTTTGTCATCACTATGTATGGCTCTTTGAAATCTTTCCCAATCTGATTGCTTATTATTTATTTATTTATTTAATTAATTATTTTTATTGACTTATTTTTGAGAGGGAGAGAGGAAGGAGGGAGAAAGAGAAACGTCAATCTGTTGTCCCATCCATCCATGCATTCATTGTTTGATTCTTGCATGTGTATTGGCTGGGGATCAAAATGGAAACCCTGGCATATCTGCATGATAGTCCAAGCAAGTGAGCTACCAGCCAGGGCATTTGCTTATTTATTTTTTTTAAAGGGAAACCAATCTCATGATTACTTTAACTCTTTTTTTATGATTAGTGTAAGTCAATAACCTTTTTTTTTTTAATTAAAAAAAAAATTTAGGAATCTATTTCTTCAGGCGACAAATATCCAGAGCATCCTTTGCGCCAGGCACTCTGCTCCTGCAGATGAGGTCATGGAATTGCAGAGCAGGGACAGAACCTGGACATCCGGTCCAAGTCCTTGCTTTGTGGATGAAGAAACTAAAGCACAAAGGTCTGTGGTTTGCTCAAATGAAAGGGTCGTAAGTTGAAGATCTAGAGCCACCATTTGGATCTCTGCGCTCGTTTGCTGACAACACGGCTGCCTCAAAAAATAAAACAGACTACCGCAGACTATTTACCTGGAAAATATGCTTTGGGGGGAGGGGATTGGAAGTGAGGCTAGAATGAGGGAAAATGGTTTAGTCCAACCTCGGTAGCTGTGGGGACTTGGCGTTATGCTGCAGAGTGTTGCAAATGTGACATTCTGCAGTCGGTCCCCAGAGTTTGGGGAGAGAAGTAAACGTCAGGAAATTAGCTCTGTTGGCTGTCTTTGCCATTCTGAACCCCTCACCCCTGCCCCTCACCCCTCCCCAAACCCATTTCAGAAATCCGGTCCCATTTTTCTTGCCTCTGACCCTGGTGGCTGAAATTTCTCTCGGTATCATAAAACCTGAGGTTGTAAAATTCATATTGTGACTTTAAGAGCCACATCTGTTTTAATCATTTTTTTGTTTGTTTTAAGAACACAACGGGATTTTAATGGCAGCAATAAAATGGAAAAGTTGAAGGAAATTATCACAGATTTGTAAAGCTGTAAGGCGGGTTCCTGGGCTCATGTGAGCAGTCAAATTACAAAGAAAGAACCCAATTGCTTTTACTGCAGGCCAATCTCTGGTTTAAGCATTTCTCAGTTTAATCTATTGATGAGGATTAGCATTTTACTCACTTCGGCACTCATAACAGCTTTGGTACATCTTACCCTGATGGGCCAGACTGGTGATAATCACGCCTCACAGAGATGCAGAGAAATCCAGAAAAAAAAGAGGGCAAGGGGGACATATTGGGTCTGGCAACTTAGATAGATCTGATTTTAATCCTGAACTCACCATGTTTAACTGGCTTTAGGCAACGTCCTAACCCCTTTAAGCTTTGCCTTCTTCATCTACATGTGGGACCATGTGAGCAAACTGGGCAGTGAAATGATGCAAGGAAACCACTGAGCATGATGCCAGGCAAACAGTAGCTGCTTCGTGGATGGAGGCCGTCATCCGGTTTGTCTCTGAAGAGTAAGCTACTTAAAGTGGCCTTTGTAGGTGTCCTGTCTGCATCCTCTTGCACTGACCTCTTCTCACCAAACAGTGCTCACTGCCTGTAAACACCTGTGATTCTTCACCCGAGGCTCTTTCTCTGGTTCCAGCAGCGTGCCCATGTTTCGGGAAAGCCAGAGTGCTGATGGGTTAATGCCCCCAGGCAGCCATGTTGTCAGCAAACAAGCGCAGAGATCCAAATGGTGGCTCTAGATCTTCAACTTAACGACCCTTTCATTTGAGCAAACCACAGACCTTTGTGCTTTAGTTTCTTCATCCACAAAGCCAAGGACTTGGACCAGATGTCCAGGTTCTGTCCCTGCTCTGCAATTCCATGACCTCATCTGCAGGAGCAGAGTGCCTGGCGCAAAGGACGCTCTGGATATTTGTCGCCTGAAGAAATAAATAGATTCCTAAATTTCTTTCTTTTTTTTCTTTTTTTTTTTTTTTTAAATTTTAAGAAAAACAGGTAGAGATTGGAGGACACATTCCTCTGCTCCCTCTCCCTGTTCTGTGCTGCCTCCCAGAGAGCCCAAGTGGGATAATTCTCTGTCTACCTGGTGGTAACTTGCTTGGCAACAGTCTTTTTACAAATTAAAAAAATTTTTTTTTCAGGTACGTACCATTGATATTCAATATTGTATTAGTTTCAGGTGTACAGTATAGTAGTTAGACATGTATGTAACGTATGAAGTGATCCCCTTCACTGACCACCCACCACACATTGCAGACTTGATGGTGGATAAAGAGTAAGCTCTCTGGAGTCCCTCTCATAAGGGCACTAATCCCATTCATAAGGGCTCTACCCTCAAGACCTAATAACTCCCCAAAGCCCCACCTCCAAATACCATCACAATAGGGATTATGTTTCAACATATGGATTTTGTGGGGCATCGCAAACATTGATAAAATTGAATGCACAAGGAGAGAAGGGACAAGGAGAACAGGAGGGACAAGGAAACAGTTCCTGGTTGCTTTAGTCACATCTGCCTGTCTGTATTGCCATCCGCGCCTGGGAGCTCCTTGCTCTGAAACTGTGGAAAGTTTTGCTGCTGGCAGGAAGAAGTACCCCCAAGCTGGCCCTGCACCTCTAATAGCTCCTGACCAGTGAGTCTTAGGATTTATATATGGACACCTCAGCTCCCTCGCCCTTGGGCATAATAATTCTTGTGCTCCGATCCATTTTCCGGGATTTGTCTGAGGGAGGAAGCTATAATCACCCATGAGGTCGCTGGCTTGATAAGGCACAATCTGGTGCTTGCTTCTCTCTCCAGTCTCATCCCCTGCTTCCCTTGGGTTCGTCATCTCTCACCTCTCAACTGAATGACATGCCTTCCAATCTTTGACTTGGTGACTGCTTCTGGGGAAACCCAAATGTCAGGTGTCTGCTATTTGAGTGAAACAAAAATGGTGCCTGGATTTTTTTTTATTTTTTATTTTTTGGTGGTGATATTTTGGGGGGGGAGGGGGTGGAAGATTGTGGGAGAGTAAGGGGGAATCGAAGATCATAGCATGTAGCAGGTAAGAGCACAAAGCTCCTGGGTTCATATCTCAGCTTCACCACTTATCATCTGCATTATTAGGCAAGTGATGAAACCGCTCGATGCCTTGATTTCCTCATCTGTACAATGAACCAATGAGGACTGGGTGCTGGTGAGAACTAAAGAAGTTAAAATATGCAAAGCACCTAGAACCGTCCTGGTGTGGTAAACACTCTGTCATCATCATCATCATTACTTTATTATTATTATCAATACTGTTACTACTACTACTCTGCTTTAGACATAAGACTGAGATGCATGTTGATATCCAATTATATCTGGCCTAAGTCTTTTTAACTCTCTAGGGACAATGTGGTCAGATAATAACAGACTCGAGAGGGTCTTGAAAACTCTTTGTTTATCTTACCGTCTGCCCCTCTGAGCTCCAGAGACCATGGCTAACTCCCCTTGGTCCCAGGGCTGGACAGGGGGCTGCACAGAGCGGCAGCTCAGGGTGTCCACTGTGGGAATAAGTCAATGAACCAACAGAGTAGCTCTTGCTGGCCACAGGTGAGGGGCCATTAATGAGCTGATGTCAGTGGAGATTCCAGATGAATCCACTCAGGAGCTGCTCTCCTTGCTCCAGGGCAGCGCCAGGGTTTTAGAATGTGTCTGTCTTAGTGGAAAGGGTTTCCTGAGAAGGAAGGGTGCAGGGCAGGGGCTTTGCAGACCTGAGATAAGGCAGCATCAGAGCCCGGAGCCCTCAGTAACCCGAGCTGCCCAGGCTTTGGCAGAGCCGCTGGGTGTTTCTCACAAGCGAGAGAGGACAGAAAGCCAGCCCAGGGAGGCACACCAGCTCCTGGTGCCCCTTAGACAAGGATTGACTAGGGAGATAACGAACCTTTTCTTAAAACAGCTAAGTCCCGCAAGATGCTTGAAAATGGAGCTCACTGTGGGAGTGGTCGTTTTATAACCCTTTGAAAAAGCAGACTGTCAAGGTACTGGTTGAACCAAGTTGGAGTCTGAGTCCAAAGGGAAAATGTGCATCCCTAATATATATGCTTTTCTCATGGTTAATTTCTTCCCAGAAGAATATTTTGAAACTATTAGTAATGAGGATGCTTCGATGGAAGCCAGGGAAGTTCTGTTCGGGGCATAAATAAAATATTTAAATATATAATAATGCTGTGAGTTTAATATGCCTAGCTTTCAACCTTTCAATATTTTTTTTCAACTAATGTTCTGGGGAAAATGATCACTAAAGAATATATTAAAATATAGAGAGAAAGGCATGCATTTCCTTTGGCCACGGGCTCTGATAAAGCTCAGTACGACACTGCTGGATTCTATCAGTAAGATTTTGATGTTTTATTCATTGGGGCTTGTTTCTAGCATTCATTTTGACTTTTAAAAATGTTGCATTAGATATGATTTATCTTGATTACTGAGGTGGTTTTTTTTGTGTGTGTGTCCCCTTAAATGTTGTGCCTGGGTCAGTGCCTTGATTACCTCGCCCTAGTCCCAGTCCTGGTGGAACCAAACCATAGGGAGCCTGACCCCACGCTGGCTCCCCTGGGATCTAACACTACAGAAAGCCTCACCGTGCAGGGCGCAAAGGGGAGCACTCAGCGGTGATCACCATAGCTTTGGGGACCCCCACCCCCCCAGAGCAGACTGCTTAAATATGTGACAGCCCATTATTGGATGGCATAGTCTACAGCTATGAAGGAAAATATGTGATTGCTTTGACATTTCTGGCACAGAAAAAAAGTCTAAGAGATATTAAGGAAAAAATTACAAAATTAATACAATAAAACTCATATTCCTATTTGCGCTGCGAGAAGTGTTTTGTATGCATTAGCTCAGTGAATCTCACAGCCTTCCTAAGAGGTTATAGATGAGGAAACTTGGGCCCAGAGAAGTTAAGTAATTTTCCTAGGGACACATAGCAGGGAACAGCAGAATCGGGTATTTGAATACAGGCAGTCTGGCCGCAGCATCCAATATTTTATTTTATTTTATTTTATTTTATTGATTATTTAATTTAATTTAATAATTTAATTATTATTTATTTTATCTATTTTATTTTATTTATTTTATTATTTTATTTTATTTTATTATTTTATTTATTTTATTTTATTTTCACCCAAGGATAGTTTTCTATTGACCTTTATGGGAGGGGAGGGGGTGGAAAGAGAAAGAGAAATAGGGAAAGCTAGCCAAGCCTCTATTGCTGGGCATTCAGGTTGCCAGAGGGGCGCACTCCTTCAGCAGCGAGGTCCCTTGGCCAGGACCGCCACACCCCAGATTCCCAGCCCAAAGGACCCTCCTTGAGGTGCGGGCCGGCTCTTGTCCCGCCTCCTGGTCCCTGGTCCATCTGTGCCCTCAGGTGTGCCTGCCTCCTGCCCAACCTGGGGGTTGCGAACACTGGGCCGATTGTGGCCCCCTGCGAGCCCGGCGGGCAGCTGCGCCCGGCCTGCCGTCTGCGAGCACCCGGTCGAGGGCAGGCTGGGGGTGGGGTGGCAGCTCGGGAATCCCCCCTCCCCCGCCATGCACCCTCGCTAGGCCCCATTCAAGCGCTGCCAAGGCCTAATTGATGAGAAATGGTCCCGAGCAGGTGCGAACCTGTCTCCGGAGGCGGAGGCGGCGGGGGCCAGAAGGGGTGGCTGCTTAGTGGGAGCAGCTGTCGAGGGGTCATTACCACGGTGGCGGCTTCCCCGGGGGCATCCAGCCTGGAGCTGGGGTGAGGGTGGAGGGAGGGAGAGCAAGCGATGGAAGGAAGAAAGAAGGAAAGGTGGTGGGTGAGGGTGGGGAGGGACCCTGCTCCTGGGACCTTTCTCACAGGAGGAGACTGAAGCCAGCTGGGACCAGCTCACACCCAAAGGATACCCAGCAAGTGGCAGGACCGCCAGGGGCTCCCAGCCCGGTGGTGTCCCCAAAAGACGCTAGTGGTGTTGAGTGACCCAGTCAATTATATTTTACTTCCCGGGCTACGTTGGGTAAGTGTGGAAAACACTGTAGGGGGGTTTGAAATTCTGTCCTATTTTACATGTGCATCAACCCTTGTGAGCACCCTCTTCTGCCAAAAGCCAATCAAAATGCAATCAAATTGTGCTTTTTCCTGAGGTTTGCAGGGCTGATTTGTACAGTGAGAGTGCTGGAAGCCCTGTGCACAGGCGGCCAGGACATGGCAGAGAGGCCAGCTGGCTGGTGACTGCTCCTCTGCATGGCAGGCCTCCTGTCGCGTGAGCTGCTGCTGCTCCTCAGGTCCCTGGGACTGAGCTGAGAGCTCCTTTAGGTGTAATTTCCAACAACCTAAGACAGTGGTCGGCAAACTCATTAGTCAACAGAGCCAAATATCAACAGTACAATGATTGAAATTTCTTTTGAGAGCCAATTTTTTAAAACTTAAACTTCCTCTAACGCCACTTCTTCAAAATAGACTCGCCCAGGCCGTGGTATTTTGTGGAAGAGCCACTCTCAAGGGGCCAAAGAGCCCCATGTGGCTCTTGAGCCGCAGTTTACCGACCACGGACCTAAGATAAGATCATCCTCAGCAGTGCAACTCGGGGACAAGGGATCCTCCTGGTCTCACCCCTCACTTCTCACATCACCTCTTCCCTCGCTGCCCCAGAGGCCAGCTGAATGGGACCCACGTTCTCCGTGTCGGAGACATGGCACCAGGTTTCCACCTGCAGCAGCGTCTCCAGCAGCAATCGGAGAGATCTTTTCAAAGCGCAAACCACAGCTTGTCCCGCACTGCTGAAAACCCTCCAAAACTCCCGTTCACAAGAATAAAAGTTTGATCCCACCATGCCCATGGGCCACGGTGGTCTGGCTCGGGGACACCTCTTTTTCCTTGACATGTATGAATCCTGCCACATTCGGGCAGCCTTCCACAGAAAAGTGCCCACTCGGTGTCGGGCACTGCTCTAAACTCATGGGAAACAGCTGTGAACACAACAGACAAACTCCCACCTACACAAGGCTGGCATTGCAGTGCGGAGTCAGACAAGAAACAAACACTTAAATGATAATAGTGTGGCTGACTCTTCAAAATCATCACAGTTGCCCTTCGCACATGCTATTCCAGTGGCCCGTCACACTGTTCCTTAGAAATGCACGTGCTTGGAATCTTCAGGTCTTTGTTCAATGTATGTTTCCTTCTCAGTGAGGCCCTGTTGGCCCCTCCCCTTCCATCGCCAGCAGGTCAACACTTTTGAATCATTTGCCCCCCACAGGGGCCCTCAGCCTCCAAACACTCAGAGCTGCCCCCGTCTGGGCCCTCTTTTCCTGGGAGGCGAGTGCTGAACGCAGAAGGGAGAGATACATAATTGATGAAACTCCAAGCCAGGCTGGCTAAAGAGGTCAATTAATTATTAACTATAGACTCAACGGGGAGAAATTTCATTATGGGGTCATTTAATTAAGTGGCAGGCCAGAGGGACATTCCAAGATGGGATTTCGAAGGCTCTTGTTTCCGAGTTTGGTTCTGGATGGAGAAATAGGGAATGGCTCTAAAACCTGGAGTCTTGGTATGAATTCACCTCCCCCTCACCCCTTCTTCTTGCTTTCCCCCTCCCCCCCTCCCTCCCTCGCTTCCTCCGTCCCTCCTTTTCTCCCTTCCTTCCTCCCTCCCAACCTTCCTTCCTTCATTATTTCAAATGTATTTATTGAGCATCTTGCATGAACCAAGCATTGTTTTAATCAGGCCTACAAGGGTGAAAAAACAGTTAATTCTACTAGGGAGACAAGTAGTAACCAAGTAAAGGAATACATAAACAGAGGGCATTGCATAGGGGTGACTGTCCTGCCAAGCTGAAAAGCAAGCAGATGGGGGACCGTCTAGATCAGCTGTCGAGATGGTCCCTCCGAGGAGTCAGTATTTGAGTTGAGTCCTGAATCCTGAGAAGGAAGCTGTTGTAGGACAACCAGGCAGGAGAGCACTCCGGGCAGAGGGCCCAGTGAGTGCAGAGGCCCTGGCGTGGGCCAAGCTGGTATGCTCCAGTGGCTGGATCGGAGTGGATGAGGGAACGCAGAGTAGGATGAGGCTCAAGAGGTGGTCAGTGCCTAGTGGGTGATTGATGGGCAGGGATTTCTTTTTCCAAAGATCAATCGGGTAAACTGCCTACCACTCACTGTATGAGTCAGGGCCCTTTTCAGCTCTATGTGGTGGAAATCCAACTCTAATTTATTTGAAACAGAGGAATGTATTGGATCATGTTTCTACAAACAAACAAACAAACAAAAAACAGAGTTAACAGGCTTCAGGCATGGAGAAATCCAGCAGTTCAAAAGATCCTATATAATAAAAGCCTAATATGAAAACTAACTGAACGGCAGAACAAATGATGGAATGACCGGTCGCTATGATGTTCACTGACCACCAGGGGTCAGATGCTCAATGCAAGAGCTGCCCCCAGCCTTCAGGCCCCAGGCCAGCCAAGGCAGGTGCCCGGGGGGTGGGGGAGCCAATCATCCTGCCAGTCACCTCACAGATCAGCCCTGATCACCAGTCAGGCCTAGGGACCCTACCAGTGCACTCATTCTGTGCACCCAGCCTCTAGTGTTGATATAATAATGAATCTGTGATTCTCCCTCCTCTGCTACCTCTCCTCCTCCTTTTCCTTCTCCCCTCCCTCCTCTGTTTCCTTTCTCAAGTGGGCAGTCCTCGCATCATGCCAAGGCCTCCAGCACATCCACTTTACTCTCCACGCTCAGACACCTCAGAAGAGAGAGAACACTTCCTCCTGAAAAGTTCCAACGGATACCCTCGGTTAAAAGTTTACCAGATACTGTGGGTCAGTGCCCATCACTGTGGCTGTTACTCTCCTGGGTCAAGAATCGGAGGTCAGATGGACCCCCACAAACTAGGAGCAGGGGAGGGACAGATCCCCAGATAAAAACCGGGGTGCCTCAGACAGAAGAAAAGTGGATTCTGAGCAGACATAAACAACAGATGTCCATTACTCCTCTTGGGCAGACAGCCTCTTCTTTGTCCACAAAAGGCTGTTGTTTTGAAGAATCCATCAAGAGGAATTATCCCGTCTTGACAATGGGCATGCATGAGCTGCGGCCATTGACATAAATCCTGATCACACAGGATTACCAAGCACGGGTTTGGAGTCAGAAGGGCTGCATAGCAATTGGGATGCACTTAAGCTCCTGGGCCCAACAAACTAGAATTCAAGGTGAAGGGCATTGAAAAAAGACAAAGAGGGAAATTGCATATGAACGAGAGGAAATCCCCATCAAAAGGAGTCTTGGGTTTTGGTATACTTCACAATGAAAGCTCAAAGTGTTAAAAGTAATAAAAACTGGATACAGCAATATTTTCTGGTGGGAGGGTATTCTGACGCAGCCATTCTGAAGTGTAAACAGGTACCGCTGAGTCCAATTGAATACAGTACCTGGAAAGATATAGGACCCCACCTTCTTCTCCTAGGTATCAATCCCAGACAAATTCCTATGGGGTCCATCAGAGCACCTTAAGGATGTCATACCAGCATCCATGATGGTGGAAAGGAGAGGGAGGTTACTTGTGTGTCCATGATGGATAAAATGGATAAAATGCTCACAGTTCTGAGCAGCCATTATGCAATGGGTAAGGCATATACACCACCACATGGCCACATCCTGAGAGCCTAATCCCGTGGAGAGTGAAAGATGTAAGAGCGGTACACCATCTATAGAAGCTAGAAATACACATCTATTCAAAATAATACGAAGTGTGTAGGAACACACGCAAGCCCAAAATGCATCTGGAACACACCCGGTGGCGGCCTGGGTATCATTGTAGAAGGGTGAACATAATCAGAAATGGACATTTAGAATTTTAGAAAATGAAAGGCAAATAGCTTTAATTGTTGGAAATGCCGGTTTCCTTGCATAATGATTATGGGAAACTTGAGGCGATAGCTCTGAAGCTTCCAGTGTAGGGCTGGTCTCTTTCCGCATCTCCTTACCAGGGTGCTGGGGAGGACAGGCAACCAGGCCGTGGATGCTGCTCTGATGCTACTTTCCAAGCCACGTCTAGAAGCTGGTGTTCCAATGCCTCTGGCACTATCCTGGGTCAGGCCATCCCTGAACTCCTCACGAACCCCCCAAGGACATTTTCAACTCTGCCAGGCTGGAGAGCGTGGGCACCGTCCAGGCTATGTGGGTCGGAGGGAGGGGCTGGTGGTGTTTTGTTTACAGTCCTGCACTTTCTAAATGACAAGCACAATAACATTCATTATGAATAACAAACAAACAAACACCCTGACTGTGGACAGTTCGCTGTTTGCTTTCAAACGATTCCCCCCACCTGCACACATGGCTAATTTTACTTTTTGCAGCTAATGAGATGATGCCCTGTGTGTCTGTCAGGGTCCCACAGGAAACAGATGGCACATTCAGTCTGAGTAATAAAGGGGAGTTTAATGAATGAAATATTCACCAAGGTGTGGGGGCTGGGCAGGCAGGGAAGAATGGGGAGCTGTAACCTCTGCTGGCCACAGTGACACAGGGAGGGAGCAGTCACCAGAGCAGACGAAGACTGTGGTCCTCAGCAGGACCCAGGGAATGCCTGGTGCGTGGCAGGGGCAAAGGGGATGAAGACCCTGGCCTCACTCTGCTTCTGCCCTCCCATCACCTGCTGGGGCCTCACCCCCGTGGCTCATCCTCCAGTGTGGGTTTGGAGGGGCAGCTGAGGATGCCCACATTACCTGCCTCCCTAGACCTCTCCCTTCCAAGGTCAGGTGCATGAAGGCTTGCACGGGGGGTGGGTGGATATCACGGCTTTCAGAAATAGGTTTTATGAAGAGCCAACGAGTTTTGCTGATGGAAAGGCTGTGCAGTGTGAAAGAAGGAAGGGAAGCAAGGATAACCCTGAGGTGGTGGCACTGAGGTTGGGGCAGAATCAGGAAATCAGTTTGTGTTAGCCCTGCCCTAAAATGAGGAGTGATGTCTACATCTTCTCAAGCCTCTTCCTGCATGAGCATCTTCCCCCGGCTTGTCCGCTGACCAAGATTCGAGAGGGTTGAGGCTGGGCAGAGAGCTCCCCCGAGCCTCTGGGTCGGATGCGAGGGTGGTTCACCAAGTTGCTTCTCGGTGAAACTGACAAGGTCAGGTGCATGAAGGCTGTAAATAATAGAAGAGACACATTAGCAATGACAGCCATAACCAAACCAGAAAATCCTCCTTTCTAACCAGATACATTAAGTATCTGTTTTTTGTCTCTGCCCCGAAGATGTGCACAGCTGTCTGGCATTTGTGGACCAGCTCAGGCTGCTTAACTCCCACCTGCTTTCCTGGGGTCAGGCCTCTTCGGTGAACTTGAATGTTTGTGCCACCGCTATGGGCAGCCTAGATCTGCTGAGCCAGCGAGAGGTTTCAGGTGGGCAGGGGAGGGGGCCTGGCCTTGTGAAGGGACACTGGAAGGGGCACCCTGTTGAACTGGGTTCAAAGGCAGACCTAGGGTCCAAGGCAGTCGGATGGGACCGTGGACAGAATCCCGCTCCTACCCCCAGCAAGCTGAGGAATTGTGGCCAGGTCAGCGATCATAGAGTTCTGAGTGGGCAGTAATGGGAAGAAGGAGCAAGGCATTTTTGGTTGGTTGGTTGGTTTTGGTTTTGGTGGTGGAATCCATAAGAAGTAAAAATGAAATGTTTTTCATGACAGGCACTGTTGGTTGAGTTGACTACTCAACCGCCCGCCATTACCCTTCTTTCTAGCTCACATGACGCTGATTTTGTTCTGAGGCACTGAGTCCACTCCCATAGTATGAATCAGTGATGGAACTATGGGTGGACATGTGACCTAGTGTGTTCACTGGCCATATAATGAAAGATATTACTGTGATAGATAGATAGACAGAAGATAGAGGGATGGATGGATAGATAGATAGATAGATAGATAGATAGATAGATAGATAGATATAAAGATATAAAGATAGAGATTGCTTTCTCTCTCCTCAGAAGGATGAGTGTGATGTTTGGAGCCATGGCAGGTATATAATAACCAGGGTTGGGGACCCCAAGAAAATCAGAGAAGCATAGACTTTGAGTCTTGACACTGCAGAACAATTGACCCAACCTTGAAACCACCTTCATTTAGAACAGTGATTCCCAAAGTGGTCTATATCGACCCCCAGGGGTCTGTGACAACCTGCAAGGGGTCTACGTCAGCAAAAAAAAAATTTGGGGGTCCATGAAATGAAAATGGGGGTCTACGATAGTGGATCTCAACATACACTGATAGTACCTATTTACTTACATCATATTATCTTATAATATAAAAACATAAATTATTTATAAAAGTACCTATGAAGTAAAAAATTTATTATATATGTTTATAAAATTGTGTAAGTTGTAGGATAAAAACCTGCACATAATGATATACCAGTATCATCTTGTTACAAGCATACGCGCAGTAAACATTCTTGCCAATTTTTGTCTCAAAGCTTCGCGAACTTGCACCGACTTGTTCAATTCGTCACTCTATAAATATGAATGTGAGAGAAATATGTTCATTCGTTTCCTGAATCTTGAATAGGAAAGTGCTGAGAAAATATTTAAAAAATATAAACTGGTAGTTTATCATACAAATTATAGTGAATCAGTGTTATTTTGTTTGAGAATGCCGGAGAAAAGTAGGTACATTATTTTTTATTAAATTTTAACACTAAACTTCACTACAGTTAGAAATTTACAAAAAAATCAATATCAGGTAAGTTGGGGGTCTACCCAAAACCGAAAAACATGGCAAGGGGTCTACGGCACAAACAAGTTTGGGAACCTCTGATTTAGAACAAGATCTCTCAGTCTCAGCGCTGCTAACATTTTGGAGCTGATAGTTCTTTGTTGTGGGGAGCTGTATTGTGCATTGTAGGATGTTTACAACACCCCTAGTCTCCACCCTATAGATGCCAGTAGCACCCACACCCTAGTCATGACAATAAAAAAAGTCTCCCCAGACATTGGCAAAATAATCCAGGGTTGAGATGGTTGCTCTAGAAATCTTATGAAATGTTATATGGATTGCTAAAGCCACTGCTGATGGGGAATTTGGGTTTTTGCAGCCTCAGCTGCAAGTCAGACATAGTCCTGGTCCTCATGCAGCTCACAGTCTTGTAGTGGAGACAAAATCATTCATTCATTCATTCATTCATTCATTCATATTTGTGTTCATCTATTCATTCATTCATTCAAACATATTTACTGAGCCCTAACTATGCCTGCCACACTGATCTAGGGTCTGGAAATGTCACAGGGAACATAGTAACGTTTGTGCTCTTCAGAATCCGATGTTTCGGTAAGGCAGACGATACACAAAGCATCCGTTGGTCACGTGGGTCTGCCTGTGGGGAGGATAAATCGGGGTGGAGAAATAGAAGGCGCCACGGAGGGGATGCTATTTCATGTTTACAGTGGGGGTCAGAAGGATCTTCTCTGACAAGTGACATTTGAGTGCACATGCCATTTGAGTGCACATGCCATGGGAAAAACTTGGGGTGGGGGAAGCAAGTTTGGGAGTGGAAAACCGAGAATTTTTTTCAGACATGTTAATCTGATGGTTGTTAGGTAACCAGAGGAGACATGGGGCACACAGCTGGAGATGGGACTCTGCAGAAACATGTGCCATGGTTCCACCTTAACCACTGGGGTACGTTCCCGGACCCCCAGGGATGCCTGAAACCCTGATGGTACTGAACCCCGCATATTATATGCTTTTTTCTATACATGCATACCTGTGAGAAAGTTTAATTTATAAATTAGGCATAGTGTGAGATTAACAATAACAATACTAAAATAGAATGATTATAACAAATATTGTAATAAAAGTTATATGAATGTTGTCTCTCTCTCTCTCTCTCTTTCTCTCTCTCTCTCAATCTGATAACAAACCTGATAACCAAGATGGCTGCTAAGTAACTAACTCTTAGGTGAGTGTTCTGCACAGTCACTCTGGACGCCCTGATGCAATGAATCTCCAATTGCTCCCTGTGGAAACCTGCTGGATAACACACTTGCGTGGGTGGAGGGGGGCGCCTTCCCTCCCATGTCACTCCCCAGCTCCCTTACCAGTGTCTCCCACACTTCCCAAAGACAATTCTTGCACTAGAATCTCTTTCTCAGGGTCTGTGTCTGGGGGGACCCAACTGAAGAAACTCGAAGGTTCCTAGCACCAAACTGGGGCCTAAAGAAGCACACCAGCAATCAACAAGAAAATCGCCAGAGAATGCTGATGCCATGGAGAGATAAACAGAGGGGCTTTAGATGGCTGAGGGGTGAAGGCCCACTTAGTTAAGATGTCAGGCAAGGCTCCGCTGAGCTGGTATCTGCCACACGGAGATCTGAGGAGGATCTCCAGGCCCAGAGCACAGCCAGTGCTAAGGTAGGGGTTGGCATGGGGAATGCTGGGCATGCTGGAGGCAAGAGAAGAGTGAGTGTGACAGAGCCCTGAGATAAAAGCAAGAGGCAGAAAATGAGGTCAGAGGGGCTGCTGTGGCCAGAATGAAGAATGAACGAATGAATGCATGGATGAATGAATCAATGAATGAAAAATAATGAGCAGATGACCTAGAGCTATAGAAATTCGAGAGGAGACCTGTCTGGGGCAGATCTATCCAGCCCCTGCTGGGAGCGGGGAGTCCGCCATCTAGAATGCAGCAGGACCCCTTCAGAGACGTTGCAGCTGGACCAGAAATACTGCTCATTGCTATCCTAACCATTTGGAGGTCGGGAGGTGGAGGAAGGCAGCCAGACAACGCGGGGAATCCCCACCAGTCTGCCCCACCAGGGCCTGAAAATCTGACAGCATCTGTCACCAGGCAATCGCCTTAAGGGATAAAAATCTGTTTGGGGAAGCACTTAGGGCCAGGCAGAGGGGGTGCGAGGGAGGCTGGGTCTGCTGTTTGTAGGGGGAGGAGGGGCTGCTCCCAGGGGATGGGGCATCTACTGAGGTGCCTGCAGCCCAGATGCCAGGGGCTAAGCGGGTCGGGGTGCCTCAGAAAGTGCTGTCGTTGAATGAATTGGTTGTGGATTTTTGGGGAAAGCCCCTCACTCTGTGTTGCTGTGCTTGAAATGTCCACCGTTGGAGTCTTACCTTTGGATCCGAGTTCTCCTGCCAGAGACCGCTGTTTGGCAAAAGTAACACACTGTCACTATACCCTACCCCTCAAGCCATCTTTCCGGAGTGAGCAGGTGACTCCATCTAGGCAGCAAGTGTCGTTCCAGAGCTCCTGCTGCAGGGAAATAAACTGGGGTTGCTAAGCTAATTGAATGAAAGCCCAAGGCCACTCCAGGCCACCATGCAAAGAGGGCTTCCCGGGTGTGAAGCCAGCACCAAGGAAGTCAGAGCTAAACGATGGAGAGGACCAGTCCTAATCACAAGGGTAAATCTCTGGATCCAGCCCAGCTTGAGGCTAGGTCTACTGGTGGGGATAGTACTGTTATGTGAGCCAACAAATTTGCTTTTTTGCTTAAGCCAGTTTGAGGTTTTATATTTTGTCACTTGTTATCCAAAGAGGATTAATGCTAGTTCATGACCACAAATCATTTAAGAAGCATGAAGCTAGATAATTTCTAAATTCTTCTCCAGCCAAACATTCTAAAAAAAAAAAACTTCCCTTCCAAAATGTGATGACAAAGAATTTCATGTTATCTGGGATATCTTGTCAAGTCAGTGAAATGTTCCTATAGTCACTAACTCACTGTCCAACTTCAGTCACCACTCCAGCCCCTCTTCCTAGTCTGCTCTTCTGTCCCATCCCAGGGACAGAGGGTTGGGCATACTGGGAGATGACTGGTGACTGCATTGGGAAACTCAGATAAGGTGACCGTGGAGCAGAGTCAGGAACAGGTGAGGGAGGGAGGGAAGGGAGCCATGTAAGTTTCTGGAGAAAGTGTATGCCTGGCAGAGAGAACAGCATGTGCAAAGGTCCTGAGGCAGGTAGGAGCCTGCTCTGTTCAAGGATCCCTGTGTGCCTGAGAAAAGAGAATGAGGGGTAGAGTGTTACAAGGTAAAGTCAGAGAGGACCTGAGGGAGGGGACAAGCTGTGTAGGGAGTTGGGTATTAATATTAACATGATGTTTAACGTTACATATTTTTTTTGGTCTCATGAACTTTTTCTTCTAGATTTATTGAGATATAATTGACCTACGGCATTATATAAGCTTAAGATATGCAATGTGATTATTTGATCATGTACAGATAGTGAAATGCTTATGACAATAAGATTAGTGAGCACATCTTTCACCCCACATAATTACCATGTTGTTGTAATGGTGAGAATACGGAGGCTCTACTCTCTTAGCAACTTCTAAGTGTACAATTCTGTTGACCATTGTCACCATGCTGTAAGAGTTACACACATTCCTGATCACACACATATACCCAGACTTCCGCAGGCCCACATACACCCATTCAGACCTTAACACATTGGCCTATGAACATGTGAACACACACACTCACACTTGGACACGTGTCCACACTTTTTCTCACACAAGCACACTTACATCCTTTGCCTGGGCACACGTATTCTAATACACTCACCCACATTCTCTATGACACGCCCTCGTGCGCACTGGCACACGCACAGTTGCAAATACACGTGCACATGCTCACTGGTATCAGCCTGCCCATTCACTGGCTCACACGCAGTCCCAGACCCCTGGCCTGGCACTCATGGACACATGTACACGTTGGCTGCTCACACATTCACTTTGGGTGCAGATTCAAACACACAAACAACCGCATTCTCATCCACTCACTTCCATCACCCCCACCCCCATTATTTCCTGTGAGGTTCATTAATCATGGGGTCAAGACAGACATTTGAAAATCATCCTGCCGTTACATTAATTCAGGGAAAGCTGGGGGAGGCGGGCCGTTTATTAAATTTGGAACCATGCTTCTCTGGGGAAACTCTGAAGAAGAAAGAACCCTCAACTGAAGATGGAAAGCCGAGCTCAGAGCGGGGATTATGGGATCAGCCGAGATCATCTCACTGCTTTCATTAACCCCAGAGTTTATTTTCCCCTCTCCTTCTTGACAAGTTCATGAGAGACTGACAGCCACAGCCGCAGCCTGCCAACCCGACCTCTCAAAACAGTTCCTCGTGGAGCCCCCTGGGGGCTGGAATGTGGGGGAGACCTAAGTTCTCCTTAGTTCTGCCGGTCTAGGGGTCGAATAGTGTCCCCCCAGATTCATGCCTACCTAGAACCTCTGAAGGTGATCAGATTTGGGAAAAGGGTCTTTGCGGATGTAATTAGTTAAGGATCTTGCCATGGGCCCTAAGTCCAACGACTGTAAGAAGGAGAGAGACACAGAAACACAGAGACACAGAGACACAGGAGAAGGCCTTGTGTAGACAAAGGCAGAGATGGAGGGATGAGCTACAAGCCAAGAAACCACCAAATTGAGCTGGAGGAGCAGGAAGGATCCTCCCCAGAGCCTTAGGAAGGAGGGCAGCGCTGCCGACCTCCATCTTACATGTCTGGCCTCCAGCACTGTGAGAGGATAAATCCCTGTTGTTTTATGCCACCACGTGTGTGGTAATTGGTTACAGCATCTGTAGGACAGATTTTATTTTTATTTATTTATTTATTTATTTATTATATTATTGATTTTTTACAGAGAGGAGGAGAGAGGGATAGAGAGCTAGAAATGTTGATGAGAGAGAAACATCAACCAGCTGCCTCTTGCACACCCCATACCGGGGATGTTCCTGCAACCAATGTACATGCCCTTGACCAGAATCGAACCTGGGACCTTTCAGTGGCAGACCGATGCTCTACCACTGAGCCAAACCGGTTTCGGCTGTAGGACAGATTTTAATGAACTGCATGGATTTGGGCAAGCCCGGCATCTGTTGGTCTTCGATTTTCTCACCCATAAAAGGGAATGCTTTTGGACATTGATTTCGTCAGCAAAGGCGTGCTGGGCATCTCCTACGTGTCTGGCATTGAATGTACTCCACAAAGCCAAGCAGACAGGAACCCCTGCACCACGGAGCTGCCTTCCCAGAAGGGGAGGAAGATCATAAAGTGAAAATAAGTAAAATACCTGGTATGTCAGGATGTGATAGGGGTGCCAGCTTGGCCTGGCCTGCAGGAAGTCACCCTCAGCTCTGATTCCACGTAGAATCATAACCACTACCTGGGCGTTTCCTTTGATTGGGTAAATAGCTCAAGGGAAGGAGGCTGTGGAGATCACAGAGGGCAGAGGTGGATGGGTGTGGTGATGCTGAGCAGGGTAGGGTGAGGAGGTTCCCCCAATGTCCCCAGGCAGAGAGAAATTGGGGTGGTAAGATGCCTCCTTTGGTTCCTAACCCACCATGTGTCTCCCCCAGGTCTGTCTCCCTCCTTCAGGTCACCGGGACACTGCGACCGAGGCACATCTGGAGCCCATTAGGATGGCATCAATCCCACACGGGGATGTTTTGACTGGACCCTTAGATGGGATTTCTTGAACATTAATGGTGTTTATTTTCCTATAAAGATTCTGAAATCAAGATTGCCACCCTGGCTAGGCCAGCATAGCTCAGTGGTTGAGTGTCAACCTGTGAACCAGGAGGTCACAGTTTGATTCCCAGTTGAGGCACATGCCCAGGTTGCAGGCTCAATCCCCAGTGTGGGGTGTGCAGGAGGCAGTTGATCAATGATTCTCTCTCATCATTGATGTTTTTATTTCTCTCTTTTTCTTCCTTCCTCTCTGAAATCAATAAAAGGAAGGAAGGAAAGAAAGGAAGGAAGGAAGGAAGGAAGGAAGGAAGGAAGGAAGGAAGGAAGGAAAGAAGGAAGGAAGGAAGGAAGGAAGGGAGGGAGGGAGGGAGGGAGGAAGAAGGAGGGAGGGAGGGAGGGAGGGAGGGAGGGAGGGAGGGAGGGAGGGAGGAAGGAAGGAAGGAAGGAAGGAAGGAAGGAAGGAAGGAAGGAAGGAAGGAAGAGAGTGCCACTCTGGCCCCTCTCAGGGGAAAAGATGCCCACCCCTCTGGCCCTGGGGTCCTGGATCTTCCAAAGAAGACAGTGGAAACGTCAAGACATGGTGTAGCGCCTTGAAGACAATCAGAACCCAAGATTCAGCCCAACCTTCTCATGATACACAGTCTGTGTTGCAGTTACAACATTGCCCCTGCAGCACAAAAGCAACCACCAACAATACATAAACAAATAGACAGGGCCATATTTCAATAAAACTTTATTTGCAAAAACAGGCAGTGGGCTACAGGTCACCAACCCTTGCCCTATGACATCCCAGGGCTTACTATGAGATATTAGTCATGGTATGTGGTCAATAAATATTTGCTGAAGTGAGTAATGATTCTTCCTACTCACTAGCTGTAAGACCTGAAGCAAGTAACTTCCTCTCTCTGAGCCCCCATTTCCTCATTTGTAAAATAAAGAGTTTGGAGCAGACTAGCTGTGACACTTGCTTCACGCTAATCCCAGTCCTGCTGGGTGGTAAGATACCTTCTTGAGAAGTTCAAGGTGCCCACAGTATTTTTGTATTATTTTACCTAAAAAGGGTGTGTGGTGTGTGTGCATGCTGTGCAAGGGGCTATGAGTTTTCTTGATCCCCCCCTTTTTTTAAATTCAACTTTATATCACTCTTCCTTTATCTAAAGTTCTGTCATCCATTGCTATGGGTCTCTGACCTTCGCAGTTCACAAGGGGACTGTGGGGCTACCTGTCCCTTAGGCTGGCTTCCACAGCCCTGTACTATCAGGACTTCCAGTCATAAGTGACACAATCTTAAGTTGGCTTCAGCACAAAGAACATTTATTGGCTCATGAAACTAAAAACGTCACCCACGGTATGGCTTCTAGAACATTCTGGTGTGAAACTCTGAGCAGTTCGAGATCTCTAAATTCAAACCTTCCAAACATAGTTGGCAAGGTAGCAGGAGAAAAAACATGCTTAGCTCTGTTTATAACTTTTACATATTAGAAATTTGGTACGTGGGCCTCCCTTGATACTCTTGTCCTGGGGCCCACAGGTGAGCTGGTCGTGGGTGAGCGGCCTTGGCCACTGTGGAGGGCATGAGGGAGGCTGCTGTCGGCTCTACCACACCAGCTGTGAGGCCTGGAGCAGGTGGCCTAGCAGCACTCTCCAAAATGGGCTCTAAATGAAGTCTAAGCCATGGGGTTACTGTGAGAAGCGAGTGAGATAACGTGTGCAAACGTGCTTTGAGAAATCCTATACAATGTTAGGAACTATTATTATTGCTGGAAGTGATTAGAGGCAGACGTGGTTTCATCACCCTCCTGAGAGATGGTGCCTGAAACCGAGAGGATTCTGGGAAATGTCTGACCGAAGGTGAAGAGGAGGGCTATGTGCAGACGAGATAAAGCAATGGGCTTAATGTGGCGGGAAATCTTAGGAGCTCCATAAATATTTAGCTTGTCAACCAAATGTCACCTGAGATCTATCTGTGCTAGAAGGTTCTTGACAAGGCAAGCCGATGTCCTGATATTTAGCCTGAGGCCCTCAGAAAAGGAGGGGTCTTCTCTATTCTGTCCTGCTCTGCCATCCCTGGGGGGAAAGATACTTAGACAGAAGCTTGGAGCTGTGTGCAGAGGCGTGTGGAGAGGAATATAGACAGAAGGAAAGAGGACAAGTAGAGATGGAGGAAGGGGAAGGAAAAGAGGTGAGAAGGGAGCAGAATGGATACTCAATAGATCCTGCCCCCACCCCCACCCCCCCCAGGAAGTGGAGGCTCAGAGAGTCAAGCAACCTGCTGAATGTCACACAGCTCAGTGTTGGTCTCAGAAAAGAAAGGTGAGCCACCAAGGGAGGGTGGTCTGCAGCAAGTGAAGGGAGGGAGCAGTTGGAAGACAGCAAAATCTACTCCAAGCAGAACCCTGGCTGGCAGGGCCAGTGCTGTGCTGGGGTAGTACGGAACGGAGGCAGAAATTTTCTAAGCACCTTCACTGTGCCTGTCTCCATGCTGGGCACTTTTCTGACTGACTGACTGTTGTCCTTGGGTTATTCTCAGTCCATACCCTCAGGTATATTTTTGCTTCGTCTTGTTTTATTGATTACTTTCCTTGGGTCTTCAAGCCACATACCATGTCCATGGACTGCTGGGAGAGCCAAACTCATCCTTCGGGCTGTTCACATCCAAGTCCTACGCAAGTATCCCGGGGCCTGGGGTAGTTGAGTCACGGGTGGCCATTCTTACCAATGCATAGTTCTCTCTTCATGAGCTGTCCGGTCCCATGCAGTCTCTTCAGGACAGGAAGCCCCAAGCGTCCATGCCACGGTTAGGGCACAAAGGCTTTGGTGAGATTAGGCTAAATTCCCCCTGTGCACTGAGCAGCCATGAGCTCGGAGGAGCAGATTTCCAGGGAACAGACTCTGGAGTCAGACCACAGCTCTACCACTGTGCAGACGTGGCAACTGGCTTCACCTCTCTCTCTATCTGAAATGGAGATACAGAGTTATGGTGTGAGTATAAGACACTGAATGCGTAGTACAGAGGAGGGGTGATAGGGAGAGAGAATAACATAGAAAGAAGGGAAAAGAGGTAGGGGACGTCCTATTTCTCTGGCCTCCCAGAGTCTGGCCCTGCCTTTGCTCCCGCCCTCGCTGGCCTCAGCTGGCCTTGCTTCTGCCCTCTGGTCCCTCAGGCTGGCTGGCCTGGTTGCTGGTGACTCTCGGATGCTCCCCTCTCTGACCTCCCCCTGGATGCTGCTCTCTTTTGACCAAGCCTCCCATGACCTGGGCCAGCTTCTTCAACCCCGCCAGACGCCAGGTCCCAGTGTTCCCGCACCCGTTTGACAGGTCAGAACCCCAGGCCCAGAAAGGGGCTGTGATTTCTCCTGGGCCCCACAATGAGAAAGTGGCAGGATGCAGACCCAGGTCTCCTGATTCCCAGCCCCACGCTGCCTGCTCTTCCTGGAAAGAGAGGCTGCTGGGTCGTGGCTGAGCACCCAGAGAACAGACCAGTGGCTTTCAATGGGGGGACATTTTGGTTGTCATGACTCGAAGGGGTGGGGATAGAAACTGGCATCTAGTGAGTGGAGTGCTACCACACAGTCCTACAGTGCACAGCCCCACAGGGGGAAGAGTTACCGGGCCCCAGGCGATAGTAGTGCTGATGTACAATGCAGATTTAAACCATGACACATGCTTTAACCCCAGGTTCCTTTTTCCTAAGGTGGTGATAATAGCACCAGCAAGTTCATAGAATTTGGGGAGAATCACATGACCTAATGCATGTAGGGAGCTGAACCTGGTAGCCAGTGGGATGTACTACCACCCAATGGGGTGGAGAGGGGATGGGGGTGCACCAGCGGGCCTGCCTCGTACAGTGCCCCATCACTGAACTGCAGGAAGTGCGAGGGAGGACCACGGTCGTCAACACTGAGCCCCAGTGGCACACGGTGTCTAATAGAATTCCGAGTTCCTCCCGCCTCCTGCCATCAGCGTTTGAGACTCCGGGTGTTAATTTAAAAGGAGAAACCACATTACCTGTGCTCCTCGAAGATCTGAGCCTCTATTTTAATTTGCCTTCATTATCTCTTCCTCTTATTAAGAACGGCAAATCTGTTTTGTGTTTTCATTATTCCATTAGCTCGAGGAGCCTCATCAGTAATGTGGGGAGCTGCCAACATAAATAGCATTATTTTCATACAGGCGATGCAATAATTGACTTAAATCGCTATCCTGCGGAGGCCGCAGCTCACAATTAGAGAAAGCGTGTGATTTGAAAACCAGTTACAATTGATTGGATTTCAGGGGAAACCAGGTTTGGAATGTGTTAATTGCATTCTGCCTAAACACAGGGTCTAAACGAAGCAGCCGGAGATTTAGGAAAATAACAAAATCTTCTCTAGAAATGGCCCCAAATTGCTTAATAGGATGGGAGAGACCTGATTAAAATGGGGGGCTAATGGCCTCACTGTATTTCAGGGAGACAGGCTGAACTTCTCATCTTGGAAACTCGAGATAAGAGAGTAACAGACCTCAATCTGTTTCATGGCCGGCCTGAGTTTCGGGCGGGGACGGATATCAATGGCATCTCCTTCCTGTTAGAACCTAAGTCAGACTCTGACTCACCTCTACTCAAAGCCCACCAGTGGCTTCCGTTTCATTCTCGGGAAGAGCCAAGTCCATACAATGGTGCCCAAGACCCTGCGTGATCTGTCTCATAAACTTGCTGCCTCCTCACTCACCAGGGCCAACCAAGGGCATTCATGGCCAGTCCTTTGCTCATGTCTGTCTCTCATTGTTTGCCCCTCCCACTCCTGCCACATAGAATCTCTAACGGGTCCCCGATGGCTCCATGTCCTGCCTTGCCAGAGCCTTTGCATATGTTCTTCCTGGCTTCGCTCACCTGGCTAATTCCTAAGCTGCCCCCACATCTTACTTGGTTCATCCTCTTCCTCTTAAAGTTTCTAGAAATTCATAGGGAAAAGAAAACATTAGTAGAACACTTGTTTTATGTGATCCTCAGCTAGACGAGTAAAGTGGAAACAGATATAGATATAGATAATATAGATTATATAGATTATATAGAGATAGGATAGAGAGAGAGATATACTAATAGATATAGATATAGATATAGATATAGATATAGATATAGATATAGATATAGATATACAGATCTCAGATGACTCTGCTTCCTGGTCACAACTGATTGGCCCAAATGTATTCTCTGATCCAAATTGGACCAATCAGAGTCGTTCCCTGGGAACTGAAATGTAACCTAAGGATTTGAAGCACAGTCTGGCTGCACTTTTATGTTTTTTCTCTTTTGCTCTCTGTTTCTTTCTTAATTTTTCTGCTGAATTTCCTTTTTTATATACACTTTTATATAAATGGATACATGAAAATTGCATTTTTAAGTTCAGTACTTAATTCCCTTGTTCCTGTTTCCTCTCACCACCTGTAACCCAGCACTCGATGGCCCACATTAGCAACTCAGAATGTATCCTCTCAAAATATTTTCATTTGTGTCTGTATTTATAATTATGTGATACACACAACTATATGCGAATGGATCGGTAGTTTTTCAATTGTTTTTTATTTCATAAAATGGAATTCAATTTTATACTCTTTACTATATGCTATTTTTTTCTTATTCAAAAATGTCTCATATAAATCTCTCCAGGTCAACTGCTAAAGCTCTGATCCAGGCTTGCAAAGATGACATGACAGTCTGGGTTCAGTTAATGCTGGAAATAATGGCTGTTCTCAGAGTGCTGCTGGGTGGCACCCCGAGTGGCAGCCTCGGGCCGGGGGTATCTGAGCATCGCAGCGGGGATATGGCTTTGTGGAGGAGCCCGGGCTGAGGCGCCTGGTGGCCCTGAGGCGGGAGGCAAGGAGCCTTGCCAAGCAGGCACAGGAAGCAGGGCTTCTTGGCACCGAGTCCCTGTGGCCTCTGGGTCACCTGTCCCAGCTGAGTGGCCAGACACAGCACGTTCCTGGGCGTCAGGCCCCAGAGGGCGTTTTGAATGCACAAAGCTCGGGTGTGTGCTCCTCACAATACCCTGCCACTCCTCCCAGCCACTGGCGCACCTGCCGTGCCCGCCCGCCCTTTCCCATCCCCGGCCTTTGTGTGTGTTCATTCCCTCAGTGACAGGTATTTATGGAGCGCCTATTTCATGCCAAGGATGGAGCTATGCTCTGCGATTTGGCCGTGAATAGGATGGCCAGCTCCCCACGCCAGCCCCACCCAAGAGCTTGCTGGAGACTGGATGTCCTGCTGCACTCTCTCCGAGGTGTAGTCAGGGGTGGAATTCAGGAGCAGGGACAGTGAAGCTGCAACCTCAGGGGGAGTTCCACTGGTCTCCACAACCGCTGACTACAAGCAGCAGCAGTGGCTTCTAGGAGCTGCGTCCTCAACCATCGCGGCTGCTTCTTGCCCGCCTCCCAGCGGGGCCCCGCTCACAGAGGAGAAGCCGGGTCCTCGGTGACTACGTGGTGACTGCGTATGTGACAGGGTGGTCTGCCCCTGCCCTCACTTCTCTCCCAGCTCACCTCCTAGCCCTTTCCCCTCACTCACTCCTCCTCAGCCACTTGGGGCTCCCTGACTACCTTTCAGACCCAGCCGGCGTGGTCCTGCCGTGTGCCCGAGGTTACCTGGAACACCCCTTTCCTCACCCGTCAGCTCCATGGCCGTCGTCTTCTTCTTCTTCTTCTTCTTCTTCTTCTTCTTCTTCTTCTTCTTCTTCTTCTTCTTCTTTAATATATTTTATTGATTTTTTACAGAGAGGAAGAGAGAGGGATAGAGAATTAGAAACATCGATGAGAGAGAATCATCGATCAGCTGCCTCCTGCACACCCCCCACTGGGGATGTGTCTGCAACCAAGGTACATGCCCTTGACCGGAATCGAACCAGGGACCCTTCAGTCCGCAGGCTGACGCTCTATCCACTGAGCCAAACTGGTTTCGGCTCCATGGTCTTCTTGTCGTCCTACCTGTGGGAGGACCGTAATCCTCCTCCCTGCCATTCCCATCTGGGAGCACAGCTTTGTTTTTCTCCCTCGTGCTGATCACCATCTATCATGGTCCATGTTTTATGTCTTTATCTTGTCTGTTTCTTTGCCTCTCCCAGTTAGAAGGTAAACCCCACAACAGTTAGGATTTCTCTATCAGGCTCTCTGTGGTCCTCCCGGCATTTGCCCCAGAGCCTGCCACATAGTGAGTGCTCAATAAACACGCGTGGAAATCAATGAATTGCAAGCACTCCTCCTAGAAGCCCCGTGATTCCCATCAGTGCTTCTCAAAACCGAACGTGCATGGAAATCCCTCAGAGATCTTGGCAAAACACAGATGCTGGGGCAGTGGGTCTGGGGTGGGGTCCGAGATGCTGCATGTCTATCAGTTCCCGGGGGATCGGAGGCCACAGGCCCTCAGCCACACACAGCCGCGTGGGCTGCGCTATGATAATCTGCATGCATTTTACAGGTGAGGGAAGTCGAATCAGAACGGTGGATTCCACTGCAAAGGCCCCCAGGTTTTAGGGATGGGCTGGGTTTTGAAGTCTGTCAGATACCCATGTTACGGTGGGGGTGACTCAGAGCCAGCATCATCGCCCCACCAGACAGAGATGGCGCCCTAACACTCCGTGCTCTCTCCAAGCACTCTTGTGTTGGGGCTTGGGGGCTTTCTCTGTGTGCTGGGAACTTGCCAGGAAGCTTTCTTGGCTCATTGACAGTGAAGGGAGCTCTCTCCAGGCCTGACCTTGCCCTTGGAGAGTGTGATCTGGTAAACTGGATAAGCAAACGGGGGCATCCGCAGCAGCATCTCATTAGAAGGTCAAGGGCCTTGATCCCCTCCCTCTTACCTGTTCCCAGAGCTCCACAGGAAACCCCAAAGAGGGCAAAGGTGGCCTCTTTTGTCCAGAGCCTGCATTCCCCTGGTCCTGTAGGAGCTCAATATCACAGAGACGCTTCCATGAGAGGCTCACGTTCCTGGGGTCCTTTCTCCTTGGAAAGCGGTACCCAGCTACAACCTCCTCCCACCAACTCCAACCCCTCATTCAGGACAAACTCCTCTTCCTTGGCGATTTGCTAATCGGATGTCCCTGGGCTCCCACTTGCAGACATCGCCCTGATTTTGACCCAAGAAGGGAACGTGAAATCGAGTGATGATAAGGCCTCACTGAGAAGGTGACCGCTGAGCAGGGATTGGGAGGACAGGAGGGAGTGGGGGAAGATGGTTCCAGGCAGAGTGCCCAGAACTCCACGGGGCAGTGGGCTGGCACAGACAGATGAAGGGATGCAGCTTGCTGCCCCTTGTGTTCTCTCTCATGAGGGTGTGGGACTTGCATCATGGAAATAAAAGCCCTCGATCATCTTTGAAGGAATTGAAAAGGAGACAGGGAGGGAAGACGTTGGTCACATGGTTTTCTTTGCCACACAACGGCTGGCGTCCCGGGAGACCCAGCACCCCTCGCAGGCCCCCTGCCCTGGTCATCGCGCGGGCAGCGTGCGAGGTGCCCCTCCGTAAGGGTTCAGTGCGGGGTGGCCTGTGGTCTCTGTACTGAGGGCTGCACCCCCTCCTTCCCTCTCCCCCCTCCATGCCCACCACCCAGAGGAGCAGAGAGAAATGTGAGCAGACCTCGCTGACCACCGGGCCTCGCGCGGGCGCTGGGGCCATGCCAGCCCCGGGCAGGAGTCGCCAGTGAAGCTCGGAGGTGCTCCTGAGGAGACGTCAATCCATTAACTCACCCAAAGGGAAGAAAATAATTTTTCAATTACTGGTGACGGGAAACAAAATAGTGGGAAATCACAAGTGACAATCGCTTTAAGACAGCCCTGGGGCCACTTCCCGCTGACCCCGTGCATTAACCTGGCGGGGAGGTTTTTCACTCCCCTGCTCCCGCCTGTGTCCTTAATCGCATAAAATAAAAAGATTTTAGATAAGATTTCATTCTGTGAATCAATTGGCAAACCACCCCAGGCTTTGCGGGGCATCCTGGCCTCAATCTAATGGAAATTATTATTTTTTTTAACGAGAATATCGATACTGAATTGGATCCTGTAGCAGAAAGCATATGCAAAGGGTTATTTTTCAACTGGAAATCTCTGGCTTCTTCTGAGCTGTGCTTAACCCAGTATCTGCCAGCATCTTCCATAGAGGATGGGAAAACCTGCTGGGCGAACCAAACCCCAAATTCTTGCTGTGACAGCACAGCCAGAAAGCCTGGGCCCTTGTTGGGGTGCCATACGGGTCTCCATCCTGTCCCTCACACGGAGGATGTGCACCCCGGGGCCTTTGCACCTGCGGTGACCTCTGCTTGCCATGCTTTCTCCTTTTTGCCCTCCCCTGGGTTCCTCTCTGTCTTCAACTTCAAACATCAATTTAAAAAAACCACTTGCTCAGGGAAGCCGGGCTTACCTGCAACCTCTCCTGTTATTCACCGTCTCAGCATCGTTCATGTCCCCCCACAATCGAAATGACACACAGATGTGTTCAATGTTTCTGCTACTTGTGCAGAGACAGGGGGACATAAGCGTATTGGTTCATTCCAACCTTCACTTCAGCCGTGGCCAATGATTCTAATCAGGAGTTTATCTTCCAGGCCGATCCCCATCATGTAATCAGAGCGACCACAGCCCGGAGGCAGTGACTTCAACAGCTCCACTGGCTCCAGGTGAGGTCCACAGAGTAGGACATCCAGCATCGCCACGAGGTCTGTAGGACAGGGCTGACCGAGGTGACGGCGCCCGAGATGTGCTCCTTTGAGTGGCCTTGGTCTTGACCCGTGGATGTCAGACAAATCCTGCTGCTGGAATAGTATTATTGCCTTTGCCCCAGTTAGCCTTTCCTGCAGAGCATTTTCTGAGCCTCCAAGGAGAGGGGTCTGGCAGGCAACTGAGCTTTCCGATGGACCTGGAGGTTGTTCTCTGCTGCCTGCTAATAAATGCCGATTTGTGTAAGTTGCATAGGGTCTGAGATTGGTTTTCATCAAAGCCTGGATGCCAGCGGCAGGCTGACCCATTTATTCTTGTATTTGTTCAATAAGGTTTTATGGAACACCTACTATGTGCCAGACCCCTTTCTGAGAGCGGGGGACACAGCAGAACCCAGTATAGGTTCTGTGTTTTTTGGTGTTTTGGGGGAGGGGTGTGGGACGGAAAACAGGGAAATGAACAGATTAATGTGACCTTGTCTGCTGGCCATAAACATGAGGACAGTCAGGCAGCACATGTGATAGAGGGTGGATTGGCAGGACAGGTGGAGGGAAAGTTGAATGGAGCAGACAGGGCACCACAGCCAAATCTCTGTCCTCGAAGCTGGAATTCTTCCATTCAGAGGCTCCCCATCGACCCCTGGACTCCCAGACGCCCAGGTGACCACACAGGAAGGAGACTGGAAGTCCCTTTGCCCTGAAACTGCCACTAAAGTGCTGCGTGACCTTAGCAAGGTCCTTAGCCCGCCTTGGCGACCCCTCAGCTTCCCTGTCAGTACACGGAAGACGTTGGGTGTTTTCAAACTGAGCGGTGACCCATTGGGCAGCTCTGCAAGTGGGTGGGCTGTAAACCTCATTTTAAAACAAATGGCCTAGGAAACATCAGGGTGCGTTGCATGAAGAAGGTAAGTGTTGTTTCCTACAAGGTGTGTGTCTGAGGGTGTGTGTGCATGCGCAGGTGCTGGGTCCCCGCGTACATTGCCGTGTTTACTGTGGGCCCTGGCCAAAGGCTTAGAAACGGGTGCCTTCGGGGAGAAGAGGATTGCACAGAAAACCTGCCCGGCGAACCAGATCCCAAATCAGCTCCCTGGACCTGCCCGTGCGAGCTGTGAGTCTATCGCTCTGAGCCGTGGGACCAGACAGTTTAACAGCACGCTCATGCACGGGGTGGAAATTGAATCAGGGACTATGTTCTGAGCAGACACTGCCTACGTTTTTATTGCTCCCAAAATGAAAAAATCGCATTAAGGCTACCTTTCGAAACGTGTAATATTGCATGAAGCTTGGTATTTCCTGGGGATCTGTTCCCCTGCGTCTGTCCACCATGGCCTGCAGCTCCGAATCCCTCTCTGAGGCGTGCAGCGTCTCAGCCTCCCCTCCCTCTCCTTTTCTCCCTCCAGGGGTTCTTCTCATGGCTCTCACTCATTCATTCACACACAAACTCACTCATTCCTTCGGTTAATAACCGTCCATTTCAGCAGGGCCTTTTATGGGCCAAATATCGTGTTAGGTGCTGCTGATAATGATGTCTGTGTTTTGCTTCAAAAGCACCCGGTGGGCTGGGGCAGTGGGTGGACCAGCAGTTGGTCACTATGACTTGTACTGACCACCAGGGGGTAGATGCTCCGACTGGTAGGTTAGCTTGCTGCTGGGGTCTGGCCAATCAGGACTGAGCGAGATGACGGGCCAGACATGCCCTGGAGCCCTCCCGCAGTCCTTCCCTGGCTGACCAACCTCCTGTGTCTCTCTCCAGCCCCGATCATGCACCTGTGGGGTCCCTCGGCCTGGCCTGTGCCCTCTCACAATCTGGGACCCCTCAGGGGTTGTTGGAGAGCTGGTTTCAGCCTGATCCTGCAAGCATAAAAGGCTTATATGTAAATTGACTGAACGGCAGAACAACCGGTAGCTATGGTGCATACTGACCACCTGGGGGCAGACACACAACACAGGAGCTGCCCCCTGGTGGTCAGTGTGCCCACAGCAGGAGTGCCACTCAGCCAGAAGCCAGCCAGGCTCACGGCTGGCTGGCAGGTGAGCACAGCAGTGGTGGAGGGAGCCTTTCCCGCCTCCACAGCAGCACTAAGGATGTCCGACTGTGGGCTTAGGCCCACTCTCTGCAGTCGGACATCACTCCGAGGGCTCCTGGACTGCCGGGCTGAGAGGACCTCTCCTCCCCCCAGTGCACAAATTTTGTGCACTGGCCCTCTAGTGTTTAATAAATGTTGCTACCATGCCTCATAATTATTTTTGCAATTTGAAAGAGAAACAAATCATGATTTTTAAAAATGAAATGCAAGAGAATCCTATATTTTGGACCAGAACTGAGTCATTATCCTCCTCCTTTAGTACCATTGTTTTTCATTTTCACTAAGGAAGCAGAAAAGCACAATGCCCTCCTTGGGCCCAGGCGGGTGAACTCGGCCCCAGGGATGGCTGGGCAGGGGCAGCAGTGCGTGAGTCACCCTTCCTCCTTTCCAGTCTCCAGTGCGGCCCTGCCATTGCCCAGAGGTACTAACAGGAAACCCAGGAGGCAGCCTTCACTGTCCCTCACTCCACACGCCCTTCTCTCAACAAGCCCAGGGCCTCTCTCCAAATAGGCCTTGAATTGGATCACATCTTTCCCAAACTCTCACCTGGCCCGAGCCACGGTCACCTCTTGCTGGGCAACTGCATCAGCTTCCCGGCAAGTCTCCTCAGCACCCCAGCCCCGAGCAAAAGAGCTTGTCACTCCTGTCCACCCGAGACATCCCACAGAGTGAAGACCGAAGTCCCTCTGCAGCTGCCATAAGATGCACCTGGTCTGGCTGCTGCCCACCTCACTTCCTGTCACCAGGCCTTCAGCTGGTGCCTCCCTCCCGGCCCCTTCCTCAAACGTGCCAGGAGTGTTCCTGCCAGAAGCACTGGTCTCCCAGCTCCTTCTGCAGGCTGAGCCCTGTCATCATCCAGGCTTCTGTTTGAATGTGTCTCCCCGTAGAGGCAGGAACCGCCCCCTAGAAGCTCTCCATCACACCACCCTGGGTGTTACCCCACCCCCGCACTGCCCCTCATCTGAAATTACCCTGGCTATGTCTGCCTCCTGGCCTGGGTCTCCTTCTTGTTACAGCCCCCCCACTGGGCACACCCCAGCCTGGCACACAGTGGGAGCTTCACACACAGCTGCTGAGGGGAGGCATCCGTGGGCTCCACAGCCATCCGTCACGAGGTGACTAAGGGGGTGTGAATACCTTGTCGGGCAATAGAAAAGCCTTCTGGTATAACCTGATGGGGAAAATCCAGGCCACAAAGCCATGTCTTCGCGACAATGACACCTGCACGAGAAGATATCAAAACAAAACAAAAAGATGAACAGCTTCGCCTGGGGAAAGACGGGAAGGACTCACGATTTACATTTGTAGCTTTTCCTGGAGGTGGGTTTACGCGCAATTTCTATTCCTTTGTTCTGCTTTTTAAAGGTATTTTCTGTATTTTCTTGAAGGCACATCTATTCCCTTTATAATGAAAAAGCCATGGGTGGAAAGGAGCAAAGGAACTCTTGCGCCCCCTGCAGCTTGTCATTGGGTACTGCAGAGCGGTTCCCCGAATCTGCCTTAAGTGGGGCATTTGGGGGTGACAGGGCAAGGTGTCCCACCCAAGTGCGGAAGCAGGTTTTTTCTGTATTAGACGTGGGTGAGAAGAGGGATCCTGACAGACTCTCCCCTCCCCCTGGGAGTCTTCCAGAAGTCCCCTGTGCTCTCAGTCTCTGTAGAAGACCCCTGGACTCCACCCCCCTCCCACCCCTTCCCAGCCCTGAATGACCCCCCTCTCAGGACCCCCCTCCCCCCTTTGCCCCCATGAACTCTGAGCGTGGGAGGCACAGGAGGAAGCAGAGTCGGGCTCTCTGGGTTGACACTTCCTGGCTGTGTTTCCAGGACCCATTGCTTACCTTCTCTGGCTCTGTCTCCTCACCCACGCAGCAGGACAGTGACAAATGGAGGGTCCCTCGGCCTCGGCAAACTGCCAGCTCACTGTCCCTTGTGGAGGCTTCCTGTGTGCTGCAGGGAGCTGACCAGCACTAACTGCCAGCAGCTCCTCACCTCCCAGTCAGAGCAACCCAAAGGTCTGCAAATGCTGCCGAACGCCCCCTGGGCACAGCTGCCCGGGTTAGGAACCCTGCACTCCTGGCTCGTTTTCTGCTGTGAGAAGATGCTCAGAAAATACCAACGTGAAGTACCAAAGAATTGAGGGATTATCTGCTCTGATGAGAAAAGGGGGGTAGAAAGATCAGCCTAAGATTCCCTCCTCCCTGGCCGCACCCTCACCCCAGGAGGCTGCTGCCCGCCTGGCCCGCCAGGTTCACTCACATTCCTGCTCCCCCGTAAGCGTCCCCCTGCCCCTGCCGGCAGGCCCCGGGCTGCAGAGGTGGGAAGGGCCTCCCAGGCCCCCTTCACGCTGGGCCTGTTGTGCTTGGCGCTGTCTGCAGGCCTCCGCGGTGAGGAGAACGTATTCAATTAACCTAGAAAAATAATAGCACGGAGGGTCAGCGGTATTGTGAAAAATAAAAGGTGGTGAAAAGATCCTGGCACACGGGTCCCTGGTGGGGGAGGAGAAGGGAGGCCAAAGAGCTTGGCGAGCCTCTGCGATGTGGGGGCACGGGTGTCCCCCTCGAGGGGACAGGGCCAGTTAGGAAAACAAACATGTGCTCCATTCCTTGGCCTGCGGGCCTCTCATTCTTGAGTGGGGAGGCAAGGAAAACACAGCGGGGTCCAAGTCTCCCCGGGCTCCTCTCACGCTGGAGCAGGGAGAGCCGTGAGATTGGCTCAGACAGTGCTCGCTAGCTCGGGGGGTCCTCCTAGGCGTAGGGGGGTCCTCACCTCCTCCGTTTCTGGGGAGAGAAGATCTTTCTTTCCCCGGATCTTTCTATCCCAGGAGCTGGGAGCCAGAGATCAGAATGGAGGAGGTGGGGGCCCAGGCCCTGGGAGGTGGCCCCTGATGTTCACAAAGACCCTCGGGCCGTGAGTGCATATTGAGGACCAGGCACCATGCCAAGAGCTTTGCAAACTCGATCCCATTATGTTTGTAAAGCCTCCTGGTGTGATGGTCCCAAGTCACCCCTTTAATACTCCGCAGATATTGGTTGAGCACCTACTATGTGCCAGGCTCTACGCCAGGCAGCAGGGATATGGTAGTGAGGAGAAGACAGATGTGGGGGTGCAGAGCAGCTCTCGTCTCCCACAAGGCAGGTGGGAATGGAAAACGGGGCGGCCACTCTGGAAAACAGTCTGGAAGTTTCCACATAAAGTTAAACACATACTTGCCATACGACCCAGCAATCCCACTCCCGGGCGTCTAACCTCGAGAAAGGAAAACCCCTGTGCATGCAAAAAGCAGTACGTGGACGCGGAGAGCAGTTCATTCATAATCACCCCACACCAGGAACAGCCCCGCCGCCCCTCCCTGGGAGTGGGTCAACAAACCGCGGCACATCCACCCGCTGGACGGGAACGCGGCAGCAGAAGGAAATGAACTGAGGACAGAGGCTGCAGCTCAGATGGGTCACAAAAGCAACAATGCTGAGGGAAAGAAGCCAGCCTCAGGAGGCCGGCTGCTCTATGTCTTCTGTCAAAGGCACTACCTCGCGGGCGCAGAGCAGATCCGTGGTTGCCAATGGGCAGGGAAAGGACAGGTGGGCAAAGGGGCAGCTCGAAGACATTGGTGGAGGTGGTGGAGCTGTTCTGTATCTTGGTCGTGGTGCTGGTTACACAACTCTGCACTCATCAAAATTTGCAGAACTGTGGTGCAGAAGTGCATGTTACTGTCTGTGAATTAAACAACAACAACAACAACAACAACAAAACAGACCTGGACCCTGCTGTCATGGGGTTTGCTTTCTGACAGAGAGAAACAGGAAGTACACAAGTAGAGAAACCAATATCTGCTTGTCAGGTGGGGTCTCAGCAGCAGGAGGCAGTGTAAGGAACAGAAGCGGTTGGATTATTAGGTGAGCAATCATGGTGAGCCTCCCTGAAGAGGTGACTTTTGCAGAGACTGGAAGGAGCTGAGGGAGGGAGCCTCATGAATATCTGGGGAAAACTGTTCCAGGCAGAAGGCGGGAACTTGTGGGGTGGGTTTGAGGAACAGCAAGGAGGCCAAAGTGGTTGGAGCAGAGGGTATGGAGTGCGGAGTGAGCTGAGGTCGGGAGGTACCAAGGAGCCAGCTCTCCAAGAGCCTGGAATGCCGCTGTAAATTTCAGCTCTTCCTCTGAATGAGGAGGGGACTGTGGGGTCCGGAGCAGAGGAGGGTTGTGGTAAATCTTGGTTTTACCGGGGCCCCTCTGGCTGTATGGGAAGCACAGACGGTCAGGGATGAGGGTAGAGGCAGGGACCAGCAAGGAGTCGCTGACACAGGGCAGGTGGGAAAGGATGCCGGCCCAAACCAGGGTCCTAGTGAAGGAGGTGAAGAGAAGTGGCCCGATTCTGGGTGCATTTTTATTTTTATTTTTATTTTTTGTCAATCTTTACCTGAGGATCTTTTTTTCCATTCTGACTACGTTCAAAGATAGAAGTCAGAATGGAGTCACCCTGATTTCCATTAGGGAAACGCTCAGGAAACGAGCCTGGTATTTCACCGAAAAGCTTAGCCGACTGACCAGGATGGAGCCAAGCTTTGCCCTTGTCCCTAATAGAGGACCCCCAATATTTTCCCCCTCTACCTCTGAACCCTCAAACTACAGCCTCAGAGGCTGGGCTGCTGCTGGAAAACACTTCTTTGTAGGTGCTTGGTGCACCCTCGTGTGTCTCTCTGGTGTAATGACACTGTAGGAGTCCCAAACCAGCCCTGTAAAGACAGTGACTGTGCCGGTGACAGCGGCTGCTCATAAGCTTGGTGAGCGCAGCTGTGCCAGGCATTGTGTTCAGAAATGTAAACACGCGGAAAGTTTTCTTTGGAAGAAGTTATATTTGACGATGGTAAAAAGAAAAAACCCCGCACAGCACACACAGTAGACATTGAAGTTATCTACCTCTCACCGCATCCCCCCTGATGTGAAAGGTGCCTCCCAGTGCTGGCAGTGCCCAACCTGCCCAGCCTTGCCCTGAGGTCCTGGCGTGGGTCTGTGCCAGTGTGTCTGTGGGCTAAACTCTTGGGCATAGAATTGCATGTGTACGCAGTCCTTTGTGTGTGAGGGGGAGCGCGGGGGAGGGGGAGGTGGTAGAGACGTGCAGCCCTGGCACTGTGCTGCAGTGGCAAACATTTGCCCATGTCTTTTCCTCAGTAAACTATGCCGGAGCCCCCACTGGATGCAGAGTATTAAGTCCCACGAGAGACTGCAGGACGAATCCGGCTCTTGGGGCCACGTGGACGTGATTTGAAGGTTCTCTAGGAGGCAGAGAGGCTGCCGCCCACCCCTTCCCTGCCAGGCCCGTCGCCCCTGGGAATGGCGGTCTGTGCCCAGCTGTCCCAGGAGCTCATTCTGGAATGTGATCCAACATGCAGCCAGGCACTGGCTGGTCACGGCCGCGTTCCCTCTCGAGGCAGGTGCTGCAGCCTAATGGGGGCACCAGGGCTTTGGGGGCAGACGCCATGGGGCTGAGACCCCTCTCTGCCATCCAGTGTGTGTGACAGTGGGCAGGTGCCATGTCCTTGCTGAAGCCTGATTTTCTTAATAAGTTACTTCAGGGCTGCGGGAGAAACCAAGGTGCTTGGGAGGTATCTGTTGAATGGAGGAACTGCTGAGACTCCTGATGGGCGTTATGCTAGGGGACATTTAAGACCAGACTATCTCAGGTTAAATACTTAATCATGTCTCCTCCTGGCCTGTGACTCCTCCTCTCTCTGTATCAGCCAGGTCTCTGGATCGCTAGTGAAAGAAAAAAAATAGCGTGAACGGGCTTAAAAGAAAAGTAAAGTGTGTTGACTCACATATCGAGGATGTTCACGGATGAGCCTGACTTTGGACAGGAGATGATATCGGGAATCTATCTCCCTCCCTGTCCTCACGCTGCCTTGTCTTGGCTCATCCTCAACTAGGCTCTCCTTGCGGTAGCATAAGGGCAGACACAGCTCTAGGCACACATCCTAGTCCCTCAGCAATCAGTTAAAAAACAAACAAAAAAAGACAGTCTCTCCTGTGATATTTAAAAATATTCCCCAGGATGCAGCCTCCTTGGCTCTGGTTGGCTTAGCATTGGTCCCTGTCCAGCCTGGAGCAGGTGTGAGTCCCCAAGGAAAATATCCTCAGGGGCGAACAGAAGTTCAAGGTCATGGCTGCTCAGCCTGTGCACGATGGTGGGTAATTACCAGGGGCATCAGACAGTGGCTCTAGAGTTGGTCAAAGGTGCACATTTTTCCAGGGACTGGATCTGAATCCCACAGAAGCCACTGGCCTGGGATGGCCTGGAATTCCCAGCTGGAGGACGACCTGGAAATGTGAGGGATTGTGTGGAGAGGCCAAGGATCTGTGGGCAAAACGGAGGAGACACATCACCTGGGTCTGAGGAAGTTCATTCAGAGATTCCAGGGAGGGACTGGCCAAGAACAGCTCCCTAACCCCCCACCCCACCCCCACACACACCCTAAGAGAAGAAAGAGGCCGCAAACACCCACTAAGCCTAGGAAGCACAAGGCCACATCCTAACAGCACCTTACCTGCTGAGAGTCAGGTGGTGGGGGAGGGGAGGGAGAGGGAGTAAGAGGGGGGAGGAGAAAGGTGTAACATGAATGAAGTTTGAATTTTTGACACCACTTAACATTTTAATTACTGAACTTAGACCATCTTACACTTGGAAGGGACTGGAAGACATTTTTTTGTTCTCACCATATTGTCCTTCATCGTTACCTAAGAGTGAGCAGACAACTCTGGGAACTGCCCAGTAGCTCACGCGGAGCCAGATAAAGAACGATCCCACCGTGTGTTTGATGGGCAGCTGGAGGGAAAGAGAGCTGAGGACTGACTGCCCCTCTGACTTCCACTCTTTTGATGTCCCATTAGGTCCAGCCCTACAGGGAAGCTCAAAGATTCGGCAATGGCAGGTGGGGGGGTAGTTCTTGGTTCCCCACATTGAGGCTTCTGATCAGGTGACAGGAAGAGTGCGATAAAGGATGGAAATCTCAGGTGCTAATGCGAGGGTTAGCTGCATTGTAATTGTGATGGAGTCAGGGAAGTTACTATGGCCATTTGAAGATGGTGGTAAAAGAGCAATGAAGAGTTTATTTGGAGCTAGAATCTTACAGCTCCTGCCAAGAACTTCTGATCTGGTTTTTTGACAACTGAAACACTGTCAAGGCTGTAATGGAACTTATTTTGGGCCCAGCACAGGGCAGACACTCTCCAAGGAGAAGGCAACAGACCGTGGCGTCCAGATGCAGCGTGGCTGCCATCTCCCATCTCGTGACTTGACATTGACGGACAGATGGCCTCAGAGAGAGCTTTATGGATCATATCTCAGTAACCACCAGCCCGCCTGTCAAATCCAGGGGTGTAGGATGGCATTGGACCCCAGATCTGGAAGAACTTAGCAACTTCACAGTTTCCAAATGCGGGGAGAGAGGGATGCACACAGAGAAACCAGAAAAGCATAGGAGAGGGAGGAAGAAAGAGAGAAAATGAAAACACTCTGTTTCCACTGGCAGATTCTGTCTTTGCCAGGAAAATGAATGTTGACTTGGTAAGCACATAATTCAATTTTCTACACACTCAGACACAAAGAAAAGCCAGACACTGGGAGAAATTGCTGCTACCATGCTTGCTTCATGTTGGCAAGGGCAACATGTACATGAAGTAAGCTTCATGTGAAAGACCTGATAGCATAAAAGGGTAAATGCCTCCATGCTTTACATACAGTATGATCTCAATGATGTGAAAATATCTGTCTGTCTAAATACCTACCTTCATTTCTAACCAGCTTGATTTATGTTGATAGACAAGAATGACATCATGAGGCCACAAAGTGCACTCTGTGGAGCGTGGGGAGGGAGCAAATAGTTACTGAATAAGAATCGAATGTACCGCAGCTTCACTCTGACCTTTATGGTTTGTAGTAATTTTTTATTGAGGTTCTTTTAAATTTTGATTACAAATTTTATAGTATTCATTGAAATTTTTTACAATCCAGAAAAAACACAATCACTGAAATTTTTGACAATTCAGAACAAACATAATCAACCAAATTGAAATCCCTTTTTATTCCACTCCTTAACATCTAAACATTGTTAATATCTTGTTGAGTAGCCATTCAGTTTAGAAAGTTCACGTACATCCAAGATTGCTGTTGGTTGCAGCATGGAGACAAGAATGACCATTGGAGGCTAGGCTTAGCTTTGGTTTTTGGAAAGTCAAAGGGACAGCCGCCCACCCGTGTGTCACCCGGGGCTCTGTAATCAGTGAGGTTTCCATCCATCCCGTGAATGAAACACACAAAGGCATGTTATTCACCTCCCACAGGTAACTTGGAGGTTTAGAAAAATCGTATGGTTGCTTTACATATTGAAATTGTATCGATCAGCTTTAAAGTAAATGTAAATTTATTATTGTGACAATGACATGCTACAGAGAGAGCTTTTGGGATCACATCTCTGGAACCAGCGACCCAGCTTGTCAAATCAGGCGAGTTGGGATGGCATCGGGCTCCAAATCTGGAAGAATTTAGCAACTCTGCAGTGCCAAATGCAGTGGGAACACACACACAGACACGAAACCACACACACAACCACACAACCACACACTGAGAAAGCTATTGACTTTATGTGCAATAACAAACGTTAACGATTCTCAAATATTGTCACAGAAATTAATGAATGCAAACGAACAGTGGAGACTGTAATAGGCAGATAACTTAGGAAGACCTAAATATGAGTCAACAAATGCTTCGAGACAATTTTAGCACAAGGTAGAGCTAAGTAAATGAGAAAATAATCCCGAAATGTGCATATTTTGTGTGCTGCCATTCATCTCATTAAATGAAACAATTTTAAAGAACTAAATTTGATTTAGTTATTTAATTTCATTTAGAATATGAAGCTTTCAACAGAACAATCTACTTGGGAACTTAGCGCATCTTATGAGGATCAATTAAAAGCAGAATGTCAGCCTTTCCACTTCAAATTCCATGAGGAGGGAAAACTCCAAACCCATGTACCAACCCACCCAAGAGAATTCCTTTCTGCCCTGGACAGGACCCAGCATGTGGGGGTCTGGAAACACTTTCAGAGCGTGGCTCTGAGCATTTTTTTGCCTGATGTCAAAATTCCATCCTCCTCCTATGCCACAGATGAAAAAATATTTGCGCTGGAAGCAAAATGAACAAATATGGAAACTGAGTCTGGCCCTGGGTCAGGGTGGGGGCAGCCCTTGGGTGGGGGGAGCACTGCCTGGTTCTGGGGGATGTTCCGAGGATTCCCACTCTCTGGGTGCACGGCCCTTTACAGCTTGGAAAGTGGGTTCTCCATCTGATATCTCAATCAACTGTCCTCAAACCTCTGAGGTAGGGTTGGCAAGTGCCCCATTTTACAGATGATGAAACTGAGGTGCTTAGAGGCAAAACTAGCAAGTAGCCACGGCAGAACTCAAACCTGGTGTGCTGTCTGCACATGTGCACTTTCTGGCCCCTCCATCTGGGCCAGGTCCCCTCCTCTCTATGTAGTTCACACCCCCATCTCTCCCTCCTGCAGCTCCTTTCAGATCATCTTTGTGCCCCACGATCCTCAATCACATCAGGACCAAGATGTAAAGAAAACTGTGGTTAACACCAGGGCAGACCACCCATCTGTGCAACAGGTTGAAAGGCAAACGTGCTCAGTAAGCAGTCTGTGTCATGCAATTTGGCCAAACACAGGAAGGTGTAAGTGGGAGAATTTCCCAGCATCCAGTCTGCAGATCAATGAACAGGTATGTCTCCTGTCTGGTTGGTGCTAAAGATCTCGAGTACCCAGGAGGTACCCCAAATTAAAAACGATTTTGATCCCACCCCCTTTTGAACTGCCACCTGGTCCTTGCCCTCACTGTCCTCCTCATGGGGGCCAGATGTCCCTGGCGGATGCTGGAATAGTTTCTCAACCATTTTGAGCATCTACTATGAGCCCAGCTCTGAACTAGTGATGGACACATGGCATCTGTAAATAATATGAAGCATCGTTCCCACTAATACAGATGAGCAGTTACCCAAGTCACACACCTAACTGTGACCAGTGTAATACGTTTGAAGTATGAACCATTTGTATCCTGTATGTCTTTGTCTCTCCATATTCAATAACACCAACTCCCACCTCTTTAAATTAAGCTGCCTGGCTATTCAGTTTGCTCGATACTGATTTACAAAAGCCATCACCTGTAAGCAAATTAAGCTGGGAGCCTCAAAACTCCTGAGGAAAGAAGTATTTCAGAGGTAAAGGCATCAAGAACTGAGACACATACTAAAGGTCATCATCTAGCCCTAGCCAGTTTGGCTCAGTGGATTAAAGCATTGGTCTGTGGGCTAAAGGGTCAAGAGCACATGCCTGGGTTGCAGGCTCGATCCCGTGTGAGGCATGCAGGAGGAAGCCAATCAATGATTCCGTCTCATTGTTGATGTTTCTATCTCACTCTCCCTCCTTTCTGAAATTAATAAAAATATTAATAAAATAATAAAATAAAGGTAATCAGTTAGCTACAGGTGTGTTTTGTTGGGTTTAAAAGCTATTTTTCAATTAAGAATCCATTGATACTGTTTTTAAAATGAGGAAATTTTGCATGGAAGTCTTAATGTCTAGATTTCCCTGAAGATTCAGATGGTCAGGCCACATGGGGCTCACATTCTTACACAGCGGCTACCAGCGCTCCCTTGAAAGAGGGCCTGTGTTTGCCCGGCTCCACAGACCTCACCACTCCCTACTGCCTGATACAACAGGCTCACCCTTGGGATTTCCCCGCGTGGTCTGTGAGTTTATACCAAAAGAGAGGAGAATTCGCCCGAAGACTAGAAACGCATTTCTCCTAGGACCTAGGCTGACAGGAAAGGAGAACTGAGAGAGGTTTGGGAGTCTCTGGAGAGATGATTTGATCTGAAGGTGCCCCAAGGACAGAATTTAGCATGGATGTGCTGGTAAGTGCTTAACAACTGCTCTCCAGGGGAAAAGTGTGTGTGTATGCACGCGTGCATGCACGCACATAAATTCTGCTGGGATGAAAAATGTGTTTGTTGTGCAAAATTTACAAGTAATATAAACACTTTCTTGAAAATACTCTTTGTTATAAATTCCATATTGCCAATTAATTCTCACGGAATGACTTTTATTTTTTGTCAAACCTTGTAGGCATAAACAACTATTACTGCAATTGAGCCAAGGCTGGACAAAATTAGACGACAAATAATCACCCGATGGCAATCTGACTCAGCAAAAAGACTGCTCACAAGTAGTGTTCCAACACTCACGCTGGTTGCAGTTTCTGTTTACCTTGATGAGTCAGAGGAAAGGAAAACAATGAAGGGGTTCATCAGAACTCCTTTATCCATGGCATGAGCAACTTGCTTGTTGAGCTGAATAAACAGCTCACATCATAAAACAACATTTCCTCCATTTTTTGAGCCACTCACAGTGTACTGGCCACAGACACAATGGACATAAGTGTCTTATTTGCACTGGTATTAACATTCTACCCGTCGCAGTCTTAAGACTGGAAAACCAACAAAACATCTGTAATGTTCTCCCCTCTCTGTGGTGCCAACACACTCCCCATGGCCAGTGCAGATGGAGGCGGAATCAGCAGGAAATGCCCCGGTTCCGAGTCCCTCGGAAGATGCAATAGATGTAAGTAACTTCCAGGGCACAGATAGTAGTAAAATGTCGTAAAATGAGGAAGTGATGTGTTCTTTTGTGTTTATTTCCTTTGTTTTTAATACAATTTTTTTGATTATGAGTTTAAGTAATTTAATTTCTTTTAATGGCTGTGTTTAACTGTGTTTCAAGCTTTCAAAAATCCTGAAAATTTAACAGTCAGCTATCAGAGCCAGCTATCAGAGCCAACAGTCAGCTACCAGCACCTCTCCGGCCTGAAGGGAAGTACAGTCACCCCAACTTACGATGGTTCAACTTATGATTTTTTTGACTTTATGATGATGTGAGAGCAATATGCATCCACACTTGGAATTCTGAATTTCCATTTCCCTGGACTGGTGACAAGCGGTACGATACTTCCTTGTGACACTGGCCATCGGCAGTGGGCCTCAGCTCCCAGGTTGCCACTCCGTCGCGAGGGCACACAACCTTTACCCACAGTGTTTTGTTGGGTGGCTGTGCCCAGCTGTAGGCTAATTTATGCAGGTGCTCTGAGCATGTTTAAGGTAGGCCATGCTAAGCTTCGAGGTGTGGTAGGTGAGGTGTGCTAACTGCATTTTTGGCTTCAGGATGGGTTTAATGGGCTGTGACCCCATCACAAGTCAAGGAGCATCTGTGTGTAGAAAGGAGAGGAGAGAATGAAGAGCTAGAGCTTGAGGGAGTTGTTACTCACTCAAAGTCAACAGCTGCCAAGAGGTAGAGGCAAGACAGACAACCAGGTCTGTGGGCCTCCAAACCATCTCCTTTCGCATGGAAGGGCAGCCAGCACCAGCCCGGAGACAGACCCAGTATAACTCCTTCTACGCTGGATGTTAAGACACTTAATTCTGGAATTCTGTCGACCTTTCTCCTAATGAAACTTACATCCTCCCAAGAGATGACTAACAACTTAAGAGCAGGCCCATGTTGAGTAGCTGTTGTATTATCAGCATTTAGAATTCCAATTCATTGGTGTGCACACTGGGGTCCTAACCAGTTTGGCTCAGTGGATAGAGCGTCGGCCTGTGGACTCAAGTGTCCCAGGTTCGATTCCGATCAAGGGCACGTACCTTGGTTGTGGACACATCTCCAGAAGGGGGTGGGCAGGAGGCAGCTGATCAATGTTTCTAACTCTCTATCTCTCTCCCTTCCTCTCTGTTAAAAAAATTAATAAAATATACTTTAAAAAAAAGAACCACTTGGTCCAGGTGCTAACTGTACAATGGGGAGAAACTGAGGCCCATGGTCATACAGCAATGACAGCAGTAGATTCAGGACTAGAACTCAAAGCCTCTTGCCGACCAGCGTGGGTTGCTGGTGAATGGTAGATATTCCGGATAAGAGAATTAGAGGGGTGAGCAAAACTGATTTCCAAGAGTCAAAAGAGCAGGCTTCCTCCTCGCTGAGACAAAAGAGCAGACTATGGCATCCTCAGCTGGACTGAGTGGGGAGAGCCTTCCTGCCAGAGATTCTCTGAGAAAGCCCAGGGCACAGTGGAAACTCCATAAGAAGTTCTCATTATCAGCACTGCAGAGTGTGCAGGGCCAGTGGGGAAACTGAGGCAAGGAGGCAGCTCCTCAGAAACCTTCAGAGCCTGAGACTGAGCATGAAGACTTTCGGGTTCTCAGACTCCCATCCCTTTCACCCCAGCACAGACGACCTTCTCTGGAGCAGGGCTCAGTCTCAAAGGACCACCTAGAACTTGTGCTCCAGAGCCCAGGCAGGCAGGAAGCTGGACCTCGGCTGCTAAAACCACGGGCCCAGCATTTCCCAAGCAGCGGGCTCCTCAGGACGCCGCAGAGGCCTTGATGCGGCTGTACTGGACGCCAGACGTGCTCAGGCTGTGGCCAAAGCTCGGGGGGAACCTGCCAAGCAGAGAGTGAGCAGAATCAGGGGGGAAGGGTCTGGGAGAAGATAGGAGTGGAACACCCCCTGGGATCCCTCATCGCCCCCCCTAATCTTACCTGCTCCTTCCTACTTCCGGCCTCAATATCCATTTCCATCTTCTGCATTACCCAGCTCCTCCTCTTGGTCTCCCTGTGTCTCTCCTCACTGCCATGTGCCCCTGAGTCCCCAGCTCCAGCCGGACCCTATCCTTGTATTCTAACCTCCTGTCATTCCCCAATTTCAGGATATAAACATTCCTGTCAGCTGGGCTTAAAGCCAAATGAAACTCTGTGGTAGGAAGACTCCAAGCCACTCAAGGAGACCAGCTCCCATACAGCGTCTAGTAAGAGAGGCTGGAAGAAAAGAAAAGCGCTCTCTTGCAAAGGGAGGGTCTGACAGCTCAGGTCAGCAGGAAGCACTCGGGCTGGACGGCACTCTACCCCAAGGGCTGCCCTGTCCCCCTTACCGTCTCCGCTGGAACTGCTGGTCTATCTCTGCCAACGACTGGCCTTTTGTTTCAGGGACAAATACGTAGATGAAGCCCAGGCCAAGGACAGCGGTCAGCCCGTACAGCAGGAAGGTCCAGGACAAGCCGATGGAGCCTGGGAACAGGGAGTGGGAGTGTGGGCCTGGACGCAGCCAGCTGGCTGGTTCCGGGTCACGCACTGAGAGTCAGCT